>NC_142663.1:5334891-6683819 GCF_026168435.1 Sesamum indicum | reverse complement strand
ATAAAGTATATATAGCAATTTATTACAAGTCGACTAAATCTTTTTATTCTAACATATTTGAAATATTAAATACTAAATAATTATTTTTTCAAATGATGTGGTTGAATATGTATACTATATTATTAATCGACTAGCATCCTTATGGTATCTTCGTTTATCTATTTTTTCTTCTCCCACTATTACAAATCGTAAAACCTACCTCTTTAGTATGTTAATTATTTTTATTTAATATTTCTCTTTTTCATACTTCGCATTCTTTTTTAAAATTATTTAATTTTTATCAGAATCCATTTCATATTATCAATTTTTTTTGCAATGTGTTTTCTCTCTATTATATTTATTTATTTTAATTATAAAAAATATAAATATATACATACAACAGAAAAAATAATAAATAATATTTAATTTTTAAATATTTTATGCACATACATCCAACATACCACAGCTAGACAGAGTGACTAATAACTTGGCTTGTGGAAAAAGAACATGCCTCATTTTCAACATTGCCATCATTGCACATGTTATGCTAACACGGCCGCTTTTTCTCCAGACTGTTCCCATATCCAAATCCCACGGACAGTAAAACCTCCTCCGAAATGATCCAACGGCGCAAACTGAGGCCATCACGAGAAATTTTGTGGCCCATGATGCTCCTTTGTGGCGGGAAAATACTTCTCTTTTTGGAGGGAAAAATCTCAGCCCTCTTTTACTATTAGATTGATAGCGGTCATTCTACGTTGTTTTGATGTACACATAATAAACAATTTTTATATTTTAAAATATATCACAATAAAAAAATTAATACAATAGTATCACCAAATTATTATTGGATCGACAATGATAATAAAAGACGAAAGATAGGGGCGCGAATGGGATTAGATGCCCCAGTAGTCCTAGTCGTAAACGATGGATACTAGGCATTGTGCGTATCTATCCATGCAGTGTTGTAGTTAACGCGTTAAGCATTCTGCTTGGGCTTGCTACGACAAGATCGGATTTTTCTTAATTGATGTTCTCATTATGGCCTTCACTTTCGGCTCGTTTCGTACCTATCTTTTATCTTTAAAAGCGGCGTACATGCTAAAACAAATCGAGAAGGTGTGTTTGACCCCCCTTTGTTTGTCTTCTTCAAAATTCTATTTGGATTTTTTAGTTTGATCCAGTTATTGAAATTGTGGATACAATTAAAATGGTGTTTTCTTGTTCTTAGATCCTTTTTCTTTATTTTAAATCATTGGGTTTAGACATTACTTTGTTGCTTCTTAATCATTTTAAAATAGTTCGTGAATAAGAATTTTTTTTAATTAACTAACAGTTGTGGCACGTCATTCCTGCATGTATATAATAAATATTTTTTTATATTTTAGAATTTACTATAAATAATAATAAAATTACATAAATCAATATATTATAGTAAAAAAAAATTAATTTAGCAATTATTATAAAATTTAAAAAGCTAAATAAATTTGTAATTCGATTAATTGATACTTTTATACCACGAAAAATTGATGCCTTACTGTGATTAATCGTCTTTTATAAGTGCAGATGATTTTCTTTATATTAGTATAGATATATATTTATTTATTATTTTATCACCAAAATACAGTACATTAGGCATGGGAAGGAAACAATGGGCGCAATTCAAAATACAGAAAGGCGTATACATACATACGTAGATACACTCAGTTTGTACGTATATTGTGGAAGGGGACGCGTAACGTAGACCACGTCGTATAAGACAACACCGACGGCAGGTAAGGAAGCGGAAGGTGGTACAGCAGGTGGGTCCCACAGTGACCTTCTTCCTTCCGTTACGATTTTTTTCTGCCGTCACGCTCTTTTTCTCCTTGATTCCCGCTTCATTGTTTTCATAATTTACTAAATCACCCTTGTCATTTTCTTTTCTTCAAATTTTCTTCGAAAATAAAATATAAATCTATACTATATATAAAAAGTTTTTCCGCATTAGAAAAACTACTTATTTATATTTTTTTTCTTTCACTATTTAGGTAATTTATCATATCAACAGATTTTATATATTCATATGCATTTAGAGTTACTTTAATTTATAAAAATATTTGATCTGTAATATAATAAAATTTAAATTTATGCACACAAATCGATTGTATTTCAATTGCTAGTATATGTGATATATCCTTTAGGGATGGCAACAATCGGGACCAGCGGCCAAGAAATTCTTGGACTCAATATTTGGTGGGCTAGATTCGGTAGACCCGATTTAATATTTTAAAAATATTAAAAAATAATATTATTATAACTTTATAAATATGAGGTGTAACTCAATTGGTAAATTCGAATCCCACCAATTTGTGGGATCTTATTCGATTTAATTAGTAGGCACAATTATTTTAACATTAGGTGTTAATCATATATAGGTATCTGAAATTGATGATTAGTGCATGATTGTTATAACTGTTGATAGTTGTTAGATATATGTATTTGATGTTGAATCGACTTGTTAAAAAAAAATATATATATATAATAATAATTGATTGCTTTCACTTCAAAATAAATTTACATGTAGACGAGGCTTTAAAATAGTAATTTTTTTAAAATATGTATTAATTAGAGAGATATTTATTTTTCATGGATGCCTAAAATCGTATAGTTTATTAGGAATGATTATAAATAAAAGACTTAAATTATTTAAGTAGTTTGGAAAAATGCTAATCATCATTGACATTATGCATAATTTAATTGACCATAATGCTTGATCCTATATGGACCAAAGTAATTGTACTAATAGCAATAGAAGCAAATTGTCACGTGGACTACCTTAATTAATTAAACATGTGCTGAATTTTATTTCATAATTTTATAAATGATTTCGCTAAAATTAAACATCTACTTTGTAAATATATGACATTAAATATGAAAGAAAGTACAAGCAACCCCCTTATGATATCGTAAATGAGCAAGTTACTTCCTCATAAAAAAAAAATAGCGATTTATTTTCTTATACTTTTTAAAATAGAACAATTTAACCTCCTATAATTTTTGAAATGAAGCAATTTATCTCCCTATATAAGGAGGTAAATTGCTTCATTTTAAAAGTAGAGGGGGATAAATTGCTATATTTTTTTAATATGAGGTAATGTGCTCATTTTCGATATTATATGAGGATAGATTGCTATTCACCCATTAAATATGTACTATGTAAAGTTATAAAGTATATTACATGAAAATTTTAACAACAAATATCCAAGGAACAAAAAAATTAAATATATTTATTTATTAAAAAGCAAGTGGGCTAGGGGTGTTTCGGACATTTTAGCTTAGGGAAACAAGTCAAACAGTCAACCCCCAGTAAACTTCACCACCCGCTGTGGTATCGCATCATGCCGAAACGCAAGCCTCTACTGCATGATTGACGAGCCTAACTGACGACGTGGCTCTGTCTGATTCGTCAGTTTCAAGTCTTCGGGATCCACAGCATTCACACTCAATAATTAAAGTTACAAGCAAAAGAAACACACACATACAGAGTCACTGTCATCTCTCTCCTTCTCTCTCTCCCTCCCACCTGTGTTTTCTCTCTCTGAAAAAAACCCAAATTTCCCCCCAATTCCCAGCATCCTTTATCCAAGCGATTCCTTTTCTGGATTCATCACGGCATGATCTTTCAATCAGGACCAATTTCGTGGCCTAACGCTCCATGATTCAGTTCATTTTTGTGGGGTTTGCGAATTATTCGAAATGCTACAAGTAGAGAGCAATGGCGGGTTTTCTTCACACTCTTCGCAGTTACAGAGCTGCGGGGACAGCAGCGAAGAGGAGCTTTCAGTTCTTCCGCGCCATACGAAAGTTGTGGTGACCGGAAACAACCGCACCAAGTCCGTGCTGGTGGGTCTGCAGGGCGTCGTCAAGAAAGCTGTTGGCCTCGGTGGATGGCACTGGCTGGTACAGTAATTGCACCAAGTTTCAGTCTTTTTCCTCTTTCTTGAAATTGGGATTGGAGTTTCTTTCTTGATGTCATGTATTTCCTTTATGTCTTATACACTGTCTGATTATATTAATCTTTCATGATAAACTTTTATTTTCAGTAATTTGAATGATAAAGTTTAGAGTTCTGCTTGGACAGTTTGAGGGTATGATCAATTGATATTTCGTAGAAGTGATGGGGTTTGGAATTAGTAATATTTGTTGTTTTATATGACTGCATTTCTTTTATTTGCCGCATTCTTTTGCTGAGTTATTCTTTGTCATTTTCTGGGTTTTTTTCTTAATAATTTCCATCTGTTAAATTATTTAGTAATTTCTCTGCATGATTGATCGGTTTTTGAATTTATCCGTGCTTAAATTATTTTATTAAGGGTTGTTGAGACAATCTCGCTATATTCTTTTCCCCTTTCTCTGTCAGTGTATGTTCCTCTTTATGAGTAATAAATAATTCCTGCAGACATATCTGCTTGTAATTTAATCAGAATTTGTGGTTCTACTAGGTGCTAAATGGAAAAGGGATTTTCTGTTTTCCGAATACTTTAGAATAATTCTTTGATTAATTGCAAGCTTCAGTTTAATGCTTTTTTCTTTTATCTGATTTAATGTCAATGTACTCGATATTTATTTTCACGGCTGGCACCTGGATTGAGATCTCTGTCCGTTTATGTGATGTATCCTGCTCCATTTTTGGTGCTGCCTTCTGAAATTTTAAGTTCATGGTGAAGCTTTCTTTTTAGTATTTTAAATTTTATTGGGAAATAATTATTTCTTATGATTGTTTTCAAATTCGGATGCTAATTTCACTTTGAAGTAGTCATTTCTGTGTCTTAGAAGCACGTATTAGTCCGTTCCAACAAATTTGAGTACATTCTTGCTAGTAGGCTTGATAATGTAGTTTGAGCATACACATGGAAAATGTAATTTTTCAACCGAGTTTATTCTCTTGCTGGAAAGATGCTAGCTATGGGGGATCAATGCTCTTGATTCAATAGATCTTAACAGGGAAAGAATGTTCCGAATTTTGATACAAGGTTCACTGAAACACAGGTCCTGACAAATGGGATTGAGGTAAAACTACAGAGGAATGCTTTAAGCGTAATCGAGGCTCCAACTGGGAACGAGGAAAAAGATGACCTTGATTTTGAAAATCCACAGTGGAATAGCTCAGATATGGGTGAGTTTGATTTTATCTTTTATAGTTTGGTATAAATTCGAATTTTCTGCTCTGTTTGATGGTACGAACATTTTGAGTCTTATTTTCTTGGGGGAACCAGCAAAATTTAGTATTATGCTTGATTTAGATTTTAGGGTCACAGGCCAACATTTTTTTCGTACTCAGAATATAATTTTTCCTCATTTTGCTTTTCATGTCTCTTGGATTATTTCAATGTCTCTAACAATGCATTGTAGTAATCTCAATATATGCAAGTACATGGAAAAGGCTGTCCTGTTGTTACATAGGATTCTCTGCATTCATTTCCTATCCTTTTCTTTCCTCTCTTCCCCCCCTTTTTCACAAACTTTGGTACTCATTCCTTTATTCTGTTTCCTTTTGGCCCACCATGTAATTTGATTGTGTTGTACTCCATTTTCTCAGCATCCGATGATACCCAAAAGTCCCATAGATCAAGGCATCGTATGCACAGGTCATTCGGGTCGTCTCACAAGACTCTAAGCCGGTCTCTCTCCTCCGACTCACAGTCCAAAGATTCTGTTTCTACACCAAGAGGGTCCGTGGTAAGAAAGATTTATGTCCTTTATTTTTCTTTTTTTCCTGTATTTCCTTCTAATTCTTAACATGTCGAAAAATGCCGAGTATTTCTATCAGCATTTTTTTTAATAAACCATTCAGGTCATAACTTACCAAATACCCTCTTCTGCAGAAGGTCGACCTTAGCAAACTTGAGATGGCTGCTTTATGGAGATATCTGCGGCACTTTAACCTTGTGAGTGGTTTTACATGACAAAGAAATACATCCCGTTTACCTTATGTTATATCTTCCGTTAATGCTCAATCATCATTACTTAGGTGGATGCTATTCACAACCCCTCCAGAGAGCAAATGATTGACGTCGTCCAAAGGCATTTCATGTCACAGGCACATAACTGTCTATGCTTCTTACATTCTGTTCTTTTTCTTTGCTCCATTCTTGTATTGAAACCGTTGCATTTTGTTCGTTTGTGCAGCAATTGGATGAGCTGCAAGTGATCACTGGTTTTGTGAAGGCTGCCAAGAGGCTGAAGACAGTTTGCAAATGACAGTGGAACGATTGCGTCTGCTCTGCTCTGCTCTGCTCGTTGCTTATGGTTACTGACTCGTTTAACAAATTGTATGCCGAGACATCTGAATGTAAATGTATCCGTGGTGATTATGCCGCTAGTTGCGTAGACGTAGGTGTAGTTAATGTAGATATGTGGAAACTGGTGAACTGACGAAATCGACTCCTAAGCTGACATCTCGGCAACAGCTTTGGTTGAATGTAATTCTCTTTTGAAATGTGTATGACTGATGCTTAAATGATCATTTAACCAACCTGAAATTGTTCGATATATGTATATTTATTTAGATATTCAGATTTTTTTCCCCTTATAATTATATTTAAATTGATGGATTTGAACTTATGAATCTTTAGTAATAAATTCTTTGAATTGTTTTTGTTAATTCTAAATTTAAGAAATGTTAAATCTTTCAATTCTAAATTTGAATTATGTTTTATTGAATGTAAATGAATTTTAAATTCTTATAATATGAAAGTTGTTTAAAAATCTCTTTTTAATTTTTTTCTTTTTTAAATTGAAATCCATCAATCCTTTCAACTTTTAGTACAATGTATAATTTCTTAACTAAACGTACAATTTCTCATACGACACAAGCCAATTTTTAATATAACTAAACGTACAATTTCTCGTAGACAAAAAATTTCACAAACATTCCTTGGAAATGACCCACCAAATTGGGTTTCTCTGAACTATTATTTTCATCAAATCAATGCTTTGAAATTCAAACATCAATCGTAATAAGGTTGCACTAAATGTGTTTTGTCTAATGCAGCAACATGCCCACTACTCACATATCATCAGCCTAACGCGTGATTAACAAGTGAAAAGGGAAAAACGTGAAGAGGAAAAGGTTTTGTTTTAGCAGTGGAATCAAAACACGTTTTAAGTTGTATAAGTGTGTCCCCTATCCCCGCGACATGTTCATATACATGATTTGGTTGCTTTTCTATCTTCTCATGGAGACCACATTAATTTTTGCAATATCATCATATCAACTCTCCGCCACCGCCGCCGGCTTTGATGGCCTCTCGTCCCCTCATCTGTATGTTACCGTTCGATCCCTCAAAATCTACACACACACACACACATATATATATATATATATATAAAACTTCAATTATATAAAGGTATAAATATTATTATTTTTTTGTTTGTGAATTTGGTATTTTAATAACATCTTGAAACTCATATATAACCTATAAATGTTAACTTGAGTTCGAATTTAGGTTGAGTCAAGTAGGTTCGTTAGATCCAGATTTAGGTCTAAACTTTTTAAGATAACTGCAAATTTAATAAGAAAACATCAGAAAAATCCTAGGTATAGTCATTCGATATTAAAATCAATAAATTGTCTAGAAGATAAGTTCGAGAGAGTAAAAAGACAAGGAAAGTCCTACCCTATCTTTGGATTGAGTGTTTGCATATGTATGATCGAGTTGTATATTTACACAAATTATTAATACGATTTTGATCTACTATTGTAATGACACGATACATATTTGGATTTGAGTCTAATCAGATCAATTCAACACGACCAAAGCATAGAATGCCTGGACACATATTGATTTGGAATTATTAATATATCGAATAATATAGTTAATTATATTTAATTTTACAATAAAAACATGTATAGGTTTCATGTCAGATGATTACAAAGGCCCGGCCCAGCAGTCATCCCAATCTGCGTTAACAAAATTGGGCCTACAGAGCAGCCCAAAGAATATGTACAAGAAATGGGCCTAAACAGTCTCTTGTACAAGACGATATCTATACTATTATAAAAGAAAAATTCTATCGTCGTACCAATTTGTGAATATCCAAATTTACTTTTTAATTTATTTTTTCTCTTAAAATAAAATTGAATTAGAATAATAATTTACCCCATAATTCATGTTTTTCTTTCAATGCACTTCTTTAAGCCTTGGATCCCGTCGTTCTTGATCCTGCTTACCACATATTTTTTTTTATATATTCAATAAACCCACCAATATAATTATTTTTTCTCTCTCACTTACTGTTATTTTTTTTTCTCACAGACTTCTTTCTTTTTCCTCAACTCACACTTTGTGTCATTTTACCTGATGCTATATATGTGACCAAAGTACATCATTTAAACACAATTAATGTATATCAATATTTTAGGTAAATTACATTGATACCCCTTGAGTTTAGGATAGTTTACCTAAATACCCTCTAATTTTTATAAAATTATAGTTATATCCCCTGAGGGGCAAAATTATAGCTACACACCCTGAGGGGTGTTAGTGTAATATTTTTCAAGGGTATTTGTGTAAATTTTGTATTTGAATAGGGAGTGTAGCTGTAATTTTGCAAAATAAAGAGTACTTGTATATTTTGGCATAATATCAGAGGGTGTCAATATTATTTATCCTAATATTTTTATCATAATTTTTTTATTTGTTCATGCATTATGTGTGCGTGGACTACTAGTTTATATAAAAGAAAACTCTGTTATCATAATTCATACCAACTTTTAAATATCTAATTTTTTCTCTTTATTATTCTTTTTTTTCATAAAATTTGGTTATAATAGTAATTTAAATATTTTTTAATAAATTTACTAAAATACCCATCAAACTTCATCAACTTTTGGCACTTTTATATTTTGAAAGCCACTAATCCATAATTGATAACCAACTTATCAATAAAAATATTAAATATTTATAATTTTTAAATATTTTTCATAGATTGAGTGTGCCGTGTACCACTAGTGTTAATTAAAAAATTCATTATTGTTCGTGTTTTCGTCTCATCTCATATCAATAAGAAAAATTGTGATAGAATTAATTTGGTTGAGATGAGATTTTATTTTAAAGGAAATTAGAACCAGCTCTCTTGAGGTTTGGTATAACAAATACCCCTTTGTTATTTGAAAAATTATCAATATTTATCTGATTTTTACGATCGTCTAACAATTAACCTTACTGTTAGGTTGTTATTTATTTTTTTATAGTGAACTGATGAAAATGCCCCTGTGAATTATATATAATAATTTTATTTTCTTAAAAATTTTTAAATTTTTGTATGGACTAGGTGGATGGATATCTTCCAACTTTTCAAATTTTTACATGCACATCGTCCAATTTTTTTATAATTTTTAAATTTTTTTAAAAATAAAAAATATAGTACAGGCAAAATTGAGAATTCCTAATCTTCGTTCATGGATTACATAATTTTATCAAACATTATATGATATTTATAATTATACCAAATTTTAAAAAAGGTCGTTGTAATTGACCGTTTATTTTATTTTATGTATGTGATTGGAATAATTGATTTTTGACTTTTACCATTCACAAAGTTACTGCGTGCAAATATCTTGATATTCAGTAATATATAAATAGTTCCTCCTAGTTATTTATTTATTTTGTTAAGTTACTCACTACCAAGAATGGAGAAGATTAGTAAAAAATATCAAATTATAATTTTAGTATTATGATCAATTATATGTATCATCATAAAAAAATATTTGTTATAATAATGAGCTTTATAATTTTAATATGACTATTGGTTTATAAACATGTCACTAGCAAAAATGAGTTCTTGTTGTTTCCGTCTAACAAATACACCTAACACCCTTGATGTTTGTTTCCGTCTAACAAATAAGTCCCTTTTGTTAGTCAAAATTCACATAATTTGCTAATATTAATAAAAAAAACTAAATAAAGATTGAAATTTGCCCTCGATTGATTTATTATTGACTTATTGAGATCAAACAATATTTTTTTTCAATAAACTACCCTTAAAATGGTGAAGATATACCTCCTTATATGTATTAACGCATGAAGGTGGTGATTTGATCATGAAAATATTTATTTGACCTATAATAAATCAGTAAACGTTAATCGGAGGTAAGTATAGATTTTTTTTATTTTTTGTTAATACAATAAATTCGGTGAATTTAGATTAATAGAGGGACTTATTTGTTAGGCGGAAACAAACATCAGGGTGCTAGATGTAATTTTCAAACCACAGGGAATCTATGTATAATTAAATCAAACCTTAGGGAATCTATGTGTAATTTCTCAATTTAAAAAAAAAGATGATTCCAATATATATATATATATATATATATATACTAATATGAAATAGAAAGACGCCATTCATAATATATCGCAGTTTGTGATACTGTGACACAATTTTTTTTTTTGTTGTGTTGATAATACTTCTGAATTAGTTTTATTTTCTATATTTTATTTATAATATATTTTAAAATATAAAAAAAAATATTTATAATATATACACAGGATGACCTACAGGACGGCTAGTATTATAAAATAAAATGTATGTCAGTTTCAACAGACTCTCTACACCTATTTATAGTTCCGGCTTCTAAATCAATGGGTCGAAGATCAAGTATGGAGCCTCGCCTAATATTGCATAATAACTCAACGTCCTAGCTCTAGTATAAGTAGTTGGTAGGTAATTTTTTTGTAATAATTCGTACGAAATTATTTTAATATAAATCGATTTTGAGCAACAGTAAATATAAAATAATTATTCGACCTGCGTAAATCTTAATTGTACCCTACAACTACTTTGTTTTCATATTTTCTACACATACTTACAAATTGATTTAATTGCATTTTGTATTATATATAATATATGATAAGCTATAATAATAATTTAGAATATAATGTCCAATCTACCACTAAGAACAAAAGAGCAGTCATACCACACGAACCAAAAATTATTGAAGCCAATTAAGTACCCTTTTCTCAACTCTTTTCCTTTGTTCTTGGAAAAGGGGAGTGTTCTATTTTGTAAAGTTGTTACTTTTTTTTTTTTTGGTAAAAAAAAAAGTTGTCATCAATTAGTGTAAAAATAATAAAGTTATATTTAAAAATATCAAATTATTCAAACTCGACTTATGTCTGGTCTAATTAAAGTTCGTTGAGCTCAATTAGAGTTATACTCAGACCAAATTCAAAGTAATTTTTCAAGCTCGATATTAATTTGAACAAACTTGAACAATAATGTGTCCAAATTGACTTGAGTCATTTAAAACGCTAATTGTATTTATGATTACGTTATGATTTCAATCATTAATGACCGAAAGATCAATTACAAGGCAAAATAATATTTTTTGATTCTGCAATTTTAGATCGTTAGCGTTTTTAGTCCGGTAACTTACTTCATTTATACATTTAGTCATTTTTTGACGAATTTAGAATACTTCGCATTTTGGTTCTTTCTTGAAAAATTTAGTCCTTTGTTGACAATTTTGATTCCCTTCATATAGTTATAAATCTCATTTTTTGTCCTACAAGAATAAGTCGTTAGGACCAAAATTGTCAACATAGGATTAAATTTGTCAAAAAAAGACCAAATGAGAGACTAAATTAACAAAAAAAGAGAGACTAAATATATAAATAGACTAATTTATATGACCAAAAATACTAATGACCTAAAGTTATAGGACCAAAAATGTAATTTTGCCCATTTATAAATACAAATATTTATAGTTAGTAATTAATATCATAATAAAAAATTCCTGCCCAGACCTGGTTCGACCAAACAAATCCAATCATAAAGCAAGTATATTTTAAAATGTACACCATTACACTTGCCATGTAATTGGTTTAATCGAGTTGAGTTCGAGTAAAAATTTCCTATTTATAATAAACAAATATACTATTAAAATAGATCAACACCCACAAATTAATGGGATATATATTAGTAGAATAATGAAATTCAAGCTTAAAAATAAAATATTAAATCATGGGGATATCGTGAAAGATGGATGAACAAGAAAACACATAGTGCATGCATGGTCCCGGGGCATGCATGTTGAGATTACGTGCACATTTATGTTAGGAGAGGCGTGGAAGGAGCTTAATTATGTCGACACATCGTTAGCAGAAATAATTGAACATGGATCCTTAAAGAGCACGTCAAATGTTGGACTATACCACGTACATATGTGTGAAGATCAGAATTCATACATTTAGATCCTAATCATTCTTGAATTTCTTAATCTTTACTTAATAAAATATTTTGAAAATGCCTAAGATTTTTAAACGGTCATGATTTTTTATTCGAAAGGAGTTACGGGAATGATCTACCTATCATGTTCGATTATTTACATGCGAAAAATTTGACCCTATTAGTTCGGGTGTTTTTTAGATTTTCTTTTTTTTACTTTTTATAGACTTTAATCATTTTTTTTTTAATATTTTCTATAATTATCGATGGCCTTGATATGTCTTCAGATCATTGTTAGGATGTTAAGCTATTTTTTAGCCGAGTTTCATGAGCTTCTGTAATAGTTCAAAATTTAGCCCGTTTCAAGCGCTTTTTACCTAGATTAAAACTGTTTCTTTCAAATAGCTGCTAACTCTATTAAGTGAATCATTCAACAATAAAATATTTTACCTCCAATTCGAGTTCTCAGAATATTAGAGATATATTCTTCTTTCTTTCTTTATTTTTTATTTCTATTACTTGCGCTCCATCAAGATATGATAAATCATTTAAGTATTATGAATATCGAGTTGACACTAAAAGAAAGTTTACTATTAACTATAATTTTATTGACTATAAATTACAATCATTATAAATAATTATTATTAACTATGGTTAAACTAAAACCGATGCAAAAAGTTAGATCACTCAACAGAAAAATTATTTTTACTATGTATACGAGCCATAGCAAAGGTTTTGTCACGATGTTTATCCATGATAAATATTTTAGCTACACTCACTAAAACAATAATGAACAATTTTACATAATCGTAGTCAATAACTTTCTATTACAATTTATTTTTAGCCATAACAATTCAACATAATTAAATACTAAATTTATGGTTGTCGGAGCATCTTAAAAATCAGTGTGGACTGAGCACGTAGATCCCATGATGCCTTCTAAGACATTCGCCGTATATAATTACATTCTCAATAAATTACCAAATATGTCACATTTTTTAATTGGGAATTTCATATTAAAAACAAAAAAAAAACCTTTTACTACCCCTTTTTCGTGTGGGAGTCAAAAGTTTACAAAGTTGATTCTTCACTATCACTAGTATATAGCTTATTTCACTTGAATCTTGATTTTCCATGCTGGCAAGCAAGTATTTATTTGCACTATTTTCTTTTATATAATAATATTAATATTTTAATAAACAAAGTAACTGAACAGTATATCAATTAATTACACAAAAAAATGAAATAAATATTCATACATTTAATAATATTTCAACTCATAATATCAAACTTATTTATAAAATTTCAACCTTAACCTCTACATTAAGATATTGAAATGCACTAAAACCAATTGGAACAACACAAATTAAAGTGGACAAATCCTAAGTGGTCAAGTCATAGACCAGACACAAAACAAGAAAGACCCACAAATTTGTTGCGTGGAATGGATGTGTTGTCAGCCCATGATTAGTGTCTTAATAATTAATTGTTAGTTAATTAGTACTTAGGATATACTATTAAAAGCGTGTTTTTCTTTTGGTCAAAGATTCATTTCTTGATCCCAAGTTGTAGGGTTTTGACAAATTTACAACATTAATTGAGACATTTGATCCTATTATCTCTTACATTTAATGATCGATTTCAAATGTAACAAAAATTGGATGTTCCTTTCTTAATCTGAGTTTAGAATTGTGTCGTGTTTTGGTTGGGGGTTGGGCCTCCAACCTTTTTCTTAGTCGAATACTTGTAGGTTTATGCATTAATTACTCATATATATGGTAAATATGAAGGACATACATGTAATTTCTCATTAAAAAATTGAGTTATAAGGCAAAGTAAATAATAAAAAAAATTCATAATTATATAAAATTTGAAAAAAACTGATTTCATCAGCTGAAGTTTTAGAGATTGACATACCTCTATTCCATTGGGAAGAGGCATCTTTATTCTTAAGAATTACTGTGTACATGCAATGGAAGTAGGATAGGAAATATGATTCATGAATATATTTTTTTCTAGAAATATGTGAGCATCAATTCTTTTTAGTTCACAATTGTAGCTTTCCAATGATTCTGCCCCTCGTGGATTAAGAACAATGTCAACTCCAGTGTATTAATATTGAGGTTTTAAGAATAAATTTGAGGTTATGTGTTTTAAATAATTGTATTAAATATATGGATATTCATCTTATTTTATATGAGATTATTGTATGTTAATTAATTATCTTAATACAATATATATTCTATAAATTAATAACTTTTCTAAAATAATAATTTTTTCGATCCTAATTTCGGCTCAATGTCTAAATTAATAAGATAATAATTTTTCGGAAGACCCTTATATAAATTTATGGTCCCTTCAATATTATAAATTATTAATTCTATAAAATTACAAATATAACTAGAGCAACTTAGTAAAATATGACTTTATTGTTGTTTGCTTCTTTTTAAAATTTAAATCTTAATGTATTTCATCTATAACTTTTCTTCCTGCATCCAAAAGCTCCGGTGTTACGTTTCCACATTGCAATAAAAAATTTCGAACAGTTGTTACTGTTATGAGTGCTTCCTTCTGCGTACAGTACAATGAACTTTGATTCTTTTTTTTAGGGGCATGTATTATACTTAATTAGTCACATCATATATGATCATTCGATCAGTCAATACAATGTATATACTTTATTCATGAAAAATAATATAAGTTCGTCGATTCGAAAAAAATCTCTTTAAATTAATAAATTATTAATTTATCGATTAATTATTTTTTAAATTATTAAAATTATATGATTATGATATTATTAATTTATAGAAATTTTAGGGTATATTGACATAGTTATCGAATCAGTATATTGATCTTTAGTCTTGGCATTGAGGAATATTATGATGGATGAAGGAATTAGAATCAGTTTCCTTGTGAGGATAGCTCTACTTTTATTTTGTGATATATGTGTTATTTTATTTAATTTTTTTATTAGAATGGGAGTAAGGTGGGGAACTTGAATTTGAACTCAAAATCTTGTCATTGGTTGAGTAAAATGATATCAATTCAATCAATTATATAATAAATATATATTTATCAATATTTTTATGAATATTATAAAAAAAAAGAGTTATTTGTTATATTGTTTAGTCTTAAATTTTGCATGAACAGAAATTAAATACATAATATCTTAATAATTGATATAGTTACAACTCCCAGTCGTTGTTGAATTACAAATACTCCCCTCAAATGAAAAAATAATTATGTAGCTCCAATACGATGGGTGGAAATTACTACTTTACTGTTGTTGATATTTTTTTAATAAAGTTTGAGAAAATATAAAAAATTCTAAGGATGAGTAAGGTAAATAATTTATAAAAGATCGTTGTTAGACGAGCATTAAAATAAAAAAATATTTTTAAAAATAATTAAAAATTATTTATAATTATATTAAATCTCAGAGAAGACGAGTGTAATATATTCTTGTATATGTACGTATGTGTGTATGTGTGAGAGGGGCTTTCATAAGTTTAGCAAGAGGGCTTACGTATTATAGTTTCAAAAAAAGAAAAATGAAAAACAATAGTCCCAAAAAGAAGGGATTTTAGTGATGGTAATGAAAACAAATATAATATAAATTATTTATCCTAAAATTACATATATATCTTGTATCAATGAAAATTTTAATATCTATTAAAATTATATTTTATAATTTCCTCGTCGAGTTATATTTTTATTAGATTCTTTTATTTCATAAATTGTATATATATGCAAACATGCTAAAAGTACACACATTTATATTATAAGAGATAGGTGGCAAATTACAAATATTTATTCATTATTTAAAAAATTACAAATACCTTATATGATTAAAAGCCGTCTGACATACATCCCTACAACAGGAAATTTGTTAGACGAACATTAATTTTATAAAAGTATTTATAATTTTTTAAATAATAAAAAAATATTTATAATTATAACAAATATCAAGAGAGTCTATTATAATTTACCCGATACAGGGACAAACTATAAAATATACTAAAATTCAAAAGCCTTGCAAAGACACATCATTTAATGTTGTCATACATATACACCAACAATCTTTTTCGTGTAGGATTAAAATGTCTTTTGCATATATAGTAACTTTGCTAATTGAAAGTTCGCATGACGTTTGTTTGTGCTTAAATTACCTATTTCTTAAAGCTAGTGAATTAGCACCTAAGTTATATCAAATATATATGTATATCTATCCACTAATTAAAAAAAAAATAAAGAAAAAGTACCTAATCGTCATAATATCATTAAAATTTCACTGTAAATTCCACTTGCCATGAATTTTGCAATGAACCCGTGTCCGTTGCAATGGAAATTGGTGTAATATACGTAACGGATTTTGTGGTCGTGGCAAGAATTTTCTGATCATTGCAAATGACCGTTCGTAAGAACTGTGACTTTTTGTGAGGACTTTATGACGAACATATATATAAAAAAAGTTAGACAAAGAGAAAAAAAATCAGATGCCACCTACTATTTTTTTAATCTAAATTTCTATATTAAAAAATAATTTATTGGGTCAAAAAATATATTCAATATATACGCCAGGAAAATATATATGTCATACTATAGGACATGATCTGTGTCGAGGGATTGTGGTGTTCAAGATGATGTTGGGCAAATGTTCACTAATATGCACACGAACTAATTGCTAATCCTAGTGATTAGTTATTAATTATAATCTTATTCTGAAATACAAAAATGAGGAATATCCATTAAGCAAATTATGAGCAGATAATTAGGACATATGTGGTGGGAACTAGGACAAGAACATGACTCCTAAGGCAATATCAAGATTTTTTGGATGTCCATCACGACCACATTCAAAAAGATTTGTCACACAATGGACACCATCATCTTCTCCACTTACATCAATTACTCATTCTATTTTATTTCATGACGTTATTAATTAGCCATTAGGATTGCACTATCTTTTAACTTTTTACCATTTTCTATAATTATATCTGCAAACTTTTGAGGTTGTTGGAGTGGGATTTTTCTTGTTTTCTTACACTCGGATGATCACTTCTGTCACAATTATCATCATTAATTTTCTTTAGAAGGTAACTACATTATTATACTAAAATTTTCAACCACTACTCAGACAAATTTTGTTAATTTTCATACTTTTTTATAATTTTTATTTGGACCTAATATTTTATCACGTTATTTATGTTAACGTACTTGTGATTTGATCGATTTCATACTTTCTTGAATTAGTCCAAAAATTTGTTGGTTTTAAGACCGAGACCTAGTTCAAGACTCTTACGTTTTAAATGCCTGCAAATTTTATTGTGAAATTCATTAATTAAAAATAAATTATATTTCTCGAATACCAATTTCTCTGAATTGCTTTAAAGTCATCCCGACTTATTGATATTTATTATAAAAATAAAATTAATAAGTAATAGTCACATAAGCATTCCGATTTAAATAAATAAAAGTAGGTAAATAAAGAAATGCATAAGATGGGAAAAGTCATAAAGATAGAAAGGATGGGAATTAAACAAAATTTGTTAAATAAAGATGGTGCAAATCAGAGTAGGAGGTTCCGGTCCACCAATTATGCTGCCAAATTTCAATTTTTAATTCTAAGTTGCATCATTTTCATCTTACGACATAACCCCCCCCCCCCTCCCCCCCTCCCCCCCTCCTTTTCTTTTTTCAACTTTACCAATATATATATTTATATATATGTGTGTCATATGTAAGTATATATTGTGAGAAGATGAACAATGAGATATTGTAGTGATCTGGTCGAGATCGATGATGATTGTTGTAATTTTTATAAAATTATATGAAGAAATCCATAAATTTGGATGCATATAATAAACTTAAAATTGGGGTGAGTATTATACAATCATATTTTTCTATCCCACATAGAAAGTTTATTGATATAATAAACTCTTTGTATTAAGTTCAAATTCAAATTTTTAATTTTTTCAAGTGTTATAGAAACTAGAGTGAACATTTGGTCCCCAACTAAAACATTTATTTCCTAAGTCAAATTTTTTTTAGGGTATAATGGAGTTGCGGAGCTAAATTTCAATGCATATCTTGTGAAATTGATTAACTGGTATTTATAGAGAGCCTTGTAATGATTTGTATGGAGCTACGTGTCATTCTAATAGCCCTTTGATGATGAACATCAATAATCCCGAAAAAAATAATATGTGATCCTCGTCCTATTTGATAATTTTTTAATTTTTGGGTAAATTACAACAAGCTCTCCTAAAATTTGTTATAATTATGAAAAATTATCAATACCTCCCTAATTTTAACGATCGTCTAACAATTAGTCCAATCGTTTAAATTTCCATCCATTTTTTTGGGTGAACTGACCAAAATGCCCTTGTGGATTAAAAAATATAATTATATTTGTTTTATTGAAAAAAATTACTTTTATTATGGACTAAGTAGATAATTTTTTTCATCCACCTTGTTTGAGTTTTTTTATATATTTTTAATTTAAAAAAATATATTGTAAGGGCAAAGTTGACAATTTTATATTTCCATCCAAGGACTATAAAATTTCATCAAACATCAGGGAAGTATTTGTAATTTTTCAAATAACGAATAAATATTCGTAATTATGCCAAATTGAGATCATTGTAATTTACCCTTAATTTTTTAAGCAAAATCATTAAGTGGGGCTGCATAGAGTTGATTTTTATGACTCGATAGAAAACTTAAAAAGTAAATAATAATTAAAAGTAAACGAAGAATTAAGAGTAAAAGACAATTGAAAAGGAAGCATACAAAAAATTTGATATGGGAAAAGTGTAAGGACCAATTTGCCCTCCCCTTTATCAGGAATTACTATCAGTGCCAAAAGAAGATCCACACGTTATGACCTTATTTTATGAACCATTTTAGCGTTTATTCGACCTTTGATATCATAAACTAATCTGATCGGGGAGTATCCACATTGGCCAACTCCCAACGTCCTAACCTATACGGTCTGAATACTTACGGGTGAATAGTAATTTATTCCTTTGTAATATTGAAAATGAATATATTATCCCTCTATAAAAAAATATAGCAATTTATCTTTCTATATTTTTTAAAATAAAGCAATTTACCTCCCTATATAAGGAGGTAAATTGCTGCATTTTAAAAAGTACAGGGAAGTAAACTATTATATTTTAAAAAATACAGGGAGTTAAATCGCTATTTACTTTTTCATAAGGAGGTAATTTGCTTATTTACGATACACGAGGGGGTTACTTGTATTTTTCCCGAATACTTAGATTGGAACCAATATCAAACTTGACCCTGCGACTTCAATCATAATTAAAATTAAAAACGAAACAACATAATTACCCCCCAGTATATAAACCACCATCGCATTATATGGACCGGTAATTGGATAAAACAGTAATTTTACTCTGCTTATCATTATTTTTATATGAAAAAAATTCAATTCTCACTTAATATGTATGTATATATACACATTATGATAATTTTAAAATTATAATTTAATATATATCTAGTTAGTACCAATATTCACAATTTGGTTGTGTGGATGCAAATGGAGCCAACATTTGGTCGATTAGGAGTCCTAACTTGGGACACTAATTGGACGATTTAAGTCATTTCAGTACTTTAACTAAAATGAAGTACCAGAAGGTAATAACAAAAGTTTTGGACCGTAATAATAATGATACTACTTCTTTCGTATATTGTCCTTTCGAATTTTATACGAGTCTCACGAGTTTATCCTGAAAAAGCATCTTGCTAGGGAGAAGAGGTCTTGGTGCTTATAAACCACTCAAGTTCCTGGCCTGCAATCAATTTGAAATTATTTGCCTACATCAGAGACGGTTTCGTAATTTCATGTCTTTTGTTCTATCGAGTGTTTCTCCTCTGCCTCTCTCGATCGTGTTTCTATACTCCATTATTTAGAGAAATTTTAACGTAAAATTTGGTTATTGTACTCGTATTTATCGTATGATTAGCGTATAATTTAAAAATAATATTAAATGACGTTATAATTATAGCAACATTTGCTATAAATTTAATTGGACATAACCAAATCTGATAGTTCCAAAATTCTCATACCAATTTCGTCCAGAGAAGGAAGAGTGGAGGAGAAGACGCAAGGAGGAAATGGGTGTAGTAGACAAGCACTAGTACCTAAGAATCACAACCGTTAATGGAATCCGACGTCCTATGTATGATTCCACTTCCCAATTGGTTGGGGATTCCAATATTCCCTCCTAAGTCGTGTTTCTGATTCTAACAATTACTCGCAAAAGAATTATACTCTAGTTTTTGGTTACTCATACATATTTAATATTCATAACTAATTTATTAATAAATAAAATTTGTAATATAATAATAAAGTTAATTACGTTTACACTACACTCCTTCTAAGAATATAAACTTAGAAATTTTCCGAAAATTTTCTAAAGTTATACTTACACTCCCTCCTAAAATGCTTCGTTTACCCATTTCATTAGGGTGTTTGAACGGAAAATGTTGACGTCAAACATAAACTTTTAATTTTTTTCATAAAATATTATTTATATATATGGATCAACATTATATTTTTTTCATACAAATTCTAATGAAAAGGTGTCATATGTAAATAGTGAATTTTTATAGGGAATTTAAAAAAAAAATGAGAGAAAACATAATTTTACATTTGTCGAGAAAAATAACTCTATAATTACAATTTATTTACTTAAAAAGAAAAAAATTGTAGCGACTACCTAACAAACGTTGTGAAAGACTTATTCCTAACCATATCTTCCCTTATTCACGTCATGGGAATAGAATCTGCCTTGTTTTGGGTAAGCACAGCTAGGAATCACTGCCTACATTACTAAAAATTCCTGCATCCATTTGCATTGATATGGAGTTGATAATGTGGTGGGTATCGACAAGCAGTATGATACGAATAATAATAAATAGAAACATTTCAGGTACGATCATTTCAAATATTATTGCATCTTTTTTCTTTTTTTTTCCATACCAACATAGGGATAGTTACGCTCTTCTTCTATAAGCTTTGATGTAATTACATGTAAATAGTTTGTGGTTTGAAATATTACATCTAGCACTCCTGAGGTTCGCTTCCGTCTAACAAATAAGTTCCGCCGTTAGTCAAAATTCACGGAATTTACTGATATTAATAAAAATTAATTGAATGAAATATTGATATTTACCATCAATTGATTGATTACTGATTTAATGCAGGTTAAATAAATCTTTTCATGATCAAATTAGACTCATACTTCTTTACGCGTTAATGCATGTAAGGAGGTATATTGTTACTGTTACAAAGGTAATTTAGTTGGAGAAAATTATTTATCCTGCTAATAAGTCAATCGAGGATAAATATCAATTTTCATCAGCCTTTTTGTTAATATCTACAAATTCGATGAATTTTGACCAATAAAATGACTTATATGTTAGATGGAAGCAAACCTCAGGAATTTTAGATGCAATTTCTCAAATTACAAGGAGTTTACATGTAATTACATCGAACTTCAAGAGAGGGGAGGAAAGTGCAATTATTCCTATAATATATATATATATATATAGTGTATAATTTTTATTAAATAAGTGAAATAATGTAATCTTTGTACATGTGGCGTGTTCTGAAGTTGATGCGACCCAAAAACAAATTCCTTAAATTCAATATTTTTAAATCCGCATAATATTTTAATTTAGTGAGAAATTCTTAATCCAATAATCCAATTATCCACCAGAATTATTCTCCAAATCAGGAATATATAAAATTCATTCTTAAGAATTTCACCCCAAGGGCCTATTCCATCACACACCAAAATATCCAAGATGCTCAATGATTTTCTAAATAAAAATTTGTTAAAAGTCGCATGCACACATGAAAAATATGATATTACAATTTGTGATAGAGCATATGTATATATTTCCAACACCATGAATCATTGGTAAACGATAAGTGAAATAGAGGTCTAAATAGGACAAAAATCAACGTATTTTTTACTTGATTATCCCTATGAAAGTCCCATGTATGGATCAACGAGTCCACTATGTGACATTAACATGGTTGCTACAAATACTAGACCTATATAAATCACACAACAAGCATAAATCATGAACGAAATTGTCAATCATTTTTTGCCCTATTTCTGTCCCATACCTTGTACTAGTTCATTATTTAAATAGATTTTACTATGGTCTAACCATTAAATTTTAACGAAATTTAATTAAATGGACGGAATATTCCACTAATGAGGAGTAAATTTGAAAAAACTCTTGGATTTTATTAATTTGTCAATTATAAAATATTATGTGCTTCAATAATGTTACTTTTTCATAATTAAGCAAAAATATAATAATAAAACAACTATCAATTTAAAATGCAAACTATATAATTTGTATAAATCTCAATCAACATTATGAACAATATGCCATCTGAAAACATTAATAAGAGGCGGTACGTATGGTTATAAATACGTTTCAAATTTTGACAAATTAACTTAATTGAAAATACATTATATTTTATATATATTATCTCGTTATCAAATTTAAAATGTATGTATATCATATATTTTATGTTTTATTATTATAAAAAATGTGCGATATACGTTGAATACAACTTTTAATTTTTTTAAAAAAAATCTTTTTAATTTTTTGAATATAATTTTAAATTATTATATTACCTTAATATGCCGAGATTGTAATATAAAATACAATCGAGAGCAAATTTTTCATTTTTGAACGAAGTCGGTCCAAATACAATATGTTGCAATGAGGATACTTTATAACACTTTTAATGGGAAAATTAGGTTTTTGGTTTCATACGATAAAGGATATTGTATTTTTTATTAGCATTTAACATATTTAATTTTATAGACTAAAAAATTATAGCATTTGAAATAAAAAATATTCTTTTATTTTATGAAATTAAATATGCCATAATTTTTTTTCTTATGAGATAAAAATACTATAATTTTTTATTCTATAAAATTAAATGTATTAAACTCGTAAATTATTAGACGAAAACAGCATTTTTTTCTAGTTTTATGTTATGCATAGCAGTCGTAAAGTTATAATATTAATAAGTAATTAACATGTATTTTGAAAAATATAATTTAAAAATGTATATTGTTTTTTAGTATATTGATTGCAAATTATTAATATCAAGTATTTTATATTTAATAATTATTTATAATTATATTTTAATTATTAATATCAGATAATTATATTTAATCAACAACTATTATTAAGATAGAGTTAAATATATTATTAAAGGTGAATAACATTTCAAGGCTTAGATTAAATGAATCATCCCGCAGATTCCACATCAACAGACTCTAAAAGATTCTCTCTCCTCTCTCCTCCTCCAACCTCGGAGCACTATATATATCCCCATCTACATTCCATCATCCACCACCGGCGATTTTATCCCCTTTCACTTCAATTCTCTCTCTCTCTCTATAACCCTGAAAATGGCGCTTCGCACAACACTCTCGAAGCGCTTGTTCGGCGCCACCACCCCAGACTCTCCACCTCCGATCACCACCCTTCTACGCTCGCCCGTTCCGCCGCTGCATGCGGCCAAAGCCAACTTCCGCCGCGAGTACCTCACCTCACCGGACTCCGCCCCTGCCAGATTCTTCCGCCGCTTTCTCCAGCGGCGGGCCATCAACAACCACTCCTCTCCCAACGCGCTCCCCTCCTTCCTCACTCTTCCCGTCGGCGAAAAGCTCAGGGAGAAGCTCAAGTCGATTAACATCACCAGTGACGACCAGCGCCTCCGGCTTGACGGGCTGAGCCCGCCTCTCCCGACGGAGGAAGGGTTTCGCGTGGGTGCTGGGGACGCGAAGAGGGTGCTGAGGTTTGTACAGATGGAGAAGGTTAGAGAAAAGTTGAGGAATATTCCGGCGAGTACGATACCGTACGGTGAGTATTTACGGGTGTGCTGTGACGTCTGCGGGAATACAGAAACGGGCTTGGAGTTTGCCAAAGCGTTGGATGAATCCCAAAACGTCATCGTCCTGGGTGGTGTCGTTTTTCTCCGGCCAGATCAGGTATATACATATATAAATCTTGACTTAAATTTAACTTAATTTTGCAGGATAAATTAAACGCACTCTTTTAAAATTTGGTATTATTATAAATAATTTTAATTATTTAAATATTTCATAAAATTAACGATTGTATTATTATATTGGGACACATTAACTTTAAAAAATAATTATAATTTTTTAAATAACAATATTAATTTAGAATTATCATATTTATTTTAAATAAAAGAAAAAAGATCAAAATTGATAACTAAAAATAAAGATATCAATGCTGTGAACTAACAAAAAAAATTGTACTGAATTTTCTTACAAATCATATTTTATTTTCTATCTCATTCAAGGTACATACATCACATAGCTTTTAATACATATGTGTCGTTTGTATTTAAAATGGAGTAAGAGATGAATAGCTTTTAAGAAAGAAAAAGGAAAAATCGATCCGAAGAAAATAAGAAAACAGAAAATGTGTAGCAGTTACAAGTGACAAGACTGTAGGGTTGATTATGAATCTTGGAATTTTGTGTGTGGACACCCGAAATTGACCTTAGGTTTATTGTCTAGGATTTGTGGGATCTGACTTTGGAACAAGAAACCTGAAGAGGTGAATTTTGTCATTTTGCCCGACAATATAAATTGATCCTGGGGACTAGGAATCGTGTTTCTCGGACATACATACATGCATGAACGATGAAACGTGTTTATAATTTCTAAATCCCTTGTTCCCTTCCTCAAAATCAGCTAAGTCAGAAGACATTTTATTAGATAATAATTTAATTGAAATATTGTAAGATAAAATAAAAGTTTCATTACTTCATTTATTAATAAAGTTTACTTTTCTACTCGTATAAGGTTAATTGCAAGAGGGTCCCTTATGAAAATAATAATAGACACGGTGGTCATTTATCTATTAGGGTTATTACAGGGACTAAAATGCAATTACCTCACTAAAATAGTCTATTGAAGGAGACGGAGCCCAAACAAATTACACTATGGGTTACATTTGTTATATGACTCTTTGATTTATGGTCTATTTGTATAAACTATTATTGTATTTTGAGTAATTATATATAAACTCATTAAAAAATATCATTATAATTTAAACAAGCGACCGTATTTTTTAAAAATTAGACATATACCCCAAAATCGTCCATACATTACATAAATTACTTTTATTTTTTGGTGATTATAGTGGTTTTTATTATTATGCAAAATGCATGGGTAGTTTATCTGAACAGATTATAGATTAAGGAGTATATATAGCACGCAATAATGTTTTTCGTGTGATTAATTGATTAATTACAATCAAACTTGATCCGAATTAAAATCTTATTTTTTCCGAACTAATTTATTTTGTTATGATCATCACTAGGTGGCCAAATCAATGGAGGAACTAATTTCCCAATCAATAGCTATGCCAAACGACCCAAGAAGGAAAGAGCTGGACAATCTGGAAAACGAAAAGGCCCGAATCGACAAGAAAGCCCGGTCCATCGTGCGGGGAGAGCTGTATTGTGGGCTGGGCTTTTGGTTCGTTCAAACATTGGGCTTCATGAGGCTGACATTTTGGGAGCTAAGCTGGGATGTGATGGAGCCCATTTGCTTCTTTGTGACCTCACTTCACTTTGCATTGGCCTATGCTTTCTTCTTGAGGACCTCAAAAGAACCCTCCTTTGAGGGCTATTTCCAGCGCAGGTTCAAACTCAAGCAAAACAAGCTTATGAAAGCCCACAACTTTGATCTTGAGAGGTATAATCACCTGTGCGAGGTTTTTTATCGCGAGAAACGAGACAACGTGAACGTTGTCGAGCGTTTGGATCATGTACGAGGAGCGGTTTTTGGCTCTGTTCATGGTTGAGTTGTACATAGACATTAGGAACGGTGGTTTTGAGCTTGTACGTAAAGAATGAAGTGAGTTTCTGTTGTTCTTTTCTATAAACAGAAACGTAAATTATGTCTCACTCTCGTCCGTTGGATTGGTTCTTTCTGTAGGATTGGGGTATTAGGTTTGTGGAGTGGAGCATGTAAGATCGCACAACTCAAACTCGCTCCATAAACAACTTCCTTCTCTTAGCTCAAACTCTAGTTACATTTTCTAAAAATGTTTATTTTGCACGGATTTGTATAATGCAGCAAAGACATTTTGAGTTCCGAGCATATTTATAAACCTTATACATCTAATAATATATTTCTCAAGTTATAAAATATTAAAGGGTAAATTACAACAATGTCCATTGAGGTTTGGCATATTACGAATATACCCTTATTGTTTGAAAAATTACTAATACCTCATTGATTTGAACGTCCGTCTAAGAATTAACCTAATCTATTAGACTCCATCAGTTTTTCATCTATTCTTTATGATAAACTGACTAAAATGCCCTGGTGGACTAAAAGAATTATATTTTTATATACTTAAAAAAATATTTTTTTATGGACTGAATGGATAATTTTTTATATTTTTTCAAATCTTTTCATTCACCCCATCTAATTTATTTTATAAATTTTATATTTTTTAAAAAAAATAAAAAAAGTACGATAAAGACAAAATGATAATTTCATACCTCCATCCAAAAATTACATAATTTAACCAAATATCAGGGTTTTTTTTTATAATTTTCAAACAATAAGGGGATATTCATAATTATGCCAAACTCAGGAGAAATTATTGTAATTTACCCAACATTAAATCTTATTCAAAAAATAAACTCTACAAGTGGCCGAATAAAAAAAAGATTAAAAATCTTATAAGATATCAATAATGACAATTCTGTAATTAATATGATCAAAATTAAATGAGCGTCAATATCTTAAAATGAAATTGGAAACTCTTATAAACTGTTCTTAAATGAGTTTATATATTTCTTATTTTTAAATCTTATAAACTCTTCTTCTAATAAAATTATTCAACACTTTTGCTCATACTATAAACTCCCAAACATCTTATAAAATATTTGAAAGCATGAGAAGAAGAAGGACAAGGTTATCATCCACCATAAGGGCTACTACCCCTTTGAGATTAATCACATGCACATAGTGACCCACCACCAGACACTGACTGATAAAGTAGAGGCAGCTAATAGGGCCAATAATGCTTCCATATGAAGGAGGGACCTGTTCTTTTAATTTGGTTCTTGAATATTAGGACAATTGAAGTCTATTTTAGTCGACGGAGTTGAGATTTTATAATAATAAAATTATGAATTTAAATCTCATCAATATATAAGTATTTTTTGATTTATTAATAGTAGTTATCTATTTATTTTAATAGCAACTGTTGATAGTTATGTTATTTGATATTGATTGTAGCAACTGTTAGTACTTGAAATCATGATGTAAATTTTATAATTGTAATTCTTTTAATTTTTTTTAAAAACAAAGCATATAAAATATATATTAATGTAATATTAATGTGTCATGCTTACTCAGATTCAGTAGTGCCACAATGGTCGAAGAATTTTCGTAGAAATTCTAAGATCTCTTGAAGACTAACTAGCAAAACAACAATTAACATTCTAATATTAAGTTAGTAACTGAATTATTGAAAAAAAAAATGGGAAGAACTTGAAATGTTTCGAGACAATACCAAAGTAAGTGATGTGGAATGCTTGAATATAAAAATGGAAGCTAAAATAAGCTCGTAGCATGTAGAAATGAGCAAGGGGCTTGTAGCATTCCTGTTCGTGAGAGAATGTAAGTTGAGTGCGAGTGATCAAGCGAATCAGAATGGCTTACCTTTTGATTGCTACAATACCTTTATTTATAGAGGGAAATGGACAAGATTCAAGAGTTGGGGATTATTTTTTTAGTTTATCAATAAAATACCTTGGATGTTTGCTGTCAATTAAGAGCATCCATATATGATTTCGCAATCTGTTAAAAGTTATAGTCGTTTGAATGGGTCTTGTCCAGTCAACCCAAGAAACATGGAGGTTGGTTACTAGCTGCTCTATCCAGCTAGTCGCAACGAGCGAACCGTTAGTTGGAGAGTTTTTAGGGTAACATGACCCTTGACATATACAAGTCAGGTGCCATAACAATCCTGTTGTGTGCTGTTTGTGCTTGTTGATTAAGCCTTATTTATTAATACTGGTATATTAGTCTTATTTTGATGAAAAATGGGCTCAGTACCCTTCAACTGTGGGCCCTATGTTGGACAAGCAAGGTTTAGACCTGTTGGCAAGACTAAGCGGGGGCCCACTTCTTAATTTTGGATTTTGAAAGATAATGTAGGAAGGCATCAATGTGATACCAAAACATAATAGAAAATTCCACCACTCTAAATTAAACTTTTACCATTCACTTGTTGGGAAATTAAAATATATTTTAAAAATTGAAAGATTATTTATTTTACACATAGGACGTCATGCCGCGACAATTAGTATATATTTAAAAAAAAATGTAAGTACTATAAGCAACATATTGCTTATGTTTATACATGTTCAGTAATAAATCAATTAACTCGATTTACTTGTCATCTAAAATTCTTGAATTGTGTACATAGTTTATTAATTTATTTTGTTTTACAGATTGATATTTGAAAAAAGATCCCAGAATTTTCATCTTTATTTTCGTAGTGACAACTCCAAATTAAGTTTCGGATAAAATTATTTTTAATACAACATGATAAGAAAATAAAAAAATACATAAAATTTTCAATTAATGAAGCTCGACTAATATATGGTGATATTATTATAATAAAAAATATTTAATTACTTCATTCATTTTAACATAGGTAAGATTCAAACCGGATCTAATTATTTCGGGTATCTAAAAAATAAAACAGAACGGGTATTGTATGTGTAGTGTTGTCTCCATTTGTTTGGATAAAAATCCTTATAAATAAAAGAAAATTTTGTAATTTTAGTCTTCTAATTTAAGGGATGTGGTATTTTTAGTCCTGTATGAATTAATTTTTGTAATTTAATCCTGTAATTTTATAATTTTGGTAATTTTAATCCTTTTCTGATCAATTTGGCGGGAAGTTATAATTTATTTGCAATTTTAGTCTTGCAAATAAATTCATGCAGGACAAAAAATGCCAACTCCCCTAAGTTATAGGACTAAAAATGTCAATGTCCCATAACTTACAAGACTAAAAATGCAATTTAATTGAGTCATGTATACATGACATGTAATTTTCTGAAATGAGCCAGAAAAGGATGAAAAATTGCCAAATTTTTAAAGTTACATTACTAAATTGCGAAAATCAATTCGTACAGGACTAAACATGCCGCTCCATAAGTTATAGGACTAAAATTACATTTTTTTCCTAAATAAAATAATATTTTAATAATTTCACAGAATTTTCTACATATAAAAAAAATATTTAAATTTACATATAATTCCCCTACGTAGATCGACAATAAACTTATTTTGCAGGACAGAAAGTGACTATAAATTAATAAATATGCACCCTATCCAAACACTAAGGCCCTATCAATCTGTTGAATTTTTGCTATATATCTACTAAGGGTCATATCCTTTCATGATCATGTTAGTTGTCACACTCTATTATTGCATGCACAACTTACATTATGTCTCCCAATCATCTAAAATTGAGGAAATTTAATGATCCCAATTTTAATTTTATTCAATCATTGCGAGTACTGTCGATTATGAATTTAGTTTATTTATTTATTTTGCCATATTTATGATGATTTTTTTGTATATATTAATTATTAAGCTTGAATTTGGCATCTTTATCACGGTTGTATGATAGTGTCGATAGGAGTTTCGATCTGATGTATTTAGTTTGCATTCAAGAATTGCAATCGTAAAATATATGGCCGTTTTGACAAGAAAACGTGGAGAAATATATAAATTATGTGTAATACTTATATTTTATAATTAATGTATAACTTTAAAAAAATAATCAATCACATAATAAATGATCATTTGATTCAAGTCCCAATTGTGGATTATTATAATTTAGGATACTGAAAGGTTTCAAACTATAAAAATTGTAAGGATGAGGTTTCAAAACCATGATGTTGTAGGTTCGAATCTCATGAATATGGATATTGATGTGTGCATGCGCATAGCATCAATTGCAGATGGGGACCTTGAGGGGCTTATAAGTCTTTATATCTCTTTTTCTTAGCGATGCGTCTTTCTAAAATAAAACCAAAAGGCTCACACGAAGAAGAGCAAATAATATCTTATGCAATAGGACGCCAATTTTTTCACAAGCCACGATATTTGGTGCATTATGTGAGTAAGACGTCATGTGCTCGTTTCAAGCCCATTATCTGGGGCTGATAATGTAGGTACACGTCTCGTGTATATTATAGACGAAGGTTTTGAGTGACTTACAAGCCCCAATGCTCATATCCTAACAATACACTTTTTTAGGGTTGGGTGTGGGGGAGCACAAAAACCATGAAGTTCATATAAGTACAAAGCGAATAATATTTCGTGCAACTAGATACCGATCTCATCACGAAGCACATCAGGTATATATTTACCTATATAGTAATTTATTATTATTTTATTCCGACTATATTAGTTGATTTGAAATTAAGGATATATATTTCATCAAATTTTAAATTTAAACATATGGGATAATGTAATAAATAATATTCAATTAAAAATATATATATTTCAAAATATGGGTCTTACCCAATTCATATAGAAAATACCAAGAAATACATAATTAATATAACTTAATTGAAACCCCGTCACATTGGTATGATTTGTGGCTTTCAATGTCATAAAATAATATTGTCCCAATCATGATAATTAACCAATTTAATTTAATTAAGCATTTAAATAAATAATTAGTGTAGATTAATGAGCTGTACCCTGACCAAAGTCATTAAACAAGCACATCAAAATTTTTAATTAACAACTAAACTAACCCATAATTAGTGTTGGTCCAAGTGTGGGCCAAGATAGGGAGAAAAGGTCAAAGTTTTAAGAATAAATATTGTGAAATTAATTGGTTTTAGGTAGCAAAAAATACCAAATCTAACTACCCCACATCCAACCAAAGATTTTTTTTTAACTAATAATAATAAATAAATTATCTCAATATACTAAGCAACTACATCAATTTGACTAATAATAATAAATAAATAATTTACATAAAATAAGATAAATACTTACCTAAAATGAAATATATCCACATGTATGACAAAATTCGAAATCATAATTTTGTATTTATATATGAGACCTCAACTTCAGCCTTGGCCGAATAAAGATTGTCCATTAGTTTTCTCATCCCAAGTAGTTCTAGATTTGGGTTTGATCCAAAGTCAAACTACATTGATCATAAATCGTTTATAAAAATATAATAATAGGAAAAAAAATTAAAATTTTAACATGTATAATAAAAATTGACCCAATTTTTTATCAATTGAATGAATAAATATTGGCAAAACATAGACACATTTTATATTGGTTGTAAATAAAAAGTTTGGATAACTAAAGCTCTCAAGGTCTCCTTTTAACTAGTAACTTTTTCAAGACAAAAAATCGTAAAGCTCATATAATATCATAACAGATAATATATCGTGCGATGAATCATCGATCGCATCGCATGTTGCATCAAATGTATTACAGTAAAATTATGTTGCAAGAATTTCGGAAATCAAACAAATACAATATTTTATATAGTGGAGATTGAGGATGAAAGTTTAATCCCATCCCATGTGGTTGTTATTCTTGAACCATATTTTAATATGTTGATCTTGAAGCATTTAATTTCCTGGTAATATTTTAATTATTGGAGCCACTCTTGGTCAACCAAATCAACTAACATTATGCTAATTAAATCAGCAGGAATTTTCACATTAAGAAAACATTCCAAAATAAAAAATACTTACTTCTCTGATAAATTATATGTTTTATATTGGGAGCTAAGTATTACAAGTAAAAATAAAAATTATAGACGAATATTAATCAACTGCAACTGTCCAACAATTATTAGTCATCTTTGTAAATATGACCAAAATATTTATCATAATAAAAAATTATGGAATTGCAAATTTCAAAGAAAATTGAACTAATTTATTAAAATTTTGAAAATAAGCCAAGAACATCTTCTTCTTTGTTTTTTTCTCAAAAAGAGCTTATCAGTTTCGAAAATTTTATTTTTTATTTTTTTAAAAAAAATTGCCAAAAAATACTATGCAACATCTTATAAATTCTAAAATATCTTACGAAATATTTTAAAAAACTTATCAGCCCATCCAAACACTTAGAAATTGGTTCATCATTTTTGCTTTTGACGCTAATTAAATAGGAAATTCATGTGTTTCCTCTTTTAAAAATCGGCAAAATTTATATACTTGTGTTGTTTAAATATACGTAAAATCTTCCTTTCAAAATAAATATATATATATATATGTATACATAAGACCTAAATAATTTGGTTGTATACCATACAAATTTACAAGATTTGGACCATATTTCTCTAAAAATTTTCTTTTCATTCATACATGAAAGTTAAAAACATGACTTGAAAATTATAGATAGCATGCAATATCTATCTAAAAGTTGAAGCAAATTGAGATGGGTATATCAGTAATGTTCCAAATCTTAGAAACCAAACCAAAATCTATGATATTTGTATGTATGTAATAACAAGAACCCCTTTCTAGAAAAGCAATATCTAAACCTATCTTGTCCAGATATATATATATATATATATATATACATACAAGTGTATACAGTCTCCAACACATAAAAAATAACCAAAATTTTGATAAAGAACGCGCAAACGCACACACAATATTAAATAAATAAATAAAAGAGAATTGAAATGTACATATTTGCCGAATCACAAAAATTTCATCTGACTCTACCCACCCCACCAATTCTCAGCTTTCTTTATTTACTTATATTTAATATCAACAAATTTTCATCACCTGTGTTTCCTTGAGACTGTGTAATAATCACTTGGAACTGAGTATTTGTGAGTTTTGTTACAGTGTGAGATTGAGAAGAACAGTGTGCTGGCTGGCTTCACGCGGAACGAGGGAGAGAGACCTCTAATTTTTGGAAGCTGAAATCTATTTTGTCATTTTCTGTGGAGTGTTGAGGATTTTTTAATTCTGGGTTTTTGTGTATGTCGCGTATAATGCGGAGTGTTTTGAGGTTTTTTTACGGTTGGGTGCCGATCGGGGAAGCGCGGGCGGTTTGATGGAATCGAGTTTGTTCACATTAAGCGCCGCCGTTCCATGGAGTTGAGGATTCGTTGTAACCGATGTGCCGAGGTTTCTTTACTCCAAAGATTTGAACTGAATTTTGCTGTCATTTGTGTAAAGGTTAGTTTTTTTCAGTCTTACTGCTCTTTTTTTTGTAATGGGTGTTTTTCTTTTTTATGAAATTGTCTGATTTTTGTGTGCAAAAGATTGAGGTTGTGTTGATGAGCTATAGCGGTAGGAAAGTTTGTACCGAAGGCTGTTTGGATGAGCAAAAAGATAATGCCGGGGGCGGGGATGGAAATTGGAGAACTTTTCTCAGATTTTGAGCTGTTACTCTTCAGTTCCAACTCCAATTAAGAGTTGCAACATTTGTGTTTCTCTGTTTCTTCTATTTTTGGTGAATTTGATAGTGTGATTCTGTGACTGGGTTTTGTTATTTTCTTTAAAGATGAGATAATAATTATTGCATTTCCATGTTCTTGGAGAAATTCCTTTCCGGATTCAATGGTGTGAGAACTTACTTTGTTCTTTGTGTGTTTTTCTTACTATATTTTGATATAACTGTGTGCTTCAATGACTTACTGTTGTTGTCTGTTCGATCTCGGTAGATTTAAACTTTCTTGAAAGGTGTCTACCATCATCGGTCATGCTTTTTATGTTAATGATTTTGGGTAAAGGAGGTATTGTTTGATTAATTTGATGGGCTTTTGCTCTACTAAAATTATGGAGTTCTGATTTTCCTGAATTCTGATTCAAGTAATTCCTGAAAAGTTAGATTTATTGTAACAATTTCTACTTGGAATGATTCACTCTCGTACAATGATAACTTAAAAAGTCAGCTCACACATAAACTAATTAATTGATTTTTTTTTGTGTTTCTGAAGTCATTATCTCCGTCTATCATTCAGGTTTTATTGGTTTTGCTGCTTTTGGAAGTTGCTTTGGCAACGGCGAAAGAGTTCGGATTGCAAAGGCAAGGAATTGGGTGGGACAAAGAAACTATAGTAACGCATTCTTGCATTCACGATCAGATTATTGAGCAAAGGAAAAGACCTGGTCGCAAGGTGTATTCTTTCTCCCCTCAGACCTATGTCGAGCCTGATGATTCCAAGTCCCTTCAACGAAGAGGAAGGGCATTGCTTGGTGTGTCTGAATTGTCAAAGCAGCAAAACAATGCTAAGCAACCTATTAGGATTTATCTGAATTATGATGCCGTTGGTCATTCATCGGATAGAGACTGCCGGAGTGTGGGGGACATAGTTAAGGCAAGTGCTTGCAATTTAGACATGAAAAGTTTGCTTTCTGGAAGAACTCTCAACTTTGGATTAATATTGGTTCTTTCTTTCCCTCATTTTGCTCCTATATCTTCTTTGCCAGCTAGGGGAACCAACCGGTGCTTCTTTCTCTGGTACTCCTTCTTGTAACCCACATGGGGATCCTCCAATTTATGGTGATTGTTGGTACAATTGTACACTGGATGATATAGCTGGGGAGGACAAAAAGCATCGCCTTCGAAAGGTTAATTTCCTACTTAGTATTCCTTTGTCGTGTGGTGTTTTAATTGTTACCTTAGAGAGATGGTAGAGTCATGAACACACAGATGGAGATTGATTAAGAGATACTATCCTGGTCCTCTCCTCATGCTGCACGTGCAGACTGATAACTAGAGAAATAAATATGTTGTGTGACATTATATAAATTGAGTACTCATTTAATGATGGAATTTTGCACCATTCAAGAGTCTAGTTGAAACGAACTAACATACTGAGTTTCCTGCAGGCTCTTGGGCAGACTGCCGATTGGTTCAGAAGAGCCTTATCTGTTGAGCCTGTGAGGGGGAATTTGCGTTTGAGTGGATATTCTGCATGTGGTCAAGATGGAGGCGTGCAACTTCCTAGGGAATATGTGGAAGGTACGTTTCTTGTGAAAAACTTATTAACTATCTGCTTGTCTTAAACTGCTGCTATTGTTAATTATAACTTTCCATCTTTTTAGAGGGCGTTGCTGATGCGGATTTAGTTCTTTTGGTTACAACAAGACCGACAACAGGCAACACTCTGGCATGGGCAGTGGCATGTGAACGTGATCAATGGGGCCGTGCTATTGCTGGTATTCTTTCTTAAATTTTTGAATGAGCAGAATTCTTGTCTGATATTTTTCACCAACTTCTTGGGAGGAAGTTTGCTTAGAAATTAATTCTTTGCATCCAGGCCATGTAAATGTTGCACCCCGCCACTTGACTGCTGAAGCAGAAACTCTGCTTTCTGCCACACTTATTCATGAGGTGAGTTATTGCAGCCACATTAATAAAAAGTTGCAAAGTCGAGGAGGTGCCTGCTTATTAAAATCAATGAAGTATTTGATTTTGTAGGTCATGCATGTCCTTGGGTTTGATCCCCATGCGTTTGCTCATTTTCGGGATGAGAGAAAAAGAAGGCGTATTCGGGTAAGTTGTGTATTGGGTGCTGTAACTGTGCATTTAAGTTTCCATATTCTCTTTTCTAACAAAGAAATTGTAATCCATTGTCATCATATTCAAGAAGTGTAATTACCCATATGCATACTCAGAAGTCCTAAGTGATTCGTTTTTCTTGTTTTACTAACAAGAAAGAAGCAGATAGACCCTTGCTGAATGCCCCTGCTTTCTCTGGGTGAAGAGATTTTGTTGATAAAATTTGGGTTTGATATGGCGCTTGCAAAAACTTGATTAGATTTCATCGAATGAAACCTCAATTGTTTTCACGAAAATTTGGTAGTTTACTGCCCATATGCACATATTATGTAAAACTATCTTCTCTGATGATTAAAGTGCCACACATCCGAGTTGCTCATTTTGTTACCCGTATGTCAGATTTCGTTTGATATAGTTCAATTTGCTCTCTATGATTTAGTGTTCTTCTTCTAACAAGGAATAGCACTTTCTTTTTCACCTGAATGAAATAGTAATAAATCTAACCCAACAGAAGAAATGCATTAAGTATGAGACTGAGGGGAAAAGATTCTCCTTAAGATTTTCACATAGTTACAATCTACATATTTCTTTACACTCCAATTAATTTATTATATTTCTTTGTAGGTTACTGAACAAGCCATGGATGAAAGACTTGGACGAACAGTAACAAGAGTGGTGCTTCCTCGAGTTATCATGCACTCACGCCATCACTATGGGGTAGCTCTCTCTCTCTCTCTCTCTGCTTTGAGATGTAGTCAGATAGTACTCATATGAGCTGAACTTAATAAACTTGTTGTTTTCAGTCGTTCTCCGAGAATTTCACTGGTTTGGAGCTGGAAGATGGCGGTGGGCGTGGCACATCAGGTTAATCATTTTTCTTCTCTTTATAATACATTGATTTGAATATTCAGGCCAAAGTATGCTGTTGCTAATCGGTATGTAATTATAAATTTGCCACAGGGTCTCACTGGGAAAAAAGACTTTTGATGAATGAGATTATGACTGGATCGGTTGATACTAGATCTGTAGTTTCTAAAATGACACTTGCTTTACTCGAGGACAGTGGATGGTACCGTGCTAATTACAGTATGGCAGACCATCTTGAATGGGGTCGCAACCAGGGAACTGAGTTTGTTACCTCTCCTTGCAACCATTGGAAGGGTGCTTATCATTGCAACTCGACACAATTTTCTGGATGTACATATAACAGGGAGGCAGAAGGTTACTGTCCTATAGTAAGTTACAGTGGCGATCTTCCACAGTGGGCTCGCTATTTTCGACAGGCTAACAAAGGTATGTTCTTGTGTTGCCCTTATGGTATTTAACTGTACTATTTTTGCATGTTTACAAGAATTATTTCAATATCTTGTTCTCTCCAAATTCTGCAACTATGTCAAGACCCTGCGCTACATAATGCTGACTGCATTTTTTCTTGTTTTTTCAGGTGGTCAGTCATCATTGGCTGATTATTGTACTTACTTTGTAGCTTACTCTGATGGTTCATGTACGGACACCAATAGTGCTCGGCCGCCTGATAGGATGTTGGGCGAAGTGCGAGGAAGCAATTCAAGGTGAGATTTTCCTTAAAATGTTTTGAGGAATTATGAAGTTGAGAGACAATAAATGTTGATTTTCGTGTATCACTGCATATAGGTGCATGGCCTCTTCATTAGTGCGTAGTGGGTTTGTAAGGGGTTCTACTACCCAAGGAAATGGTTGCTATCAGCACAGGTGTATAAACAAATCACTCGAGGTAAAGTACATGAATTTTGCTTCTTGTTTGTATTAGTAGCTATCTTTTAGGGTTAATTACACTTAGACCCTTTCTGAAAATGTGAAATTAAAATTTCCCCAAAAGAAGTTTCAAAATTCTCAGTTACACATGACCTCCTTCTTCTGTTAGTATTTGGACGAAAAATAACGTCAGCAAAAAAAAGATTACATAAATTTGAGTGACGTTAATATTGTTACATTTTTTTCCTTATAAATACAAAACAATTACATGGGGATGTTAAATGAGGGTTAAAATTGAAAATTAAGTAACTTTTTTTTTTGCTAACATCAACATTTTTCTCCAAATCCTGACGAAAAGGGGTCAAGTGTAAATGGTGAATTTTCGGAGGAGGTGTAAGTGTAATTTTGGTACTTTGGGTTGGGGAGGGGGGAAATGTAATTTGGAATTTTAGAAGGGAGTCTAAGTGTAATTAACCTTATTTTTTAAGTTGATCCATGACTAAACTAAATTGGAATGGAAATTGGTTCTTCGAATCTCTTCTTGATGGCAAAAAATAGTTGATCTGCATATTAAGGGATGCATGTTGGGGTTGTATTCTGACGCTTTGTATTGAACTAGTAAGTGTTCACATTCTATGTATGTACATAATTTTTAAAAATAAATTGAAATAAAATATTTGTATAAATTGTATTATTAATTTTTGTAGAGTAAAAAGTCTTAAAAATATATATTAAGATAATAAGTTAGTATAAATATTTTTATTCATAAAAAAATGTTAACAAAGATAATAAATAATATTGAAGAAATAAAAGCTGCATGGGAAAAGAAAAATAACTACGAGAAGGTAATTATGAAAAACCATGATAAATAGAGAAGTTAAAAATAATTAATTAATGGCAGACCAAAATTAAGTAAGACACCAAAAGAGTGCTCAAGTATAGACACTTGTGAGAAGAAAAATAATTACCATTTACCCCTCGTGAACTTCACTTTGAAACTATTTGCTTACCAGGAACTTCGCCATCCACATATGTCGTGAACTTTTAATCATGGAAAAGAGAACAAAAACTAGAATATCATAGCTCTGAGAATTTTTATATCGTCATGGGTCTAAACATCAGACACCAGACTAGGCATGCAGATGTCTTCGATCCTTTCCTGAGTAAATTCTTGATGTTTTCCTAGGTTGCTGTGGATGGCATTTGGAAAGTCTGTCCTGAGTCTGGCGGACCCATCCAGTTTCCTGGCTTCAACGGTAATAGCTCTGGTTTACATGGTCTTTGTAGTCTCTTATTCACACAAATACGCCTGTACCTGTGAACATAGAAATGCACGTGTACATGCAATGGTGTATTTTTATGTCAAGTTCCCTTTAAACTCACTGTTATTTCTTAATTCTTTGGTTCGGCCAACTGTAGGTGAACTGATCTGCCCTGCTTACCATGAACTCTGCAATGTGGATCCAGTTCCTGTATCTGGTCAATGTCCTAATTCATGTTATTTTAATGGTGATTGCATCGATGGAAGATGTCACTGCTTTTTGGGGTTCGAGGGCCATGATTGCAGCCAGCGTGAGTGCATTAATCCTTCCTGTCACACCTTCCTAACTGCAAATTATAATCTTATCGCCCAACTCTTTTCGTTCATTTACAGTTTCTTGTCCTAACAACTGCAACGGTCACGGTGAGTGCCTTAAAGATGGTGCTTGTGATTGTGAAAATGGTTTCACCGGTATTGACTGCTCTACAGGTAATGCTATCGATGATTCAATATTTCGTAACCTATTTATTGGGTCCGACAACCTCTCTCCCACGTGCATAACTTAAGAAATGTGATGCACAGTTATTTGCGATGAGCAATGTAGTCTTCATGGTGGGGTCTGTGACAATGGTGTCTGTGAGTTTCGTTGCTCCGACTATGCGGGCTATACATGCCAGAACAGCTCCATGCTTCTCCCGAGTCTCTCAGTGTGCAAAGACGTACTGGAGAAAGACATCTCAGGGCAGCATTGTGCGCCCAGTGAATTAAGTATCTTACAACAGCTAGAAGAAGTCGTGGTGATGCCCAACTACCACAGGTTGTTTCCTGGAGGTCCTCGGAAGTTTCTAAATTACATCCGGGGCAAAGACTGCAACGGAGCCGCTAAGCGATTAGCCTGCTGGGTGAGTTTCGTCTAACTTGATTTCATCTATTAATATTGGTTGATTTACGGGTTACGTTTACCTCTTACTCACTATACTGAATTCAACTATTCACACCAGATATCCATTCAAAAGTGCGACAAAGATGGAGACAACAGGCTACGAGTGTGCCACTCCGCATGCCAGTCATATAACGTAGCATGTGGGGCGTCGCTTGATTGCTCAGACCAAACCTTATTCAGCAACAACGATGAGGGCGAAGGTCTGTGCACCGGCTGGGGCGAACTAAGTTCATGGTTGTGACGGCCAACACCAAAAAACAAGTCGACGACACGTCTCAAGGAATCATGTATATTGTAGAAAGCTTTAGTGTTCATTTTTCCTTGCACAGCTTGCCATTTTTTGTGGGGTAGGCTTTGTAGGAAAAACTTGGCAGAAATTGCAGGTTTACTAGTGCAAAAGTTCATTTTCCCCAAGCCAAAATTGTTTGGGAGTAGATGATTGTTGAGATTAGGGTTCCAAACAGGAAAGCCCAATCCCAATGTAGAGAGAATTAAGGATGTAAGAATAGTGGAAAAAGTGAAAACAAAGTAGGATGACAGAAAGTAATTAATGTAAACGTGGCCTAAGGCCTTGATGAAATGTAATGTACAGTTCCAACTTCTGGTCTTTGTTCCTTAATATGCTTAATTGTATAGGAGGATTAAAGTGCAATTTTCGAGTTTATATCTACACGGGCTATCAACTGTTGGATTATACATACATAATAATGTTATCAGTATTGAATTTCGAGTTTTTCCCACTTAAAAGAAATTTTTAGTGATGTCAGTTTTTCATTTTATGAGCTGACCTATGTTATGTTTGTAGTACCCCTGTCGTGGCGGTGGCGTGACGATAGGAGTTTTTTTTTCTTCCTGTGAACTGTTCACTTCGATTGTTGGAATTATAACTATGAGCTCGTAGCTGTAATTCTTAGACGTGGTAAATGGGTGGGTTGGATCGGATCTAAAATGAGTTTAAATCAAATGGGTCTGATTGGATTAGTATAAATTATTTTGTTAATTTAATTTCAAATTTTCACAATGAAAAGAACAAAGGATAATATTTGAACTATTGAAAAAGATAATTACTACTTGTAATGTAATACGATTAAACTTGTATTACACGTTATTTATGTCTAATGACCATATACATTAGGAGTCTCTCTAACAAAATACAATATTTTAATAATACTTTGAACGCTTATATTAAATGAACATCAAACCGTGCAATCAAATTTTCTATATTTGTTAAGAGACAATTTTCATCATCATCTTCATAATCACAAGTTGTAATATAAGACAAAATAATCACATAAAAACATAAAAAAAAATTAAAATAATTTGCATCTAATTAATTGAATGCAATATTTTATCTTACGAGAAAAACACAGTCCGTCCCTTATGATTACATACCATAATTTAACCCACATATTTATAATGCGTTCCGGCAACAGGAGTATTTATTAGGATATTTATAGAGTTATTTATTAGACATTTATTAAATTTAAATATATATATATATATATAAAATTAATTAATAAAAATATTATTTATAATTATAATAAATTTCAATTTACACTGAAAACAAACCTGGTGTGGCTCATAAATCTAGTGGGGCACCACCCAAAGACCAAGGAATCCAGGACAAGAATAATATTATTGTAATAAACTGGATTTACAACAATCAAAATTTAACAACACCGACTCTGCTACATCGGTTGCATCTAAGATTCTGTCATATGTCTCCCCTCTTATCTCTCCAACTTCACCAGATAGACTTCACTTGCAACCTTTGTAATCGTATTTCAATAAATAAAATACTTAATTGAATTCAGTTCCATCATATTAAACTAATTATTACAATTGTTTCATCTACTTATTACATAATCATTGATTAATACTACTTATCATGTAATTAATTTTTTTTTCATTTAAATTCTATCTGAAAAGCTAAATTAATATGTAATATATTATGAAAATATTTCAAAATGATTTTAGGTAGATAGATATGATAAAATATATATATTAATTACGTAATTCTAATAATTTGATGGCCTTTTTTTATTATTACAATAATACAGAAAATTTATTATATCAAATGCTTTAGTATTTTATTTGTCTAAATATTTTAAAAATTTATTTCTAGAACAAGTACAGCTTATAAGACGTCAGAGTTTATTTAGCCAAACACACCCTTAAATCAGGCTGTCGGACAAAATGTAATGAGATAATCCGCACCAGTACAAGTGAATGTACTGGTCTGATCGTCGTATGCGTAACTATACGCCGCCGGGCATGCATTCTTGAAAATCAGCGAGTACTGCGTCGGCCCACATGTCTCCGGCGTCCCGTGGTCGCCGGAGCAACAATACTCCGGCTTGTTGAACGCAGCGCAAGCGCTCCTGCACGCTACCACCGCACCCCCGCCGTCAACCACCTGCAGTTCCTGCGGGCAATTCGCATTAACGTCCGCCACGCACCCTGCGTACTTGCAGTCACCAGAGCCACCCGACGGCCGCACGCCTATCCCCACGTTGTACCCGTCCACCAAGCTGACGTCGTAGAAGTCTTTATCCCCGCGGCTGCTAATGGTCAATTCCACGAGGCTGACAGGCGGCGCTCCGCCACGGCCGCCGCATTTGAGCGTGCCCCCACAGTCTCCAGTTATGCAGTGGCCATTACCAGAGTCGTCAAAGTTGCAGCCAGTCCGAGCCCAGAAGCGGCCCGACCACCCCGGCGGCGCTGGGAGCTGGATGGTGGCTCCCGGGGCCAATGCAAAGCCTCCGTCGCCTAGAATGGCCCCGCCATTTCCGGTGAGCGTCCCCGGCCAGATCGTGTAGCTACAGCTGTTTTGGAGTGTAAACACCGTCGCCATAACACTTGAGACCATTCCTGCAAATCATCCAGATTAGAGAAAACTAATTATAATTAATTAAGATAATTAAAAGTTAATTAAGCTGAAGTTTAAATTACCTAAGAAAAACAGGGGAAGCAGCAGAAAATGGTTTTGCATAGCAGCCATGCTTAGTTGTGGAGTAAAAATGGGGCTTTTGGTGTGATTACCGGGAAGTTGAGGTACCTATTTATAAGAAAAATAGAGACTAGGTTCTTCACACTTGCCAATTTTCTTGGATTTTTATTTATCTTTTTAGTCAAAATTTTGGAGGGCCCACAAACATTGCACGTCAAAGGTCAGTTTAAGGATGTGTAAGACATAAATTTGCTTGTTGGTTGGCAGTTTATTAATAGAATTGTCCGATTGGTCGACAAATACGAACTCGAGTTAGCTTGACTAAAAAATATTTTATCTCCAAGAAGTTTTGGGTCAACTTGACTCAAAATAAAAAAATGGTCGAGTATAGAATTTCAGAACGAGCCAGTTCGACTCATCTTACATTATTATGAATTCGGGCTCGTGGGTTCGAAAAGTACCCCATATAAGTATTGGCTCAAGTGATATTATCAAATTAATTATAAAATAAGTATATATTAATCACATAATAAATATATTATACTCATTATATAATTAATACAAGTTGTATCAAACCTGGTATGAATTAGAATTCTTGATGTAAGAAGTAAGAGCATGGTACTTAGTAATTTATTATTGTTGTATAATGAAATTGGCTTGATGCATAGTGTTAGAGTAATCCGAATTATGAATGAGTAATTGATTAAGTAGGACAAAGATCATGCAAAGATTTCTTACATTTCATCAATTACTACACGCAAAGATTTTCTCACTGAGTAGGTTACAAAATAATCTTGTTCTTACAACATGCTTTTCTTCGTGCTACTTATTTTTTGAAATGTTAATTTTATTGTTAAATATAATATAATATAATTTTATTTATTTTCTTTTACATGATCCGTATAGTCTTTTAACAGTCAATTTACCATCATGTTCCCACTTTCGACATGTGTCCATCTGTTATCCCACTTTTAGTCTGGAGTTGATTTTTTGCTACCATCAATACTAAAACATTGATTATTCTTACACTATAAATTGCTACGGCTTAAAAATCATGGTATTTTTTCTTAATTTATTTACTATGGCTTAAAAATCATAATAAAATCTCAGTAGATAAATATTATCTATGACACTCAGATAAAATCGATGTGAATGCATATATTTTGTATAGTGTTAATTAACATCACTTTGGATTTTTATCTATGACCAAAATATTTACCACAAATTTTAATTATAGCAAATATTTTAATCTCGTTTGTAAATGCGACAACTAATACTCGTCCACTATTATTTTTTACTTTTAAACATATTAATATTTTAATTAATATCCATTATTATTTTTTACTTTTAATCATATTAAGAGCATATTCACCCCCTCCCCCAACCCCCACTTTTAATCATGTGTTCACTTTTGTTTTTAACACCTACATCATATTCATCTAATTGTATGCATCTAAAAAGCAATTTTACTTTAATCCCAAAATTTAAACATATGAAATTGAATTTTATATTTGCTTTAGATTACATAAATGAAAAGGTGTAAATTCAAGAAACAATTTGTTGATGCATAGACTTGACCCCATATTTTTTTACCCTAATTTAGGTTTTTTTATGTTTTTGTCGTTTAATTTTTTAAAATATTATTTTCGTCTCACATTTTTCAATTTGTGCAATTTTAGTCCCCTTTTTTCTTGAAGTTTACTCTTCTCGTCTGAAAAATGCATGTACAATTCAAGTGATCTTGTTACTGCTCTTATTGGCTCACCTTTGCCAGCATTTCTTTTAATTTTCTATGATATCCTTTTGGTATTTTATTTTTTTAGTTTTCATGATTTCAATCCTTTTTTTCTCTAGAGTTGACCCTTCTCACCATTGGATGTGGACTCCGGTAAAAAAAAAAAAAAAAAAGAATTGAAACCATGAAATTAAAGATGTAGGACCAAAATACTATTCTAAAAAATTAAATGATAAAGTTGCAGGATTAAAAATACATTTAACCCATGATGTACTACATATGAGACCAACGTTGAGGGTATTTATTCCTTTTTTCTTGAAGTAAAATATTATTTGAATAAAGTTTTATTTTGCTTTATTATTTTCTGGTGAGAAGTAATAATGGACCATCCGTACCTCATTTAAGTACAGAACAGTATTTTGGCACGGGATTGTGAAATTGAGATCTCACAATTAAGAGGTTGTGAATTCTCAACTTTTACGGATGTAGGTATTTAGTTTATTTTTAAATGTAACAGTGGGTTAATTCTTTGTTTGTTTTGAATTGATTGATTGACCTAAAAATATTGATGTTTTGCATACTGAATCTTGTAATATATTGGTTAATTTAGAAATACCCATGTATTTTTAAAAACAAAGGTACAAAATAATATCATGTCGGCACATTAGTATATGATTTTTCTATATGGTTATAATCCGTGTAAATTACATGGGTAGTCCTGAGTTTAGATTTAATTATACAAAAATATTCTATATCTTTTATTAAACTATAGGTAACCTCGTGTACAAATTAAACATCTTATATTATTCCGTAAAATACTAGTGTCGATGTAATATATGTTAAGGATATTTTTGTAAATTTATTTTCATAAGAAGATGTTGATGTAAATTGCGATTACAACCTCAAAAAATGTATTTTTAATTTTACATAGACCAAAATATTTGTGTAATTAAACCTCGCCTCAAGTATAATACACTGATCAGTTAATTATTAAAAGTAAATTGATCGTGAAATATAAATTGCAATATTCAGGTGCGAGAAATCAAATTAAACATTTTTTTCTAAAATCTTAAGACTATATATTTATAAATTATAAATAAAAAAATTCCAATCGTACTTTCTACGGGTTGGCACTAGAAAAATAAACTATGGTCATATAAAATCAATTAAAAACTTAGGTCATTTGCCGTGGAAAATATTTTTCATTATGGTTATGAGTCATAACGAATATTTTTGTTATGATAAATGTTTTAGTCATACTCATAAACTACGATCAATAACTATTGTGTAATTATGATCCATATTTATTTATTATGATTATTTATTTACAATCAGAGTAATATTTACGACATTATGTCTTTTTTTCTTTAAAATTTTTGAACACGTAAATATTGTTTCCAACACGAAGGAGAGTGTGTGGACGGACCACACTCCTCGTAGTCTCACATGGAAGGGTCCAGTCAAGCACGTGATGACTACGTTGTCATTTCCACAACAAGAGGGTACCTCTGCTCATCAATGGGTTACGGCATTTGTCTCAATTGGGGTGTTAATGTGTAGGGTCGGATTCTATCTAAATTTATAAATTAATTTTAAGACTCAGATTTAGAGTCAGACCTAATAAATATTATTAGATTCAGACACAAATTTAATAAAAAAATATAAATTGAGTTTAGGTCGGGTCTCTACCCATTAATATTTATGGGTCTATGTATTTAATTTAGACACAAAAATATATTTATTTTTTTTGTTGTTCAATTATATTATTATTTATAAATCGATCTAACTTCAAATGAACAAATTTAAAAAATATAAGATATTATAATATTATTTATTATGTAATATTTTCATAAGATTATTTTATAAACAATATAATAAATGACATATTATTTTTTTTAAAAAAAACTCTATAAAAAAAGAGAATTTAATTTAATTAGTATGATTTATAAAAAGAAATTATTTGAGAATTAAAAAAAAAAAATCTGGTCTGGGTCTGGTCGGGTCTAGAGACCCATGAGTGTTGAGTGGGGTTCAATGGATTGGGTATAAGGGTCTAAGTTTAAGCTAATTTGTTTGGGAATTTTTCAAGTTTGGTCTAAGTAGAATAAGACCCTATCCATTAACAGGTATAGTATGTACAATATTAATGTTTTTATAAATAAATTTACTTAAATCAAATTTGATCGTCCCAATTTCGGTAGGCAGATGCACACTTCAATCTCCCGCCTGAAAACTATATATCAATCACACAATAAATATATTACTCAAGCCTGCCAAAATTCTAAATTAATTAATGTTAATATGCGAATTTTATTAGTTCACTCAACCCTATTAAATGGCAACAAAAGAGTATACAGAAAGCGCATTTTAGTTAAACCTTGTACATTGTAATCCATCAACAAAGAGAGGATACACCACTCTACACTAATAGACTTGGAATTCATACAGAACTAGCAGTCGGGCATACTCGATGAGTATGCGGTAATTTTAAAGGAAAAAAAAATATAAATTATAACGAGCATTTCTAAAAAATTGATATAATTGCAACTACTCTTTTGTTATTTGAAAAATTATCAATACACTAAAAGACCGTCCCATTACTAATCCAATCAATTATTTCGTTAGTCTCTATTAGGTATCTATAAGATTTTTATGGTGAACTGATTAAAATGTCCTTTTGTACTATAAATTATAATTTTTACATTTTTTGAAATTTTTTTGTGGATTAAATGAATAATTTTTTCGTCCACCTTCTCCAGTTTTTGAAGCTATTTGTAGTTTTTCAAATAATAAGGAGGTACTCGTAATTACAAATGCTCTTTTATTGTTTGGAAATTTATAAATATATCCATAAAATTAATAATTGTCTAAGGATATTTATTAGATGATCGGTGAAACCACAGGTACTTATACTGTGATAAATTTTAAGGAAGATCATTGTAATTTATCCAAAAAAAAAAATGCTAGTGTGCATTTAATGAACTATTACTTATGAAATCTTTATCCAGATCAAATGGGCCTCTATTAAAAATTCTTTGCAATTTGTAGGCCCGTTGGATTATGATCTGTAAGCTGGTCATCCAAACACATAAATGGGCTTTTGGACCCAAAAGATGTGTAGAAATCTAGATAGCTAAATATAAAATCTATATTTACATCTCATCATTTATTTATTTATATAAATTATCAATATTTTTTAGGTAATTACATAAATTATTCCTAATAATAAAAATAGTAGGGGTCATTTGTATAAATAATAGGGATTATTACACTCTCCTTCCTCAAGGTTTTGCGTCATTATACGTAGACTCCCTATAGTTTGAAAAATTATATCTAGTATTTTTTATGTTTGCTTTTCTCCAATAAATAGGTCCATCAATTAAGTCAAAATTCACTAAATTTATTGATATTAATGAAAAACTTATATTTACTCTGAATTGATTTATTCGAACTTATTGCAAGTCAAATAATTTTTTTTTGCAAAACTACCCTTGTAATGGTGACAATATACATCCTTACATGTAATAACGTATGAAAACATATATAAGGATGATTTGATTATAAAAAAATCTATTTGACTTGTAATAAATAAATAATAAGTCAATCGATAATAAATATAATTTTTTATCCGATTTTTTTGCTAATATCAGCAAATTTGATGAATTCTGAATGAATTAATGGACTTATTTATTAGATAGAAATAAATTTCAAAGGACTAGATATAATTTTTCGAACCACAGAATGTCTATGCGTAGTTATACCAAATATCAGGGGAGGAGAATAAATTATGCCTAAATAATATTGATATTTTTGATTGGTATATATATAATTTTTCAAAAGGTAGCAATTAAAATAAGGGATAATTAAATTTTTTCCTCTAATATTTGATATAATTATACGTGTATCCCCTATAGTTTTAAAAACTATACATAATAACTCTAACGTTTGTTTCTGTTCTACAAATAGATCCGTTTGCTAATAAAATTCACAAAATTGTTGAAACCAACAAAAACATTGAACAAAAATTCATATTCATTCATGACTGCCTTACAAACTTTGTGATCAAACTACCCCTTGTAAACGTAAAGACGTACCTCTTCATATGCTAATTGTGTAAATATATATATAAGGGTATGGATCAATTAAAAAGATTTTTTTAACCTACAATAAGTAAGTATTAAATTAATTGAGGTAAATATGAACTTTTATTTATTTTATTAATATCAATAAATTCTATAATTTTTTACTTATGGATGGATTTGTATGTTAGACGAAAATAAACCTAAGGGGTATCTAGATATAATTTCTCAAACTATATAAGGATTTACATATAATTATATCAAACCTCAGGGCGAACGATGTAATTATTCCATAAAATATAATTTAATTTTATTGAATACAAAAGGTAAAATAAATAAATAGATGAAATAAAATTAATCATTCTTGCAAATTATAAATTATAAAAGAGTTGGTTGTAATTTACTTTAAAAAGAAATTAAAATAATTTTAATTAAAGGTCCCACTGACATAATAATTAAAATTTGTGAAGTATCTTTTCAATCTAATCTTGTTTATGGGCTAAAATGCACACAAATTAGCTATATAAAAACAATAATTAATCAATTATTAGCAATCACAAAGGGGAAAAAAGAACAAAACAAGAGAATATATACTATATAGTTTTTTGTCCAATAATAATTGAGAGGAAAATAAAATTAAATATTAAATAAATAATAAAAAAGGAAAACTTTCCCAAAAGTAGACTCGCTTTCAGCGTCCTTTCTCAGATTCTCTCTCTCTCTGCTATTCTATTTTTCTTCTCTCTCATCAGTTTTGATAAGACTGAGTGCGCTCTCTGAAATCTGAAACCCCCAAAACCAGACGCAGCCTTTTATTCTCTTTCAGGTGTTTCATCGAACAGGTATAGTGTTTCGATTGCGCTGTTTGTTGCTTGTTTTTAGCAGGAGTGAGAGTTTGTACAAGTAATACGTGCCGTGCTGATTGTAGATTTAGCTCTGTATGCAGACGCCTTTGGTTTTTGGGCAGATCGTTTTGTTTTTAGCTGTAATTCCTTTGTGTGTTGTGTAAACCCAACCGTGCTCCGATTTTTGCCTTTTTTTTTTTCCCTTTTTGGTTGCTGTTTGGTTTTTGATTTCTTCTAAATTTTTGTGTGTTTGTGTTGAATCGGGTTTGTCTGTGATTGAATTTTGTGGTTTGTGGTATAGTTTGATTTAGCTGGGTGGTTTTGTGATGGATTGGTTACGTTAGGTTTTTATGCCGCTTAATTTTGGGTGTAAGGTTTATGGGTTATTGATGGAGTGTTGACGTGTTAATTATGGGCTTTAGTTCTTTCCTCCCTGGTATGATAATTTCAGGACTTGAAGCTTCTAAAGCTATTTGAGTGTGTGTGTATTATTGTGTATTCAGGTTATCTGGGAGAGAAATGTTTCCTTCAATGATTGAGAATTCTTTACTGGAGTTCTGTGGTCTTGCTAGCTTGAGTCGAGTAGCATTTTTTGCATCTGTTATTGTTTTTCCCTAGGTTTATCTAGGGCAATTTGGCTTACTCTCGTGCATATGTGATGTGTAACTAGATCTTTTCACCTTCAGCTGAGATATAATGTTGAATGATCAAATATTAATTACAGAATTTCGTATCAATGGGGTTTACTTATGCTGACTTGACTTTGATTAAGGTCCTAGCCATGTTTATGAGTTGCATGACATTCTCTTAGGACTTTGGATGTCTAATTTAATAATTGGCTTCTGATACATGATTCCCGCAATGTAAATTTTCATTCAATTGTAATGTTAGTAGTTTTTTCTTGAAATTCCTATAATTCTCCTAAAATTAAATTCTGCTAAATTCTATTTCTTACTGAAAGTGACTTCCTTGTAACGCTTAAGTGTGCATAGTTGATCTGGAGACAATTGTAAGAAGGAAGTTGTTTGAGAGGACTATGTAAGAGAATGAAAACCTAGAAAAAGCAAAGATTACATGGTGTCAATCCTTTTCTACATCTTTTCCTAAATTTCTGCCTGACTTACTCTGCCTCTGTGTGAGCATATGTGTATCTTTCACACATGGATGTATACACACACGCCATCACTTTTGTTCCTTCAAATAAGAAGAAACCGATACTCGGATCTATATTTCCACATTTTTAATGTCGCAGCATATTTGTAGACGAGAGATGGCTAAAAATAGCCTCCATTGTGCTCAACAAATGTCTAATGCAGTGATTGTAATTGTGTTTAAATAAGTGGATGGCTATTCTTGCTGGTTTCATTACTGGACCAGTTATCCCTTTTTGTCTTAAGTGTCCCCCTTTCTGTCTGGCTGTCATTTCTTTTTTCAATGCTTTTTTACCAAATCTTTTGTCTTGTTACAAGGTGTTGGTGATTAATCTGAACAGTTCTTTTTTTGTCTGCTGAGATCAAACAGAGAGAGAAATTAGAGTTTTAGTTTGATCTCACTGCCTGCAACCTTAACATATATGTACTAATAAGCCATATATAACTGAAATTCGATATCTTCCATCCATCTCTTCCCTAGAAGATCCAGCATATCTTTTGGTTTCCGTTGTTTTAAGTATTTATTTGCTATTATCACTTATTGACAGCATAAGTGACAAAAGATTTCAGCAACATCATGAAGTTGTGGTACTTTGCCTTTATGTATAAACTATTTTTTGTTTATGGAATTAGTACTAGTTAACATTGTTGAAATTTTATTCTGATTGGATAAGAAGTGCTTGTGCAAAGAAGCTGTTTGATCTTGTAATAGTTATGGTGCTTTTTATCTTGCCCTTAACTGTAAGAAGGCTGCCGCGTTTGTTTCTTATATTGCCTCTATACTTCTCATAACTATTTTAATCACTGTATTATATGAATTATACATTTAGGCACCATGATTAAGTTGTTCAAAGTAAAGGAAAAGCAAAGAGAACTTGCTGAAAGCGCCAATGGGAAACCCCCAGGCAAGAAGCAAAGTGCTGGAGAATTACGTCTTCACAAAGGTTCTTTCGATCTTCTGTTTTTTATTTCTTTATATGAGCATATGCCTATAGCCTTTTTGTTTCCTTTTCTGCCTCTTTTGTTAGGGTATGGAGTTCTGTGCATAATGATTTAAGAAAAATGCTGTATGAATTGGGAAAAAGAAAAAGCTAATCTTTTGACTGATCTTCCAAAGTTGGATTAATACTATGTTCTTGGTTTTATACAAGTTGGAAATCTCACCTAATGAGTTGTATTCCTAATATGGTTAAACAGTAAGGGAAACTATGAGCTGAAATGTTCATGTTGTAGGCTCCTTTGATGCTTGTTAACTTTATCTTACCATCCCATTAGTCTCTTTCTATTTCAATCTTACCATTTATAGAGCACTTTATCCTCCAGCATGCTCTATTTCACACTATTGGGATCAGCTCCAAATAAACTGAAAGTATGGACATTTGGATGTTTCCTGGAATCCACATCGTACACTTCATTTTCTACATTTAATATGTGCTGTGCAATTAAGTGAACTTGGAGCAAGTTTATCCTGACAAGGAAACAGGTGTAAGAGCTGCCTTTCTGTTTTGTTTATGACGATTAATAGATTAACTGCAACATGACCACGTGTCATGTCTCCTTTCATTCTTTTCTGAATAGAAATATATGAGTCTTTATTACTCATATTTGGCTGATGTTAAGTGCATGTTCTGCTTGTAGGGCCTTTTTCAACATGTTTCATGTTTAATTCACAATTACCTGAGGAACTAGGGAACTTGTGATAGTTGACAGACTTTTCTGGCTACAATTTTCTTCCTGCAAATTTATCGTCTGTAGCATTTACCATGACTATTGTTAATGGCAGATAATGATCCAGTAACTGTAACTACAGGAGGAAATTTCGTTTTCCATTGCAATGAAGTGTAATTACATGTTATGTTAATTGTAGATAGGTCTTCTAATGTCCCTCCAGTAACAGGAATGAATACTTATATGGAGTGTTGTAGTGGATAATTGGCTGTTAAGACGTCAGACACCGTTATGGTTGATGTGTAATAGCCTGTAATTTGCAAGCTGAAAATTGCTTTCATGGTTATTATAACTCCTTCCTCTGACCTCCATTCGCCCTCTCAATGTACCCCACCCCAGAAAAGCACAAGCATAAAGTGTAAAGAAACAAAGAAAAAAAATTCTGTATGAACAATGTGTTTCGGATGAATAAATCAGGGAGGAGGGCCTGCTAGAGCAGAGAGTTTCCTGCATGAATCTGGTATTTGTGGTGGTCCTTGGCACAAGATTTTGTTAGTCGAATTGGATTTTGTGGTGAAGGACAAAAGTATTTATTAAGATTTAGAAGGAATACTTGGAATTCTATGTTCTAATTGCCTGGCCAACTGGTAAGAATCCGCACTTGGTGGGTGTGCTAAAAGGGGTAGATTTTGTTGAATAATTCTGTCCTAAATCCTATACTGAATGCTCTTTGTTTAATAAGTTCAAGAATAACATCTCATGTTTAAAATGAAAATCTTTATCACAATATTGTATCACTGCTATACATGATTACATTTGCCTGAGCATATTCTCTATGTCTTGGTTCTTCAGTGTGCTACACTTTTCTTTTTTGTGGAAATTTTATTTGGCCCTTGAGCCTTTTTAATCCCTGTACCCCTTTAACATAACTTCTTTCTGTCCACTCTTGGTGATGTAGATATTAGTGAACTAAATCTCCCAAAAACATGTAGCATATCATTCCCTAATGGAAAGGACGATCTCATGAACTTTGAAGTTACTATTCGCCCTGATGAAGGATACTATCTGTAAGTAATCAAGTCTAAGCAAGACTGTCATTAACCAGGGAGGTGACAGATTTAGTTTTTGTTCCATTAATATCAATTTATATTAACACCTTGTTTCCAGGAGTGGAACATTTGTTTTCTCATTTCAAATTTCTCCCATCTATCCTCATGAAGCACCCAAGGTTAAATGTAAGACAAAGGTAATGAAATCCTGAGATTTCCAATATATGGTGCGACTCTTTTATTAACCAACAATAGGTTGCACAATTCTGTAAATCTGTGTCATATGGAGCTTGTTGCCAATTATTCGGGTTTGTTGCAGGTATACCATCCCAATATTGACCTCGAAGGAAATGTCTGCCTAAACATTCTTCGGGAAGACTGGAAACCTGTGCTAAACATAAACACTATAATTTATGGACTGTATCATCTTTTCACAGTATGTATATCTCACATTCTATTCAAAACTCTGTTTTTCTGGTTTTATTATTCTCTTAGAGTATCTTCTGGCATATGCAGGAACCGAACCATGAGGATCCTCTGAATCATGATGCTGCTGCAGTGTTGAGAGACAACCCAAAAATGTTTGAATCTAATGTTAGGAGGGCTATGGCTGGTGGCTATGTGGGACAAACTTTCTTCCCTCGCTGCATATAGTATGTGAAGATTGCATCAGCTACCGATTTTAGTTGAAATTGGGGCTGTTGTAAGGAAAGGTCAGAAGGCTGTACATTTGCGCTCATCTATATATCAGTCTTTCTGCTACAAATTTGAAACTCGTGCGAATTTCACAGGAACTGATGTAACTGGGAAGCAGAAAGCTGTTTGTATGCTACTACTATTACTCTACGCTTTATGTTGGCTTATTCATTGTGCAACATAATTAAGATAAGAAAAACCTTTGTTTGGAAGGAATGTGATGCTGAAGGACTGCCGTTGATTCATTTTTTGCATTTTCTTGTCTTCATATGCCCTACTTTCGTAAAATGCGGATGTTGTCTGGTGAGTAGGTCAGCTGTCACAGTGATGGCCGTGATCGATATCTTTATATGAGTCATTTTTAGGAGGTCCTTAAACTTATATGATGATAGGCCCCACCCTGGATCGATCATACATGTATGGTGTTGAGAGACAGATGAGTTTTTCCCGCAAGGTAATGTGGTAGAGGTTATAAGGCATGTGGATGTGGGTTTGTGATTTTGAAAGATACCACATTAGGACCATGAAAGTGGTTGTCTAGCAAATGGTCTGATCTGATGTGCTGCGGAGGCGATAATGTTGCATGTTGGTGCAATAACTGGAATTTGAATTGTTCCATCCATGAGCAGTGACAGGGTGGGGAATGGGAATGTAGTGCCTATTTTCTTTTGCTTTTAATATTTCAATGTTATATAAGTTTCTGTCGACAAATTACCTCTATTTTCTTCTATGCGTTAAAAGACTTGCTGGGTAAATTACAATATTTTTTTATTATTTAAAAAATCTTAAGTATTTTTTAAAATTAATGGTCGTTTAATAAATATCTTCTTATAAATGATCCATATTTCGAAGGAGGTATTCATATTTTTTTAAAATAGCGATGAGATATTTATAATTTATACAACCCTTAGAGAAACTGTTGTAATTTTATTTCATTTGTGGGACATCTGAAAACAGTCAACATCGACTTTTTATAAGATTATATACTCTTTCTCCCACCCGTAATACCTTCAATAATCATTTCTTAGGGTAAAAGCATATATGACATCTCATAAGATCTCAAGTTTAATCACACTAACACTTGCTGTAAAATTATAAATAAACATTTGAGGTTGTAATAGTAATTTACACCAACACTATACGAGAGTCTCGTAGTTGAATTTTTTGTAAAAGTATATGATATTTGTGTAACAAGTCTAATTCATACATATATTAACCCTATTTTATAAGGATAATAATTAAAACATATATGCAATTATTCATCTCTTCCACACGTCAAGAAATGGCGACTAGAGCACAAAAAAGTGAGAGGTAGGCTCCATGGCAGTACATGGGGACCCCTTCGCTGACGTGTCAGGATATTAGTGGTTGGTTGACCAGTTCAATAATCGAGGAGACAGACAGCTGCCAGAAAACTTTGCCCTAAATAGAACTTGTTTTACAAGAACAGAACAGAAGAGAAGAAGATGAGGAGAGATTTGCTGATTTGATTTCGTAGCAGCCTTTTATTCTCTCCTTCTCTTCCATTACATCACAAAATACAAATAATTCAAATGGATTATTATGTTTTTATGCTCTATTTATACGAGTTCCTTATTTTTTAAAAATTATATATATTTATTAAAAATATTAATATTATTTATATAAATTATGTCCGTTTTTTTTTAAAGTTTAAACAAATCCCTTTACAAATATAGACATTATTACACAAATTATCCGTATTTCTTTTGCTTTTAAGAGTAATTTTTATAATTATGTTAAAGATATAATAAATTTATATAAATAAATTATAAATTAAGAGGTGCAAATCAATTATCCCTAATTCAAATTCACAAATACATTCTCATAAACCATTAAAATCACATCCTTTAGGCTTCAATCCCTCTAAATCAACATCACATTGTAATTATTATACATATATGATTATAATTGTTGTGAATATGTGTGAAGATTGTGAATTTCATGCATTTTGTTCTGGTTTAATACTTTAAAATTAACATATAATTAACTATATATTTATAATTGTAATTGATCGGACCCCTCTTGAAGATCAAGATTTTTATTATTTTAGGAAGTTTTGCTGACGTGCTTTTGAAATAATAATATCCCATCGCGCGAAGCATTGTTCGTTCTGATTTTATATGATTCTCACAATTTTATTCAAAAAATGCGTCTCGTAGAAAGAACAGACTTTGAGACATATAACCCATTTAAACTGTCTCGTTTATAACTAATATATGATGCTTGCTTATATAATCTACGCTCGTTCTATATATTAAAATTTATTATATGATTGTAATTATAATTGTTCTGTACCCTTTTTAAGATCAAGATTTTTCTTTCTTCGTAATTTAAATTTTTTTAAATAATATAAGATCATATAATTATGCATTAATTAAATCATAAAATTAAACCAGTTTTTTCAATAGCTATTAATCTTTTACCTGAAAATTATCTTTCCTCCTCGTAATGAATTTATAACCATTTTTGTAATAATAATTTATTTATGGGAACTTTTTTGTTCTTGAAAACCAAAAAAAATAAAAAAAGATGTTATCAAAAATTTGATGGGATGCGAAACCGTAGTGGGCCCCCGTTGATCACTTTATTGTTACTCACACGGAGATTTGAGTAGGCTGCATTGCACCCTAAAATTGCTCCTTCAAGAACTTTATCTGTCAATATGTACATATATATATACATGTACACATATATATGTATATGTATATGTATTTATACATACATGCACATTCATATGAAGGTTGTATACACACATATACGCAGAGAACACACACAGATTCTTGGGAAAGCAGGGGGAAGGAAGCGTATTCCTCGTGAGTACTGCATATCCTGCAACGCGATATACGCTACTACGACCCCATCCCCCCACATTATACGCACAGAATTTCAACTATTTATAGGGAGAGAGAGAGAGAGAGAGAGAGAGAGAGAGGGAGAGAGGGAGGGAGGAAAAAGGTGTTGCTTTTAGGAAGGAAAAGCCAAGAAAATGATGTGGGAAGCTGGAGGATCGACAGCGTCGTCATCAGCAGCTGGAGGAGCTGGTGGGAGTGGCGGCGGAGCAGGGAGGAGGAAGCCATCTTGGAGAGAGAGGGAGAACAACAGGAGGAGAGAGAGGAGGAGGAGAGCAATTGCTGCCAAGATTTATGCAGGGTTGAGGGCTCAGGGGAACTATAATTTGCCCAAACACTGTGATAACAATGAAGTCTTGAAAGCTCTCTGTGCTGAGGCTGGTTGGATTGTTGAACCTGATGGGACTACTTACCGCAAGGTGAATTTTTTCTTCTCTTTTTGTTCCTGGCGTTTTCTTGCAAGTTTTGTAGTTTTTTGTGTTCTTTCTGCATCTGGTGTTCTTGTCGATGTTCTCTTGTGGGTTATGTTGATTGTTTTTTCTTTGGATTGACTTAGATCTGTAGTTTAGGGATGTGGGCTTGCCTTGTTTCAACTCAGATTTCAGTTTATCATCTTGGGTTTGATTTGTTAAGCAAATGAGAGCGGCTGAGGTGTTTTCTTTTTTATTTATTGTTAGTCTATGGATCTACTTGCTTAATTATTTCAACTGTCTGTTGTAATTGATGTAAAAAGCTCTAAATTTGATCTTCTGTTCTGCTTACATCTGCCCTTAAGTTCTGATAGTTAGCTAGGAGTTTGTTGTTCTGCCAGTTTTGGCAGTAAGGAACAGTGAAGGAGTTGCTTTCTTGAGATTTTGGTCACTTAATTCTAAATTTTGAAATGTGTGGATGGTGGATAAATGTTTTCATTCTATTATGATGATGATCAGCTTCAAGTTCTTAGTTTCCATCATCTCCTGTTTGTCCAGAGTTGCATCTTGATGTTGGATGTTTTGCTGATATAGTTGAGATTCAATGTGAACCATACAGGGATGCAAGCCATGCCCAATGGAGATAGGAGGCACCTCAGCTAACATTACCCCTAGCTCCTCCAGAAATCCAAGCCCACCATCTTCTTATTTTGCAAGTCCAATTCCTTCATATCAACCCAGTCCCTCATCCTCCTCATTCCCCAGCCCGTCTCGGCGCGATGCCAATGCTTCATCACACCCTTTTGCCTTCCTCCTTAACTCCATCCCGTCTTCACTCCCTCCTCTACGAATATCAAACAGTGCCCCAGTTACCCCACCGTTGTCATCTCCAACAAGACTCCCTAAACAAACTTTCAATTTGGAAACCTTAGCCCAAGAATCCATGTCTGCATTGAACATCCCTCTGTTTGCTGCTTCTGCCCCAGCAAGCCCCATTCGAGGTCAGCGTTTTACACCAGCCACTATACCTGAATGTGATGAGTCTGACACGTCAACTATTGATTCCGGCCAGTGGATGAACTTCCAAGCATATGCAAATGCCACAGGTGCAGTTCCAACATCTCCGACATTCAATCTTATGAAACCTGTGGCACACGAAGTTCCACCCAAGGATGCCATAATGTCAGACAAAGGCAAGGGTACAGAATTCGACTTTGAAAATATGGCTGTGAAGCCGTGGGAAGGGGAAAGGATTCATGAGGTGGGAATGGATGATCTTGAGCTCACGCTAGGCAGCGGAAACACTCGTTGATCATAAACCGTTAATACTTAAAATTCATCCATGGCGTCCTTTACAGATACTTGCCGTAGCACTGACATTACCCAGAATACGGGTTCATCTAAAGACTGATTTGGAGATAAAAACTTTACCATTACACAATATTATAGCTTCTTTCTTATGAGTCTGTGTTCTTAGGTTGGATTGGTTTTTCAATTGATTTTCTGTTCAGTCCCTTATTCCATTTTTCCATTTTTAGCAGTCATTGGCCCCATTTTAAGTTTGGAGTGCGTCTACAAGCATTATGGTGTAGATACTGATAGTCCCTTTACCCATTGTGATCAAGAATTATGGTTCTTTACAGTAGACTAGTTGGAACTTATCCACAGTGTATTGAATGTTTCTGGCAGACTATTTTTCTTACAGTTCAAGCTAATGATTGTCTACTGATTTTGGTAATTATAAATACCTCATATTCTGCAGTATTGCTGTCCCCTTTGTGCCTGCAGATTTCTGCTAATCCTATAGATGCAGCTGCTATTTAACATCATATTGGGGAATATGTAATTTTCTTTCCTTATTGTACTGATTTCCAAGAAACCTGTACAGACAGAAATATTCTCCGACTCAATACTTCTGGTCTGGAACGACTGTCCCTAGTCTATTTAACTTCCTCAATTCCTCCTATTTCTTAATGCTTTTACAATATTTAATTAGTCACTCTTTATAAATTATACATCTAATTGTTCCTCACTATTTTATAATACTTTTACAACATTTAATTGTTCGTCACTCCTTTTGAATTATACATTAATCATATAACAATTTTTTTTAAAAATTATACATTAATCACATATCAAACATACTTTACTTACTAGTGATTAGTTGGATCTGAACTGCAAATTCCCTGGTAATCGATTGTTTTTTTTCTGACCATCTATTTATAAGACAAATAAATGGTTCTAATAATTGAGTTATTTATTGTGAATGCCCCTGGCAACACAGCCATCCGACCATAATGGTATGATCTGATTTTTCTGTAACTATAAACAATATATGTGTTTTAATTATGGCAGAAAAGATAATGTCTTGATAAATAATCTTGGAGATTGGCTTTGCAAAGACCAGAAGGTCAGATTTTGGTACATGGGAGTAGGGTCCGGACATTTCACTTTCCCAACCTATGTTAAGGGTCTTTAATTTGTTTGTTATTACAGCGTAGGACGTGGCCTTAGTCACATGTAGTGCCTTATGAATGATTATCCTGTGGTCTACTTGTCATGGAGAGAAATCGATGCATTATTATCCTATGAACGTGCTATAGCTTTCTAGTCAACCAGAAGTTATGAATACATAGATGCAAAAGAAAATAAAATATTAGTTAAAGATTTACAAACAAGTGAAACAGTCATGAAATGTTCAAAACCGAAAAACACACAACAATACATCTAAGCAATTACATACATAGAAATCATATGGTGAGAATTAGTAGTTAGATGAGGATGACAAATAGAAGTTGATCAGTTGGTGAATCTTGGGACTCAAAAGTCTTGTAATAAGTGCACCCTTCTGCGTATGGATCTCATTTACGAGTTCTATCACAAGAAATGGGTGTGATGTCTTGAAACTCGAAGTCCTGCAAGTCACCAAAAATGACCAGTTTTGAACAAGCTTCGGTCAAGTACTAGGTTTAGATTCAGGACATGAGTTATCGGATGTGCATTTCTCCTCCACAGCATCTCGAGGAGGTGCTTCTTCTCTCTTGTCAAGCTGAGGTCTTGGATCTTTTGCAGGACAATGGCTGCATTCGTTGTATCTGAAGCATGTGACGAGATGATCATTTACTAAACCAGCCACTTGCATAAATGAATAAACTACTGTTGGTCCTACGCAGCGGAAGCCTCTTTGAATCAGATCCTTGCTTATGAGTTCCGATTTTGGCGTTTTAGCTGGTACTTGACGTGCGTAGCGAAACCCACTTTTTATTGGTTTATGGTTCACGAATCGCCAGCAGTAGTTATTGAAGGAACCAAACTCTTGCTGGATCTGCAGCAAGCAATAAAAGTAACAGAAATGATCAGACATCTAGGCAGGTTCAAGAAAAGATGTTTTAACCTCATAATTCTTACCTTCTGCAGCTGCTTAGCGTTATCGACAATCGCACGAAGTTTTGGTTCAGAGAGCAATGTGCTTCCATGCACTCTCATCGACAGTAATCTCTCATCGTCAATATTTGCTACTGATGTTGGATCAAAGTCATTAAAGAACTTTCTGTAAAAGCCATTCATCAAAATGTCAAAAAACAGTACACATAGGAGACATCAAATGCAAGTTTAGATGGTGATACTAGTGAATATGATCAACACCTAAATATCGATCTCTTGCTAAGAATTACGGGCCAGGAGAGTTCTGCCAATGCTTGTGAGAAAACCAGAAGCTCAAATAACTTGATATCATCATGAACTGGGACTCCCCATTCCTCATCATGAAAAGAAGTATATAGTTGTTCTGCAGTGTATGTAAGACACAAAAACGATTATCAAAGTGTTTGAGAATCAAATTTGAATTGTCTCATAAAGCCCCTAAAATTGTGTTCTAATATGTCTCACTTCAACTTTTACCTTCTTCAGGTGCAACAATGTAATGCTAAATCTAACAGTTCAAGATTTTGCACAGGGAAAGAAACTGAACATGATACACATGCCTCTTGAAATTCCGAATTAATGCTTGAGGAAACACGGAAATGAAATAAAGGATGAAATCCCACAGAGTACATTTTAACTTATATAGATCCTACAACATGCCATTTTCCCAAGAATCATGAAGCTTTCTTACATTATCAGTTTCACAAAGTTATACATAATAGTTTCCACATTCGCTTAATCTTCCAGTCCCAAGCTGATACTGTCGCATGTCATCTTGAGATTATAGTCCACATTATTGATGGTTAAAGGACTCAAAAATTCCATATGTTGATTTAAGTCAAAGGGGTTTGCACCAAAACTCCACTAAAAATGCAAAATTACACTATTTTTTAATTCAAAAAACTTTAAAAATTAGTGCTTACAACCCTTCCTACTATACGGCAGGATGTGTTTGTAATGTTTCTATTGTAAAATTAATGTCTCCATAAGGTCCTTTTTTCCAATTTTTGAGACTACCTAAACATTAGATGAGAAGATCATCTATACTTATTACCGATGAACTAAAGTAAAAAACAAATGTACTACAAGTAAAGACATTTTTAGCACTAATATCGCGACTTTAACCAATATGCATAGCAATATCAAACCAAATATGACGAGTAGTCAGATTCTTAGACTGACCCCTCTCTAAATTTAAAAGTTTCCGTGTAACCATGATGCTATTACAGTAATTCTTACCCAAATTATGCCGATTTGCTCCTAAAAAGTAATGAACTACCTAATGTTTCTCGTACAATGTTAATGTAAATAGAATGCACATTTATTTTCCGTATTACTTTTATAATATGTTGTATTTTTATATTACTATGCTAAACACTAGAACAAGTGATTGAACTAAATATTTTTATGTGATGGATATAAGAATAACAGTAACATTGTTCCATATATTTAAAAAAAAAACTTATATAAAAGTATGTTTTCTTCATTTACCCTTTAACTATATGACATTACATTTACATCCCTATGAAGTCTAAAAATATTACCAAGGGCAATTTGGTCAATAAGATGGATGATGAGGGGCAAAATTGGACGTGCATTTAAATTTTTGCCGGATTCTCCTTCCAAAACGTAGGGTGGGCATTGTGGATAGGATATTTTAAGAAGAAGTGTGTAAATATAATTTTAAAAAAAACTGATAAAAAAAATAATTTCACAATTTTAAAGAGGTCTTAGTGTAATTAAATCAATCAAATACTGAAACAGAAGACACAACACGGAGCCCATGCAACCCTCCAGAAAGAATGCACTTATCGTATACTTAATCATTATTATGAAATTGTACATTAATTATATAATAAATATATTATAATTGATTTAGGTCCTGTTAGAATTCAGACATTCTACTCCTTTAATACATGCATGCCACGAAATTCTATCTTTAAACTTCAACTGAATTTAAATCCTCTCAGAAAAAAATACCAGAATTGGGGGTGATCCAATCGCAACGCTTAACAATTAGCGGCACCGCAGGGGAGAGCGTCAGAGCTTCGACTCCAGCTGGAACAACTTTCGCAGCTTTAACAACCCCATTACTATTTTTAATTCTCCTCGAGCCCATACTTTTTCCAGATTTTACGTTTGAGCCCCTGGAAGACGAAGAAGAGGAGGAAGAAGAGTCCGAAGAGCTATCAGCTGATATATTGCACCTCGCAAAAGCTGTCGCCGCAGCCTCCGCCGGTGACTTCGAAGCTACTTTCTTAGGCTTCTCGCCGGACTTCTTCCTCATCTCTTCCTTTCCCCTCTGTTCTTCAAAAACCCGGACCCGGTTCCCCGTCGGAGCGAGTATGGACCGGGTTTCCTCCCCGGGTTTTTCAGTAGCCACTGACATTGTCGCTGCAGCTGAGCCCAGTGGGAAGTTAGAGAAGAAGTGGAGGGCAGAAAGGGAAGAAAATTGTTGCAGATAGGAGACGGAAAGATGATGAAATGAGGAGAGAGCTAACGATTTAAATATGTGACTCAACTGTTTGCATACAGTGACCGGTAGTAGCCGGTGACCGTGATGGCGTGTCTCATTCTTCCGGGGAAAGTTTGTGTGATGTCTCGATTTTGCCATCGCCAAATTTCAAAATTCAAACCTATGCACTCTTCCCTTTTTCTTTGTCAAGAAAATTTTTTTTTGGTAAATTACCACATGCTCCCTTAAAATTTATCATAATTACAATTACATTCTCAATATAAATATAATAAATTTGCCCCTACAATTACTTTTATTAAACAATTATTTATTTTTCTCAAGTAAAAATCTATTAACCAAAATGAAACTAAACAAAAGTTAATGATTATATGGCATTTTAATTTAGAAATGAATTATAATAACTTTATCTATATTACGAGGGTAAAAATATAATCGTGTAAATAAATTTAAAATAGAGATTGAAATATCAAAAATAAATATATAGTGTTTGAGACTTGAGTGTTTTATTTAAAAACAAAAAATATGATTTATTACATAATTTACTACATTCAAATGTAAAAGGTAATTGAATATACTAATAATTTCAATCAAAATGTATTTTTAAAGAAAATAAATAATAAATTACATTACACCATACCTACACTTATACATTTATAAAGTTTAACTCAGATACTTTTGAATTATGAATTTTTAATATTACTGTCATTGTAATAAAATAAAATTTAAACTTAACAAAGTTATCAACCATCACATTAATAAATTTTTAAAAAATTAAGAAAACCAAAATATGAGCAAGGGTATTTTTGGAATTGGGTTAAAATTAATTATTTTTATCTTAAAAAGAAAAAAAATAGGATTGAAATTTGGGGGTTAGTGGCCGTTGGGCTGAGAGTCATATTCATATTGGGTGGAGAGGGGTTGTTTGGTAGTGAGTTTTTTACCGTTACGAAAAGGAATTGCTATCCCACCACCACCACTTCACCAGCAGAAAAGTGCCCAACCAACGGCTAATCTGACCCCCCCCCCCCCCCAACCCCCCTTGCTTCACACTCTTGGATTAGGTCCGATTTGGATATGGTTGATGAGATGAATATTGACGGAATATATGTTATAATTAAGAGGATATAGTCAAAAGAAGAGTTTAAAGTAAGTTTACGAGTTTCTTTCACTCAATCATACATAAAGAATCCACAAACTTAAATAATACGTTGGTTGTTGCGTTCTCGTGATCACATGAAAATATATATATAATTCTACATCTCAAAATACTATTAATTGTATAGTGGCGAATCATCGAATAATTTTAGGGATTTAGGCTATGGATATTGAAAAAGTTATTGGCTGTGTTTTCTTGACAGATGAAGAATCACTGGGTCGAAAAGATGATTAGACCCATTCACGAAGGTCTCATTCGTTCGCGATACGAGACATATTCAAAAGGAAGTCCATTAGTTATTCAAGTCATACAAGATTCGTAAGATTGGTATTTCACTTTCTATATTAATCTGTTTAATGTGCACATTTTTGTTACAATTTGTGTCTATGTAGACAAAGCATACTCGATGCATGTGTATAATATAAATTTGTATTATACTTTTTATTAATTAAATATAAAATTTTAAAATAAAACAAATAATTAGTTAACATTGACAAAATTTACTTCCTAATGGCACCCTAGTGCGGGGCCTTTTTGGATTTGGATTTCCTTGCGTCTGGGCCGCTTAGATTTTTTTGAGTCAATTTACTTTCTTGTGACACTCTGAACCCTTATTCTGATTGGGCTTTTTGGGGGCATCTTGGGTCTTTTGAATTTTTAGACCTTGCGTTTCTTTGGGTTTTTGTAATTAATTTCTTTTTTTTTTTTTGTATTTAATCGGTCTATTTTTATAGGCATCACAAATATAACCTAAAATTTTATTTTTTTTACCCAGCAAAAATCCTTTGATATTTATGTTAGAATCTCAACAAATACCAAAAATGAAATAACAAAACGAAATTAAGAATGAAATTTAATTATGGGTAGGATTTTTATTTTCTTCTTTGATGGAAAAAAAATATTACTCTCCTAAAATTCTCTGTTTTCTTTTTCTTTTATACCAACATTGTAACATGCAGAGTTAATGGGCTGGACTCTATGAAGCCCACTAATTTACCAAGCTCAGGTAAGCTCTATACATAAAATGGCTATTCAGCCGGGCCCATATCTACATTTACTACTCCTTTTCATACCAATGACCAGCCCAACCCGGACCATCATATTATCAGTGGGTATGTAATTGCACATTTATAACCCATTCCCGCGAATAATTAAGAAATTAGTTCAACTAAAATGAATAATTAACAATTTGGTTATGTTCGTATCAAATTCCATTTTTTAGTACATTCCGCACAAATTGGTTATCTTTTGGTGTAGAGAGGAATGAGATAAAGCAATACGAACTAAAAGAGTATAAACGAGTGAAATTGAAAGTGTCATTACTCTTTTTTTTTTTTTTTTTCCTTTTTTGTGCAAACAAGAGAATGAAATTGAAGTTCAAACTGTGAAAATTCAAGTAAGAAAATTAAGGTGTCATTTTAGTTAAAGTAGGATATTCTTGTTAGGAAAGCTTTCAGTTTATAAGCAAGTTGGTTGGATAAGATCGAATTTCCAATGAATTTGGTGGAGGGCTCCCACGATTTGATGGAGAATTATCTCAAGGTAGTTAGATAAGATTGAATTCCTTACCGATTTGATGGAGGGTTATCTTCCGGTGGTTGGAATTTTTCCACGAATTTGATGGAGGGTTATTTCATAGAGGTTAGGGACCCACGATCCTCGAGGACAATTGGAGTTCGTTGTCGATAAGGGTATCTTTTGCAAATAATAATGCTTTTTCCAATTTTTTGGCAAAGTGGCCGAGGAGGCATATTCCCTTAGCTAGAATCCCATGAATTTAGGGTTTAGAGGTTACTTCTTGCAAGACGCCACAGAGGTACTTCCTGTTGAAGGCGCTACATGACCTCGCTAAGCCGCCTAGTCCTTATTTGATTTTGTGGGGGGTGTGGCCTTAGAAATCTTATGTAGATCCAGTCGTAAACGCCATGTGATATGAGCTTCTGTTTTGGTTGGGAAATTCAAGGGCTCTAAGCGTCCTCGTGGGCCTGCGGGGCTTTATTGGATTTGGGTACTCTCGGGACTAGGCTGCTTAGGCTTCTTTGGTTCACTTTACTTTCTCGGGTCACTTCTCGAACTCATTGGAAGCTCTATTGGAATTAGGCTTTTGAGAGCACCCCTCTTGGATCTTGCATTCCTTTGGGCTCTTGCAATTTTTTTCTTTCTTTTGGATCGTTTGAATTTTTTTGGGCCAATTCATTTTTATAGACATCGCTATCTTTAAAGGATATGATAGTCATTATTTAAATTTGTTTCCTTTATTTTTCTTGTGTTACTTTCCATGTATTTTATATATGAATACACCTATGCATATATTTGATACGAGCAAAACGTTGCTAATTTAGGATATTCGGAACTTAAGTCATTTGGGCCAAATTCTTTGTCTAGAGAATGGAATTTGCGAAAAGTGCATTAGCACTTTGATACTTAAGTTAGTAAACAATTGTTAAAAGATAAAGTTTGAATAAAATAAAGCAATAACAAATGATAATGTAGCAATAGAAGGATTGAGATATCAATGTGTTATGCTTATGTTGCTGCAAACATGAGCTACCTTTTATCGGAGGGGAGAGGCTTGGTTTTATAGCCATGGTTCTCCTCCGGGAGAAGAAGTATGACCCCTTGAGACTCAGGTCAGCAGTTATCGTAGACAGGCTTTCCACAAATTCGAAAATGATCGACGGAGATCTTGAAGAATTATGCTTATTGAGGGGTTCTTATAGCTAGATAAATCTCCTAGTGGGGTACATTCCGAATTCAAAAGGGGTACACTCCGAGTGCCAAATTGATGATCCTTGTCATACTTCATGGATAGCCCTTTTCCCTCAGAGTGAATAACATTCTGCCATTACAACTACATGAGTGCAGGGTAACTCCTCCTCACACGCCAGTGGGTCTTTCATACAATCCTCCTTTCCAAGTGCCTTTACTGGGTGTATGAGCCATGGATCCCTCCTTCTTAGGCCTCATGCACGTATGAATTTTTTTGGTGGGCTTTATTCAAAACGGACTTCCTCTTAGGTTGAATTCAAATTACAACATCAATATTTATAAAAATAAACTAAAAAGTTAGTGCAATTGTGTACGCCCCATTGAATCAATTTATCTAATTTGTGTCATGTTCAAACCACATTGATATGCATAACTTTTTTAGGTTAGCGACAACCATTGTGAGAATTGATCTTAAATTCAAGGGTGGGGACACCTCGTGTGAATAAATAAAAAAAAAAGAAATAAGCAAATAAAAAGTCAATTATATATTATTTTGAATACAATATTACATATACCATAATACTGCCTTACTTCTAAGTCTATCACTAAGCAAAATATGCGAAATTCCAGGAAATAGGTTTTGGAAAAAAAATATTGGCACGCGAATCAAGAGTCAAGCGCCCTTCTCATGACAGCTAAATATACCCTCTCCTTCTCCTCCTTTGATCATCATATTTGATTATTTCTTCTTGTTTCCGAATCCATGGATTCCAAGTCTGCAACCCCTGATCCCAAAACCCAGAACCCCATTGCTCCGGCGAAGCCCACCTCCAAAAACCAGAAGGATTTCCTCACCCAGCTCGAAATCTACTTGGCCAAGCGCGACGGCGTCGACAAACTGTTGAAAATCTCGCGCTACGCCACCAAGATCATCCTGGCCTCATCCCTCATAGCCCAAGAACCACTCGTTACACGCCTTAAATCATTCGAATCGAGCGTTGGAGTCAGCCGCAAGGCCTTCCGTTTAGGGAAGTTCGTCCAAGATGTTAACGCTCTCCGCTCGACCCACTTCACTTCTCACTCCGACTTGAATTTCGTCCTCAATGTTATCGCGTATGGTGGGGAGGGGCTATACTATTTCATCGAACAGTTTGTGTGGTTGGGAAAAGCTGGATTAATCGACAAGAGGCGTTTGCCCGCGTTGCAGAAATGGAGCGCCTGGTGCGAGTTTGTGGGCTACTTTGGCAGCGTGAGCTTGAAGGTGATAGAATTGAGGAAGATTGATGAAGAGGAGAGGTGTTTGGTAGCGAGCATTGATTTGGCGGTGCTGCGGGGGATTGAGTGTAGGGAGGAACACGACAAGCTTAGGAAATTGAGGGAGAAGAAGATGATGAAGAGGCTTTCGATGGTTCAGGATTTGGCTGATGGGTTGATGGCGTTGGCTGATATTAGAGACGGCAGAGGACGGCTTTCGGCCCCGCTTGTGGTGTCGTCTGCGGGGCTACTGTCGGCATTGATTAGTACTCACAAGAACTGGATTTCTTGCTGAGGTTTTGAGGTATGGCGATGATTACTTGATGTGTAGCAATGGGGGAATATAGGGAAGAATAATTACATGTGTTTACCCATTTGAAATGGGGTGATAGACAAAAATTCTTTTTGCAATGGAGAATAGAATGTTAGCCCAAATGAAGAAAGATAAACTCTTTAAACTCAATACCTGTAGTTTACAATATTAATGAATAATGAATATTGTTGTTTCATGGCATGAGAAAATTGAAGCTGTCTGTTTTAGTAGTTTATTTGTGATCATGATTGAGACTGCTGCTGCTTTGGGTGAACATAATATATACTAGAGGTGGTGAAGGATTTATATGGGAATAGAGGAGCAGAGCAAGAACAAAGATGATTTGATATAAGTTTCTTGATTGATGGAAGATTTTGAAATTTCTTATAAATTAGGAGAATATAGTTGTTCTGCTTTTTATTGTTTTCTGGGCTATCTCAGATCAGTATTTGATTGTTATGAAGAATAATTTGTAGATTTGGGATAATCTCTTTTCGTCCGAAGGAGAGTGGATCAATGTGGTTGTGATGCCACAAAGAGATGCACACATTACATATTGATTTGCAGTTTTACATCATGTAATCGTTTAGCCTCATGAACGGTACTCAGAAATCAGTCTGTCAACTGTGATAGCAAAGGTTCTTCAGGTGGTTTTCTGCAGGGTTATGATCATTGACAAAGTCTTTCAGTCGAATACCTCATCTGCACTTAGCACAATAGCTTCCATCATGCTGCAACTTGACTTGCATTGTGAATTCCTCTTTTCTGTAGGTTTTGATCACCTGCAGACTGTAGGGGAAGCCATTTCTAGTTTCTTCAGCCACCACCTAGTTGGTAATGTCTTAGTTCCTCCAATTATGGGTTCCAGCAGCTCTGAAGCCGGTGCAGCCCTGATGCACCTAGTTGATAAGTCTGTCTTAGTTCCTTCAATTCCGAGTTCCAGCAGCTCTGAAGTCGGTGCAGCCCTGAAGCTCCCGTATCTCTTTCCAGGGAACGATCATTTTCCCTGAGTTTCTACGAACATATTGGCCGGAAACGTCTTGATGCATCTGTTATTGTTCAAGTGGGATTGTTTACCTCTTTCAGAGGAATTTCTCACTTTCAAGAAAACTCCCAGTTTCTTGGAAGATTCCAACATTATGAGATTCGTCGACCTCCTCCTTCGAACATGTCTTCCTATGCTCTTAGTAGATGGAATAAATGGGGTAACCTGTGAGGATTGAACAGTGAGTTTCGACGGTTGCATGCACTGACTTCCTCTTACTTTCTAATTCAATTTAAACATGGCTACTGAAATATTTCATACTCGATACTATACTCGTACGGATACTAGAGGTTGATTCCAACGAAAGTTCATAAAAAATACCAAAATTCCACATGATTATATTGTAACTTCATATTGTTTTGATAGCCCAATCAAACATAAATAGATAGCTAAATATCATATTTATTTTCGTTTACTAATGAAAGATTTTAAAAAATATTTTATTCAAATTTGTGGCAAGAAAAACCAGTTTTCATATTATATAAATATATTTGGCCGTTTTTGTATCTCAGACCTCTGTGCCTAATGGCAAATCCAAAATCAACTTTAATAACTTTTTGCACCGTGTTTGTATGACGGACTAAAATTTTAGTTATTAGACAAAATAATTAAGCACATATACTAACTAAGGTGTTCAATTCAATTAACCAATTTAATGAGTCCTAAAGTTCAGTTAATTAAAATTCCAATGCGCCATCTTCGAACAGATAATTTCTGTTGGATTCGGTAAAAATCGAAATTATTTTGTGATGTGGGATTAAGAAGAATGTTAGGAAAATACCAAAAATGTCCTTCATTAAGGGCGTTTTAGTCATTTAAGGAAGGATCCGCGCCTTTTCCATCGATCGGGTCGAAAGGACCCGACCCGGATCCGTCTGCCCTTGAAGACCCGGACAATTGCAGCCATTCGATCATGGACGCTGGCCAGTAGGATGAGACCACGTGGCTGGTCAATGCTACCCTGCTGTGCCCTATATATAGACTCGAAACGCCGTAATTAAAGGTAATTGTTCTGCATTTATTGAGATGATCGCACACTTTTCTCTCGATCAACCTAACTTAAGCGTCGGAGGGTCATTGTCGGGGACGTGTCCGACGAGCTCGTTGTTCTTGTCTTATTCTCAAGGAACCCAAAATCTAATCTCGGAGGAGTTAGCTATCTGTGACGAGTTCGTGTTTCGGGATCGCTGAATTCGAGCGGGATCATTTTGATTCGATTGTAAAAAATTAATTTTTCAATTCGATCTATTAACCAAAATTGCACACCCTTAGTACTAACACGATATCGACTGGCAAACTAGGACTACCAAAATCTAGTGAAAGATCTAGAGAATATTGGATACTGATTTCCACACATCATAATAGTATTTGGACGAGGTTGTAAGCTGTACGACATATTTTATAATATGTTTGGGAGCTTATTAAATATTTAAAAGTCTTTGGTATAAATCTTGAAAAATAGTTTTATAAGGTTTAAAAATAACATTTTATGAGTTTGTAAACTCTTTTTTATTAAAAAAGAAAAAGAACATAACGAGTTTTTTTTATTTATTTTAAAGTTTAATGATTTTTAATTTTAATTGTAAAATTATAAATTAATCACAAAGTAAGTATAATATATTTAAATATAATTGTCCTTTTCCTTAATTAATTGTATAAGAAGAAATTATTTGTAATTACGCCTCTTCGCTTCTCAATAACAAAAAATAAAGTTAGTAGAATATTGTTAGAATATATGGAGCATGAAAATGATGATAAGTTGATTTAAAAAAGATAAATATTTACATGTTCGATGAAATTCAAACTCATTAAAAAGATTTATATTTCGAGATAAGATGAGATGATATGGAGAAAGATCCGAGAATCAGAGACGTACATAATATCTCAACCTAATCTCAGTGGGGTTGATTGAGATGGTCCTCTAATCCCAAACGATCCAGTCACCTACAACCCAATTCCATCTCAAAACCCGAATCACAGCCTTACATCTTCCTGCTCACTCGATCAAGTAGCTAAATTCGAGACCACATCGAAATTTAAAGTGCTCCATCTAATACAGGATAAAAACCAGAATAGTATGTAAAGCGGCAATTCTGGGGCGTACTCGTTTCATCAGCGCGTTAACTCCACTGTCCACGGTCTTTGCCTTTTCCCACCAAGCAAAGCAACGATGGCAGCCTGGTTGACTCCGACAAGTCAAATACAGCTCCACTGAGATATAATTATTCCTTTTGTCACTTCACTGGGAGAGCAAAAATGGGGTCCGAGCTTCAAGACCTGACTCACGCGCCTCCAGCCGAACCGCGACCCAGACCCGACCCAGATGACAGTCCACTCCTCCTCAACCCAGAGACGAAAACCCCCAAACCTCAAAACCAAGTTCCGGTGGCTGAACAAAGTATCGAGGAGATGGAGAAGAAGTACGCCGCGTTTGTCCGGCAGGACGTGTACGGGACAATGGGTCGTGGGGATTTGCCGTGGGTTGAGAAATTCTTACTTGGGCTGGCATTGGTGTTTTTGGTGCCGGTTAGAGTGGTGGCGGGTATGAGTATTTTGGTAACTTATTACGCGATTTGTAGAGTTTGCACAGCTTTTCTAGCTCCGAACAGGGAGGATGGACAGGAGGATTACGCGCACATGGGGGGGTGGCGAAGGGCGGTGATTGTACAGAGCGGCAGATTTCTGTCTAGGCTTTTGCTGTTTGTTTTTGGGTTCTACTGGATTTCTGAAACCAGTAGGGGTAATGAGGTTAACGGGCAGTTTAACAATGAGGTACTCCTTTTTATGTGCCGAATTTAGTTTATGATTAGTTTGTTGTTGGGGTATAGTTCCTTTAGACTGGAGTAATCATGTGATGGATGTTTGGTGGTTTGAATTTGCTCTTCATTATTTTGACTTGTACGTTTTTGTCTGGTAAGATTACTGTGATGTTCGTTGCGGAAGATGTGGCGCTTTTACTGATTGAGCAAGTTCGAGTATGTGAACTCTGTTACGAAAAAATATGTCTGCTCGAAGACAATTAGAGGATAAATTTATGAACCCGTTAGTTTGATCAGTGCTGGATGTTTTATGAAGTGTTGAATGTGATGAATATCAAAAATGAAGAAAGACATTGAATAAAATCCTGATAACCTAAGTAGAATGAAAAAAATTATCTTGTTTGTGGTCTAGAAAAACGAATCTTATAGTTCGGGTAATGGTTTACCATGTAGGAAAAGTACTTGGTCCAGCCAAGTTGTTTAGATGTATGACAATTAATGAACATGAACACAGAACAATTATCTCTGGATGCCATGCATTTGGGAGCTTGTTGGAGTTACGGTTGAGGAAGAGAGAATGATGCCCTTTGTATCCTTATACTTCATGGTCCTCATTTTCTCTAGTTATATGCGTGGTTGCTATTTTTTTTTCTAGCTTACTTAATTGGGAATCATCTCACAACCTATCCAATATAAACAACGCTATCCTTTTGGTTTCCATTTTAGTTGTCTTTTTGGTCCCGTAAATTATTGAGATTCAAATGCAGTTGAAAATGTCAGAAGAATGATAAGAAGAGTTTGATTTTAATTGACAGTGGCCTGTCAGTATATATTGTATAATCTCGCATGACATTTCCTGTACAACTCTAGAGACTGCTATAATTGGAATTAAGATAAGTGCAGTATCATTCTTGACAAATATTGCCAATATTCATCATGTGTTTTTGCTTTGATAGACTGCTTTAACATTATTTATTGGTTTATTTACATCTATCTTTATTGATGCTTCACCAAGATTTGATTTACAAAACTTTCAAGAAGAGTTTCCCTATATAATTTCTGTATATCTATCTTATTCTTTTTTTACGAAACTTTTCAGACTGCATCTTTGGATCAATCTGAACAGTTGGGAAGACCTGGGGCCATCATATCAAATCATGTATCATATTTAGATATTCTGTACCATATGTCTTCCTCTTTTCCGAGCTTTGTTGCTAAGGTTTGTTAATTCCTCATGCCAATTTTGTTTGTATTATGCTGTTAATTCTTGTGTTAACCCTGCACAGTTTGACTGACACCTTTTTCTCTCTTTCTGTTGATTGTACTTTGCAATTTTGTGGCTGAAGAGATCAGTGGCTAAACTTCCTCTTGTTGGTCTCATAAGGTTGGTTCACTCTCCTCCTTTGTTATGAGTGTGTGTTAGAGAAATTGTATATTCCAAAAAACATGGAGATCCTTCCATCTGCTATTTTTTCCAATATGCATTTATTGCTGCAATAAACTGGAAACCTGATATGCATTTATCACTACAATAGACTGTAAATCTAGCCAACTTTGAGGCTTTTGCTTCTAGGCTTGAATTTGTGCATGACACCCTGAAATTACAAATATAAGGCTTGTCATATTTAACAAGTATTCTTAGATTGAACTTTTGGGATGTGAATTAAAAATGGCGTGTTCAAGATCTGGTGTTTCTATATATTTCATCCTCATCATGTGCATGGATAATTGTTTTTCCAAGTAGAGATGTCGGCAATGAACCTCCTTCTATTGGTTGTCTGACACATAGGGACCTGGATTTACTGAGATGTCTTATTTGGATATTTTTATTATTGTTTGTTGAAACAATTTTTCTAGATAAAGCTATAAGATAGCTGTACTCCCACGGTAAAGTGTCCAGATAAGCATATGGTTATGTATTATCTTTCTATGGTTATTTATTCTGACTTTTAATTTATGGACCCTACTCACGTTACATTTATGAGTTATTCATCTTAGTAAGAGATGCCTTAAACTATTATTATTTTTCATATTACAGCAAGTGTCTCGGTTGTGTATATGTGCAGCGGGAGTTAAAATCATCGGACTTCAAGGGTGTCTCAGGTATCTTTTACAATTTTTGACTTTTTAGTCGCTGTATAGAGTTACGACTTAATAAAAGGTGGGGATGGAGAGTTAGAATTGCTTGCTTTATAGGTGAATATTCATCTTGGGGTAGCTTAAAATAAGAAAAGAAATACAATCAATTTGCGAAACACAGACACTTTTTTCATGTCATTCATGCACATATTTTAGCTGTCTGATAAGACAGCTTTCACAGCTAATGATGAAACCTATTGAAATCAAAACTATATTAGTTTGTGCACTTCCAATTTGGGAATGAACTCGTTTCAACTCAACAAAGCCATCATCCATTCTCTTTATGGTGGTTGCTCTGGAACACAAATTGTCTATTATGTTTGTATGAGCACAGGCAAATCTTGGTCTGTCCTTGAAAAGTTATTGCTTGTGTCAAAAGCAGACTCTTGCGTCCGCCTATTATCAGTAGAATGTTGGGGATTTGGAATCACCTATTTCTTGTTATTTTTACCAATTTGTTTGCAGGTATTGTCAATGAAAGAATTCGAGAAGCTCATCAAAATAAGTTTGCTCCAAAGATGATGCTTTTCCCAGGTTGTATTTGTGATACCATTACTGAGTGATTTCTTCTAATTATTTTCCAGGTTGTAATGCACTGTTGTCGAACTAGTTTCTTCTCTGTCCCATGGTTAACTATATGAGCATTGAGGTCTATTAAATAAATACACTTATACTTAACTTCAAAATATGAGATGGTGGCAAATCATAGATGTCTTGCAAAAAGAACCTATACCATATAATTTGTGTTAATTGTATAATGTATATGATGATATTATCTTTCCCCTGTAGTCGAAAAAGAATCGCCCAGCAGTCTGCCAAACTTTGATATATTTCTTCATAGTATTTTTTCTCTGCAAATTTTTGTTTTGAAAATTGATTTGTCCCAGGTGAGATGATTCTCCTAACAGAGGCTTTTTTTCTTGTGTGAAGTTTTTGTTTTCGTTGTCTGCAAATATCTATTGTCTACATCTATGTACTGGGGAATCAGTTGGGCTCTTAGATATATCTGATCTCTTCTAAAGCATTGACTTTTTTTTACTATATTCTTATTTTCCGAATCTCTTGTACGAGTTGCCTACTGAAGGAAGAAATGTTTCTGATATTTTCTTTCAGGGTTCTCCTTGTTAATTCAGAGTGTTAGTTGGCCAAACAACTTATGTGCAATCTTTTCGATATTGTTTTGTGCATGGAGCATTGCATGAGACTATAGTATTTCTACCCCAGTGTGCTGAGAAACTTGAGTAAACATGTGTCATTTGAATACTTTAACGATTGACTTTAATTGAATTATATTAATATTCATTTGGTCTGTAAGTTCAACTTCTATTAATGCTGAAAAGTGAGATGATACTTTTGTATCCTTGGGCAGTGCCTTAAAGATGCTTATTGCTATTTTGGATATCTAATCAATTCTTCTTTTGGTTCTTTAACAGAAGGCACAACCACAAATGGAGACTACCTCCTTCCGTTCAAGACTGGTGCATTTCTGGCGAAGGCTCCAGTACTTCCCATCATATTAAGATATCCTTACCAGAGATTTAGTCCTGCATGGGACTCTATTTCTGGGGTGAGTTCTCTTTGTTTTGCAACATTAGTTTTCATTAGCTTGTGCCATCCATTTTCCTAAATAAGCTGAGGTCATTTGATGCTCATTTTTATTCTTTAAGAATTCTACTACTCCTTTTGGATCTTTTTTCTGCTACCTTTTTTTATTTTTAAATATTTTGGTTGTTTGTTATACCTCTATGTGAGCTTGGCACTAGTATCTTGCCTGCAATTTATTCAACTGACCTGCCCTTCATCCAACTTTTACTCTGGGTCACAGCGTCGTCTTCTAGATGGTCCTATGCTTCTTGTGTAAAACTTGTAGTTGCTGTTGATAAGAATTGAGAATTCTCGTAGCTGTACTCAGTCAAAATTTTATCACCAACTGTGCTCATGTTTATCTTGTGCAGGCGCGCCATGTGATTCTTCTTCTCTGTCAGTTTGCAAATTACATGGAAGTGACGCGGTTACCTGTGTATCGCCCCTCAGAACAGGAAAAGGAAGATCCAAAGCTTTATGCAGAAAATGTTAGAAAGCTGATGGCTCAGGAGGTGCCAATTTTCTAAAACTTTTGGCTGTAAATATGCTCAAACTTAGGAATCGATAAGAGCCTTCTGGAATCTTAAAAAGTTAACTGGTACAATCTTTTATCTTAGTTGTCAGTGTCAATATTGCTAGAAAATGTAGACTTTCCATCGCAGTTGAAAATTTAGGGTTTCACTTTCTCAGTGGACCTCATGGGAAAAGAAACTTAATGATATGCTACCTATGAATTACGTACTTGTTATGAAAAACCTTATCTCTTTAAGAGGCAACAGCTACTAAATGCAATTCTAGAAATTAAGTATAACTACCAAATAATTGGATTTGTGATGCACTTAGGAGCTACTAGAACTAGGAATAAAACATTCACCTCACTTGATATAACTATCCAGATGTCAATAGACTATATGCAAGTCGGTCAATCTTCATGATATTTATATCTAGTTATTCCCTATAATTATATACTATAGTTTCTGCTAGTTACCCTTGTGCCTGGCTTAAATATCTCATTTGCTTCTGTATGCAGGGTAATTTGATCCTTTCCGATATCGGGCTGGCAGAGAAACGAGTCTATCATGCTGCTCTCAATGGTAATATTAGAATGCCTACTGTTTTGCATCAGAAAGACGAATGATAATTTCATGGGCCCGGGTCTGAAGTCTTGGATGTTAACAGTTAAAATAAGAAGCAATGTGGTTGGTTTTACACCCGGTGAAGAACAATATATTACTGTTTCGTTAAACCTCTGTATCTACAATGTTGTACATGTGTGTGGCCATTTAATAAAAATGCTTTTATTTTTCTGTGTATTGTTTTTGGTTATCCAGTTCAAGGGCTCTGCATATATTGTTGCTTTCTGCATTAAAGTGTAGACTTGAATGCCATAAGAGTCTTTCGGTAAAAATACGGCTGTGAATCTAAATGATCTCTTTGGTGTCCCTGCAGGTTTGTTTTGTCAAAGATAATTGGGGTTCGCCATGTGTATATCCCTCGTATATATCTATGTTTTTCGAACCCAAAAAAAAAAGTAAAATGAAACGTGCAGATAGATACATGGTGCTGGGGAATCATTGTTGTTATCTATATGATTAGAGAATGCCTCTCTGGATATAGCGACTCTCACTTGTTCAAATTTGTATGGTAATGCGTGGAACTGATCTAAGCTGTGTCCTCAGCTTGCAGTAGAAAGTGGAGAAATATAGAATTCGTCGTCTGTTAATTGCATGAAATCAGAAACTTTTGAGTTCTTCAGCACAGTTTTCACGTAAATGGTTTAAGGATCTATAGCCTGAACTATTGGGTATTTGTGATTTCGCTTCTATGCTCATCCCCTCATAATGTCTGAGTAAATATATTACAGGACGGACGCATAGTTTTTTGTTTCTCTCATGTTTTTGCTGTTACCCGAACTGCTTTATTCTCAGGAAATGGGGGATAATGGAGAATTACTTGCAGTGAAAATACACTGTATATATGGGAAAATTCAGTCAGATAAACACATTTTGCAGTCTTGCCAAAATATCAACAGCCGGCTTACATTCAAGAACCAGTGGAAAACACAACTTTGTACCATGTTGCCTCAACACCAATGCCTAAACATTTACTTTCTGCAAAAGCCATAGGCAATGCAGATAGGGAGTGGAAAAGAAACTGTTTCTGTACATGAGAACATTTATCTCCATGAGATGCTTTGCATCAACTAGGATAATTCTTTATATATTATTTACGCAAATAGCTCCTAAACGGTTCATACTGTAAACTAGACTACATGGTAGAGTTTTCAAGACCAAATATTATGTATTGCTTCGCCAAAACCATTAACCAACAGCAGAAGCATGCCGATTCTTTCAGGGGGACGTTAGTCGATTTACATCAGTGGATATTACCATACCAAAACACAAACAAAAGGGCAGAAAGAATTGTCTCCAAACGCACGATTAGCTTGACCATTATACAGAAAGCAGAACATGAGCTTGCCGTGCTGACGTTTTGAGGCGAGTTGACGGTCGAAAATCATCTTTGCTTACCTTTCTTTGAATGAACCATTAGTAGACCTTTTTAACTCCCACGGCAGGCACCCTTTCAAGGGGGACTGTAGCAACATCGAAGAAGTTGATAGCTGCTTCTGCCTCGATGAGATTGAGGACAGACAACTGAAACTACTTCTCAGTCTCCTTTTCTCGCTATCGTCGGACGGCTGGTATTTGGGATCATGTTGCACGCCAGTAATCTTAAGTGTTTCTGGTAGCACACAGTTGAACATGGAACCTAGGTGGATAATAGTAAGGTAGATCAGAAACAACCTGGTTCACAGTTAAGGTGATGAAGTTGTAACAAAACATGATTTTGTAAAGTAAATGATTTCTTGAAGTGATATGCAAGGCGACTTACCTAATTTGGCGAGTCGATTAACCCATTTTGGAGTTCTTTTTCCAGTCAACTTGTAGCATATGTCCTTGCAGAAGTGGTTGCAGTTCTTTACAATCAGGTGATATGTATCGCCGTTGTAATTTGATGCTTGACGTTCCATGAACTCCCTAACCTGAGTAGCATCCAACGTTGTAGTACCAATGAATATGGACTTCCGGAACTTAAATCCGGGGCATTGACGAGGTTCAACTTCAAATACACCACTTGATGGGTAGTCATGAGCTCCAAATGCATATTCTACACCATGAACTATGAAGCACAACAGGACTAATCAGAAAGAATATTGACATTAACTAAGCCTCAAATGAATCCAAAGAAGTAAGACGAGGGCAAAGAAAAACATATAACGAATCCTTGACCACAAATTTAAGCATCAGTGAAGATATGAGGGGCAAGAACCAGAAAAAAGTAGAAGAAAACATATTAGAATGCAAGCCAAACGTACCTTCTACACCGGAGTGAAATATACCTAGGCCAGCCCAATAAACGTAACCATTCACAGGTGTCAAGTCATACACATTGAGATAAACTGGGGTACTTTTCGCATCATCATTATCTGACTTCACTTTTGAAAATAAACAGAAATGGCGGGCTGATTTTTCGGTCAAACGGAGTGGCACTATGCAATTCCACCGTTTCTTTGATCTTAACGTCATGCTGATTTTGTAAGAGAGTTCACTTTAGTCAAGACCCCAATAGAATCATGTGTATCTGGTGAAAACAGAAGTCAAGAGGATAAGAGCAATAATAAAGCAAAAGAAGCATCAAAACAAAACGGAAAGAATTAATCAATAAGATAATGCGAGGGAAAAGGCTGATTTCTTCTTCTCCTTGTTTGCACTAAATACGATCCATGCAAGATCGACAAGCAAATATGTATTAAATAAACTTTGGAAAAGAACGAGCATCAAGAATATTATCAAAGGTGTCGATATAGACATATGATATGCGTAAGAAGTCCTCTTGCTGCTTGATGTGCAACTTGAAGAGGAAAACATGAATGAAAAGTGAAACAAAATCAATATTAGAGTTTCTACAAGGTTGCTAAACGCATTAGACATTTTCATGATACAAAGATGAATTAATAGAAAGGTGATGAAATAAGACATAAAGTAATGGCAAACCTCTCATATCCGACTTATAGTATCATTGCATCCAAGGACTACCTCGTCTGATATGGTGATTCAAGACTGCACAATCTAATTCCTTCGAGACGACTAATACCCTCACAAAGTGATAAGGATACTTTTGCGTAGTTGCTTAGAAAATATTGCAATGGGCTAAGATACTTACAGAGCTGACTCTTCAAATAAAAAGACATGTTCTAAAATGTACCTACCATCTAATTTCCATCATTTTGTTGACCTCTGTTGTTTAGCTGATGACGTGATTTAGTGTATAATCTATTTCTTGTCAGCTGTATGAAAACACACCCTTCCATATACTCTGTGGACTTTATTATTTTGTCTATAAATATTAATCAATTACAATGAATTGAATCAGGACAAAAGGGGTTTGTTTTCTCTGAGTTCCAACAAGAAAGGAAATAAAATATAAGTATACAACTGTTCACCTGAAATAATATAAGGAATGAGAAAGTTTAGAGAAAGAAAATCTTATCATAAACAGTTCAACATCTAAAAGTCAAACTGCTAGGAGTGGATGGCCACTAATCATTTAATTGTTGATTATATTAATGGCTTCTTGGCCCCTCTTTCCTTATCACTATAGACACTCATGTTAATACTACTTGTCTGATGAGCCAACATGCATGCGAGAATAGTTCAGCTGATGAAATTTGTCTTATGACATGGAAACATTGTCTTATCTTTTTAATATTGAAGATCATTAGTGTCTAATAGTAATACCATATAGCCACAAAACAGCCTTAACAGGTGCCTGACATATCTCGAAACTTAAATCACGTCGGAGTCAACTTTAAGCTGTAAAATACTCACATAATTCTGGAGATGCTTTTCTTTCTTGTAAAAGCATAACAAATTTGATAATGTTATGTTATCAATTCCATACTTTCTGCCAGTAGCCAATTAACTCTGGCATATGTTATGCAGGAACAGGAGGGGGGGGGGGGGAGAGAAAGAGAAACCGCGCAATTTAGTCCTTCAATGATCAATGAGATGATACTAAATAATTCTTCTAAGGCTTTCACTTTTTAATGATGTAATGTGATGTAATTGAATATGTGGTGCACAGCTTTTCTTGGTTGTATGTGTGTCAGCAAGTCAAAGCAGTTAGGCAACACTACACACAAACGTATAGCCGATGTGCGAAGCAGAAAGACGGCCTAACTTGAGTTTTAGTTAAATACTCAAAGACTAGATAATTGTTTAGCTGGTTCAAGACTCAACAAAGTGTATTGATAAACAGACACCCAATTACAATCTTTGCCAAAACAGCAAACTCAGTCAGCTCTGCTTCTGGTTTTTTACATCATCATCATTGTATTTTACCACTAATTATATCCCATTAATAAAATTAAGCTTCAACACACAACATCTAAGCTGCAAACCCTTAATATGGAAAAGCCTCATTCATCATAAAAAGGATCATAAACCAACAGAATTATGACAGGAAGTCCTAAAATATGCATCACAATAAGTGAATCACAAGTAAAGACAACCACAGAGACCAAGAGTGAAAAACTTCAGATGTAGAACGAGCCCATGATCATGTCAGATCTTGTTTGCGGGTCAGCAGAAAACATAAGTAAAAGAACAGGACTTCAACAAATTCTTGAAGAAATAGATCAGCCCTTAAGCAATTCGAACATTCAGACAACAAAGAAAGTGGGGTAAATAGGATTTACTGCCGACATTACTGAAAAAAGAAAGAGAGTAACTGTTTTACCCAGCAAACAGAGTTTCAAGAATCACAAAGACAAAAAAGCTTCGGGTAGAGAGACTCACAGATTCGAATGGGAATAGCATTGGCTGACAGGTTTCAAGATTCCAGCTTTCAGCTTCTTCAGAACATTGCGTGTATGAGTGAGACAGGGAGAGAGAGCACCTGGGAATGGATTACTCTTTCCCCCTAAATTATAAGCAGACAGTTCATGGTTTGCTGAGAAATCCCAGGTGGATATAAACACTGCAAAGTGAGAAAAAGAGTCAAAAGATAACTAGCAAAAACCCCATTTGAGCTTAAGCAAATTATGGTACTTAGTGTGAGCACTGGGAAGATAAAGAGAAGTGAAAGAAAGAGGTGTCTGAATGAAGACACCCAAGTTTTGGAACGTAAGGAGAAACTGACACAACGCACTCTCTCTCTCTCTCTCTCTCTCTCTCTCTCTTTCTTGATTTCTATTTACACTCTTTTAACCACAAACAGCAGGAAGAATAAAGTCTGGGCCTTAGGCTTTTCCCTTTTTCCACTCTCAATGTATTTCTTGTGTGTTTGTTTATTGGTTTTGGGAATAAAGTTACAGACACAAAGACAGTGAAAGGGAGAGTAAATCACAAGACAGTGAATCACTGCAAAAAACAAACAAGATGATATATCAGCCCTCCTCCTTTACCCTTTTGGGATTCTTTTTTTTGCTTATTTACATTTTACTTTAGCTATTTTATAAGATTAAAACACTTTGAAGCAACTTCATTTGTTTGGCCATTTGCCTCTTGAAAGTAATTTGGAATGACTGGAGTTGTTTTCTGAGTAGGAATTGAATAATGTGACGCGTGTTTGGTATTATTTTCAAAAATAATTGAGAAATATTAAAAATATGTATGTTTAATAGAACTCATTTATTTTTATATTTGGGATAAATGAGGGAGTAATAAGAGTAGGATAAATGCTGGTTTATTGTATTAGATTTAACTACGCTTAGATTTTCTCTGAAAATGCAAATTATACTTTTCCTCAAAATCTTTTTTGAAACTATACTTACATTTCTTTCGAAAATTTACTATTTAAATCTAACCCTCTTTATTAGGATTTGGATGAAAAATATTGACATTAATAAAAAAAATACATAAATTTTCAATTTTATCCCTCATTAGATGTTTTCATATAATAATTTTGTATTTATGAAGGACAACATGTGACGATATTAACCTCACTCTATATATATATTACATTTTTTCCTTCATAAGTACAAAAATATACATGAAAATATTAAATGAGTGGCAAAATTTAAAACTTATATATATTTTTTCTTATATCAGCATTTTCTATCCAAATCCTAACGAAAGGGAGTCAAGTGTAAATAGAGAATTTTGAGAGGGGGTGTAAGTATAATTTTAATTTTTTTGAGGGAAAGTGTAATTTAGCATTTTTATGAGGGGTTTAGGTGTAATTAACACTATAAATATTTAATACTTGTAGTTCAATAGCGGGAATGATAATTAATGAATGATTAATAAAGCCTTGTTTACTAGTTTAGGTAACATATGTGATTATGTAGTTTTTACTAAATTGCTCCTAAAATAATGCATGACAAGACAAAAATGAGGAGGGCCATAGTGTAATTAGCATTTAAAATATTCGATAGTAAACAATCCAACTTACTGATTAAATTATATTTTAAATTATAATGTTATATTAATTGAATTGATATATTATTGGGTTTATTAAGATATCGACGTAATAATATAATTTTCGTTTAAAAAAAGACCAATATCATAAATAAAGCTAGCGTTCAGACTCAAATTCTATAGGGTCTAGGAATGTGCCTTAATTTGAACAGCTTACCTAATTTTATCTTTTAGTACTCAATCTCTATACATTTTTCATGTATAACTTCATCATCATGTTCATAGTCATGTTACCTAATTTCTTTTAGCACTTATGAAACTACCAAATATCAAGTCTTTTAGAGGTCTTGATGGAATCACAAATGACTTCAAGATTAATGAAAAAATCACGTTTTTCTTTACGAGTCAGTTTGCAGCACGAAAAAATGGTGAAAATCATTTTTAATTACGATACTGCAAAACTCAAATCAATTTTTTTTTTCTTTTTTTGGAGGGGGTTCAATGAATGGTGTAATTATAATTTAATGTTGAAGAGAGAATTTATGACCATTTTGAGATGTTCGAAAATAGCATTGTGAGTAATAATAATAGCTTTGCATATTTTCACAAAAAGTAGTTTTGACTGATAATTATTGAATTGCAGGAGAGAGTTGAAAGTGCACAACAATAGGAGTACCTAATTATGCATGTTGACCAAGGAAAAACATTTGCCAGCTTTGTGATGAAGAGGTACAGCTGTGTGTGTGTGTGTGTATGTGTGTTTGTTGTCTTTAAAGCCTTCATGAAATCTTGCCTAGGTTAGGCAGAACAAAAGGGCTTTCTCTCATAGTACAATGATGGCAAGAATGGACAACATATAAACATTCAAGTTTATGTAATGCTGGAGATATAGTTATCAAAATATAGTTTAAGGGACTACCATCCACATAATATAGAATGGGTAAATGTCGATTCATTTAAATAACCTCATGTTGATGTTGGGATTATATTACTGTATTATGACCTGATAGTTGAGAAGTAAATTCAGTATGTACTTATTTGAGTTGTATACAGAATATCTTGATTTTGATATAAGTAGGAAATACAGATGAAAAGGGATTAAGAAAATGGCATTTCTTGTGCAGTTTTGAGCCTTACTATTATTAGTTGGAGAATAAAATCACCCTTCATTAGATTGTGGCTATAGGATATGAGGTGCAATACTTTTCGCGCTCTAATTTAAGGAGTTTGCAAAATGGTCTAAATATTGAAAAAATACACTTTTAATTCTCTACTTTATGGGAATTTTAAAATGGTTTTAAAATTGAGAAAACTCGATACATTTAATTGTCTATACGAGATTTATGGGACTAAATGTGTTGAATTTTTCTAATTTTGGGACTATTTTGAGAATCATGTAAAGCATATGATTAAATGTGTTGAGTTTTTTTAATTTTGGAACCATTTCGAGAATTTCATAAAACATAGTACTAAAAGTATTGAAGCCCTTGTCCTGTGGACTAAAAGAGTAACTTCGCTGGAGATTATTGATCATAAACTTCTAGTACAAATGCATGCAAACTTGTGACTTGTTTGTAAGAAGTTGTAGACAAGACTAATGAACAATCACTTGGATGGTTGAATATGGCACCAGACCAGTAGTTGAACCCTACTAAAACTAAGCAAAACTTTTATCCAAACCCCACCACTTATAGCTGGCCATCACAGCAGTTGGTAAGCCTAATCATTCTGGAAATAATAGAAAAGGATTATCCTTTGAACCATAACTCAATACTCATTTTTGTCTTCATGGCAACAGTTTCTTCCATTTTCTGTTTGAGGGTTAGAAGAGCAACTCAGTTGAAGTAGATGCTGAGCTACAGATTTGCTTACATAAAAAATTGTCTGGTGATGATGACAGTATGTTGCTCTTATTAGGATTGTAGTTCTTATTACAAGACTGTTGTTTTCTACAAAGAGTACAAGCTCTGTGATTTTTATTGAGTAGATTTCCGGAAACAAATAAGTCATTTGATGTAAACGCAGCATGAAAATAGCGAAAATCGTGTCAATCCAGCAGCTGCATGGTCGAAATGGATAAAAAATGAGAAAATTCGACATTCTGTATAAAAGATCTGCAAAAGAAATCATTTCCTTGAACGAGATCGTTACTCGAGCTATTTTATTTCGAGCAATAAAGATGTTGTAATTATTGTCTTTCCTTTGATTACAACAGTCTGCGAACGAGCAAACTAAAACTTTTGACAGTCTCTTAATGCTCAATATTCTGGGAAAAAGAGGAAACAGTGGTATCATTATGCTTTTTGGAAAATTCAATCTATAAGTTTTGTCTGTCAAAATGATATTTACATCTGCACTTGTACTTAAAAATGCTCACAAGGGAATCGGATTTCTTTGGTTCCGTATGGAGTTCGAGTAACTGTTCACACGATTTAAAGTGGAGTAAGAGTGTTGAAATTGTCCCATGCATCCTGCATTAAAATAGACGAGTCTTTATGTGTATCAAATTGAAAAGTCTCGAAGAAGCTCTCCAGTGAGATTCACCGTTTTCCATATTCAAAACAAAAGAAAACATGGAGATGAAGTAGACTACCTACCTGAAGAATGTCGAACACCTTTTCTGCAGTATACTTCTGATTAAAAGCGGCACCTTTCTGCTGCAGCTTATCTGGATGTATGCGGAGTAAAGCTTTCTGATATGCTCTCTTCACGGAATTTGCTTCTATTAGATCAATGAGGGGTACTGGTTTCCATCCACTTTCAGGCCAAAGGACCTGTGAAGCTATGTGTCAGTAGCTGAGGTTTCTTTAAATTAGAAATACAAACATAATTAGGCCATCCTGAAGTGGAAATTGGAATATGAAAGAAGGCTTACATATTGCAGAGTCGATAGCAGCGAACGGATGTTCCCTTTCTTCCCAACTGCCCATTCTTGAATTTTAGCATCTATTGCCTGCAGTAAGTTAGAGATATAACGTTGTTAACGTTAAATTATAATAGAGGAAAAAGAATGTGGTTCTATCATTTGGTCTGCGTCTATGTATGAAACGCCCAAAAGGGTGTATAATCCTTTCGTTTCTCTCTTTCTATTCTTATATCGGTGAAACTAATGTGATGGATATCGTGGAGGAATTTCTTGTATATGATCTTCAACATCATACGCAAATCCAGTTCAAATCTCTCTACAAAATGTTCATACACAGAACTTACTTTTGTGTCCTCAGCACCTTCACTTGGTGTAACTTTTTCATGGTCATCAGATAATTCCTGGACCTGTTAAACCATGCAAAGTCCAACGGTAAAAACTCAAGGCCTGTCATGTTGAGGACTTCATTGAAGACATAAAATCAGCAACAAATGAAGCCAACTGACAAGCATGCTGTATTAAAGAATAATCAAGAAGTCACATACCAGGAAGTTGTCCAGAGGATCATCTAAGTTTTCCACAAAAATCTTTGACTTCCTGTTAAACGACTCTGGAAAAATGCAAAATCATCTCTGAGAATACAAATAAGAAGTCTTGCCGGAGTAAGAGTTTGATGTCAAAGTAAAAACGCAAAATAGGCTCTGATTACAGATGGAGAACTTTAAAAAATAAAATATCACAATAAGTTCAGTGATTAAATGTGATATGGACAATATCTCATAACATACGTTCTTTAGCAAAGTTTATGCGGAAGTCCATGTTTAGTTATATCCCCTTTGTCCTGCACAAAGATCTATCTTTTTTTGCATCTTGCACTCAATCATTTACCTACAGCCTACTTTTAGTTCATAAGTTTCCACAAACTCAACAATGGAAAACAAAGAAGATGACCATTTTACTTTGCAGTAGCCTTGAGCTAAATAAACTCGTCTCGTTTATAGTATTATCCTTTTCTTTTATAAACGCCAATAATGCTAACCTGATGAAAATGTATTCTTCTGATTAGTAGAAGAATGGTTACTTGTATAACCTGGGGCCTTTGTGGGAGAGTATTGTCGTGCTTCATCCTTGTTTAGATTTTCATTGACCTGAAGGTGATAGCATAACATAACAGCATATGTGTCATTAGTTCATATGCTGCTGCTGCTGCTAATCCACTGAAATCATATTCTTTTAACTTAATGGATGGAAGCGAGTACCTTGACAAAATCATCTGGCTTCTTGTCTACATTATGCAAGTTAACAAACTTTTCTCTGGCTTTTGTTGCATCAGAGCTTACTTCTTTCTCTTTTTGATCAACGGTAGCCGCTTTCCATCTATAACTCTGACTTCTCTGAACATCAGCTTTAGGCCTTGAATCAGCTTCCTGATTGAAAATCTGAACAAACTCTCTGACCTTCCCTTTGACTCCACGTTTCAGAGGAGTCGCTCCTGATTTTTCAGCTGCCTCTTGCAAGCTAGATTTCTCTACAGTTTCATTTTTCTTCACATTTTTGCTGCCATGCGCATTAGTTTGAGTTCTATTTTTCTTTTCCTTCTTTTCTGTTGTTTTTCCTGAAATTTCAGTAGTATTTCGTGTTACAAAATGAAAAAATAGATTCACCAGTATTGAAGCAACATTCAAATAAAATCACCTGGCTGTTTGACCTCCTCTCTGATCAATGCATGAAGAGGCTTCATTTCAGACTGGAGAGACTCTTCTATCTTCAGAGAGACCTTTTTCTTAGTTTCCTCTCGTGTATTAGTTTCATCTAGTGATTTCACCAGTTCTTCTTTTATACTTTGCCTAGCTGCCCCAAGAACAACGGTATCACTCGTGCTGCTTCGGGATTTTGACTCTGGAATTTCATGAACCACTTCTTTAATAGAACTTTTCAGTTCTTTTGTCTCTTCTTTGCTCCTCAAATCTTCCTTCTGGTGATCTGTTCTCAAGGATTGGGGCTCTTTAGCTGTCGAACCTTGATTTGTCATGGTCGATGATTTACTCTCAATCCTCCCGCTATAGCTTACAGACCTATCATGCTTACCCTTGTCTTTCGATTTCAAATTATTCCCAATCACAAGGGGCATTAGCATTGGAACTCCTTTACCTGCCCATTTGTAAATAGAGAAATGAAACTGGTTGCCAGAGCTGTCAACATTCCTTGTCTCCTTTTTCACGTTTTCAGTATTGGCTTTCTGATCATATGCGACATTGGACGGTGAATCCTCGCTTCTAAAAGAAGTTTGACGAGACAAGGGGCTTTGACGATAAACTGGATAAACTTCATTTCTGATCTCATCCTGGCCCCGATTTGCTTCATTCGAAAATCTAGATAAAGAACTTGAAGACTGTGGACTGTTTAATCCATTTGCATTCCCATCCATCCTCTGTTGGCCATGATTGCGGGAACCAAATGTAGGAATCTCCGTGCATTTGGTCAGTTTAGCAGGCAGACTAGAATTACAGGAAAACATTTCAAGTAAAGATATATAAGATGTCTTGCCTTATGAATCAAGAAAGAAACTAAGATTTATGTCAAGAAATGTCTATAACAGAAAACCAAATTGCTACAATCCCAAATTGAAGTAACCCCCCAATTCAAAGATAAGATGGTATGGAATATAACAAACAAGATGCAGAAAATGTAGATATAACCTGAACTGAGCATGGAGTGAGGTGGCAAAAGGCTCAGATTTAGGCGGTAAAGGCTTGGCAGGGCTCATAGTCCTGGAGGCAGGGTTCGACCCGTATGGACTATCCCGATCACGATCAGTCCTCCGCGGAGAGCTATAAGACTCATCACCTTTAAATATGTCATCAAAGAAATCATCGCCCTGATGTCGCCTTCTTGCCAGACTTTCTTCACCGAACACAGGTTTCTCCTTTAACGTCTCCCACGGCGATGATGAGGCTCTTTCATCCTCGGAATCCACTGTTTCTCCGAAACTGTATCTCCCTTTCACTTCCGGCATAGAAAACCGCCTCGGAGGACCCCCAAAGACATCGTTAAAATCCATATCATCCGAGCTCCTCGGCGGCGTTCTTGGGGAGTTGCCGGAGAACCCCTGATTAGCATATCCCAGAAGAACATTTTCTCGCTGCATGAACTTCTCCATCGTCCCACACAGGTCTCCCCTTCTGGTCTGGGCTGACTCAACGGGAAAATTTCAAAAGTCACAATCTTTGGCGGGAAATCCTTCAGTGTTCCTCTCAAGATTGTCCGCAAAGCTCACTAACTCGGAGAACTCGAAAGATGAACAACTGGCCCTCGCCCTGTTTCAAGAATCTTGCTGAAGAAGAGAAGACAGCGAATTCAGCTCTTTTTCTTGCATGGAAAAGGAAATCAGAAGTGGGTTTGAAATTCGGAGAAGGAAGAAAGGGAGAAGACAGCTACAGTGGGGCTACTTACAACATCAGAGAAACAAAGATGTTAATGAGGAACTGAAGCCACAGAATGGGTGTGAAGCCATGTTCTTTGAAGGATAAGAAAGAAATGCCAAACGACAAAAGAACAGGAGTGGCGAAGCAAATTCTTTGTCAAGTGGGATTTTCTCATAATTTCAATTGGCGCCTGTTAACTTGAGAAATTTCTGTGACATATAAGTAACTCGGGGGATTTCATGATGTTTCATTGGTTCAAAGGATGATGAGGACCACCGATTGGTGAAATGTGTGAAGGATGTTGAGACCTCATATGCTTCCCTTAACGTTATTTACAGTTCAGGCTTGTCCCTTTGTTGTTAAACTTTTTGTCTTTCTATCCCAAGGAAAGTCAGAGCTGGTTGCGAAAACCACCGCTTCTGTCGCCATCTTTCATTCACCAACCACCCGCTGTGGCGGAGCAGCGGTGGTGGAAATCTACGATCTTGGCATGGACCGCAATATAAGATGAGTGAATTGGTATAGGAGGATTTCTCTTTTTTCCTCCTCTTTGTACAATGTTTTGAGAGAGTATATATATGCGAAGGTGAATCTTCTCTAATATTTTTATGTTGCGTCAACAAATAGTTGATACGTATTTATTTTCAAAATTTAGTTATAATTTAAAAATAAAAGTGCATATAATATACGCATAAATATGACATCAATGTGTGACACGAAAGTGTGATAGAAGATCTTTCACTAATCTATATATAGTCGAAAATACAAAATTATAACCTCGCCCCTCCTTCAATTCTTTTCCTATAGTTGTCATTCATTTATTTGAGAATGAACTAATAATATCATACCCCAAATATTGAATAATGGTTTTTAAAATTTTTCGCTAAATGAAATCTCTTTCTTATTATTTATCAAGTTAGTTTTTATTTACAATACCGATAATTTTATTTGTTATGAGATTGTATTTTATATATTGAAGTGCATCTTCCTGAACATAATCATTTTTATGTTTTCCATTCTATTTTACGTTTGTGCTAATATGAGTAAATAATTAGGCTAAGTTAATAAAGATGGACTCGTCTAATTGTTGTGCATCTATGAACTTGCTATAAGGTTCTTAGAGCACAAACGTTGTTAACAGTCACTACAGATTATGCTAATGAACAAGTTCGAGTTCTATTAAATGTTTGGATAATTGTCTTATTTATGCGAAATATTTTAATTGTACTTTATTTATAATTATATTCATGTATTAGTTGAGTTATTATAATTTATTGTTAGTGTTATTATATGATTAAATTGATGTAAGGCTAAAAAAAGAGTTCCACATATTATCGCAATGGTGCTAATAGTTATTTGTTGTTTATAGGAAAATTTAACTATAATAAAATAAATTTTCAGGGGTAAATATTGTTGTAAACTAGGTTTGAGACATAAATATTGTTGTGGTAGTCGTGATTAAAGTTCGCATGAAATTAAAACAAGAAGAAAATAGACTTTTAGTTTAGATTGGGGTTTGTCTGAGGGAGTATTTACTTGCGCTTTAGAAAAAGCGCTTTTCAACTCCTGACTCTCCAAAAAGCATTTTTGAAGTATTTGAAGTGTCATCTCCTGCTTTTGAAACGGCTAAGAAAAACACTTTTTGACCTTAGCTGCTTTAGCTTTTTTTTTTAAAAAAAAAATAAATTCAACTTTATTTTTGACTATTTTACTCTTATTATAATAATTTTAATTCAATTTACTATTTTAATTTATTTTTAAAATTGTATATTTAAAGTTGATATCGAAGTTTTCAACTAATTTGAAGTTTAACAATAATTAAATTTACACTTTCACATTTTTAATACTTTAAGTTTTTCTATATTTTACATGCTATATCATATAATTACATTATTTTGTTCTCATATTATTATTTAATTAATTAATAAAATAATTCTTTTGCAATCATGCAAGTTTAATTATTGTGTATAAATCAACAATTATATACTTAGTGGGAGCATTATTAAATTAGACACATTTTTTAAATATTTTTAAAAACATAAATATTAAATACTAATCAAAATAAAATTTATGATTTTTGAGAAAAAATAATTATTAGAGACAAACAACAAATGAAATAATAAGCAAAAACATAATATCTTTTTAACACATAAAAACAAGACAATCATTTATCAATTAAATTTATTTTAGAAGTAATTTTTTTTCAAACACTATCCAATTTAACTTTTATTTGCTTTTCACTTTTTTGACAAACACTACACACTTTTGATTCTACTACAATTTCCTACCTTTTTTACAAAAATTACTTTTTTAAATGCGAAAATTTTTGCAAACACTCTCTGAAACTAAGATCACCAAAAACAAAGAAAAAAGAAATAGCAATCCCAAATATCAATTTCAAAACCAAAAGTTGCAAACCAAAAACAACTTTTTAGCTTATTTTCAACAGTAAACTGACATTAAATACTTATTTTAAACTGTCGCAAACTGCTTTACCCTAGATTGATTGTTGTTTTGTATGGTGAGAAAGGAATCCTGTATGGATAATTAGGTAAGACAGAAGGATTTAACTTTGTATCAAAGCATGAATCCAAATGAATGCCAAAGGATTTAACTTTGTATCAAAGCATGAATCCAAATGAATGCCACAGAATAATCAACATGTTTTCTCACATGTAAGAGAAAAGATGAGTCAATTTAATATTGCTACTAATACCAAAAAAGGTATTTCTTTTTATATAGAATGATGAGAGAAAATGGGGCTGGGTGTCTACCTTCCCAATGAGGAGGAGGAGGAGGACGTAGATCACCTCAAGAAATGCTGCTAAACCAATCTACTGTTTAGTCAATTCTATACACTATGACCATTGGGATTAAGCAATTTATCTTCCTCTTTCGGCAAGTCCATCATGGCCAGCTGAATATTTGATTTGTTCATTTTATTCCACTCGTTCTCCACCCGAAAGAATACCCACTGGAAACGGCGCAGCATCTCAAGGGCAGTTATGGTGAACACGGTGAGGTAGTTATGGCGAAGATGGGCTGACAGCTTGTACGTCCATGTGCATCGCAGAATAAGATTGCTCCCGATTACCCAAAAATAGACCTGCCAGATTCCAAGCACAAAGGGTTAGCTTGACAAGGTATTGCGTACAATTTGCAGCCACCCAAGTTAGAGGCCTTTTTCTTTGTGTATAATAGATATTTGAAAGCATCAATCAAATTATTGGGAAAATAAAATATTCAATAACTAATATGATCATACATGCAAAGATAGAAAAATAGCAAAGGAAAGAAGTTCTGCTTTACCCATTTCCTTCCATATAATATGTGGGATAAGATGTGCGGTTTGCTGAACTTGAAAATCCGAGTGAAGCAACTGCGAGAAAAGAAAAAAGTAGGTGGTAAGTTTCAACTGATCCCCCCCCCCCCCAAAAAAAGAAAAAAGAGATAAGAAAAAACAATGATCTTTGAGAAATAACTGAGAATATGTTCTCAGAAACTAGTTACAGAATTGAGTATTAATCTCACTTCGTTGGAATATCAGAAATAGGTTAGACCAATATCACAGTATATGTACCTCAAGTCCCAATCGCGTGTAATATCCCAGTAGAACGAGTACAAAGAGTTCAATACACTCGATAACAGCCAGAGAGGCCTATATATATTTGTCCATTTCTCAGGAAAAACGTGATACTTGAGGGCTGAAAGAAATATAACTGGTACTGCCGTTGAATACTTTAAGGCTGGGAAAAGAGAAAAAATAAAGTTATGCAAAGCAACTTCACACTCAAACCAACTCTTAAATTGACTAGTTCTACCACAATTCATGCTTGCAAAACCAGGATTTATGGCTTTGAATCATATTGGAAGAGAAAGAAAAGGGATTGTTGGAACAATTATGAAGAAAAATAGCACACAACTTCATATCAAATTTTGGAAGCATGAGAGCCTAACTTAAGAAAAGAAACCAAAACAGAAATATATGCTGGACCATAAGGCACCTTGAACAAGGACCTTTCTTTTTCAAAGAAAAAAAATCATGAACAAGTATTTTTATTACAGATCAACCTAATTCCATTCATTCCAGGTAGTCTCCATCTAAAAGTGTGTAGCTGACAGGAGGGAGAAAAGACACACAGACACACATAGAAAACCAAGTCATGCCCAGTTCCTCTAAAAACTTAATGTCATTACAGAATAAATTCAAGAAACATAAAGCAACTTACCATTTAGAAGAGCCGTCTTTTCTCTTGTATCCTTATATTGCCGAAGACATTGAAATAAACGAAAAATGTAAGGCAAAACAAGAACTATAGGTATTGCAACAGCGTGACTTCCACAAACAGAATCTGCCTCAAACCATGCAATGGTAGCAACCTGCACATATATGGATTGCCTTATGTAAGGAAAGGGGCAAGCTCTAAAGAAATGCATTCATATAAGACATTGTGCAAACAGTGTAACTAGAGAATTCGCATCAATTTCCACTAGAACTTGCATTCGCATAAGATATTTCGCGAACAATATAACTAGAAAATGTCCATCAAGTTTCAGCAGAAACTCCAGCACCAAAGATATTAAAATGAAAATTAACAGAACCCTAGCACTCAACGTTTAATATCTGATTAGTGCAAGAGAATAATTTTGGCTGCCATAGAAAATCTGACTCTTATAAACCACAGCCAAGTAAACTGGACAAGGTCCTCTTAGCTGTAATTACTATCAGTAAACAAGAAAAAGTTTAGATAAAATGGAAACATTAACCTGGCGATGGACCATTCGGCAAACTGAGCGCTCCAAATCCGAGAAAACCTGCAGAGATGGAAAACATTAAGAAAAAAAATACACTTAATGATGGCCAAACAACAGCAGGTTTGTGCAGAGACAGTAAAAGGAACTAAAATGGAAAAAGAGAAAAAATATCCTTGAAATAAAATTACATCAGCTTCTAGCCGTTATTGAAGAATTGTCACGAGAGAAAAAAATTCAAAAGCACAATGTTATGACATAAACCATGGTCATCTTAATCATAATAATGGTTTTTTCCTGAACCAGGAGCATACAGAATAATTTGATTAACCTCCTGGATTACCATATATATTTTTTCCAGGAATCAAGGGTATATATATCATGTGACAACTAGCTTAGATTATATATGAACAGTTTTCTCAGAAGAAATCTGAAGTTCTCAACTTGATCAGGGTCGGATTTGTCTCTTTCTTGTTTCATGGATGGGGATAGTGTCCTCAAGAGCAAAATCAGTAACCTATGGTTTAAACCTCGGGAAAATTTAGTTTCATACAGGTCTCTGATTCCACCACCCAACTCTTTGGCTTCAGTATTTTGCCGGGAAATGGAAGAGGAAAGAGAGTAAAACCGACAAGTTCCATTAGCTCATCGAGCATCATATGAATAGTTTCAGATATTATTTGATCATTTTCTGATCAACTACGACAGTCATTTTGATCATATAATTTTCATCTATGTAACAATATTATGGTCTATTAACTCATAATAATTATTCTCTGTGCCCTCCTCCAGCAAGCTTCCCTGGGAGTTTCTGCCTCTACAGCAGTCATCTCTTTGCCGTTTTAGAACTCTTCAATTGAAGAAAGATTTCCACTGAATGACAACTTGGTGTTTAAACCTTTTCAATGATGTCAAAACCAACTAAAAGTCTTTAGAGAGCTTTGTCTTGAACTTGCTGCCTTAAAGATTCATTCTCCTGGTCATGTGACTAGATAACACAGCCAGAGGGCTATAGCAAATTCGTATAGTGCATTAAAACTCTGGAGGAAACTGATTACTTCTTGCAAAGGGGACTTATTTTCTACAGAAACATTTTTCGTGCAGTAAACTTCTTTCTTAGTTGCCTAAATCATAGGCCGAAAGATACCTAAGATCCCATCTCCACCATTTAGCGTCTCACTGGTTTAAGAGAAAAAGATTGAAACCTCAACTGGATTAGGATCTTATCTCCTTCAGGGAGAGATGCTGAAACCGGGAAACTATCACCATAGTGACTAAATTTGGAATCTACGATCTTAATAAACTAGTAACCAACTTTTTCAACATCTGAAAGCATCACTAGAATTTTGTGAATGGGGAAGCTGAATTACTTGGATGTTTAATTACCCCTATTCGGAACAGGTATAGACAGAGAAAAAGGAACACGTAATTTATAAACCAGACACAACGTGCTCTATCCATAAGACTGGTAGACAAGCAATCAACTAAAAACAGGTTCTCATGTAAAAAACAAGTGGCTCATCAGTTGAAGATGGTATTAAATAGCACTGGCAGCATTTGTAAACTTATATTTGATCATGAAGCACTATACTTGGTAACCCATAAGAAATAACCGAGGACAATGGGATGCATACCTTTGACATAGAGGTAAAAATATCAGCCAAAAAGAAGTCAGCAAATGAGATTGCCTGTGTCAAGAAAACCAATTCTATAAGAATAAAAGTATTGTAACAACATTCAAGTATTATGACTCATACATATCTATCTTAGCAGTGAAAGCGAACATGAATAAAATAGATGCAGAGAGAAGTTCGGTCAATGTGAAACACTTCACATTGCAAAGAATCAGGGCTAGCATATGAATAGCATAGGTTTCACTTGCATTTGGTGTTTGTTTGGTAACAGCTAGGAAGGAGAGCCAATCAAGAAGGCATCAAAATAACAGAATATACAAAGTGAAGCAATCAAATTTAAAAGAAAGCTTTTAAATTTGGCAGAGATAAACAATATGGAGAATAAGATGGAAGCAGGCTTAAGACAAGGGAGGACACGAGGTGTTCCATAATCTGGGAGCCAACAAAGAGGTTACAGCTTCAAGTCACTTTACCAACGAACATATAATATACTACCAATCATAACTAACTCAATCTAATGCAAACAAGTGTGGAAAATGAATTGCTTTTAGGGGGAACACAAGTTGAAATTGCACCAGAAAATCATTACACTACTAAAAACTTGCCTGTAATGGGAACATTATCCGCCAAATAGTCCTCAACAAAAAGAAACGGGATGAGAGATAGAAGATATCAAAGGGAAATATTAGGGTCATTGCAACAGCAGTATACAAAAGCACCTGCAGTTGCCAAGACAAATGTTACTACATCATTGCTAAAACAAAAACACGTCTGTCCTTGGCAGGTCAGGTTCCATCATTATCCATGCTAGTCCAAAACAAAGATGACAATAAGTGAACCAAGGAAGACCTAGCATGACCATAGCGTTAAATCATGCATTAAAAATACATCAAATGACATGATATAAATGCATTTATCTTTATCAGCCCCCACTCTCTGCCATACGTGCCCCAGATGACTAGGCATAATTATCTTTACTAGAGCATCTAGTTATTTCTTCAAACATAGAACTGGAAAATGTTATATTTTTGTAGAGCAATTGTATTATTTATCCCAGATACGATGTTACAAATGTAGAGAAACAAACAAAATATTTAATGTCCAAAGTTAAATGATTCCTTGCCAGAGGAGGAAAAGTATTGGATCTTGACCACAAATAACATGATTCCTACAAGTATGTTTCAGTCCATGCTCATCATATTCAAGAGAGCTAATGAAAGTTCACCCATATGCTGAACAATCAAATCATTTGCAGGATTGTAAAACAAAGCATCAAACAGTTTCTGGGAGAGGAAGCATCTATTACACTGGTTGAGATGCAGCCAATGAAACTTCACCATGAGAATACAGATAAAGATACGCTGTCATGCTAGTTGGAACAACGATGGTCATCCAGGTAGCGCACTGAGACATTAAATGATTGTAAGTAAAATAACCAACATCAGGAAAAGAAAAAAGACACTAAGAGAGATGAAGAAACTACTTCAACAGAGAAATAAAATTTCAAATTTGAATGGTGTGTTGTAATTCTAATTCTAGTGATCCAATTGCTTGATACCCAAAGGGTATTGAAAAGTATCAAATTCCATGAGGATGCAAAAAAATTTCTGGCATGTGCTCAGCAGAATCCAAAAGTCCATACTTATGACCTAATTCTATGGCATGAAGATGCACATGAATACCTTCTCTGTAATCGTCATTAGAGAAAAAATATGTAAATAAGACACGCAGTGACACAAGAACACAGATATTCATTTCAATAGTTAATGTGCCAGATTGTTGTAATGCTGACAGATAAGGAATACTTGTTTGGTAAAAACTCAATCATAAAGCAAAAAAGCTGCCAACTGAAAAGGAAAGAAAAAGAAGAAATTATCATATAATTTTGCATCTACTTTGATGTCAGGATGTCATAATACCAAAGTACAGATCACTCACAGTCTGCCTATTTAAGCCGCAACTTGGCAACGCAATCATAAAGTTTCTCCAGGCAACAAAAAATTATATTACTAATGCATGTGGTAGCATACAACATACGAAAAAGTCAGCAAAGGGTCATGCTAATACACATCAAATGCATGTAACTCCCGGCAGGAAAAAAAAAAAAAACATTTAGGAAGCATATTGCTTCAAGTAAACAAAATAGATAAGTGTCTTAGATTAAAGTCTCAAGAACCAGTAGCCCGAAATGATGAGGACAAATAATGTCCAAAGTCAAACATCCTTTATAATGCATAGAGAAAGACAAGGATAGATGACACAATCCGTGCATTACCAGTGTAGTGATGGAAGGAACATTATATCTTACTGAGAGCATTATTCTCTCAGCAACTAAGTAGAAACAAACAAAACATTTGCACAGTAGTGCAAGAGAATAGCAGTGAGTCAAACAGATTTAAGGGCAATAGATGGAGACTATTAACTAACAACAGAATATGATTTTTTTCAAACTTGTGCATACCTTCCATATCTCTCGATGAGTTAGATGGCTTTGATCCAGGTCAAAAATTTTGGCATAACCAACATTAGCTTGGGCAAAAACCCATAAATTTATTCCCCAGAGCCAAACCATCATAGTCTGCAATAACAACCAAATGGAAAGAAAAGAGGCTTGAATTGATAGTACATGTGAATTTTGGCACTGAATCTCTGAATTTCAGAAAAATCAATCATAATAATTGACTTACCACAAGAAGGAGGGGATTATAATACAAGAAAGCCTCATATAAAAATAAATCCCGCAGGTCTGCACTCATTCTCATGACGGAATCCCATCCAATCTGTGAATTGTAGGTACAGGGACCAATTTACCAATCATTAGATTTCCACATCCAAACCACAAATATATGAAACAAGAATTACACAAGTCTGGAGCTTGTGTGTGGGTATACAAAATGGATACATATACATGAAAGTGGGTATTAAGTAAAGATGGGAACTCACCTTGCAACAACTGAATCCCCAGATGAAAAACAGCAGAACCTGTTTATTAAGTTATGTTGAAAATGATAAGCTGAATAGGATTAGGAACATAGACAAAAGACACAGTTGTTCAGCTCACTAGCAGGATTTTTAAAGCTGAATCACTAAAGCAAGAAAGCATAATTCAGAACCACCAAAAGAAATCAGTGATTCAAGGAACAGCACCAAGTCTGTTTTTAACAGGAAATAATCAAATAAGATTGTTTTATAGAATGTCATCAAGGGCACAACAAAAAACTATCAACACACACTTAAATTTAGAATAATCGATCTTTCTACATATACAGAAATGGAGCAGAAAGTGCCCGAAAGGATGAACTACCAATAGTACAGTGCATGCAATTGGCAATCAGAACATAACTTCTCCTGGACAGCAAATAATGCTTTCATTTTCTCATATTTCAAACTACAGTCCCTTTTGCTTGGTTTTCCAGTAGCGTTTCACACCATAAACATAATTGCTCAACTTTCCTCTCACTTTCCCCAGAAACCTTGAGACAGATACTTTACTGTTCTAGATTTAAGAATAAATCACATGGTAGGACAATTATCAACTCATGTAGCCAGATTTTCAAATAGTATCACAGTGAACCAATGTTCGGTCCTTCTATTGGCCTAATTATTGTTAAATATCTTTAAATGCAAAGAAAGAAGAATAAAATCAGGAAGAAAAAAAAATGGCATGGAAATTGATATGGAGTTTTAAGACTTCTTCTCAGCAGAACCAAAAACATTGCCACTCTGAGATCAAATTATAGGAATACCTTGAATCTCCATAGCAGAAGCGGAGACGGCATAATTGCCGCGCTGCTTAATGGTGTGACGCCACCCTTCATCTCATTTGTCTCTAGAGAAAGCAAAAGATCTTCTTCAGAACTGTTTCCCAGCTCACTCACACCTAGCAGATAATATTATATTATGCAAACATGTCAGACATCCATTGCAGGAATAGCAAAATGGATACTATGCAGATGATAAGAGATACATGGAGATGAATATTCTCTTACCAGTATCAAACACAACAGGTCGGCTTCCAGACTTGCGTAAATGAGGACTATTGATAGGGTTAGACACGAGACCTCCAAACATAGATGGAGGTGATAAAGGTTAGGTTTTAATTAATCAAGTTTGTTCCTGAAAACCACAACTGCATGAAAACACAAAGACACATCCATAAAATTCTAGGAAACAGATACAGTAACAGTAGCTCAAAAAAACATAGGAGGGAAACAGATATAGTAGTTAAACTTCTAAGCTTCTTTTTTAAGCATAAAGTAGGATTATAGAATGGGAAACCCCTACGGAGATTATGAATCAATATCTGGATATCAGTGCCTCATTTAGGAATAAATCAGTGAACTTGAAATACAGAAACAAACCAGAATGTACTATAGAGTGACAAGATGCATTTGACATCTAAAAGCTCATACGGATTTAGTTATCATACAAATAAGAGCTAGCTATCAGAAAATTGGACTGTTCAAGGAGAAAAGGACTTAATTTCAAATCTGCATTAGCAAATTAGATCATCTGAAGCACATGCAGACCAGGATCATAATTTCAAGCCTTCACTGCTGCTTATATTCTTCTATTACAATATGCCGAATTGCTCCTTGATCAAATATTGTCTGCCTAAATACTCCAGTATAAATGCAAAACCAAGATCCATGGAAACTATAAAATCATTCTGTGGCTTAATGTTATAAACCAATGAATGGTGGCATCTTATAATGTGACTGGAGCTGCTCTTTTGGATCCAAGACTGCATGAACTATCCTATCTAGAGTGTATAAAGTTCACACAACAAAACTGCGATAAAAAAGTTCATCTACACCAATCTTTTAGAAAAAATAAATTATGCGATCCCGAGTTTCTAAATTTGCAGTTCCTCTCTAGCTCTTCAAATCAAACAACTGCCAGTAGTTACTCACTTATACATAGCAGCCAGGCCTAACGTGATGCTTTCTCTAATCACTCTATGTCGCTCCAATTTAACAGGAGAAATCAACATCCGAAACATCATATCATATAACAGTCTTATTTTCAATTAACACCAACCACACAATTCAGTTTAGGCACTGAAATAGAATCCAGTTCTCCATATTCACTCTCAACGCAAACACAATACTCCAGAAAATGAATAAGCAAACCACCAATCACAAAAATAAAACAATCACAGTTTCCACAACCACTTTCCTAGATCCAAGCATCAAAACATCCACAATTCAAGATAAACAAAAACCCAATCAACAATGCACCATACGGAGCGAAAAGAAAACCGCACAAATATTCAAGCCAATTACCTAGTTAGATAGCGAAATCCGCAACGGCAAAAAGAATCATCTGCTGGACCCGAAAGTATTTCTGTGCGTTGATCCGGGTCCTTCAAACTTCCGCCTGCAATAGAGATGAGTGTTTCAAGAAGGTACGACCCGATCCGCGTTGTTTGCACATAAATCTTTTTGTGAAATGTTGTGTGAGACTGAAGGAAATTGAAACTGTTGGGGTGCGTTCTAAGGAAATTCCGGCGGATCAGTATTTGTTTAATTTCTGATTTTTCTCCCCCAACTGCAAGTTCTAGGATGAACTTAACTGGGGAAAATTTATATTTACCACCCAACAATTTTCGAATTTCCGAAATTACCCACTAAACTTTTGTTTCTCAATCACCTCCAATTTCTTATCTATATATTAAAAAAATCAATTTATTTATAATTTCTCGTGAAATATAATTATATCATAAATTTCAAATTTCAATAATTAACAATTCTAACAATCAATATCAAATTTTATAATTAACCAATTATTATTCAAATTACACCCATAATTTACGGTCTATTTACATACACCATTCTATTTTTTGTGTACTTGCAAAAATCACCCCTAAAAAACCAGACACCAAGGTAGCTATATAATGATGTTGACGATTTTTAGGTGTATCTATATAATTTTTCAAAAAATAGAGGTGTGTAAATGATGTTGAACATTTCTAACAAGTGTACGTATAATTTTTTAAATAGTTCAATATCGACATGCAGATAAAATTTGAACTCATGAGACATCATAATTATAAAAAGTCGGAGATTTCACCCCAATTTTCACACCCATTCAATTGCACATCTACGATTTGATCTCAAAATCTCTAAGAAGAGATCTTCAGGCTCAAACCGCACGATTATTCTTAAAGTGATAGGCATTAACTAAGTTGTACATCACTACCTTTTAATCGCAACGGTGATAATAAAAACTATGAAACTTTATTTGTTGTGTCAAAATTTAAATTCAAATTCGATTGGAGTAAAATCTATTTGTTATGTGATTGGTTTAAATTATCTATTTATATGATTAATTAAGCTCAATTAAATTGTATTTAAGTTATAATTCCTCATATGTTTTTGGTAAGTATTAATTTTTTTTTTATCTTCGACAAATGTAAATTTTGAGTAAATGTGATATTCTAATGTTAATGTTATTCAATACTTTATTAATATGATAATATTTTGCATTTTATTTTATAACATCATTTTAAATAGATATAATTATATTTAGACCCCTTAATTTATAGTTTTATTTATACAAGTAATCCTATTTTTTCACGTAATATCAAAAACCACCCATGATAGCCAAAAAGTATAGATAATTTGTATAACATTGACGTTCTTCTCATAATTTTTAAAAAAGAAAAAAGTCATCTATTATTTTTTGACTTAAAGTATTGCTTTTATTTTTAGAATTGACAAATGGATGAAAAATAAGAAATGAATGGTAGAGTAGTGAAGGTGCTAAAAAATCTAGTTTAATTAGCCAAACTTTTAGGAAATATTCTTATTTATATCATGTGTAGTCGAACCAAGAATCAATTAAGCTGTACTATATTTATTATGTAATTAATCAGTATTTTAAATTGTAGCTCCCATCCAATGTTGGAGTTACTTTTGCCATAAGGTGAGGGAAGATGGCCATATGATTCATCATTTGATCCAATTACGTCAAAGCCGAATTGAGCGCGAATGTCGCCGCATGCACAACAAATTCTTGTACCTTCTCAAACCAATTGTCAAGTACATTAAAATATTATCATAGTGATGGAATTGAAAAGTAAAGAATATTGAGAAGACGTTTTCAATATTCTTGAAAATTTGGTATTGAAAGTGATAATAGTTTTTTTTTTTTTTTAATACAGCAATGATTCTAAAGCAAATAATATACTATTACAACATTCAATATACTGTAAGTGGAACAAAGAAACAATATACATATTACATGTGAAAATAGTTTATTATTTGAGCAATCTCTAGCTAAAAGTTTTAAATTGTCTCAAAAGTCCATCTGATTTCACCCAGAAATACCTTACCATACTAGTAATATTTCGGAAAAATTTTAAGGTCCAGAAGACAACTGTAGAAAATTAAAAAAAGAAAAAAAAAAAGAAAGCAATTCAAACTCAGCGAAAAATGAAAAAATCTAAAAAAAAGCTCATACAACAATCGAAATGATATTTCACGACAAACATGACAATAATGGTGAAGAGTTGGATTATTCTCTTGAAAATGATCGAAATGGTGAGTATATTACCCCGTAATTCCAATCAAATAAAAAGTTATGACAGTTTAAAATTTTGTTATTAAACCACACAATTTTGTCAAAACACTCCAAAAATATATCAACCTCTTGCTTTACATCATATAGTTAACTAAGCACCATAAATCATTGTTTAAAGGATGAGTCTTGATCCTCAAGTTGGCCTCAATATCTCTCAAGTTTAACGCACATATACGGGTGTGGGTGTGGGTGTGGGTGTGGGTGTGGGTGTGAATTGAGCCATTGATGGTTTCTTTTGTTCATCAAGAATTGGCATGGACCATCTGACCATCTTTTGTTCATCAAGAATTGGCATGGACCATCTGTATCACAAAGTCGAACATATCATACCCGGAGAGTAGTTCATACATATACATTATCAGGTATATGAAGTAGTTTGTCTTACATAAGAAACCAACGCGAACCCCTCGGTCGGAGGTTACTACAATCATCGAAATATAGATGGAAGTTTAAGGTACGACCTGGGGATTAAGTGCAAAGGCGCATTATGTTTACATTAACAGTAGAAGCTATTGAATGAGACAACCGAATTCAATTTCAGATACTGAAACACCAGCAAACATGAAGAATGCAGCTAGACAGCAGCAGTTGTTGTTTCCTGAGAATATAGAGACGAATTAGGAATCATGTGAAAGAACAACAATTCTGAAAATCCCAATACAAGAAACTGACACACAACTAAATATAATCTTGATATTATGCAGAGAGACTCACAGTAGGGAACGATCTTCCATCGTTGATTATCACCCTTCTTCCATTCCCAAAGAACGATTAGAGAGCCATCACGAACACCGCCATGGTTTTTATCTCCATGGAAAGCATCCACATTCAGGCGAATGTTGTTCACCATCCTTATGGCTCGGTAACCGTCGCCCAGGTCCTTGCTTTCCGTCCACAAAATGGACTCATCAAGAGCATTAGGATTGTAAGGAATCAACTGGACCTGTCAGATAAGCCCAACAGGCGATTACAATAAACATTGATCGGGAGAGAAACACCTCACTAACAACTACTGTTTTTGGTTTTCTCGACTGTTTTTGCCCCAAGGAGAAGCAAGGCAAATAGCAGAAGATAACAGCAGAAAGCTTTATATATATGATGATCAGCCCAATTCAAATGAAAGGATTCACAAGTCAGAAACCAACAGTCAGGAGAAGCAAGGCAAATAGCAGCAGATAACAGCAGAAAGCTTATATATATGCTGATCAGCCCAATTCAAATGAAAGGATTCAAAAGTCAGAAAACCAACAGCCACCAATGGAGGCATTAGAATTGTGCAATTGGCACTAATCAACAACTATACGAGATCTACTGCCCCAGTAATTAGCCAAGAACTGCCGTTGCCAATTCAAAGCATTTTGCCATAATATATTAACCTTCTCAAGTAATTGAGGTCCCTTGAAACTAGTAGCTTCATAAACTTCTATATGCATGTACTAAGTAGTTTGCCAAAAAACATATTAACAATTCTCTGAGGGAAGAAAGGCAAAACCTCCTTGCTTCAAGTTCTTATCATAGTTCAAAGTAGTTGTATCGGATGCGGCATATCAAGATATTATTGGGCAATACCAAAAAAAAGCATTATAAAACACAAATAAACTCTAAAAATATAATAAAAATAGAAGAATCAAGTGCAATTAACATAATATAGAACTCATTAGTATATATTAAGAAGTTTTAGGATAAAATTAAATAATACGTTATTCTTAAACTTGAAGTTGTTGTAAAAAAATAGTTCATTAGCAAAAGTAATAAGAGAATATTAATTATAATCGTAATAATACATTAAGTATATCATATTTCTAAAAATTTCCAAAAAAGAAGATCAATTTCATTGTAGTATATAGCATCCACAAAAAATGATGTTATCGAATATTATTCCGATATTACCAGAGGTCATCTATACTTGGAGACTTAATAGGCATCAGTGGATATTATCGGATCCGCTCGATAAATACTTTGAACCATGGTTCTTATACGCATTTCATCTCCACTTATCTTCTCTATTAGTCCCTAAAATTGCTTTTGAACTTCATATGGTTCTCGCCAGAGTGGAAAACCAACGAAACTATGGCACTCAAAGAACTCCAGCAGAATAGAGTTGGTTTAAGCTTGCAAAATTTAAAAGTTCATGCTCTTATTGCATAATTTCTCATTCCAGTAGGGTTCAGAAAACAATCTTCTTCACCAATAATTATGCACAATTTAGAGAGAACAAAAATCAAAGATAACTTCAGATCAACACCAGCCCACATATAAACTCAGAAAAACAAGAAAAGCTAAAAAGAAATTGATCCATTAAGAGCAAGGGATATGAGGTTTACAGGGTGGGTAGCCCCAATAGAGTGCTTCATGGCCTGTCCAGTGGCTTTGTTGATCAAAGCAAAGCTGGGAAACCCCTCTTCGTCCTTCACTCTCGTGCTGAACTTCTCATCTTTAATCCAATGCTGAAATTAACAATCAACCCCTCCAAGATCAAAATCCAGCTTCAAATTATGAAAAAGAAAATAGAAAACTGTATGAAGAACAGATGATTTTGTGCGCACCTGGAAAGGGTCAGATGGATCGGATCGGGCAAGAATCACCTTACCATCACGTATACTCAAGGAGTAGTTGGTTTCCGCCTTGCAGTACATCTTAACAGAGGGTTTATTAGCAAATTCGTCGACACTGTGGTGGGTGTGGTGGGCGAAACCCGACGGAAAGTGGGGCATATGATTATGATGATGATGTGGGCTGTCTACGGCTGGGGGTGGCGGCGGAGAGTAATCAGGGAAGGTGGGTGGTGGCGGAGGAGGGTAGTAGTCTGGCCCGGGGCCCGTGTGGGAGGAGTGGTAGACTTGTGGAGGTGGAGGAAACGGTGGCGAGTAGTCTGGTCCGGGACCCGTGTGGGAGGTGTGGTAGACATTTGGAGGTGGAGGAAACGGTGGCGGGGGCTCATTTTCGCCGTAGAAAGGAGGCGGGGGTGGTCGTGCCGGCGGAGGATATTCTTCCTCTTCTCTCTGATCACGGTGGTGATGGTGGTGGTGGTGGTGGCCGTGAGGGTAGTCCATGAGCTTCTTGATCAACAATCTTTTTACCAGAGTCTGGCACTCTGCAGTCAAGAACTAGTGTGTGATTTATAGGTGCAAGACTTAAGAGTTAAGACTTTAATAATTGATAATTTTGTTTGACAATTAATTATAAATTTTATCCATTTTTTAATGATCGATCGAAAATATTATTATGAACTATAAATTATAAGTTTTATTTTTTAAAATATTTTTCAAATTAAATGGATATTTATTTTTAAGAGTTTTTAAAATTTTTCATACATTTGTTTGATTTTTTTCTAATTTTAAAAAAATAAAAATATAACAAATCAAAGTCATAAATTTATAACTCTATTCAAAAATTATATAATTTCATTAAACATCAAGATATGATATTTAAAATTTTCAAATAATGACACGTATCTTTATGCCAAATTTTAGAGATGCACGTTGTAATTTACTCGAATTATAAAAAATAGAAATAACTTGTGTAATGATGTCGATATTTTTAACGGATACATCTGTAGTTTCTAAAAAATACAAATAGTTTGTGTAAATAATATTAACATTATTTCAAAAGGTATGAATAATTTGTGTATACAAATTATAGGTTGGAGAATATAAATGTAACTATCCCTAATATTATTAGAAAATCATATTTTAGTGAAAAAATTAAAAAAAATTAGGGCGTGTTTGGATCATTGTTATTTTAAAATACATAAAAAAATCAATGAATACTATTTTTGCAATTATTGCAGAATCATTTGAAATGACATTTTGAAACGAATCAAACATGTCCCATATTCTTCTTTATTTGTTTTAAGCAAAGGTCCAGAAAACATTGGAATACGTTTATCAATTGACATATTCATTTCAAGTTTTTTACAATATTTGATTTAGAATTTAAATAAACTATCTATATTAATAGTTTTTCTTGAAAATTATTAATCTCATTATTTAATACATTTAAATATAAAAAAATTAAATAAATATATCGACATCTTTTTATGCATAACACATTATTTAACGTGCATTTGAATCCTTAACAAAATATTTGACGGGATTAAACACATATATCGATGTATGTATGTCCATTTTCATGTGGTTAAGTTTTGAATCACTGTCAGTGTCAACGCATATGGCAGGATTTTTGAAGTACCCTTCCACATATAGTAAAACCTCTATAAATTAATAACCTTGGGACCATGAAATTTTATTAATTTAGAGATATATTAATTTATCGATAAATTAATATTTTAGTAATTAAAAAAGAGACTTTTTAAATTCAGCAAATTTAGTACATATGTATTGAAAATAAATGAATTCATATATGTTTCATGCATCAATCAATTCTTTGTAACTAATTAAGTATTATTCATATATAATATCAATTCATTGTATACAATTAACTATTATATCATGAACGGATGTTCAATTCATTGGAATTACTTAAATATACATGTTTACATTAATTCGTTGCACTTAAATAACTATTATAGCCAATTAAATATATTCATGCATGATGAATGAAACATATACTATATAAATCTCAATATGAAAATAAAATGATTCATAACACCCAATCATGTCTTCTCATTTAAACGGCATCGCAAAATCATCCATGAATGATCAAATGCGTAAAGCATTACAGACTTATATTTTAGCAAATTACCATAAAATTTATAATTGTAATATTTATGAATTATTAATTTAGAGTTTTAATGGGAGCTAATATTTATAAAAAAAAAATTTGAAAAATTATTATTTTATTATCTTATCGAATTTGATGATTTTTTACAAAGGCTCAAATTGGGACCGAAAGATTTTATTATTTTAGAGAGTTTATTAATATATAGAGTATTAATTTATAGAGGTTTTACTGTAATAAGGTTTTGAATTCTTACAAAAGCGTTTAGTGAGGCTAAACAAACATCCAGACTAATGTGTTAGAGTGCAGAGTTTAATCTGACCCAACGTTACATTTAGGTCTCGCAATTCTGGATTCGACTATGAAATTGTAGATTTGCAATGGTTCAAAGGTGTCCTCGTATAAATTATTGACTAGCGACCTTTATTGTAGGAAATTTTGAATGATTCGTAGGTGTCCTAATATAAATTACTCGAAACCTCCTAATGAAAAATCGATCTTGCGCAACTTGAGATGTAGGAAAATTCTCCAAATCATATATTTTCTTGTGTTTTGCAACTATATTTTCGTTTCAGATATTATACATATTATCGATGTATTATGATTTTTCATATATTAATCTATTTTACAATGACAATTTAAAATATTTCCAGACGCTTGTGAGAATATTTTAGTCAAAAATAAAAGAAAAAAAATTGAATTGCTCGTGAGGATATTAATTTCACCACCTTGGATAGAATTACAATCATGCCATAATTCATCAAATGAAAGCGGTGGATTATTACTTATTAAATAAATAGATTACAATCATTAATATTAAATATTTAATTTTAAAAACAATCGATAACCATCAATATTATATAACTATAGGGTAAATTACAACGACTCTCCTGAGATTTGGCATAATTACGAATACCTCCTCGTTATTTGAAAAATTACAAATACCCCCTAATGTTTGATGAAATTATGTAATTATCGGATATAGGTATGAATTTCAATTTTGCCCTTACAATATATTTTTCTTGTTTTTAAAATAATTAAAAACTTATTAAAAAATCAAATGGGGTGGATGGAAAACTTTTAAAAATTATTAAAAAAATAATCCACTTAGTTTATAGAAAAAAATAAAAAATTTTAAAAAAAAAATTATAAACTTTAATCCACATTGTCATTTGGTCAGTTCACCACAAAAAATAGATGAAAACTTAACGGATCAGGTAAATGTTAGATGGCCGTTAAAATCGGGGGGTATTTATAATTTTTCAAACAATAAGAAAATATTCATAATCATGTCAAATCTCAGAAAAAGTTATCGTAATTTACCCTATAACTATATATAATCAACACCTATTATTAAATAGAATAAAAACCTACTATCAATATAGAATAATATCTCATACATTAACAGAATTCGAACCTACAACCTTAAAGTTATAAGACCTTAATTTCACCAATTGAATTGAATTTTATCGATCAACCGAACCCTGGACATGTGTTGATTATGACACACTAACAAAAAGAATAATAATATTAATAAACGGTGAGTTGAATTTAATTAAATGAAAAATTGAGTGCAATAAATCAAAGTAAACGTGGCATCAAATTAATGTTTGTGAAGATCACAATCTCAAAGGAAGGGAAGATTTGTTGATCCAAGAGAACAAGACAGAAACGTGTATTCTTGTAAGAGGTCGAAATGGGAACAGATAATGTCGGATGAGCTGAGCCTGACACCAATTGAATTTGACTCAAAAAAATTGTGATCCGAATTTAATCAAGTTATATAATAAATAAAAGATAATTAAAATGTGATTCATCATAATTTTTTTAAAAAAAAATTAATTAAATAATAAATATAATATATTTATTATGTATTTTTATTTAATTAAATTTAATTTAAATAAAAAAAATATTTGAATCATGTATCTTATTTTCTTCCGTCCATTTCTCCCAAGTTTAGGCAATCGACGCGTCTCATCTGACCAGTTCTGACAATATCATACTACTGCCTAGTCCACCACCATGTCAACCTGTCCATTCCTCTACCCACCCTACACCTACCATTCCAAAATAAATAAAGAATTTCCTCCTAATATCTACATATTGTTGTATTAATTATCATCACTAAATAGAAATAAAAAATAAAAAAAACAATGAGAAATACGTTTCTGAAATGAGTTATACTCTTATTTTGATTGTAACTGATGAATTTGAACTACAAGCATTTCAGAATATCTATATATCTAATGATGCGTTTTTTCAAAAATAAACTCATAAAATTTGAAATAAAGTGGGCAATATCTTATGTAATATGAAAGTCTAATGCGAGCAATAGTTTCTTAAGGCACTGTTTACTTAGGGGGATAATCGTTTATCAATAATTTTTTATTTTTTTTAGAAATATTAAATACATATCAGGCAATACTGTTTCGAATTAAAATATTTTATATAAGTATGATAAATTGTTAAAAGTAGTCGGACATCATCGTGGTTTGAGTTTTGTTAAAAAGTTGATTAATCTGAAAAGAAAAATTGATAATATATGGAATATTATGGTCGGAGATTATTGCAATATTCCGATGGATTTTGTCCTGCTCTGAATAAGACTCTTTAGACATATCTCTTCGTGTGAGTTTGCTTCGTTGCAATGTGGCAGAAGGTTTTCGTAGTTCGATGGTACCATAATTCACAATATTAAGTGTAAGTTAGAGTTACATCTCCTGAAATTTGACATATTTAAAAATACTCACTCGTTATTTGAAAAAATAAATAAATTTCTTAAATAAAAAATAATTATATAGTCCCATTATTGATCTTTTTTAAAAAGAAAACATGTGAAAAATTGTAAGAAAATAGAGAGTGGGTGAATCAAAGAGTCTTTTTAGAATATTAGTTTATAAAAATATTTTATAATTTTAAAACAAATAAAAAATATATAATTCATAATTCAAAAGGGCATTTTGGGCAGTTCATAATAAAATTTAGATAAAAATCTAATAGAATGAATTCGATGCTAGATGAATGTTAAAATTAGGAGGATATTTATAATTTTTTTAACAATTAAAAAATACTTCTAGTTATGCCAAAATTCAGGTAAGAGGATTGTAATAGTTATTGGAGAATTAATCGGAGCAATATCGTGAGTCTAAATTGAATTCATTTCCCAAGAAACTATATATTCAACGACTAGTTCAAAGCATTGGTTTACACATTCAAGAACCTAAACTAACCACCGCTAAATAAGCCATATTCTTTTGTAGAATTATAACTCCCGATACTAATTTTTGGTATTCTTCTCTCACATACATATCCAAACACAAATCCAATATGCATAGACAAAAGACTTTAAATTTAGCACATAAGTCGACTGCAGAAAAGATAACTTATACAAGAAAAAAGAGTGCGTTTTGTGGGAATGAAGTTGGTGGTAGAGATATTCACAGGACCTCTGTTCTATGTGGAAGTAGATGAAGGATCTACTGTTGGCAGCTTAAAGAAAGAGATTGGAAATCAAGAAAATCTTCCTAGCCACCGACTTATTCTAATTCTCAGTGCTGATGAATGTTCATTGTTGGATAAAGAGGAAGTTTGTCTTAAAGAATGTGGAGTTCGCGATGGCTCCCATATATATATTTTGTTTGAACCCCATGGAAACAACATTCCTGGTTCTCCTTTAACTCCTCAATGTGTTGTCTCAAACGAACCTTCGACCCCCAGCAATGTCTCATATGGATATACAGACGAACAATCCACCTCGATTGATCATTCTCATTAGCATAATGGGTGAGTATTAGTACAATTACATGATTGACTTTTATCTAGATTGTCCCACAATCTTTTGTTGAGATGTGATTAGCAAAAAGTACCAAGTTATTTATCAACTTGTAATGCAAATATGCGTAAATCAATGTGTTACTCAAAAAAAGTATGGAGTTTTGAAAAATAGTTACTTGATTTTACTTCATTTTTTTTTCTCCTCCTTCAAGTATGCTCTTTTAAAATTATTTATTTTTTGTCATAATTATTTTCATATTATATTTTCTTACAAATAAATTTTTTTATTAAATAATATTTAATTATTATAAATCTTTTATGCCCATACACGAATATGCCGTATCCAACTAGTTTATTATTATTTGTTATTTGTCTAGTTCTGCAAATGAAATGACACTCTTATTTGTAGTAGTCATCTGCTCAATGAATGTTGTAGATTAAAATGATCCTAAGGTTATAAATACTTTTTTAAAATACTCTAATAAAAAATTCAAGAACATTTTTATTTCCTCAATCATACATAATTCCTACAGATTTCTTCAAATTGTGAGAAAGTTGGTGATTTTTTTACAAGACATAACATCTCATCTTTCAAGAACCCTCTAGGGATGCCATTGACATACAACTCAAACACAACTTTTCATGTTTGGAAGTTTATCAGTCTTGAAAATTACTTGTCACTACAAGAAATACATCTTTTTTATTATGGTTAGTTATTATACTTAAAAGTAATAAATTGTTGTGAATATTAATTAATTACAACTAATTGTTGTTTTTGCAGGTGATGCCAAAATTAAATCATGACAGGTATCTTGGTCATAGGCAAAATCATGGGAAATATTGATTAATCATAGTTAATATTTAAGTTTCTGCAACAGTTTTGTTTGACAGTGATAGATAATATTGATTTGCCATGATTTTCAAGTTGTAGTGATTTACAGTGTGGGTAATATTTCATTATTTTGGATAGTGTACCTTTTTTTGAGTAATACATCGATTCAACTCATATATATCAATATGACCAAGATCAATAAATAAATTACATTGATTCTATAAATAATTAAAAAGATAATTACACTCCGCTCCCTTGAAGTTTGGTCTAATTATACATAAACCCCCTATCATTTGGGAAAAATTATCTGACACCCTTGAAGTTTGCTTCCATCTAATAAATAAATCCTTTCGTTAGTGAAAATCCACTGAATTTGCTGATACTAACAAAAAATTAAAAAATAATGTATATATATTCCCGATTGACTTAACTGACTTATAACAAGTCAAATAAATCTTCTTATGATTAAATTACAGTCATACATCTTCATGCGTTAATGCATATGAGGAGTATATCTTCATCGTTATAAGAGTACTTTAGTTTAAAAAAATGTTGTTTGACCTACAATTAGTCAGTTTTAAGTCAATCAATAATAAATATCAATTTTCATTCAGTTTCTATGTTAATATCAGCAAATTCGATGAATTTTGACTAATTGATGACTTATTTGTTAGATAGAAGCAAACCTCTAGGGTGCTCGATATAATTTTCCAAACCACATGAAGTTTATGTATAAGTACACCAAATTTCAGGAGAAGAGAGTGTAATTCTCCCTAATTAAAAATAAATAAATTAAAATAACTCACATAAAACGATACATACCTTTTTTTTTATTTTTTGTGAAAGGATAAAGTGATAAATACTTATAAATTCGGTAAAACTCGAATCCATGATGTCGAAGTTTGGCAGTGGACCTTGACCTTCATAAAGAGATGCAAATCCATACTTTTATGGCAGCAGATGATAGGCCTTACATAGATGATAGGCCTTACTTTTATTGACAATTAATTGCAAGACTAAAACAATAACCACATTACAACATCATCAATAAAAGGGATAATTGCCTATAATTACGAGTAGACCTTTTTTTGGTTTATGAAATTACATGATCTGACTTTTGTTTTCATTTGACAAATAAATTCATTTATTATTTAAAATTCACGTGATTTGTTGATATCATAAAAGAATCAACTAAAGATCTGTATTCACCTACAATTAACTTATTACTGACTTATTGCACGTCAAACAAATCGTTTATAATCAGACTATTTTATATATCCTCACATGCATTACATTTTCACCTTAATATAAGAATAGGTTGGTTAGGAAAAATTTATTCAACCTACAAAAACTTTGCAAGTCAATAAAAAATAAACATAATTTTTCATTCAAACTTTTAGTATAATCATTTGATTTTTTGGGTATTTTTTGTTTTTCTTTTTTACCTGAATATGCCTTAGCAGGTGATTACAGTTTACAACTCTTTGTACATATATGGAACATACTTCATCTATACTCTATATATATATATAATCATTTTCACTCACAAATAACGATTACTTACACCGTGACACCAATTTTTTAAATTACCAAAAATATCCTTCTGCATCTTCAACCACTTCTACTCAAATTCTTTCTTTGTCTATATATCTATACTATTTATATATCAGTACTAACATGAAAATTCACTCACAAACTACAATTTGTAAATAGGCTATACCAAATTTTTGTGTTAATGATATCGCTGAATTAGATTATTTTTATTCATTTATTTATTTATTTATTGATTTATATATTTTATTCTTATTTATAATATATTAAAATATAAATAATTATTTATGATATAAATGCAAGAACGACGTGTCATAACGACTAATATTTTACCAAATCAGAACACATACCAAAAATCCATATACATATGTTCAGGACATAATCCGTAAGCCCCTCTCTTACATGGCATGAAAATGGAGCATTCAAATGCAAAATGAATAATGTCAATACGACAAAATATGGCCTATCTATGTATTGCGGAACGCCAGTAGCCAAAACCGTGGAATAACTCACACCTTTTCCTTTACTATTTTCTATACACAGCCGTTTGCAACTATCCGTTTGTAGGCAAAACCACTACACCGTCCAAAAACAATTACATATATATACAACAGATGTGAAATCTTGGGGAGTCTACTCTTTGCAAACTGCAAGCATGAAGCTCGGTATCATCGATTCGAAGCACTTGACTGATGGAAATGACAGAACCATGACATTACAAACCGTTTCTCTAGTTAGAGCTGTTGGCTGAAAGGTTTTCCTGCAATAAGCATAACAAAAACAAAAGGTCAACCTATATAGAAACGATTCACGTTCTAACATGTTGCACGCTACATCAATCAATGTTAAGAATGAGTAATAATTTCCAACTAAAATGCATGAGGCTTGGATATGGAAGATAGCTTCCAGCCCTGCCACAAACAAACAATAAAGAAATCTAGACCACATAGGTCACAGAGGCTGTTCTTGCTTCCCGTTCATTTTTTCCTTTTCTTCAAAAGAAGACAAAGTGCAAGGAGCTTGACAGATTTGACTAGAGGTAGATTAAAAATTAAAGGAAAAGATGGACCTAAGAAGACAAGTGAAGCAGAGCAGACATGTAGATACACTCAGGACAGTTGCATGAATGCAGGATCAAGCGGAAATCCTCTGTGAGTGTGGCCAGTGTGAGTGAGCATGTGTGTGTGTGTGGAGAGAGAGAGAGAGAGAGAGAGAGAGAGAGAAAGAGTCCATACATTGTGATCACTGGCAATATAAGAAACTACTACAGTGATGTCATCAAGTTTTCCACCATAATAACGGAACCCAGCTTCTTGTGCTGCGGTAGAGAAAGGAGTCTGCCTGTTCTTGTCCTGAGCTCGCTGCCGTGCCAGTGCTGCTATCTTCTGTGCTGTCACCTGAGGCGCGAAACCAGCTCTCACAGCATGAACCACAACTGCAGTAATGTCACTGTTATACAAATTGTCAAAAAGCCCATCGGTCCCAGCAATTATAACATCTCCTTGAGCGACAGGAATGGTGAACACCTGAAACACACAGAGTCCTTTAGTTTCGATGAAATGTATGCAAAGTAAAATCATCACGAGAGACAATTTGAAGAAGATGAGCCAATGTGCATAATGGAAGCACTTTAGTTTCACCCGTGACAAAAGGGAGAAAGTGATACAAGTAAAATGCTTGTCATTTCTGTACCAAAGACCTTGCACTACAGTTGGCAGAAAGCAAGTACAAAGGAACAAGGAACTAGACAACCTCTCCAGAACTAGGCAAATCTCCAGCATTACCGCCCTCCAGCTGATAAGTAAAATTGAAATCATGCTGCTGAACAGGGGATCTGAAAACTGTACATCCATCTCTAACAACCATAAACCCGCTATCCCCTAAGTTAATGGCATGCAGACCCTACACAAGAAGGAAGAACGTTTCATAGAACAATGCACAACCGGAAGTAATAAGCTAATTCAACTGTGTAAAATACTATTAGTATGAGAAAACACAAACCTATTTTAGCTGAAAATAGTAGAGTCTAGAGACATAATTTCTTCGGGGTTGAGCAAATTTTAATGAAAAATCCAATTTTCTTGATCAGCATGTTTATCCATTCAAATGTATCTTGACAATAGCCTACCTGATCTGTGAGAGCAATTATACAAGCAGTCGATGAGCCCTTCGCTTTGGTACTAGTATATGCTTTCTCTAGGACTCTGGTCGGGTTAATAGAACCCTTTGGTTCTTCTTGAATGGCATTAACCGAATTGGACATGAGCTCTCGGGCATACTTCCCAGCATCAACACCAACATCAGCCCATCCACCAACACCATCCGCTACACCAATAGCATGCTCACCTGTACAAATAAAATGAGCATCCTCTCCGCCAGTTTCTTCTTTGTCAGGATGCGGCAGGTAACAGGATCCTGAATTTAGTTTCAGAGGTCTATCAGCTGGGATACTCCTGCCACCAACCATAAGTTAAATTCAGGAGAGATGCCATAATGATTTATAATAATTAAAGAAGTCTCCAAAAATCTCTTATTCAGGACAACCCCACATGACTGACTTTGATTTGGGGTTTGACAAGGATTGCAAAGTTCAACTGATTGGAAACTCGTCACTAATAATTTCCTGATAGAAGGAAGCAGATTTAGCAAGTCTCAGAGATGCCAAAGGAATGCGGAGGACAAGAGGAATGCTCCACCTTGAACACTCAGCAATATACAAATTGATCTCAAACTGAGGACAGAATAAGAAATTTATCAGATATACATATAACCCAGAGAAAGTCCAACAATTATCAAGTAGAAGACTGATTGGAAGCTTTTGATCAGATAATTCCTAAACAAATACTTGACTAATAAAAGGTTGAATTAGCTGGAGAGATGAATTCATCACCATGAACTTCCATATAACTGCTACAAGTATTAAATCTATATTCCAAAAGAACTCTGGTTCTTTGACAATCCAGACAAATCTCAGTTTTAACTTTTCAAAACATAAATTTATGTTGCATCAGCAAATCAACCTGATCATAATCAAGATGCCAGGCAATATGATGTGCTGTTAGAAATACTCTTGAAATAACAAGTTGGAAGCTATTCAACACATGAATGTGGGAAAAAATGTTGCAGATATCTGATGTGCTATTGTGTATGCAGCTACAAACACAACAGGGAAGAAAAGGTGGACAACTTTATGTGATTTTTATGAAGCCACAAGATTCAGGTAGAGACTGTGTATGTAGGTTAAAAGAAAAGGAACTCAGAAATTTTGTATGAAGATCCAATCTGGCGTGCATGAGGCAGGGAAGGAGATGATGACAAAAGATTTACCATGGATCTGAAAGAAGCAATCATGCAAATCCAAGAGGTATAAATGGGCATCAACAATTTAAAGGACAAGCAATATTTTATCCAGTGATGGGCTTTTAGGAAATATGTTCGATACCAAATATTTATAATTAAGTTGCATCCTAATAAAAAAAAATGAAAAATTAAAGGAACATACAGCTGAGGTGAATGTGCAGAACTCGAAAGCTGATCCTCCCTCACAGAGTTATCAAAGGACACATCACAAGCAGTGCCAGCAGAGGAGCATGCAGATGATAAGATATGGAGACACTCTGAACCAAATCCAAGAAATGGATTGGCATTGCCCTTTCTCTTTGCAACATTGTACATGAAATATCTGTAGACCAAGAAGTTATTAAGCTGTTCTTTATTTCTCCAGCTCGTGCTAAATTTTCTACAATCATCAAAGCTTCTGTAGCAAGAACTGAAAGAATGATATGCTGCGACACCAAGTGGAGCAGGCCTAGATGTCCGCAGATTGATAGGGTAGTCAGTAAGAGCTGATCTAGATCCACAGACAGCCATAAGAGACTTATCAGAATTAATGCCCAAGCCTTGGCTTGGCTCTGATAGCAGAAGATCAATGTGATACCCACAAAGTTGAAATGATGGCCCTGATACAGAAGGTATAGACATTGCACGAGAAAATGCTCCAGCAACTGAAAATTTCTTTTTTCGATTGGCTATATGATTTGCTTGAGCAGCAACGACAGTCCCAGGGCGAACAAATACTTGCAAGTCAGTAAACGGCCCCGAGGGTAAAGAATGAATATTCCTACAGTGGCCAAGCAACACCTTCCCTTGGCCGATGAGAACATCTATCTGATCTTCGATTCCACCTCCTTTCCCAGACACCGATCTCCAGACTCCTTCGCGGATTGCACTATGAAGTCTTGATAGATAATTGGACGGCATTTCCCTGGCTTGAGTGAGATAAATCAACAACCTTTTTGTTAGAGAGGGTACAGCCACAGGTACCACAAGTAAGAGAAGATCTCATCACTCGAGGTGCATTGTGCAAATAAATATGCTCTTCCACTCCAATATATGCTTATGAGTGACCAAGAGATCTGGCAAATTAAAGCACAGACAGTGCAGAGGTGCGTGAGCACACAAATCAGCAGGAAATCGACCCATAGTTTGCATTTTACACTGGTGACACATTATAGCAGTACAAAGTGAAAATTTCAAATCAGTTGCTAAAGTTTGTAAATTGAAGGTGTCATATTCATTCTATATCATCAGCCATTGATTTGCACCATGAAATCAATAATATAGAGTGGTAAAATACAAGTACAGCTTACTCTATCTGCACAAGGTGGCTAGATAAACAGATATTTTCTGTTTCATGAAAGTACCTGTGAAATTGACAACTCTATTTTTGGCATAAGTTCAGCCATCCGAGATTATTACTTACTGCTTTCACTGTCTTAAACATACAAAATAATGTTGAAAAGTGCATCATACCAGACATAAATAATTCAAGAGGAAAGCCCAGTGAGATTAATTCTTTGACAGGGCAAAACTAGATTTACATCATAAAAAAATTATACTGAAGATCTAATCGTATGCTTGACCTTAAGAGGATTAGCTACCACTGGTTTTCTGTTTGAAAATTCAATGAAAGAATATAAAAAATCAATTGCTTTTCCAACACAACATGGCCATGAAAAACAAAGTAGTGAAAGAAAATAAAGAGAAAGACACAGTTCAGATAAACCAACTAGTAATAACTAATCTTAGTATACATAGTTTCCAATTCTTAAGAAAACAAAACTAAACAGAAAACAATAGGTAACTAGAATTGATGTTTCCTGTCATTACCTGCAAGCTACGGTTAGCGCAGATCTTGGTGAAGAAATAATATCTCCCAAGATCAGCACTAACATGCTATATAATACTAATGCAACACTACGGTCTCAATCCAGAGCAAATCTGGCTAGAATAACTCAAAAAAGAACTTTATAAAGTCAAACTCGTGATACTATGTCCAACTCACATTCCATCATAATTTAACACATCATCGCCGCTACAAAATCTCACTCCCACTAAAAGCCAACCGCCGACCTATATACATATCTTCAGCTATGCGAAATCACTGAAGAAAAGTCAGAGACCGTAAGTAAACCACAAACGAAAGGACAACCGCCACAAGCTTCACTACCAAACGCCGGTACGACCAATCAATCAGCCAAAACACACAAAAGGGAATCAAAATCGCACCTTCACATTATCAACGAACTGGAGAGCAATTCAAAGATAGCCCAACCATCCGCCAACAACACAAATTACTTCACCAAATGCCGCAACACTTTCAGCCTTGGCGTTTAAAACTCGTCGAATCGGATACACAAATACTCAGCGCCTTCCGCTCTCTCCAAGAGGTAGCTGTCGAGGTGGCTGAAACGGTAAATCCAGAAGCTTCCTGTGGAAGAAAATGGATTGGGGGAATACTCTCCACTCAGCCAATAATCCACTGCCACCAGCAACCCTAATCAGCTTCCGCAAAGAGTCATTTGGGGATTGGATTCTGGATAGTTTTTTTTCTTTTTTTTATTTATTTGCCTTTGTCAAGAGATAGATACTCACTTCCGACGTATTTCATGCCCCGCCACATACAAGAATGACTACTTTACCCTCCTCCTCATTTTTCAATTTAATGCAACCCATATTTCAATAATTTATGATTTATTACATCGTTCAATACATTAATAATTCAAATCTCCATCCAACCCTTTGTATATTTTTGAAGGAAAGATAATTATTATCATTAAATTTTGATATTGTGTATAATGGAGACAAACTATAGAACTACATTTTGTCGAATTCATTGTCTCATTGTTGACATTTATGCTTTGTCTTGTTCAACTATTTTTATTATTACTTTTATATATATATATAAACATCTTTATCTCTTTTGAATTTCTGTTATGTGAGATTAATTACCATGACTTAGTGTATTTAAAAAATTATAAATATTATTCTGAAATTAATAATCGTCTAACAAGTATTCTCTCGTGATGGTCTATTGTAGGTAAAGATATATAATTTTTTTTTTCCAGATCTTGAGAGTGCATAATAGCACATTTTAGAAAAATAAAAATATTAATTTCTCACTCTCTTGATGCACACTTTTGGAGAAGCGACTTATTCTAAAAGCCCATTCTTGAAACATGCAATATTCTTTTAGGAATAGTTGCATTTATATTTATTCCTATTTCTTGAATAGTTACAGACATATTCATAATAAATTTCAATATCATTTACATAAATCATCCATACAGCTTGAAAAATTATACTTGCACCTTTGAAAAATAACAACATCATCACACAAACGCGTTAATAGCAATTTACCCCCCCCCCACCCCCGTGATATTACAAATGAACAAATTACCCCTCCATGAAAAGAATAGCAATATACCTCCTTGTGTTTTTTTAAAATAAAGCAATTTACCTTCCTGTTTAAGAAGATAAATTGCATTATTTTAAAAAAAATATAAGGAGGTAAATTAATTTTTTTTTTTCATAAGAGAGTAATTTGCTATTCTGCATCACATGGGGGTTGCTTGCATTTTTTTCCCGCACAAACTATACCTCATTTTTCACTATCAGAAATAGTCTACAAATATGCAAAAATTATAAATAATTTATGTAAATAAATCATAGATTATGTAGCGTAGTGTAATTATCCCAATTCTTTTGAAACGACCTCTCGTAGTGTGAAGTCCATTTAGCGAGTTTCTAAAATTGGGCCACGAACGCTCAATCTAATTTCTTGGATCATCTCCAGATAGCCAGCCCAGACTCGGGCCCAAATTCTGAAGTTTATGGCCATTTAATTAATTTATAATAGTTATTAATTGTATATTGTATTAATTGATAAAATAAGTATTTAATTAAATTAATAAAGTTTTTAATAATTGATATGTTTAAGGTGTTCTTTTTTTAATTTTGATAGTGGCATGCTTTTTTTAATTTTTCTGTTACAAAATTAAGGTGTTTTTTTGAATAATTACTTAAATTTATAATTATTTTATCAAATAAATAATAATAAATTAAATCACATAAAAATTTATAATTACAAAAATAATATTAAGATTTGTACAACGAACTTAATAATATAATGACTAATAAGCTTACAATAGTAATTTAGATAATAACAAATTCATAAAGAACTTAAAATAAATTTTGAAAAAAAAAAAAAAAGAGTATTAATGAAAAAAGTACTAAGAATTTGAAAATGAACAATAAAGGTGTAAAATTTTAAAAGTATAAAAAACCTTAGTAGAATAGTTAATTTGAAAGAATAGAATAAAAATTATATGTAATGTATTATTTTATTAAAAATAAAAAAAAAAACCCAGCAAACCCAGCCCACGACGAGGTGGTCCTCGACTATTGGATTTGGTTGGTTGGTGTCTCAAATATCAATACATAGGATCAACCCGTTCCCAAGTTAGTTTGGGTCAAACCAATCAACCTTTTTATTTGGATTTTGACACTGGGTTGGCCTGATCCAATCCGACCCACTGTGCATCTTAAAGCATATAATGTTTTGTGAAATTAGTAAATACTCAACATTTTCGCTTTATGTTTGAGCGCTTTATATTTGCATTTTGAATGCAGACACAATTTTTTTATTGTTTGATCCTTTTTTTAATCATATTTAGGATAAATTATAACGGGCACCTTGAAAATTTGATATAATTACAAATATCTCATTATTTTTTGAAAAATTATCAATTCTCACTTGATCAACGGTCGTCCAATAATTACTAGCTCAACCCATCGGTCCTTGTTAGAATTCTATCAAATTTTTTTTTTTTTTGTGGATCGATTAAAATGTCATTATGAATTATAAACTATTATATTTATTTTTAATTTTTAAACTCTTTGAATTGGTTATCTTTTTCTTTTAAATATATATAATTATATATGTATATATCTCCAACATATTCAATTAAAAATCAAAGTTCTGGCATGTGAAATTATGAACAGACTGTAAGATGATGGTTGATTTATTACATGAGTGGAATGATTTTTATTGCAGCAGATAGCAGCTGCTGACCAATGATGAGTACTTGTTATTTACACCAAAAACCTTTGTTTCTTCTTATTCTATATTAGGGGCTTTGCCAGTTGCCACATAAGGAAACACACACTATTCAATGTTGATTAATTATATGACTCTGCACCAATGATGTCTAAAGATGAGCCCATTTGAAAAAATTTGAGGTTATAAATTCGAGTTTTATTACGTGTTTTATTACTTTGTTTCGATTTATGGGAATTTAGTATAATTTATTTTTAGTTATATTAATGTATTAATCGAGTTGATATATTATTCAATTTTTTGAGATATTGTTATATTCATACACTTACCACTCTCTCTCGAAAAAAGTTGATATGAGCTCTAGACCTCTGTATTTTAAAAAATTACATATAGTACCTCTGATATTTTTCCATCCAACAAATAGATCCACATATTAGTCAAAATTTTTGAAATTTGCTGATATTAGAAGAAAAAAAAAATTGAATGAAAATTTATGTCTACCCCGAACTGATTTACTACTAACTTATTGAGGGTTAAATAAATCTTTTGATCAAACTAACCTTATAAGGGTGAAGATGTACTTTATCAAATGCATTAGCACGTGTAAAGATGTATAAGGGTGGTTGGACTAGAAAATATTTGTTTTACATGCAGTAAATTAATAATAAGTCAATTAGGAATGAATATAGACTTCCATTCAAACTTTTAGCAAATATTAATAAATTCAGTAAATTTTGACTAAACAAATAACTTATTTATTGGACGGAATCAAACATTAAGGATATTAAATATAATTTCTCAAATCACAAAAAATATATGTATAATTATACCAAAATTTCCAATAAGAATTATGCAACAATTGTTGCTTGCATATTATTGCAAAAACATATTTCTATAATATCGATCCGAGTCCAAATTTGTGAAGTCTTTTTACTCTAACTTATTTTGGATCAAGTCTGAATATCTTTCAATAAACTCCAAATAATCCCGCAAGACAGAACTCATGACAATAACAGGGAAAAATCCCGCTATTACAGCTCTTTGACCTTTAAGTAAGTGAGATTGTAGAAATTAAGCTTGTAACAAAAATTAGGGTAGAAAAGTCATACATGGAGGATGCCATACTATACGATTTCATGTGAACTATCTACATAGTTTTGATTGTACAGTCTTATTGAATCCGTACATACTCCAATTTAGGCTGAATCGGTATGACCCAAATTCTTTATACACGACTACAACTCTGTTGATGTATAACAGTTATAATTGGAAGTATTTTAATCATTTTAAAGTATCCAAATGTGGTTTTCACGTAAATTATATTACTATAAACTATTGATGACACATGTATAAAAATGACGCACTGATAATATATATAATTGCCAGTGTTGTATGTCAATTATAGATCCGAATTTCATAAATGTCAGTATATGTCTCCTTTTATCTTTATATACTTTCTAATATTTAATCATCAGTAATAATCGACATCGATATTTTCAAATATAACAACTAATGTAACAATAATATCTTATAACACATATATATAAAATTAAATAAAAAAGAAATACAATAATATCCATATATATCATATTATATTTGCAATAATTACATTTATACTCCTGTCCTATGCTTTATTTACACAAATTATTTTTATTTTTTGAAAAATTACATATACATCTTTAAAAAACGTCGATATCATTACAAATTATCCATACTTTATGGTCACGAGTGATTTTTATAATTAAGTAAAAAAACATGGATAATTTATATAAATAGAGCATAAATTTAGGGTGGAAATGTAATTATGTCATTATAATATCATGACAAGGAGTGAATAGTTGTCGGAAGAGAAAAACAATGTAAAAACTGTAGTATTATTGTCTATGGGGTGTCTGAAAAAGAAGATGGTGCATTAAATTGAGGACCCATAGCCAAAAGTGGTGTTAATTAAGTGCTGATTTGACAATTCGGCCCTCTCCTCATCATCTAAGTACTTGCATGTCCCCACTCTCTAGCTGTTCTTCTCTGTCCCTCTCCTGGTAAGGTACCCCACCCCTTAACACACCTGTTTTTTGTCAACAGATGCAATTTAATTTTGACCCCAAAATATTAAGACGTTTGTAATTTCATCTCATCTTAATAAAGAAAAATAAATAAATTATAATAGATATTTTTTAAATTTATTATAATCATAAATATTTTTTTATTATTTAAAAAATCATAAATGCTCGTCTAAAATTAATAATCATCTAATAAAGACCTCATTTATAACATTGTATTATAGGGGTATTTGATAGAGGACCGTTAATATAAGAAAATACTTATATTAATTTAAAATTACGTAATATATTAATTTTAGTGTTTTATTTTTAAGAATAATAAGACAATGATAAAAGAAAGGGTAAAAATACATTTTGCACCTGAACTATTTTTAATGTAATATTTACTCTCTTAAATTAATAAATGTAACACTTACTCCCTATAATTAAATTTTTTTGACAATATTGTCCTTATATTATATATGTATATTTAATTCGGAGAATTTTTTAATAATTTTTTATTAATATAATCAGTGGATTAAATAGTTTGAATTTTATTATATTTTATAGACTCAAAGTTAAGTAATGAATGAGTACAATAATTACATAAAAAAAATTATGATAAGCTTTTATTAATTTTGGTTACAAAATTAAGTTATTAACTACTTATTCTTTTAGATAAAAATAAGTAATTACGTATCGAATTTTTGAATATATTTTCTTTAAAGATTATGATAGAATATATTTATTTATTTTTCTAAAAATATTGAACTTTTGATTAAGCATATATATTTTTTATTTCTTTTTAAAAAACATATATGAGTTGTTGGTGATATTATATTTTTTGTGTATCTACTGTATATATATATTAATTTTAAATTCTTTATTTATTAAAAAAGTTGATTAAAAATAAATTGATAATAATTTAAAATGCAAAATCCTAAAATATATTAGAAATAATATAATTGTTAAGGCATGAGGGCATCTTTGTCCAACTGAAGGGGTAAGTGATATATTTATTAATTTAAAGGGTAAATGATATATCAAAAATAATTCAGTTGGGCAAAGTGTATTTTACCCTAAAAGAAACAACATTTTTCACCTCTTCAATTACTATATGAAATCTTATATTATAATAAATACACAAAAGTAGAATCGAATAGAAAAAAAAAATTGGGGGCAAATTGGAATATGGAATTGTTAGCTTTGGCTCAAAATATAATGGAATAAATTACATCGACATCCCCAAATTAAGTCTAATTACACAAATATTACATATTTTTTACAAAATTATAAATACAACCCCTAAGAAAATGCCAATGCAATTCATTTCGGTGAGTGTTTCTATATACTTTTGCCTCTAAAAGGGTGTCGATATAAGTTACAGTTATAATATTAGGAGGTGTACTTTGCAATTTTGCAAGTAGCAGGGTGTTTGCATAATTACACCTAATTTTATGGGAGTGTCATGTAATTTATCCAATACAATACTAATTTATGTTGTAAATATCAATTTCAAGAATCTTTGTCAAACTTGTTATAATACTAAGATAAATTACAAAAAGCTTTCTTGAAATTTGACATAATTATAAATAATTTTTAATTTTAATGGTCGTCCAACAACTGACTCAAAATCCATTAAATTTTCATTCATTCCTTCTTCTTTTTTTTTTTTTTTTTTTGTGAAAAACTGACTAAAATGTTGTCATGAATTTCTTCAAACTTTGTCTTGTTCGATTACCTTACAATTTTTATTTTAAAAAAAGAAATACAGCAAAGCAAAACTGACGATTCTATTCAAAAATTACATAATTTCATCATTTATTAAAGGATATTGATAACAAAATTATGTTCATAGCTATGTCAAATTTTATGATAGTTGGTTATAATTTTGGGTAAATTACAACGTCCGACAAACACCCCGTCGTGACAACCCATTGTATGAAGATATTTGTTAGACAATGTTAATCATAATAAGATATTTATAATATTTCAAATAATAAAAAAATATTTTTATAATTATAATAAATATTAAAAAAGCTCGTTATAATTTATCCGACGAATCTTCCCAACACTAATGGCGCAAAAACAGAAGAGGTTGGGGCAATGAATGAGGGAATGTGTAAGTTTGTCCAAATGGAGAAAGGGAAAATACATATGGCATTGCCAATAAAAGACCAATTTATCTGCCTCAAAAACAGAAATTTGCAGCCCATTTGCTTTTTACCCTAAATAGACATCATTTTACCATAAACTATCTTACCGTACCGCTGTTGGGTCGTCATTATTACGGTTGCCACTTCATCATCTGTCCAAATTCTTGGTAGGCTGTTTATAATAATATATAATATGAGTATTTTTAATTTGCGATTTATGTTTTTAAATATTATATTAACCAATTAAAATAATTACACTCACATTCATTAGATATTAAAAATAATATATGATTTTCGAAAATCATAAAAAGTCTATATGAATAGCGTTTTGAAAAAATTACTTGTAAAATAAATTTAAATTATAAAAACTGTTTTGACCCTTTATATTAAAAAATACAACTTTTTACTTATTATTTTACTTATTGCCTGTCACTAATAATTATTTTGACTAAATATCATTTTTTAAAAAAATAATGTATTCAATTTAATAATGCTCCCACTAAATTATATAATTATTTATTCATATGCAATAATTGAACTTGCATTGTTGCCAAAAAAAAATCTTTTTATTAATTAATCAAATAATAACATTGTTGCCAAAAAAAATCTTTTTATTAATTAATCAAATAATAACATGTGAAAGAAATAATATACTTAGATGAGATAGCAAATAAAATATTATTTAAAATATAAAATATGTAAAATTATAAATTTAATTACTGTTAAAATTATTCAAGTTATTTAAAAACTCAGACATCTACTTTAAATATGAAATTCTACAAAAAAAATTTAAAACATTGGAATCGTAAGCTTTCTTTTCATTTTTTTTGAAGATAAAAATTATTGCAATACATCACATGAACTCATTCACAAGTGGAAAGGACGTTCTGATGGTTTTGTAAGATGTTCAAAAGTATTTAATATTCTTTTTAACAAATTAACTCTTTCTCAAATTAATTACAAACTCGTTACCACTAACATATTATAAAACCACATTATTTTATTTTATTCAATAAAAATTAAAATAAGATTGGACTAACATCTTTTACATTTAAAAAGAATCTTCATAAGATATATAAACTTGTAATGTTATAAATGAGCTCACCAAAACATCAACTTATAAGAAATGATTTTAAATTCACAATCTCATAATTAATTATGAAAACAAAATTATAGTTAAATTCATCTCATTTTTAAAATAAATGAAAAAATTAATCCAATTTGTTGCTCATATTGAGGCAGACAGGACAGGACAGGACACTGTTTGAAAATTGGATTTTCACTTCAAGTAATCTGTTGAGGTATAATACACTTGAAGCGCAGTTGCATTTTTACATACTAACTGTGAAGTAAAAAAGCATACAGTAAAATCAAAGAGACTTCTTATACACAACTCCCCAACTCAAATTCAAAGTGGGGAAGAGTGACTTCACCTGTGAAATCTGAGCATCAATTCCGGTAGCAGCACACCCGGAAACCGAGATGACGTCGACTTAAGTGACCAACTATAGCATGGAAGGCTTTCGCTCGGGCGAGTCGTTCCATGTCTCTCCGGCCGGTCTCACACCGGGGAACGAAGCAGTTGTTGCCATGTTGAGACGACCACCAATTGAGCTCAAGAAGGCAGAGAAACCCCCCGGTGAGGCTTCACCTGCTCCCATTCCTAGCCCGAGAAAATCGAGGGTCGCGGGCTTGTTGCCGAATAGAGTTGATGGGGTCATCATCAGTTCATTCAAACTTGAAGATCCGCTAGATGGAAGCCCGAGGCCGAGCCCGGATGCGAGCGAGTTGTTTTCAAGCTTCACACTGCTGCTCCAATGTGTTGGGGTGGTTGACGAGGTAGAAGCCATGGTTGAAGTATTCTCTTGTGGGTCGGATGGAGACGGCAGAGCCAACCCGAGGCCACGGAGGAATGAAGGATTGGATGATGTTGCACCCATCTGAGCCGCTTTCTGCAGCAATGCGGTTGCGGATAGTGCTGGCTGCGGCCTCGACACATAGTGCGGTTGAGGACTTTGAGACGTGGCTGAGAATAGAGGCGATGGGCTGTGGAAAGGTGAAGACAATGAGAGTGACATTGGGTCAACGGCGGGCTGGTGTGATCCAGCCATTGCACAGAGTATGCTGGAGTAAGATGCTGGTTCCTGTGATGATTGACCAAGTCCCGAAGCTGATGAGCTGAATGTATGGGCAAAAACTGTCCCGTTGCCGGGGACATTGCTGCCGGAGGTGGAACAGCTGCTGGTGGTGACTGTGGCTGTGGCCGTGGCTATAGCTGGAGTAGTAGTGGTGATGGTGGTGGCAATGGAACTTGTTAAAGCTGCTGGTCCTGGTGGTGGTGGTGGAAAGTTGGCAGAGTGATTTTCCGGCAATTCTGCTGCTGACAGAAAAAGAAAACACGGAGGAGAAAAGATCACATGATCAAGAGAAAAAGATTCCTTTTTGAAAAGAAAATCCCTTTAAATTCTGAATCCCAATATGCAACAACTTGAACTCAAAAAGAAAGCTTTCGAGTAAAAGGCCCATGCAATCATACACTCCTTTCTCTCTGAAATCAATCTCCTTTTAATCACACTTCGATCTTTGAGCTACATTATGCAACAGTAAAGATATATAAAACCCCCCACACCAAAAACACACACACAAATAACCAAAACAGACCAGCTCAATGTGTGCATAAGTAATCAACTAATCATAAAAAAAAGGATAAAAACATGGTCCTAATCATGCAACATTAGTAAATTGTGGATCCCACCACTTTATGACTCTCTGATGAACAAACGATTTTTGATCCTGGGATGAACAAAATCAAGAAAAACCCCATTCAAGACATATGTAAAATCCTAGTTCTAAGACATACATATGTACGATAAAAATGTAACCAAATGAGAGCATCATTGTCGTCAAAGTACTTCTGAATAAAGAACACTACTAAGCACAGTAGTATAAAGATTCTTATTAATTTACCAGAACTTCGAATGGACAAAACCGGAGACAACACACCGGTCGACGGAGTAAGCGGCGGCGGCGGCGGACTGGAAGCCGCAGGTGGCGGAGGCTCAACCAACTTAACCTTCATATCTCCGCCTGAAGTCGGCAGCACCGAAGGCTGAGACCTCGCACTCTCCTGAGCCAACGCATCGCAGAACGCTCTATGCGTTATAAAACTATCCCTCCTACACGAGATGGAAACGCTGTAAATTGCGCTGTTGTCTGCCATCATTTTATGCAAAAAAGAGTTAAAAAGTTGAAGAAATTCACCTGGAAAACAAAGTCCCACAATCACAACGATACTCGCGAGTTCCGCAAGTTTTCATGTGGGCTTTCCAGTCGGACTGAACTGCGTATTTCTTGGAGCACCGCTCGCACTTATACTTCTTCTCGCCATGTTTCCGGCAGAAATGTTTCTTGATTCCGGTGAGATCACCGAGGGCTCTCGAGGGATCATGATGAACGCAAGTGGGCTCCGGGCAGACATAAACCCGCTTTCTTATATCTTTACTGGTTCTCTGCCGGAGTTTCCACGGCAGGTTGTGGCCCCGCCGGTGAAGCTGTAGGTTCTGGTCCCGTTGGAAGCCTTTGTTGCAGATCTCACATACAAATCTGTTTGTAGCGAGTAATGTTTTGGGTGATAACGCAATCACTTCTGCGTCCGGATCTATAAAACACATGAAAAATTAGTTAAAAATTTCAGATATAAAATCATAAACCCTTGTGCTCAACTTTTCATCCGGGTTTTTTCCCAAGTGAAATGAACTTTTCTTTTACCAGGCATTCCGGGAAGACTTCGTTTTTTCTTGGTGGGCTGCAGGATTGTTTCTGCTGATTGATCAGCTTTTATTTGATTATCAACTGTGAGAATATGGGCTTCTCCAGAAGCCGGCGACACTGATAACGGTGAGGAATTCTCAATTTCCACCATGGTTTCTTGCATGCTCAAGACTTTATAACTTCAACTCAAAATCAATGCAGCAAAAAAGCTGAAGCTATTCCCATAACTACATCAAATACCATAAAACTTCAACTCAGCTGAAAAAGACGGACCATTCTACCAACAACTCTTTTGTAAGAAAGCAAAGAAGTTTGAGCCCAGAAGCTAAAAAGCTAAAATATACATATATATATAATATAAATATCTCGGAAATCGTCTCTCTTCCTCAAAAAGAAGGATGATTTCGTAGCAAAATCTAACAAAAACTTAAAGTCCCTCGAAAATCCCAAAGAAAAATAAACAAACTCCTCTCTCGAACGAAACAAAAAAAGGGAACGCCGGTTCAACTCAGCAGCAGCGACCAACTCCGGTGAAGCTCCCCATGTTCATCAAACACGACGGCTGCTTCAAACACTGATTTCTTGCTTTCTACTACTACTAACAAGAGAAATTAATTTGTCTGTACTAGTATTCCCGTTTGTTGGTATCTAGCTAGAGAGAGAAAACAACAAAAAGAGAGATTTGAACTGAATTGTTTATTGGTAATAGTAGTAGGAGTCATCACTGATTAAACAAAGCTTGTTTACTATGGTGAAATCAAAGTAGCGGCGGGTAGGTAACCATGGTTGGAATTGGGGCTTTCTGTAACTGTGGTTAAAGGCCATGGGAGACAGGCTTACAGCTTCTTCTTCGCGGTGAAGATACCACTAGCTTCAATCCGGCCGTCCACGTGGAGCGATCTGCATACCTGTGACACTTGTCGGAGCAACTCGCTACGTCTCTTGCATTGCTTTGTCGTTTATTGGACCTCTTGGGAGTTGGGAATTTTGAACCCCAGCCGGTTTTCTGCAAAGACAATTGTGCCCTCCCTCCATTTTGTTTATTACTTCCAAATAAAGGGCAAAAACTATCATTTTTCTTTAAATTCTTAATTTAAATTGATAAGATTTGAAATTATCTTTTCTTAATTCATCACCATAAATTCATATAAAGACAAAATATATTGATTGAAGTCCGTTTTTTTATCTATTTAATATTTTCTATTTTAGCAATGTAAGGGTCAAATGGTCCTTTTATATACAAATAGAAAAATTGACTATGAAATTCTCTTTTTTTTTAAAGGAGAAATCAAAGTTAGTTCTCAAAATTCCTCAAAAATTCAATTCCCAATATATTTTTTGCAATAATAAAGTGTCACTCTTGAACCACCTAATTATTATAATAATAAAATTGAATTACTGATATAATTTATAAGGTAAATTATATCGATATTTTGTAAAATTAAGTTAAGTTAAATAAACACTTCATGTTTTTCACAAGTTACGAAAACACCCCATAAGAAAAATTAGTGTAATATTTTTATGAAATGAAAAATACAATTAAAAATTACAGAAATAATATTGTAATCTGATGTAGGATATTTTTTTTTCAAATCAAACCAATTCAATTATAATTTCTTATTTATTTGTTGACCAAAAGAAGAAAAAGAAAGGGAGCGCGTGTTGGTGGCTGGGGAAATTTTCTGGAATTTTCATGTGGGTATGTCTGCAAAACAACAATTCCGAAAATACCAAGAATGCCCCTGGTCGTGTGAAGAGATAAGGACAAGAAGGGATGACGAGACGAAACGGTGTCGGTTAGGACGTTGGAAAACAGCTGGGGGGGTCAAATGGTCAAAACCCTAATCAATAGAGAAATTGGGGGTGGGATAAGCACAAATCTGGTAAGAAGAGTTTGGTACCAAACGTGCTACTGTTTTGGCTGTTTGCTTACACTACTCGTTGACTACTAACGCACACGCACGTGTCTCTGTGTGCTGCATGCCCTTCTTCATTAGATGAACGTTATTGTTGCATATTATTTTTTAATAAAAAAATAAATACAATAATAATATCAATATTACTTCGTACATAGGAAGTAGACAAAAGAAAAAGCACCAAAAGTGTAATTTTTTTTTTTACATTTATAAACGACTGTTTTTTATTCGAGAATTTTATATAGTATAATTACAGAATTTTGACTTTATATATATATATATATTATATTATATTTACCCTGTTACAAGTACAAAAATAATTATAAGAGAATATTGAATGAACTCGAAAATTATATAATTCTTTTTATTGATGTCAGTATTTTCTCTTCAAACTCGCAATTAGGTGTTAATAAAGAACTTTCGGATGGGATGGTGTAATCTTAAATTTTTTGGGGGAAAAGTGTATAATTAACCTTTTTTTAAAACAATATATATATTTAATTATTTATTTAATATATTTAAATCAAATATTATATTAATGTATTAATAATTCAGATCAACTAATATTTTTAAATGAGATAAAAAAGAATAGTAATTATTATTACAAAAGTAAAGAGACACTCATAATTATTGGACTCAAATTCACAATTTTCAAATTATGTAGCATGAATTTTAGGAATCAAATAAGATGTGATGATCCGATTGGCACTAGTTAGTGAGCTTTGGATCTTTAACTCTAAATATTATTCTACTTTTTTTTATTTTATGTAATATACACACAAGTGACACCCCATCTATGTAAAAGTTATGTATATATATATATGTATTGTGTGTAAATATATGAATGAAGAAAGAGAACACGAAGTGTTCGATCGACTCTGTGATTGAACAGATCAAATATGCGTTTTGAGTGGAAATAAAAAAGTGAACAAAAAGGAGAAGATGAAGAAGTTGAAATTAGAGTACTCAAAAAAATAATTTGATATTTATAATTCTACGAATGAGCTCCAGAAGTTGATAAAAAACTATTAGTAACTATAGGTTGAAACCAACTTAATTTAAATGATTTAAAAATAAAAATTATAAATCAAAAATACTTTTTCAACTGAGTTTTAGCAATAAATTGATAAGCACTTTTTGTCAACTTGTTTTTGTGTGTTTAATCAACATTCGATTGGAGTATCTTTATTGGAACGTTAGGAATTAATTATAGTTACCATTTCCTGTTTAAACAAAAAAGTTAAGCTGAATTATAACCTTGTTTGATGAGATTTGACGTAATTATAAATACTCTGATATTGTTTAAAAAATTACAAATACCTCCTCAAATGAGAATAATTATGTGCCCTTATGGTTAGGTAAACATTACTACTTTACCATTGCTGAATTTATTTCTTTAGTAAAACAATACTGAAAAAACGAAAAAAAAAATTTGAGCTTGTGTAAATTAAATATTCTATAAGGCGTATTGGTGCATAAAAATATTTTAGAAAATTCTAAAAGAACATAATTCATAATCTAAAAAGACAGTTTGGTCAGTTTATCATAAAAATTGGATGACAACCCATGCAGAGATTAACAGAATGGGTTCGTTGTTAGGATTAAAATCAAAAGAGTATTTGTAATTTTTTCAAATGACAATAAGATATTTATAATTATATCAAATTTCAAATAAGTGGTCGTGATTCACCCACAAAATTATACCATGTATAAATTACCAAAATATCTTTACGCATCACCCCAATATGCATTTGCAACCTCGGAATGTTCTTGACATGGGCTCTCAATTTCCAAACAACCAAGAACATCATAATGCCTCCCAAACTTTATAAAAATACTAAAATAAGATCTAACATCTTATATTTCAATTCAAATTTGATCAGTCAAGACCTCATAATTTTTAACTCGGACCGTAGAATACATAACAAGACTAATCACTCTTAATATAACTAATAAAATCATTCAAGACACCGTCAACGAGGAGATTGGAACTCAAGACCGCCAAAGTCGTCAATCAAACGTTATTACAACAGCACAAACACATAATTATTAGTGCATTGATGCACATGTGCAAGACCCATAAAAACAAATCCAGGAAAAAAGGGGATGTCTAGTTGCAAAGCATACAGCTGTAAGGGGAAAGCATTGAGCAGCTAAACGTCAATAAAGAGAATAATTAGTGAAAGTCTTGGCAGCAATCATCACCAGTTTTATTATCTTTTCGGTCGCCTTTTTTCCTCTCTTTTTTTTTTTTTTACTTCTTTCTGGGTTCAATTGGCACCAAAATGTCTGTTGCCCTGAATCTTTAGGGCAACATTTCACTCATCATCATCATCGCCTTTTCTAGTCCTCAAGGGATAGGCCATAGTTTGGACACAAAAATTTTCTATAAGAGATCTCGTGTTCGCATCTTGAATATGTGCTTATGCTGGGTTGTGTAAAAGAAGAAATCATCATCACCTTTCTAAGGCTTTACGATAAGAGGGCATGGGCTAGGGCTAAACCCTGTACTCAGTGGTGGCTGGATTGTGGGGCACCTGAATTATGACTGTACTATACTACTCTACTGCTCAATGCCTCCACCAATTTGCACTTAATTATGACATCCTAGGAACAACCAAAGTTATGTATATGTATAATGAAATACCTACACAATTCACTAAATATGAATGATTGAAGTTGTTCGAAATTTAAATGTCAACTAAGTACAGAATGTGCTACTTGGGAAGAGATTTAACTTTCGTTGGACTAAATTGACGATCAAAATTTAGATAAGCATGCTAAACCGATGCACATCACGACATTCTGTCTGTTGCGTAGGATGTTTATCAATGCTTATTCAAACCGTTCACTATTGGAGTTGACAAATACATGTGCCTGGCGACGACTTATGAGCAACGCATTGTTGACAACACTTACTACTTCTGTGGACAAAAGTAATCCTGATCAATCATCTAACAAAGAGGATTAATCATCTTCAAAAGCAATTAATACGGAGCCTATGGTTGCATTACCCCCCGCACTTTTGGTATAATTGTGGCATGATAGATGAAGGGACAGACATCCAAGACTCTACAGTCCCCTAACATCTTCTTGCTTTTGGCAACTGTAGAGAACAAAGTTACACATACACAGTAAAGATTGCACACAACATGATGACTAGGCTTGCCTGATTAGAAATAAAGACGCAACTTCAAGGGAGTTAAACGTCTAGAAACTGGTTTTTTAAGGAAAACTAGAAATGATAAGTAAATTTCAAACTGCAGGAACAGCTGTGAATGAGTCATATATTGCCTATCAGCCAGAGAACAAAATAAAACAAGAAGCAGCTACTTGCAAGTAAATTATAAGGTTTTGGAACTAAAGGGAGTGAAAACCGCTGGAATTATTAATTAACAATGCATATCCATATCCTCACTGACTAAAGTTATGTCCAAGATTTCAGGGTTTGTCAAAATAAACACATGCTGAATAGATATGGTTTAAAGACTGGATGATGCTACATAAAAACAGAAGCTATCAAATCAGAAGTTATTTTCAGCTCGGCATGTCCTGAAAACTTCACCACGCATGGCATCAATTGGCATGTGCTCATGAGTATATCTCTCCGGACCCAAATACATGCCTGTCTTTTCCAAAAGATGAAGCCCTTCTTCTCTACCAAATCTCGAAGAGTAGAGCTTGAGATACTCAATGTCCTGAAAATAAGTAAAAGAAGTAAATTATAGATCATATAACAAAATACCATAAGAACATTTAGAATATTTCACAAATGATACACGATGAAGAAATGAATTCAATATCCGATTTAAAACAATAAAAGTTATCAAATGCAGCAATTTAAATGGTTACAGAAATCCTCAACTGAAAACGTCAACAAATAAATGTGAAAATTCTGGTAAAAAGAAAGGTCTATATCAGATGATTCTCACTATAAATTTACATTTTAAAAGTTGTTAAGTCTAACTCACAAAGAGTTAAATACAACACAGAAACATATAAAATACTCATCCACTGGGGAAAATAACAGTGAAAATGGCCTCAAATAATCAAGCATTTAAGTACCTGTAGACCACTTAAGAGCCGCTCCAATCGCAAGGAAGCAACAGGTTCCTGCGAAGATGAGAATACTTGACCAGGGTAATACAAGACTCCATCACCTGGAGGGAGACCACGCCTGAACCTAATCTGGAGAAGAATACATCAGAATGTCAAAAATCCGAGAAATGATTGTAAAAGATATTGATATCACTATCAATTTGATGTCCTCTAGATGATCAAATAACCTCAGCACTGGGAACCGTCGCCTTCTCATAACAATTTGCACCCCAGTAGAGAAATCCTGTCCCACCCTCCTTCCATACGCGCCACATTACCGCACGGTGTTGTGTGCCTCGCATCCCCAAGTGCCAATTAGGATGAGGATCAGACGGTCCCATGCAAACATATGTCCACCACTCCTGTATTAAGATGTAATGTAAAACAGGCCATGTCAGCATCCAGATATAATATATGAAATTAATGATTAACCCAGCTTAAATAAGACTATTATAGGAGTCTGCTGTCTGCATTTGGTCTAGGAAAGGAGTTCCATGGGTTCTCATTCAGATACAAGATTGTTCACTCCTACTTTTTGCCCTAAATAAATGTTCTGAAACAGAGTCCATCATATCCAGATATCCGGATGTTAAAAGCACTTCGAAATATCTACTAGATTTCCATTTGTTGTCTTAGTTTGAGCATAATTTTTCATCTCACAGTTTTCCTGGGACGCGCTGTAGTGTGCAGCACACTAGTCCTGAACAATAAATTTAGGTCAATCTGCGCTGTGTTCAAGAATGGCCCTATCACTATTACTTATTTACTTGCAATGTTCCTATAATCCTTTCCTGTATAAGAGTAACCCAAATGCTTGCTCCAACTCTTCCCTTGCCCTTGAGCAAGGCAGGATAAGCATGTGGCATATGAAAACAAAACCCTGAGACTGACCTTGTGCACAATACTAGAACCCACTTGACTGACTGGAAAAGGCAGGGAAAAAATTTATTAGATAGCATATTCTCCTTTAGAGTGTCTTCAATTCTATAGGAGGTTGAGGATAAAGTCGGGACTCAAGTAGGACAACCATATCAAGAATTCATGGTTCTGAACAGCATCAAGAGTTCTTCCAGAAGAATGGGTTTTACAAATGGAAAAGGATTAAAACACATTACCTCACCATTTTCAGGTTGTATTTCTGCTATGATATCCTTTGCCAGATCTTCGCGGTTGCCAATCACCCATTCACTGCAAGGCAAATGAAAAGGTAATGATTATCTGGGTCTTTACTAGCAAAGTAAAGCTGTGAATATTATTAATTTTATGGTCCATATTATCCAGCAATGTAAATTCCATTCTAGTGTGAACATATCAATGACCTCTATTGTCTATCCCCAAAAGCAAATATGAAGAGCTTAATGCATGATTCTGGAACTGCAGGCTTGATACATATAATAAGTAGCAACTCCAGATGAATGAGATAGATTCAATAGTTGCCATGCACTTTCTTGGAGACTAAAACACTTAACATAAAACCTTGAAGAGAAAGTCATCATCAATACCTTGTGCAATAAATCTGCGTGTGAGGGCGAAGAAACTCTGGAACTTTAAGAAAAGCCTCAAAGTTGTTAGAGGCCAGGGGTGCATCACTTGGACCTGCATCACGTCAGAAGCCCATCTGAGTACATCATATGCATTATCGGAGCTAGTGTAAAAGAGTGTCTCTCAGATAGTAGAATAAGCCACAAAGAGAAGTTTAGACTAACCAGATATTAGAGCAACTACGCTATAAGTTGTCTAGCAAACTATACAACGGTCTGACGTCTCAACCCATCACCATTGAAATGCTTAACTGAGTAGCTAAATGGGTCTGAATGGCGATAATCGCAGTGAAAAACTTGGAGAGTAATTATCAAGTATGATGGATAAAGAGAAAGAAAACTTGAAATACTTTCCAGTGGGAATATCACGCTCAATTAGCACATATGGTATTATATTATGTTTGACTCACTAGAGAAGATAATAGTATTCAGTATGGCACCGAATAATACACAAGAGAAAGGATAGAAACATAGTATAAAACTACTTAACTGAAGAAGAAGTCTAATATGCCAGTGTAGCAGAACTTCTCAAACGAAAATTTCACATTCAAATATTATGTTACTAAAGCGAATAATTAAATAGACATGATCTAGCACTTATAACTTTCATATGAGCCCTTCTAAGGCATGATCCAGCTATGCATTCTTGAGCTCCAGTTAGAGCCTTTGTGATGCTCAAGTTAGAATGTCAGGAAATGCTAGTCAATATCTGATCTCTTCTGATTGGAACAAATTTAAGATTGAGACTCGTTTGTTACCTATTGCCTTGCCAAGAAATACTTGCAGGCCAGATATACGAAGTTGGGTATCAGCTTATTTTCTTCTTGAATTTGGTTATGGGGCACTATCAAACATGCTACAGTCATGATTATTAAGCATTATAGAAATAAGTTAATACTAGTTGCCCAAATTTTCAGGTAGAACATGAGCACCTAGTTCAGATAAAAGCACGTGCAAAGTGCATAAATCGTTAACAAGGATGAATACTCACCACAATAATAAGTTGTCATAATACGGGCATCGGGTGCGTAAGCATGAATCTCACTTGCCATGTTACGGATAGCTTCATAATGTTCAAGGTTCAGCGGCTGGACATAATATAATTACAGACCATGAAAGAAACACAAACAAGTAAAAGAAGAAGAAATGTACGTATATTTAAGAGTTAAAACTTTCATATGCAAGCATGTTATAGAATGTATAGACTGCAAAGCTTGAAAATTAATAGCAGAGAAGAAACATAGTTGGTGTTCAACATTTTATGATGAATATGCAATACAAATTGCATATGGGAAGAGTGTGAAGGAAATGCATCAAACTCAAAAGAGTTCTCTTATACATGTAAACTTTCTTGCATTCCTTGATGATGCTAAGGTTTATGTCCTGTAGACCTCCAACATAAAGTGATAATAAGAAAAATTTATCCACTATTCCTTCTTCTCGTTCTTTGATTTCATTTCCTTTCTTCTCAATATTGTTATCCAGACACATCATTCATGGAATCTCTACAGTAACACTTGTTATCAAGAAAAATGCATATACAGACCAATCAACCCCTAGACATCATGCCAAACAAGCCACTACAGAAGCTGAAAATTATAATTGAGCAGAGTTGTCTCTCCTGTTCTCACCTCATCCCACAAATAGAAGTATGCTTTTCTCCAATGATTCTTTGTTCGTAGTATCTCAACTTGTCTCTGCAGAAAGTCCTTTGGTGTATCACCACTAATGCACATTAAGAGGCAAATATAAGAAGACAAGCAACCTAAGTAACAGAAAAAAACAAGATAGAATTAGCTAGGATTAAGGGGCAAATGTGCACATACACGGAGACTACTGGTCTGTATGGTACTGCATATGCTGCAAGCCTGGGATCAGAAAAATACTCATCGGATTTGGGATGATCAGCTGCACCAACACCAGAAGGAACTTTAGAAAGCCAGCAACAAAGAAGTGTGGTAACAAGAGGCAATATTTAACTCGAACATAGCGTAATAAGTCTTAACTCTTAGAGAATAGAGTTACAGAATATTATAATTCATGTGCAGCATCCAATAACAAATATTTTAGATAATGAAAAGTGAACATGCTACAATCCAAACAAATCTTCACCTCTATAGATAACTTGTTTCTGTTACAATTGCATTATCTAGGTGAATGAATCATACAGAACTTCACTGGGATAGATAACTTTTCTCTTACGATTAAATTATCTAGTTCAATGAATCATACTAGCACCTTAGGATGCTGGATGCTATATTACCTGGCCATGGACAAGTGTAAGTCAGAACTCGCATACTTTCACCCCACCTGCAGAAATATGGACTGATTTTATATTGAAGCAGCCATTTAAAATGCTGATCCAGTGCCTCGTACCACTCGCTACTTCCATGTTCAACACCAAATCGGTCCTCGATCACAGTGTCAGATATCTATTTATATTAAGGAAGCTCATGTTGTGTGTCTTACTTTTTCTTTTGTAGCAAGGATAAATTGATTTGCCAATTTATGTAGGGAGAAATGGGGACAAAAAGAAAAAAAGCAGGCTGAGAACTGTCAAGTGGAATCAAATTAACTGCATCACATGTTCAACACCAATTCGGTTGTCAATCACAGTGTCCAGAAATGCCAAGTGGAACAAAATTAACTGCATCATTCTGCATGCCAATCTTAGCATTTTCTAGTGCAATTGACAAACACAGTCTGAAATATTAGATCTTACCTTGTAATTTTACAAGAGCTGCTCAATAGAATAAAGAAACAAAGGGCTAAAAGGATGAAAATTGGTAGACAGCTAAATAGAGAACCTCATAAGATTGGGAGCACAACAGCATACGTGAAACACAAGATTAACATTTGTGGGTAACATGATTGCAGGATACACCAATAACAGCTGGAACAGATGGTGTAGCTGGAAGAATGAAATCCCAGACTGTTAAACTTAGCTTCACGCGGACTGAAAGGTTTGAAATGGCATCCTCCTCCATTAGGTCGACCGATCCATTATCCAAATATAAATCAGAAAATAATGGGGACAGAAGCACTCTTCTCAGAGATATGGATGCAGATTTGACTCTCTCCACCTAAAAAGATAGGGCAAAGAAGATTGATTAGAAAGTCACAGAAGCATCTGGTACAAATTCAAATTCAGGATGGAAGCAAAAACTGGGGATGGTGTCAAATTGACTATAGAACCCACCACTTCGTCCAATGATTTTCCATCAATGGGCTCCACAACATCAAGACAACTCTTTAGTTCTTGGTATAGTTGGTTTCTCTCAGCTTTACCCAGACATTGTGCTGTAGTTCTGTAATAAGTCAGAATGAGAAGTGTTGCCATATAGTCCAATAACTTATGTACGCTACTCTTTCTAAACATAAAAAATTGATTAGGTGACATGATATTAAATTCCAATGCTATAGAACTAATATTTAACTGAAGTAAAGAGGATAGACAATCACTCTGCATCAGCTCTGGTGGCTGTAATTATGACTTCTCCTTCATATTGACCAGGGGGCAGTGTTGTTGGGACATCAATTGAAACCCAAATCACAGTTGTTTCTCTGCAAGAAAATAATAATCATGTTACAAATGATGTAGCTCAAATAGATCGAGAAGTTCAAGATAAAAGGCATCAGTACCCAGGATAAAGGGTAAGTTGAGACAGTGGCAATTCAAGAGGCGCAAGAGCATCTGGAACACCTAAAATAGGCACTACTCTCCTCATCTTCAATGATTCGCCAACTACCAATCTGCATACATCTAAATAGTCAGCACATCAATTTTTATCACACACCACAAGACAATCAAATTTGAATATTTAAGAGACAAACCTATCACCAGAAGTGGAGCACAGATCAGAACATTGCACTTGCACGCTTCCAGCAATACTAGACCCTGCCCAAGAAACTTTCGGACGTAGAGCTATTTGGACATTTTCCCTCTCATTCCTTGCTGCTAAAAGAGATATCTTCAGGGGTAACTATGTTAGACAGAAGGCAACATATATTATAGATAGATAAAATATGAGAAATCACAAATCTGTCCCAGGAATGATGGTGGCAAGTAGGAAGCAGTCTGTAAGTAAGGATAAGTAAAAGCAGTGCTGCTTCAAAACTACAACTTAATAAGGAACTAAATGCAAGAGAACAGCAGTAATATGAATAAATTTAGCCAGTACCAAATAAAATACAAACTCGTAAAAACATGCATATTTTCAACATCTGGCAAAAGAAGTTAAATGGTACAACTTGCAAAATCTCAAAATTTTGCTCCAAGATAGTAGGCGAAACACATTAGTACTTTCTGTGGATCCTCGTTCTAATGATTACACCATAATTAATACAACCCGAGGATATAACACCGAGAACTATAACTATAAGATAAAAGTAATATTAATTGGTATATCTTAGAACTGGAAACAAGGATGTCCAAACTTACGGGTTCCAATGGACGAGGCATGTCCTGCGGTCCAACATTTGCTGAGTTTGGCATGCACCACACATGCACTAATTCTGAAGAATGAATTTTCAGGGGATCAATTGAGCCCCTTAATAAGTTTGGATCTTGTATGCCACTTTCACTCCATCCATATGCCGTCCCACCTCCTGCAACACCCTCAACTGGTGGAACCATCACCTCCGGATGGCTTCCTGCGCAGACCACAAACAAGAATATCTGATGTTAAGTTCAGCCCATTGCCAGAAAACAAATCAATAGGTAATGACTCTGAGGAGTAAGAAGTAGCAGAACAGTCAGTTTATCAAGAAAACCACAATTCCAAGTAGTATATACCAAAAATAACTAGTCTACAATTATAAGTCAATCTCAATTAGCATCTCAGCGAATAGCGGAAAACAATCCTTTTTCCCAGAAGAGAAACTCCCCCCACCTAATCATCAACTTTCAACAAAATAACCAGCAGCACCTAATCTCAAAAGTAGGTCCAAACCCATCATGCAGAAAATTTAATCACTTGGCAACAACAATCCGTTCAATAAAAAGAACCAAAAACAATTATAAGCAAGATCAGCCGAAAAAACAGAATTCAACAATCCGCATGCACATAAATTAACGAAATAAAAAACACAACAACTGAATGAAACTAACAGGAATTCAATAAATCCTACAAACAAATTGAACCACATTACTGAAAAATAAAAAAGTCCGCGAAATTTACACAAAACAGCGCTCACCGGAGTTCTCCATTCGTACTGTTCCGACGGTAATAACCACAAACTCAAAAACACTTCTTCCTTGGGTAAATTGAGTTCAATTTTGAGTGAGACCGTTTTGATCAAATTCCAGAAATAGTCAGAAATTGATTGAACTTAGAAGGAAGAGAAACGAATGAGGAATAGTGCGTGGCGTGAACTGGATGAACATGAATTGGTTGATGCTCACACTCCAGAAATTACTACTTCCACTCCCACTCCCTCTGCTGCCTGTGCCTGTGCCCGGTATTGGAATCAGTGATGACCCCTACTAGCAATTTTAGAAATCGTCTCACTCTCTTAACAACATTTCACATTTTAATTTCATATTATGTTTTGGGCTATAAAATAACTATGCCTTGTTTGGTTGTATTTTTCATTTATAATATACATTTTTTATAAAGTTTTCTCGATATCTTTTTTATTATTATAAATATATTTTTGGTATTAATAATCATCTAACAAATATCTCCTCCTGACATTAATTTCATATGACTATTTGTAACTTTTTAAATAACGAAAAAGTATTCATAATTATGACAAACCTCAGGAAGCCTTTTATAATTTCTTTATTGAGTTGAATTTTTCAACGGTGATGAAAATAAAAATAAATTTATTTATATTTATTCTTATTGAAAATAATTTCTATCATTATTATCTCAATTATATTGTTTCATATATTTACATACATATATAATTTTTCCAAATTTATAAACCAGTGATGTACTTTTTTTTATACTATCTTGATATTACATTGTTAATAATTTTAAATCAATAAAAAATATAACTATTAATTTAATTTAAATTAACATATACTTGATTTCACACCACAACTAATAATATAAAAACACAAATTTACCAATAAACATTGAAAATGAAAATACATATGATCAAGCGGAGGTTATTGAGTCGATTGAGTCTGAAACTACGAATTTTTTCCCTCGTTAATTACCCCATAAGTCATAAATTAATTAGTAATATAATTTTATTCGATCACGTAATACAATTTTTTTTTCCATATTTAAATATAAATAAAAGATTGACCAGATATTTTTGAATAAATCATGTAGTAATATATATTAATATCTAATAATACTTAAAAAATTATTTTCTATTTCTATTCAGATCTAAATAAGTTTACAAATAATGATCTTTATTGAAATGATTCCCCTCAATTTTGTAGGTTAATTTAGTTAGAGGAACAATACAAATTTATTTTTATATTTAATATTTTTTTGTTTTTATACTTATTAATTACTTATTTTTATATTTCAAAATTTTAAATAAATTTATTTCTTTATTTTCTTATAAATACAATTCTTTCGTACCTTAACACGTGGTACTAACTACTAAAATTTAATAATAAGAAACTTTGATAATTAAGTATCCCTAATGACAAACATTAATTGTCATTATTAAAAAAAACTTGAATAGAATTTTATTTTTTTTTTAATCTATAATAGTGAAAGTTGGGGAATTTGAGTTTGAATTCAGTACCTCTCCTACAAATAAAAAGAAAATAAGGTCAATAATAGCGAAAAAAAAAAAATTTGTCCTATAACTCTGGTTTAAATTCATTTTGGTCCTTTATCTTTTGCAATATTAAATTTAGTCCTTTATCTATCAATTTTGCTCAAATTTGGTCATTTAGCCTAATTTACGACTCATCCTTTTGATGATAAAGACTAATAGTCAATCATAATGCTCTTAGTATAATATAAATAAATATTTTTTCAATAAATCTAAACGCTTATACCATTTTAGGCGAGCATTAGCTAAGAGATGCAAAATTAATGGATATGTATGAACTAAAATTGCTCTTGAAAAGCCGTGTAGGGGTAAAATTATTCTAAATTGGGTCAAAAGACTAAAATTAAGTAATTCTGAAAGTTATCAGACTAAAACTAAAACAGGTGAATTTAAATAACTAAAATTAATAGCAGACAAACTTAAAATACTAAATAAATAATTATTTCTATATAATAATGTCAATTTTTTACTTTTTCATTTATCTTTTTCTTGCTAAAATATATACCACTAACTACTTCTACTAATATTTTTTATTATTTTGATGTATTAATTGAATATTATTATATTGATTGAATTAATATATTATTTAATTCATTGTAATATTGATATAATTATATAATTACTGCTTCAGACCATAATATTGTTTTTTCCAAAAAAAATGTTATTAGCATAGGCTGTGGGGCAAGTTTGGTTGTCAATTATTGTTTTATTTGAAAGAATTTGGAAAATGATTGATGGATCTGGTCCGTGAAAACGGGCCAACCCGATTTCACGATGGCTACCGCTTTTGGACCTGCAATACAAACTTTTCCTTGGATCCGATTCCTTCTGTCGTTTGATCCATATACAACCCTACCCACTTAATACTATATTGAATTTCACATTTCTGTCTGTTTGTTTGGATAATTATATTTACACTTCTAAATAAAATTTATTTCATATCTTTTAAAAAATTGCACTATGCTCATAAAAAATATCAATATCATTTACACGACCACATCTACTTTTTTTGATAAATTACATACATATCCCTGAAAATGTTAATATTATAATCCAAACTATTCTCGTTTTAGGCTGTCAGGAGTGATTTCTATAATTATGCATAAAATATGAATGGTTTGTACAAATAAATTATAAATTAAAGGGTGTAAATATACTTTATTCATTTATGTTTTAAAGGAACAACAAGTGTCAATTCAAATTAAGACAAGAAGAATCTTTTTTCAATTTTGGAAGAAAAGGGAAGTCCTACTTAGCTATTTTAAGAAGGTTGGTTGTGTGGGAATATGATAAAAGAATTTATAATATAAGAATATGATGCTTTGGAATTTTAGGTTCAAAGAATTTTAGGTTGGTTTTAATAATATTATACTTAATATCTATATTTATATTTATACTAATATAAAAAAAAGACCCACCAGACTCATAAATAGTGGTTAATGACACCGCTGCACTAATTTATTCAAAGTAAAAAATGCCATAGGAAAACTAAGATTTTCAAATTTACATTAACTGATAAAGTAATTTTTTTTTCTTCCAGCCTTTCTAGTTTTTGTTTAATATAATGTATTAGTTTATATATTTTATTTTTTATTTATAATATATTTTAAAATATAAAAAATTATTTGTTATATGCATACAGTAACAACGTGCCACAACTGATATAACAAATATAATAAAATAAAGACAAAATACCTAAAAAGTTGGAAAGAGGGATAGGGGCTACAAAATACGAAGGGTTATTATACTTATACGTCATGATCTATAGTCTATTTATACGAATCATATTTATTTTTTTGCATAATTTCAAGAATCAACCTTGGCAGAAAAAATAAAAAAAGAAAAAACCCTGATAGTAAAAAAATAGAGATATTTGTACAATGATGTTGAGATTTTTAGGAAGTATATGTATAATTTTTTAAAATATAAAATAATTTATGTAAATAAACTATAAGTAAGGAGGTGTAAATATAATTATCTTAAGTATATAATATATAGAATTATATTTTTATCTACTATAATATATATATATATATTTATTATATTTTTATGTACTAAATCAATTTTCCCTTCCTAAACACAATTGTCTCTCTCCAAGCCCTACTCTTTCTCTCTCTCTCTCTCTCTCTCTCTCTCTCTCTCTCGTCCGCTTGCCGCTTGTGGCCTTAGTCTCTCTCTCTCTCTCTGTTGGTTATTGTCGCCACTTGCCGCCGCAGCCGCCGTAAACCAGAGGTATGTCGTTTCCGCCGCTGATTATATGAGCTGGTTCTTTGCTACTCAAATCTGCATTGAAACCCTAGACTTATAGAAAATAGGGGAATTCGGACTGAATGCTATAATTAGTCAGCATAATTAAATCAATCTTATCCTGTCTGCGTGAAGTCGTTTTTTTCTTTTTTCCCGTTAATTTTTGTAACTCAGATTACGGGGGTTTGGATTGAATTGTTTACGTGTTGCAGCAATTGGTTTTGAATTGCGATTAAGTGTTAAGTAATAATGGAGGAGTCTGAGAAAAGACGTGAAAGGCTGAAGGCAATGCGAATAGAAGCTGCTCGAGCAGGAGTTAATACTGACTCTGAGAGTTCAGGACTGCCATCTCGTGGCCTTTCCAACCCTTTGATTGAAAGCGAAACCACTTCTGCCTCTCCACTTCAATATACATCTCCAAGATTTGATTATTACACGGACCCTCTGGCAGCATTCTCTGGGAGTAGAAGGAATAACACTTCTCATCAGGTCTCCCAAGGACATTACAACACACCTTCGAGTAATTGACTTATGTTTCCTACTTTCCATTTTTCAAGTTTGATGGAACCAATCGATGTTTTCTTTGTCTTATTGGATCTTGTTTGCTTGTGTTTTTTAGTATTATTTGTTATCCTCCTCTGGCAGCAGTAGAGTGGAAAATTTGTTAACATCAAGGGCCCATAATTTGCTAGTTTTGTTTCCCTTTAAATCCTTCCCAAAAATATAGTATTAATTGTTTTATTGATTAAATCTTGATGTCTGAAAAGCTATTAAATTATTTATAGGAAAGATAATGTTTCAATTTAGCAATGCATGGCAGATTGCATGTGTGCCATAATGTTCTCAATTTATAAATGACTCAAATGGCTTTAACAGGACCTGTGTATCATGGTATGACTCCAACTCCAGTTTATCAAAATGCACCTCCCAACCCTCCAGGTCAGATAATGTTCCACCCTCCAGGAGCTCATCTCAGTCATGGTCCTTTTGGAAGTCCAATGGAAGCAAACAGCCCTTTGAGTAGACCCCATTTCACTCATGGTCCTCTTAGAAGTCAAATGGAAGCAAACAGCTCTTTGAGTAGACCCCAAGGAAATCCTCCAAGTGCTTGGGGTGGATCAGGAGCTGCCTTAAGTTATAGCAGTCCTCCCAATTTGTATAGAGGTGGTAATTTCACCAGACCAGACTTTGGAGGGGATTCTCCTTATGTTAAATATGGCCGAGGCAGAGGTCAGAGGTACAGCAGTAGTTCCCACTATGATTCGGGAAGGGGTAGAGGTCAGTCGACTGCTAATTGCATGAGTCCAGGTTCAGGACATAGTAGCAGCAGAGGAAGAGGTTCACGTGATTCTGTCTCTGCAGAGCTACGTCCAGATTTGTATTACAGTAAGGGTATGATGGAAGACCCGTGGAAAAACATGACTCCTGTTGTTTGGAAGGGTGTTCCTGCCTCAGATTCTGATAAATCCTGGCTTCCAAAATCTGTTCAGATGAAGAAAGCTAAAGTTTCTTCAGAAGCTTCGCAGCCGTCAATTTCTCAGCAAAGTCTTGCCGAGTACCTGGCTGCCTCATTCAATGACTCAAACGATGAGGCTGTTGATGAAGAGAGAGGCACATGAAGAATGTGATTCCTCTGCAACAAGGAACTATAAGGCATCAGCAGTGAAGGCCACCAAATGCAGCTAAATGTGCACACATCTGGAATGACAGTAAACTATGTGGCTCTTCTGCACATATTTTGCTTGCTTGTTGCCTCGTCCGTTTACTGGTGAGATTCAGTTTCAGATTCAAATTGCATTCATCCAGAGAAGTATCCAGGCAGCTGCTCAGCAGATGAATCCATGTGCTATGAACTCAATTGATTGGTTTCACTTATGTCATACTCTTTAGTTAAATTGTGATCATAGCTGGATTTTGTTCTGTTTCAGAATGTTTGATTAGGCCGGTTACTACCTGTGGAAGTTGAAACCACTTGGGCAACATTCAAAGTGGATAGTATGTAATAGTCTATTGTCTCGGTGGAACATGGAACTTCACATGCATTACATGTGAAGTTTTCAACAGACATCAAATGAAATAGAGAAGCTATTTAGAATTCAGGTTGCAGAGAGGAGCCAGAACAACAATGTCTTCTGAGTTCTAATTACCAACGTAGAGTTATGTAATTATTTATCTTGTATGAATGTCTTTTTACAAAGTTGTCTTACAAATAATTATTGTTTTAGTTAAAAGATGCTGTAGAATTTAAATTAGAAAAGCATGTCGTCAATGGCCGCACGTCGGGCTCTTTGGAAATACGCTCTATTCTTGCAACATATTCAGCTGTTTCAGCAATTATCTTTGATTTGGATTTTCTCATTATATCTCATATTAGGTTGTCTACACTGTTGCGTATGAAATATTTTTTTTAGACAAATAAGTAATGTGAATTTTGCACATATAATGTACGTATACGACTAATACCGAATACTGTGGCAATTTTAATTTGAAATTAAGACTTAAACTATGGTATTAATACCGAATTCTACAAGCTCTTTGGAAGTATAAACATTCATCAGTTCAATTCAATTTTAACTTTACTAGTAAGTCGTGAGTACTTTGCCATCTATTCCATTTTTCAAGTACGGAATTGAGAAGAAAGCGAAGGAATGTCATAATTGACCAAATTTATGAGTAGCTCTCTGCTATTCGGCCAACAACCTTCTCTTCTGGACTTAAACCCTAAAAACACAGAAATGATAAAATTGAGAAGAAAACGATGGATAGACTATCCATTCACAGGCGTGGCAACCCAAACGATTTGTCGACCAGAGCTACGAATTCCAGCAAAGGTGGGAGCATAAGGGCCAACAAGATTCAACACAACTTCTAAGGAGAAAGCATTTTTTGATAATATGGAACATAAAATTGTATTTTTCTTGAAGCATGCAACATAAAGCTCAGATGCTGTATGGGTATATACAGCTGAAATACTACGATGCGTCCCATCAGGCTGCTATTAAAGAAGATTTCCCCATCCCCCGCTATCCCATTCTGCTGTTCCTGAATGACACAATGGAGAAAGAGAATCAAGAGCCAGGGAGGTTGGAACCTTTGCATGGAGACGAGCACCTTGACGACTCCTTCCCACTCTGCAAGAGCACATCCTGATTAATGGATGCCAGCTGTGACAAATTCTGCAATCACCGATCTCGTGTCAGTTTGAAATGATTCAGTGAAAGAATACATGCAAAGTAAAGGAATGAGCTTGGAATGGAACTGTCTTGAGAGAGACAATTACGTTTATCCTTGAGGCATACTAGGTCGTGGATTTGAGACATTGTTTTGGACTTGTTTAAAGTGTTGTAGTGAAGTGACAGGAATGTTCATATTGGATAGATTATGCTAGTAATAGCAGGTCAAGGTAACAGCACAACTAGAAGAGCAGGACAAAAATGTACTTAAGAATTGAAATGTGATCCGAATAAAAACTAGATGAAAGAGGAAGCCTAACATGGAAAGGTAACAAGTGAGGTACCTTGAAAGAGAAATTCATCAGTGAAAGATCCAGGGGTGAAGAATCAAACTCAGCAAGATCCCCACATTCATCCATTTTCTGACACAAAAGAAATTAGAAATCCTTAAACACGGCAATAATGAACCGGAAAGTATATCCTTCCATGAAATGCACTCACCTAGCACAATCTTAAATATCCATTATTTTAAATCACCTCAATTTTTCATGAAGCAAGCAAGAAAGTAATGTTCATGTAACGGCTCTCTCAAATATTATGTTGTGCTTCCAGCGAGCATGATTTTTCATGATGTTATGCTATGGCAATGATATAGCAGATGTGAGATAAATTGTGTATCAAAAACATAAGGCACTGTATAAGAAGCCTCAGATCTGCAGCTGCACCTTTTTTATTAGAGTTAGAGTTAAGAGTCCATTGATCAATGATCCATCCAGCAGCACTAGAAAGACAAGTTAAGATTCACAATGCTAGAAGACCATGGCATTTCTCAAGTGTCCAAATGATAACTTTGGAAAATGTTTCCATGATAGCTTCTTTAGCTGACATCAAAGGTCCACCTGGAATCAAGTTCTTCCACAATACTATCCACTTTACATATATCAACCACCAGATAAGGGGAAGAGAATGTCATGAACACAAGATCAGATTCAGAAAACCAGCTGATAAACTACGTGGAAATCAAGTTGTATGGAATTGTCAATTTCACTCAAGCTTCAAAGCCAATACCAAGTAGAGATAATATTTCTTCTATGTAAATGTGCTGAAGGAAGAAGCAATCAATTAGCAAGAGAATTTACCTCTACCCCGGAATTCGTGTGCAATTCGGAACTATCAGAATCTGAATTCACCGAAATTTCATCAACTTCCATTCCAGTTGAGTTATATCGTGATACAAAGTAACTTGTATCATCCATACGCTCTGGTTGTGGTACAAACGCAGCCTACAGAAACATTCACCACCAAACTGACCCTTAGACAAATATTCATTCCACAAGTGATCAGCTCATTCATATTTGAGCACACAGTAGAACAATTGAAGAAATATTCTTAAGTTTCAACACAGTGGTTGCGACATTTTCTCAAGGGAGCTTAAACATTATGCAAGGAATCTGCAAACTAGTTATCCCACCATGTGCTGGAGACTTTTAATAGTCCTAACTAATCCTTTAGGCTTTTAGATGATATGGTATTAGATCTATACTAAATGGGAACTCTAAGTTTAAGTCTAAATGCACACCAAAAAGGAAAAGGATTCCACGTGCTTGGCCATAAAAAACATGACCTGCACTTGAAGGGCATGGTAGGGACATTTAACATCAATTGTCCCTCCTATCCAACATCCTATGTATCAGACTGTCATTTAAGATCAAGAAATTAGATATTTTACATCTGAAAACTGTTTCAAATGGTGGGAAGCACAACATAAGTCTTTTTACATTTAAATCATAATTGCCAAATGGAGCCAAATTACAATTAAGAAATTCTATGGAAGAATGAACCATGCAATGCACATGATGGCAATATGCAACAAAAAATTGCCAGTTGATCATAATGAATTGGATACCCGCCTTCTGAAAAGTAAGATTATCCCAGTCCACTCCTGAGAAGAAGGAATGTATTTTTACCTGAGTGCAAAGAAAACAAGTGAAAGAGACAGTTCGGAATGCATTAGTACATTTTCCAAATTATACAATGTAGGTAATTTAGAAATTGCGACCTCTGATGCTCCATTTGCTCCTAGGCGCTGATTTGGATCGTGAACAAGAAACCTGGCAAAATTGCAGTTATAAACAGTATCAACCACAGACCCTTTTTATGAGAGATCGACAACAATGGAACTCAAGTGGCTGTAAATACAATATTGGACCGTTTTAGTTTTTCTCCATTGTGCTACTGCTTGTTAACACAAGAGCTATAAAGCTTTGCAATGATAAAAATCCAGGTAAAGAGCTATTGGCATCAGTACAGTGCTATGTAGCTCTCAGTGTATACTAGATATTTAACATTCGTCGTCTCAGATTTTCTTGTTGACCATCTTCTAATATTAACCAACCTGTCAATCAGATCTTGTGCCTCATAAGACATCTCATTAGGAACCACTGGCCAGGGAATTTTTCTGTTAAGAATGTTGTCAAAAATATTCTGTCAAACCAAGAAAAAAGCAAAATGTTAGGGGAAACTTTTTTGATAAACAAACACAGCAATTTGGTAACTCATCATAAAACAAGATAAGCAGAACTCTTAGCAGCAGCATAAAAACAATTGCTTAAGATAAAAAGTTGGTAGCTAAAAACAACAAATAGAAATATCTGATCTGAAAGAACACTTTCTGCGATCAGAGCAAGTGACTTAACCAGTCAAAGAAGGTATAAAGCTGACCCCTAACCTAGTGGACACCTCTCAACCCCAATGGTTGAGGGCCCAACGTTTCATACTTGATGTGTTGGGTTCAAAACCTATTGGGAGCATCTGTGAGTGGATGTGGGTGCATGCATGGGATTAAAAAAGAAAGGCACAAAGCACTCGACCGACTTTTCTGAGAAGTTGATATCCCCAATTTGTTATAAATTCCCAACAAAGAGAAACTCAGGATGATTGCTTTTTCAGCTGTCTCATACTTTAATAATACGTTTAACAGAGATGCACAGAGATTCTAATATTTTCCCAGAATATTTGCACACATCCACTACTACATGAAATGGATAGTGTAAGAGTTCATGCAAGATTGTAGCTTATCAATTATCTTTAAGATCAGAATGTTAACAAATACCTCTGGATGATCCGCATTGAAAGGAGGGACTCCAGTTATAAATTCAAATAAGATAATTCCGACTGACCACCAATCTGCAGCATAACCTACAGGTCCATCCAGAAGGTACTGTAAGCACTCCATCAAATCTTGTCTTTCCAGCAATTTTTGGGTTTTGGAGATGGATAGAAGACAGAGAAAGAGCAGAACAACCATGCTTCAAAGAAAATGAGATAGCTGCCTCACCATGTTCTGTTCCAAGGAGGATTTCAGGTGCCAAGTAGTCCGGGGTGCCAACAGCTGACTGGTGACCATCAACTTTATCTGTATTCAGTTGACCATTTGCATCCAGAATACCATTTTTCGCCGTCTCTTGCGTGGATAGCTCAGTGGTGCAATTCATCAGGCCAATTTTTGACAATCCAAAGTCGGTAAGCTAATCAAATTGTGCAAGGTTTAGGCATTAAAGGATCATCATGAAACCTCTCCACAGGTAATGTCTTATGTGCCATGCCTAGGGCCTTGTATCTAATATTCTAATTAGTTTTCTTGTGTTCTAAATCAGTTACAATGCCATTAGACAAGGTCATGGTTTAAACTTTATTTCCTCATTTAACAGCCTTCACTTTGGAGGTCCTATATTTTCAAAGTAATTGGAGCAGAAGTATCACAGAAACCAAATAAATATGGCATGATGTTGGCAGTAGGAAGATTTTATCATCAGTTTATCCTTTCATTCCAAAGATAAGTTCGTATATGTACTACTGGCACACCATCTTAACCAGAAAATTATACACTTATCTTGTCGAAAATACCTTGATATGCCCATCATGGCCAATCAATATGTTGTCTGGTTTCAGATCACGATGCACTATTCCCAGCGAATGAAGGTATTCCAGTGCAAGTACCTGAAATGCCAGAGTATACTTAATAACTGTTCCAGAAAAATAAGAGTTTATATATGGAAATAGGCTCAGATATTACCAACTCTGCAATATAAGTACGAGCAACAGCTTCTTCTAGGCAACCAATTTTTTTGAGCAGAGAGAATAAATCTCCACCATTGAGATATTCCATGACCAAATAGAGGTTGTCTGTACTGGTAAATGAGTAAAAAAATCGAACCTGTGCAAGAGAGACCACATTTCTGCTACGTTACCCAGCATCTGGCATTATAAACCTCATTTTAAACAAGTTTTTGCAAATTTATTCATACGATTATTGTTCTGCTGTTATATTGCCTCAATAACAAACTATTACAGAATGAAATAATATGTTCTCATGTTGCAGATCAATATGCCCAACTTTTGCAACTTTTCAAAAAGATGCGCCTGAGAATTAAATGAATAACAGAAATTACCACAAAAGGGTTCCGCACTGTGATTAATATGTTACGCTCGGACAATATGCGGTCAATATCATTCTTCCGTAACATATCCAATTTCTTGAGCACCTGCAGTAGCAACAGATTACATTTTCTCTGAGACTCATATAGATGCAAAAATGAGATATCCTAAGGGAATGGTTGACGAGATCAATACCGGACATATAAACATGATCACAAAAATGTTTCTAAAAGTACTGCTTCAGTCATAATTGCATTGCCAGGTAAATAAAATATCAAAAATCTGTCGTCAATTGTATGGTAAGTTTTTTAACTATTCCACCTCTCTTCCAGAAAGAAGAAATTGGAGCAGGTGAACAGCTGCATGCTATTTTTATAGAAAGATAAGAGAAAGTGATCACTGACTTGTAAATGAGAATTTAAAGAGATAGCATGCATTTTCTATTAAACACGCATGGAATAGATAAGCTCCTCTAGTTTCGGACAGGTTCACCTATTTCATACTATTTTTGAGATGTATGGCACAATGAATATGAATCAGCCGTCAACTTATAATGACAAGTACAGCTGAAAACTGTACATCCAACAGTTTTCAGGTCATTTCACCAACAGAAATCTGATTAACTCCCTACAGAATCCATATTTCAGCCACGAATCATGGTCATAGACATATCAAATGGTAACTGTAAAAGACCCTCTCTTCCTTTTTGCATTCTTGATGTTTAGAGATTATTATTTTTTTTATCAAGTCCTCGAGTACTGCATAGGAGCTTAATCAATGGAAACACATACCTTAATTGCAAATAAGTCCCCTGTAGTTCGCTTTCTAGCCAGAAAGACTTTGCCGTAGGCTCCTCTGCTGATTGGCTTGATAATATCAAAGTCATCAATGCTTGTACGATCTTTATTTGCAGGATGTGAAGGAGTTGATGTCGTACTACTCTGAGATGCACTATCCAGCAAAGATCTGGCGCTTTCTGGATGTCCAAGATCATCAGTTGTATCCACTTGATTGCAAGCAAGTATATATTTTTCTCTGCATATCAATGTGAAAACGTTGTTGCTTTACTAAAGCACCATATACACAATCTCACCCTTTCTTGTCCTTTTAAACTATTACCTCAGAAGGCTTTCTATTCGACCACCAAAGGTATCAACTAGAAGAGCTTTGTACTTGGTGTGTTGCAAAATCTCTTGCAGGTCATGCATACAAGCAAGTAGAAACTCATGGCATCCTTCTTCTAAAATATCTGTCCCCGCAACACACCGTGCAATATCGGCCAGGTCATTTATCTGCAAATGAAATTAAAAGTATAAGCATTGCAAATGAAGTTGTTAAACAAGATAAGTGGAAGCAAAACAAATTGGTTGTTTCCTGCATATAACACATAAAGGGAGGGAATGATCATCATATGGTAATTGTTATTAAGGTAGCATGAAAGCAAAGGCATATATTCCTAGAAAAGAGTTAGAAAATTAGGTGATGCGCTGTGGAATCAAATACCCTGAAAACAAGAACCAAAAAGGAAAACAAACTAGGCTATACATCAGAGAAGACTGATCGAACACAACTTTCTCATACGATCATAGCAGCACTCTTGTTGTGGGAAAATCCGGCTTAAGTCAGCTTTGAGATGTGGGCCCCAAGCCTCACCCCCTTATTTGGAAATTAACATTTTAAAGGTAGACGTATAAAAGTGATTGCGGGATGAGGGTGCCTACAACATCAGAAATTGTCTTCCTGTTTCCTTACTTTCCAAAAAGTATGCATCAGAGATTATGCAGCCATCAAGAGGGAGAATGAATCTCACACTTTGGCCCCATGGTTAACCCAAGTCACTAGGCTCACTTTACCACTTATAAACAAGTTGAATTTTCTCCTAGATTTCATACGCTAACATTACATGAATTCTTTTCCAGTGCATGCTGATGTATATGACACTAATCATGGTTTCTCTTAAGCAGTCATGAAGATAGTGTTAGAACTGATGAAGTAGGTGTTCAAATAGCTAGATCTTTAATGTCTATCTTTTAACCTTCGATATCTATTAATGTTCTATGAAATGATATATCTAAATATCATGGTCTTCTGAGGTAAGCTACACTTATGTAATCGAAAATGCAGCATTTCATCATATTTTGATGCAAAATATATCACGAAATAGCCAGGTAGTTCAACCATAAACATTTATTCTGTAAGCCTTTAACTGTTTCAAAAGGTCAAGGAAGACAAACCTGCTGCAAGTCCTCTTGCTCCGACAAATTACTTTGATCTAACCAAAAGGTATCACCTGCCCGAGGACTATTTGTGGATGACGTCGATGCCATGCTTCCATTAGAGGATGGTGAGCCGTATTGGTTTACCTTAGTTAGCAAGTGGCTTTTCAAGTTCACCAAGTTTGCAAGATGAGAATCTTCAATGCAGGCAGTATCCATCTCATGGAGATCCTCCAACATTTCATCCATCCCCTTACGCCACTCACTGCACTTTGGTGAATAACTTTCTGTAGTAAGTGTAGAATTAGTTCGTGTCCTCAAAATTTCAGGATTTACATAAGGTTCATGACTGCTTGAATTGCGCAACTCTAACAGGTATTCCAGTAGCTCAGCCAGTTTCAGGAGACGTTCATTCACATCTAAATGTTTTGAAATGCATTTATCTGCAAAAGCACATATATAGGAATGTGGCTCCAAATGTATAGCAGGAACAAGTTCTTCACATATCCGGCAAATTACTAAATTAGAGTCATCCAAATATTTCTCTTTCTCCCTATTCATAGATTCCATCTGAAACATGTTATGGATTTTATGAAATTGCTCACCATCCAAAAGTTCAGTTAATGCACTTTGAGATCTTTTGTGCTCAATAGACATGTGATTAATTCCAAGTTCTGTTTCCTGCTCATGAGCTGGCTCATTAGACCTGCTCTCAGTTGCCCAAGAAGGACTACCTGTATGATCATTTCCCTGCAACTTTTTCTTGGCAGTATCTTTTTCTTTCAGAAGATCACCTCTATCAGAATCTGCAAATCCTTTATTTACAACCCAATTCATATCAACTGAAGGGATCCTTTCTAGACATTCTCTGAATTTATCAAGTGATTGCTCATTCACATGCCCACTATCCTTCTCAAAATGCAGCAATCTTGTGCACCGAGTCAATATGAAAAGGATGCGTGTGAATAACAATTTCAGCAATCCAGCTTGACATGTCTGTCTCCTCACAGTCAAATCTTGGACAATTGTTTCGCATTTTGTGCGAAACTCTGAAGAAGTCATGTTAATGCATTGTTGAGCAAGAACCATGAGTTCCTCTGCCATCTTATATTCATCTGGGGTTAAAGAATCTGCCTTCTGCAAAATTTCCAGCATCTCTTGAGAAAAAGAACCAAGCTCTATGTTCACAACTTCTTTTGCAGAATCAAATCTTGAACGAAGTGATCCCAACAGCTCCTAGATGTCATGCCATGAGGAAGTTAATAAACTGATCATCCAAATAAATAAGAAAAAGAAATTCACACTGGCTCTGACAGAAGATCAGTTTTGAGAAGTTGATGTAGCTTCGATCTTATATACCTCATACTTGAAACACCAACCAGCAAGAAATAATTCGACAAGATGAGGACAACTTAAATTATCTTTATAATATCATAAAGAACCAAAAACATGTGATAAGTATCAGTTATACCTTCAAATCATTAAAGCTGTGAGCCCTAGGATGAGCAGATTGAATGCCACCTTTTGGACCCAATTCATGTGAAAAACTTTTCACACATTTCGGTGTCTTATATGTATGTCTGGTTTTTGGTGAATGTCCAGATAAATTCTTCCGCATCTTGCGAAATTTTCTTCTAGGATCCTCCTTGTCAGTCCTGTCGAACTCCAAGGCACTAGACTGTCAAATTAGTTGCATAAGTTTAATGTCAGCTAGAAAGGTTAAAACAAGAACATCTGAGCACTGGAAACTGAGAAAAGTCTCACCTCGGTGCTTGGCAAATCACCTAAAGCTTGGTGAGAATCCTTAAAAAAGGATGATGCAAACCACCGAGCAATCTTCCTCCCTTTGCGGAATCCTGCCTCAATAAGCAATATCAGTAAACTGGACAGTATATTCCTTGTAATAAATGAAGAATCCAGTATGAGGATAACCTAACATAATTTTACCAAATTGGCAGGTGAAAAGAAAACAGCACATATTTACATGTGTGTTAGTGTGCGTCTGGGGACAGAGAAGAGAACATACAGTGAGTTCGTACTGATTGATCCTCTATTATCTACTTATTTAACGTTCCTTCAGTTCTCATCAATTTCAGAAGCTTAATGATCTTGAATGGGATTCTAAAACTTCATTGCATTCAAATTAGATATCCCATGAGGTGAAGTCTCTTTAAACGTGAATCCAAAAAAGAAGACAGTTGTTTATACAACATGGATTTTGCTAGCGCGGTTCAAAAAGGTTGAATCGGTGAAGAGGTTCAGTGCGAGAGAAACGTTCTAATCTACTTTTCTATTCGTTCTTTGTTTTGTTTTATTGTGGAAGAGGTGTTGAGAAAGTGCGAGAGTCCTGAGAGGTTAGAGAAGTGAATAGTAAAGTACATCAGTGCCAAAATAGATTCATAGACTACGCTCACTTCAAATACGCCTTCCATCAATGATCAGTAGAATTACTCTAGCTATCTATGTCACGCATTTGCACAGTCTTGCCACGTATATGATCCAGTCCAATACAAGCAAAGTTTGCATTAACTGAATCAGTATTGAGATTTCTATAATCCACAAAGAAGATTAGAAGATTACAAACAGTTTACTATGAATATTGCAGAATCAACAACTATATTTTTCCACCATTGCCGAGTTCAAATGCTAATCATATTAAACCCCTACTCAAACACAGGCCATATTTTGCCAAGTGCTTAAAGCTCAATAGCGACAAAATTTACCGTTAAAACTCAATTAACGGAGAATAGTTACAGTCATGAACGCGAGAGAAACACCCAGTCATAACATGCAACTTTTTCCCCTATATTTGCATAAAATAACTCAAGCACCAAATTCTTCACCCTGTATTTTCTAGTTCGCTAACATCACAAGTCCTCACACTACACAGACCACTTGCCAAACAGGGAAAACTAGATGGGATTACTGGCTTTTTGTTCATGAATTTTAAATTCCTCAGCAACCACTCGAGCTACAAACCAATTGAGTAACTAGTTCCTTTGCTCCTAATACTTGAGATTGCAAAAACAGCCGGATATTTCCATCCCAAACTCAAGCTTACAAATCAAATTCCAATAAAACGTGGTGAAATATAGTTTAAGAAAAACCAAACAAATAAACAGGTAACAAAACCTATATATGGAATTAAAATAAGTAGGATTCTCGATATACGTAAACAACATCCAAAAGAACCTTCTCTAGTACGGCCGAATCTCGGATGTCCTTTATTTAGCGCCTTCAGTTTCTGCTTCATAGGAGCTGCTGAAATTGAAAATCCAGTAGACGGCGACTCGTTAAAGCGATCAGAATCCTCAGCTCCAGGATTCACGTTAACTCGTCGAGTCTTTATCCTGTTCAACCCGCTGGGAATCCCGATTTCCGATAAGAATCCGGAAGCGGCACCGTTTTGGCTCTGTTCCGCCATCTCCTGAGTGAGGCAAAACTAGGCAGTGTAAGCCTCTCTTTCAATCACCTTTCCGCCGCGTAACGAGTGAATGAAACACATCAAAGGCGCAACGATTCAGATACGAAAACGAAGAAGAAGAAGAAGAAGAAGAATGAGCGGAAAGGTGTTTGAAATAATTAATATACAGAGAGTGCGGTAAAAGTGGTATTGAGAAGAGAAGGCAGGTGACAAACAATGTGGTGATGTTTGGTTTGAAGTTCAAACTTTCAAACAGTCCATTGGAAATGAAAACTCATGCCTAAATAAAACTAACCCAATCCCAATCCCAATCCAATTGTTGATAATAATAATAACTCAAACAAGGAAACATTAGCCCATTACTATAACTTGCAATTTCTGTCTTTTTTTGGGAAAGAATATCTATTTTACTCTAACTTTCATATACATAAGACACATTAACCATACCTTTCAATACGTAAAAATCAGCTGCTCCACTAATTAATGCATAGCATTGGCAATTTGGGCACCCAATTAAACCACTACTCATAGATACTAACGGAGGAATTCTCACTACTCGGCCAGACTTCTTTTAGTGCTATTTTTGGTTACATAAATATTTACACGTTTGGTACAACTCCAGCTGACTATATTACGGGTGGACTTTTAATTTTCCAAGGCGGCATGGAATGCAAGATGATGATGACCTGCCGATTGCGGGGGTAAAGAATGGAAGGATGAGTGGGAATATAACCAAAATTTAACTTGTTAAGCACCCCACACCAATCTATATATGCTCAATTTCTGGTTAACTTCACCTCAGCCTTAATTACATTTAAATTTCCTTTAAAAATATAAAATTATATTATTTTTCAAAAAAATCCTTACATTTCTTTTAAAAATTCTCCTTTTATACCTAACCATTCTCTATTAAAGTTTGGACTTTAGATGAAAAATGTTGAGAGTATACTTATAAACATAAAATAATATGAGAATGTTAAATAAAAGACTAAATTAAACAATTGTATAGTTCTTTTCCTAATATCAATATTTTTCATATAAACCCTAAGGAAAATGGATCAATATAAGCAGTAAATTTTCAAAATGAATGTAAGTATAATTTTAATTTTTTTTAAGAAAAATGTATAATTTTTAGTTTTAGAAGGGAGTATGAGTATAATTAATCATATATATATATATATATATATATTAGATGGTGGGATGTATGCAGCAGAAGTATTTTCAAATTTGGGTAGAAATAAAGTGGAGAAGCGGCGGTTGTCTGTGCGGATGCTACGTGACCTAAGATTTCATACCAGGTCTCGCGTTAGCGCATTCACCTCCAACAAATTTTGTTTGCCTCTTAACCTTTCACACTAATTATTATTATCAAGAAAATTGGATCCAAGTTTAATAAATTATTGAACAGAATGTACTAAAAACTCAAAATAAACTTGATCGTATCAATGAGTATGACCGTTTATCATTTTTTTGGCTAGTTTTTTCAGGGGAAAGAAGACTGTTGCAAGGTAAAGTCAACATCTCAGCTGAAGTAATCAAAGGTTTGAAATAATAATAATAATAGAGGTAGTAGTAGTACGAATGCTCGAAGCCTACAAGCAATCAAAATTAGGAATCAGACGCAAGTGGACCAGCATTAGACGATTCGAACCAAGGACATCAAGTTGATTGTATAAAGCATATTCTTGACCCACAAAAAGCCTATTGATGGAGTCAAAATATAATAACATATCATAACCTGACGGAGGTGAGTGTTGATGTCCTGCACAAGAAGAATGAAATAACAGCAACTCGTATACTAGGCCCAATGTGGGAGCCGAGAGAGAATCTGATGGAGACTAGGCTGTTGCTTCTCCAAGACAATGTACACTGAGCTAAATTATCTCAACTTGAATAATTTGCATCACATTAATGGAAGTGGCATCTCCATCTCCTGTACCTGTTCAACGCCTTGACCAATTAGCTGCTTGAGGTTTGACAAGTTGGAGAGTCAGCTCCTTCCTTCTATCTTTGTTGGCTTTTTTGGAGCGCGAAAAGCAAAAATACTCTTTGTGAGATCTACCGTAGTTTCTTGATTACAGAGTCGGGATTGTGCTGACGATCGTTTCAAAATCTCCAGCAATGAAGTTCTGGATACTGTTTCAGCAGCAGCATCTGTAGTTTGATTGCTCATTTTGGTCTGCGTATTGCTGTATTTTGCAGTAACAGCTCTGGTGGGCCGAATTTCTTTAGATACCTGCATGAAAAAATGGGGCATCTCTTACTCCTACTGGGCTGTAGTAAGTGTACTGGTTTTGGAAAGCAGAAGAGGAACACAAGTAGCACTCCCAAGAAAATGACATCACTAATGAAGTTTTAGCCGAATAAAGAATAGTGAATAATGCAATCTAAGCCATGCTATCAATCACTGCATTACATCACCTACAAACTGATGTATAAACTCTGCTATAATAATTCAGTTTTTCATGAAGGAAAGACTCACTGTATCTGAAGAATCCTCAGACATTGATATGGAACTCCGGCTGTTACTGTCGTCCCTTCCAAAAATAAAAGATCGAAATGTTCCCGACCCTTGCTTATGAGATGATGGAATCTGATGATTCGTTACTCGTCCAAGGAAAGATGACTGCAAGTAACATTAGAAAACTACTTCAAGTTTCTTGAGGTCCAAATATAATGACATTTTCCAGTAAAAACCTCATCATAAAGATGTTGTAGAACAAAAAATACTAGATTACAGTAACTGGCATGCAGAAGAAAATTGCTAAAATTGAACAACGGGTAATATTATTTCACATCAGCAGTGAAATTGTGAAAATGCTCGAAAACTAAACAAACAATTTCTCTACAGGCCTAACAAATGCATCTTTCATATTCAAGAATATAACACTACAAACTGAATTACATTACAGAGGCCACTCTTAGTCGCTAAAATAAATTTATGCAGGTGAAGGAAAGCAGATTAAAAAATAAATAGTACAAACCATTAACTATATCATTCATGTGCAACAGATATTACCTTTGAAGAGTTATTGTTATTTCCCCCTTTAAGTACTGAGTCAAAGGCTGCTGCAATTCAACGGAACAATAAGGAACAGGACAAAGGAAGAACATGTAATATACACCATTATAATAGAATGTCTTACAAAATGCTTTCGGTTTTCTCTTATTGTCAGAAACAATATTCAGCTTCTTAATAAGACCAAAGACTTCCCTGCAACTTTCATCATCAGCAGGTGACACTAATGTGGCCTGCTCTTCCTGTTCAAGTTAATAGCATTTGTTGAACAAATTAAACTAAAACCAAATGGCAATTAAAAAGTTACACCGCAAGATGCAGTAAGGAAACTTTATGTTATGTCAAGTGCAAAAGCAACTCACTTTTCTCATAAGGAGACATTGTGCAAGTCGCCTTTGTGTGTCATCATCATCATCAGATAAATATGCATCTTCTTTGTCAGGAAGCAACTGTAGAATTATCTGCTTGGCTTTTCTAGTATTTACTCGGGCAGAATTCTGTGGCAAAAAGTCTTCTTTGGCTTCATCATCAAATTCGTCGTCATCATCATCAATTTCAGGCTCCTTGTCAGACAAAAATGTGTCTTTGAGTACCGAACCACATTTCAATCTCTGCATTAAATGATCAGTTCCTGCCGCATCTTGTTGCTCAAGCCACTTCTGATGAAGTTCATTGCGCCTTTCATTATCAGTGGGTCTTTCTTCATACTCAGTTGCTATAATATCATTAAGTTCCTCCAAATCTTCAATATTCTCATCTTCTTCATTGTCTTGGAAGCGAAGATCGTTATCACTGTCATCTTCTTCCTCAGCTTCATCATCAACAAAATCCTTTACAGGATCACCTTTTGGAGAAGAGTTACCATCAGCAATTCCAAGAGGATGAGGATCAACATTCTCTTTATCATTGTCCTCCTCATCTGACGAACTGGAAATTGAAATGGCGATCATTAACATTGTAAAACAAAAATAAGTTCTTTAACTAATATCAACATCATAACTATTCAGTATTTGAGTTCATCTAGAGAAGATGAAAATAAAGATGTGCTTTAGACAAACAGAGGCAGTTATTATGCTTGGTAATTCTAGACAATAGCAGACAGTTCACCAAACCTAAAGGTCTAGAAACTGCAACGTAAAGGAGAAGTCCCAAAAAGCTACCTGTCACCCACAGAAACAGAATCAAACTGCAGGTCCATAGCAAGTGAATATGGAGCAAAATCTTCATCTGAAGGACTCTTCAGTTGTTCATCAGTCTGTTCAGATTTAGCACTATTTGGTTCAAGATCCTGCAGGTATTAAGTTGCTAAGCATTTTAAATCGTTTGAACCAATAAATCAGCATATAACCAGCTTCTGCATACAAAGACATTTAGGAGGTAACCTGAGTATGCACTGGCGCTGCTGCTGGAAATGCAGATATAGGTTCTTCATTTGGTGACTGCAGCAAAGTGCTAAGAATAATTACTCATTCGAGAAACAAATTAATCAAAGTAAAAGGGCCATGTTTCCAAGAGCCAAATAATTCCCAAGTCCATTTTTCCCTACTCGTATCATTGTGTTTTCTATCTTAAGTCACAGAAACAGTAGCACTCCACAAGCATTTGAATTATAAGAATAATAAGCAATATAAAAATACATCATGCAATATACATACCACTTGATTTTGATCATTTGCATGGATAGTCTGCTTGGCAGCATCTTTGAATTCATTCGAGCCAGAAGCAGCTAAACTAATGTCTCCATCTAAAGGAGCAATTGTCTCCTTTTCCACTATTATCTCCACATTCTCTTCCCCCCTCTCTTCAATAGAGACATCAAGGACCAACATCTTGTCACTTGGCCGGCTGTTCTCCTCATAACCATAACTCCTGTCATTTACAACCATCATTCTGCAACCAACAAACAACTTATACTAGTTCACAACAATCATTCATTGAGAGTATAACCACAGAACACAGCAGAAGATAGCAAACTACCCACTTTCTTGAGATTTCAAGCTTTCGCTTCCGAATTTTCTCAAGAACTGATGAAATAGGCTTCTGCACCACTGGCATGGGTTTAAATGATGCATCTCTAGTTTCTAATCGGCCAAACATTAACCAAAAACACCTTCAGAAGTGCACAAAGATGTAACGGTAAATTAAAACAGCAACAAAATGTGAAAGACGAACCCCGTAATACTCTCTGAGATTCAGCATGAAGTTCCTTTAGGTACGCCTTTCTTTCCTGTGGATCCCCAAAACAACAGATCAGAATCCAATCATAAGCTGGTAAATTGAATGAACGATGTACAGATATCGATACCTTCTCCTCTCTCCTTTTATTAGAACCTCGTACGTTGGCTTTCAACTCACCACTATCACTCTTGACTCTCCTTTTCTTCTTCTTCTCATCTTCCTTCTTCTTCTTATCATCTTCCTTTTCCTCAAACAAATCCTCTTCACCAAATCTTTCCTTCTCGTTCTCGCCCTGCTCAAAACCTACGCTGGCTTCTTCAACTGCCCTTCCATTCCCATGAACTTCAGCCGCATCACCATCAAACTCCAACATCCTCTTAGTTTTCTTAACCTCCACATCGGACCGACATTCCATTTTTTCCTCGTTCTCCGTCTCATTCTCATTACGAATGCCAAGAGACAGTGATTCTTGAGATAAAACTAGTTCTTCACTCGAATTTAAGTCATTAAACTCTGGGAACTCCGAATCATTCTCCAAGGCTTCCAGTCTAGCGAAATCAACTTGTGGAAACAAAAGAGGGTCATCGATCGGGTCGGGCAACAGATCCTTCAAGGGTTTTGAATTGGATTTCTTCAAGCGCTTGAGCCGCCGATGGTGGACTTGCGGCGAGGGCTCCTTCGGCAGTGAGAAGGACTGATAATCGTCGTCGCTATCCATCTTCCAGATGTCCGGATTCGAAGAGGAAATTAAGGGAGCGGTTTGGGTTTGGATTTGGATCTGAAGTGAGCAGATACACTAAGGGCAATTTGAGGGGATAGGGTTTAGGCGGCAATTGGTTCAAATTTTGAGGAAATAGCGGTAAGTTTAGCCGCGAAAAGTTTTAAGCATTTTGCGAAGACGGCAACATTCTTTCCGGGGGGGTTCACTTTGTGCCCATAACTTTTGTGTAATTACATTAGTTCCCCTGAAGTTGTAAACAATTAGCAAGCAACACCTTAAGCACATAAGATATTACTTGGAACTCCAAAACCAAAGGGTAAAAAGTCATTTATACTGGGATAAAATCAATATCAAGGGAGACACAAGGACAACTCCAATGGTTATTATATTATAGGTAAATTACATTGACACCTCTCGAATTACGTAAAATTACATAAATATTCATATTTTTTTGTAAAATTACAATTACAACTTCTGATGAGTAGTGACGAAATATTCTTCTTATGGTATCTTTATAAGTTTTGTTTTTGAATATGAAGTATGGTTATAATTATAATTATAACCTCATGAGTTGTAGCTCTACTTTTGCAAAAGGCAATAAGGTGGTCGTGTATTTTAATCTAACCTCCTGTAAAGAGTAAACTATAGTTATTTTTCATGAGATTTTACATAATTATGAATAACCATTCGTTATTTGAAAATTATAAACATCCCTCTAAATAAAAAAATAAAATTATGTAGCCTTTACCCTCGTTTTTTTTAAAAAAAAAACATTTGAAAAATATACAAACATTCGAGAATGATAAAATAAATAATCCATAGGGCATATTAATCTATAAATAAATTTAAAATATGTAAAATTGAAATTTAGAATCCAAAATGACACTTTAGTTAGTTCACCATAAAAAATGAATGAAAAATTCAACGAAAATAGACGTATTTATAATTTTACAAAATATGAAAAAATATTTATAATTATGTTAAAGACTCGAAAAAGGCCACTTTAACTTACTCTGTAACATATGATACAATGTGCAAAGCAATAAGAGCATGAGATGAGAGATATTCTATGCCATGGCAGGAGCCACGTAGCTTTATTTAAAAGTGTTCCACTAAAAAATATATAAGTTATTGAGTTTATGGGTGGCGTGACAGCATCGTTAATATAAAATATTATAGGTTAACTATCAAATATTAGTATGATCATTGAAAATCAAGGACTACCTTTTTTATTGCATGACAAAATGTATGACATTTAAGTAAAGTAACATCCAGTATGTACTACTTGTTACGTGAATACATCACCCTAAAAGGTTGGGGAAGTGTAAATAATTAATTATGATGTCATGGTAGACTAATTAATGTAAAATGTAATTTACAATTCTATAAATTTAGGATTGGGGAGAAAAGAATAATATAATTAAGTAGATATTATTTTATACAAATTCCAGTTTTAATGCAATGGAGAAGTAAAAGGAAAAACTACGTCTCACAAGCAACGCACGTCTAAGTTTGTGACAAGGGAAGGGATTTAGCTATTAGAACATATAACCTGAGACAATGGGAAGCTAGGACAATACAGGATGGGACAAGTTGCACAAGTTGTAAGAGGAAATTTATGAATGGCATATGAGATGATGATAAATTCAACAGATTGCAATGGCTAAAAGTCAGCAATATATTGTCAGCTAGCTCATTGCAAAATCAAACAGTATAAGTATCAACACTAAAAGTATACTCTTTCGAATACAAGATTTTTGACCAGATTGAAACAACTGCAGCCGTTGAAGAAAGAAGATCACATTTCAAAGTCCCAGGTTGTTTCAGCACATAATTTTGGCATTTTTTGCTCGTCTGCCAGATTGACGGATGCTAAAATCTGCAAAGATGATATCAAGTTAAACAGAGCACAGATATAGTTGACGATACTAGTAAGAAGCTAGGAGTAAATAAGCTATTAACCCAAATCAAAATCAACTTTTATTTGCTTAGTTAATGCAATTGTGATTTGTGAAGGATATAAACGAGAAGCTGGGAATTTTGGAATAAGTTTGCAAATTGCCTGCACCCACTGAAACACTCTCACTAACAACTTATAGGAAACACAAATTGTGCAGCTGTCTAAGGGTGTATTAAGCAACAATACTTAAGAGTCTATCCACCATTAACAACCAATTGCAAAGGATACAGTTACATGATCATTAACTATTAGGAGAGTAGTCACTGCTCAGTAGTTACATATAGTAATGATCAATGAGTTAATTGGAAGGTAAGTAGATGGTAGGCAATAGGGCTGAAAACCAAATCAAATTACCCAATACTCGACTGAAATCAATCGAAAAAATCTTGTTGGAATTTGATTTATTGGACTTAACAAACCAAACCTGAACAAATTTTTTTGTTCGATAAGCTTTCAAGCTTTTTTCGATTAGTGCAAAAATAATAATATATACTTAAAAATATCAAATTACTTGAGCTTGACTCATGTTTGATCCAATTAAAGATCATTTGAGCTAGATTAGAGCAATAATTAAATCAAATTCAAACACATTTTTCTAAGTTCGATACTAATTCAAACAAGCTTGAACAATGATATGTTCGACTCGACTCGAAAAATTTGAATCCCTAGTAGGCAAAGCTCCAGATAATCACAGAGCTTGAAAATTACTGGAAGAGGAAAACAGACTTGCTATCAAGAATACTCATGAACTGTCGTCCACTACAGTTGAATAACTTTCAAACAAATATTTAGACGAAGGCATGAAGAAACTTTGTGTTTACAAGTAGAATTTGAACCAGCTTCACTAACAAGACATGGTTTGTCTCTATCAACTCCGCAAGTCTCAATTTCTATGATCATCCTCTTATTTGCTTTTGGTTAAGCACTAGTAAGACTGTAAGAGTGTTAAAAGTTTTAAGGCATCTCTAACACGTCATAAAACCAAGACGAAATTGCAATACCATGTTTAACGCATTCTGATAGGATCCAATCTTCTCTCCTATTAAGAAGCTATACAATAATAACTGCTTTCATTAGTTCTATTTAACTGGAATTTATTGTATTTAACTATCATCACTTTTCCACTAAGTTTGTTCAAACATCGCAATGATTTTCAACAAGACCTAAGAGTTGTGATCACCAACTATATAGCAATCTATAATTATTCGCTTTTCCTAGAGTCGCCACTGAATTCTTCTCATACGATGAATCACAAAAAACTAATTGACACTCTGGGAAGCTTTGTCTGACTTAATACCTCATAAAGTGCACATCCAATACAATCAATAGAAAAATGGATAACTGCATTTACCTTAAACGACCCATTCAGCTTCGAACTCCGCGACCACTCAAGCCCCAAATTCTTGCTAGATGTCTGGTAAGTAGCCCTGAACACATCATCCCCATACACCCTGCGTGAAACAGCAAAATCCCATGTATTCTTCGCCAAGTCATAGCTGGGCTCGAACGTTGTCAACCCTCCGTGTAAATAAGAATACTTCAACTTCGTGTTCCCAGTGTCGAGCACATGATTCACAGAAACCTTATTTGCCGAGTCAATCACCAACGTCCCATCCAATATTGTCCTAGCATCACCTTTCAAATGAGTGTAACTCAAGTTCAATGACTTCTCTGCCACCCTAACAGTATTCATGAATTGAAACCTAAAATCCTGCAAATCAAAGTAAAAACAAGAGAAACAAACTATTGAGAAACAACAAAATGACCAAACTAATAAAATCAAAAGAAAGCATATAAGACAACATAAAGTTTCAATAGAACAACAATGTAGCATCGTGGACCAAAGCGGTCATAATCCTTCAGAACCATCACAAGTACGCCCGGCCTGCATCTTGAGACAACCTTTATTCTCTCATCAAACTTTCAGTCAAAAAATTTCCAATGACCAACTGTCCAACAATACAATCCAAATCTGTGTGATTGAATCATTTCCAGTGAATTCGTGATTTGAGAACCCAAAAATAGTTTATAAATCGAAGAGGTAACATTTGCAATAATCAACGAGAGATTTATTAATTAATAAGAACCTCAAAAAACAGAAGGATTCTCACTAATTAGAACTCACTTTCTTGGGGACGTTGTAGTCAACGACGAAGAAGCCGGGTCTTTCGACGGCTAAAGACAAACCATTCAAGCTGGGGCCGTTGACGACAGTAGCATCGGTGATGGAGGCGCGAAATTTGAGGTCTCCGGCATTGACGGATACGGTAGCGGCGGCGGCCGCTTTGTCCGGCTCATATCTAGCTTTGAAGGAGGCCTTCATCATTTCCTAGAGTTTGGTAAGCAAATGGAAGCTGATCTGTTTACGGTGGGATTTTGTTGTATCTCGTTTGACAGCTGATAAGACAAGAGCGTACTACAATTATTGCACGAGGTTCAACCCAGTTCCCGATGCCCCAGCTCTCATTCTTATTGCTCCGGCTCACAGCAATTCGCTAGCGCACAACGCACCCTATTTCTTCTCCTTTTATTTTCGCTCTTAAATATTGAGATAATTACACCATTCTCTTAAATTTGGTATAATTACATAACTTTTTTATGAATCGAAGAATTACATTTAGTATCTTTAATATTTATTTTTTTAATAAATTAATTTATTTTTTAATTAAATTCATTCAATTTGCAAATAGAATAAATTACAACGAAAATTTCTTAAATCTGACATAATTACGAATATTCCCTCTTTTTTTTGAAAAATTACAATACTCCCTAATTTTAACGGTTGTCTAATAATTATGGGTAAATGTAAATTTCATTAATATAAGTAATGGTACAGTACAACATGTGTTCTTCAATTGGTTTCTCCCTTAACCCAAGGAATACGCTATAATTTATACAATGCTCGTGTACTGACTGATGAAGGTAAATTGACACTCAGAATCCTATGTTTGACATCATCAGTGATCAGGATGCTCAAAGTGGCTGGTGTCCGCTCAGTGTGTTCAAATCTCCTCAAGTTCCTTTCCCTCCGTATGTGGTAGACACATGCTGCAAGTAGTGTACGGTAAGCGATATTGACAATGTGCTTACCTCTTCATTTCCGCATCGCCCACTCAATATCCATTGCCCAATCCCTGTTGGGCCAGTGAAATCGAATCCGTCTATGAATTTTAAGTAGGCACTGACGACTATATCTGCATCGGAAGAATAAGTGTGAATGAGATTCCGTAGCTCCCTCATCGCACAAGATGCACGCTCCAAGATGAGATAGCCATGGTTTATCCATAGATGGTAGTTTCCCAAGTATTGGGAGCCATAAAATGAACGAACGACGAGGTATCTTCAACGAGCCCGCAAGTAGCAATGACCATCCTACTTTCGGCTCAGGGGGATCAAATAATCGGTAGAGGGCCTGAGTAGTAGGCTACCCTCCGTCAAATCTCCACACCACTCGATCCTCACCTCCAAAAATAAATGGGAGGTTATGTGTGATCTCGATTGTCTAATAATTAGCCCATTCCGTTAGTCTCCATTAGTTCTCTATCCATTTTTTTGTGGTAAACTGACTAAAATGTCCTATTTATTTTTTTAAAATTTTTTTAGTGATTAAGTGAATAATTTTTCAAATTTTTCATTCACTCCTTCCGGTTCTTTTATAAATTTTTATTTTTTAAAAAAATTACAGTAAAGGCATAATTGACAATTTCATACCTCCATCCAAGGATTACATAATTTCATCAAACATTAGGGGGTATTTATAATTTTTCAAACAACGAGGGGGTATTCGTAACTATAATCAAATCTCATGGCGGTTGTTGCAATTTACTCTTTGCAAATATTATAAAAAAATATATATATTTACCATCGATTGACTTATTAGTAACCTATTGCAGGTCAAATAAATATTTTCAGATCAAACTATCTTTAAACGTCTTCAATCTTCATACAATAATGTAAGTGAGAAGGTATATTTATTATAAGGATATTTTAGTTAAAAAAATTAATAAATTAATCAAATGTAATATGATTTTTCAAAAATTCTTTTATTAATATCAACAAATTAAAAAAATTTGATTATCAAGTGATATATATCTTAGATAAAATCAAATACTAAACATAATTTTTCAGTAAATCTATTAGAAAAACACCAAACCTCACATAGAGCAGTATAACTATAATACTTGCAAACAACAAAAATTCATAAAAACTCAATTTTGGGGGAAAAAGAAAAAAAGGATTTCAATTAACTGAACTTTTAAACAAATAACTTCAAATCATCCCATATTAAATAAATTGACTAAAAGCAAAACGTGTACAATAAAAGATAAACAACACAGACAAATTTCCATAAAAATTCAACTCGAGTTCTTGCTACCATAATAATTATTTTTATACCCAAATCAATTGAACAATAAATCTCATCTCCCTCTACAAAAAAAAAAAAAATTAAATTATTCTAATAATTATTACAAATTAAACAAATAAAAAATATAAATACAATTAATTTTTACAAATTATTATTCCCACAACGAGGACGGGTTGAAATTCACAAACAAAAGGAATTTTAGTAAGAAAAATAATCTAACATCGATGAAAATTACAAAATAACAAAATTTTCTTATTGATTGAGTGGAAACCGTGTAGTTCTAACCGTTAGAGAGATTAAAAATGAGGATGTTGAAAATTATTTTTTTTAAACACGTTAATGTAAATTTTGATTGTTATTTTTATTAATAGACAAGATAAGTCTAGATATAAAGATTAATAGACCCAAGCCAAAGCCAAGCCCTATCGACCGCTGGGGTTCGACAGGACTTGACTTCGCCCCTGACAACATGAGATGTTCTAAAGGGGTTCCATGGATACAAAAGTTAATATTAGAAACACAAATGTTTTTAAAGACTTTTAATTGTATTACATATTGAATTATTGTGTATTTAATTTTAATTATTCCAAAAATTGTTATATTTTGTCACTTAAAACTTTAGCTATGTATGTTCTTAAATTATTGTGTATTATATTTTAATTATTTCAGTTATATTTTATTAGTTTTAACTTCTTATTTTTGTCATAAGTGTTAAAATCTCTAAATCGACCGAAACCTTACCGAATTGTACTTTTGATTTTGATTTTGAAAATGTCGATTTAAAAATTTATTTTATAAAGCTGTGAATAGAAATTCAATTTAAAATTAGCTTAAAAAAAAAAAAACTATAACACCCCTAAATAACACTAGTTATCAAAATTAGGATTCGTCATGTTTTTTCTTTAAGCCACATGGAAATGTAATTATTTAGAAAATATTATATTTATATAGTTTCTTAAGAGAAAATGCTTGTATAATCACGAGTTAGTAGTTTCTTTCTCAATTGCAAAATATTTATTAAAAAAATAATATCATTTATCAATATTAATTAAGAAAATAAACATAAAATACTTGATTGATTAATTGAAAATAAATATGATGAGATTAGCTGTGGCAATTGGATCCGAATCTAGAAAAATTAATTCCTAATGGGGTGAATTCGAGTCCAAAAAGTGAAGATCAGGACAGTAGTGATTGGGACTGATCCCCAGTCCATTAGGACAAGCCCCGAAAGATTTAATTTAATATATATAAGTTTTTAAAAAAAAATGTATGTAGCTTGACTAATTTTCCTATCCTTCCCGAGGACCTAACCCCAAATTTAACAATACTTAACGACGACGAAAATAAAAAAGTTGTTGTTAATATGTAAATTGTGTATTGATATGAATAGTTTGTGTTTGAAAGTTGTATGAATTATGATTTTTTTTTTCTTGACTTAAATATGTGACTTGGATAATGAACAATTCTATTTATAATTAATATATTAATTTTTTTATTTTTATTGAACAATTGAATATTTAGAGAAAGAGAGAGAGTCGGGTCTAACTCGCTCGACATGTTTTGCGGGATGGGGCAGGTCCCCAATCCTCCCTGGAGTTGGGAGGGTGGGTCTCGAGCCCATCCTAACCCTCCTCATACCTGTTCTATTGCCACTTTTATACGAGATTCATTTATCACGCAACATAATTCATTAGGGACCTACAAAATTGAACTTAATTAAATATATAACTCATATTGAACTCACGACCATGGCAATATTTTTCATTAATTGCCTAATACAATTGAATTTATTAAACACAACCCAAATTGGATACAAGTTACATTATTTTAAACCCTATCCAAGTTAAAGTTAGATGATTTTAGTGACTTGGCAAATGAGATCTGTGTTGATTATAAGGTGGACACTGGGAATACGAAATTGACAACTTTTGAGCTCATCTATAATTTGGGGAAGAACACACATGGAATTTGTTGATTTACATAGGTTGCAGAAGGATGTTGTTCAGGGCTACCTAATTGTGGCATCAATTTCATTTATTGCATCACTAGATGCTCAAAAAATTGCTAGGACTATCAAGCTTTAATTGAGTTTCTTGTCATTAACTAACAAATAGAGTTGATGGATCATGACTTGAACAGGTGATCATACTACAGAACACAATAAATCAACTTGAGTTCTCAAAGGTACCCATAAAGCTCCAAAAGTTGGATAGAGGAATTCATCTCTTCTTCAAGAAGAAAGAGTTCTAAAGACAGTAAAATACATACATAAAGTGAAAGTTCCCCTGACAAAATGCAGAAGTTGAACGAGGAAATTTATGAATGGTATAAGGTACAGTCAATTCAACACATTGCAATAGCTAAAAGGTCAGCAAATTATTACCAGCCAGCCCATTGCAAACAGTATAAATATCTTCAATAGATGGGCAGACGTGTATTCTTCCAACCGTAAGCTTCTCGGCCAGATTGAAACCACTGCCGGCGATGAGCAAAGACACAAGGAGCTCGCATTTCAAAGTCCCAGGTCGTCTCAGCATATAGTTTTGGCATTTTGTGCTCATCTGCCAGATTAACAGAGGCTGAAACCTGCAATGATGATAACTGAGTTAAACACAGCAGAGATATAGCAGGCGATATTAGTAAGTAGTTATGAGTAGATAAGTTATTAACCCAAATCAAAATTGACTTTTATTTGGTTAGTTGATACTATTGCGATTTGTGAATGATATAAATACACACTGGATATGTGTGAAAATTGCCTTCACCAAAACTGAAAGACTCCCACTAACAACTTATAGGAAACACGAACCCTGCAACTATCCAAGAGTGCACTAAGCAACAGTCGCAAAGGTCAATCCACCATTGACGACCAAATGCAAGGGATGCATATAACTGCATCATTAACTATTAGGAAAGTAGTCACTACTCAGTAGTTATATATGACAATGAGTTATTTGGAGTGTAAGTACTTGGTAGGCCAAGCTCCAGAGTTTCGCAATGAATATTACTGGAAGAGTACAACAAACTTGCCATCAAGAGAATCCAAGATTACTCATGAATGGTCCACTACCGCTGAATACATAAAGGCATGAACAAACTTTGTGTTTACTATTAGAATCTGGACCAGCTACGCTTAAAAAGGCATGGTTTGCCTCCAGCTCTGCGAGTCTCAATATCTATTATCATCCTCTCGATTCTCGTTTGATTTAGGTTAAGCACTAGAGAGTTGAAATATTTATGGCATGTCTCACAAATCATAAAACCAAGCATGTTCTAACTCATTCTGACAGGATGATGCAACAGAATCCAATCTTCTGTCCATATAATGCTCTTGAGTAATAACTTCTTGCATTAGTGCTATTTATTCTATTTAACCATCGTCACTTTTCCACTAAGTTTGCTCAAATATCTCAATGATTTTCAACATGAACTAAGAGTTGTGGTCCCTAAATAAATAGCAATCTACTATTATTTGCTTTTGCAACAGAAGGTCCACCACCAAATCCTTCTAAATGTATGAATCACAAAGAACTAAATCAAACATTGCGCAACTTTGTCAAACTTAATGCTTGGTAGATTGAACTAATAGCGAAACAATAACTGTTACTTACTTTGATTGACCCATTCGACTTCAGACTCATTGACCACTCGGCCCCCAAAGTCTTGCTAGATGTCTCATACGTAGCCCTCAACATATCACCCCCATACAACTTGCGTGAAACAGCAAGCCCCCATGAATTCTTCCCAAAATCATAGCTGGGCTCAATTGTTGTCGACCGTCCATGCACATAAGTATACTTCACCATCACATTCCCAGCTTCCGGCACATGATTCACAGAAACCTTATTTGCTGGGTCAATCACCAAAGTGCCATCCAATATCGTTCTACCATCACTTTTCGTATGAGTGTAACTCAAATTCAATGGCTTCTTCGCCAGCTTAAGACTTTGCGAGAATTTAAACTGATAATCCTGCAAATGAAAATCAAAACAAGAGGAATAAACTAATGAGCAACAGCAAAATGACCGAATTAACAAAATCAAACTCGTCATAAAGGTTCAATAAAACAAAAATGTGGCAACGGACAGTAAAGTGATCATAATCCTTCGGAACCATCACAACTACGCCCTCCCTGCATCTTCAGACAACCCCATTCTTGTTCAAATGTTGTGCAGAAAGAGAAGTACTGTATTGAACTCATAGCTAGAGAAAAAAACAGAGCAAGCTGCTGTAGTTCTTCTCTGATATGAATCGTATGAGCTTACAGGTAAAAATACAATTGGAAGAGAAAATATCTGCAACTAACCCAACTAACAGCTAACAAAGAAACGGTCTGGAAAATAAGAAAAACGTAATACAAACACGACTTCAAGGTGCTAAGTAATCGCAGGGGAGGACAGAGCAGTGGCAGCAGTATCACCTGCAGCACAAAACTCTTCTCCATCTCCATGAATTTCTTCAATTCTCTAAACAAATTTCCAGTAACAAAATTTCCAATATCCAACAATACATTTCAAATCGGTGTGTTGAATCACTTTTCAATGAATTCGTGTGTTTATTACTCCAGAATAGTTTATTAAACGAACAGGCAACAACTGCCGTGACCAACAAGAAATTCATAAACCAAAAAACCTCGAAAAAAAAAAATAAACAACGGACGAATGTTCAGTAATTGGAGCTAACTTTCTTGGGGACGTGGAAATCAATGGTGAAGCGGCCGGGTTTCTCGATGGCTACAGAGAAATCGTTCCAGCTGGGGCCGCCGACGGCAACATTACCGGCAATGGAGGTGTGAAGGTTGAGGTCGAGGGCTTTGAAGGATACGGTGGCGCCGGCGGCCGCTTTCTCCGGCTGACAATTGGCTGTGAAGGCCGCCCGCATTTCGTACGTGGATATCGCCATGGTGGCGGTTGTTTTGCGGCGGGTCAAAAGTCAAAGAAATAAACAGAGTTTTGCCGTTTCGGTTCATTTTGTAAGAGAATTTCTCAAAAAAAAATAAAATGTAGAAATTTGTATTGCATTCGGTATGTAAGAGAATTTTGGTTCTTCTTTTCATTTTGTAACTGTTTGTTTATTTTTGCTATTTCCTCTCTCTCTATATATATTCCTCCATTCCATATATACACATTATGTATAAGAGTAACATCATATATTATATTTTAAAACATATTTCATATACGTAACGTGTGTATATTAAATGAAGTAAAAAATTAAATAAATTTTGTTAAAAAATATTTAATTCAAAATGAGGCTACCAATCATTGATGTTTACGGACCGGACATCAAATTGGACAAATAATTGAATCACTGCGACACTAGTTCGATCGATTGACTCAAATTATATTATATATATATATAACATATTAATACATTAACTAAGATAATAAATATAAATATTTAAAAAATTTCAAATAAAATTTCATTCAATTAAACAAAAATAATAATATAAAAACAATAATAATGAACACAAAAAAGAATTCAATAATTTTATAAAATTAATACATATAAGATGTAATAATTTTAATTTTCATATTTTATAAAAAATAAATTATATTAATAAATAACTAATATATATGTATATTAATTGTTATATATATAAATTAAATAATATATATATATATATATATAAATCTCCCACCAACTGCTTTGGTTCCCTACTCTCCCACCAACTGCTTTCCTTCCCTGCTCCCCCACCAACCCCCTTTCTTTCTTCTTCCCCTACCCTCCACCGCCAATTTCCTCATTTTTCCCTAATTCCACCAACACTCTTTCCTTCTGTCCACTCCAAGTCCGACGCTGCAACTCGCCACTGATATCAGCTCCACTTGCCAACCGTCCTCTCCCTTCTTCTTCTCTTTATTTACCATTTTTTTTTTTTGAAAAAAATATAAGCTGAGTTGGCTGTTTTTTCAGGTTTTGATCGTTTCATACTGGATTTGACCATTCCGGTTCTCATTTTATGCAACATACCAAATGAGTCACGATATATCCAATGTTTGACATCATACCTTGTCCGTGTGTTTTTAAATATTTTAGCATAAATACATACATATATATACACACATATTCATAAATATATATAAGAATATATGATTTGACAATAAATAGTATTTTTTTATCTCAAAAAACACAACATTAAACATACAATACTTATTTTAAATTATCTCAAAAAATAAATTTCAAACATATATACTATCTCTAACACATACTTATTTTATTTTTCTCTTTTTATCTCCATAAAACACAACAAAACACTCAGAAAATGAATTCAAGTACTATGGTTGTTTTTCAAACTTATTTTGAATTATTATTGAATACAAAACAAATCGTTTTGGTTTGGTTTGATATTAATCGAACTGGATTTGAATTGAATCGTACACAAGCTGAATTTGAGTAAATTGGTATTTTAAAAATATTTTTGTTATATTTTAACTAATCGAATTGAGATCTAAAAGTTGTCAAACAAGAAATAACTAGACATAATTACATTCTCCTCCCCTGAGGTTTAATGTAATTACATATAGACTTCATATAGTTTGGAAAATTACATCCAACACCCTTAAAGTTTGCTTCCGTCTAATAAATAAGTACTCTAGTTGGTCAAAATTCACTAAATTTATTGACATTAACAAAAAAACTGAACAAAAATCGATATCTGCCCTCGATTGACTTATTATTGATTTATTGTAAGTCAAAATTTTCTTCAACTAAAATACTCTTATAACGGTGGAGATTTACCTTTTCACATGCATTAATTCATGAAGGCATATAAAGGTAATTTAGACAAAAAAATATATATTTGACCTGTAATAAATCAGTAACAAGTCAATTGTGTATAAATATAATTTTTCTTTTTTTTCTAATTATTTTCTTAATATCAATAAATGGGGTGAATATTAACTAATAGAGGGATGTCTTGTTAGACGAAAGCAAACCTTAAAAATGATAGACGTAATTGTTTAAAGCCACAAAAAATTTATATGTAATTACGCTAAACCTTAAAAAAAAAAAGTATAATTATCTCACAAAATTATATTCAAACTCAATTTGCTAAATTTAACGAATCGATCCCAAGTATAAAATAATTTGATGAAATTTTCGGTCTTTTCTTGGGCTTCACAAGAATTCTTTGGGCTATTGTTCTTTTATTTAGTCATAAATTATAAGTGATGTATATATGTCAATATAATTTTAAGAAAAGTATAGATTAATACGAGAAATATAAAAATAAAAGTATTTTTGTGTTTTTCAAATAGATGGAATAAAAAAGATTAATTCTCATGTTTTTTTTTAATTAAAGATAATTTACCCTATATGATATAAGAAATGAGTAAAACTTCGATTTTAAAAAATAAATTACTCTCTATATTATTAAAAAAATAAAATAAATTACCCTATATCTAAACTGTTATTAGAGGGCAATTTGCTCAATTTCTCAAAATACAAGAGATAATTCATAAATTTTTCTTCTTATAGAAGTTCATTTTGCTAATTTTCCATATTAGATGGGCTAAATTGCAATTTTTCGCTTACCAAAGGCGCGGGGATTTAAGAAGCGGAAAGCCCTGCTTCCCGCCAAAGCGTTTGCCGCGAGAATACCTACATCTCCTCACCCTCTCTCTCTCTCTCTCTCTCTCTTCGCCGTTGCTCTCGAGGTGACTTTGATACTCCTGACGAGGTGAGCCTTAGAGTTATTCTCCACTCCAAGATCTGCTCTTCATTTTTCAGATCTATTTATTCTGTTTAAGGTTTTGTGAAATGCTAGGGTTTTAAGCTACGTAGCACAAATGTTACTCGTACTGCCATTTCCTTGGATACTATTCTGAGCTCTTGCGAATGAGAGAGCTGCTCTGAATGAAAAGCCTGATTCTTTGTGTATTGGTACTTCAATTGCAGAGATTTTAGCAAAAGGCGTGTAATAGGAATTTATATTCAATATTGATCTGCATTAGATCTGAAGAGATCTGTGGAGTCACTGAACTTCAAATCTTGGATAATGCTGAAACTTTTTACTTCTTGTTCCTTTAAGTTGCGTATCTATTTTCAGTTTGATGATTTTTGAACTTCATATGGTTATTTCTAGCTTGGTTGTTTATTCGTGTAATCTGGAAATTGATAAAATTAATGATTTCTTTAGGAGCTTACCTGTGAGTTTGTGTTAAGAATTTTTTCCTTGAAATGTGAACCAGTGCAGTGTGCACATTAGGTGATCTCAACATAAGCATAAGAAACTTCACTCCTTGATTGTCTGGATTACTTTTATGTGAGTTTTCTTTTCTGTACTTCTAGTTATATTGGATTTTCTTGAAATTAATTTACGTACTATGTCTATATATACTAATAAGTACGAAAGAGTTGAATTATAACAACTGTAATTATTTTAATGAAGGACACTTGTACTTGCATGGTTAACATTTCTACAATGACTATGCTTTCTGGCTTATATATAAGTCCCTTCTTGAGATTAAAGTTCCTTCCTAGCTTCAATAGTTTGAATATATATGCTAGCTTCCATAGTTTAGAAATGTGAAAAGAAATTTCTTTGGTTTTCTTCATTCAAGTCTAACTTCCATCAATGCTTTGTGGTCTTGGCAGCGCATTTTTCCAAATTGGTGTTGGATTGAATTCATTTTTCCGGTTGATCTATCATAATTTTGCTGCTGCGGGTTTGTACACCAAATAGCAACAAGAAACATTTGATTTTGATCTTTTCTATATATTAATGGAACTAAGGCGTTGTGAAACTAGACATTTTATCCAGACTGTTAGGGATGGTTTGGTGAAAAAAGTTAGCAACATAAGTTCCCATGGAAGGCCAGTTATTCAATTCAAGACTTTAAAGGATGTGTATGAGAATGAAGATATCAAAAGACTCCAAGGGTCTCCTTCAAATTTGGTATTCAACTACGAACAGTTGAAACGTGAAAATTCATGTTTTCCAGTGGCTGATAGAATATTACAGGAAGTAAAACATGAAACTGATGAATTTGTTCCTCGTGCTGATGATGATGTGGATAGTGATGTGGATGATGACACCACATTGAAACAGCTCAAGGTACGATTGTTAAAAAAGAAAAGGAAATCCATACACAGTGATGAGGATACTAAACAGGATAATGTGAATGAAAAGCCAGTGGAAGATGAACCTGATCTTTATGAGCCCCTTATCAATTGGAAACTAAAGCCTTTAAAGGCCTCAAAGGCTAAAAGGAAACACATGAATCTAGATGTTGTCTCCTCTTCAATCATTAACTTTTCTATTAAATCTGAAGAGCATTTGATGTCCGAAGGGTCCTCTCAAGTTGGTCGTGAACTAGCTCCAGTTATTTGCGTCAAAGTCGAGGTTCCAGATGCTGAGCAATTAGGATGCCTAGATAAAACCTCTTCGGCTGATGACTCATCTATTGCCCATGATGAGGGACTAAATCCAGTTGGGATACTGTCCAATGGATTTCAGCAAACAGCTCTGCTTGAATATGGAGAACCACAATTGTCTGGCGGAAAGTACGAAAACTGTGTTACTAATGAGACCTTATTTGACCATCTGGAGGACGTAGAACCTATTTCTGTGCTTGTGCCCTGGGATGGAACACGTGTGAAGTTAGCAACTCCAGAATCTATTTGTGAAGAGTTTCTCGATTCCCCCCCTTTGCCGACTGAGAAAAGAAAAGAGACAAGGGATGCACATTCTTGTATCAGTTCACCACCTGAGGATCCAGAGTCAGATGTTTTTAGTCATTCCGGAAGTTCTTCCAGTATTGAAGAACTATCAGAGCAAAGAAGTAGTTCTGGCGTTCGAGCTCCTGATATGGCTACTAATGGTATTGGTTGCAGCGTACTTCATCAGGAGCTTAACTGCATCCTCTTTGAGGATAAATCTAATGCAGATTTTACATATAAGCAAGATGATTCTATGAACAGTCCTGGCAAGGACTGTGGCTCTCAAGTGAATTCCATGATTTCATTGAGGACTGATGAGAGTTTACTTTCGGTAGAGGATGCTAAAGCTGATGAGGAGCAATCTTCAACATGTTCCTCTAATGCCATTAAGAAGAATGACTTACATTGTGAAGGTCCCGTTGAGGATGAGTTACTGAAGGCTGAGGAGAAGCAGAAGCCAGCATCTCCTGTTTCTGGTACAGAAAGTCAGTCATCTTTAATGAGCCGAGCTTGTGATAGCAAGGGAGGAAATTCTAAACCAGAACCATGTCAACCTCCGGATAGGCTCCTTTCAACACGAAAAGTAATTTTAGTTTTCTGCATGATGTTTTTGTTTTACATATATTGCTGGAATCATTTGAACTATAATTAGTATGTATCTGCAGGTCATATCTCCATCTTCCCAAGAACAATTGCACTTGGTGATGAAATCGTTTCAACTATGTGACTATGCCGATCAAGATGGTAAAACAAATTGCATGAATTTCTCTGATGTATAATGAGTATTTTTCATTCATAATTGGGCTTGAAGAGCAGTGATCCATTGAATTTTTCTTAAATTACACTAAAGATAAAGCTAGTTGAGAAGAATGCCAGAAAAAAATTGACTTTATCTCACGGACATTGCTTTATTATCCTCATGAGAAAAGGAAAGCGACTGCGTGAATGTAATATTTAGTGAGGGCTTTTCTTTAAATGTTATCCTAGGTGCTCTAGTCTAATGGTCTTCTAGTTCTAGATCTGGATTATGGTGTTTAAGGAACTTGTTTTGGTGATAGAAAGGTGAATATGGAATCATCCCTACCACCTCTGGTTTCTCCCCTAATTATGATGCCCTTTGTTCAGCTCTTGTAAAATTTCTACTTTCCACGAGAATAGCTTTTGTACTTGCATTAGGTTTTGGGATGTAGACGTTCCTAACCATGCTGTTATTTTCATATTCCATGTTTCTAATATTTGTGTCTACATTTGTCTTGAGCGTCCTGTTCCATGTTTGCAGTTTCAGATTGCAAGAGGAAGCTCTTTGGAAAACAAACTGGGAAGAAGGCTTCACCTGTGAGATCAGATATCCAATCTGATAAAGTAAATGTTAATCATCATAGACAGTCTGGTCAGGTTAGCCAGCAAAAAGTTATAAGTCCTAGACATATCATGAAGAAATCACACATTGCCAAAGGAAATCTTGAGGGTCCTCGTTTCTCACGTACCTTACCGAACCTCAGTACTGGTTGTACCTCCATTCAAGGTTGTTCTGAAAGTGCTATTGCATTCTCACAGCGACAGATGCATGACATGGAGTCTCTTGCAGTGAAGCTGATAGACGAGTTAAAGTCCATGAAGGACATTGTAGAACAAAAATTGCTTTTTGAAGCATATCGCAATGTTTCCTTGAAAAATAACGCGGATGAGGTATGTATCTGAATGTCTAATTTAGGTTTTATCTGATTAACCATATTTAAGGTGCCATATGTTTTCTAAGCTCTCTGCTGCAATAAGACTTTAGTTACAGCAGTTAGTAATGACAATAACATACCTTTTCCCCCATTAATTCTTCTAGTAGAAGGTTGTAATTTATCTTTGAATTTGCTAGTATGTCAACATAGAATGTTCCTGGTGCTCTGAAAAGTATTGATTAGAACTGTACCAAGTACCAATGTCTCTCTCAAGTGGCAACTACTGTTTGACTTTTGAAGTCTGCGCATATCGTCTTGCTTGAAGACTATGTATGCATCATTTTGGAACTTTATTTTGCCTCCAAACTCACTTATACTTCCACTTCCTGGAGAAGTTATAGTGGATTTGAGGCTACATTAAGTTGATAAATGTGCCTAAATTGGTTAACAGACCCAGGCATATGAGGGGAGCTATTACATATTGCCTTTACCAAAGGACTTCAAGTTATTCTTGTAAAGAAAATCTTAGATCCCATTTTCTGTACTCCAATTAGGATCCACTTCAATCTTTCTGTTAGCTTCATGACGCCCAGTACAGGTGGGCTTCCTTTTGACATTTAGCTATTGTCAGTCTGTAGGCCCTAAATTAAAGAGTACGCTTTTGAGCCCATTTTTGGAAATGCATTAGTTTAATTGGTTTGAGCTAAAATTAGAGATTGCATAATCCACAAAGTTTGTTGCCAGAAAGCCCACGATTCTGGCTTCATAATAGTTGATAGGATAACATTTCCCATTTACTTTTTGAACCTTAATGATGGTGGAGATATGTTGGCAGTGCAGTATATTTGAAGCTAATGCTATGATATTTTTAGCATCATTTTCAACTTTCTGTATCTTGTGTTCAAATTTAAATGTCCATTCCACAAAACCCAACTTGATAAACAGTTTTTTCAACCCAATTTTTTAATTTAAACTGGCAATTCTGTTGTATTTGTTCGGGGGTCCTGCTGAGTTGAATATATTAAAAGGTTTACTAGAAGTTCTCAATATCCTGTTTGATATTAGATTAATACGCATGCGCATGCTTTAGATTTCTGAAAATGCATGAAAACTGCATTTGCATTTAGATAGGTACAGAAAACTGCCTAGCTTAGATATGTTTCTTTCTTCTTGACAGGTAAAATCGGCCATTAACAATGCTAAGAAGGTTGAGGAAATGGCTCGAAAGTGGATCTCTGTGATGGCTAGGGACTGCAACCGATTCTGTAAAATAATGGTCTGTGGCCCTGCTGTACTCTTGTTTACTCCCATTCACCTTCTGAAGTTTATTTTAATTGATAATGAATTTTTGAATGAGATTTGAAAATATTGAACAGTTATCATGCTCAAAACTAGTACTTGTCAAGCTATTTTATTAGCCAAATGAAGTGCTTTAACAGAGCTTTTAAAGAGTAATTGTGTTATAGACTTTGGCTCCCCCTGATTTCACTTCACTTTCTGTTCATTGTAGAAAATGACTCCAAATAACACAACTGGTTCCAAGGATGCTGTCCCCAGGTCGAGGAAGAAGATTATATTTGCCGATGAAGCTGGTGGAAAGCTCTGCCATGTCAAATTTTTTGAAAACAATGAAACTTCTCCCATTTTCGATGATGTGAAACAGTGAGGCCATTCAATTTAGCCTTGATGTTGTATATTTCTGCTATGCGCTCATCTGATGCTCAACCAGAGAAGCAGTTCCAGGTGGTTGCAGCATCCTTCGGTTGCCCATCAATGATCAAACTGAAGGTACCTTTGTGCATTATTGTGCCTTTGTATTTCGTTTTCCATACGAAGTACTGGATTGACCATTGGAGTTGTTGAAATGGTCATGACTCATAACCCCTTAACATCCCCTGAGAGTTTCTGTGATTTAGGATCTCCCTGTATTGTACCTTGTATTTTGTAATTTGCTATTACCACACGTGGTCCATATCTTCTCTGTTCAAGGCGAAAACCATGATTGATGCTCAAAAGAAACTTATTTATTTATTATTATTTTCTAAGAAATGTTGCAATAAAACAGTAGCAAAAGAAATTTTCAGGTTTGTCGTAGAATGATATGCAATGAAGAGTTATACTTTTTGTGTAGTAGGACATTTGTTAAATCGAATTATATTTAGGTGAGAAAATTCGGGTTTGTACCCGCTATAGAGGATTTATCCATCAATATATCCATGTTTAGTAGTAAAAGAAACGAGATGGGGCCACACCTGATTCACCCTCCAGCCACGAGCGGTTTCAGGTTTCCAATCCACGTGTCAATACTTTGTAATGTAAATGCACCAATTAGTGATCTGCTCTAACAGGAAGCCTAAGGCTAAATAACCCGCTTTCCAATAGTTTAAACTCAGATTGGATTTAATTCGATGAAAATTAATTATATAATAAGTATAATACATTTGTTATGTAATGAATTTACAGTTTAAGAAAGATAATTAATTACATGATAAATGTATTATATTTATTATATAATTGATTTGGTTCGATCACACTTGATATCAGTAAAATTTTTCTTAAATTTAAATATTTTGGTTGCAGTAGTAGCGGAGAGCAAGCAACTCTATCTGCGTCTTTCTCCAATAATTTGGTTGCAGATTATGTGTGCAAAATAAAGGCATGATCATAGATATCCCCTCATTGATAAACATTTTGCTTGAGCCACTACCACTTCTATTCATAATTAAGTTGCTGACTTATTATCGCAAACAGGTTTGTGTATACATCTGAATGATCATAACCGGTTTTGTAAGAATGCACAATACATTTATATTATACAGACATAATGCAGTATGAATCATATCTAGCTCCTAAAAAATCAAATAAATAAAAAAGAGAAAATCCAGATACTGATAAAATCTGAATTGATCAGAAGACTAGTCCCTCAGCATCATCCACAGAAAACTTCCTTTAATATCTCCGTGAAAGCCTCTACAATGACTCTGTGATGCATTCTTGAGTTGAGTGAAAGGAAGCTCATCAGGAGCTGCTCCAACTCTTTATGCTCAAACATCTGTTTCTCAAGAATCATTTCCAACATGGACTTCTTGAAATCTTCAAATGGATCCACGGACCTCTTCACCACAACAAAACTCTCCTTCACTTTCCCATGTTTCTTTTCTTGATCACCAGAATCAGTTTCTGGCGCTTCCATCTCCCCGTCTTTCCATTCCTTTGAACCGTAACATTTAAATCTTCGTGCTCTAAATCTCGTCCGCTCCACTGCTTTCTTGCTCCCATTGAGGGGTTCCTCCTCAGCAAGAGATGTGGAGTTGAAGCTATGAGGAAACGGAAGCAGGCTGCACGCAGCCTCAGCCTCATTGTTAGTTCTAGCTCTTGATTTCCTTATTGTGCTTTTATCTTTCTTCTTCTTCTTCTCGGTTCTTGAGGGTGCAATGGGCCAGTCTGTCTCATCAAAGTCACTTGATGAAACAGGTGAGTTGTACATCGTTTCCTTTTTTTTTGGTGTAGAATGTGTGTTTCGTGTTGTACCTTGAACCATCACCGTGCATGATCTTGATTCAAATGCACAGCCAAGTGGGGTGACCTTTGACGGTGTAGGTGGTGGAGGATCAGGGAAGTAGGGAAACGAAATGTCGAATTGTTTAGAGTTGACAGGGGAGAATGTAGGAGCAGGCAAAGGGGTTCTAACCATCGAAGAATGATTCTTGGGACGACAAAATTGGAAAGAGTTGAGGAAAGAGAGCCCATGTTTGCGGATCTTGGCTTTGGACATCCCTTGAGTTTTCTAAGATTGAGGAATACTCAGATTACCTTCTGATGCTGTCTTTGTGCCAAAATCTTGGTTGTGTATATATAGAATGTTGAATCAACACACACCTGTATAGAAAAATTAGAGGGATAGGATAGGCCGGCCTGTGCTGTTAAGAGGGTAATAACAAATTTGGCAGTCTGAAACTGACCAAATCTTAGTGGTTTATGCTTTATACCTGAAAGCTACAGCAGGAATTCCTTTTGATGTCATTTTTCTAAGAAATGGTCTTTGGCTTCTTCATTAGCTGCACACAGGTGTTTTACTTGAAGTGGTCAACTTTTAGTTTTAAGTCTTAAACTTAGTATCCCTAACTAGTCATTGAAATAAAGTAATTTGGTGAACTTCTTCTGTGAATTTTCTTTTTCTCATTAGTCGACTTACGATAGAATTATGGAAATTCTTGTGGTCCGGATCAGGTTTGGTCGGATCACTATGCTTGAACTGCGTATTAAACACATAACAGATGTCAATTCATCTACCGTGTGATTGGCTTAAATTAGTAAACTTGACCACAACTCGAACTTCTCTCCGACTAAGTTGTGTATGATAGTGCAACACCAGAAAATCATAGCACAAATTCATGGAAGTAAGATCCAGCAAGCAGGAGGATATAACTTACAAGACCAGGTCAAGAACTCTTATCAATTTACAAGAATTTTGTGCTTGTCCTGAACTGTTATCATGTTGTACAAGTCCATTCTAAAGATAAGGTTAGTTCTTGTCCTTTTTAGTGACAAGGGTCTCAACTGAAACTGACAAGAAGAACAAGAACTAAGACACTAATCTTGTACGCATTGTGTGGCAGTGATGTGTTGGTTCTTTCTTATTAGGAGCTTGTGAAGAACTCTTCAAACTCAATGTATGGAAAAGCTAATCGAATTTGCTTGATGCTGTAGATAATTCAAAGCATATTCCAAAAGCTGCTCTTTGATACCATTCATCAAGTTTCTGAGAAATTCCCTCCCAAGTTTGTGGGATTTATACATTGAGAAAGCACATCCCATATGGATATATCAATCTCGATCTGCATTTATGAAATTAGTTTTATATATCGTATTTCACATAACATGCTTAGATACTGTTGCATATACAATTGTCAGGTCAGATCTTTTGTTGCAAATTCGTGCTAGTTTCATATTAGTTGTATGTGGCATATTCAGTATATTTTAACTAAATAATATTTTAACTATATATTATAATACTAATAGGAAGTTGGTCAAGCCCAATACAGGTCTGGGCTGAACTGCACTTTGATGGACTGAGTTGATCCATGGGCCTTGATGCCTTTAAACTTTCTACCTCTAATCTTGAAACGTTGTGTAAAGCTACTTCACATGGCCATGCAATTTTCCATAATCAATAAAGAATCGAAGCCTGATAGTTGTAACTTTTAGATAAAATCGCATTTTTGATCGTATATGTTAGGGCCTTTACAAGTTAGTTCTATTTATTATGATTTTTTCACATTTCATCTTATAAGTTAAAAAAAATTCTCAATGGTAATTACACGGACATTTTTCGTCAACGAAAATATATAAAAATAGTACAAAAGTACTAACAAATCCATTAATTATTTGTGCCTATTTTGATTTTTATGAAAGGTAATTTGGATTTAATCCGACATAAATGTGTGCTAAAAAATTCTTTACCTAAATATAAGAATAAAGGCAAAATACTTCTCTATTGAAGCAAAACATTCTGTTATATATGACAGTGTAGTTTATGCATCATTCATGCGATTTTTAATGCTTTTTAGGAATAAAATATTACTTTATATATTTATATATTATATTAATAATATTCATTTATTTATAACAATACCTATATTTTTATCAAAGAAATATTAAATCATACATATAAATTTTAAGAAAAAATAGAACCACCCCCGGAGCCAACGTCTTCTCTCCTTCCCCCATCGCCGACCCTCCGTCCCCTTCTCCCCAGCGACGACCCCCTTTCCTGCACCTTATGTCAGCTTCCCCTCCCTTTTCCCCATTTGTTGCACTCTCTACCTTTCCCCAACTGCCCCCCCCCCCCCAATTCCCAAGCACTGCGTCCCCACCTAATACCCCACCTGAACGCAATGGGATAAAAATGAACAAAATTACCAAAGGATTGTGGTATGCGAATCATTCCTGGAAGTAAACAAATGACAGAGGAAAGGAAGAAAGATGTGCTAAGGAAATCTTACCAGTCAATGATGAATGCCCCACCTGAGTGTGAAGCACCCTCTAATACAGAGAGGGAAATGGAGGTGGTTTCTACTCTCCGCCGAAACGGACTTCTCAATCTCAGCGCTGCTACTACTACTAGCACTTGCTTTGCAATAGCTGGTGAACCTTGGACGCAAAACCCCATGAAATTTCTTGGCTGAAAACAGGTTCTTGGAGTGGAGAGCAGAAGTTTCTTGGAGAATCAACAAGAATGAGTTTTGGGGAGTTCAAGGCCAAGAAATGGAGGTGGGATCGGAGAGTGGCCATGGATGAAGATTGACTTGTGTGAAGTGTTGCTGTAAAAAGAGAAATGTGAGTTACTCTTATAGAGGTTATGTGCAACGGTCATATTCTTCTGCAACGGTCATATTCGTCTACAACGGTCATATTCGTCTGCAACGGTCATATTCGTCTACAACGGTCATATTCGTCTGCAACGGTCATATTCTCTATTTTTTTATTTTTGATTTTCTCATATTTTTTGAGCCTGTATGGGCAACGGTCATATTCTCTTTTCTTTTCTTTTTTTTTTTCATTTTTAATTTTCTCACATTTTTTGAGCCTGTATGGGCAACCGTCATATTCTCCATTTTCTTATTTTTGATTTGCTCATATTTTTTTGAAAAAATCTACGACATGGGAATAATTATTTTTAAAAAAATGACAAGTTAATGTTTTCTTTATCTTTTCTTCTCTCCTCCCATTTTTCTCCTTTTTAAGTTAATATTTATTTTTATTTAATTAATTAGTTTTAGCATAATCTTTTTCTTTCATAAAACTTATTAGATTTAAATTAAAAGTTAAGTAGTTACCTACCAATTTTTACAACTTATTAACAAAATTATAAGTATTAAATTATTCCTCCAAATACTTTTTCACTTTTTATTTTAATTTTCAATTCGTAATATTTTTATTTATTAACAACAACTTATCAAGAAATTATTACCTGATACAATTTACGTCAAAATATAGTATTACTTGATTTTAATGGTACATGTTCTTTTTTGTCTTTTATCAATAAAAAAATAATATTAATACACCAAATACCCTAACTTCTTACAAGATGTGAAAATATCTCATAAATTTTAATATCTTATTTTATCTAAATATTTAAGAATATTATTTTTAAAATAAAATAAAAGACTTATAAATATAATTATACATATGTTTTTAATTAAATATATATTATGTAAATTGATCGGTTTAAAAGATATACGAGTCCAATTGATATGGACTATACTCAAAGTTTGGGCTTAGCGAATGTAAATCATGAAGGGGACCTGCAAAAAAAACGTTAGCACTCCGATACCCAAATTAGTATTGTATTTGAGATGAAATAAAGCAAAATAAATAAATAAATATAATTAAAATTGAAATATGGTGAATAAAGTCAGTAAAAAGTGCAAGAATACGTGATAATGTGCTTGTAGAGTGATTAGAGAATATTTTAAAAGGTGAGAGATGATTTAGAGAGTAGGAGAAGTGTGAGGGACGTGAGAGTACGTTCAAAGAGTGAGAAAGGTGTCAGGAAGTGCTCCCAGTGTGAAAGAGTGAACCTGTATTTATAGGGAAGTGCTATCTTCTGATAGAGTTATGCACGTTTCCTTCATTTGTGGGAAAAGTTGATGAAGACCTTTTGGATAAACCATAATTTGATCTTATCTTCTATTAGGCGTGTTTTTAAATCTTTATCTTCGAGTTGGGGGACCCTTAATCAGCAAGGACCCTTAACCGCTAGGGAGTCTAGGGTTTTAGGGGGACTTCCCTCGTCTAGAAAAAGTCCTCATCTCCGAGTTGGGGAACCCTTCATCAGTGAAGGCTCCTAACTGCTAGTGAGTACAAGCTGCTAAGGAATCCAAGGCTTTGGGAGCACCTCCCTTTTTTGTAAGGAGTCCTAGTCGCCAGTGATGTCCTCCTTGCTAGGGCTGATGTGGTCTAATATAGATGTTGACCTCGGGGTTGGTGAGATGCCACGTGGGAGAGTGGCTACCACGTGTGTGGGCCTTTTGGGACGAACATTTTGTTGGGCTTTCATCATAGTCCAATTAGGGGATGCCTTCAGCCTCCTTCCTTTGCCAATCTGTTTTTTTGGGAACACCCGCCAAGGCCGCCTGTCAGGTCCTCTTGGGTCTCTTAGAATGTTATATGCCTCTTGTTTCTTTCTTCTTTTTGGCTCGCTTGAATCATTGTGAGCCAGCCTATTTTTATGCACATTTTAAATATATGATGTTGATCTAAATTAAGTAAGATCTCAACCTTTAAATTTAATCAAATTCAACGTCTATTTAATAAGAATATAAATATAATTTATTTAAGATAAAAAAACTAAAAAAAATGATCGTATATTGCACAAAAGTGTGTGAGGATCTTAAAAACACATAGGATACATTATTATTTTCTTTTTCCACAATGGAATAAATTGCTCTTTCTAATATCCCTAAGCATATGTCAAACAATAGTTATAAGATCACATAAATCCAAAATCAACAATTAATCTCCTAAACAAATGAGAAAAATACATAATAACCCCCTAAAATTCGTGCCCACGCGACATCCTACGACCAAGGAACACCTGACGAAAAGTTAAAACTTACGATCAAACACAATTTCCCCAAGTTTCAGGAAACGAAAATGAAATAAAAACAGAAAAAAATAAAAAAAAAAGAACAACAGAAAAACCAATTGAGAGAGAGAGGGGGAGGGAAGAGGAGAGAGGAAGGCCTTACACAGTCAGTTCCCTCCTTCCCGATCTCTCCCTTTTCCGTAAATCCAATCCTATATAGATTTCTTTCGATCGATCAAGATTCCGGCGAGGTGGTAGCGGCGGTGCATGCATGGTTAACCATTCCATGAGGAAGCTTTGCCCGAATCTGGACAAAGAAGATGGCTTGGAGACGGTGCTGGAAGTTCCCATACCGGAGGAGATGTTCAACAAGATGGGCAGCAACGCCGCCCTCCGCTGGCACAACATGCGCAATCTTATGCGCGCCCACCACCGCAGCTCCGCCGATAAGTGTGCGGGCGCCAACCCTTTGGGTCCCACCTCCACCAACAACGACCAGTTCATGCTCCTGCTGAAGCTTGTAGGATCTGCGTTCATACCTTGTCGGATACAATTAGATCATGCTCTCACCATCCCCATTAAGGATGCCACCATTGTAAGTACCGTTTCTTCCCTCCATTTTCATGTTACTTAATTGATTTCTTTTTTCCAGTTTTTCTCCCTTTGAATGATTGTGCTGGTTTTGGTATTGTCTGCCAAATATTACTTTAATTCTGTCAAGAACTACGAAATGTGTGAAATCTGTAGTGTCTTTGATAAGTGGGCGGCAGTGGGATACGAAGAAAAGCTCTTGTTTGGTCTATGACACTTTGAACGATCGTCTAATCTAAAAGTTTATCTAATGTTTTAACACTTCTATAGTTTGTATAGATGTCTGATGGATCGATTCTGCACGTAGTTTCTAATCCATTGCGAGGCTACTTTGGTCATCCCTAAGAGCAGATCGAATTTGAATGAGGGATTAAGTTTATACTCTTTATTGTCCTGTTGATGGATTGAAATTTGTAAACCAAAGAGATTGTGATTAGTACTGAAAGAGCTTCACATAGAGTGACTTTTGACATAGCCGGAATCCATATGTACACGCTCGTTACTTATACTGTTTTGACTCTGAAACTATGGTTAAGATGATCTCCATGTTCTTACCAGTTCTTTTTAGTTCTGTCCAATTTGTCATGGGCTTGCCTCATTCATATTTATGGCATTACAGGGAGCTTCCACTGCCAAGTACATTGTACAACAATATCTAGCAGCCACCGGCGGGCTGGCTGCTCTAAATGCCATCAATAGCATGTATGCCATTGGACAGGTGAAGATGCATGTGGCATCAGAGGCTGTGCAAAATACTGAAAGCGCTAAACGAAATTGTGAAGCCGGCGGTTTTGTGCTCTGGCAGAAGAATCCTGATTTATGGTACCTTGAACTTGTTTTGTCGGGCCACAAGATCAGTGCCGGTAGTGATGGCAAAATAGGGTGGAGTCAATCTTCCTCGAATTCAAACGCTACCAGAGGGCCTCCAAGACCCCTTAGGAGATTTTTTCAGGTACTCAAAAAGAAATTCAAAAAAGAAGTATGGTTGTGTTTGCTTGTGTTGGATTTGGAGCTAAGGACTTCATTTTCAGCTATCGTTCCACCAAATCCTTGCATCCAAATGCAGCCTCGCTCTCTTGTTATTTGCACGACTACCTATTCCATGCTTCTTCTGCTCCTAAATAACATTTGTTCTGTAAATTTTGTGATGTCTAAAGGGCTTAGACCCCAGATTGACAGCCCACCTGTTCTTAAACACGGTCTGCATCGGTGAGAAGAAGATCAAGGACGAAGATTGTTTCATACTGAAGCTAGATACGAGCGCGGAGATACTCAAGGCACAGGGCACTGCCAATACCGAAATAGTCTACCACACGATATGGGGATACTTTAGTCAGAGAACTGGCCTCCTCATCCAATTCGAGGACACAAAACTAATACGAATGAAGACGTCCGTGGGTGATGATTCGGTGTTCTACGAGACGAGCATGGAGTCGGTGCTGGAAGACTATAGACCTGTGGATGGCATCAATATAGCACACAGCGGGAGCACTACCGCCTCGTTGTACAGATACGGCAAGACGCTGAAGAGAAAGTGGAAGTTGGAGGAGACATGGAAGATTGAGGAGGTTGATTTCAACATTTGTGGGCTGTCCGTTGATTACTTCTTGCCACCAGCAGATGACAGGAAGGATACTGAGAATGATGAGCAGGGCATATAAATGATGCTAGGACATTTTTCTCTTTTAATTTTTGATTCCGAGTGGGAAAAGATGTTAGATGAATCTTCTTTTTTTTTTTTTTTGTTGTATATAGGCTATATGGAAGTTGAACTTTTTCCTTTCCGACACGACGTTCGTATCTTGCGTCCCGGAAAATTGAAAGAAGAGTGATCAATTATATAACAGTATATCATACTTGCTGCTGTGTGATTGGTTGGGTGGGTTTTGAATTTTAAGTAAGAAATTTTCCCTTTGCTTTAGTTTGCCAGTAGTTTTGGAAGCCATTTTATAAGGGAAAAGAAAGCAAAGTACTTGTGTTAACACTAAGACCATGAGTTGGTTGAGATTTGAACGTTGGTTCTCCTTTTTTATTCTTATGTATATTTTTTTTATTTATAGAAGCAGTAATTAATGATTACATCGACATTTCAATAAATTGAGAAACTAAATAATACATCAGTTCAATCAATATATCAATATAATTAAGTATTATAAAATAATTATTATAATAAATTCAGATAAAGTGATACAAACACCCACACATTTATCGTGGGTGGGACTTGAACCCATGACCTCGAATGTGTTCATGTGACCTCAACCTGCAATCAAAAGCTGACATTATTATGAAGTATTGAATAACTTTGAAATAATTATCATGATAAAAGTGTTTGGATAAAATAAAATAACTCATAAGATATTAGCACATATCATTTTTAGATTTATTTTATGAAATTGAGAATTTATTACTTTTTTTAAAATGAGTTATAAATTCTTATCATTTCTTTTAAAAAAAAAATTATATTTTTAATGCTTTATGAGCTCTAAAATACTTTATAACATATTTTAAAAAATTTATAAACCCACTGGGGAAAAAGTATAAAAGGAAAAGGGGTTAAGTACATTTTGCACCCCTGAATTACATGAAGTGCATTTACTCTCTAAATTATAAAATATAATAAAATATCCCTTCATGATATGAATTAATTTTTTATGACAAAAATACCTTATTATTATACACTCTAAAATATTTGCATTACAATTATTCCCCTAAAATATAATTCAAATTATTAATTTTTTTATTTAACATAGATACTTTCAAAATTTATGATTCTTTAATAAGTATAGAATTTGTGTAAACTATATAAATTTATAATCTTTATATTTTTTACACAACTGTTAAATTATTTACATAATTTTTGATTGTGTTGTTATATATATAGAATTTTTTTTATAAAAATAAATTATCAATATAATCCTAAAATGTTATATCGAGCACATATGTATATATATACACACTGAAAAATATGCAAATATATATATATATATATATATATATATATCATATAATTAATCAATAATATTCTATAAAATTTTAAGTAATGATATGATATATTTTAATTATAAGTACATGTAATTGAATAAAATTTTCTATGTTATATAACATACTTTTTTTTATATTATGTATTTAAACACATTTAGATATATTTTTTAATATAAATAGTTTATTTTTTAAAATATATTTGTATATATTGAGCTTGTAAATATTTTTTGTATTACATAATTTATTAAAAAAATAAATTTTCAACATTTTTTTTAAATAAAATTTGAGTAAAACTTTAGATCACTAAAAGTAGTTTTAGGAGATATTTTTTTAATAAACATACTTTAAGGAGTAAAATAAAAAATATACGGGATAAGTGAGAAGGACATTTTTGTCTTGTTAATGCCGAATAATTTTGTAAGGGGATTTTTTGTTACATTTCATACTTTATGGGGTATATACGGTACATGAATAGTTTAGATGTGCAGAACGTATTTAATCCAAAAGAAAAGGCTGAGATGAAAAAAAAAAAAAAAAAACCTCAATATGAAAAGACGAAAACAATTGGCTAAATCTCGTTATTAGTCCCTATCTCTTCTTTTTATTCCATTTTAGTTCGTCATCATTCAAATGCACTTTAGCACTCCCTCATCTCTTAAATTTATCTTATTACTGTCCTTTATTATTGTTTCGAATTGTCAATATTTAAATCTTAGATTAACTTATATTGTTCCGAATTTACAGATTTTATTTTAAGTGGTTTCAAATCTGCAGAATATAATTGTAGGGATAGGCTCAATAGAAACTACCACCAGCATCGGTGAACTTTCAATTAGTGCCAACTTTGCAAAGTGTTGCGGGACGAGAACTCATGAAGATAAAAGAGAAAATCTACCGAAACTAGGAAGAGAACATGATGTTAAACATATAAAGATTTTTGTCGGCATTAGTGACAAATTAATGTTGATATTTTTTAATACAAAATAGATTATGGTACGTGATGTTATATCATTACAATTACATTTAAAACTTATTTTTCGACAAGTAATTTTATATTTTATTTTGTGGACAATCGCCATAATATATATTTTATAAATGATCTTTTATTTTTCAATTTTACCTCTTTTCAATGGAACTTTCCTTTATAATTTAAATTTTGTTAGCTTTGATGGTTAAAGACTTTAATAGAATAAATTTAAGAGACAAGGGTCTATTAAAATATATTTGAAAGATGAGTGACTAAAATGAAACAAAGAAACAGATAAGGGACTAAGAACGAGATTTGGTGGAAATAGTCCTCATCGGTCATCCCCTAAAGCATAGCAGCCAGGAGCATAAACCCTAGCTTTCAGACTCTATTTAATCCAACCCAATAGCCGCCTCCTTCTCCCAGAACTTTGTTTCTCATTTCTATTTTCTTCATTGAAATGGTGAACAATAAACCATTTTCACACTCCTCAATCGAAATTGACAGTTGCTTCTTTTTTCTTTTGAGATCTGTTGTTAGAGGCAGAATTGGAATGATTGCATCTGGTTTACCCTCTCCTTGTGTAAGAATTTCATGTGTTCTTGGAGATATAACTGATGCGTAAATTGAGTAGGATGGCTTACCAGCCCATTGCACGCACTCTGTTTGTATTGCTTTGGTGTCAAATGGACCTTCCCATATTTCTTTTTCTTAATTTTCAGAAATAATAAATTTACTTGTTTCGTTTTCCAGAATAGTTTGTGATTTTTGGAGGAGGAATGAAATTGTGATGGCAGATGACGAATTTCTATATCTTATCCTACACACTGAATATCTGTGTGGACTACCTACTCCGCTTATTATCTGATGCCATTCCCGTTTGTGTTCTCTGATTTCTCTGTCGATTTTTTTTTTTTTTTTTTTTGGTGTTGTGGAATTATTTGTGGGGACAATTATGTTAATCAGAGATTGTTTATCTGTTCTGGCTTCCCAGGTAATTAATTTACGTTTCTTCAAATTCATTGGTCTCTGTGTGTTGATAATTCTGTCAATTTCTAATATGTGTTGTGAAATTAACATGGATAAAGTAGATGTCAAGGCTGGAGGAGAAGGCAAATGATGAGAAATAATCTTATCCTACACACTGAATTTTGGTGTAGACTTATTAACTCCGCTTATTATCTGATGCCTACAGTTTTTCATCTAAAAGTTGGTACTTACTGTTTTGTAATTTTCTTGGCTTTTCTATTTGATGGCTTTGAGGACTAAGTTTATGAGAGATGCAACTTTATGCAACTTTATGAACCATATATTATCATTCTTGATGTAGTATTTGGTAAATTTCAATATTGTTTTTGCAACCTTGTTATGGTCTGTCAATGATGAGATAAAGCAGACGGGCGGACAGAAACTGATGCTGTGTTGAGTGTCTGCATTATTCCTCTTCTGGATTGCCTCTGAGATATTTATTTATTTGATTTGTTCATCTTGATGAAATTCAATGCAGTGTTCTCTATTGAAATCTTGAATTTTTCTTCGTATGTGTTGTTTGGTTGTTCTTGACTTTGATGATTTTCTTCTGTGTGCTTCTGTCATTCTGCCGTGATGAACTTGTTAAATTATGTCTGGACATATGAAACTTGTTCATGATTGTTTATCCGAGTTCTGAGCAGACATTTTGTTGGGTATCCATGCTTTTGACATAATCCATTTGATTTAGTGATGTTCTTCCATCCCTGATCTGTGTAATAGCAATGTCAAATCTTTTGAAGTATATGCCTATTTGCAGTACCAGTCGAAGGAGTGGTGGCTATGATGTTGTAAAACTACCTATTTTATGAGGGGTGTTTTCCTCTCTGATATATAAACCAATGGATCCTTCTGAGCCTCTTCCACTCCGTCTATGTCTCTAGTTTTCTTTTGCTGCATATGCATGTAATATTCTGCTTCTTGACATTGTGTGGTGTCTAGCTAATTTTGTGTTTAGCCTTTTTACAATGTTTCTATCGTTGAATTATTAGAGATGAGTGACCATCGAGGTGAGGATTGCTGATCGGATATATGAATGACGATCCAAAAAATGCTTCCAGACTACAATTATCTGATCGATGGTTTCCAAAAAGGAAAATGTTTTCTGATTTTGTTTTCACAATCCCATACGTGTCCAGGCCTCAATTAAGCCTCTTGAATAGATGTGTGAGTGTGTGTTGTCTTTGTTTATTTGTTTTTCTGGAATGGAGCTCCTGATGATGTGAAGATTTATATAATGTTTCAGCCTTGTCTGAAAACCTCAAGTGTTGATAGTTTTTACCTCTTTCTGAAGGAGCCTTGTGTATGTTCTTTGTTGAATGTACTAATGCTACATTTGGATTGAAGGATTTTATGTCATGTTCTTCAAATCCCTACTAATAGATTTAGTTTTATTTGGATAATTCTCAATTTAAAAGATTTTAAATCCGTTTGACACTGAATTTGTGTTTTATGGGATATTGATAAATTTCAATTTCTTTTAAGGGTAAATTACAATAGCTTCTTTTGAGGTTTGTTTCAAAATTAAAAATATCTTTTGATGTTTGATAAAGTTATCAAATTCTTGGATGGAGTTATGAAATTGTTGGTGGAATTTATTTAAAAAATGCAGGAAAAAAAAAATTAGAAAAGTAATGTAATTTGAAAAAAATTAGAAAAATAAGTGGCACTGCGGTTACTCACCGCGGTGCCACAATCTTTATTTAAAAAAAAAAAATTTCTGTCACTGCGGTTAACAAAAAATTTTAACAAAAAAAATTTTAAAAAAAAATTATTTTATTTGATGATGAATTGTTGCTAATTTTTTGTTAAAATTTTTGTACCATCATGGTGAGTTGTCAATCATCAAATATACTGTTCGACTTCCCTTGATGAGACAAACATTTTCCACCACCACTAGACTCGCCTCGACCTAACGGTTATAACGAAACCAACCTAGTTTAATTTTATTAAATATTTGTTGAGATATGAAAATTTGAAGATTTTTTCGCTGAAAATTCACGCTGAAGCTGTTTGTTGCCATTTTCCATCGTCAAGACGAATTAAGACTATAGTTGTTCGAATCCTAACGTTCAGATGATTCTAACAAGACCGTTCTTGTTTAATTTCATCAAGTATTTGTTTGTTCAATTAAAATACAATAATTTTATTAAATTTTATTTATTAATTAATAATAGTGGACAATGTGTATTTTACCCATATGTCGATTATTTGTATATGTAATTGAATATAAAATATTTGAGTTATATAACATTTATTTTTATAAAATTTCATGCGTGATCTATGTTGTTATATCACAATTTACACATATTTATGTTTTGTTTAACATAAATAATTTACTTTCTACGATATATTTGTACATTTTGGACTTGTAAATGTTTTTTGTATTATATAATTTATTAAAGCATAAATAGTGAAAACTTGAGTAAAATTTGAAAATCACTAGAAGTAGTTCTGTGTGTGTGTGTGTGTGTTTTTTTTTTCTCTTTTAATAAAATATATTTTAAATTAAAATTTTATTACAATTTTTAATCGACACCAATCTAGACTATTATGGAAAAAAGAGTGTTACAGACATAAACTAGTGGTTTTGATTCCTGCCAAAAAATGTCTATCAGTTGACGAAATAATCAACTTATTCAACTTATTAAGTTTTGTATTAACTTACAAATTAGTTTTATTTTTTTTCTTTATTTTTTTATAATGTGTTGGTATAGATATTTTGTTTTTACTTATTTTATATTTTAAAATATAAAATATTATTTATTATATGGACATAAAAATGACATGCCATGATGACTAATATAAAAAAAAAAAAACAAACTTTTTCATTCATAAACGACGGTTTATGATACGCAATACCAATTTTTTGGTTATGTCGATGACATTACTAATTTAGTTTTTTTTTTCTTTTTTTTTTAAAAAAAGTATGATGTATTGATTTATATATTTTATTTTTATTTATTATATATTTTAAAGTGTGAAAAATTATATATTGAAATGGTAATTTTTATAGTGTTAATATTATTGTCTGAAAAATTAAAATTATGTTATAGCAACTCCAGGTAATATATTATTATTATGTTCACAAAAAACTTAAAATTTTGATTACTCACATAAAATGATTATATAATATTCAACATACAAAAATATAAAAAGTACTTTTTTTCGCCCAAAAAGATGATTACTTTGATAAATTTACAAATTAAAGGATTAAAGTGAAAAATCGATCATTTTATCCTTAAGAAAGTCAAAGTTCAACTACATTTTCAATGAAAGATGGTCAAAAGTTCTAAATTGAAACAAAAATCAAAGTCTATAAAATGCTAAAATCAATAAATAAATTCAAAGGATTAAAGTGATTTTAAATACAAATTTAAGTGGTCAATTGTACTATTTATTCTATAAAAAAAAAGTCATTTTCATTTATAAATAGTGGTTTAAATAACGCAACACCAAATTTTAATATATCATTATACACTTAAATATTTGTACCAATATACCCTTCACTTTTACCCATCTTCACTCTTCGCTTTTAATTATATAATAATTTTTACTTTTAAAATTTATATAAATCTATTTAATTATATACATGTAAGTATTGATTTGTTAAAAAAAAATAATTATATTTATACTCCTTATCTGTGTTCTATTTAAAGAAACTAATTTTGTATTTTGCATTATTACAAAAATTATCAATGACAAAAAATTAGGAGTAATTTACGTAATGTAGATATTTTTTTACGAGTATACATATAATTTTGTAAAATGTAAAAATTATTTATATAGATAATATTAATATTTTTGATAAATATATTTAATTTTTTTAAAAAAATAATTTATATAAATAAATTATAAATCAGAAGTATAAATAGAATTATTCTTAAAAAAAAATAATAACGAAGGGCTGAAAAAGTCAACACCGCGGAGTTGAATGAAATCTTGTCGCGTAGGCCCATATTATTTAATTAATTGACCTATGTAGAACCTCAGGTGTGTATATAATATAATATACAAATACATGCTGTACGCGTATAACCTTATTATATTCGGTGCGTAACATATTATAAAAATATAAAAGGGAAATTACACTCAGCTCCTTCAAAATTTATTATAATTATAATTATAATTATTTTTTATTATTTTGAAAGGTGGAATAAGAGATGAAGATGGAAAATCTGAATTCATTATGAAATTGGTATTTGTGAGTAAAAATATAATGGAAGAAGAGAGTCAAAGCCAGTTGCTATAATTATAATTCACAAGACTTTACTGCCGGAGAAACCCCACACCACATCGTCGGTGGAGGGTTTTTTCAAGGTACAATCCTCATGAGCGGTGTGATGGTTGTACCCTCTCATTCAATAAATTCTCTCCTTCCTTCATTAAAAACCAGACACCGCACTGTTTAGGAATCCAACCACCCAATACAACTCCACCCCCACCCCCACCCCACAACAAGCTTCTCTTGTTTTTCTTCAACTGTTGATTCATCAAGAAAACTGAAAAAAGTAGGTGATTATCATTATTGTTGGTAGCCCACTAAGCAGAAATGAAAGATGAAGAAGCCCAGAGGATCCAAACAACTCCTAGCAGCAGCAGTACTAGTACAGCTTCAGCACCAAGTTTCAGTGTCAAGAAAGATGGCTCTGGCTTTGAGGGACTGTTTGGCAGAGGCAAGTACAAGTTGTGGGCTTTGGCTGCCATAACTCTGTTGGCCCTTTGGTCCATGTACACTGGCTCTGTCACTCTTAAATGGTCTGCTGATAATCTTACAAACTCCTCAGATGACTTGGACCACTCCATCCATGGTGATCTTGATGTTCTGGTACTAACTCTTTTTTCATTATTGTCCTTATTGTTGCTCTGTTTTCTTGCTTGCGTAGATGCATCTTTTACCTCTTATGGGTGTTGTTGATTGTGTAAGCTTTTGACTTGAGCAAGTGGAAGATAAACACTGTTTTGAGATCTATTAAGTTATTGTGTACTAGAGATGGAATTTGACTTAACTAAGAGAATTTGAATAATGGGATTGCCAAAATTGGATCTATTCACTAATAAACAACTGATAAAAGTTTGAAGCTTTCTTAAGTTAAGATGGGCTGTTACCTCTTTTGAGAATAACGGCTTACTCATCACTCATATTGATCAGTGAAGAAATCTATGCAATTCCAGAGTCTCATTTTCTACTAGCACTTCCTTGCTGATTAATGGTGTTCTTAGGTGTGAGTGACAGTACGCAATGTTATGAGAATTTTTTATGATTTGTAGAGTTTTATGCTCATTGTGTTGGAAATCTGCAGGATGTAGATGAAAGGGTAAAGATGGTGACGCAAATGTGGAATGTGTACAAGCATAGCAGTATTGCTAGGCTGCCAAGATTCTGGCGAGATGCATTTGGGGCAGCATATCAAGAACTGACCAGTGACGTTGCCAGTGTGCGGAACGCTGCCCTTCTGGAGATTGCCAAGATGTCCTTCCGGTCTACCGACGTATACGACCCACCTCCGGTGGAGTCGACTGCTAGGTAGGTAAATGGGATTCTGTGGTACACACATTAATCATCAAAGGTTTCATGGGGCAGTTTGGTTGTGGAGGGTTGAATATGATATAATCACATACTTTGGAGGGAAATTTTGGGATATTTACAAAGATTGTGGAATTGAAAGAGGCCTTCATCTTGCTGTATCTAAATTTGGTGCTAGGATACGAGTATCATTTCAGTTCTAGCATTGTAGATTGAAGCTGAATACCATGAAATCTAATGACTTGTCTCTGGAATGGAATGGTGAATTAGATTTCTGGAGAGCAATGCTGCAGATAAGTTTGTGAGTTAAAAGGCCTTAGCATTCATTAGCATTGCTATACATTACCTCAAGGCAAAATGCGGCTTGTGAAATGCAATGCTTGGTATTTGTTCCAATTTTAGTTTTGTAAGATTTTAATGTGGGATGCATAGGATGTCGGAAGTTTGTGATCGATATTCCTTTTAAAAGAAGCCAAAATATGTTGGAAGAGAATAGGATGTACCAACCATGAAAAGTGCAGAATGAAGAAACCTTAAAAATTGAGATTAGGATGTTTGTCGGTGCAGGCATTGTTCCTGAACATATCATTTTAATTTCTCTCTTTATATGTCAAGCTTTCTGGGTTCAGAAAGTTGTATCATATTAGGATGATGAACTCTGACAATGCGTTCTTTTGTATACTTCTGCTACACAGAACATCGGAAGGGGAAGTTCGACCAAGAATCCAGGTTGTGAAGACAAGAAAGCAGAAATGACTATTGCCAGAGCAACGGCAGAATAATGCAGTCTCAGATTTAATGTAAGTTTGCATGAAACGATTACAGTCTCCGCCATAGACTCAGCTAGTCTACTGTTATACGGTACCGCCTTTGCATCCTCATCACAAAGTGATGAGATGCACTCCAAGTTCCTTTTCCAGGTTATATTACTACATGCATACTAAAGTGTGGCAAAATTGGGAGAGTAGTTGTAATAAATGATCATCTCCTTGCAATACAAAAGCTTCTTCTTGTTCTTCATTTCTCTGAAATTTGCTCTATTTATGTATTTTACTATGATATATATGCATGTCACGGCCGACATCGTATGGCTGGCCGAGTTGTCTATGCCATCAATTAAAATGGGAGACTTCTGATTACAAGTCTTGTTGTTACTGAGAAGTGTATTGCTGCTCGGTATCGGGGTTGGAAACTTAGACTTGCAAAAAGTAATCAAATGTTATGTTTAGAATGCTCAAGAACATTTTGAGGTCTGCTTTGCAAAATGTAGAGTAGATTATTTCTTGAAAATGATACAAGGAAGCTTAGTCTTGAAGGTCAAATGTTGTAGGCACCCTGTCGTTCTGTCATAACATGGTTAAAAGGACTATAAGGAAGAGGCTTTACAGCAAAGCTCATTCACCAACTTTTAGCACAAATTAAAGTAACAATATGTTACATGTTAGCTTCTACATGTATACATTATCTTTAATAAAGACGCGGGGATTGAATGCATCAAAGGCAAAAGGGAGCAAACTGAAAATTGCAGTTGAACATGGTCTGAAAGTGTTAAAGCATGAAAGAAAAACGAAGAAAGGGATGCACACGACGACTTGGAAAATGTCTATTTTACCCTTGGGAGATGCATGGATGGATTCATGCTGCCTTTGTCGTACATACCGCATTCTTGTCGTACATGTCCAGGCAGTTATAATGCTGAAGCAAAAAGCTCATGTTACCACAGCAATATTGTATCACCAGGCAGTCATTACAGCAAACATACTTATGCTCTTAAGAAATTAATAACCAAGAGCATATTCATGCGAGCGTGAGAATGATGGGCCACTACCTGTAGGAGTGTTTGATATGTCTGGTGGTGTAACTCCAAGCTGGATTACATTCTACTCTAGGCTCAGCTCGATTGAACCTGAATCCAATCATAAGACAAGTTGGTTTGGTTCGAACAAGAATTCTTCATGAGACATGGGCAGTCTTGATTTGACAATGTCCACATGGTTCTTGGAATATGGCGTACTGATATATGTAAGATGATTAATAAAAGACAATTCTACATGCAGAAAAGCAGCTTGTGTACTTGATACAGGTAATCTTAATTGTTTAGTATGCATTGTGTGCATACACCACGCATAAGCGCTCATCACACCAACTCTTTCAGCGAGCATACCGACAATACCAAGATTGATATTCATTACTTATGGTGAAAACTTTTCACTCATTTTAAGATGAATACTATGGGTAAATTACAACGATTTCCAAAATTTGACAAAATTACGAATGTTATATCTCGACCTTCCTCTTGCAACTGATCAAGCAACAAAGACCTGGCAAAAGAATTAAGTGACAAACCTCGTTTGTACTTTCATCTAAGAATGTCTTTGCCCCAGAAAGCTCAGACTTTTTATCAATCCTTGATTAAAAATTGTTATATTACAGTATTAGTGCACAACCACTTTTTTCCATTTCTGCAAGCAAGCATTCTGCCTCATCTACGAATCCTCCTTGAGAAAGTGAACCAATAATAAATTTATATATTTGAACGAAAAATCCTTACTCGAATCAAGTTTGGTTGAATTAAATTAATTAAAAAATAAATGTATTATACTTGCTATGTGATTGGTCATTTTTTCTAAACTGTACACCAACCACACGGCAAGTATAATTTGCCATATGATTGGTTCAAATTTGATGAAGTCAGGTCCGAATTTTTTCACCCATCAAATGTGCATTTAATATTTGTATGGGTGAAAAAATAAGATGACCTCAGCTCGAACGCCACCGGCGCAATTGTGGGCCGTGCGATCACTTTTACAATTATGTGTAATTATCATAATATTTTTAGCAGTTGATTACAATTTTAATCAGTTCTTAATTATAACTAAAAAATTATTTATATTAATAATTATAAGAAATAATAACAAATCTAATTTATTAAAGAAAAAATGTGGCGAAGTCGTGGACGCTATTCGCAACTTCATAAATGAAAAATATAAAATAAAAATTAGTGAGTACATTTATGTGAATATATGAGTTTGATTATATGTTTGTTATGTATTTTTTTTAAAATATTGTAATAAATAAATGGGCCATCTCCGTTCCTGAGCTGGCAAGCCCTCATAGCAAGCTCCCGGACTGGGGTGTTACTGTCTCTCGTGCCTCATCCACGCAGGAATCTCCTGCTGGGCCGTCACTCATCAATCATTATATTTGAATAGTTGACTAATTAATTTTATTTAATATAGGTTTTTTTAATATTATTATTTTTTATTTCGTATTAAATGGTTTAATACAAGATCATTAGTGAATACGAAATCCAAAATTTTAATTTTGGGGAGTAAATTTTTTATTTAATAGGACCAATTAAATTTAGAAAGTGAATTACATATTAGAATTAAATAATTTTCTTATCAATTAAAACAATTATCATTAATTTTTTTGAAAATATAATCGTATATACTAATATTTCAATGATAGAAACACAAAAATAATACCATTAACTACACTTAAACCTCATTTAAAATACAAATCTACACTTTTCCATAATTTTTTTTTTTTGAAATTACACCTGTACTCCTTCCAAAACTAACACTTTCATGTATATTGTTATACGTATAAAGAAATGAATATAATATACGTATATAATGAGGTTAACATTAATATTTTTTTCTTATAAATATAAAATTGTTACATGAAAATATTAAGTGAAGAATAAAATTAAAAATTTATGTACTTTTTGTTACCAACACTAATATTTTTCGTCCAAATCTTAATAAAAAAATCAGAAAAATATAATTTTGTATTTTCAATAAAAAGTCTAAATGTAATTAATCATAAATAATATCATGAAATTAATATTTTTTTATAGCTAACCATAAATGATATAATTTCGTAAAAAATGTACTTCTACACTGTTCATCCCAATTCCCAAGTCATACTCCCAAATGCACAACACTCGTGTGAGTTGGAAATGAAAATGCAACCTAGATAGATAATGGAATGGGAGTAATGCAACTAACAAAACTGAACAAAGACATGTAAAAACATTGGATAATAAAGGCATCCAAGATCTTGGAAAGTTAACAACATAAGACGACCAAAAACCTGGTCTACTGCTAATACATAATCAAAACCTTCAACTCTTACAATAAATAACAAAACTACAGTTGAAGATCGCTTCACAAAATTGCTTGAGCAGGGGGCATATTACCTGCTGCAGTTTTCCTCCATAAAAAGAGGAGTCAAAAAGTCCTGGCTACCAACAGAAGCATTTACAGTCGTTCTGAAAACAATGTATTTACAATCTCCTAGTGACTTCTTAATCGTCAACCGTCTGAATCTCTCCCATCATAATCCGATTGCTAACCACGTTGAACCCCAAAACAGATGGACTTACCTTCTTCCCTTTCTTTCCCTTCTTTTTTCCTCCTTTTGAGGCGCCATCAATAGCTCCCATGCTACCTGGGTCGGAGCCCCCAACATCCATGTTATCGGAAGTCATATCTCCCACGCCGGAGGCAGTGGTTTTTCGATCATTCCGATTCTTGAAGGCAATTTCAAGAGAATCCGCAGGCAAAAAATCTTTGTAGTTCAGAAACTTGTCGATGAACTCATGGTTAGGATCAACTGAGGCAAGATTCTCTGCTAGTAGTGTTTCAGCTTCTGATCTTGATATCTTTAAACAATATTCTAAGATACTTGTATCTACAGAGAAAACAACATATGATCAGCAATAGAAACTACTAAAAAGGTATATTTCTTACCGTGTGCTATCAGCAACTTGAACAAGAGAAGCAGCACTATAGGATTTTATAATCAGACAACATTGGCGTCGTGAATCTACACTAGAGGAAAAACAGAGACGAGAATAAAGAATAACAGTTGCAGATAGATGATACCTTTTGACCCCATTAGTCTGATGCACTCACTCTCACACCATTCCTTGAAGTCCACAGCCTCTGTAACAGTAGCCCAAAAAGTTAAAATTGGCTCTCCCTCCTTATAGGGGGAAAATTGGGGGAAACAGAATCCATCACCAAAGTGATCTACCTGAATGCTTGTTCAAGGCAGTTTTTTTGCCTTTCAGGGATGATTGAGCGGAGGAAGCTGAGGCAGAAACCAAATAGTCTGCAGGTTTTCCCCCAGCGGATTTTTGTCGGTTCAATGACCCTCCAAGAGTACCTTTTACAGGTGTGCTCTTGCTGCCCCAACCACCCTGCGTTCCAAGTTGAGGAAAATCAGACCTGCAGAAAAAATGAAGCATCTTAGGTAACAAGTTATTCTTCCTGAAAACAAACCATACCATGAATAAAACCAGGACAGCGCAAACTGAAAACACTATTATGCTAAAAGTCCATCATAGCTCAACCAGCATGTCAACAGTCAAGACTACGGTTACTTTAGGAACCAGCCATTCCAGCCAATCCCTTTTGATGTTACCGATGATAAAATCATATAACTAGCTCGCATTTAATGATAAGTACGCAAGTTAAACCGGCAACGTCCCACAATCTAGCCCCAATGCTCACCTCTACCTTTTTCCTTCTTTAACCCCTGAACTCACTTGAAGTGCAAATCACCAGCACCAAATCTCACTACTGATTCCAGCTTCTTAACCAATTCAAGCAACTTAACAAAACAGATCTAGTAAATCAGTAGCAAAACAACTACCCACTCCAATGCCAGCAGAGACATCCTATCTGCTCCAACCATGTGTACATGAGGTGTAAGCCTGTGAGACAGCCTCTTCCCCTTTCATCAAACTACCCCCCCACCCCAATCACCCAATGAACTGAATCCTAAACCCTCAAACACACATCACTCCACCCAGCCCCCATCATACCAATGACCATTGCATTACAAATGTGATGCTCAGGAATCTCTCCTTGGATAAGCATTGAACATTGCTAATAGCTGCAGAGAGCTTGAGTAGAAAGAGCAAGCCTTATTGAATATGAAAGCACAGAAATCTGGAAACCATGATTCCTATAGACAGTAGATTTTAGCATTTCAATAGAACACAGAACATGAAAATGCATTGTTAACGCCAGCATCAAGCTGATATATATGATATAGTAGACGAGAATGAAAGTAGAGTTATACTTCTTATCCTCTTTCTTTGGTTGCTCTAGTGGCCCCCAGAACAGATCATCCTCAACTTTATTTTTCGAGTGAGAAGCAGCTTGTGAGTTGATTGGTATTGAGGATGCAGCCTTTGCAGGAGACGAGGACAATGACCATGATGGACCACTTCCACGGGCAGGTTGATTTGTTGCAATTTTCTGAGGAGTTGGCACCGGCTGTGGAGAAGAAACCCTTCTTTCTTGCTCCTTTAGGATGTCCCTCAGTGATGCTGGCTTATGAGGTTTTCCAGAATCAGTGGACCAAGCTGGGGCAGGAGGACTGGCAGGCTCCCCCTTCCAGGGAACAAAATCTCCCAACGAAGGGCCAGATGGCACAGCAGGTAAAACCTCCTTCTGCTGTGGTATTTGGCGAGCATATTTACCCTTATCAACAGGACTTGATCCAACAGACACATCAACTGAAACTGCAGGAGTAGCCTTAGCTCCCGCATTTTTAGCCTTAGCAGATTTTTTACGGCTCTTTTTAGTATCTTTAGCATTGATGAAGTCATCATCAACAACAGAATCAGCTTGGGAACTTATAATTGAAGTCAAAGGTACTGATGGTGTACTGTCAGATATCTCCATCTCCCTGTCACCTAATTTTGCAACGCTATTATCCCAGAATAGGTCTTCTTCTTGGCTCTTCTTGTTCTTAAGAGTCAAGGAACCGTCTGACTTTGAAAAACTTAACTCAGTGCCGGCAGTATCCTGCCCAATGTCACTAAATCTCTTGTGATCTGTATTCAGAACTATCCCAGACCAAGGAGTCGAGACATTCATGGAGCCAAGCGATGTGGAGATCTCAGAAACTGCCATCTCCTTCTCCTCCTGTACTCTCTTCTGCTCCTCCAGTTGTATCTCCAGTAGTGATTTTGGTTTGAAACCAGGAGCTGGTTTCCAAGCCCGTTGTCCAGCATGTGCTTCTACATTCACCTGTGACGCATATGCAACTTGTCCTTGCTGCACCTTTGTTTCAATTGTCACACCAGCACTGGCATGATTAAGGGCAGGCAACAAGTTTTCACCTGGTAGTAAATCCAGATCATCAGCAGCTATTTTGGTGTTCCTCTTCGCCTTTTCTGCAAAAGATGTTGCATCTCCTTGGTCAGCTAATGTTTCAGATTTTGCATTTACTGAGTTTGTTCCTTCAAATTCTGATTGCTTTGACTGTTGCGACTTAGAGACGCCCTTTGCCGAGTCAGTTAAAACCTTCGAAGACTTCTGCTTTTTTGACTTCTTCTCTGACAATTTTTTTACTCCCCGTGCTTCAGGAATTTTCACTTCCTTCACCGAAGAGGAATCATCAAGCTGCTGTTCCCCTAAATCTAGTGGCTCTTTGAAGGCTCCTGACTTCATCTCTGCCAATGCCTCTACTGTGTCTTGTGGCTCATTCTCATGACCAACTGCCAATTGCTGCTGCAGAACTGATTCCTCCAAATGTTCCTCAGCTGGAAAACTGGAAGCAATGTCAGAGGTAGTATCTCCAAGAGACTTATCAGAGTTTGATATCTGTTCCAAAACGAACTTGTTCGTCTTTTCTGGCATCTTAGTCAAATCCATGCCACCTGTTGTGCTAGATGAACTCTCCTGCTGCTCAACAATATGCTCAGATGGAGAAGAATCCCAATTCCTTTGCTTCACATTATTTGCGAAGATTTGGTGTGGCAGATGCACGGAAGTTTCTGGACCAATATTTGCACTAATATCCTTAGAATCACCAGGAGGCAACACAAAATCAGCAGCATTTTCACTTCCACCTCGCACATTGGGAGCTTGTAACTGTGAGCGAAGATGAAACAAATCATGCGGTTGTTGGAAGTGGTTGTGGTCCACATCATTTCCAGCTGCAAACCCAGCCGTTTGCAGTTTTGCAAAAGAATTCTCACCTAATCGCTGGTTATTATGATGCTCAGAGATTACTTTTGAGAGCAACTCTTGCTGCTGGCGCATTAACTGCTGCTGCTCTTCCTGCTTCTCTTGCTGCTTAAGCAGCAACAGTTTATCCAATAGTGAGATGTGCTGTGATGCAACAGGGGCCTGGGATTGCAACTGCAGCAAGTACTGCTGTTGCAACAAACTCAGAAGTTGTGGATCTTGAGATATACCAGAAGTGAGGAGCTTTTCTGGAGTTAACATCTTGGATGGATTATCCATTGATTGGGCGAATAGATTAGTTAAGGGTGTATTCTGTGGCGTTAGCCTCTGCTGCTGTATCCCAAATGCAGATTGTGGAGGAAAATTCGGACTGTGATGAATGTCCAACTTATCTTGAAGTGGGTCCAACCCCCCTTGAACGGGAAAATTCAACCAACTACTCATTCCATTGTTCATAGTGGATGTAGAATGGTCAGATAAGCCTTGAAGAACAGACATTGACTCCACACTCTGAGAATGATGTTGCGTCCGAGCATTGTCTGTATTAGATGATAGAAACTTCGAATGAGGTAGTGAAGTCTCATTCACATCTGTCTTTCCAACAACAGAAGCAGCATCCATCCCAGGCCAAAGTGAATAAGGATTTGACATCGATCTCTGCCTCTCCAGTGTCAACTTTTTGGCCAGCAAATATGGGTCATCTGCAGTACTAGATCCCAAATGAGGTAGTGCAAATGAATTATTTCCACCGTATCCCTGCATACCTGTAAAACATTGCATACTACATTAATAGAAAGGCACATAGAATCACAAAATAGAATAAGTAATCACACAGATCCAAAAACGAGCAAACACTTGTTTTTTCACTTCTTTAAATAGACAAACCTTCTGAGAGAGCAAACTTCTCAAGTGGGGTGGTACTTAAACTGCCAACCATCAGTGACTCCAGAAACCTGTTTTCAGCCTCAGTCGTGGAATCATGTTTATATCTAGATTCATCTTTTAACACATCAACCTCACTTGAAGCTGTATGAAGCTTCCCAAAAGTGCTGTAGTTTAATCTACCAGATAAATCTTGGATTTCATTTGCCTTGGGTGTACTAAATCCAGGAGGTGGCCGAGCCTTGGCACGCAAATGAGGCATCACATCTCCAAGTAAAGAGAAGGGAGAGTCAGGTGGTGCACTGGCCAAACGAACTTGCAACTCTATGCCAAAGTATCCAGACTCAAACCACGTGATGATATCACTCCCAGCAAAAGGGCCTTGAATTTCACCTTGTGGATCTTTATAGTAAAGAACTAGGTCTTCTGGAGATGGCGGAGACATCTTATGTGGTTCCATCTCCCTGTCAAATACTGCAGATGGTAACCTTCTCATAACTGGTTCATCACCAACTTGCCACTGGGTTGGTCCTTTCTTGGTCTTAGGTGATCTAATCATACTCGTTTCCCAGACATTGTTAAGATCTTTCTGAATATCTGTAGATGCCTCTCTCCAATCCGAAGTTGAACGTGAGCTATCTGCAAAAGATGAACATTTCCATGAAACAATTGAGGTTGCTGGAGTACTGATTCCCCAACAGCGGATACATCATTCTTCCTATGAGTAGCACTATCTTCTCTCACTGGATTCCCTAACTGTGATACATCATTCTTCCTATGAGTAGCACTATCTTCTCTCCAAGCTTAACACCAAGAATTTGTTGCTTAAGCCATAAAAAAACTAAAGATAACAGAGTTACCTCACAAGTCTCCATATCAGGCTAAACGTAAAGATTCTAAACACCACAGACAAAATGTATTAACATTTCATCAGATGCACAACCACCAATCAAAGGGCCATGAGAAATGGAAACTATAACTGGAATATCAGCTAAAATAGCTTCATAACGACAGATGCCACAACCAATAAATCTACAGAACTCTGAACATGAATGTATCTATCCCAGAGAAAGATATTTCGATTGATTCATAAATCTATGTTATTTAAGTTGTTTCTGCAATTTTCCGTCCGCATGGTCTCAAACAATCCAAATCAACTCCTGGAGTTTACCTTCAGTATTCAATTTGCGACCGGAGAAGGCCTGATACTCCTGCATTGCCTCAACTTTTGCATTAGGCCAAGAATAAATCTGCTTTTCATGGGACAGGCCTTCTGAGTAACTCGAATAACCACCGGGATAGTCCAACGTTTCGTGCTTAGAATCATCAAGAGAAACTGGCAAATCATCCTTATTTCCTGCTCAGGTCAATGAAAACAACAAAAACTGAACTATGACAATATTCATCCAATAAAACAGAGCAAGACTAGAGAACAACACATGTAGAGTGTTGAATTGTTCTAATAAAAATATAATACCTCCAAGCCTGTTTCGTCTTGACTGCATAAAGTCAGCTGTGGTTCGGCCAGCAGATCCATCTTTACTGACCTGTGGAGCACCACTACTGGAGATTTCTCCTCTGTCAATTCCCTTAAGGATAACCTACAAAGACACCTAAACAATCAATTTAAGAACCATCAGACTATTTAAACATCCCACAATTTAGATATCAGGATTACCAATTCTTCAGGAGTAGGCGCACAAAAAGCCAGAGGTTCTATAGGTTCTTCTTGTGTGAGGGAGGGTACGTGAACAACACCCTCCAAATACTTTGCATGACGTATCATGTCAGTTGTCCTGTATATATCAATCAATTTTGTCCGGTTATAAAATAGAAGATGTGGGTCGCCATGGCCACTTTCACCTCTTTCTGCAACAGGTCCATGCGATTGCAAGTTAATCACTGTGTGAGTAACTGAGCTTCCCCCAGCACTAACCCTTCCCCTGCCAAGGGAAAAGTTAGGGGCAGGGTTTTCAGCACGTCCCCTGGCATGTGAAAATGTTGGGACCTGTTTATTTGGGGTTGAAGTTTGCTGATGAGCATCTGCTCTGCCTCGGCTGTAGGAAGTGTTAGGTCTCCAAGGTCGATAATGATCCACATCCTTCTCATCCTTTCCATGATAAGGAAGGGGGGAGGACCCTTTATCAAGAATCACATCATCTTCTCTGTTGGAGTCCCCCCACTTCTCACGCACAGCATCAGCCGCTTTGTCATCAGGTCCCCACCGCGTGTTCCATTTGCTCTCGCGACGTTGCTCATGATTATCTCTGCTTCCTGAATCTGTCCATCGCTCACCTGGGGTACGACGTGCTTCCCCATAGTATCTCGCAGATGAATCAGCCTTGCGATCCACCCTGCGATTATCACTATGCTCTCTCTCCCCCTCCCTCCATCGGTCTTTGCGGACAGAGGAATTAGTGTCCCTTTCTTCATCACGCCAGCGGTCTCGACGACCAGATTCCATATCCAGCACAGAAGGACGGAAAACATCTTTCTTCCTATAGTTATCAGTCAAATCATCAACTGCTCCAGTTACCTTCATAGCATCAGGGTGATTGCCATGACCTGGAAGTGGACTGAAATGGTTCTCCTGCATCAAAAAATACCAAAATGAAGACATGCTACATAGAATGTCTTTTGTAAACATTTTTACACCAAGCAGCCCTGTTTATGTCGCATTCCATATATCACAATGGACACAGCATATAAATAAACAACGAAGGATAGAGTAGATCAGAACAAACCCCAGTAACAGATCCAGTCTTATTCTCCCCTGGTTTTGGCAGAAGCCACTGAGGTGAAAGCGGAATGGAATTGTCAGATCCTCGGATATCTACATAAATTAGAAAGGCGTAGACCAAGTAAATAAAACCGCAAGAGAAACTCAACTACATTGAGCAACTAAATAATTGTCTTGCTACTTGTAGAGATGTTTCATATTCTCTTTTTAGCATTACAGTATATAATTCTTAATAACCAAGCACAAACAATATTAAGGCAACACCCGCAATTCTTGGAAACAGGGAACCTGAACATTCTACATGGATCATCTAGAGGAAAAATCAGTGAAAAACAAATCCATGCAATCCTTGACTCCAACAAGATGGTGCATTGTTTACTTAAGAAAAATGCTGAGTAACTATCCCAAGTTGGTTTCCTTGAGTCCTAAGCATAGTGAAAAACCAATAAGAATATTTTACCTTTTCAAACTCAAACAGGAACCGAAACAAGCAACACAGACAGGAAAGATACACCATTCATTATTCTTTTCATTACCCATCTTCTTACAGGAGCTTTACATGGCACTGTCATCTGACTCATCTCCCACTTCCAACTACATACGAACAATAACTGGAGGCGCCTAACACTAATATGATAAATAACCAAACAATAAATAAAACCTCAGAACATGGTGGCCATCCACATTAGTATCTGCATTCAGAATGCACACACACATGCACACAGAATGTATTACAGATAATGTATTAACGCATCTACTGCATATTTCCTTGAGCTATAAGAATTATCCCTCAAGTGTCAATACAGAACAAAAAATCAGAAAATATAATACCCATTTCATATTTACAGTAAGGAAACAAAAGAATCTCTTGCCAAAGCAGTTGTTTCTCTTTACTCTCTCCAGTAGAGAGTGATCTACTCTTGAGAATATAGAGAAGAGCAGCACCATTTTTCTAATTCCCCATCAAGGATATTTTAATAACGAAAAGTGTTCCATAAGTCTTTCACCATTCCAGAAAACATAAAAGGCAAAATAAGAAGTAATTTTTTTTTCTTCTTGTTCAAACAATTTCTATTAACAAATTAGTCCACAACATTACAATAAATCAATTTAGAAAAGAGATTAGAAACTTTTGTTATCAGATTAAGTGCATTCAGAAGCTGTCACATAAAGCTATCCTCCAAAAATAGTTTATTAAAGCTTTAGTCCATAAATTAACATAAATATTGAACTCCTAGGGCAAAACCCCACTGCCTCCTTTTTTCTTCCCCGGTGGCCCGAAAAGGAGAAATGAATAGCCCCCATCCTCACATTGGGAAAAAGAAATATCAATCACAAAAAAAAAAGGAAAAGTTTATTAATTTGAAATGGAAACCCTAAACCCACAACTCCTCCCGCAAATGCAAGTCCCCTGATTTTAGGGTTTTGCAGAAGAACTGGAATTAATAATAACAACAAATAAACACGCCACAGAGGTGAATGCAAGGAAAACAATAAACCTTTAGGGATCTGGTTAGGGCGAGAATCCATAGCAGTATTGTCAGCCATTGGTGATCGTAACTGAGAATGGAGAATTCTTAGACAGAGAAAGTGAGCTAGAGAGAGAAAACCCTTCGGATTGACTGCTTGAAGGCGCACAAAATAGCCAAAGAGGGGGTAAAATATAGGGCAAACGGCAACATAAATCAGAAACGAAAACTATATAGTGTGTTTAGCTTAAGCACGTCTCACCCTCCGGTTCATTTTAGCAATACCCCTAGCGATTTTTATTCGACTGTACAAATTCTCACTCACACGCGCGAGTCGAGAGACCGTGTGGCTCACCCTCTAATCCCTTCGACTCTCCGAACATCGATGCCTGAGCACGCGCACCAGGAAAGGTTTATGGATATTATCATCTTATCCATATGCGGGAGGTGCATTGCTCCAGTCCTGCGGTGGATGTTAAGGTTGGGCACTGATTAATCAATCAGGTAGCTTTGTGTGAAACTATACGACGACGTGTCGCTATTTACGGTGATATATTGCTTTAGATTTCATTGGTGCCTAACTCCATCTGCTTACATAAGCATTGCACCCTTCATCGCTTGACATTTTCCTTTTTTTAATTAAAATTAATTAATTTCATGTGAGATTTATATTATTTGTTAAAATAAAAATTAACGTATTCTCCTCAAATTTATCATAATTATAAATATTTTCATTATTAAAAAATTTACTAATATTTTCTAAAATTACGAAAGAGTATTTGCTAGATTACTATTAATTTTAGGGGTATTGGTAATTACAGTAAAACTTAGGAAAGCTCGTTGTAATTCATCCTATTTGTTAATGTGTTGGTGTGTGGTCTGAAAAAAAAATAATATATTTATGTCTAATAATAATTTGTTTCTCTCTTTTTCTTTTAATGATTTGTGTTGAAAATATTTTATTTACTTAAAGAATTTAATACTTTACCTCTCAATGGCTTCGATTCGGCTAATTATACTTAAATATTCTTTACAAATATAAAATTATACCTTTTTGAAATTACATTTAAACCCCTTTATAAAATTATTTCTTTATACCCGGCACTCTACCATTAGGTTTAAACGAAAAATTTTAATGCTAATAAAAAAATTACATAATTTTTTTTATTTTGTCCATTTTTAATATTTATATATATATTTTTATACTTATAAATGAATAAATATAATATATACGTGGAGTGGGGTTAATATCATTACAAGTTTTTTTATGTGTCGAAATTATTATACAAAAATATTAAATAATGAGCAAAATTAAAAATTTATGTAAAATTCAAACCCTGAATCAGGTGTAAAAAAGTAAATATTCAGAGAGATGTAAAAAAAAATTCAGAAAAAATATAATTTTATATTTTTATAAAGAGTCATAGTATAATTAATCCTAAAAATTTTTATACTTATTCAATATACGCATAATAAAATATTATTTGTTGAATTATTACAAATAATAGAGTTTAGTATATTAATTAATTGAAGAAAAACAAAAGCAAGTAAGAGGTATTGGGGTCCAAAGGGATGTTAGGCAATTTATTAAATGTAACAATATTAACTCATCTAAAACATTAATTCTTTAGAAGCATCATCAAAATTTGGGTAAATTAGAGTTAATAAGATTCCTCATAACTATAAAAAATTATAAATAGTTAATGATCATTTAATAAATATCCCTCCTCTTAATATTATTATTTAAAAAATTAATATTATTTAATTAAAAAATAAAATTTTAAATTAGTATATGTATATAAAAAAAAATTAATTGGCAGCTCCATGTGTATAATCATAAGTGTGAGAGTTTATATTTAAATATGAAAGGAGGTATGGTTTATTGAGATTAAAAATTACAATTTATTAATTTAAAAAATTATAAATTTTCAATTAATCATGTAATGGAATAAATAGCGGGTTCTATTTGAGTCGAGTGGATCTCGAGTCCACCCCAATTCACACTGTATATATTTTATTTTATTTTTTTAACATTTATATGAATAGAACTATAAAATAATGTATAATATTATAGATAATTATAATTCCTTGATGATCAAATTTTTAATGTTATATTCCTTGATTTGATTTTGTATATAGTATTTTTTCGTACTCATCCCGTTGTCATTCCTAATTTTATATTAAGTATTAATAATTAAGGCAAAAATATGGGGTGCGAACGTAATTAACTCATCTGAAATTGAGTTGGATGACACACCTTGAGAAATGGCGGGAACAAATTGGCGCCATTTTCTTCATCAATTCCGCGTATTTTTAATCACCCGTGCAATTCTTTCTCACCTCCGAAACCCTAAGCCGTTGCGAGTTCGTTCAAAGCCATCTTGCGACATCTGTTTTCTTGCACCGAAAATGGCTCAAGCGGCTGATAACCAAGACCACAGCCCGGAAATCAAAGGGCCATCCGCCAAAATTGCGAACCTTACGCAAAGTGTCGATTGTGAAAACAAGCCTTGTGAAATTCCTCCATTTTTACGGGTCAAAAAGCTTTCGGAGAAGGCAATTTTGCCTTTGAGGGGTTCTCCTCTTTCCGCAGGCTACGATCTTTCCAGGTATACTTGCTTACGCCATAATATGCAACGGAAAGATTGCACGTGCTGTTTGTTTATTGTAGTTATTTGATCCGATTTTGTAGTGCGGCGGAGACTAAAGTGCCCGCCAGAGGCAAAGCCCTGATACCCACGGATCTGAGCATCGCTATCCCCGAAGGAACTTATGCTCGCGTTGGTAATTTTCGACTGCTTTTTAGGTCTTCCTCGTGGATTTTTATGTTCAATCTCCTGAATCAATTATTGGGTTTAATTTATTTTTCTTGATTTTGGTAGCGCCGCGGTCGGGTTTAGCTTGGAAGCACACGATCGATGTGGGGGCAGGGGTGATCGATGCTGATTACAGAGGCCCAGTTGGGGTGATTCTATTCAATCATTCGGATGTGGATTTTGAAGTGAAGGCTGGTGATAGGATTGCCCAACTGATCATTGAGAAAATTGTGACGCCTGAAGTGACTGAGGTTGATGATCTTGATTCAACTCACAGAGGGTTTGGAGGATTCGGGTCCACCGGCGTTTGAATTTTTGGGTCTTCGGGTTGGTACTTTTTCTTGGTAGTTTCATTCCTAATGTTTGTATAGTTGAGATCTTAGTGTTTGAGTGTGGGAAGGGGTGTGGCAGTTTGGGGGAGAGGTTTTGGTTCTTAGTCGTTCTTCAATTCAGTAATTTTGTCGAACAGATAGTGGGTATGGTGCCAGCCCCTTGATGCGCTGCTTATAATTAGATTAGTGCAAGCAATCAGCAAACATTGTTCCTGTTATTTATTCCCATGGAAGATTGGGTTTCTATATTGCTCATGCATGGGCCATGGAGGCACTCCTCCCAAGTTATGGGCTTATTTACTTATCCTCTTGATTGAAAATTTGTTCTGATTACCTATTCACATAAATTGTGCATCATTTAATTGACACGCCATATTATTATGTGCCATCTAACGGCTAATGATTTATATAGATAAAAACAACCATCTTTTTGTTTGTCCAATTCCTTTGATAACTTCATTTGCTTGTTATACTTTGTATTATTGATATATTTAATGGGAATTTTTATACACATTCTGCATATACACTATAATTTTTTGCCTTATATATATATATGGGTTAATTACACTTATATTCTATCTGAAAATGTGAATTATATTTTTTTCAAAAATACTGATAGTCCCTTTGAAATTTTTTTTGTTTACATCCGATCAATTTTTGTTAGGATTTAGATGAAAAATAATAATGTTAATAAAAAAGTTACATAAATTTTTAATTGTACTCTTTATTTAACATGTATATATATTATTTTATACTTATAAGAGAATAAATATAATATATATATATATAGAATTATGTTAACATCGTTGCATTTTTCTCTTTATATAGTTAACATGCATGTTTATGATGAAATATAAATTGATACATTGATTTGAAATAAAATTTCGAGACACACACTTGTGTATAAAAGAATTGATAAATTTATGTCTAACAAGAATCATCAACCAAAAAGATATCCATGATGAGAATCTTAGGAAATCTTTGTGATCCTTCTCCTAGATAAACTTGAAGAATCCAAATCCCCGGGGTATTTGGATTCCAACAGTCCACCTCTCTTCCAACTCCTCCACATTGGAGGGATTAGAATGTTGTATAGTAGCAGGGGCTGTTCTACTCGGTTCTTTCTTCTTGGACAGCAATTGAAAGGATTTACATTGCACGACTATCTTTTTAAAAATTTAAACTGTTAAACAGGAGAATCATAAAATATATATATGATAAAGGGCATTTAATGTGAAGAAGGCCCTTACCCAACATTTGGTTTCATCCTCGTTTCCTAAGGTGCTGGAGTAATTAATGTTTTTGGCCCTCTAGTTTTTAGCTCTAAGAAAACTGAGGATAGCATTTATTGTTGTTCCAGAAGAAAATTGACAACACCTTCCAGGTTGAGCCTATTCCAATCATCACAGGTTGCTATTCAAGAAACAATCTCTATACAAACCAATTCATTTACACCTCAGTGAATCAATCCTACCAGAAACCAGCATCCATCCATTCAACGACGAAAACTTTGCCTAAACCTACACGGTGCCCGACAAATGGGGCAGTTGAGCCTCTTGGACAGCCAAGGGTCGATGCACTGCGCATGAAACTCATGGCGACAAGCCGGCAGGACTCTGCAGACCTCGGCCTGCTGTAGATTCTCCAGGCAGATGGCACAGACGGAGCAGCTTGCCCTTGCTCCGTGGTACAAACAAGTGATCTCTTGTAGCTCCTCAACGGAGAAATGGGAGTACGAGGTGTGATCAGGTGTTTGTGGTGAATCTTGATCAAAAGGTGTGAGGTCTTCTTCATCTTGACTTAGGAAATCCATGACCATGTAGCAGCATATGACGTATACAATGAGGACGGCGATTATGCAGACGAAGGAGAGAGGGGGAGGTAAATCAGCTACTGAAGAGACCATTGCTATGGGGTGGTGTTCTGTTGTCATTGGAAGAGGATCTGTTTATAGGATCAAAGAGATATGAAAGGAAGCAACAGCAGAGAGAGACTTGCTCCCTTGTTAAGCTATCAATGATATGGTTAGGCTGATTTAACAAGCAAAGCTTGTATCAACTGAGTCAAGTTTTTTAAGGACGTGTTTGGTGCAAGTCAATGGGGGAAGGGAATGGAGCAATTGGTACAATTATCCATCATCCAACGTATTGAATGTAATAGGTCTATTATGTCCACACGTATTCATAATTATTTTGCACAAATCGATTATAATCATTAATGTCAAATATCGATATCCAACAATTATCGACAACTATAATAATTATATATTAATCATCAATATCAAATAATTATATATAATTAATAATTATTATTAAAGTATAACAACTACTACTATTAAAATAGATTAACATCTCATATATCAATGACATGAAGCATATGTCGATGACATGAAGCCTCAATATCGTCAATTAAGATGGACCTCATTTGCTCTATTAAATTATTTTGCAATATCACCAAAATTGTATTACTTACAGTATCAAGAAGACCATACTTCAGAAAATAACAAAATTGTTTGGAAACAAGAGTGGGAGAAATACTTCAAAATTTAACACATGCTCCTATGTGATCCAAATTCTTCATAATATGCACCCCAAACAGATTATTGAAACTTGCTTTTCAGCCAAAGAATACAGATAAAGTATCCTTCGGACTTGCTTAGACTAAATAATTTGACAAATCTTTTTCTTGTTACAACATCTGCAAAAGCATTTGGGTTTGACTTCTTGAACGTGACTGCCACTGCAATCTATCACCACATGTTTATTTCTTGTAGGCTGGACGATGGTTGACAATTAGGCGTAACGCTTGTTTAAACAACTACATAGTTGACCGTTTGAAAAATGAAGTCCAAGAAAAATCAAAAAAAGCAAAAATAAATAGAAATATACGCATTCCCCTCAAACTTGTAAGTATTATTGCTGCCGTGAGTATGATTGTTATGAACATTATGTTCATAAATACAAGTTAATAGTAGGGGGAATTCTGGGAGGAGGTCATATCAGAGCAAATGACAGGAACCGACTTGAACATAAATGAGATGACTTTGAAGAACAATGGTCATGAAAAAGAAAATTTGGCCATAAAGTTGTACAACGACAGCCACGAGCAAATTAGTTACGCAATCATCCATGCAAACCAAGTTGTGTGCCTGACAATTTCTCTGGTGGAGTCGAGGATTACATCTTTGGCAAAATTGTGCAATCCTCCTTAGGAACGTCTGCGCTTGCCTGTCCAAAACACCAACGAGGACATTCAGAACAGCTTTAACATTGTGAAATTGACAAAATATTGCAGCCAGATAGCTCACAAATCACGGCCGTCCATGGAACATGATGGTAAGTCCAAACATACAAATTTGCTCGAATTAGAAGTGAACTTCTGGAGGGAAGTGATTGATGAATGGTTATATCTTCTATCAGATGCCAAGTTTACAACATTTTGTTATCAGGAATGTGGTTATACTAGTAAATATACTGTATGTGCTGAATTATATCACAAGCCGATTTTCTGGATTCACTCTTATGCTCTCACACTCTTACTTCCCAAACAAAGGGCACCAATTTTTTTCCCTATTTCTGTAGTTTAACTTGTGTGGACATATATTAGCAGGTATATTGGAATGTTCTTTCAGAGAAGCAAGGAAAATTACAGGTGCACATGGTGCTTTTCTGGGCATAACTTCTGCACATTGTTTTGTCTAAAAACTCAATAAAGGAAACAGGAAGCTTGGTTTAGAAGCCATTCCATACCTCTAGATATCTTTTTAAGACTGTGGTAGTACTGAAATTGAACCCTTCCACTGCTTCACCTTTCTTACGGGATGCATGGAGTTGCTTTCTGACTTGAGTAGCCAGTGACTGATTTTGTGATGTGAACACGGTAAGGATCAGAAGAACCAAACAGATTTATCACATATCACATATATGTCAAAGATATACTGAATTTATAACAGAATAATTTATACCTTTCCCAATTCTACCCCCCATTGGTCAAAAGAATTGATACCCCATACAAATCCTTCAACGGCAACCCTGTGTTCGTAAATCGCCAGTAACTGCATATACAGCAGGCATTTGCAAGATTAGGGTTGCCAACAGATATAATTTCATCTTGCAATAAGAACTCTTCAGTGTTTGCATTGTAAACAAAAACATAGTCGAACATAAGGAAAAACTATGAGGAAAAGAAAACTTAATCTGGTTAAAAAATCAATATTAAGCACTGAACATAAACAACATGACTAACATAGGGTCAAGAAGTTTTTAAGCTAGAATGACATAGATAACAAAATTGTTCACCTGTCCGACATTGTAAGCATTCAGTGAAGGAAGTAGAATGCTAAGAGATGGACGATTGCCAGAGAAAGTCTGCAGAACGGGACATAGTATGAGGTCATATATCAAACTTCAGCAGAAGGTACATCCTATAAATTGTAAACTGCAAGTAAATTACCTTGTGAGTAATAAGATGTTCAGGAATATTCTCTTTTAACAACTGTTCTGGAGTCTGGAGGAAAATTAGGCATAATTAAGATCATGATATTCAGAAGTCCCAGTGATAGATTATGCAGCGCCTACTGTGTAAAAAAGGAAGTAACTGACAAAAGGATACATTGGAGGATGGAAGAAAACATGAGTTAAAGAGTATCAAAGATATATGGCTCAATTTCATACCAAAACACATATGTATAAGACTGTGAACCACAATCAACAGTGAATAGATTAGGGGAATAATACCATTAAAAGAAATATTCCTTACCTTCCCATAGGCAAGTGCATCTGGCTGGGCAAAGAAGTTTGACATGAGCTCATCATGGTTGCTTACTAATTCACCTGTAAAAGCAAGTGGCTGAATGTTACACTGCTGTATTTGTCCCCCATATTGCGTGAACATCAGATGTCTTATTATCCCCAAGAGAGAGAAACGGAAAAAAGTGAGCACCTTTCAGGTAAACAGGCTGCTGACTCTTTACCACACCAATAAAATCACATGGAATAACACGACCCTGGAAATCCACCAGCAGGATGATAATGCAATCAGAGGTTTAGCAAATACAAAATCACATCCATGAGATAAACTTCTATATATTTTCATTAGCATACAGTGGAGCTATTGTTAAGCTGGATTATATAGTAAAAAAAATGCAGCACATATGTTAATAATAACAAGGACCAAGTGAGATATATTGAAATACATCTCATAACTTTATGCATCTGAAGAAAAACTAGTCACTTCCATATAGAACATCAGGTCAACAACAAAACTTTAGACTAAAATATAAAAACTATTGAAACTATTTCACAACCACATACTGAAACTACTTAAAAACATTATGGACAAAATGACAAAATGAAAGTTTGCAGTCATGTATTCTTGGGTATGGGATACCCTTCTCTTCCAAGTTCCAACATTAACGTGTAACATGGTTTCATATGTTTGGTATCAGGACAACATTAAGAGTTCTAATCCATTTCAGCTAATCAGTTCATGCTTTTTTAGAACTTAAAATGCTCACAATTTAATATTATCTGTGACAAAGCAGTTTTTTGCTTTGTCATGCTCCATAAAGTCCATTTATAATCACAAACATTAGACAAGCTCGCTTTACAATTCACAAAATCAAAGTCCAAGATATGTTTTTCCTGTTTTTCTGCCTTCCTTTCAGGTATAACCAGGAAGTGCAACTTACAAACAAGATTCTAGGGCCCAACACCTTTTCCAGGCAAGTTGAAGTTAGTATGAAATGGTCACTCTGGTATAAAACAAAATGTTACCTGGTGAATTAATTGGTAAAAGCTGTGTTGTCCATTTGTTCCTGGTTCACCAAAGTCAATTTCACCAGTCTCATATGGAAGAGGCACGCCATCAATTGAAACCCCTTTCCCATTACTCTCCATGCTAACCTGAACGAACAATTTTCCAAAGCACATCAGCTTTATCCCAACAAAAGCCAGCCAACATGCAAGCAGTATCAATTACTAAAAGCAGAGTCTTGGAGACATGCCTGCTGAATATGTGGTGCAAATTTTTCCAGTGCTTGAGAATAAGGTAAAATTGCCTGAAAATAAGGAAAAGCTCATTCTTATGCCTCAGTCAATAAACGTTAAATGTGGGATATTCAGAGTGAATTCGGCAGCTGATATACTTACTCTAGCTGGATATCCAAGGAATGAAACATTCCAAACACTCAACAGGCCTAATAGCACCTGAAGGAAGAATTTTCAAAACACAGATAAATAAGTTATCTAAGAAGAAGAAATCAGGGATGGACTATTAGGAGGATCCTTTAACAGGTAAAACTGAATCATGATATAAGGAACGATTGGGTACTCAGAAAAACCATAAAGCACAGGAAAAAAGACATGCTAATTTTCTTAGTTCTTTTCTGATATATAGAGATGAAAATAATATAGATCATACTCTATCAACTTGATCAATTCAGATCCATTAGCCATTAGATTACTATATAACTGAAATAAGTCTGATACCGCATATGCAAGAATTAGCATAGTGAAAAATCAAGACTAAGCAGTCTCGGAAGGGCGCATACAGGTAAATTTTTCTCAAAAGGCGCTGAATGGAAATGCTGATCGATACTTGAAGCTCCCCTTAGGAACCTTCACCCAAAAAGCAAAAACAATAGTGTGTCAGGCAGAAAATTGGAACACGATATCCAAGATCAACAAGCTGAAATGAGAAATCTAAATATTTCAAAAGCAATTAATAAAGGTGCAGAAGGTCAAAGGTATATTGATCATATTATCATTAGCTTCCAAAGGTACACAAAGGATGCCAAACTCACATAGACATGTTTTTAGCATATTCGTAAAGTGAATTTGAAAAAAGATAAATGTACTCTAGCTGGTAAGTTTAAATTTTTTCAATTTATCTTAGGGTTAATCTTACTCATTTAAAGTATAGAGTTTCCTGTTTTAGGAATGCTTTCCCTTCAACATGATTGTGCCATTTAGCAAATGAAATTTAATACATAAACAATGCACTAAACGATTTCTAAGTCAGCTTCAAACAGGTTTGCATATCATATGCATATGCCAATATGAACGAGTGCTTTAAATAAAAGAGTGTGGCATGTTCAATGTACTTTTCAACAACTGCAAAACCATATTGCAGAGAAAGTGGCAATACTCCAACAGCACTGCAAACTGCAACCAGAGTTTTAGAGACCAATCAGGAGTCATATAAGTCAACAAATCAAGAATTAACCAAAGGACTTGACATACTTACCGCTATAGCGTCCTCCTACCCAATCCCAGAATGCAAAAGCATTATTTGGATCAATGCCAAACTTTTCCACAAGCTGCAGTAAGAAACAAGGGCAAGTCCAATCACTAACACCTACAAAGTCCTAAAGGCCTTTGGGGCTTGTTATACAAACTGATTTCACAATTACAAGTCTATAACCAGTTTCCACCACGGTAAGAATAGACATGGCTTATAGGTATGTGCTAAAACATAATTGACTAGTAACTATATATGGCACAAAGTAAGAGCCATGGAGGCCTACTCCAAACAAAAAGCTAATATACTGTGTCAATGAGAACAAATCTTCCTAACAAGATGTTCCTATGAACATTGGATCAGTACTGACAAAATTACGTGCTCTGTGGACAACAGAGCAGTAAAACGAATCATGAAAATCTCATTAAATAAACAAGTGCAAGGGAACAAATGTCGGTTGCATGCAACGGGTAATTACTGAAAGGTGAGAAGAAAAATGGAAGAAGGTAATTCACCGTGAGGTTAGTGCTGACAGCAACCATGTGCTTTGCCACTGCTTGAGGCCTGAAAATTTAGGGTGAAAATATAGATAAGACGAACAGAAAGATAAAAGGAAAATGTAAATACACCGACACTGAAAATAGCATTCACACAATGATGTTAAGACAAACTACTGTAGTGAAATACCATCATACATTAGATCTCAGATAATTGAATGAGTTTTAAACAAAGAATCCACAAAAAACCCCAAGGTACATCATATACCAGGGTTTTTCAAACCTTTTCCCTTTTCATAAAATGTTAACATGAGAGAGACTTCTCCTTGATGTTTCCATCCATCTCTTGTTCTATAGAATACTCCAAATCAATACCTAAATGCAGGACTCACACAGTCACACTTACATGCTGTGAAAATAGGGACTGGGGATAGTTGCATAGTACTTGAGCTTGCTTCTGTACAACTGATCGTCTTAAATTTGCAGACTGCATGGAAGATCCAGTATTGCATATACTTCACAGACATCATGTCGTCCAAAATAAATGGACAGTGGACTTGCCACACATTTTTTGCTTATTTCATTTCACCCATCCAGAGGAACCTTAGCATTCTTGGGAGGTGTAGATCATCAAAATGCATACTTTTAAATACAAAAAGTGATAAAAGCTATTACCCAATATATGCATACTTTTCTACTTCACATAGTGCAACAGGTTAAACTTCTTAATCTAGTTAGTGAAAAAACTTTGTCTAAACTGAGACCAGTGAATATTAATTTTGAAATGTTCTTACCCCAAGGCAGCCGAGATCCACTCTCTCAAAGTCCGGGCGTTCAGCATGGTCTCAGCTGTTGTGAAAGTTTTTGATACCACAACAACTGCATCAAAACAATAACGAAGGAGCATTAGTTTTTGGTCTTCCTTCTCGAACATGGCCTTTAAACTTTACTAATTGAATTATATGATGGATATAGCAGAAATACCTAAAGTGGTTTCAGGATTCAACCCTGCAATGTTTCTTGCAACATCAATTGGGTCAACATTTGCAAGGCTTCATGCAGAAAAACAAACACAAGAATGAAAAAAGATTAGAATTGAGCTCCAAATTCAAGAAATTGTAATTGATGCATACTTCAGTAAATATGAGGGATGAATGAATGATGCTTAGAAACGAAAAAGTTTATAGACAAGTCTCATTGGATCTTGAATAATTAAGCTGAACACTATAAGACCATCTAATACAAAATACACAAACGAAAGAATAAAGGCGAAGTTATATTATGAAAGACTTCTCCATTATGCATGACTAATCCAGGCTTAGTTGACACCCATCTGATCAACCTCAAAAAGAGGACAGAAAGAAACAGAGAGAAGCATATAAGCAAGGAAAGAAACAAATAATATCAGATTTGGAAAATAGAAAGATCAGCATATGATGACAAGTGCAGACAACCATTGTCAATGATTCCGGAAACCACCGCTCCTCCCTCATACCTAAACCCCTGGTGCAGTTCATTTTACATTTAATCTCTCAAGAATATGAGGACATACGTGTGAAATACTCTCTAAACGGCTATTAGTTTTGGGCGCTTTTGTAATGGCTTGAAGCTGTCCTAGATGAATCTCGATGAACTCTAAAATCAGGAGCTGGACTTTGCTAGTTAAAGAAAGCTCAATCCTTTAGGGAAAAGAAGGCATATAACAATGTTGATCCAATAATCAAGCAATACGATTAGACTTACAAACGCAACTGGCGACCTTTTGCAAATTCAGCAGCTTCATTGTCTGCAAGTTGTCAAGTATCAACATTATGTGATGCATAACCAATGTGAATATTGCAGACACAGTTGTTTGAGAGACCTGGGTAATAATCAAAGAGCAAAATGCCAATATACAAGAGAAAATATTTCTATAGCACTATAACAACCTGTTTGCAGTGCTGTATGGACAAAAAGAGGACCTAGGAAACTGCCTCCAATTCCAATTGCAATGACATCTTTCAACGCTTTCCCAGTGGCTCCTACCTGTCAACATCTAAAAATGAGTTAATAAAAGAGAATGACACCATGAATAAAAACAAGCTACATATTTGGCGATAAGAATTACCCAGGCACCACTGCGGACCCTCTCAGAGAAATCCTTGATCTTATCAAGAACTTGCCAAACATCTGGGACCACATTCTTCCCATCACTATTTATGACTGAATCCCTTGGAGCACGAAGTGCTACATGAAGGACAGATCTGTTCTCTGTGCTGTTTATCTGACAATGCAACAACATCAAAAGAATAAGGATAGCATGACCAGTGTCGAGTATCAGATGATTTTGCATGCTTACTTTACAAGAGTTGAGAGTTTAAGTACAAATGGAAAGGCTCAAAATCAGTGCTCATTTTTTATATATATTCAAATGAGCTTGGACCTAAAAAATACAACAGAACAATATACGAGATTACATTGAATGATATGGATAACCACTGTGAGAACTCTGTCACCAGGGATCTGATGCTACATTTGGATGGAAACATTTAGATTTGAGAAAAGGATTTAGGAGCAGCAGTTCGAATGGCTCCATTCAAAAGAACTTAAAATCCATCCATATTTGTCAAACATAGTTCAAGATGAGAATAGAAGGATTTGAATTTTTTTTTTATATGGAATTATCCAAACAAAGCCATATGATTTGTTATTAGGGATTTGAAATTCCTAATTTTAAGTAAACACAACGTAAATGATTTCCTTTTTGTGTTTTATTCAGACAAGGGCATGTCCTTTCAATGAAATGCTTTTAATGGTATCAACAAAATGCTAAAATCTTCTAAGATTACTAAATGTAAAACAAACATTTGTTGCCTGCTTGGATTATATTCAAGTCATTTACCAGATAAAGAAAGGAAAGAGTGATGCAAATAAATATTCTTCCTTGTCCATCTGAGCAAATTTAGAGGTTTCATTTTCACAAAACATTGAGACTAATTGGTATCTAACAATATGCAAGTTTAAGTACATAAGGTGTTTCTCAAAACAAGATGTCACTTGCTATTCAGCTATATAATGCTATAACTATCCAGACAAACATCTGAGTAAGATTATGCATTAATAAGTTCAGCAAGCAGTCATCAACTTACGCGCTCTCCATTGAACATCCGGTTAATCTTTTCTTTCAGATGTGCTGCCTGCATCATCAGAAAAGGTACCATAAATCAGATTACATGCTGTAGGCCTCCACCAAAACGGAGGATGTTCACTTCTAACCCACCTCTGCTAAATTTTTGAGCTTATTCAAGGTATCAAGAGTGGCACATTGCCTCGAATAATCCAACAATATCCCATCGAACTCACTGTTAATCATAAAAATATCCAGAAACCAACACCATTATGCACAAATTACCCCATGCGTCATTCTGCACTTGCAAACATGAATACGTAAAAATAATATAAACAGTTTCATGTCAAATATCTTACACCATCATGGACTGGCAGCGCTTAGTGTCACACATCAATTCACGCAAATGAGTCTTCTTAATGTCATCTACATGGACCTGGAAATGCATGCAAAGAGCTACATCAGGACGCACCACCTAAAGACTCTCCGGAAAATGCCAAAAACATTAAAACAAGAACTTACCTTCAAATCCTTCCATGGCTCAGTTTCGCAGATCAGAGCAGACGATGCCATCTACCGAATTCCAACACAATTCCCACAGTTCAAATCCCAATTTCTAATATTAACCACCAGTAAATCAAACACCACTCGTACAACACCAAAAAACAATAAAAAAATAAATGTAAGCAATAATTTACACAAAATTGGACAACTAGTCCAACCACAATCCTTTTCAGGTCTCCGTATATTTAAATGTTTCCTTTAACTCTCTTCATCCAATACTCCTTACAGTAACGTTCCAGAATCTAACACAAATAAAAGTAGGTCACTCAAAATCATAAATACAATACTTCCACCATCAATACCTGATCACTATCAATCTATTCAAATATTTCCAAAATACTCTCAGAGACTCAGCTCGATCCAAAATCAAATATTCATCGGCGATGTTGATCCAGAAGACTCTCAAAAACAAGCGGATGCAAAAGAGAGAAAAAGCAGGAGGAGCATACCTCGAAGGTGGTAATCTGTAGCGAGATTAGCTGCGAGCGGAAAACAGTGTACTCTCTCCACAGAACGAGAACAGCGGATTTATAGTGTAAGAGAGTATTAAACTCTTTTTTCTTTTGTTTTTATTTTCCCCCCTGAAAGTAAATTAGGAACGCACGTGCCGAGCTTGACGAAAAGAAAAGGAGAAATTGAGAGGTCACGTGACGCAATGGACCCGGGTATCTTCTGTGTGCGATGCGGATCAGGTGCTTCTCGAGGCTTTTTGGCCGGTGGATTGCTTTAAAGCCCACGGCAGGGATTAGGATGAAAAGAATCAACGGAGGAAAAAAAAGTTCCGTTGCCGGGAATCGAACCCGGGTCTCCTGGGTGAAAGCCAGATATCCTAACCGCTGGACGACAACGGATTCTTATCTTGTTCTTGTTATTGTAATTCTTAGTTTATTTAAATATCACTCTCTTCTTTGTTTTTATTATGAGTAAAATCTCTGTCAATTGCTATAAAAAAAAAAATAATTCAATAATTTCTCAACACGATCTTGATTTTGTATATTAGTAATGTAAGAAGGTGATATAGGTTGACTCTAGCATTTGGGCCTAGGAAAGGCCCAGTGAAGCCCAGTCTACATATGATCTATGTAATTTTTACGCGGGTTGACTCAACTCTGCCCAACAAATTAGGCCTTTGGATTTGGGACACATGGTGCAATCTCCACGATTCAAGTGTTCTTCATGCATAAGTCGTAAGTTATCACTGTAAATAATTAATGAATTACGTATAGCGAAAGCCAGGGATAGAAATATATACGATGATTTATATATGTCATCACTATATTATGATTGTTATTATTTTTAATACGTTACTAATTATTAATAATGATATCTTCCAGAAAAATATTGTCACTTTAAAAATTATATTATGACAACATAAATAATCATTATAATTTTGATATATATATATATATATGTATACACATTTAATAAAAATTTCGATATTATCATTTTTATTTTATTACTAATATTATTTTTATTTTAGTGCAAAACTAAAAATGTCAAGCCTTCTTAAGTTATAGAACTAAAATTACAATTTAAATATATACAAATCACATGCATTGTTTCTTTTATCAAATTGGACGGAAAAAAAAGACTAAAGCTGCCAAAATTTTAAAATTACAATACTAAATTAAAAAAATTGCAAATCCAATCAACCGAAAAATTACAGGACTAAAATTACGTCTTTGGCTAAATATAGTTGTCCTAACTGAAAATTATGATGACATTACATCAAGTGAGAAATAACTAAAAATTTGGAGTGCAAAGACTTTACATAGAATACAAAGTACATGAGGTGAAGAAGCAAAATCCCTTTACATAAAGCTAAGGAGGATGAGTGGGAATGATGGGATTCCTTCTCCATAGTCCACACATCTCTACCTTTTACATATTCTCTCTTTTGAGTGATCCCTCATCATCACTCATTCCGACAAAAGTATATACTTCAACCCACTTGTGAAGAACAAGAACAGCAAAACCTTATAGCCCAACCATTCTCCATACTCAGCTGCTTCCACCAGGATAACTGCACTTATCATAACCTACACAACAAAGTTTAAACAAAGCCACTCAGACCTTGAAGTTCACAAGAACTGATATCAACCGAAGGCGATGATTGACGAACAACTTACTGGGATTTGTGGACGTTAGGGTGGCCGTCTGCGAGAAGTCGCAGTCCCATGGATTCTTGCCGGATGTTTGATACAGGAGATTCATAGCATAAGTCGCGTGAGAAGCTACAGTCATTGGCTCGAAACAAGCTCCTCCTGGTTGGATTGCGCTACAGTCGATGCCTTGGCCGCAAGCGTAATCCAAATTCTCTTGTAGTTGGGCGTCTGACACACCTGCCTTTGGCACACACCAAGCGTCCTTCTTGGACTTTGGGGCCGGTTTCACTGATGCTTTTGGTGTTGACGAAGTGTTCTAGTGGCAACCAACAACGTCAAGTTCGTATAGACATAGTAAATGCATAAAACAGATACCGTATGTTAACTGAAAACTACTTACATTAGCTATTGAATCAATATAATGGACTTAAAATAACTTAATCTAACCTGGTTGCCAGTCTTAGACAGTCCAACATCATAAACCATGGTTAGATCAGGCTTAAAGAGCCCGAACGATCTCTCAGAAGTCGGTCCCGGCTTCTGGTCCTCATCATACAGTGCGAAAAGATAAGTATCAACAGATTTTCCCGGCATCAAGGGAGTTCCCACCATCGACCTCAGATGTGCAATCAAATTCCCATTGTAAGCCTTGGCGTTCTCGATGCTGGGGCCGACCTCATCGTTGTCTCCCTTGTAAGGCCACCCCGTCTCAGCAACCACAATCTCGACACCCTTGAATCCCATTGCATCTAATGCAGATCTAATAGCATCCACCTGCACCAGTAGATTCGTCACTCGATTATACTCCAAGTGAAGGAAAAAATTGGAGGATTGCATAAAAAATTTAAAATACACACACACACACACACACACTAATCATACACCACAAGAGTACTGTTACATTAATCTTTCTTCACGGAGCAATAACATCAAAACAGATTTAGTGCCTGCAAGAAGTTCTCCTTTCCGTATTTTCTGCACAAGTTCGCAATTCGACCAAAACAAATTCCTAAGGCTAATCATAAAACTGTTCTTCATGTTAAAGAGTAAACCATTTAAGCTATCATTTCAACAGCCAATGCTTCAGATTTAAGACAATAACATACTTACGTAAGGGAAAATCTTAGCCTTGAACCAAATTTTATCAAGTTCAGCTATATATTTACTGCATTTGCTACGTAATTCGTCACTCTACTGCAACTGCACGCGAATCACCCCATAAGTGTAATTATCGATATATAAAGATTGATCAAGAAAAGACTTATTTAAACTAACCTGAGCATCAAACATGTTAGTATACTTAATCTTGGAGCCCGAATCAACTCGGCCCGAGTTAGGCTGGAACAAGCAGAAGGCCAGAGTCTCGGGCCTGGGATCGCTCCGGTACGCGAAATACGGGTAAGGGTTAATCGCAAAAGGCGAGCCCGTCGCATTATTGAACTCCAACAATCCCTTCAACAGATCCCCAATACTAGGATCAAAGCTCCCGGACGAGGGAGGATCAGACTGCCGCAACACGGCCATGGAATGGACAGTTGAAACCTTGATTTTCCCGCCCAAATCGGCGGAATCAAGGGCATTCTGGAGATTCTGCATCGCCGGCAGCAGCTGCGTCATCAGATTCCGGTCGTTGTACGACATCACCTCGTTGCCGACGTTGATGAGAATGATGTTGCTGGCGGGGTAGAACGGAACCACATAAGCGTTGATCCAGTTCTTCGCAAAGTTGGGATCCGAAGCCATACCCGGGATGTCTCCGTTGGATGCTCCGATCATTATCCCAATCCCGGTGTTCGCGAATGCCTTAATGATCCCCGGGTCCGACCCGTACAACCGAACCTTCTCGATTGCAGTGGACTGCAGGAGCTTCACCGTCTCCGCCGGCGGCGGCAGATTGTCGGCTACCTGGCCGTAATTCACTCCAATAAACGACTGCGAACCTGGTAAGAAACAAAAAACAGACAAGATTCAAAAACCCATTTCCACTCAGCAAAACTGCTACCTTGTTTCTTTACCAGTACGATTCTCGACAACTTACGGGCGAGTGAAGCGAAACAGAAGAGCAAAAGAGAGAGAAACCATGAAGAGTACAGTAAACCCGCCATGGCTGAGCTCTGTTTTCTTGCTTCAACCTGCTTAATTGGAGAAGAAAGGAGGCAAAAAGCGTCGGTGGAGAGGAACAAGAACGTGGGGAGTGTAGAAATCCAGCGTTTATCGTCAATTACGACGAATAAATAATAGTACTGAGTGGATTCTGTATGAATGAATTATGTCTGGAGCTTGCCGTGCAAGGACACTGTTGTCCTTTGTTGAAAATGGAGGGGTAGACCAGGGAATTGGGATACATTTTGTTAGATTTTTGACGTTGGTGAATTCAATTATTAGTACGTTTCTTTTGGTGGGTTGCTGGTGAAGTACCAAAATGACCTGCGTAGTAGCCGTTATCATGCTGGATTCTGGTGTGAGTTCTGTCGGGGCATACCCGACTTTCTGATTCCGCAATCCGGATAGTCGGGTTTGCTTGATTCTATATAATTTCCAATTATAGAACAAAACACCCTACAGGTTGTGAAATTATATTTAGTATTTATTTATTTATTACATAAATTTTTTATTAGTTAAAATTTATTAATATTAACAAAAATAAATAAATAAATACCTACACTTACCTTCGAATAATTTATTAATAACATATTGCAACTCAAATAAATATTTCCTGATCAAATTATCCTTATACATGTTTATACCATAATGCATGTAATGACGTATATATTCATCCTAACAAGGTTATTTTGATTAAAAAAAATATTTTGACCTGCAATAAGTGAGTAACAATTTAATTAGGGGTGAATACGAATTTTTATTTGATTTTTTTACTAATATTAATGAATTCGATGATTTTGACAAATAGATGTATTTATTTGTTAAATAAAAATAAATATCAAAAGTATTAGACATAATTTTAAAAAAATATATCTTTTTAATTCACAAAAATTAATCAAATTAATGTTGTTAATCCAGATAATATCTTTTTAATAGATAATAAACTATGTTAATCAATTATTTTTCCGGATCAATTGATATTTGATCTAAATCAAGAATCTGAATTTTGTTGCTTATGGTGATAGCTTTCTTTTAATATATATATTTTAATTGTAGTGGTACATGTTTCACACTTTAAAATATATTATAATAAAGAAAATATATATAAATTAATTTACTACATTTTATAGAAAAAAAAGAAAGATATAAATAAAGAAAATAAAATTATTTTAGGAGTATTATTGATAAAATAAAAAATAAGTGAAAAATATCATCTTTTACATATACATACATATATATACATTAACTAATTATTGCGGCACGTCATCCCTAGTGCATATTATATTTAATATTTCATGTTTTAAAATATACAAACAAATAAATCACGTTTAAAAACAAGAAACAAACAAACAAAAGAAAATCAACTTAAAGTATTATCGATACAATAAAAGAACTGGTGTAGTTGTGTTGAAGCGACGGGAGTCACTTTTTTGTTTTTATTTATTTTTAAATTCTTTTATCGACTAAATGGATAATTTTTTCTACAATTTTTCAATTTTTTCCACCCACCCCGTTCGATTTTTTTATTTAAAAAAGAAAAAAATACAGTAAGAGCATAGTTGACAGTTTCGTACCTACATTCAAGTATTACGTAGTTTCATCAAACATGAGGAGAGTATTTGTAATTTTTCAAACAATGAGGGAGTATTCGTAATTATTTCAAATCTTAGAGAAAGTAGCCCCATTTGAAAATACATGCAATGATATCATTAACCACTGGTCAGATAATGATCTGAATTTAATTTCTACCTCATAATTGCACATTGTTTAAAGGGAGCAATTGAACCTTTTTCACCTCAATAATTGATACTTACCTATTAAGAAATAACATAATTTACTTTATTGAAAAAGAAGATAAAGATATGTCAATTTAATGAATGATGGAAAAAGGGGCAGTTGTTGCATAAAATGGTATAATAATGTATGCTTTCATCTAAATCTAAGAATAAAAGAGTGCCCACTTTTGATTTTTCACGTGCAATTACCTTTTCACCAATTATTGGTTTCGAATATGTATTGTATTCTATGAATGTATACTGACGCGTGCACAAGTTCAGTAGCATCACAATAATCGAAAAATCTTTACGAAAATTCTAAAATTATATACTAATATATATATATATATATATATATATAAAACATTTTCCTCTCACAAAAATGATGGTTTTTGACATCACCGTGCTAATTTTTTTATTGTATTGATACCTTTAGGTTGCTTTTTTTTTTTTTTTTAAATATGATATGTTGGTTTATGCATTTCATTCTCATTTATAATAATTTTAAAATATGAAACATTATCTATTATGTGCACGTATAGACGGCGTGTCACAAGAACTAGTATAAAAAAATCACTTTAGCTCAAAACTGATGATTTTGTGACATTGTAATACTAAATTTTAGAATTTAAAATAACGATTCTACTTTTAAATATTTGTACCAAAATAACTACTTATACTCACAGATAATTTATGTCATTTTAATTATCAATATATTATTATATTTATTTTCTACTCTCACTCATATTAATCATATAATAATTTTTGTTTTGAAAACTTGTGTCATATTTATTTATGTGAAGTATTGCATGTCACGATGATTAGTTTGAGAGAGAGAGAGTATTTAAAGTAGAGCAATCGGGCGCTCGTTGTTTGTGAATAAATATTAAAATAAAATAATTAATGACTTTTAATCAATTTTTAATTATTTTTTACAAATAGGGGAAATAATTTTAATATACAATTAAAAATTGGGATGATTCCATTTCTTTCCTATGAGATTTGGTGTAATTATACATAAATCTCCTATCATTTAAAAAAAATTACATCTAACACCCTTGAGATTTACTTCCATCTAACACATAAGTATCTGTTAGTCAATTCACTGAATTTGCTGATATTAATAAAAAAACTGAATGGATGTTGATGTTCATATTCGATTAACTTATTGCAGGTCAAATAATTTATTTTCCGACTAAACTACCCTTATAATGATTACTTCCACACATGCATTATCTTGTGAAGATGTGTGAGGGTAATTTGGTCATAATATAATTTATTTGACCTGTAATAAATTAATCGGGATAAATATATTTTTTTGTTAATATCAGCAAATCCGAAATTTTGTCTAATGAAGGGACTAATTTGTCAGATGAAAAAAAAACTTTAGAATGCTAGATGTAATTTTCAAACTATAAAACATCTACGTGTAATAGCATCAAAGCTATGGGGATGAAGTGTAATTATCCCTTAAAAATTCACTTGAAATAATTGGAAAGAGAAATCAAATACTTGCAAGAGAAATATATACATATATATATATATATATATTTATAAAAAAAAAAAAAAAAAAACGCCGTCTGTGGGAATCGAACCCACGACCACATGGTTAAAAGCCATGCGCTCCACCGGCTGAGCTAAGACGGCTTGTTGCTTTTTCTAAGATACTCTTGTTAATAACAGCAAATTTCAGTGAACTCCTTGAAATTTAGTATGATTATGAAAACTCCTTGTTATTTGAAAAATTATTAATACTCCTCTTGATATTTGATAAAATTATATGATTCCTGGATAAAAGTTTGAAATTATCTACTTTGCGCTTGTTGTATAATTTATTTTATAAAAAATAGAATCAGACGAGGTGGTTGGAAAAATTTTAAGAATTGTAAAAATTTTGTTCAATTAATCCGTAAAAAATATTTTAAATAATAAATAAAGTTAAATTTATAGTCCACAAGTGTATTTTAATTAGTTTACCACAAAAACTGGAAAGAAATATAACAGCAACCTACAGATTGGGCTAATTATTAGACGGACATTAAAAATTAGAAAGGTATTTGTAATTTTTCAAAATAATGAAATAATATTTATTATTATGTCAAATTTGAGGGAAAGTTGTGTACTTTGCCTTGTAAATAATGTGAAAAACAATAATTATCTATTATTATTACTATCCATATGCAAACAAAAACCAAGATCAATTTCCAGTATCTCCCTTAAGCAACAAACTATGCTACACTCGCAAAGTAAAGATGCAGCAAAAATCTTAGACTTAAACTTAATTACTCATTGCAAAACCTCAACATTGGATTTGAGAGTCCCTCTTGAATCTACACATGATCTACAAAACCAGTTCCAAAACAAAAATTACACCAAAAAATTTACATGTAAAAGTTCATTAGTCATCTCGTCGAGCAAAACATTGAGTACGTGCTTCTCCACATCTCTTACAACATCTTCCTTCTCACAGAACATTGACATCATGTCATTCCACTCAAGATCCCACATGCAGTTTAAATCCGGATCCTTCCCATGTATGTCTTTCTCGATCATCTTGTATAAGTAGCTTGCAATATCGACTTCATCGTCCCAACTGCCACCATAAAGCTTAAGCATTTCAAAGTCTTTGCAGAGTTTCTTGACCAGATCATCTAAGGACCTTAACTTGGAACAACTTAAGGTGGTAATATTGTAGGGATGAAGTGTCAGTTCGTTTTTTCGTGCTTTTCTTTTCATTATTTCGTATCCGCAGTCCAATATGAGTTTCTTGTCTCCAACCTCTTGGTTTTGATCACCAGCATGAAGAAAGCTGACTGGTATGTTGAGCTTGAAAAGGGCTTCTGCTGTGTTAAGGAATAGATGATTCTTTAGTACTATCTCCTTGAGTTCCTTTTCGGGTTCTGTGAGTTGCTGGTTTTTTGTTACGATCTCCTTGGGCTCCTTTTCTGGCTCTGTCAGATAATGATTCTTTATTACAATCTCCTTGAGTTCCCTTTCGGGCTCTGTCAGGTGCTGATTGCCTATTACGATCTCCTTAGGCTGCTTTTCGGGCTCTGTCAGGTGCTTATTTCTTAGTGCAATCTCCTTGGGCTCCTTTTCGGGCCTTGTCAGGTAGTGATTCTCTACTACAATCACCTTGAGCTCCTTTTCGGGCTCCGTCAGGTGCTGATCCTTTATTACAATGTTCTTGAGCTCCTTTTCAGGCTCCATCAGCTGTTCTTGTCTCCCTGATTCAGGTAACTGCTTATGCACATCAGGTTTGGAAAGCTTGTGTGATGCCATGCTTGCTTTACGGCCTTCTGCAACATCCAAGAATATGGAATACATTACATGCCTTAAAATTGCTTTACTCTGAAAAGACTAATCAGATCTTTTACTGAAAAGACGGTCAGTTATCTTGTGAATGAGTGCCAACTAGTCAAAACAATTGCACATGTTTTTTGCTTGATGGTGCTCTATAGATGGCTCTTTATTACGTCCACGAAGAAACTTGGGAGGATGGAGATTGTTAACTAGATGTAGCAATTGAGAGATAAAGAAACATGCTATTTCTTTCTTATTATTGATGAAGGAAGCAATGGTTCCTTAGGAAAATAGACTAATGGGATTATGTACTTACCATTGTGTTGATCATATTGTTTGAGATGTTTTTCATTTTTGGAAGCATAAGGCTCTACTACTTTCTGGAGATCACTGGAAACTTTCGCGGAGTTTGAATCTCTGTCACAGCACTGCACAAAAACCAAGAGAACGCAGCGTAAGCCTTTTGGATGCATGAAACTTTAAATTTTGGCCATGCAAATTGCTTAGTGAACTTACTTTGTCATTTGGAACTAGGATGTCCTGTATGTTCTCTGTTTGGCATTCGTCTCCGACAGAATTGTTTAACAAAGTAGTGGGTTCAGCATCATTCTGTACTTTTTCCGGCTGCTTTGTTAGTTCTCTTACCTCTTCAGATGCATCAGTTACAATTATGCCTACTTCTCCTCTGTTCTCCTGGTTGTCACTTTCCAGCTCCCTTCCTTTGGTGCTGTTCTTCTTCTTATGCATCTGTTGTTTCAATTCCTGTAGCATGGTAGCTGACTGCTTCGATGATATCTTCAAGTCATTTACTGTTCTACTTCTTCTAGTCATCGGCACATCCATCTTGCGAAGATTCTCACTTTTCTGAATTTCCTTGTAAGCAGCCTCCTTCTTTTTGGCTAAAACATCAATACACTTATCTGGTGTCGGTAACAAGTTGCTATCAGTTGCCTTTTCATTCTCATTCTGTGGTTCCCTCAGAGATGGAATCTGATTTTGATCTTCTTTCCTAAAGTTTCCTTTACTGGCATCAAGATTTGGTGGATCTGTCACGCCAACTTTTTCAATGGGTTTCATCAATGTCCCATTTTCATATGTTGTTTTATCTTTGTTTTGCTTCTTGACCAGATTGTCAGCACTTCCAAGATTGAATTTTGCTGAAACCATGGACTCCATGTAACGCCCTCTAGGTTTCTTGGTCATCAAACTTTCTTTCTGAATCTGCTGCCCTTTTGGCCCTGCCCGATTCTTGTCTTCAGAATGTTCACGTTTTTTTAGCACTTCCACTTGAGCTGTACGTTTACCCTTTGCCGTTTGCTTGAGGTCCTTGTTTCCATTCCTCTTTTCCAGGCAGTTTGCACTTACATTATACTCAATCTGCTGAGCCTTCTGCTGCGGCTCATTATTTAACCTTGTCTCTGCCATTTTCCTTTCTCTATCCTCTACAAAAGGTGGACTCTTCTCACCACCAGGGCAAATTTGAAATCCAGTAACTTTATTTTGTGAAATAGAGTCTTTTTGCAGCTTCTTCATCGTGCTGGTTGCTGTCTTTGGGGCTGATACTGTATCCGTTGCACCTGCTATGTTTCTTTTAACCATTACCATTTTAAAGCTGTCATCAATTTCTTGCCTCTTTTCTGCTTTTATGTCGGACGTAAGATCCCTGACTGGTGTTGAATTCTGCCTTCTGATCGACTTATGATCCATATTGAGGAGTAAACCGTTGCTACGTTCACTAGCAAATTCAGCAAACTTCCTAGTTTTGCTTGAAACCTTCCTTTCATTCTCCCTAGAGCTCAAATCTTTCTTCATGCTTTCCTTCTGAGGAAGTTCCTCAAGTCCCATGAGTTTAGCTATCACATTTGAAATTCTTCCCTTCTCCTGTGTGGAACTTGAGCTATTTCTCACTTGTGGACCATCAAAATCTAGGTCACAGCTAGCAGTCGATTCTTGCTCCTTTGTCATCTTATTCTTCTGAGCAACAAGATGTGAGTTCTTGGAGGGCTTATCAAACGAGAATCTTGGTCGATCCAGTTGCATCTGGTTCATCCTTTTATGTGTGTCATCTCGTCCAGCGTCGTCCCCATTAAGCAACGTTAAACGACTTCTCCTCCGAGCCCCATTCATACACTCTGATGCTTCCTCCAAGTTTACAAGCATCCTGAGGGACTCTTCCAGATCAACGGCGCCTTTCAGCAGTTCTTGCCCGACTTCGATCGAGTTTATGTTGATGTTAAGACCTCTGGAGCAAGCTCTTAGTACTGCCTTTGAGATTTCAGTTAAATTATCGATGTGAGAGACACTGGGAATTGTTGGAGGACTGTGTTTACCAGAGTTTGATATGTCCATCTTCCTGCAGTCCAGTCTATTGAAGAAGTTGAGCAGTGGATTGCTGCTAGGGGTGCTGATTTTTGCAGTGTTGTCTAAGGCAAAAGCTATGGCCATTGAAAGATCTCTGACTTGGCTTGAGAGGTTTCCTCTTTCCTGGAGAATGATTTGATTTGAAGATCCTTCAGTGTTCAATGATCTGCTGCTTCCAACAGGGCTTCTATTTTCTGGGAGAAACATGAACTAAGTAAACCCCTCGAGGGAAATTTAATCCAAATCGAGTTTGTCCGGAACTGAACAAATTATATGAAAAATATAATATACTTGTCGTGTAATTGATATACGGTTCAGGAAAAGTAACCAATCGCATATCAAGTATATTATACTTGCTCCACAATTGGTCACTTGCACAATAAATGAATTTGTAATTTTGTAAAGAATTGAAAATGTTTATGTAATTAGACCTAATCTTTATGGAATATATTTGGATAATTCTACATGTAAATGATTTCAACTCCTTCTATTTTAAATTTTGAACTAAGTTTTAATGAATATGAATGGATTTCAAATTCCTTTCAAACAAAATTATTTGAAATTTCTTATTTAAATTCTTTCTTCAAATCCAAATCTATAAATTCAAAAACACTCTTATAGGGAAAAAAAAACACAATATCCTATTTTTTTTTTTTAAAATAGGTCGTTGTTTTGACCCTTTTATAGCATGATTTTATTTTATCCAAGATGCTTGTCCTTGGAAGTAAGTTGGAAGTATGTGAATTTTTTAAAGCAAGAGAGGACGAATTAAATTATAGAAATAAATGTTTGGCTCAGTATAATTCTCCAAAAGAAAAAGGGATAATTATATTTAAAGTTTTTGTGATTTGGAAAATTACATTTGACACTCATGAAATTTACTCCCATCTAACAAATAAGTCCCTCCATTATGCAACGTTCATCGAATTTGCTGATATTGACAAAAAAATTATATTTACCATCGATTGACTTATTACAGGTCAAAATTTTTTTTAAAACCAATTACCCTCATACGTCTTCTCGCTTTAATGCAGGTATGAGATATACTTTCACTGTTATAAGGATATTTTATTCCAAAAAAAATATTTGAGCTGCAACAAGTCAATAATAAGTCAATCGAGGGTAAATATCAATTTTTATTTATTTATTTTAATATCAACAAATTCAATGAATTTTGACAAACGTTATGACTTAGATGAAAGCAAACTAATAGGTGCTAGATATAATTTTCCCAAACACAGATGATTTACGTGTAATTACACCAAATCTCAAGATATGAGAGTGCAATTACCCCAAAAAATAAAAAAAGAAAAAAAGAGAAGAAAAAAGAACCTCAGCACCATCTAAATTAAGAAAAAGAAATGCCCAGAATCTTGAAATAAAATTAGCTTTAGTTGGATATAAATGGATAAAATATACTTTATCTCCCTGAACTATTCGTCAAATAATATTTACCCCCTTAAACTAACAAATGTAACACTTATCCTCTTGATTGGACAAAAATGCCCCTCATGTCTTGAACAATTATATTATTTTTAATATATTTTAGTATATTGCACACTAAATCATCACCAAATTTATTTTTTAATAAGTTAAAAGTGGAGTGTATATATATATAGTAGATACACAACAGATATAATATAACCAACAACTCATATATGCTTCTTAAAAGAAATTGATAAATATATATATGTTTAGCTAAAAGTTAAACAATTTTAGAAAAAAAATGAATAAATATAATTTATCATAATTTTTAAAGAAAATATGTTAAAAAAAGGGATATGTAATTATTCAATTTTATGTAAAAGAATAAATATTAATAACTTAATTTTTATTACTAAACTAATAAAATATTTTGATGAAATTTTTTTGTGTATTTATTGTACTTATTTATTAATTAATTTTGAGTTTGTAAAAAAAAATCGAACTATCTAATTCACTAATTATATAGATATTATTTTCAATTAAAAAAAAATTAATCAAACTTAAAATGCAAAATTACTATAAAAAAAATTCTTTGAACTAAATATATATCTAATGTAAGGGAATATTATCTAAAAATTTAATTATAGGGGGTAAGTATTATATTTTTTAGTTTATGAGATAATTATTACATGACGTATAATTCAGGGAGATAAAGTGTATTTTACCTAGGTATAAATATATATTTTTTCTACCCCTATAATTTACTATTAATTATGAAAAATATGTTTCCGTTGCGAATGGAGAATGGCGCTTGATTGGAATAATCCATGAAAACAAACTTAAAAATAATACTTTAAAAATAAGATATTTGAAACTTATAAATTTCTTTTGGAAAAAATAACAAGTTTTAATTTTTTTTTTCAAAATATTAACAAACTCATTCGAATTAATTATAAATTTATCATTATTTATTTCTTACAAATTTTTTAATTTTATTTTATCCAAACACTCTGAAACTATCTTTAAATTACAGTATGACATCTTATAAAGATAAAATTGCAAAATTAGTTCTATAATTTAGAGTCATTTCATACTTGACTCCACGCTTTATAAGTTGCAAAAAGAGACCAAATACATTGAAGAAAAGGGTTTTTTCCGTTTTGCAATTTTTTGGACTCTATTTGTGAAATAGGGGCTAATTTTAAAATTTTATAAAATGTGAAGTCAAATATAAAATGCTTTTAAACTATAGGACTAATTTTACAATTTTAATTCTTATGAACATCTCATTAACACCTTTTAAACAGGCTTGCCGCTTGCCAAACACCCTCTTAAATCCTATAACATATGATCACCTGGCAAATGAGCTATAGTTTCAAGCGGAATCACTCACGATGTTACTGCGACGAACACACACGCAATGCAGTTCGCAGTTACGCGTTGCCAAACAGAAAAAGGAACTCTCCGCCCTCGAACTTGAACCGATATTGCAGGGAGAAACAACAGATTAAACATAATGATCAGCCAGAAATTCTTACCTCCAAACATGACTTGGCTTGAATTTTCAGTCGCAGCCATCCTCTCCTTCCTCAGGCGAAGATCGCGCAGCAGCTTCTCCGCAAAATCCGATTTCGTCGCCATATATGTTGCTCCAACTTCCTGTTCGGAAACTCGCAACTGGAAATCCAAACAGGTTTGTAAGAGATTCTCCAATAATCGGCCGGAGAGGGGGACGGAAAATATTGTACCTGGAAAACTTAGGTGGGAAGGTTGTGTCAGTGTTTGGTAGCATGGGGGCAGGCAGGGTGTGGGGAAAAGGGCAATGGAGATTAGGGTTGACGTGAACGGTATGGGGGAATTGCGCATACTCCATCCCCAAAGTGGAAACTGGGAATAATTGCTTTTATTCCACTCCAAGCAATGCCCTCACACCTCTTCAGCTTTTTGTTTGGCCTTCTACTTAAAGCTTTCGTCTTCATAAATTCTGCTGTAATTGGACCAAGAATTCATACGTGGGATAATTACACCTTCCATCTTCTAAGTTTTGGTATAATTATACATAATTTTCTATTGTTCTAAAAAATTACGTCTAATACTTTTAAAATTTGCTTCCATAGGTTCCTTCGTTAGTTAAAATTCACTATTTGTTAGTATTAAATATTGAAGAATAATAATAGATAATTTATATAATTATTTCATAAATTGATCTCGCATATAATAAATGATTATTTGCACACAGATATAAAATCACATAGGCACATAATTATGAATCGAATTAACCTTAAAAAGTGGAAGCATGTCGATCCACGCATACGGATCAGCTTCGTCTGCAAGCTCATGCTTTTGAATCACGAACACATCGTCTTTCTTGTTGATTTGAAATCACCTTACCAACATTTTTAATAACTCCGCACGTTCAATCTTGCTCCAAATATTATGAAAATCACAAATATGCCTTGCTCGGCTTGTTAATAACTTATTACAAGTCAAACAAATTTTTCATAACTAAACTACCCTTATATCTACACATCCTCAGGTGTTTGACTTCAGAAGAAAAAAAGAACTTAACTGATTTGACTTCAAGCAAAGAACAAGTTTGCGTATGTTTGCCATTTGGTTTTGTTAGTGATTATACATTTTAATATCGATTAAATTAGGATTAAATACACTTTGCATCGTTGAACTATGTGTTTTGTCTTATTTTTATATTTTTAAAGTATGAAAGGTAACAAAAATACCCCGACAAAATAATTTGGCATTGATAAAATAAAAATGCCATTCTCACTTACCCCTATACTTTTTTATTCTACTTTCTAAAATGTGTTTTATTGAAACATCTCCCCCAAACTATTTTTAGTGATTTAAAATTTTACTCACATTTTATTTAAAAATAATATTTATAATTTATAATTTTTTATAGATAATGAAACACAAAAAATATTTATAAGCTCAATATATACAATTATATTTTACAAAGTAAATAAATTGTGTTAAAAAGTATATGTAAATATGTATCAATGCATAATGCATATAATATTATAGAAAAAGTATGTTGTATAATTTATAAATTTTTATTCAATTACATGTCACATAATAAAATATATCATATCATTACTTAAAAAACTATAGAATATTATATATTAATTATATTATAGATTTAAATATTTTACAGTATATATATGTTCGATATAATATTTTGAATTTGTGTTGACAATTTATTTTTAAAAAAAGTTCAATATATATAACAACACAAGCAAAAATTATGTAAACTCTTTACCAAATGTGTAGAAAATATAAGAATTGTAAATTTATGGAGTTTATACAGATCCTGTAGTATAAAAATTATAAATTTTGAGTAATGTTTATTTTAAATAAAAAATTTATGATAATTCAGATTATATTTATGAGAATGATTGTAATAGCGACATTTTAAGAGTGTAAATAGTAAGGGCATTTTCATCATAAAAAAATAGTGTGTATCATGAGGGGTCATTTTGTTATGTTCTATAATTCAGGGGTATAAATACATTTTATTCATAATTTAGGGGTGCAAAATATATTTAACCCATTAAATTATGTAGTCTACGTCTCTTTTATATTTCTGCATTAACGACGAAGTTAGCAGTAAGGTAATGGTTATATATATTATGTTTAAGATTGGTGGTGTTAGTAGCTGGTGATCATGGGTATAAAATTGAGGAAACTCAACATGTTAGTCTTCTGTTTTATTGGATTTATGGGATTAAATGTGCTGGATTTTTTCAAATTTGAGATCATCTTGAAAATCGCGTATAGTATATGACTAGATATGTCATTATCTTTTCCAGTTTAGGACTGATTCGAAAATCCCATAAATCTGATACCAAAAGTATTGAACCCCTATCCGATAAGACTAAAAATCTAATTCCATTTTTCAAATACTATTTTCCCACTGCACTGTATCCATTCTAATTTTTATCCGCTTATTAGTCATTATACTTAGTTTTATCTATAATTCATGCGCCTAATTATCCAATAACTCAGGTATCCTATTTAGACAGTGAATGATTTTTACCCCTATAAAACATACGTCATCTTTATTATTGGGAGATACACATACATGCATGGATGTAGTTACCAACGATCCTATATATGTTCCAAGAGAAAGTTATATTAGTTGACACAAGATATTATTCTCATTGGAATTTTGGACTCTAAATTTGTGAGGAGCATGTCGGTGCCATACGGTCTTATTTAGGGATGACAATTGGATTTGACGAGTTTATTCACGATCCGACCTGATAAAAATTTTTGGTTCCAATATCCTTCTAGTCGTGAACCCAAGATCCAACGGATTAAACTGGATAGATCCAATTTTTTTTGGACAAATATACACGTGATTTTCAACAACATTCTTTTCAGTTTCTTTTATTGTTGTTTCGTTACGTTTTACAGATAAAATAGAGATAAAAATTAATGTATATTTGATTTGGGGATCACATGTGCAACATTTTCTTATTACGTTGGAGCAAATATATTAACCCCGTAAAGTACAGAACTAAAAGTGAAACACCCCATATTTTATAGGACAAAAAAAAAACACAATATTACTTTTTTGACACGATTGAAGAACCACATTGATCACAAAAAGAAATAAATATTGTAATATTGCAAACAAAAATAAAACATATCTCGATTTACTCAACAAAATCATAAGCTATGAACAATATCGTAAAATAGGGACGTACAGTCGCAGTATATTTTGTTTTTATGAAAAATAGAATATCTTATATTTCTACCTTTTTTTTTATTTTTATTTTTCTACAATTAACCTTATTTCTTGAAGGATAAACTATTAAAACTAAACAGAAAAAGATGACATATATAATTTTTTAATAAGAATTTATAATTTTCTAAAAGTTCCAATGTATCGGAAATAAACGTGCCAACCATGCTGGTTTATCAATTCTCAAACAAATGTATTAGGGGGAGAATTAAGTAATTTTGTACCTTATAAGGGTTAGAGCTTAATTATAATTATTATATTTATTTTTGACTTAGTATTTTTTACGTATCATATCAATTATTATTATTATTGTACTTTTATCATATGTTTAATTACATTACTAAGAAAAATTTCGTCTACAAACCTATGCCCATATTAGATTAGGAATAGGTCGTCTTTCTCTTGTCTTGAAAATCACCCTACGAACATTTTTACGTTGGATCTTGCTCCAGATATTGCGAAAACCACAAAAATACTTGCTCTCCTTGGTGGTCTACTACTAAAGTAAGCTACTCATTTACATACTTCAAATCCGAAAAGTCTATTATGATTTTCTAAGAAAAAACGTAGAGATTTATATTGAGAGAGAAACAATTTGGAAAGAATATGTCTTGGAAAAGCGTTGTAATCAACTCATTTCTATCACACTTGTGTTTCTGTGTATTTTTTATCGCAATTATGTATTGTATTTATAGGTATTCGATCATATCCAAATTGAAGTCCATATCTCAATATATATTTAAAGGACTACAAAAACTTTATTTCAGATAAGATTTTTATCGAAAGAAATTCTTATTCTGACATTCAGTTACGAGATTTCAAATTTTATGTTCATATTAGGTTAAGGGTTTACAAACCCAACTCAATATCCAACAAAACCAAATTTATTTCCTCGTATTAATGTGGAAAATTTGTATTGGAAGGACAATTAAGTAAATACGTCACTTTTAAGGACTAGATCTCAATTTTACCAAAGACAGGCTGAAATGTAAATTACGAAAAATATTGCCAAGCATGCTGAAACACGTTGTACAGCTGTCCTTCATTCCCGTCTCCCTCGAAAAACCTTATCTGGAACACTTCCCACACAAAGATCCCACCACAGCCGTCCGATTAAACCGCCCTACCTTGCGTACGTTTCTCTATTAGTCAAACATCATTCACGCGCATCCAACCGTAGAATATCTTCCCCACCACTTATTTTCAGCCGTTAGATCATATCAACCGCTCAATAAATAGTCCCCACCACTCCTCTATCTCACGTTCATCTCATTCCATTGGAGTCGCCGCCAGGCCAATTGGCAGCTACCTTATTCCTCAGATCTACGTTTTTCTACACCTCCTTTATCAATTTCGCCTTGAAATTCTTGTAGATCGCTAGGTGATCTTCGTTTTGGTTATGGCTTTTAGGTACTTCGTACCCGAGCTGATGTTTGGCCGTTTATCTCACCGTTCAGCTGATTTTCAGCCGTTTAATCTACCGTGTGGCTGAAGTTTGTTTGCGGTGGGAGGAGGATGTGGCTTGCGATCGATGAGGTTTGGGTAGAGTTATCACAGTATTCAATTATCGGTGCAGCAGGTAATTGGTGGATCTTTATGTATTATGTACGGTTTTTTTGGCTGATCTTATGGTCGGTTTACGTTTGAGTATTTATTTGTTTGGTTCAATGTGTTGATGCGATCTGTAGATGCGATCTGTGGGTTGACTCTTGGTCTCTTACGTCCAGGGGGGTGACTCCTTTTTCAACTGAATCATCTTGGAGGCGCTTGAGGTAAGGGAGATCTTATTATTTAGTTTATTTGTTTATGGTTTTTCTGTTGTTTTTGAATTTACGTGTTCATATGCTGATTGAATGTCTGTCCTTTTGGTGTGGTCATCTTAGGTCCAGACTTGGTGTAGATACCCGTTGCGGTTTAGCTTAAGGCGATTGTTCGGTGACCTGAGTTTCGTACATCTAATCCTGCCTGCTTTTCCGATTGCGAACTTCTGAAGAATCAGTCGCAGGCATCGCTTATATTGGTTACAAGGTTCTAATGGTTTAATTAGTTTAAAGAGATTTTGTTGTTATTTAATCCTCTTACTGCATAATTCTCTTGCATGCTGGGGTACATAGAAAAATAAATGGTGAGGAGTCATGTAAAAAAAGAGAGAATGAGTTCTCTTTTTGAAAAAGTGGAGAGGAGAGACGATGTGGGGAGATTGATGTGGTTGTCTAAACGACCTTTGCCATGTTGGGTGCGCTCGCATGGCAGGTCCCTACGTAATAAAATTTTATCTTTTTTTTTTGAGGGGAGATGGTACGGGGATTTGCCCGGCTCTCCCCTCTGTGTGTGGTGTCCTTTTCTTGTTTTTCCTTTTCCTTTCTGGGTTTGTTGTCCTATGCTCCATGCCTGACTTCACATCCAGCTCCATATTCAGAACCCTACCAACATATTTGGTCTTGAATGGGTTGTGGCGTCTAAGCAAATACTTAACCCATTTGAGACCAAAACATGCCAAGTCACTTTTGAGGAAAGTCAATGAGCAAGCATATACAAGGATTGTTCAACCGTAACTTTCGACTCCAAAACTATCAACTGCACTAGAGGTAAAAAATTGGTACTCATTATTTTATTTTAGTTTGATGCAGAAACTACCAACTGCAATTAAGGTATAATTGATGCTCAGTTATTTTGTGATAGTTTGATAAGGAACTACCAACTGCACAGGAGGTTAAATTGATGCCCGTGATATTTTATGTTGGATACAAAACTATTGAAGGTAAAAATTGGTACTACTTATTTATGGTGGTCTAATTTAGAAATTAAATTGCACCAAAGGGAAAAAGTGATGCTTGTTACTTTATATTAGTTTGGCTACTGTTCTAATTTTACTATTTGTTGAAATTGAACAGCCTTGAAATAAGAACATTAACATTGCTGCCTGTAACTTGAATCCCTGAGCCGTTAACGGACTACAATATTGAACTGAATACTATGATATAACATATTTAAATTACTATTTGGCAACGTACACGCCTTGATTACATAATTCTCAAAACATTGCATCCTAACAATCTTTGATAATATCAATTATCATCCTAACCAATCTTATTTTATGGGGTTTACTACTGCATGTCAACCAACAGTATTGATTATGTTACATGTCAATTATTTGATTCTGTTGGGTAGATCCTGAGCTTATTAGTTCTAGACTCTGTACCTTGTCTAATTTATTCTGCTTTTAACTATAGAGCAATGAGAGTCGGTCTTACTGTACGATGTAGTTTGGGCAGAGGTGTTCTGTCTGTAATAAGGTGCAATTTGGTTGTGGTGAGACTGGAGTGCTTATTTGTTCAAGGGTAGTCAATATGCTCAGGAAAAAAGCAGGTTGGGTCTTGTACTTGTGGAGGCTTTGCAACTCATATTATGGCAATACCTGGTCATGGTGCTGCTGATTCTTGCGTGGTGCTTGTTGCTTGAACTTCTTGGCTGCTGGTCCTGATCGGATTGAGAGTTCCGGAGTACTCATACTGTTGCTGGTGTCCACTGGTGGTATCTTATCCATGCGAATTTGTTTGAATACAGTTGCAGTTCAGAAGTTTTGCGAGGATCGCCCGTTTTGTTTCACTGTCTTCCAACCGCACAGATCTCGCCTCATTTTGTGTGCCTGTTCGATTCAGAGATTACCAATTCCTCATAGGTCTTGTTGGCCTTTTTGATGGTTGTACAGTAAGCCCATCAGGAAAATAGATGCAATTTTCCTTCAGCATTGTTTTTAATTTATGGTTTTGATGTGAACTGTTGAGGTCTGATTTGAATTACTCATGACTGTAATGTTTCTATATATTGTTTCTTGATGATGAAAGCCAGTTTCTCTCTTTGGGTTTTTGGTAAATGTACAGATGGAGTATGGCATGGAACTGCTTCGACTCTGCAATGCTAGTTGGGTGGGGTTCGATGCTCTTTTACATGGATTGGGTTTTTTTGCCATTTGCTGGTTAAGTGTGGTTTCTGTGAGAGGTACATTCTTTGAAGTCCCAAGTCTGCAGGTTTTGTGCAAGGTTGAAACATTTTATAGGAGGGTACTGCATAAGTTTAAACGGAATCATCTGTTGAAGATGCTGCTTTGATTGTTCGCGTCTGGGTTCTGTTGGATTGGTTATCATTGTTCAATATACATTTTTAATCGGTATTCTATCTTATTTTATATATTGAATACTTGGATATGCATGCGGGTCACTTGTTTTGGGTTTGACTGATGGGTCCATGAGCTCAAAATAGGGTAGAGCGCTCAATTGCGATATGCATTGAGAGGATGGTGGTTCGACTCCACCTGGATCCCACTATCCTTGTTCCCTTTTATTTGGGCTGTGTGCGCTGAACTCCTGGTGCGGAATGCATGTTTAGTTTAAGTCGAATTTATAAGGTGTGGGGGAAGATAGATTAAGTTGATTTTGTGAGGTTGGCGGGCGGGGGGGGGGGGGGGGAATGAATTATGGACGTAAGTTATGCGGCTGAGCATTATGCAAATGGGTCTTGATGAATGAAACATTGGCTTGTCGAGAGGGTTAAGATGCATTTCCTGTTTTCTTGTTAGTTCTACCATTCCACCTGGACAAGAAGTCGAAGGGAATTTAAGTACCACTAATGAAGTTTTCCATCCTCCAGAGCTGCTTGGACAATCAATGTCCTGGCAACCCTACGAGGCTCTCAAGGCAGTGGAATAGGGCAACTCCCCTTCCAGGGGAAGAACGAAACACCAAATGAGCAAGGGATTAGCGAGTAAGCACCTGCTGATCTACAGTAGGATGACTCTTTTACCCGCTATCGCAAGCCCACCAGCCAGGACGGAGTCTTGCAGGGAATGTTTATGCGCTGATCTGCAGTACCTGCCACCCCTAGCACACCAGCGAGGAGGAAGTTTTGCAGGGAATGTTGCGTGGGAAGATTCTTGTTGACAACCAAGCTGCTATTGCCATCGGTCATAATTGCGTGTTTCATGGGGGAGACTTAATTTTTTATCATCAAGTTATTCTTTCTAAGGGAAGATAGAAACATGGGGATGTGGTTCTGACTACTGCCAAACAAAGGACCAAGTTGTAGACATTTTAACCAAGCCATTGCCTGCTTGCAAGTTCGAGTTTTGAGGTCTTGGTTTGGAGGTTGTACCCACTAAAGCAAGGAGTGTTAAGAAGGTGCTTCATGTCTCAAACATGTCCATGTGGTTCTGACTATGATTGTTCTTGTTATTAACTTTTTTTAAAATTAATTATTTTATCATACATACTTTGTAATCATGGGGCAAGTTGAGAATTATGTTAGTGGATTATTATTTTTCAAGCTTTAAATCTAAAGTTATGGATGACCCCTGTTCTTTGCCTAAACGTATCCTTAGGCTCAGTCGTTGCTGCAGTGAGCCGTCTTTCTTGTGAATTTAATTAAGTGTGGGGTCGGGGGCCACTGGCACAATCTGTTTAAAACATCTTATAAATTTATGTATGATTATACGTAGAAGTTATAGGGTTCTAGTAATATTTATATTATTATAATCAAACATTGGACGAATTGTCTATTAAGACTTGAAGAATAAATTGTAAGCTTTTGCTTTATTGAGACACGGAGTCCAAGATTTCATAATATTTCATTTTTAGGCTTTATATTTATTTTTTAAAATTCTGTTTTAAGATATTTTGTATGAATTTTGAAGAGTTACCTGAGCACTTGTTATTGGATTATAGCACTGTTGTTTTTGTCTAGTTGATAATTCTGTTGGCCGAGGCTGAAATAGTAAAATCGTGTTAGGAAAGTAATAAGAAGAAAATAGCGGAGTGAATTTAGAGTTGAGGTGTGGACAAAACACCTTTCTTTTTAAAGTAATAATTGTCCACATTATTACGGCAATTCACTTTTAGGATAAAAAAGCCTCTTGAAGTCTATGAATAACAATTTTGAAAATTGCTATTAAAAAGTATAGATATGTAAATATAAAATTTAACAATGATATATGACATTTGATACTCAATATTTATAGGAATCTTTGCAATAATTAAATGCATATTGATGCAATATTTTTGCACATAATTCTTTCAACAAGTAAGATGGTTGACATTATTACACTCATTTTTCTTTCATTTTCTGTTGGAAAAATTCAAAATTCAATTCTTGCAAATTAAATAAAATTTAATCTAAAAAATAAAAAGATAAAATTATTTATTTTGTTTCAATAAGTGCCAAGTGTATGTGTATATTTATTAATTTTAATTCCCTCCAATTTCCTCTTAAAGTTGTATTTGAAACTTAAGAAGACACATCTCATTTTAAATTAATTTATTTTTTCACTATGAGAGATATTTCTATTACATGTTTCTATTTACAAGCTATTTTTCATCAAATTCAAGTTTCTAAAACTCACTCTCATTGCTGGTTTGAGTTTAAATATCAGAAATGCATGTGTCCGTCTGTTATTTTTATTGCTCAGTTATAAATACGTTATGTTCTTCCACAAGTTAAAAATTATCCAATTAATTCTTTTTTCTTCAGTTGCTCATCCAATAAAATTATGGAGTATTTATACTATATTAGCAATAAACATGAATTAACCAATAATTTCTGCATATAATTGCTATTTAGGAGTAATCTAGTAATTACAACATAATTCAAATCCTAAAGCACACAAATGTCACAATTTATGTAGTAAAGGTAAGCTCTTGATTTTTATCTCCAAGGGCTTAAAGCGTATCTTTAGATGTGAATGCATAATATTCTTCAGTTTTTTTGAGCAAACTACTTGTCATCTTGAAATATAGTTACCGTGCCAAGGCCTTTGTGGTTGCAGCGCTACGTCACAGAGTCTTGTGTTTCACATCATAAGAAGTGTGTAGAATTTAAGTAGTTTAGACTTATATTTTTATAAGGCTTGAGCCCCGTACTTAGCATGGATCCACCAACTGAAGCGTTGCACCAAACATGTTTCGGCTCAAATTTGTATCCGACTTGGATCGATTCATCAAAATGCATAAGACCCAAATTTGTTATGGGAACTTATGTGCAGTTGTCATCTTCAACACATGCAAAGCTAAATTTGATATGTAATTTAATTTGGACTCTAATTATTAGCTAATTTATTTTCAACTTTTAATTGATTATGTATTTCAAAATTTTGATATCAACAGATAAATCGATGCACATTGATACATTTCAATTTTTTAAATTACAATTTAATTTACAATTGAACTTTATACGCCCATGAATAAAAAATACTAAAAAATTGATTACTCCAAAAAGATGGATATCTGTGGAAAAATAAATATGGTTAGGGACGTTTTACACACACACCCACACACCCAAAAAACAATAAATTTAGCAACAAAAAGAGTAAGTGATAATTCTAATATTGTATTATATATATATATATATATATTCAGCTACAAGAACCTTTATTTTGTTATAGTAATGAATTTCACAATTTTAATAATAATTTTTATTTTATAAAAATTGCTATTAACAAGAATTACAAAAACATAATTCTTACAACTAGTAACTATACAGTAACAAGATCAAAATAATTGTCGGTAATATGTATTTTTAATAATAATTTCAAAATTATCATTTGATATATTTTCGGATATTATAGTTTGCTACAGTGTTGGATACAATCCACATTTTGTCAACAATAATAATCACTCTAAAGGTCTAACCTTAATATTTACATTTACATTCCACGACTTATGGTCTGTTTACATAAACTACTTCTACCTTTTGTATAATTATAAAAAACACTTTTGACAACAAAAAGATAGGGTTAGTTTGTGTAACGAGGAGGTGTATGTGTAATTTTCAAAAAATAGGGGTGGTTTGTGTAAATATTGCCGATATTTTTGGACGGTGTACGAGTAATTATCCAAACGACAATGGTGATTTATACAAACGAACCAAAGGTCAGGGGCGTAAATGCAATTATCCCTAAATACTATAAATCAAAGAAAGCATCAGCAATTCATGTGTGAAACACTCAGACATCTATAAAGAGATAGAAACATGTTATGTACAGAGGATTGCAGTCAAAAACATATTTGCACATAATACAACTATTTTCAATCACACACTCTCCTGCAAACAACCTCAATCTATCAAAACTCTCCCAGAATAAAGAAAAAAGCTGTCTCCTTTCTTTTCTTTCAGAAACACACACACAGAAAATTGCACCTAAAGAATGCTGTGTACTGATGAATGTCTGTATCTAAATTGGAATGAGAAGAAGACGATGGGATTACCGACTAGAAAAGCCGTCTTTTAAATGTCCGGGCGGTCTTCTGGTAAGTACGGACCAGCAAGCCGACTCCAACTCCGACCCCAAGGCAGACCCCGAGGCCAATCCCAAGACCGACTCTGACCCCAGCGTTGAACCACGAGAGCTCACCATCTTCACCGTCCATATATTCTGTTCGTCCCCAGTATAGATTGTCATAGTCTTTTTCGTTCTCTGGTTTATAATATCTGTATTCAGCAACCTGAAGAAAGTGAAAAGCAACTCTTTAGATGTGTACACAAATACATGATCTCGAAGCACATGCAGAGCGAGAAAAGTTATAATGCCAACCATATTTGAGAGGCTGAAAATCATGTTTAGATGTCTGAGTCCTAAGAGATGAATCAAGGAACCAGTACTAAAGAACGTGAGGCGTCAACATTGACATGCCTAGGATAAGATTCTACTGCTAGCCTAGGATTCACACAGTAATGCTCTTATCGTTGCATGGAACATGTTTCAACGGAGGGAAAGGCCGTCAACCACGGTGGGACGATGAGACTACCCTGAGTGAGTCTGATGCTGATAATTTGTTCCATGGAGCCGGAAACTGGACTTATTTGGATAACCACTAAAACTGACAACAATCTCTTATAAACCAGCATTTATTCGAACCAGCAACCTTATTTTGTTCAACATGTAGATAAAATCTGAGACTAATGCAGAGAGTGCAGCGGAAGTCGGTTCTAACAATATCATTTGCTACATGAAGCAAATGTAAAAAAAAACAACAGCATATATTATGTATTACCTGTAGATCACCCCCAGCTGCAACGTCTTCATCCGTTTCAGAAGCATCATATTCTGGAATCGAATCTAGCTTACCCCTTCTGTGCTTCTTCCGGTGACTAAGTTGCAATGTCTTGGTTAATATGATCGGAGTTCCCGAGAAGCATCCTGCTACATAAACTTCAATTGTAGGGGATGAGGACTCTGACCCGGTTATTTGTTTTCCTTTCAGAAATCCCGTGCTGGAATTAATTACGGATTCACAATTCATGCTCCACCTCCTGCCCACACTACATGATTCCCCGACACAACCATTGGTACTTGACATTTCTAAAACCCCGGAGATTATGAGGTCTTCTTTATCGAATACCTCGAATTTCACAGTGCCCGTTAATCTTACACTATCTGTACTCACAAATGTAGCCTCTTCCGATTTCTTGTCAACCCGATCACGTCTAAGAATACAAGACATTCCTTCGGAATCTATCGAACATCTCAGTCCATTCACTTCAAGGATTGTGTCTGGGTTCAGAGGGATGTGGTTGAGTGTGAGACATTCTGGGGTCGAATCATCAACCATAAAATTGCTGATTCTCACATAGAACACTCTTATGTCGAACCAAGGCACAGAAAACCTGCCAGATGATTGGTACAACGGGTGCCTGATAATCTGTAGGCCTGGATTGGTTAGATTTCCGTTGCCATGGAAGTCGTAAGAATTCTCCATCTTCAGGAGCTTATTTTCCACCAGATTTCTTTAAGGGCATCGATGCACCTAGATGAACGAAGCTGACGAACCCTGATCTGTATAAGCATGATAACCAATGTTTAAAAGACCAGAACAGGTAAATTCTTTGAAATGATCGGTTATAGGGGTAGATTACAAACATAAACATGTTGCACAAACTAGAGGTATCTAACAATCGCCGAAACTCTGATTATTACAAAGAAAATCAAGAACTCAAGGCCATGACTATCTCCCAAAACTTCATAGAAAAATCTATTTCCTCTACTTGAGAAACTGTCATCTGTAAGAGAAATCTGAGCTGATACTACCAGATTGTAAGAAAACCTTGACACAAGGGGAAGATAGGATCACTACTACCAGGACTAGTTCCTAAATAAAGAAAGAGGGACCTATTAATACTAACTCCTGCCAAAACAAATTCAATCTTAGGGTTCTTATCACCCCTGAAAAATAATACATAAATAAAATTGCAAAGAATTGTAGCTCAGCATCAGTGAAGAACTAAAATTTAGGGCTGAAATCAACAAATATTTATAAAAAGCAAACAATTACTCTGGTGAAACATTAGGCAGACCTATATAAAAAGGCTATAGAGCACCTAAATTTTCCCTTATGAGATCCTACAAAACACTCCTGATGGAAAGGAAAAACAAACTAACTGAAGAGGAAGTGGAAATTCCTACTAATTATAACAACAAGAACCAAGAAACATACCCAAAAAGTCCCACAAAAACTAGCTGCAATCCTTCCTCATCATCTCTCTTCTCCCAAGCAAATGAGAGAGAGAGAGAGAGAATGGGCCGGCACTGACTAGAAATACACACACGTCAAGAATCCAGCCACCCAACTCAAGAAACTCAAACGAATAAAGAACAAGACAAAAACCCAAAACAAACACAAAAGACCAAAGCGTTTACATGGCAAGAAACTTGGAACTTCCTGATAAAAGACTTATACCAAGAAATCTTGCATCCACAGCCTGCTGCACTCACATTTTTTTCAGAAAAAGATTCGCTGGGCAGCCAGAAAATCACTATCTAGGATCTTTCCTCAAAATTTCCAAGAAATGGAACACAATCAGCGTACGATCTCTCAGATTGCTTTCCTGCTTCAAGACGGGAGCTTTCGCTCTCAACCCACCAAGTTCTTGTGGCCAAAATCAAATACAGAGACCCCTTTCTTTGTATTTATGTCAACAATCAACCACAGATGTAACACAAAATAGGCTGCTTTAATTTCTATGGCTCAGTCTTCAGCTGAGCATTTGCAATGCAACTGTGAAGAAAAATCCAGAATTGACTGAATCTGAGGACACTGTTTTTTATATTAACAGCCCCACAAAAAATCTTGAAATTGTTTATTTCATTGTTGACTTGTTTTACAGAATTGGAAACAGGTTTACGGAACTGAAGTGGGGACAGTAGTCATATACATGCAAAAAAAAAAAAAAAATAGAATCCATTATCAATGCTCTATTGCACGTAGTATTAAATTTTTTATTATAAATTTTATTTTATTTTTTATTTTATTTAACATACATATATTATGTTCATAAATTAATGCAAATTTTATTTTATTTTTTACTTTATTCAGTAAACTTACACCATGTGTGCAAAAATCCGAATCGATTGTAGATGGATATAAACTCTTCGATGTCTCCTTTTATTTTTAGGTTGTTAATTGATTTTTTAATATCTAATCTAAGTGTTATTTCTCATGCAACTTTCGACTTTTCTGCTTTTAGGAACATTTATAAGCAGAAAAGATTGGACTTTTCTTAAAGTTCAAAAAATAAAAATGTACTAGAATTTTTTTATAAAATACAGTTTTATTAGGACAAACGCAAATATATTTTATTTTTTTATTTTTTATAATAATACGTGTTTAATTTATAAAAATAACATTTAACACAGATAATTTTTTGAACTGTAGTTATATAATTACATTAATATTATAATAAATGAAGAACTATATCTATATAATTAAAAATAATAAAATAAATTTATAAATAAGTAATTATATATTTAATAAGACTCGAATTTATCAGGTCGGCACCTCTAATATATAATTATTGGCGTGTAGATACGTTGATGAAGAGGGTGGGCGTAAATCTGACCTTATCCTTTGCGATTTACAATTTCCAAGGTCGGTGTCTTCCATTACACTGAAAGTGAAAGTGATGTTTAGGACTCCACTCCTAATCAGCAAAAACTTATGAAAAATCAGTACTGATTCTTGTTTCAGTGCATAACTCCAAACATGTCCAGACTACCCCCATGGCTTACAATTTGTGTAATTACCTGTATACTCTAGTTTGGAAAATTATATATTATAATCTTGAGGTTTGATTAATAAAGAGATTAATTTATTAGGCGAAAGTAAATTTTGAAAGTAATTTTTCAAACCATAAGAGGTTTACGTATAGTTACACTAAACGTTACGGGAGGAGAGTGTAATTATCCCTTCAATTTATAGTTTGAGAGACTGTGTAAAGTAAATTGATTACAATTATATTACGTCGTTCACATATTTACTGCCTTGATCTTATCCTTACACCAATTTTTCCGGACTTGCCAATAAAGATATACAACTGATGTCTACCTTAAGGGTTCGGAATATGGGTGGAAACCCATCACTATATTTGGTTTCATTTTTACTTTATCTTGGTGTGTTATGTGGAGATAGAGAGAGGAAAATAAAGATAAATAAGTATGTGTTAGAATAGTGTGTATGTTTGAATTTATTTTTTGAGGTAATATAAAATAAGTATGGTATGTTTGATGTTGTTTAGTGGGAAACAAAAACTATTGTTCATTATCAATTCATGTCTCTTTTATATATATTCATACATATGTATGAGTATGTATATAATTTTTTTAGTTGTAGGGCTTATAATTAATGTAGACTTATTTTTCCTAAAAACAAATGAGGCACTATTTCAAAACACTACCAAAACTTTCAAAACAAATCAAGACAAATATTATCTATGTTTTGGCAAATCTCGAATATGGGCCAAGAATAAAACCAAACACTATGCATGATTTTCAACCCAATCCTGTCTAGCTTTGAGTTGGATTTAATATCTTTTTTAATATGGGTTGAATATAATCTTATTTAAATAGATTATAGTTCCTACATTAGTTCTAATGGCTCTTAAATGGTTCTTCATGTTTCATTTTTAATTATATAATATAATTCATGAAAGATATGGGTTTTTAATTATATAATATAATCGAGGAGTTCAATATGGGTTTAAGTGGTTTGAATTTAATTAAACTTTATTACATTATGTGTCTTATATGAGTTTACGATAAATTTTATATGAATTGATGATGGATTTTAAAAGGGTCCAATCTATTATTACCACCGTCCCAACTCGACTTTTTTTCGATCCAATCTTTTCTGAACCCATTAATTTCAAATTTAATCAATAACCCAAATCAACCCGTCCATTTGCCACCCCTAATCTAGGCAGTGATGACTTTTGGCTATGGTTGTAGGATTTGAAGACAATAGATGAAGAACAGGTTTGATGACTTAAAAATTGTTGGGATCAAACATACAACACTGTAATTTCATCCACAAATAATTTCATAAATTTATTAGGAAAAATAAATAATCCCACTCCACCACAATTTTTTACTTTTACTTTTTCAATTATTTTTCCTTTTAGATATTATTATTAGGATAAGTATCAAAATGTAGAAAGGATATGGGTCCAGTATTCAAATATTAAAATACTTATGAAAAATATAAATATCAAAATATGACACAAATCCACGTGTGATTTCTATTAATGTTAGCAAAGATTTTCGAGTAGGAAAAAAAAAATTATTCGATATATTTAGAGCATGAGATTTACTTGTCGTAGCTTGAGGGTTTATTTCAATCAATTTCTATAATTTTTTCAAGATTTAGAATTCTTTATTTATAATTCGGTTCAATTCTTGAAATTCTAGTTCAATTTTATTTCCCAAATCAATTGAAAAAAAAATACTGCTAAAACATTTGTTTCCTCTTTTCACTGAGTAATATACTTCTTATGTATTTATTGAAAAAATACAAATAATAAAAAAATAATTAATTATTTTTAAAATATTTATTCACACAATATCTTCAGTAAGATAATACGGTTAAATTATACAAATACCTTCTTTTTTTAATTTTTTTTATAAGTATGATTCCTAAAAGGAAGTCAGCGTAATTTATCAAAAAAGTGTAGGTATAATTTACCCGAGTATGTTGTAATCGAGTTTCGACCCACCCGGACTGATAGGCAGTCCAGGGCCATACTTGGGACCAATCAGAACCAATTCGATTCTAGTCGAGCCTGAGCTGATCAAATCCACCTTTTTGTTGGGTTGATTTGTATCAATTCGATCCACTGAACATTTTAATTTACGACAGATGGAACGATTCATGTGTTGCAGCAACCTCCAAAATTACCCACACAAAGGCCACCAGGAAGCAGATACGAGTGGCCAAACCCTGACACAGCACAATGGAATTGGAACCACTACCCGAACCATTATTAAACGAGCTCTATAGAGTTTTTTTTTTATATATAATTATAAATACTCCCATTATTTAAAAAATTATAAATATCCTCTTAAAATTAATATCTACCTAACAAGTACTCTTTTATGATAGTCTATTGTAGATAAATATTTGTTAGTCGGTCATTAATTTCAAGAAATATTTATAATGTTTCAAATAATGAAACGATATTTATTATTACAATAAATTTTAGAAATGTCTATTATAATTTATCCTAAATTAGAATCGGGACAAACGACTTGGAGAATAAAAAATAAATAAAAGGCATTTTGGCTGGAAAATGGTGCATGAAAATTGTGGAAAGGGTTAAGTGAAAAATAATTGAAAAAAGGGGGACTAATTTGAAATTAAATCGAAAACTTGGGGGGCCAAAAGTGAATTTTACCCCATTACATACACATTCTTAACCATAATTAGAGAGAAAGTCTTAGCCACCCTGTTTTTCATCATCATCAACACTTGACTTCCACCTCATATTCTTCCCTCCACCGCTGTCTTTTTCTCTGCTAAAAACTCATCAACATCGACAAAGTCCTGCTGAGAAGTGGAAAAGCAAACACACACACACACACACACACAGCTTCTGCTTATTTTAATCAGCTTTTCTTCACATGCATATACATACATATATGCATACGAGTAGCAAACGAGCTGAGTCTATTAAGCTGCTAAGATGGCAGCTTTTCTGTAGTTGAATTTAGAAGCAGTTCGTACAAGTGATGATGGGGAAGAAGATGAAGAGGACAAAGGAGGTATCATCTGTAGCAATAGCAGCAGAATCGTCATCGACAGAATTAGCAGTACAGAGACAGACGCCGAGGAAAAGAGGGAGGCCCCGGAAAGTAATTCAGAAAGTTGACGAGGAAGAGGAAGAAGAACTGGTGGGCGGCGGCGGCGGCGGTTCCAAGAAAGCAACAAGTGGTGGGGAAGGAGATGAGGAGAAAAAAGTAGAGGAAATTGAAGAAGAAACGATGGGCTCAAAGGGGGAAGAAGGGGAGTCGGTGAAGCAGCAGCAGGAGGGTCTGAGGAGGAGCAGTAGAGGTAGGAGGAAGAGCAGCAAGCCCAGGAAGAGCAGCTGATATTGATCACTCAGTTTGATGTTTTGTGGTTCTTGTTTTTTGTTTGAATTGTACAGATGATGGATGATGATGGTAGGGATTAGGAGATGGGAATATGGGGTTGGGATTGGTGTCAATTATTGACTTTTGTTATGCCAAAAGAAAGAAAAGAGGAAAAGTGAATGGTGATGAAGATTAACATTCCTTATTTTTGGTTTGAATATTGGTGATGTCTGTTTCTCTCTTTCTGGAATTTTGTTTGTGTGCTGGATGTTATTATAATTTTTAGTGGAGGGGGAGGGGTAGCAGAAGTCAGTCCTTCGATTTCGGGTTTGGTTAGATTGATGTAAAGATAAGGTTGAGTTCACTGTTTTATCCCATTAAATTTGATGATGAATGATATTATTGACTGTCCAGCTTCCGACATTTTAATAAAACGATCAACTACATCATAAGATTCGCTCAAACATATTCTAACGAACAAAATAATAAGACAATAAACTACAAACTAGAGACATTACGAGGGCTCAAATCTGAAACTGTTGTCCAATGACGAGTGAGTTTTGAAACCTCAACCTTACTATTGAGCAGAATAGGCATATCCCAGGACCCGAATGTTGCTGTACACCATATCTACCAGCAAGAGTGTACTTGAAACAATGTATTTAAAACAGACAACTGCCGCAGAGTGCATACTCTAGATACCTTTTCTATACCAATTCGGTCGTTCCCCTTCTTGAGGGAGGAATGTGAACCATGAATGGCTGTCGAATAACTTAGTTATTCAAGGAAGCTACAATGCACCAAGAGAGAGGAGAAGAAATTTTACGGAACCTACATTACCACATCGCATCCTGAACCAAAATTGAAGACAAAATTGTTGGCTGTTTGAGCCAATAAGACGATTCTCATCTACGCTACATTCAAAGCAGACCTGCTTAGCGTGACGATTTGTGGTGCCGCTCTTTCCTAAAACGAGATTGCAGTGGATCGAAGCCGCCTTCTTCTGCTCCATAGACTGCCCAAGATGGTGTAGGAGCCATGTAATCCTTACTGGTAAAAGGTTCCCCAGCCGACACCTTCAGTTAAAAATTCAAAAAAATTTCATCAAACGACAACACTAATAGAATCGATGGTTTACTATCTTTAAACAAACGCAAGGAAATTACAAACCAGGTCGTGGAACTTGTCATAGTCTATCCACGTATACCATTGGCCATTGACTTTAAATTTGTCCACTTTAGCCAGAAGAACACAACATGAGTGCACGTGCTCACAAGCAACCTCATACATTCCATTGCTCTTTTGAGCCAAGGCTTCTGAAAACTCTTTTACATCAGAATGCCAGGGTACATTCTCCATCGTTAACTTTGAAGTTGCTGACCTGTAACAGAACTCAGATGTTGTGAAATTAGTGCACCATAAGTTAAGATATAAGGTAAAAATTGAAACTAAAAAGTAGGCAAGCAAATCTTACGATCCACAATATGTCACCCCTTTGATTTCAATGAAATCAGGACTTCCAACATCAAATAAGCTAGAATAGGCATCCACATCTTCCGTATTCCATCCTTTAACCAGTGTCAAGCGATACACAGTTCGCTGTTGCTTCTCCCTCAGAGATTTTAAAGAATCCTGAAAGTAATTTGGCAATACCTCAACTATGACATTCATTATAGTAAAATAACTCTGAATACGAAAGCCACTTACAATAAATCTCTCCCAAAAGTCCCCAAAGAGTGGTCTGTCAATTGCCTTCAAGCTATCCTTTGTAGCAGCATCTACGCTCACATACAACTGCATGATCGAAATAGAGAGATGTTCACCTCATACTCCAGACTTTAAAATTCTTCGTACAACTAATTGACACCAGAAAACAAGTAAAGTCAAGACCTGTGTGATAGGTTTAAGCATCTTAATTCTTTCAGGGAACTGTGCATTTGTCACGAGAAAAGTTGAGATCCGCCTTCGGTGTAGCTCATCTACGAGAGCATTGATCTCCGGATACATGATAGGTTCACCAACAAGTGACAAAGCACAATGTCTAGGAGAAAGACCCTCAGATAAACGCTCTGCCTTCACCCCTGTGGATATTAGAAATGTCTAGTCAATCATCAGAGAATGCAGTCAGATAACTCAAAGCCTCAAAGAGCAAAATAGTATGGTAAGGGGGAAAGATATAATTATTAAGCAAACGTGAATTATTGTGATCACCTGGAACCAAACTGAAGGCTGAAACCAGAGAACCATATACTAAAGTGTCCAAACAATTAGGACATCTAAACAATTAAACTAATAAAACTCATCAGACCTACCTGGAACTCCTTTCATCTGACGTATCATCTTTGTATGTAGTTCAATGGCAGTGTCAACGATCACCAATGGATCATCCATCTTCCATTTCCAGCTTTTGCCGACAGGATTTGTGTGATGTCTCCAACAAAACACACATTTATTTGCACATGCTAAACTTGGGGTGGTTTCCATGCACCTTGAGAAATGTAAAATTCCAAGTTATATATACAGAAGAAGGGAAATATTTATTAAACTAATAGAAGTCAGCCATACGAAAATGGAATACAGCAAACACTTATACAGCTGCCATCATATTTGCATAACTACGCTGACTCCTCTGGACTTAACAGAAGATGCAACTCTTAAAACCTTTTTTTTCTCCCTGACAGGAAGTTCTATCAATGAAGTTGATTTTGAAACTCCAGAAAATCGAATAACTAAGACATTATAGATCTGATAGCTATGACTTTGCAGGTGATCAATTGGGACCACAATAGAAAATTTTACATTAGAAGATGTAAATACCGTCCAAATTTGTCGAAGTCCTCAATGTTCAATTCTCTAAAGCTTAAAACACAAGCAAGATAAACCATACCTGTGACTCTCAATGCCATAAAAAGAGTGCTTATAACAACCTCCACGCCCTCTAAGCTGGGACTTGGTCCATCTACAGAGTTTAACCCCACTGTGAGAACCAATGATTTTATACCCCTGCCAAGAACATTAGCTAGTTAAGACAATCAGTCAATATAAGAAGAGAACTGTTTGTTTTTCAATCATCATAGGTGTTCATTAGTTGTTTGACAGTAATCAGATTATGGGGCATTGCATCCAGATGGTGTTATTGTCTTGAGAATGAGAAAGAAATTATTGATAAATGATAAAAGTTACTAGTGACAGAACAAATATTAGGTATAACTACAAGAAGTCAATGCTCAAAGCTATAGAATTTGGTTCGATCCAAGGATAACTTTATAAGATGAAGATGCGATGAACCAGAAGCATGATAACAGACATCATTAAGGTTGGCCATCTATACGAATCCATGGAGTACAAAGTCCAAAGACAATATTCATCGCATCACATTCAGCAAGTAAACTACAGCACATGAAAGCCGGGAACGAGTAGTAAACAGAGTGGACTAATTCTAATTGTTTCTAACTTGGGAGCAAAATAGAAAAATGAAAGTACGTCATATGACATAACATACATGATCAGACACATATAATCTAAGAAGATTTGATTTTTATATTTGAAAAGATATCAAAAGAAATATGGAAACCACCAATTATTTTTAAAGTCACCAATAAACACAGCTTAATGCATTCACAGCACCACCTCCAGTAGAGCTTCGGAAATAGAAAACGGAAATTCTAAAAGTTTACCTGCTTCTCTAAATTTGCCCTTAACACTGGCGTCACCATTTCTTTCTCCCCATTTAATACCTCACCATTTACTTTTCCATTAGCCTTAGTTGCCACAACTGATCTTCTTGAAGGACCTTTTCCTGCAATGTCCTCGAGATCAACGATGGCTGAATCACCACCATTCTCTGCATCCTCATCATCGTCTTCCTCACTAAACTCACCTTCACCTTCACTTTCACACTCAACCCCATAATTTTCAAAATGCTGCCCATTCTCTCCTAATTTATCCTTCAAAACCCCAACAACCTTCTTACTCCACAGATCAAACACCTCATCCAAATCCGCCTCATCCACATCCCCCTCCCCCAACTCCACCAGCTCACTCGCCCCGAGCTTCCGCAACTTCACTGAAACACCCCTGGCCACAGCATTATACGTTTCACCATAACTCCTGCTCCCCACCCCAAAAACGGCATATTTACATTCCTTCAGCACCAGGGCCCCAACCCTAAAATCATCAGCGCTCTCCGTTAACCAATTTACCAAAAAGACTCCATTTTCAGGGGCCCCACCATTTTCCCAAGTGGAAGCAACAATCAAAACAAGAGATTCTTTACATAAATCCTCAGGCTCATAGTCCTTGGGATCAACAAGATCAAAGGGAAGATCGTTGAGGGTTAAGAGCGCATGGAGACGCTGCGCTAGGTTCTTGGAAGTGTCGGTTTGCGATAGGAACAAAAGTTTCCCTCTTTTATAAGAAGCAGGGTTCCCGCATCGCAAACCTGGTCCTGTGACGGCTTGGCAGAGGCGCGTGAGGAGGCGGCTGTGGCGGTGGCGCGATTTGTACAGGAAGTAGAAGGTGGCCGTGGCGGAGAGGAGGGTGAGGAGAGTGAGGCGGGTAGGGGGAAGTGATGGGTACATCGTTGGGAATTGATTCCAAAGTGTTCGCGGAATCAGGGGAGAATCGAGTGAGGACTGCTAATCCTGAGGTTTTTGAATCCCTCAGTCCCTGCCGGTGAGGGGTTTTTGCAATTCCGTTTTAGCTGGTGTTTTCTAAGAAGCGCGTTTCGCAATAGCGGCGAAAGCACAAATTTTGTGAAAACCCAAAGTTTGCATGTCAATGCTCTCTGATGAAGTGCATGGAACATGAATAACTCACATTTCACGATAATGTCTTATTCTAGCAGTCTCTCGTAAATAAGTTTGTGATAATAGGTTTGAATTTACAAAATATATGAATATTTATATTATTTAATGTGAGTTTATTTTATTGGATATTGTGTTGTAATAAAAATTTATCTCAAAAAAAAAAAAAAAGAAGAAAGAAATGGACATCATGTGAATTATGAATGATTTTACGCTTTGCCAAAACTTTTTTTTTTTTTTTTCTCAACTTTGCTATATGTAATTGTTTTTTATCGATTTTTTTAGAAAGAGTCCTATCCTTTCAACTATAATCATTTTTCAAGTAATCTCTGCCTCAAAACTTTCTTGACCATTTTATTGAACAATCTTCATATTGTATTCTGTCAAAGGAGAGGTATCAATGGATTTTGAAACTGGAGCGCTCACAATTCACAAGCTTTACAGACAAGAGAAAGACCAAAGTTGTATGAATGCATGAATGAAGAAGACACAAATCTTGCTATACAAAATTCAGTTTCTCCTTTCAATAATATGCAACAGTGACTCCAGAAGTTAGTGTACAACAGCCTCGGTCGAGTAATCATCTATTCGAGTTCAGAAAAGAATACAATGAAAACGAGAAAAACTCAAGAACAAAGTTATTGCAAAATTGGTTTGAGAGGAATGGGGAGATTTACCCTTCCTTCGTATACGTGGTCAAGTATTATCAATAAGATAGAAAATGTACAATGCTAGCTGTGATAACACAATCAGGGCCGCCACATGGTTTTCTGGGCGCATAGGATGCCTTCCTTATCTTGTGCAAAAGTCATTCTGATTTCCCAGTGGAGGCTTCTCAAGATTTCTTCTAGAGGATTAAGAATTTCTACTTTGTCGCGAACAATTGCCCAACCTCCAGGCCTTAGTATGCGGTCCATCTCGACAACAATCACTATGGGCTGCTTACATCTGAAAAAGAATGAGATGAGTAACATTTCGGTAGTAGTGAAAGAACCACTCGACGCTTACTGATGAGGAAACAAATGAAGTTAGAAAATTTCCTCAGTACCTGTTCTTAAGCCTTGAGAAGAGATGATCAGCATGGAGAAGGTCATAAGACCTTGGGTAAGTACCGAAAGATTCACACCAGTCATGGTAAATGCCGACAAGCCCACGTTCAAAAATTATGGGAAGTGTATCTGGTGCATGAACTGGGACCACGTTCATAACCCAAACCTTCTGGTCCAAAAGTGCAGCTGCAAATCTGTACAAGTATCAAGAAAGTTACGAGTGTGTGCACTTCAGTGATCAATTATTGCCATATAAAGTGTTAAGAGAACAACCAACACAGAAACACAGAATATATAAGCATTCTTTGCAATACATTTTCTGTTCAGTTGATATGAAATCACCTTCTTATTTATTCTTGTCGTCTCTTCCTCTAATTTTTTTGTTTTGGTTCTGTGTATTGATAATCGCAAAAGAGGGTTGGGAGAATGTTGGCCTCAAATGCAAATAGAGTAGTAGAATGATATAATTATTTGAGTAGCTCACCCTCCACTTATGGCTTTCATGTCCATTACATTCCTGATAGTCGACCAATCGATGCCCATTCCTATTAGATAAGAATTGTTCACAATAGCTTTCCAGTGCTTAGTGTCGGCAATCAATTTCTCTCTGTTGTTCATCCAGTCGGGAAAGGTATGAAGCCTCTTTGGCCATTCTGCAGGCCACTCAGTCCCACGTTGTTCAATGGCTTCCGGAATGGTGTGCAGACAAGTTTTCAGTGGAATATACCTGTAACAAGTGATGTAAAAGTAGACAGATGAAAAACCATGGGGTTAATTCACACTGATGAAACATCAATCGTCGCAAATTAATTCAATACTTTGGTAGGCCCTTTGTATGAAAATACAGCATATATCGTGGCCAAATTATGGTCCAACGTGGCATTTTCAGCGACTAAGAGACAATCACAGAATCAAATAAATTGGTTATTCAGTTCTTTTCATAGCTTAAGATTGACAAGATGGAGTTCAGAGGAACTCCAGGTTATTGACGAGATGAACTAGCATGTTAAACAGTGAACATTGTGCAGAAGCTTCAGTATTAATTACATGTGGATAAAGCTACTTATATCCGAGCTTGAATGGTAATTATATCAGCCGCAAACCAACCTTAAAATTGTTATCTGAGGATGCATAAAAAATGCCAGTCAGACACATTTATACACAGTTTTATCAATAGTAAAGCTCTCAGCCAGCAAGTTAGTGCAAAACTGCAACACTTAATTGCCGGAAGTTGTAAGTAATGGAAACTACAAGAGAAGTTCAGGCAACTGACAGAGCTCCAAATTCTCAGTAGATTAGGGAATGAATGACATTAGACCTAGGATGATGAACAGTCTTGGTTTGCAGAATAACTTAAACCAATAAAACCAAGTATGCTGAACCATTGCTAGCAAAGCCTCTCAAGTAAAGTGTTTATCTAGCATCTTCCCACATATTCTGCATAGTTGCATTAATATCCTCTACATCACTTATGTTGTGCTGCTGAATGTAAAGTTCTCCATCACAAACTTGTGTAATGTAAACAGCGGGATGTTATAGTAGTTTCAATCAGCAGCAGGAGAAAATTTTGGCAGTCTAGTTAATCATGGGAGGGAGAAAGCAATACTCACCAGGCAGCATCGGGGTTCTCATTTTCCTTGCAGAGAGGTGGTACTTTCTTTCGTCTCAGTTCATATATGTCATTCATTTCTGGCTTTTGATATATCTTGACACCTATGTCACTAACCTCATCGGTTTTATCAGCTAGGATGTTCCAACAAATCGATACCGTCAATGTGGACCAAGCTGGAAAATGGATGTAGGAAAGATGTTCACATCCTTACATGGCAAGACCAATGGTACAAAATTCTAGAGATCAACGAGCTGAGGTCAAATCATGTTCGTTTTGGAACTTAGAACTAAATATTTCATTGAATAAGAGTTGCTAACATGCTTGAAAAAATCATGATCTCTTTTCTCCAATTTCCATTGCTGGGTATACCCAGCATCAGAAATAAGTACTAGAGGAATTCGAAACCTGCTGATAAATATAAAAGCAAGTTCTGAAGCTAATACTGTAAGTGCAAAGAAAGGGAGTATGTATCATTAGTTTGTGCAATTAAAACTCCAGGAAATGTTATAAAAATCTGAGGACCCAGTCACATGTTTTCAAGTAATGAATCAAGAATTTACAGCCTATCAGATCATTAATGAAGGAAAGAGCGAACACGCAGGGCAGAGCTATTCTTACAGTTATTTTCATGAGAAACTTTGATCTGTCAACACAAACAAACACAACAATGTGAAAGTGTTCGCACTCATGGAAATTTAGACAGCAAACCTTCTTCAGCTTCAATACTGTTATGCTTTGTTGATAAAATGAAATACCCTCCAGGTCTCAGTATCCTATTCATCTCAAGGATAAGTTTACCACCTGAAATGAATTCAAATTTTAACATCTTTCTGAATTTAAAGCTCACAATGGTATATAGGCAAAAGAAAGGATGACTAAGAAGCAGTCTATAGTGATGCAAACCATTTGAATGCCAAGAAACACTGCATTCACTGCAATGAATTGCATCGAAGACTCCACTTGGAAAAGGAAGCCTTCGAGTTGCAAAAGGGCTAACTACTGCAGGGAATCCACGCTCAAGGGCAACTTGTGCTAGGTCCACTAGGTCATCTTTCAAGCCGAGTGTAAGTGTGAAGACATCCTTCTCAAGTAGAGAAGCTCCAAAGCTCGAATCTTTACATCCCATATCTAGAACAATGCGAATGTTTTTTCCCCATTCAATGTCTGGTACCATCTACAAGCCACCGAATTCCACAAACATCAAATATGCAAGATGCCATGTGTGAGAAGGATGGCAATCAATAAGACATGCTGTTGTAAATTTAGATGCAAATAATACAGCAATTATGGATTATTCAAACAAAAACGCATAGCAATATGGCATCATGGAGCAACTTATAACTCAATTCAGTAAAAACAAATTTGACAAATTTCAAGATCATCCTTTTGTCATAAAGCTTCAAATTAGTGTTGGCAAGTTCTTTTGCATCAAGTTTACCCCTTCACTCAAAGAATTAAGCAGAAGCATATATTTTGTTTTAGAGATAGATATTAACTTTTTTACTTACAAGAGGACAAAATATTATACTATGTCAAACCAGAAGTAGGGTTCACCTCTTCTATGGAGTCTAGATAGTGCTGAATTCCACCCTTGAATACAGACTGATTCTGTGGAAAAGTGAGATATTCTCCAGATTCTACCAACCAATCCTGTGCCTTAATATATGCAGCTAATTTTGGATGTGCCACATTTTGATACAATATCTGCAAGAAACTTAGAATCAACCATATATGAGATCTAATTAATCAAGTATCCAAGATAAAGTCATGAATACCACCTTTGTTTTGCTTTCAGGCCAGCGCACTGGATCCCCGTAACCATCATGGGGAAGGGGAACAAGACACATAACAGCTGATCTAGGGCAACTCCTTTCGTGATGCCGGTAACTCAGCAATCTTCCCGTGGCAGATTCAATATCAATGCAAGGAATGTAGTTCTGCTTGCTCCTTGTGTTGCATAATTTCCACGTATATTGTACTTTAGGATCAAATACTGGACCCAATTTCTTCTTCTTCTTTCTGTTCCTCAATCCTCCATCATCTTCATCAACAGCTTCCTGATCCAAGTCATCTGTATCAATCAAATCAACATTTCTTTCCACAGTCTCATTTGCATTGACATCACTATCCACATCTTCACCTTCTTTATCATTCCCTTCATTGTCCTCCTTTTCTTTAATTACCTCCTCCACCTCAGATCCCTCATTTTCTTGATTTTCCTTTTCACCCCCCTTTTCCGGCAACTTTGTATTTCCATCACCACTTTTCCCAGAAGCTTTAGCATTCAAGTTTTCTGGCTTTTTCTCAGGCTTCAATGGCACAGACCCATTATTAATTTTCTTGTCTTTGTCATCCAATCCAGACCTAAATCTCCGGTCATCACTTTCTTGGCCTTTCTTCGGTTCAATCTTGTTAGAATGAGTTTGAAAATCACTGACTTTCCAATTCGATGCAGGTACTGGCTCAGCAATATCATCAAAACTTTCCCTTTGAGAAGTCACTGAAAAATTTGAAAACAGAGACCACACAAGTACAAAACACAGGCCCAAGATTACAACTGCTGACAACTTCACGCAGAACCCATACGACTGATAAGAGCGCTTCACTTGGCGCCCAAATCTTGCTATAGCCATATCTTTCTCTCTCTAACCCCAAGAATTTCCTCCCAAGATATCAACTTCAAATCAAGTTTCAGCCAAAAATAAAGACTTAAAAACAGTGAAAGATTAGCTCAGCTGAAGTAAAACCACCTGGAGGCAACTGGAGCAATAACAAGAAAATGAAGTTATAACTGTAAAGAAGTAGAAGTGAAGGAAGATCCAGAAGCAGAATTTTGAAGCACAAAAAGCCCACATTTGGGGGATGTCCCTTCTGATGCATTTAAATTAAGTTAATTAACTGATGTTAAATCTTAGACCACCCTTCAAAGAATGACAAATTTTCGATGAACCCATGATGGAATAAAGTTAGAAAAGTGATCTTTTTGGAAGGGCTGTTTGGTAATTGAAGGCCCCATCTATCCAACCTCAAATATTTTTGAAAATGCTAATTCTTTATAGATAGGGATAATTACACGCCTCTTCCCCGAGGTTTGATGTAATTACATATAAACTTCATGTGGTTTGAAAAATTATACTTAGCACTTTGATATTTATTTTCGTCTAACAAATAAGTCCTCCCGTTAGTAAAAATTTACCGAATTTGTTAATATTAACAAAAAGAAATGAAAAAAGATCTATGATTACCTCCGATTGACTTATTACTGATTTATTGCATATTTTTATGATCAAATTACCTTCATACTTTTTCATGCATTAATGCATGAGCGGTGGTATATTTTCACTATTATAAAAATAGTTTAATCAGAAAAAAAATATTTTACCTGCAATAAGTCAGTAATAAATCAATTAAGGGTAAATGTCAATTTTTATTCAATTTTTTTGTTAATATCAACAAATCTGATAAATTTTGACTAATGGAGGGACTTATTTGTTAGACGAAAACAAACATCAGGAGTGCTAGAAGCAATTTTCCAAATTACAGAAAATTTACATATAATTACACCAAGTCTCATGGGAGGGGAGTGTAAGTATGCCTTATAGACATAATCATCAAGAATTTAAAAAGGCACTCGTGGATAAAGAGAGAAAAGGAGGAGAGCACAAGTTTTTATTTAGGATTGATCACTACAAAAACGGTTTGCGATGTCATTCTCATCACTAACCAGACCACTAAAAATCAGCGTTGGGCTAAGGTTCTTGCATTTCAGTTCGGACATTGTTAATACATATATTGCTAGAAGAAGGTGGAGAGAGCTCTGTCCGAGTCCATGGCCTGTCAGCTGTGACTAACATGTGGGAAGGGTTTTTATGCCATTGTTTAAAGTGTGCTCGTTTCTCTCTTAAATCTCAAACACAACTATTACTTGCAATTGATGCATCAGAAAACTGGCCATTCAAAGCTAATTAATTTCTAATAACAACCTTTTTAAAAGTTAATTCAAGCTCCAAACAAGCAGTACTTTGATTGACTTGACAGCAAGCATTTACATTCAACACCACCATTTTCCGCATATCAAAAACGCTATGAAAGTTTTCTTTAGACGAGCTATTATATTTCATAAGATTGACTAATTTCCAAACTTTCAAGAAATTTTCCAAATAATTATCGTCCGAAATAGTATGTATATTCATATAGGATAAATTACATTCTCACCCCTTAAGTTAGACCTAATTACACAAACCCTCCTAACATTTGCAAGATTATAAATACATCCCATAAGGACTTCAGGTTGTAATTATAATTATAAGTACAGCTCTTATTTAAAGGCAAAACCCCTCAAGAAGTGTACTGTAATGTTATGAAACACATGAAATATTTGTGTAATTAAACCTAACTTCAAGGACTATCAATATAATTTACCCAAATGAAAACTTTGACATATTGGCTTAGCCGAACTGCAGCATGAGGTTGACATAGATTCTTGATGAAAGCTCTACAGTGCAACTTCAAGCAACAACATCAGCACATTCTTGGCTGCTCAACAGCTTAAACTTGAATCCAGCCAGGCCACTGTTTACCTCTACAGCAATAAAGTCATTAAGACTAAGTTCTGGATTTAGAGTTGATTTAACTATCACATTACCAGGAAATAACCGATCCGAACTACTGGAACTTATGAGACTCTTTACAAATTGTCTTTGGGAACTATATGTGCAGGTCATTAAACGGTGGACGGACTTAATAGGGCCTTGATCAAGATCACTAATCACGCTATGATCTGATGGTGAACGGCTAAATTGGATCGAGCCCATTTTAGAACCACACCGACATGTATATGTGTTGATGTAGCGGTCGGTGCTATTGTGGAGTACTGGAAGCAACTGATTGAAGAGGAGGTGCTGAAGTTGGAGGTAAAGCTTGAATGGAGTTTAACTGAGGAGCCTTATCCTGAGAAGCATTCATGTTAATCTTTATCCTGCAAAAGAGAAACATCCGATTATTTTATTTGGTTTCTGCCCATCAGTTTTACATTTTCAGTCTAGTGTCAAACTTGCTTTACACTAAACAGCTCAGTCTAGCGGTCTCCCAACATTTTTGCAGAGAAGCTTCTGCATATGTTTCGGCCTCTGACTCACATTTTTCACATGTTTGCAAGATTCAAACAATTTTATTTCAGAGATTAACATGGAAGAAAGAATTTTACCTGTTATGTATGTTCACATATTCATCTGTTTCGTCCAGTATCTCCTCCTGCCACAAGAAGCAAAGGTAGCGATAGAAATAGGTGAGCCGAAGCAAAGATTACTAACAATAGGTGTCTGACAGTTTTATCTGCTAAAGAGGAGTACTCATACTTAGTAGAACTGTTCATGAGATATTATTTAATATTCGCATTACGTTAGCATGGGGCAAATTGTTCTTGAAAAACAAGGGGAGTAAAAAAACCACGCCATTTTTCTTAATAATTGACAAAAATGAGAAAGGAGTTTGGAAGAGTTAGCTGCTTTTTCTCAAGAGATTAACTCGAATGTAGGAGTACCTGAAGAAGTTCCTCAATGACATCTTCCATGGTAATAACACCAACTACTTCTTGATCAGGTGAAAACTCAGGAATCGGAGAGGTATCCAAATCCAAAATACAAAACGAACAGCCCCTGTGTCTCTTCTTGAAAGCAGGAGTAGATGGAGGACTTTTCTTCACTTGATCATCAGCCTTATTGAAGATGGAGTCAGATTCATTTGAGATGGATTTTATTGCAAAGTTCTGATTATCTGCAACAGGGCATAAATTATCTAGTAAACTGATGCATGTCGGTAAAAACAAACACATTTGAATCTTTACGAGAAGCGAAAGTAGGAGAACAAAAATGATGGGAGATGTGAAACTCAAGTCCTACTTGATAAAAGGAATGCTCATACAAAATACTTGAAGGTTTCAGTAAGTGAAAACCAGAAATGAATGTGACTTTCTGTTGGCAACGTACTCAAAGAGAAATAAATAACTTCAATCGATCGTGTTACACCAGAAAAATCAAGGAAATAATGGGAGGTTAATTTCTTTTAACTACCCCTCCCTCCACACAACTATAAAAGAAAATATATAAATCCTGCTGTATAAGCATGGCTTCTCAATGTCTATACCTTCTTTAGTTTTCTGCAATGTCTCTTTCGTTTGTTTTGAATCCTTATAGACAACAGCAAGGTGGCTGTGACCCTTCTGGAATTCATTCAGAATATCATAAAGGGGCATGTTTTCTGAGACCCTGAAATCATACAAGGAAATGCATGAGAAATTAGCTAACTTTGAATTGGAGGGGTGTGAATGAACAGAGAGAGGATGCAAATACAAAATGAGTTCGGTGTGCAGTTATTAAGAAAAGACAAACTAGCATGTCCTCTAGCACCAAGTTTTACATATTTGATGGAACTAATCTGTCGGAGTGCTCTTCCGAACTGTGACCGAACAAACATTTTGATAAGAAATTAATTAGTGGATGGTAAACAGCTATTGTGAGGACAAATTGTTCTCCTGGATTTTCCTTTTTCTTCCGCAATTATATTAATGGAAAGAGGCACCCAGCAACAACAAATGGCCAATGTAAAAATCTGGAAAACGAATTGAGATTTACTGTTATAGTCATTAATTTCACAATCTCCGACGCACAAGATTACCATGGAGAATAGAAGGCCAGAAATACTTCATACAAAAAATTAACAAGCATTAAAGTAAACTCTGACATTGGGAAGCCATATAATTAACAAAAAGATGAAGAGCAGATCGGCATTAAGATAACAATATTTCTAGGCGATCATCTCTGATTTCCATTGTCTTTAATCCATGCAAATTATGGAACAGCTTATAAAAGCAGAACCAATTATCACTATCATGTCATCTGAGGATATCAGACTAATGCTCTCAATTGAAGCCATTTTGGTGTCTTCAAGTATCAAGGGTTTTTTTATGTTAAAAATGGTAATGGAAGATAAAAACAAAAGTTTATCCTTACCGAGGAATTTTCCTTATTAACATTTTTCTTAGAGGAACTGAATCATCAGGATCAACTGCCAGAAGATTTTTAACCTACATGTGTAAAGACAGATCAGATTCCGGTTGAAACAATGCAGATCACATGCTGTAAATGTATATGGAAACGAAAAGGTTCTGATGACATTATCAAGATTCTATGATCAATCCAGATAATAGAAGTAACAAAACGCCAATATTGCATTTGCCGTCAAGAAGAATATAGACTTACCAATATGAGTCCAATGATATTGTTTGGATTTTTATAGTAAACAGGAACTCTACTATGGCCCATTGTCATTATAGCATTCAATGTCTCCCTGTATATGGATAGAGAAATGGGAGATTATTTAAGGGTTGGAAACTATACATAGTTGTAGGGATATTAATTAAATCTAATAGCAAACAATAAACGCACAAATTAAGAGTTCCGTCCAGATCAAGAGAAAATGCCTTCGCTATAGGAGTCATGGCATCTTTTGCAGTCTTCTCAGTCAATTCCAGTGCACCAGCAATTATTGTCGTTTCATCATGCGTCAGATCCCCACCTTTCCCAGCCTATCACCGAAAAAGGTATGTCAAAAAGTTACCCTTCAAAGTAAGACTAATGCATCATCTTCCAGAAAACCAAATTGCAGAACTCAATGACTGAATAGTTTACCTCATTGCCATGGAAATCAACAAAAGTTTTCAGCTCAGCTCTACGTAATAGTGCAGCATGCCCCTTACCGAGCATCCAATCCAGAAACTACAAGCAAAAAGGTCCTTTGAATCAGAAAGGCATAAGATAGGATCTTTTTAGTGATTACAGTAATCTGAGGAAAAGAGATGATGAAGTTTCTGATTCATGCAGCATGGCTTTAAGAAATAACTCGCCATCCAGTCAAGAAATGGGCAAATTCGTGGAAACCTGGTTATTGATGACATATATGTATAAATTTTGTCGTGTTCTTTTACGGAATCTAGTAAAGTGGTTGAAAAAAGGAAATACATAACTGATAGAACGACCATATCACATAAGACAAACTATGTCATAAGAGCAGACAACATAATGAACAGCAAACTTTCATTTCATTTACCTTGCTAATTGGATAAGCGACCGGGAAGAACAGCCAAAGAAGAAGGCGAACAAATGGTGCCGTAGTTGCTCCAACAGTTAATCCATAGCGAGTACAGATTGCTTGAGGCAATATCTGCAATAAGTAGGATGAAAATTATGCAAGAAAAAAAGACCACAAAAATCCAATTCTGCTGCAGTTTGGTAGCAGATTGACCACCTCACCAAACATGAGGATGAGTGTGACCGAAACCAGAATTGCTGCCCATGGAGGCACAAGCTTGTCCAAGAATATGGGAAGTGACTACAAGCAAAAGACGGTCATAGAGTTTGGTAAGCTACACAGTAAAAGACCATAGAATTGTAATCACGCACGCGAAGGGCATCAAATAACCGATGCTCAACAGACCTCCATCGCCAGAGAGTTGCCAATCAAGAGTGTGCAAAGCAAAAGATGTTGATTTTTCACCACCGGAAGTATTTTAGCTGCGAAAAAATGAATATGATCACTTTATTTGTCCATATTCCTATGAAAATAAAGAAAAAAAGAATGCAAACATGAACACTTATACACAAGTTGACATCAACAGGCTTACTGTTATCCTAACGGAAGGTCCAAAAATAAAATGGTTAGAGAAGAAACTAGATAAGAGTGTCAATTCATTTAGAAATCATAAAACATGCTATTTTCGGAAGTCCTAGTCACTAGACAGCTCCAACACCACCTCCTTTTGCGTTTGCCGCCCGCTCAATATAACAATTAACTTTAGAGAACAAAACTTGAAAACACTAAACGGGAAGTACTAAATAATATAATTTTTCAACAAAAGCCTGTAGAAGAAGAGACAAACAATAGAAAAAGAAACATGACACGTATGGCATTATTCTGAAGCAGCACTGATGTAACTACACTCCACCCTCAACCCCTTCCAGAGGAACAAATTGGAAAGCAAATAAATATCTTTACATCCCAAGATCATGGCAGAAAGTGCAGGCAACATCAAGTACTGATGGGTGAACAATTAATCAACTAAGCCCATCAATCTAGGAGTGCTAAATTCAACTTGAGTTCTTGATCCTCCTCTAGCAGCACTCACTACTCATACAAGCATGCAGTAATTGCAATTAACATGTTCAAGAAGAAGGCAACATCAAATGTATCTGAAAAATAAAGCAAACCAAATCAATCAAACAACATCCAATCAAGAAATCCAAGTGAGCAACTTAACACAGACAGTCTACAAAAGCCCAAATCATCAAACCTAAGATTCTGCTCCAAAAACAACCCAAGAAAACCATAAGAAAACCAAAACACCAACCTCCAAAGTGAGTGATAAAACAGAAAAGATTCCAGAAACCCAAATCATCAAACTCACAAAAACTAATAAATTCTACTGAAAAAAAAAAGGGAATAAAAGAGAGTATAACACAGTACAGGCATGTATGCGATCTTGGGGGCGGCCAGATTTGCTGAGAACTTCAAGGTCTACAAGGCCAAGAGACATGAGGCCAAGAGTCAGACCAGCCATGAGGCCAGCAAAGGCCACCAGCCCTATGATTATCAGCACAAACAGAAAAAACTTGCTCTCGCAACATGGAATATCATCAGCCATCTTTCTCTCTGTGTGTGTGTTGTGCTGCTAGCACACTTCCGCAGCGCTTTTCAAGAAAATCTTGCAGTTTGTAGGGGGTGTGCTTGTCCGTATCCTCCTATTCCTGTTTTGATTCTATAGTGAAAATATATATCTTTTTTCTTCAATTGTTAAAGTTGAATTCGCTTCAATTTGGTCAGAGCCCATTTGGAATCAAATCGACAATTTGTGCGTGTGTGTAGGTGGAGCAAAAACGTTAGGTGATTGATTGATTATTATGGAGTACTGCTACGTGCTGAGCTGGTGTTTTTCTCGCCCTCAAAATATTCACCGTCCATTTTGGATAGTACAATTGCGTCTCTCCGTTGGATGACGGCAACTGTCTGAATTAATTATTTATATTCTAAAATATACTATAAATAAAAACAAAATTATATAAATTAATATATTATATTAAAAATAAAACAAAATTAATTTCTAGATATTATCGACATAAAAAAAAATCGTGTAAGTGGAATTTTCATATTAGTATAGATAATTAGTATAAATCATATAAATGAGTAGAATCATTAGAATAGGGGTGGTTGAAGATACATAATGATATTTTTTATAATTTAAAAAATCAGTGTCGTAGTGTAAATAATCACTTTTTGTGAATGAAAATAGAATTTTCTTTTTTATATAGTATAAATTGTGTCAATAAAAAATTCTTATCTAAGTATTTATCCAACCAAATCAATTACAAAATAGATGGGATATAATTGATCACTTTCTTGAATCATAGTCCAATCATATTATAAATATATTGCACTCTTATATTTAAATTAATTTAAATTCGACCAAACCTGACTTGAATTATAATTTCTGATATTGATCACTTATTCTATTACAATTTCAAATATTTTGTACGAACAAATCATCACATATATATATATAAAGTACAATACAATATATTAAATTTTAAGAGTAATTATGATATTCTTTTTTTAAGTTTAGTATAATCATACATAAATTTTATATAATTTAAAAAAATTATATTTAATATCTGTAACGTTTATTTTTATTTAATAAATAGATTCTTTGTTATTAGATGAGTGAAATCGAATTTTCATGTGATTGAAATTTCATTTTCTTTATGATGGATTTTTTAAAAATGTGAAACACTTTAAATATTTCAGATGGATTTTCTTTTTTGCTTGAATTGATATAATGACATCAAGAAAATTTTAATCATTAAAAAATTTATTATACTAATTATTAGTGTCAATTGTTTATAACTAACCAACAACTGTTATTACAATAAACTAATAATTATTATTAAAGTAGACCAATACTCACACGTTTGTGGAACTCAAACCTATGATCATAGGGTATCGATTTGCCCAACTAAATTAGACCTCATTCATCAAGTGGATTTTAAAGTAAAGATTCAAATTTCTACAGACTTTAGGGTAAGTTACATTGACACCCCCCAGAGGTTGTATTAAAATACACAAATACCTCCTACTTTTTGCAGAATTATAACTACACCCCATGACGTTATAATTATAATTACAACAATACTTTTTATTTAAATACAAAACTTACACAAACACCCCGTGAAAAATATTGCACTTACACCCCTCGTGGGGTATAGCTATAAATTTGTAAAACACAGGGGATGTTTGTATAATTTGACCTAACCTCAGGAGAGTGTTAATGTAATTTATCCTATATTTTATTATTTACTTTGACATTTCATTTTTCAAGTAATGCTTTCCAATTTACATATTTATATAGGGTAAATAAGGACGAACTCCATTTGACATAATTATAACATCCTCTTATTATTTGAAAATTACTAATATTTGTATGATTTTAACTATTCGTCTAACAATTAGCCAAATATGTCTATAAGGTTATCATTCATTTTTCATAGTAAAATTATCAAAATGTCCTTATGTGCTATGAATCATAATTTTATTTATTTTTTAAATTTTTTTATGAATTAAGTGGATAATTATGTACAATATTTTTAAATATTCATCCATCTCGTCTGATTTTTTCATATATTTATTATTTTTTAAAGAGATACAACAAATACAAAATTTTGGAATTCTATTTTTTTATTTAATAATTTTTTAAATAATAAGATGTATTATTATATTAAATTTAAAAAAAAACTCGTAATTGTTCTTTATATATATATTCCGATATAGTGTATTTCTTGGTTTGGAAGTATGCGTGGGTTATCAAGAGATAATAACAACATGCGCGAGAATATGAGTGGGAATATTGGTCCTGGGATGGAATATGGTGTGCTGGACCCCACTGTTGTGAATAGGCGTATTCCAATAGGGCTGCAGTGAAAGTGAGATAGCGCCAACCACCTTTCTCTTTAAAGGCTGCACTATCAGGAGAATAGTATTTCCAGTTGTGTTACAACTGGATATTTTACCAATTTTAAAATAAATTTTATAAACTAAAATACTCACAAATTTACATTTCATTTATATACATATATATGTGTCTGTAAATCGGACTTTTTGAATTTAAATTTATGTCTCTTTTACATTTAATTTTAATATTTTAGTAAGATCTAATTTAGAAGATCAAAGATTGTGTACATAGGGTTGGGGCTGGAATTTTGTGGACGTAGTGAAATTTGGTATAAAAAAATCTTAAAATAATATGTCATAATTTATTTTCTCCACAATTAATATTTTTTTTAAAAAAAATATAATGCAGACATAAGGTATGGTTATAAAATTCTGATGGGATGAAAAACGTGATTATCGACAGTTTCATAGAATCATGAGTTTTCAATGATTGAGATTGAAGCTTATTAGAGATGGCAAATGGGTCGAGTAAATTGCCATGAATCTGTTCTATTTGGATTTTAATTATTGGATTCGAGTTAGAATACGAAGATAACCAGCTTTGGAGCGTATCTCAAGTCCTGTGGTGGACTTGCTTTGACGCCGTCCCAAATAATTTTTGCATTTTAAACTCGCCAATTCTAGAGTTGGACTAGATTAGAGGTAAGTTTCATTGAGTTAACCGAGTTTTTCTACTTCATCCCCCATAGTACTTCTAAAAGATATGCTTTTTAACCACTAAACGTATTTGAAATTATTGGATTATACCATTTGACGTTGTTTCTGACTCGACTAAGAAAGATATTGTTTTACTTAATTTTGTATGAGCCTCATGATTCATTCCTAAAAACGTGTCTTATTTAAAAAGGAGGATATTTGAGCTTATAAGTCACCCCATGTTTATATATCTGCTATCAATATGGAATGCGCCTACATCATTCGCCCTTAAAATTAGTAACTTAGGACGGACACATGATCTCTTCCCATATACAATACATATCGTAAGTGTAAGTATATTTTCGCTTGAGATAATAAAAAGCGTTTCTTTATTTTCAGGAAAAGAATTATCCCTAAATAATTTTTAATATACGTGTGTGTATTGAATGCATGAACGTAAGCATGAGTATGTATATTTGTTGGTGAAGGGTACAGGTCATTTGCGAATTTAATTCGAACAAGGATAAGAAGGGTGATGTTGGATGGTTGGATATTGACAGCAAAACAGGTGGATTTAGCATCAGCATGGTCCATCTCATTTATTGCTACACTTATTTGCATCCCAATGTCGTCAGTCTCCACTAAATAAATATACACAAAGCTGTATAAGATATAATAATGATTTAGAAGATAACTGTAAAAATAATTTTAGATTTTTTAACACACCTCACACCACACCACACCAACACAGGAAATCATGACCATAAGATGAGTTTGTAAAATAATTTCCGTGAAACATTTCCATTTTCATTTATTGATGGTAAAATATAATGTGTTATAAATATTTTAGAGGATCAAGGAATTTTAAAAATAATGAGAAAATTTAATTTAAAGAAAACAAGTAGTCCATACAAAAGCGCTGATACTGACGTTATAAATATAATGCTAGGTACAAAATCAATTTTGGTCTCGAGGGTCGGCCTATTTATACAATAATCGAAGTCGCAAATGTGCTTTTAGGGAGGATCTTCCTAGCTTTTTATGGCTACCTACACTTCATTATTTCAGGAGTATTAATAGTCATTACCTACTTTAGTCATGATAAAGATAGAGAAATTCTATTTTGTTCATCCTCCGACTCTTTTTATGTGGCTATGATTTACTTAACCAGGGCAAATAGATAACACTATTGCATCTACTATTCAAATTTTTGTTGAAAATAAATCACATCACATAATGAAAGTATAATATTTTCAGAAATAAAGGTACGAAGTCAAACGTACCAAATCGACGTGGTACAATAAATTACAGAAATAACCCTAATCGATGAATCATAGCTGCGTAATGGAGGTAGTTGAGAGATATAATAGTACTTTACCCTTACTTATCCTAAATAATATAAGTTCGTACTAGCATAAATATCTCTTCTCATTTTCTCATTAGGGAAATAAGTGAAGAACTTGTACTGAATTCTAGTGTAAGTGTGTTGAATTGCATCCCATCAAGATAAATTCAGTTGATCTCGCTTTATGACGACATGATGTCGTCAAGCCTATATATATCCCCTCAAATACTAATTTGATAGCACAACAATAGTTATAGGCAAAAATTCTATGTTTTAATGCAGGAGTGTCGAACACGATCTGAAAAATAATCAGAATAATGTTATAACTTCAACTAGAAGCATTGACTAGCCGTTTCAAATATCATTGAAATTATAACTTGCAGAACCAGTCACAAAGCAACAGAAATGCACAATAAGATGAACTGAAATATCAAAGATAACTGAATAAGCAAAGAAGTACTTGTGTTGTACAAGTTGAAACGTGAGCTTGAAAAAAGCAAGTGGGGAGCCACCATGAGAAAGAGATTTTTCAAGGTGGGAGCCATTTGCATCCAACTTTTTGCAACTAGTTAAAAGAGACAGGTTAGAGAGGGAAAAAGGGGCTTTGGCAGAAGGAGAGGATATGAATTGGTGGTAATCGTGGACTCTCTCATTACCTTCTCTTTCCCTTCAAACAATAAGGATGGATATATACCTGAGCAGCTTTCCTAAACGTTGGTTTTGTGTGTGGCTCTCTTTTCCTTATCTCTACCAACAATCCTCTCCATCTTAACTATATATTTGTTGAGTGGAATTATCTCTTTATTTCTTCGCCTTCATTTGGTCTTTGGCATACACGAATTGTTCGCAGAATAATAGCATGTCGAATCACGAAAATGGGCTTCCAAACGACAAGCCTTGGCCAGAACTTAAGTTACCTGAATTGCTAAGTAGTGACAGTCTTAGAGCTCTTCATGCAGCGATTGAAAGTGAGTGGGATTTCCTTCGGCGATCAGCGTGCCAGACGGCAGCAGGAAGAGCATTGTGGAAGCAGGTGATCCATGACCCGCTGGCTGAGTTATTTGCAGGCGAGACATACCTGAAAAGCGTTTACGAAAAGATTAAGAAAGATAGGCTTAACAATGCCAGGGAAATTTCTGGGGTGATTCTCGCTGTTCGAACACTTTGGTTTGATTCGAAACTTGAAGCGGCTCTGAGTTCCTCTGATGGTGGAGGAGCACAGGTTGTTCTGCTGGGTGCAGGTAAGTGCCAATGCTCACAGCATTCATCTCAAAGAGTGAGTTTTCTTTTCTGTTGCACAATAGGAGAAGTAGTTCTCCAAGTTTTGCCTGCAACATTAAATTTAAGGGAAATAGACAACATTACAGGAATGAAAACTTAAAACAAGACATGATTACTCAGGTATTCCCCCGTCTCTGAAGGTGGAGCACCACAGGTCATTCCCACTGCTTTAATATGAGTTGCTGGTCATTTATAGTTTCCTAATGGTTCATGCATTTAGTGTCCTTGATTAGTTCAGTGAGAAAACATACCAACTTGAAAAGAAAATAATAGCTCATATTGGGTAAAGATCATTCGAGATTATCAAGCATTTCAATAACTGATTATTCTAGACTGTAGAGCATATTATGATATAGAAACAAATCAATCAGTCTATACTTTAATATAACAATCCTAGGAGAGTAGCATTCCGAACTTCTGTCTTTTATTTAGATAAAAATTTAAATAATGAAGCACAACCATTTGAGGGGTTGGGTTAATAGAACACAAAATTACTCAGTTAAGGGTTTTGTCAATGTGTAATCACAAAAATACAGTTTAGTTCATGAATTCTTTGGCCTGTTACTCTGTTACTAAAGGAGCATAGGTGCAGTCAGATTGTAGTCACCCCAGTGGGTAGAACTATTTAACGCATAACAACTAAATGTTTACAACATGGAGAATACATCCAAAATAATCTAAGCAAGATTTACTCCCTAATCCAGAGAAACAGAATGTGAGGAGTTTATATCCTTTCACAATCACTTCAATATTTTATCCCAATCAAACAGAAAATATAGTGGGTGATGAGAATTCCATAAAATTCATCTACCAAAGACAACAAGACCCAACCACTTATTTTTCGTCAACAAGCATATATTCGGACTATAGAAGTTTATGATGAAAATGATGGCATATGAAAATTACTTCTACACATTTTCTTAAGAATTTATAAAATTCTTTATATTTTGACACTAAAATCTAAAGATACCTATCAGAAGAAACACATTTATTTTAACACCTACAAATACTGGCTAAATATTGTATGTTTTCTTAAGTTTAAGCTCCTTCTAAATATGGTACTGCACTTCTAAAATTTCTACCATTCAGTCTCAAAGTGTGAAAAACATAAAAGCAAAGAATCCTCTGTTTGTTAATAAGATGCATCTTTTAACCCTCTATGGACAATAGAAATCATTATTCCATCAATAATCTAGAGAGGCTATGAAAAAATAGAGTGACTTCTCCCTTACCTTTCTACTACATCTGTTATACGAATACAGAGAAAACCCCACACTTGTAGAGTATTTATTTCTACAGAACTTTTGATCCAATTTGAACCCCAGGCCCCAACTCACAGTTAGCCTATCTATCAAAGGGTCCTGCAACAAAAATCCAACTATCAAGAGAATAACAACAACCATCTCTCTCTACAGAGTTAGTATTCTGCTATATCTCTAATTTACTAAGAATGGCAGAGATGCAACTAAGAATCAGAGTCAACTGAAGATTGTAAAAATAACAAATCAAGTTTGAAAGAAGCTACCTCCTACATGCAGGAATGGATGCAAGATCATATCGTCTAAGCTGCTTGAAAGAAAGCACAGTTTTTGAGGTTGATTTTCCTGACGTTTTGCATGCAAAAGCAACTATTGTAGAGGCAGCAGCAAATTCCAGGAATGAACATCATCATCCAACCATGGTGGCAAAATCATTGATCAGAGTAGCAGCTGACCTGACAGAAGATGACTGGATCGAAAAGCTCCAAATATCAGGGTTTGAGCCAGAGAAGAGTACAGTTTGGATTCTGGAGGGAATCCTGTATTATCTCTCTCATTCCCATGCCATAAATGTGCTTAAAATCATTGCAGAGAAATGCAATATTACCAACACAGTGCTCTTAGCAGACTTCATGAACAGACAAGCAACCACATTATCCAGCTCCACCTTCCACTTCTATTGTGATTGGCCAGATCAACTACTGCCGTCTCTAGGTTTTTCTGATGTTAAGCTTTCACAGATTGGTGATCCAGATGCTCATTTTGGTTTATTACAAGATCCGCTAAATTTGTTTAACAAGCTACGCAAGTTGCCCAGATCAATTCAAACTCACCCAGATGATGGGACACCATGCGGTCGCTTGTATTTGTTGCAGGCTTCTGGTTCACCCAATCAAAGTAGTTCATGAGGCCAAATTGAGAGTTGTATATGCTATACTTTCAAACTTTCACTTACAGTATACACATAGGCATTATTTCTTGTTAGCATCTGTTATAGGTTTTGCAAGTGATAATTGCAGCTGGCGGGATCACATAATAAAGTTAAATGGCAGCAAAGCACCCACTTTGCAACTCTATCAACACGAGAGAAAAAAAATTAGGAATTGCTGCGAAAGGAAACCACCAACATGCCTAATTTTGGAATTATTTACAATTGCCTGTACTCAACTGAAGGTCCATGACCTCACATTTTTCTGCATGTGATCATGTTTGCTATATCAAGAGTTGTAAAACAATCTCGAGCTGTAGTAAATATTCTCTCAGTGTAGAACATATTAGGCATTTCTTTTACACTCCTTTTGCCCCAATTTATTGCACCTTAATGGCCCCTGCTATAGCAAAATCACAAATCATCATGTAACGGAAGGACTGGCCAAATGAAATGCCTAACTGGAAACAAATACACTGTAAATTACAGACACCAATCAATCAATTCATCAATTAAACTTGCAGGCAATCTAATACACAGTAACGTTTAAGTTTGTCACTGAATACAGTATATGTTTTCTACACTGTTGACTATACAATACTTCCTGCAATTAAGAACTCTGAAACATTCATTTATCTCGAGTAATGACAACCTCCATAAAGCAGTACAGACTTTCGACTGAAAAAACAATTTAATAGTTAATATGGTAAAAGTGATACTATTCTATTATTTTATGGAATAGCTAAAATAGTCTAAGTAAATACTCCTAATCACATATCAGTAGTATTTGTAATAAAACAACATTTGTTGTCTACTTCATTTATGAATTCTCTTGAGTATATCAAACTTTCTCATACTTATTCAACTAAAATGTGGTTGTAGTTAGACAGAAAAGAAGTTAATCTTAACTACTACTAATCTTATATACTTAATATTTATAATTACTTTGTGCTGGCCTTAGTGTTAGAACGTACATTAAGCATTAAGCGGGATTAAGGAGCTACTAGAGTAGCGCCCGTATGTGACATTGTCTGCATATGTGTGGATTTATAATCAACGAGGAAAATTAAACAATTTTCTCTATTGCATAGACAAATAAAACATAATCTTGGGAACTCATTCTATAAGTGGAAGACATGTCTGCAAATAACATTTTATTGAATTATAACAGAGCTGCTTGTCTTCGTTTTCTTATCAAGATCGGAGCCACAGAATGTCAAAAGTAGCGGTTGCGGTGCATATAGGAAGGGGGAATTTTCTCAATCTGGCATCAGTCAGTCATGACCCAAAAACATTTTGAAAATCTTAAGCAATTGGCTGTATGATCCAGACAAGCAATGTACGGACCTATGTTCATTAACCACTACATCAAGACAAAAAGTTCATGATACCCAATCAAATTTGACACAAATAGTATAAACTTTTGCAGTCAACATAATCAAACTTAAAATTCCACATGCATCATTACGTGAACACGATAATTTTACCTTGAGAATCAGTCTCTGGTCATCCATAAATGTCCAACGCTACTCAATTTTTGTTTCTTGAAGTGCAGAAAAATTGTAATTAACAATGTTGGTGAAACTAATAATAAAGATAGCACCTATTTTACAATACATTCTTTTTACATCTGCAAAGAAGTAGCGGTCAAAACCTGCTTGCCAGAATTGAAGTCATCAAACTTGAAGACAATCCTTGATAACCTGCTCAAAGTTGTTTAGTGAAGATATTGTATCTTTAAGTGCATCTGCAGCTCTTTGTCTGCTGCACAGAGGATAAGTGAACCATATCCAGAGTCAAAATAGCATATAAATATATGATAACTTCAAATTAACAACTGTTGGTTAGTATCATAAATTTGAAAGCTACTCTAGGAAGGCATGATATCCTTATCCCTCTCTTTTCATACCTGTCTGAAGTAAGTTGAACCCCACTTTCCCTTGCAATGCCATTAAGAGAAGAAAATGATCTGCAGTCAGCAACAGACACATTAGGGAATAAATCTGATGCGATCATTTTTAACATGCAGTTCTGTAAAATTGTAGCTAAGATATCCAGCAGCTTTCATGCTCAGAAGCTTGCCATCGCCAGGAAGAAGGATGAAGCGTTACACGCTCTTTAGCTTTTTATCCTAATAGAAGCGCTTTTATTATTTTAAGTTGTAATTTTACCCTACCCGTTTTATTTAGTCGTGTTAGCACTTTTATTAGTAAGGCTTCAGTTAGTTTTGTTAGTTACAGAATGATGCCTATATATACTACACTGTAATCATCCGTTTGAAGATATAGAAAACAGAGCATCAAGTTTGCAGTTTATCCTTCTTGAAGATTACTCTCTTCTTACAATCAAAATGCTTATTTCCACAGCTTCCGTTGAGATTTTCACAAGTTCCATGTCTTCACATGATTCAAAGTATATAGTAGCAACAGAAAGCTAGACACAATGACTGACCAAAGACATACCTTACGAGATCACTGAGCTTGGCTTCAGCTTCTAACTTGATTGGATCTTTGTCATCAAGCAAAGATGATGCATTTTTCACAATCAACCGGAATGTGCAAACCTAAAAGTCACAGTACTTCAGATAACAAATTTATGGATCGTTCATAGCAAATAAGCTAGTAACTTTTGTCTTTCTCCATTTGCCTCCATTCTTACACTTTTTCTTTACTAAATTGCTTTACTCTGTAGACAGTGATTCAGCAGTACAGGATAAACCTCGTATGTACTATACGAAGTTGAAACAGTAACAATGATGGTTACCTCAACTCCAGTGTTAGCTTGGAACTCAACGAAAGAATTCCTGTCCTGAGGAACACAGTCTCTAGCAGCCGAAACAAACAACTTTTGAACTTCTTCCAAGTCATTTTCACCGAACTCTGCTTCACTTTTCACTACGTTACACAAATAACTCAGACTCACGTTTCATATAATTAGACAGATGGATCATGCTCACAAAATTAAGTACAAAACAAAAAAGATGACAATCACATAAGCCTTGCCAAGAAGTAAAAGCAGCATGTTACTTAGTAAGAGATAGGCAGACTGAAGGATGTTGCGAGAGGCATCGACCGGAGCTAAGAGAAACTTGGCGGACTTCTTCTTTTGCTCTTTCAGCCATTCCTTTGGTCCTGCTAATCAAACATAAAAAAACAAATAACTAATAAACACATACGATCTAGAAGTTTTTCCACGCAATGAGATAGGAAAAAAGCTGAATACAGATGCCGAATGACAACGCGGAGGCGAGGCGTGGTTGGAGGAAAGAAGGGAGAAGTGGAGTGATGATTGACGAGAGCAAAACGGCTGCATTTCGCCGTGAGATTGTGTTGATTTCAGGGGACGAGCGGTGGGGGAATTGAGATAGGGGAGAGTTTGGAGGTTTTAGCGGCAGCTGAGCGGTGGCGATAGAGGGGATTAGAGAGGCGAGGAGCGGTGACATGGTGGTTTGTGTGGCTTAACGGTAAAGATGGTGGTGGGGGTCCGAAATCCGAACCTCAAATTAAAAGAGAAAATCATTTAATAAAAAATATAAAGAAGAGAAGAATGGAGATGCGGGGGATCGAACCCCGTGCCTCTCGCATGCAAAGCGAGCGCTCTACCATTTGAGCTACATCCCCATTTGACACTGAGAAGGATATCAACTTTTTAACATAAATATTTGTTTTAAAAAAGAAAAAAAAAATGAATCAGTAGGAAGCCACTCTATATATCAGAGCCAGGTTTCGATCCTGGGACCTGTGGGTTATGGGCCCACCACGCTTCCGCTGCGCCACTCTGATTTGCTGTCACATAACTTCATTGCTCATGTTCATTTCCTTTTTGACTATCATTGATGAATAAAATGATTCGAGTCTTGATGCCACCCGGAGTATACATTATCTCTGGTGTTCCATCTCATTATGTGCCCATGATTAAAAGACACTAAGTGCTTTGCATGTAATCCACCACATCTTCCTCGGTTTTTTTCGTCTTTCTTTTCATTTCTGCCCTTCTTTGTCCTTTTTCCATCTCCCCAAGGTGTTCGTTTAACAAATTCAACACACACTAATTTAAATTTATTTTTCTCTCTTTATTTTAAAATATAAAATAAAAACACTTCAAAAATAAATTCAAATATAATACAAGATTTTTTTTTAATTAAACCACCGAGAGTGGGGGGCTTTTTGGAGTCTCGATCCTTCTTTATTCAGCTCAGAGCAAATTTAGTAGGATTTTTCTTTGTTTAGTAGGTGGAAAAAAAAAAACAAATCAAAAATTTTTTTTTTTTTATAATTTTACTAATTAAAAATTTTAATTTATATTAATAAATAAATAAATTAATATTATACCAAAATAATTTTGGACATAAAATTTTTTAAAAATTTTACTAATAAAAATTCTCATCAATCAGGAATATAAGTAATTTTTATTAACGTTTGTACAAGTGACGAATATATTCTGGAATCGTGAAAGGAATAAACGTGGATAAAGCAGAAAAATTAAATTAAAAGAAAAGAAGAAAGATAAAATTAGTAAATTTGTGACCTTAAAAAAAATATTTTTATTTCTAAAGAAATAAAATAAATTGAAAATATATTTCCAGGCAGGAAAGTTGGGTGTAGTCCCCATCTACTACCCCACTCCACTTGGGCTAGAATGCGCCGGTGGCGTCTTCCTCACTTTTCTTCTTCTTCATCTCCATATCCCAAACTGTCAGTTTTTCCGTTACTACTCCAAATATGAGCGCAGAATAAGTTCTCCATAAATAAATAAATAAATAAAAAATACTAAATAAAAGCCAAGAATCCACAACCAACACCACCTCAACAGCGCACATTCACCATGCCACCAACGTCAGCAACGCCGCGCTCCGGCGACACGTGGCGCGAACCCATTCTCTAGCTGGTGGGAATTCGAATTTGGTTCCTCCTAACTGAATGGGATACGGGAGATTCCCCGCTCTTTCGAATAAAATTACGAATTGGTGGGCGAGGGCTGAGCAGAGAACGAATTTTGAGGTGAATCTCTATATTTAATGCCTCTGTTGGAGTGTCTGCAGAAACAAGGCGTATCGGGTTCGATTCGTGGGTTGCAATTAGTCCTGCCGCTTGATATTCCTCGGCTTACTGGGAAATGGCTATATAATTCGAAGATGCGTATCGCCAAAGGGCGCTCACTTTCACTTTGCGTCTCCTTGTTTTCCTCGCCCTCCCCATCCACCTCCTCAACCTCACTTTCTTCGAGAATTTTGCATTTTCATTCCCGGTGTTTTTCTTCGTCGATCTCTGATCAGGTTCCGGGTAGAAGGAAGGTGGATTGCAGCAGAGGTTTGTCTTTGTTCGGTTGATCTTGAGTGTGCGCCCCCTTCTATTTGTTTTTGTTTTTTGTTGGATTTTTGAGTTGGGGGTTTATGACTTCTAGTGAGTGGAGTGAAAATAAATCTTCTTTTTTATTTTTTATTTTTTATAATTCTACTGTTTTGATGAAATTCTGCTTTGCATGCCATCCTGCTTCCTTGAATTTCAACATGCATGATTGATTCTATCTTGGTATTTCCATTGTGAATTAGGATGGAGTAGTTGCATGGTTGAGTTGAGAGAGAGAGAGAGAGAGAGAGAGAGAGAGAGAGAGGCCAACAAGTTCTGTTGGTGATAAAGACCTTAAGAAGTAAAATAATACTAATGGCTGGGAGTCAAATTCATTCTGGGGATTGTCCATGGTCTTTTGAACTCCTATGCCTTATTTTTGACATTTTGCACTGAAGGAGTTAAATTCATTTCATAATTTCTTTCCAAAGTTGAAGAATTCATGTGTTCTTTTTCTGCTGGATGAGTATAATTTGTGTGATGATCGAGTTTCTATGTGGTGTAGTCTAGGACGAGCTGTAATTTATGAAATTGCACTTGTGTTTGGTAAGAAGAATGCACCCGAAAGCTGATGAAGGTTAGGAAGTGAACATAGTTTTGGTCGAGACTACAATAACTGCTTCTAGAATGTGTCATCCTTCAGCTATAATATTAGATAAGCCAGCTTCCACTCCTTTCTTCCACTTTAAAGGGATGCTTTCTCCTCTTCATCAGGCCAGTTCTTCTTCAAGCTCTAGTGCATTTAGGAGAATCTTTATAAATAGTTTAACAATGGGACTCGTAGGAAGCTGGGGCTAGCATTTGAGGTTATAAATAATATGAGGAATCCAACTGATATTATTCGAAATTACTTTAATGAAATCTAGGCTAGCATTAGTATATCTTGCTATATATGTTTAGAGACTGGGAAATTAACATTTGGGTAGTGGATTTTGACTACTAAGGTAAGATGCTACTCATTTTGGCTGTTTGTATTAATCCTTTGTTTTCTGTTTGTCTGCCCTTTTACCTCTGCCTGCAGTTATTACTCCTTACTCTTAAACAATGAAATATGTGTTGCTACTAATAGAAACCACAACAGATGTAACTGTCTCTGGTTTCATTCAATACCAGCGTGAAGGGGAGGGAATATGGAAAGATAAAGAAACTCCTCGTGTGTTTCTTTATTTATTGCCAAATTCTTTTTCATGACATGTAAACCTCTTAAGATTTTCTCTTTGTTGCTTGATTTGAAATTTAATGCTTTATTAATTACTTTCCCACTGGTTGGGTAATTTGCGGACACTTGTACTATTTATAATTGAAGAGCACCCTATTGGTGTCTTCAATCTTTTCAGTATGCTAATTTTTATTTTTTTAATATTTATTTTTTTTTCTTTTTCTCAACTTTTCATTTTTCTTTCTCTTCTTAACTTTCAATTTTCTCTTTCCTCAATTTCCACATCTATTTTTCTTCTCTCATTATTTTCTCATTTTTTTATACTTTTTACTATTTCATTAATCTAATTAATATATTTTTAAAATAATATAATGTTTTAAAAATAGTTAAAGTGATTGTGCACAGAAATGGGAGTATGCCACATATGCTCGTATTAGATAATTACTGGAAGGTTCTTTGAATGTGATATTCTCTTGGAAATATATGAATTCATTTATGGTTGCTGGTTGCTATAGCAGCAATGAATTAATTAGTTGATAAGATCTCTTGTAAGAACTGCTTTTGGAAACATATGAAATAAGTGGGCAGCATATATGTACTTGCATCATTACAGAACAGTTGACTTTACCGGTACAGCTGGTGCTGGTTTGTCTAATTTATTTATTTTTGGAGTACCAGTAAATTGGATACTTTGGCTGATTTATTTCTATTTGTGTAGATATATTTGTGGTGTGAGTGGCGTGGTTTCGGCACCATTTTTACTTGCAGTATGCTTTCTTTTTCTTAAACAGATTCAAGCGATAATCAACTTTACACCAGTAATATTATGGATAGCAAAACAATGCAGTTCGAGAAGACTAGCTCCAGTGAGGGTGATAAAAGTCTGTGTGTATGGTCATCTCCAGAAGGAGGACGAAAGATTGATATAGGAAAACAAATCTTCTGCAATAGATCTCTAAACATGAGGAACATTGTTGCCGTTGGATTTGATATGGATTATACTTTGGCACAATACAAACCAGAGACGTTTGAATCGCTTGCCTATGAAGGGACCGTCAAAAAGCTGGTTAATGATTTGGGGTACCCTATAGAGGTTTGTCTTCTTGTCTTCTGATTGGTCGTACACATTCCTGGCAGAAGTTGTTTGAAAATAAAAGCAATTGAATTCAGTAACATTATTAATCATTCACATCCATGGGTTAAGTGACTGAAAAATTATTCATAGTTGCACCTTTGGGGAGTTGAATCTATTGTCCCCAGCCCCCACTGCAGCCCTCAAGCTGATATAAGGAATACAAACAAAATAAAATTTGAAAGGACTTCTATTGTCATTTGTGAGAATCCTTGCAGCCCTCTGTGTTAGTTGCTTTTGCTTTTGATCTTTGGATGTTTGGCATTTTAACTCAACTGACTTCGTGTAGTTGCTGGAATGGTCGTTTGACTGGACTTACATGGTCAGAGGACTAGTTCTAGATAAAAAGAGAGGCAATATATTGAAGGTTTGTGTTGCTCAGTATGACCGTGCTATCAATATTATTTCAGAAATTTTTCTGTCATTTATGTCTTTCTCCTTAGATTCTAGTTTCATCTGTAAATTTGTACTTTGGTTCTATAAATTGCAGATGGATCGGCACAAGTATGTAAAGGTGGCTTATCATGGATTCAGAGAGCTGTCCAAGGAAGATAAAGTTGCCACATATGGGAGTACATTGATCCGTGATTCATTCGATGAGCCTGAATATGCTCTAATTGATACCCTTTTCTCTCTGGCTGAAGCTTACTTATTTGCACAACTGGTTGACTTCAAGGACAACAATCCAGGAAAAATTCCAGCAGAGTAAGAGAAGTACTAATGATTTTTATCTTAAGCACTAGTAATAGTAGCTAGTTCCCTTGCTTCTCTTGATCATACATTGCTGTAACAAATTGCATTCTTGTTTGCACAATCTGTTGACTTTGATGACAACAGTCCGTGTACAGTTTCAGCGGGAGTAAGAGTATTGGTGCAAACTTTTGTCCCAAGCATCTGTTATATATCTAGTTTTCTTGCTTCTCTCAATCAAACAATGCTGTAATATTCTATCTTCTGGAGAAAAAACACAATATATTTTGTGAATGTGTTTAACCTTATGGCATTTCTTTTTGTTGTTAGATCAAGATTAGTAATTTTGAACTAATACTCCATCTCTGACAGTTACTGAACTTTTTATGAATGGTTAAGACATTTTGAAAATTTCCTTCCCCATGTCTAATGTACTTTTGTTTGGTCATGATCATCCTTTACCACCAGCAGGGGGGGTCTTATTTCTAAAAGGTGTGCTTTTCTTTTAATATAAGTAATGTAGCATTGTTACCCAACCACTAGCATTTTGAAAATCTAGTCTTTTTTTTATTTATGAATATGATGTTGTGTGGCATTTTTATACAATTAGACGTCCTCCTAGGGGTTTTTGATCGGAGGTGAATGTTAGAAGTGAAACCTAAGCATTTCATTTTTTAATTTTACTCGTACCTATGAAGGTAAACAAAGATGAATCTTACCAATGCTTTTCCTGTGATTAACTTTACGTTCATGTTAGATTGAGCAGTCAAACTTCAGAATCTTTTCCTCTGTAGAGATAAGAGTAGAAGACCGTAGTGTGGCCTTATGATTGAAAGAACCTTGCTATCTAGAATGTTATGAGGTATTGGCCATGGGTTTTAAGGGGTCATATACATTTGAAGTTCCAAAGATGGGATTGGATGTAGTTATATAATGTAAATAGGATAGTTACCTTGAAGTAATTTGAAGAGTCTGAGTGACATAATTTCTTATAATAAAAAAGAGTGTACACGTTACCTGTACTAATGAATGAAGCAGTAGTTAAATATATGACATTAACGGTCCTTCTACTTCTATTTCCACTTTTAGTTGATATAATAATTAGTTGTGGATTATTCCTTTCAAGTTCTTACATTTGCTTCTTTGCATTTAAACTGCTTTTGTAGAAAAAGATTTCCCGAGCAAGTGCTTACTTCTAGCCTGTTTTATACTGTCAAACTTCTGCCCCCTACAAGTTATGCTTTAATATTAGCATAAATTGGTTATATTGTTGTATCACGAGGATAAAACACTTTTTGAGTAAACAATTTCTGCAAATAATGGCAATCAGATAAGTAAACATATATATCATTGATGTGTAGTCATAGCCACAAGTTATACACAAATGTGTTGACTTTCGTATTTACGCATGAAATATGGAAGGAAGTTTTGAGCTAACATAAAAACTGTGCTTTAAAATGTACAAGATCATTAACTTCATGTCATTGATTCCAAAATACTTTTTTTTGTGTGGCCATTTCTGGTATCGGTATCACATTCTGAATACATGCTGGAACCATGGATAGAAAAATTATATTGAAGAGAAGAAACTATCTAACTAAACTTAGCTATTGGCTATGTTGAACATGAGCATATGACTTTAACTTTCATTCAGTTAGCTATTCTATTTGAAGTCGATCATATTCTTATCCTTGCCACATAATGATTTTGCAGCTACTCTCGTATGTATAAAGATGTCCGAGCTGCAGTTGATTTGTGCCATCGTGATGGGACATTAAAGAAGATGGTTGCAAAAGATCCTAAAAGGTATTGAAAAATCAAGCAATTGTTTGAAAATGCAGAGTAGTGTACTGCCAATATATTTGGACCAATTTGCTAGTATCTTTAGTACATCTTATAAGCCACAAGGTGTTCTTGTGTGTTTTTCCTATGGTTTACAAGCTGATGCTACTATCAAACATCACCTGTTGTAGCCTTTATGACGGACCACTCTATTGCACATCTCCTTAAAGGAGTCAACTTAGTTATCTTTCAGAATTTAAACGGACCTAGACCTTTATGTGATCTATATTACAATTTTGTTGACATTGTTGACCACAGAGACTCCAAGGATGACACAACATTGGTGAACTCCAGACAAAATTTAACACCTGCAGCAATTTTGCTGCCATCTATCTCCTTTTTGTGCAAATATCTTGTGCAGAACTAAAAACCACTATCATCCGTACCTTATGTGGAATCTGAGCTTTATCTATCTAGCTTCTTAACATGCCATATGACAACCTCCTCCTCACTTTAAGAAAATTTGCACTTTTGATTAAACTATTAGTTTCTATTTTTTCCTTTGTTGATAACAAAATTGCTTCCAAATTTGTTAAGCAAACAAACTCATATTGTCATAACATGTATACCGGCATCACTACTACATTTTGTTAAATTGAGTTATCATGAGTGATGCTGCTTTTCACCAAGTCATTTTGAATGTCCAGTGACATATTACTCGCTGATTGATATTACATATGATCCTGACCAAATATAGAATGCTACTATTGTCACTATGATCTTGACAGATGCCACAAGTTGAAATCCATATCTACCTTATTAAATTTTCCTAATCACTGAATTGGAATGGTATCACCAGCATGGATGATGATAATGTTACAATTGTCCAAAACCAAATGATCAAGTGACGGGCGAGAGTGCATTTCCGGAACTGGATCCTGGGGTCACCATTTTTGTTATGAATCGATTGATGTGTCAGAGCTAATCCCTCGTATGACGTCATTTCATATCTACATTTGGATAATTTCTGGGTTCACTAATTTAACTTAAAGAAATGACTTAAGAAGAGTTTAAGAAAATGGTAACTTGGCTGCAGATTCTTCTCAGAGAGGATATGATCTGAAGTTTTTAGCATCATGATCTTTAGTTTACTAAAGAATTTGCATTTACTTTGTTTGAGATGGATCTTGCAACGCAAGGTTATCTAAATGATGTTAGGTTTTTTTATGTAAATGACCTTGGTGGCTAATAAATAAACTAAATATGGATGTTAGCCTTTATAGATAGGGAGTTTTATGAAGGGTAGATGCTGCCATATTTTGATATCTTTTTTATATGATAACCATTGATATTTCATCTGATGCAAAGGCCAATAAATTCTCTGAATGCTGAGTGAATTAAATGCCAAATATTGTTGAAATTGGTCTGCATCAATCTGAATGGCGAAAGCCTAAGTATTATAAATGTGGTCGTGATTGTTGAAATACATATCAGTGTGGTTCCAATTATATGAATACAAAGCTTGTTGTTAGCTGTCATTTGGTTAAATCAAGTTAGGTCTTATAAATATGCTGGTTGCTATAATATCATTTACAAATTAACAGGTACAAACTGTTTTAACTAGAGGTCCGAAATTCTGCCAATATACCCTCTTGTAAATTATTTTCAAGTTAACCTTGTTAACGCTTATGTGATTTTATATAGATGTGCAGGTGCTCATACTTTGCAAATGAATATTAATTAGTAATCCCATTGTATGATTTAAGAATAATCCGAATTATTGCCAAGTAATTATTTCTTTACTTAGTGTTGATTTATATTAACACAGGACCCTCATTGTTTTAAACATAAATCTTATATTTCCAATTTTTCTCGTCTTATCAGATACATCAATGAGGATGCCTCAATTGTTCCCATGCTAAAGATGCTTAGAGATTCTGGCCGGGCTACATTTTTGGTGACTAACAGGTAATGAATCCCCCAGCAAAATTATTTATTATTAGAAGTCAAATGATGCATGTAATCATGAAATTTATGTTGCAAATGGTTCAAAAAATTTTGTATGGAAAGTTATCGTGATAAGTATAACCAACCTCTATTCCATCTCTAAGTCACATAATTTTCCTTTAACGTGTGACCTCCGGAGCATTCCAGCACGCTCTGGGTGAGAGGGTGTCTTCAGCTGGTCCAGTATTTATTAAATTTAAGTAGAGGTTTATGTTGTAGTACTTCAGATTTGGTGGAGAGTTGAGTTGAGTTTGGAAGTCAGTGATGCTGGAAGGCCGTGCGTTGTTTTGTGAGAAAGGTGGCAGCTATGGGGAGCATGGTCAATACTTGGAGGAGGAAAATACTTCCAGAAGAGAGGAACAGGGAATTGAGAAAGATGGGTGGAAGTGAGGGTGGGCGTTGGGTCAGGTTTTGCACGGTTTGGGTCGGGTACCGACTTTTTTTTAAAATATATATAAATGTGTGTGTGTATATATATAATAAAGAGGCACACATTTTAAAAAATAGATCAGGAGCTGAAGACAAAACAGAGGCTGTTTCGACAGCCTCTGTCTTTGTTTCAAGAAATTGTTTCTTTTGTTCTATTTTTTATTTATTAAAAATTTAGTTTTAAGTTTATACATTATTAATATTTTAATGTAAAAACTAAAAATTTAAGTTGAATCAACTAAACTAAACAATGAAATGCGTGAATAAATAGACTAAAACTAAAAACATAAGAAAATTAATATTGAACACTAACATTTGGGTTTGATAAATTTATTTCACCTACATTTTAGGGTTTGTTCAAAATATAAATTGTGAGAATAAGAAGAACATGAAAGATGGATTTTTGTTGGGAGTGAAAGAAGAATTAGATTTGAATAAACGAGAAGAACTAGAAAGAAGAAGATTGAGAGGGGGAGAAATGAAAATAAAAATAATTATTATTTTTCTATATACCGGACACCCAATCGGATAGCTAGGGCAGAGGGGTACTACCCGAGATCCGACCTGGCTTTTAAAAATCGGGTATCTGATACCCGGATTTTTTTACAAAAAATATTCCAGGAAAAACCCTGACCCGATTGGGTCGGGCCGGAACTTGAAATACCCCGATCCGAACGCCCACCCTAGGTGGAAGGCACTGATGAAAAACTAAAATGAATAAGAAAATGAAAAGAAAAGAGGAAAAGAGAAAAGAGTCTGCAGTTGAAGGCAATAACTGCTAGGGTTTTTCTCAATTTGACTAATGTTTTGTAAACTTTTCTTTAAAGCAAAAGACTTCACGATTATAGGCAGAGAGATCCAAACTTGACACATGCAAACAAATAGCAGAATTTCACCAAACTTAGCACTTGACTAACAAGACTTCAAAACTCATAGGCCTAGGACTAATACATATATGCGTGTATGTGTGTGTATTTATGTTGACTGCACATATAATGTAATATCACTATAGGAGCTGTTGCTCTCGACAGATTACTGATTTTAATGCTCTTGCCCTCCCGACTGGCTCCCTCTCTTGCACTTGCTCCCACTATAGATGACTAAGGTACATTTGAGAAATCAGTTGAACATCAGCAGCTTAATGATGGATTTCAATTGTAGGAAATCTGGGGTGATAGAATAACGTTTTGCTCACTGATTGAAATGAAAATGGAAGATATTGATGAATAACATTCTAAGTTTTTCAAATATTACTGAATTTCCTCTGAAGTAATGGACAGCAGTTGCCCTTTTTCTTCCTTGTATTTCTCCTCATGGTACTTGTGGAGCATAATCTTCACTGATTGTATGTTCTAAATTTCAGAAACTGTTCTCTGTTAACGGTAATAAATATGCACGAAAGAACAGATGCTGCCATACGTTTCATTTTATTGTGAAGGCTAACTAATAACTTTTGTTTCTGCTGCAGCCTATGGGACTATACGAATATCGTAATGAACTTCCTATGTGGACCAAGAGAAGTGGATGGTTGCTCCGCTCTGAGCTTTGATTGGCTCAAGTATTTCGATATTGTTATTACTGGCAGGTCCTAAGCTTTTCTTGAATCTTGAAAGTCTTCTGACAACAAATTACAATGATCATTTGCTGACTTTTTCCATCTTAGTTTATCATTGAGCCAAATTTAGAAGTATTTCCCGTGAGCAAAAACTATATTTCGACTGTCCTATTTATTGGTCACTAACTTCACTGACCAGCATGAAAGTTTGTGAAATTCTGAAAGTTGATATTTGTTCATATTTTTCTCGGATAACATTGTGTGGTTAGGTGGCAGTGTCCAAATCAGGATGACCCACTTGATTCAATGATTTTCTTGAACTTTATATCAGGAGATCTTCTTGATGGAAGGTTGATCATGTGTTTCAAGTGCACATTACATGCTTTACCCTAAAAAATTGCATGCACTCCCTGGTGACTGATAAATGAGCCAACTGAATCTGGCAATTCTGCGTGCAATTCTTCTGATAATTACATGTTACGACTCATTCTGAACAGTGCTAAACCAAGTTTTTTCCATGATGAAAACCGTGCCAATCTTTTTGAAGTTGATCCTGAGTCGGGTATGCTTCTTAATACAGATAATGGAACTCCTATGCCTCGGGTTAGTTTACATTTTCATGGTCTTAGAAGGGATGTGGACACTGCTTCTTTGCAAGTCTATTGACTTTGTTTCTTGTTCATTAACCAGGTAGATTCTTCTCTAAGGTTGCCATTGAAGAGCCTAGACAAAAGTTGCCAAGTTTTCCAGGTATGCCTAGATCGTACAGAATCTATATGTATATTTATAATGTTGTGTGAAAGAAGAGATGAATCACACAAGGTTTAGTTTTTTTATTGTTGTTTTTCAGTCTATTTCACTCACTTGGTTGATACTCTTTCTGAAATTACATTTTCAGGGAGGAAATGTTGGTCATCTGCATAAATTGCTGTCTATAGAATCCAGCTCCCAGGTATTCTTTGCCCTCAAGTAGGGATGTCTATTTCTTTCTAGCCTTTTTGGGTTTTTATCCATTTCACATGGAAAAATTTTATAGTGGACTATGCCATCCACAACACGAGCACAATTTGAAATACTAAAGTATATAGATGAAAGCAAGAGGCTGCATTGTGCCACTTTTTGGAAAATGGACCAAGTTACTAGCTAATATTACGAAGACACTGGTCTGTGGATGTTACTGTTATGAGGTAGGTTCTTGGATTTATTTTGAGGTCCTCCTTTTTTTTATGAGGCAAATGAGGTTGATACTGGAAGTTGTTCAAATCTTCTTCCCTTTTGTTTTTGTCACACTTAGTTTTAGATAATTTAAAGATGCTAATCTATTTTTAGCAGCTGAGCTCATTATTTCCTGCAATTTCGAGCATATTATTGACTTAAATCCACTTAAATTTAAACACAATGTGCTTCACAAAGACTAAATTATAAACTTTGAATCACTATTGAGGGGCTATGCATAAAGTAAAAGATTTGTTTCTGGACTGTGATATAGTGTGTGGAGGGAAGAATAAATATTTGTGTTGGGGCCCTTGGTTTGTTGTGGTTTTGATTCGACGGAAACTTGTGGCAACTCACATTTGCTTTTTTAGGTGCTTTATGTTGGAGATCACATATATGGAGATATTTTGCGCAGTAAAAAAGTTCTAGGTATGTCTTCACAGTTACTTTCATTTTTGCTGTAATGCTTTTTTAGCTTTTCTTATTCATACTGACTCCAGTATATTTGCTTATTTAGTCTAGAATGTTATACAGGAGGAAAAAAGGTTCAGAATTAGATATTTTGATGGCAATTTTTTAATAGTGTTGTGATTGTTCTTTTATCGAACTCAAGATTTGTATTCAAGTGGTGTGTGACAACTGTTTTTTTCTTAAACTTCTAAGATCTAGTTTTTAATTAATTCATTCTTAATTTCTTACTGATTTTTATATCAATCGGATCTACCACATATTGTGATATAATGGCAACTGAAACTGTTTATGGTGGGATGTGAAGGCGACTTGCTACATGTAGAACTCAGTCAGTTAGTTGGAAGTGAAGTTTTAAAATAATTTTGCGGTTAATACTTAGACCCCCCTCAAAATGTGAAATTACACTTTCCGCCAAAGAAGTTTCAAAATTACACTTAGCACCCCCACCCCCTGTGCTGGTCAGAAGGAGAAGTGTTAGTTGCTTTGAAGGGAAACCCCATTAAAAGACGGCAGTAACTCTAACTGTCCTAAGGTAGCAAAAATTCATAGTTTACACCTGACCCTTCTTGTTAGGCATTGGACAAAAAAGTGCTGACATTAGCAAAAACAATTTTACCCGTCATTAAATGTCTTTATATATAATTTAAAAATATAATGATGTTAACATTACTCCATATATATACACTATATATTTATTCCTTTATAAGTACAAAAATATACATAGGAATGTTCAACGTGGGGCAAAATAAAAAATTTACGTAATTTTTTTTACTTATTTCATTATTTTTCGTCCAAAGCCAAACGGAAAGGAGTCAGGTGCAAATCAAGAATTTTTGGAGGACGTGTAAGTGTAATTCAAACTTCTCTGTGGGAAGTGTTATTTAGCATTTTCAGAGTGGGTCTAAGTGTAATTAACCCTATAATTTTATCCATCCTCTGTTTAGCTTGCCGACCTAGATATGGTGTTCTATCATAATACTCCCATATTCATGTCACGATAAGCATCTTCATCTTGAGATCTGATATATAGTATATATTCTTGAAGTCTGATTAAAGATCATGCCATTTGTTTCCTAGGTTGGAGAACAATGCTTGTTGTTCCGGAGCTTGAGAACGAAGTTGAACTTCTCTGGACATTAAGGGATACCCGGAAGGTATAAATATCACTTCTGGTTTTCTGGGTGCCTTATACCTTAGTTAAAACAACTTCTATGAGCACCACTGCAGTGTATTGGCATAAATAGTCTCGATTATCTTTTGATAGATTAAAAAAAGATGGCAGACCATCATAAAATCGCTCTTTCTGGAATAATGCCATTTAAGTTGTAAAGAATGTTCACATTTTGGAGAGGATCCTCCTGTCATTTGCTTTTCGAAGTGCACGCTGATGGGCATTTTGGAGAGGATCCTCCAGTCATTTGCTTATAGAAGCGTCATGCTGATGGACATTTTGGAGAGGATCCTCCAGTCATTTGCTTACAGAAGTGTCTGCTGATGGAATCAAAGATCTCTTTCTTTGCAAGTCTACAGCATGATGCCGGAAATATCATATTATCCTTCCCATCTAGTTGATTTCTTTATGTGTTAGAATATGAAATACAGTTGTCTGTCTCCCATGACCTGGGATGTAAACCTCCTGAGGAATTCTTTTCAGACCCTTTATTCTCCTACATTGATCAGATCTGCTCTGATTGGTGTAAAATTCTTCGAGGAAGCGACTGCTGATCTTTTGATATTATCTTTCTATTTCTGCTACATCTTTCCTCCTGAATTATTGATTTGATTCAGTGATTTCTCTATTTCTGCTACATCCATCTGTAGAAACTTCAATTATTGAGGAATGAGCGTGACCATATTGAAGACGAAATACATCATCTGAAATGGTATCTCAGGTAACTTGCTACCTTTGGTTTCAGTTTTTAGCCACAAGATATTTGGCACTGGAATGATTTCAGTTTTCTAGCCAAGATATTTGGTACTGGAATATACTTTCAGGTGTAGTAGTCCTTCTGTCAAGGATTCTTGAGATTCCCCTACTGCAGTCCCATACTCATGAATAGTATTTTGACTTCCGAAAGCAAATTTTGTGATGCATTTGACAAGTACCCTTTTCTCATCCTATCTGTGATCAGGTTTGATGGTGTGAATGTTGTGAACAAGGAAGAGCTACTTGCCGAGCTTGCCAAATTGCAGGTACTGAGAAAGTTCCATTCGCTTGCCATAGGTATATCTAGATGTCCCATTAATTAACTGAGGTAACATCCCATATAATTATTTGAGGCTACATCCCATGCTTTTGAATTTTAAAATGTCGACAGAATTTATATTTCCTAACCAGAATGCCAGAACTGAGTTGTGACCATCAAGTCAGGAAAATAGCTTGGTGTTGGACAGTTTTTCACTTTTCGGGATATCATCATCTCAAATAGCTTTTCTAACATGTCAGCTTTGAGTTCTGAAAATATACCTTCCCCGAATCTGATATAAAAATCTGGTCATGTCAGTCTCAGCAGGAACAAGTGCGGCTTAGTCACCAAGAAGCACAGCGAGAATGCCATCAAAAGGTAATAAGTGCTCATCAACAAGCCCAATACTATTGATGCTCTTAGAGAGAATTAGTAACTATAGAAACCTCATATTTAGCTATCCAGCTTCAGTATTCCTAGTTGTCTGTTGTCACAGCTAGAATATAAACTGTTTTAATTGATTATCAAATACTTTCAGTTCCACAAGGTATGGGGACAGCTGCTGAAAACTGGCTATCAAAATTCTCGATTTGCACATCAGGTGACATGAAACATCAACAGAACTCTTGCTGTTTATAAAGAGAACTAAACTTACCTTTTCTAGATTTCCTTGACTTCGATGTTCAATCATTGTTTTGCAATTCTCAGGTGGAAAGATTTGCTTGCCTTTATACCAGTCAAGTAACGAATTTGAGTCTCTATTCCCCTGACAAATACTACCGACCAAGTGAAGATTTCATGCCCCATGAATTTGATATCCTTGCTTTATGAAAATATATCATATGTCTGCTATGTTGTGCCATTTTGAGGGAGCATATAGGTTTTGATGTTCTTCATTCTGGAAGCATGAATGTAGTTGTATGTTAGTGTCCATCGTAGAATTTCTCCCTTTGGAAATGTACATTTTATCATATATGAAATGCAGTTTGAGGTTACAGCCTCTCTCTCTCTCTCTCTCCATATTGCAGTAAGACCTATAGCTAAAGCGAATAAGAATGAAGTATGGAATTCAGAACCATAATTTCTAAATGCAAACAGGAATGTGAGAGATGCTGCCAACGTCCAATAGCACTATGAACACTCAAAAATAGTGTGACAAATACAAACTCTTTTTGGACCAAAAATAATCTTCCAAAATTGATTCCAACCAATATCCAACTCCTCTCGCAGGCTCTCCTGTACAAATTAAAAATCTGATTGAGCAACTACACTTAACACAAGCAATCCGTATAGCAAAACTACAGCAGCCTGTTCCCAAGAGTGGCAGTCTTTTCAGACCACTCGTTACTTGGCTGCTGGGCCGTAACAAGTTCTTCTTATAGCCTATTGATAACTTACAACCCAGAACTATATGGACAAACGCCACCACCACCCTCAGCTAGCACAATCCTGTCTCTCAACATCTGCCATCTCGACCGGTTCAGGAAAAACATCACTGGATGATCTTTTATGTGAAGATGAATATTCGTTCACACCACTACCACGGGACCCTACTCTCTCAGACTGCCTTAAACCACCAATGATTTCTCTGTTCGTCTGGGCCGACGTATTAGAACTATCTGATGAGCTATGATGCCAACTACCGAAGAATGCAGCAGTCCAGGACTGCCTAGACGAACCCAGTCTCAGCCTCCCAGAGCTGAAATTTTCCTCCCTCACAACCTTGAAAGGGTTTTCCAATGCTTTAAGCACATGTCTCATTGAGGGTCGTCTGGAAGCCTTAGGATTCAGGCATGACTTGGCCACAATTGCAATGGCCCATACCTCTTCAAGAAGATCCTCGTCTATTATAAGAGATTGGTCGACAATCTTGATCACCCGTTCCTTCTCATGTATGCTGATGTAAGTTAAATTGCTCTCCAACCATTGCTTTGCATCAGCATCGTTTAGTCTGCTGCTTATCCCAAGCCTCCCGGTTACCAGCTCAAGTAAGACTTTCCCGAAACAGTAGACGTCATAGGCACAAGTAACAGTTGATGATCCTGGCAATTTTTGGAACAATACCGTTAGTAATTTATCAAACATTTGATTTCCTAGAGATTTTGTTTGATGTTTCTTTAACAAATTTATTTCAACAAGCTCCTGCTACATAGAGTTCCTTCCAATCCAACAGAGTGAACAAGACATGCAATGTAAACATTATAAGTTGATTTTCTTGAAGTAGAGAACTCTTACCAGAAGGCCGTTTTCCGGAAGTCCTGCACATCATCGCAAAAGAAAAAGGTGTTGAGATTTCAGAGGACAAAGTGAAAGAAAAGGCAATAGTCTGAAGTAATTAGATCAACTCTCAGACAGAAATAACTTACGGTGGTGTCCTAAGAAACCTTGCAATCATACTCTGATGGGCTCCAGGAGCACAAACTTCACTGAAACTTCCAAGCCTCACCTCATACTTGTCATCGAGAAGGATACTGCTAGCTTCAATATCTCTTCAGAAGGCAAAAAAACTTAAGTCAATGAATCAATGAAAATGAACTTTGTTCAGAAAGAGCTTTGACATGAAAAATTAACGTCATAACCTTCTGAGCGAATGACAAACTATATTCTATATGTTGTGTAATAATACCTATGGACAACAGGAGGAGTGCATTCATGATGTAGGTATGATATGGCCTCGGCAGCGCCTATTGCAATTTTCAATCTTGTGATCCAATCCAAAGACTGTAGATCTTCTTCTCCATTTGTTAGTCTGTACATAGCGTTGGACAAATCTCCGTTTGGCATATATTTGTAAACTAAAAACTTCTCATGTTCATCCTCTAAGCAGTGTCCCACTAGTGGAACCAACCTCGGGTGCGAGACCCTGCCAAATAAATCCAGCTCCGACATGATAGATTCTGCTCCAGTAGAACGTAAGTCGACTCTCTTGACAACTACTGAGTACCCGCCCTCCAGTGTTCCGCGAAACAGATCTCCAGAATGACCTTGCTTGATAAGGTTCTCAGTACTGAAATTGCATGTTGCTACGAGCATCTGCTCATAGGTAAATGACTCTCCAACGTTCGACAAGTCAATGAAAACCTTATGAGATGGCTCAATTCCTCCTGCAACAGGTCTCACATTCGAATTCTCTCTTTGATGATTTGTACTCCCAGTATTGCATGCTTTCAGAAGCAACAATATTCCCGTTATTAGAACGACAATGAAGCCAAGCCCGGCAAAAACTCCAACCATGACATAAACCAGTCTTTTTCTGCTCTTGGAAGGTTGTACCAATGGAGGTTCAAGCGGCTCACGGCCACTATCATTACCAAAATATAAACCTCTCTCTGAGTAAAATTTCAAACAGGCCTCTGAATTCCTCTGTCCTGATACACTGAAAAAGCAATTATTTGTAAGGATAATCTTGATCCCCGTATTGTTTGGAGCTGACCCTTCAAAATAGTTGCTTGATACATCAACAACACGAAACTTACCGATCCCAGAACTCAAGTTTCCATAGAAAAGATTGTTAGAGAAGTTAAAGACAGCATCAGTGACATTGACAGAAGCAACAAGCTTTGGAAATACACCGGTGAGATTATTGCCAGAGACGTCAAGGTACTTCAAATGGGACATTGACCATATTGCATCAGGCAGCGTCTCGACAAAAGAATTTTCACAAAGAACTAAATACTCCAATTGAGCGAGTTCCTGAAACAGGCCATCTAACAAAGAACCCTCCAGCCGATTATTACCAACCAACATTTTCCTCAAACTTCTCAATCCTCCTAGTTCCTTCGGCAATGAGCCGAAGAAAGAATTGAACCCAAGATCAAGTTCTATCAACTGAGAAAGATTCCCAAGCTGTGCAGGAACGAAAGCACTCAGACTGTTATTACTCAAATTCAACTGCTTAAGAGTAGAAAGTGAACCGAAACTGAGAGGAATCTCCCCGGATAAGTAATTCGAAGACAGGTCAAGTCTACTGAGATTTCCAAGAGCTGAAATCTCACCCGGAATTTGCCCTGTCAATGAGTTCTGTGAAAGATCAAGAACCGATAATGAAAATAACTTCCCCAATGCAGTTGGCATATTCCCAGCAATCGAATTATTGGATAAATAGAGGGAACTAAGCCTGCTTAAACTTCCAAGTGATGATGGAATTGAACCAAAAATTGAACTGGACCTGAGATCAAGAACTTCAAGATTACTTAGCCTTTCACCTAACCACTCAGGAATCTGCCCTGGTAGCTCAAACCCTGATGAACTAAAAGTGGATAACAAAGGAAAATTTGGTAAAGAATCAATAGCAAACCGTGGATTAAGTTTTCCTTCCCGTGTTCTCCTTAACCCGGACAAGGTTATCCCTGTTACATGACCGTCTTTGCACTCTATTCCGGTCCAATTCAGACAGGGGTTAGCCTTCTTATGCCAATCTTTAGCTCTAATTCCAAGTGCTGACCGGAGATCCAGCAAAGCCTGCCACTCGGTTTCAGAGCTCAGCCGCGGGACAGGCTGAGCCGCCACCGAGTTAAGAATCAAGAACATGAAAAGGTGCAAAATCTTGAGCCGGGCTTCCATGGTTTCTGTCAAAAACTAAAGTATCCTCTGTTGCTGAACTCTATGGAAATCTACAAACATGATGTCTCCACATTTCTTTATACTAAGTTCTCTCTGACAGTTTTCCTCTGCAGAAACGGAAATGAGGCATATAAATTAATAGCAGAAGCGACAAGAGGACGATGAATGCACGTATAAAGGAAGCACAAACCAGCGTGTCGATATAAATACGCATACCTCGACGATCACGAGCTTTGGTTCATCTTTTCAATGCAAAAACCTAAACAAAGTTCTTGCCTGTGACTGTCTGTCCGAATGCGATACACTTTCTGGTGGGGTAATAAAAGCAGAGTGAGGATACGTATTAATGGCGAAAAGGGTACTCTTCACCGGCCACAGCAGCATATAACAAATGTAGTTTTCATGGCAGAGAAAGAGAGCTATTAATGAATACTGAACGGAGACTGAGTTGTTGACCTGGTGGGCCACAGCTTATCCTGCGCTGGTTGTTGTGGTGGGAAGTGTGTGTTTTTGTCTGTTAGTGTGTGTGATTTGCCTTTTCCGGCGAAATCTGCGGTGGCTTCTGGCGGGTTCAGCTGATTTAAAGATTTTCTTGAAAATGGCGGAAAGGATTGGCAAGTTTTTCAAGAATTGGTGTTGGGGAATATGGGAAATGATATTAATAAATAAAGGGTGTGGTGTAGAATACATTAAAATTTGTAGTTTTGTACAGTTGGGATTTGAATAATGCATCGTAATTATGGAAGTACGTATTGATGTGTGCAGGTAATGATTGCTAACTGCTCATTGGTTATGAGTTCGAGTTAATTATTAATTAATTATAACGATAATATAATAATATATTTATAAAAACAAATTATATTTAATATTTCTTGAATTTAATAAAATTATAAATATTTTTATTACTTAAAAAATTAACAATACCTTCTTATATTTAATAGTAGTCCAATTCATTGATTTACTTTAGGTTTCAATTTAAATTTTTATAGTAAATTAATAAATATGTCCTCCTGAATTATAAAATATAAATTATAATTTTATTTATTTTTTAAAAAATATTTTTTTTTTTGTTTTTGCGAATTCCTAAACTTTTACATCTACCTTGTCCATTTTTTTAAAAAAAAAAAAATAATGAGAATTGACAATTTCAAGTTAAACATTAAGGATATTGATAATTTTTCAAACAATGAATAGATATTCATAATTATACAAAATCTCGAGAAAGTTTATTATAATTTACCTAATTATTACGTGATTGATGAACAAAATAAGAAAAATGATCGATTATATACTTATACTTGTTGTCTAATTGGTTAGATTCGACAAAACTTAATTTGTATTGAAATTTTTCATGTAATTAGAGTTGTAGCTGAGAAATCAATATCTTAAAATAGTAACATTACTCATCAATTTTTTAAAAAATTATGAAAATATTCCTCGAAATAAATTTTTATATTAAAAAAAACTTTGTTAAATTTTTTGTAATTCAAAAAATCATAATGAGATTATTAACCAAACAAAAAGGATTTTTTACTTAATATAAAAAAGAATTAGTTGGTAATTATGATTATTTTTCTTTATTAATAATTAAATAATAAATATAATAGCATAGAAGCATCCAAGAAGATGGGGACAAAACTTTGAAATAGAGTTTCCTAATTTCCAATTTATCTCTTTGGTATTTTTCACTTTATAGCTTGCAAGAAATTGGATGTTTTGTGTCAAGTAGGCTACCTAAATTCCTCAATACTAAATACAAATACTCACTTCACCTAATTTTAGTTGGTTGGCACTATAATTTCTTATGACCAAGTCTTCATTTCTCTTTCACACCTCTTTCTTCTTTTTATTTATATTTTGTTTTTTTGTTCATTCCTCTTTTTATATGGGCCCAAATTCATATTTGGTTTTTTAGGTAGCCAATCATCTTATATTGATCACAAATTTAAAAAAAAAGTTTGTATGATTTATACTGTGAGATTCATAAAAAATTAAACGAGCAATATTGAAACATAGATCGAATAGCACATTTTATATATCATTGACGCAGTTTGTGGAAACGGGATTGTGCATCCGTCTCAAGTCCTTCATCTGGGGGGCGGTGATGATGTAGGCACGCTACACCATTAGCAGGGGTGTTTAGTCAAATTTATTTAAAAGATTTTATAAGTTAGAACATCTTTTTTTTGTTAATTACAATGATTATTTTTAATCATATAATTTATACTATTTTGAATCTATACAATATCAATAGCAATCTTATGTGAAGGGCAAAAATGGAATATAGACAAAATATGATCATTATTTTGTTTTATGAAATATTAATTTAATTTGTAAAGAGCTTGGAAGATGCTTTAAAAAAGTTGAGTAAAAATTACCTTCAATGCCTTTTCAATGAGCCATGAGAGTGATAAAATGTTATGAAGCAGTTCCTTAAAGGTAATTGCCCTTAGGCTTTTTAATCAAGCTTTTGACCGGCTCTTGGGAACTAAAAGCCTCCAAAAGAGGCAGCCAGACCTTAATCGAAGAAGAAGAGAGAAAGAGCTAGCGGCTGAAAACCCAACTGCAAGCCTGTCTATAACCCAAGAGAGCTAGCCGAGCCGACCATTCCGACCAGAGAAAGGAATGGAGTAAGGCTCTACTGATTTTATCCATCTGAACTAGTAGCTAAGAGTTCCTTCTTGTTTTTAAGAGCTTATAAGTTCCAAAAATATTATTTTGAAATTTTATAAGTTTTTTTATAAACAATTTTGAAAATTTCATAAAATTCCAAACATCTTATAAAATATTTTGAAAACCTTATGAGTTGGACCAAACAGAAATTTCATCCCAAGCCAAATCAACTATATTTTAATTTTTAGAAATATGAAAAGCATATCAAAATAGATTAAAATAAAAATTAAGACATAATATATAGGATGGAGCAAATATATGTTTAAAAAAATCTCTTCAAATAAGTAGTCATCAAAATTATGGAAAAATTAATTATGAAATGTCTCATTCAAAGGCTATATCACTCTACGTATCACTGTCATGACTCATCAACCACGATAATGTTTTTTGTATGTATAAATCAACGTTATACATATCAGATTGAATTTTCTATTTTAAACTCTATTGATGAAATTATATTTTTAGTCTTATAAGATACAGGGTTCAACATTTTTAATTTTTTTTTATGGAGTTTTCAAAATAATCCTAAAAATAAAAAAATTCGACATATTCAGTACTCTACTTTATGGATTTTCAAGATCCTAAAATTGAAAGGAAACAATGTTCCATAAATCTCGTAAAGTAAAGAACTGAAAGTATTTAGTATTATCAATTTTGGGATTATTTTAAAAATCCTATAAAATAGAGAACTAAATGTGTTGAGTTTTTTAAATTTTAGAATAATTTTAAAAATTTCGTAAAATAGAGTATTTAAAATGTTGACCTGTTTATTCTATAAACCTAAAAATATATTTTTTTCAATTCTATTAAATATTTTATTCTATTTAACATGTACATACCACGTTTATAAATATTATTTTAATTATTTTATTTTTAAAAAAATTATATACATGACATATATATATTAAATGGAATAAAAAGTTCAATCTTTATGTATTGAGACGCGTCGTATGTATAAAATAAAAAATAACAAGGAAAATTACAACAAATTATAAAAAGAAAAAAGAAAAAAGAAAATGAAGAAGAAGAGTCGACTAATAGTCCAAAGCCGCCAATGTTTCAACGGTTTATCCGTACATGGCCGACACAATCTAATCCACTTGGTATGTGTATGAATGAATGTGTGTAAGTTTCCTTTGTCAATTTTTGTTTTCTAGGCATGCTCCAAAATTTTAATTTCAATAATATTATTATAATTTTTTAAAATATAATTAAAAATTGCTCTTTTAATTATAATAATTAAATTAAAAAAATTATATTTCATTTGTCATAATTACACCAATACGATTTATTAATTTTTTTATAGTAAAAAAATCAACAAAATAATAATAATAATAATGATGATGATAATAATGTATTCTTTCCTTCAAATCGTGACGAAAAATAAAATTAAAAAAAAAACAAAAATGATATATATTAAAATGTACCTCATTTAATTTCATATGAGTATCAAAATTTTTATTTTAAAAAGACGTCTCGTTAGGAGATTTATAAAATACTCAAACTCCTGCTATGCAGGTAATGCGAGATGATTGTTTACATCAATTACAGGAAAGAATCATGTCGGTACTCGGAATCGGAACCACACAAGAACATGCATGTGTCAGATGATAAAGAACACGACGTTCGTTCTCCAAACTTTTTTATTTAATAATAACTTTTGCTTTTTATAGAGAGAATTGAATAAATTGTTATTTGGAGGAGGCATCGAAGTTGACAGAAGAAATATAAACACGTAAAAATTTTCCATAGAGAAAGAGATATTTGGGAATTAGGTTTGAAGTTTGAACGGGTCTTTGATATTTCTTTGTATCATTGGATTCCCACTGAATTATTGATGGAAAGAAAACCAATTATTACCGGACACATCACATCTTTGATTCATACTTTGACAACACCTCAAAACAACTTTGGCTGTGTCTCCCTCCAACTTGCCCTTGTCCAAAGGAGTGGGTGTTCGGACCTGATAGTTTGAGTCCCGATTCAATTTGGTTAGGTTCAGAATATGTTATTAGATTCGTCTTTTTTTTAAAAAAAAAATTAAATATTAAATAACTCGATATCCGATTTTAAAAATTTAATTCGAAATTCGCACAATAATATAGGAATCACTTGTTAAGTGATTGAACTCTGTGTGTGTGTTTTTTTTTTAATTATTTAACCCTTAATTCGGTTCTCGCAAATTATCTATTTGAACATTTAAAATGCCATTCCCCTCTACAATGCTTGTAAGCCAACCATGATGTGAAATGCAATATGATGGGCGTTTTATGCGCAAAATATTATTTGTTTTGATTTGATATGAGTTTCTATAGATCTATTTTAAAAAGACGTCTTGTTAAGGAGGAAACGGCTTGAAATGATGAGATGCTCAAGCTCTTCGCCTTGTTGATCGGACAAATCTGAACATTGAACAATTTACAAAACCATTTCCGAACTGAAAAGGACAACATGATCAAATGATTTTCTGAGTACTATATTGACAATATGAAGAAATTACTCGTAACTTAAAAGATTAAAAGAATAAATAATTAAAATGAAGTAATCGACTTTATAAATTTCAAATTATTAAAAAATATAACTCGTGAAAGTAAAATGTTTCTGTTATTGTCAAGATAATATTGAAGTGTCAAACAAGGATATTTATATGTATCTGAGTTTTTGACAGACTGAATTTTCTATTTCAAATTATGTTGTATCTTTCACTCTATTTAATATTATACATGTAAAGTATCGAAAAATAACATTATGTATTTTATTTAAACAAATGTATTATACATATATATTCAAATAGAATATCGAATCCAAATATTTGGAGCTATAGATTTTATGTTCGAGCCCTCTTCTGAATAGTACTACTGGAGACGACCAATGACTTTTATTACAGGATTGCCTTTCATGGTCCTAATATTGGAGTGACCTGTCCAATTTGCATGTCTTTATCTTAGGTATATTATGTCGGCATCCGTTCCAAGGTCCAGTTTAATTATATAATTATTAGATTTATTTAAACTAATATAAAAAGGTGATTCATATTCACAATCGACGATTTATGACATTGGACCACTAATTTTAAGTATACCAATTATACCCTTATAAGATTAGAATACGAATAGATAATTTCAGAAATTAATTTTAATTTACTTTATCTGTACTTTTATACTAACATAAAAAGAAAATGTATATATCACTCACAAATAGCGATCTATGACACCATTGTATTAATTTTTTTACTGTGTTGATAATACTATTAAATTAATTTTATTATTTATTTATTTTAAAATATAATGTATTGATTAATATATTTTATTTTTATTTATAATATATTTTAAAACGTAAAAAGATTGGTTACTCATTTTTCCTGGACGAACCACACCTCAAACCAATTGGGCTGGGATAAAATAGAAATCATCCCGCAAACAAGCACGCATGATTGTTTTTCAACGTCGGCCGCCGTCCCAATGACGACTTTAAGTCATGTTATGTATCTGGCTTTGCGTCAGATACAGAATCGCACTTCAAATTTTTTCCAACCTATTTTTGAGGCCCAACCCCAAAGTTGTGGGCCTTGTTATGTAAAAGCCTCCCCCCCCCCCAAACTCTTTTACTCTCTCTCTACATAAACAACAATACGTATATATTGACGTCCAACATTATCACATTCATAATAAGTTGTGCTTTTTTTACGACGATAAATTAGTTACAAAGATCTTAACCAACATAATAATCCTCTTTAGAGAGTTTTGTGTAATATATATACGGTTCAGATGTATAAAACTATCCCGTATTTTAAAAAGTTCGTTAAAAACCCTCTTCTATTTTAAAAGGAAAAAGTATTATTTTAGTTCGCTAAGTATGCCTAATTTTAATTGTAGTCCGATAACTATGTCCATTTTTGTTTAGGTCCAATAACTTACGAAATTGCTTACTTTTAGCCATTTGATAGATTTTCGGACAATTTTATCCCTATGCAACTTTTGAAAGACAGTTTTAGTCCATATGCACTCATAGGGGTAAAATTGTTCGAAAATTTAACAGATGACTAAAAGTAAGCAATTTCATAAGTTACTGGATTTAAACAAAAATAGACATAGTTATCGGACTAAAATTAAAATTAGGCATACTTACCGGACTAAAATAATACTTTTCCCATTTTAAAATAAGCTAAAAACCCTTCTGTGTTTTCTTAAACTCAACTCAATTGCCTCTCTCCGTTAAATCTAACTAGTGACGTTAATTTTTTCATAAAATAATTTTTACATCCTTTCTTGATATATATAAATATATATATATATATATATTATTTTTTATTTTAATGATTGTCGAATTTATATTAATTATATCGCAGTCGTTAGATTTCATAAATTAATCTTAACCATTGAATTTTAAGTTTATAAAAAAAAACATTAAAGATTCAAATTTTATTAATAAAAAATATATATTATAGAAAATATTATTTAAAAAAACAAAAAAACTAAATTAACAGCCGCACCCCACCACCACCCCGTTGCCTACCCCCATCCCAATAGCCGCCCCCTCCCCAGCCTCCGCTCTTCCTAGTGTCGCCCCCAAATTTGGGCGACGTCAATTAAGAAAGAGCGACGTCGCCCCAATTCTTTTTATTTTTTAATTAATTTTAGTTATATTACTTAAATTATTTTAGTTAATTATATAAGAATATTTTTATTTAATTATAACAATTAAATATATATTTTAATTAATTAAGAATAATTTTAGAAATTATAATAACTATTATACTTAAATATATATCTTAATTAATTAAAAATAATTTTAAATTTAACAATTATAGTTTTTAAATTTTAATTTTAAAATTATAAAAGTTTTTGAATTTAAATATAATTTAATTTAAAATTTCAATTGAAATTATATAAATTCATTAAAAGAATTATATAATCTTTTTATATTTTTAAGTAAATATATTTAAAAAATATTTTATTTTTTAGATAGATGGAAATACAAAAAAATCACTCAAAATAAGTAAAAAATATACTTGTGAAATATATAAATACCATAAGTCATTTTAGTAAAAAACATCCAAAAAAAAGGGTGAAAATAGTTAAAAAAATATCCCCATAAACACAAGGAGCGCGTGTAATATACCTTCCGTTAATTATTAACGGAATGAGTGTTTTTTGCTGAGTTTTACAAAACATAGGCCTTATGTTTGGCTTCGGTTTTGGGCCATCTCAGAGATGGCCCAAAACCGAAGCAATGTTTGGCATTGCTTATTTTGCCATATTTTTGTCTTGTTTCTAAGTATTTGATTTTTAAATACGAATATATTTTATTTTAACCACTTAATATTTTATACGTATTATTTTCTACATCATTGGAATAATTAAAATTTTTAAAAAATATAAAATAATATAACTATTCTACGCGGTTAATTCATATATTATATTATTTGAATAATGTATTTAAATTTATCACCTCGAATAGAACAACTAACAAAAAATATTGTTAATCCATTATTAGAGTGCATTTAATTATTTTTAAAGTGTATTTACATAAATTATTTTTTTTTTCATTTCCATACATATATAATTAGGAAATAATATTTATTTTAATCCACTCACAACTAAATAAGTTATATATATTTTTATACATATATATATAAATATATATAAAAGAGACATGATTTGATAATGAACAATATTTTTTGTCTCCCCACTATCCAACATCAAACATAACATACTTATTTTATATTATATCTAAAAACAAATCCAAACATACACACTATCTCTAACTTATTTTTATTTATCTTTATTTTTCTCTCTCTATTTCCACAAAATACCCAAAAACAAGTTAAAAACAAAAACCAAACATAATGAGGGGGGTTTTTGGCCTATTTAAAAACACAAGCACTATGTTTGTTTTCATTTCCAACTTATTTTCGAGACAAGTCAAAACATACTCAATGTTTGTTATCATTCAAAAACATCTTATTTAGGTGTTTTTAACTGTTTTAGCATAAAAATATACATATATATATATATACACACATATATACATAAATATATATAAAAAATGTATGATTTGACAATAAATAGTAATTTTTGTCTCCCAAAATACAACATTAAACATATAATACTTATTTTAAATTATCTCCAAAGACATGATTTGACAATGAATAGTAATTTTTGTCTCCCAAAACACAATATTAAATATATAATATTTATTTTAAATTATCTCCAAAAACAAATACAAACATACATACTATATCTAACACACACTTGTTTATCTTTGTTTTTCTCTCTCTATTTTCACAAAACACAACAAAACACTCAGAAAACGAATCCAAACATTATGAAGGGCTTTGTTTGGTTTTGTGTTTTCACATTTCTCGAGACAAGATAAAACACACTCAATGTTTGTTTTTGTGTTTTTACACCTTATCTGCGTATTTTTATGTTTTTCAATTTTCTATATATAATATATATATATATACATAATATAAAACAAACATGATTTGACAATAAACAGTAATTTTTGTCTCCCAAATCCCAACACCAAACCTACATCATTTATTTTAAAATATTTTAAATTTTTCCAAAACACAAATTCAAACATATCATCTATTTTCAACACACCCACTCACTTATCTCTATTTTTCTCTCTCTATTTTTAAAATACAAAACAAAACAACTAAAACACAAATCCAAACATAATGAAAGGGGTTGTAATTTTTTCAACAAAACACGGGAGGGTAAAATGCATCTTAGCCATATATATACATGATATTATGATTAGATATTCACAGTAATTTTAATTGCATTAGAAAATAAAATTGAATACGAAAAATTTAAATTAAATTCAGTATGAGATGCAACTTATAAGACATGAACATTTTAAAAAATTATTCGATGTAGTATCCGATACAAATATGCCTCGACAAGTGTAGGAAAAAAGGGTACAACATCCGACACTCTTGTTGGCCTGTTCAATATGTTTTGGAGGCATGTCCAACACATTTTGAATTTTTTTTTATAATTTTAAAAATTTTGGACTATTTTTTTTAAAAAAAAGAATTTTGAGCTTAATAAAAAAAATAAAAAGAATTAACGCGCTCCTCTCAAACTAAAAGTTGAGAAGAAATTATTAAGAATTCATAAGATGTTCATGATGGTTTATTAATTTGAATATTAAAAGTTTTTCTTTACGTACATTTAAAAATAAATTAATTATGTATATTTTTGAAACCATATTTGGTTAAATATATAGATGTAAGACATGCTTATTTTATATTTATCTTGATATTATTCATATAATATATTTTAATTTTATGATAAATTAAAAATATATTATGGGTGAATAGAAATTTAGCTTCCTGTGATATTGAAAATGAGCACATTACCCCCCTATGAAAAAAATATAGCAATTTACCCAGGGAGGTAAATTGCTTCATTTTAAAAATCATAGGGAGGTAAATTGTTGTATTTTAAAAAATATAAAGAGGTAAATCGCTATTTGTTTTTTTCATAAGGGGGTAATTTACTTATTTGTGATATCACAAGGGGTTGCTTGCATTTTTTCCCATATATTATATGTAGCCATGTCAGTGGCATATCGTGTGGTGATGTTTTTACATTTTTCATAGCACCGTGTTCGAGTCACCATGTACATGTCCATGCATTATAGGATGTAGCAATAACAATTTTATAACCAACAAAATTAAAATTGAAAGAGCTCATTACATTTTCTGCATTATGGAGCTTATAGACTCTCTACATTGTATTTTTAATTCTATAGAGCTCATTTCCAGAAAAATTAACAAATATTTTTTCACATCTTGTAAGTTCTCAATGCATCTTATAAAATAAGAATAATTATATTTCACTCTATTGAAATTTGGTATAATTATACATAAACTTTCGGTGATTTGAAAAATTATATTGAGTACCCTAGACGTATTTTTCGTCTAAAAAATAGGTCCATATGTTATTTAAAATTAATTAAATTTACTGATAATAGCAAACAAATTGAAAAATAAATCCACTTTTAACCCCAATTAATTTATTATAATTTAAACAAATCTTATTCTAATCAAACTATCTTTATACATCTTCACACGTTAATACATGTGAGGAGGTGTATCTTCACCCTTATAAGGATAGTTCGGTCAGAAAAGGATTTATTTGACCTACTATAAAACAGTAATAAACCAATCAGGAATAAATATAAATTTTCACTTATTATATTTTTAATATCGCCAAATTCGATGAATTTAAACTAATTGAGACATCTATTTATTAGATGGAAACAAACATCACGAGTACCAAATTTAATTTCTCAAACTACATAAAATATGTGTAGTTGTACAAAATTTAAAAAAAAAACAGTGTAATTATCCACTTATAAAATATTTGAGAAGTTTATAAGATGAGCCAAACACAAACCAGATGAGGATGAAGAATCCATGTAAAGAAAAGATTCACAGCAGAAAATGGGCATGTTCAAGTTGTAAGGTGGGAGTCCCCCACATAAACGGGAAAGATTTTGAAAGAGACAGAAGTGGCAATTTAACCACACATATCACACACTTTCACTGCAAATGACGATAAAAAATGATAAGGATTCCATTATCATCAATACAATCATCTAAAAAATTTATATTCATCTTTTCTAAAAATATTCCACCAAAATTGTGGAAGCCACTATCAAATTAATCATCACATTTGATTTGTCACACTAAAAGATAATATTTCTGAAGTAAGATTTATTTAATATTATTGATGATAAATGTTAAGTGACAATAATTATGATTTTATGTACAATATTGTAAATTTAAAAAAGACTTAGCAAGAGTTTCCGGATTATTAGGGAATGAAATTATCACTAAAAATAGGGTAAATTACAACAATTTCCTATGAGGTTTGGCATAATTACGAATATCCCTCGTTAATTATTTGAGAAATTATTAATATCTTTCTGATCTGATTTTAACGGTAGTCTAACAATTAGCGTAATTTGTTAGGTTTTCATCAATTTTTTGTGGTGAACTGACCAAAATGCCCTTGTAGATTAAAAATTATAATTTTATTATTCTTAAAATAAATTTGATTTTTTTTATAATTTTTAAAAAAATTTCATCCATCCCGTTTAATTTTGTTTATAAATTTTTAATTTTTTTCTAAAAAATAAAAAAATACAGTAAGAAAAAAATTGATAATTTCATACCTCCATCCAAGGATTACATAATTTCATCAAGCATTAGGGGGTATTTTTATTTTTTTAAACAATAAGGGGTATTCAAAATTATAACAAATCTTCCTTATATATATATATATAAATAATGGCAACTATGTTTATTGTTACTATATTTTTGCTATACATGTTTTACTAATGATTATGTAAAATGATAATTTTATCTGCACATTTTCTATCACGAATTATAAAAAGCGAAAAAAATTTACACAATAATTCTCATTATTAACACTTATGATTAATGATCACATTTTCATTAACTGAACCAATCTTTTCTTAACTTGTCTTAGGAAAAGATGTCAGGACTTATAAATTATGCGATATGCCTAGGGAGATACACTGCAATAAAAAATAATATTAGTAATAAAATATTAAGTGATAATTTAAATTCAAACATCCTAAGTGACAATAATTTTAGTTTATCATATTATAATTATTAATGATCAATAAAATTTGTATATTAAGTTGTTACTATAATCAATTAGTAATACATCTACAATGATAATTACATTTCTTGTATTATTTTTTCACTATATATGTGTTATTAATTTTTTATAGTGACAATTTTATGCATGATTTTTTCTTACTAATTATTCTAATGACAATATTTATCCAAATATTATCGCATTAAAATATAAAATATTGTCACTTAATACATATAAGTAGCGGCAATTTTATAATGTAATCATGGCTTAGTTGTTTGGCCCTAATTATTTTCATTCTAGTATTCAAAATTATACAAGCTCCGCATCTACTATCAATTTAGAACAAGTGTCAGCGTCATTAATTAACCCCCCAGATGACGGGATTGGAACGGGCTAATGGCTCGTTCTCACAAACAACGCCAAATAATGCAATACAACCGGCTCTGGGGTGCGAGAACTTGTCTATTTTGACTGGTAGCTCATGGATTTGTCTTCAAAAAGATACCTATATATGCCTTGTGATTTATAAATCATGTAAGCTCCATATTCACATAGAACCAACCGCAAAATTCTTACTCGAACCAAATTTTGGCTGAACAAAATCAATAACAGAGCAAGTGTGATACACTTGTCATGTGGTTGGTCACTTTTTTCAAATTATATACCAATCACACTGCAAGTGCATTACACTTATCATATAATCATTTGGATTCGACCAAAATCAATATAAAACGTATGCCAGCATTACTTATCAACCGGTAGAATCTGCATCTTTACTGAAGAACCTATTCAAACCAAGTATCTCTTTTTAAAGAATCCCAGCTCCAAGTTGCAATCCAGGACTACACAAAAGTGATCTTAAAGGTCCGGACAAAGAAATGGCCGACCCATACAAATGAATTTTTACTGAATACCAACGTGGATGATAAGGATTCCAGATATGTTTGGACGATCTTTTACCTAACAGAATATTTTTTTTTAATATTAAAGTTTTATTTGATTTCTATACAGATATCTTATGATTCGAACTCTCAATTTGTTTGTGGTTGGGGTTTGACCCAACATTATATCGAAACCCAACAACCGCAAAACTAACTTAAGCAATCGTGGATGTAGGAAACTGATCGATGTTATGCAACCCTAAACGGAGGAAATTTTTTCCAACTACATAAATTTTGTGTCTTGCAATTATCATTTTATTTTATATTTTCTGCACATACCCTTTCTAATTTATTATATTACAGAAAATCTCAATTTCATTAAATCTAAACTAATCATATATAGGTTATTAATTATTATATTTATTATATAATTTAAGAACAGTTGTCAATTATATGAAAAGTGGAAAAATGTAATTACAATGTAATTGATACAATATAACCAAAGGGCTGCTGAATAAGGTGAGCGCCGTGTCGTTTGCCATTCCAGAAGGTGTCGTCGGCAAGTTAGATTGTCTGAAAATGCAATGCCCCAATCGACAATAAGTTACGATCAAGAAACTATATATGAGATATAAACGAGTACTATAAAAAACATTAAAAAAAAAAAAAGAAACTAAGAGTGCTTGAATTTATAAAAGGGAGGAAAGCAAATAGGGGTCTATGCTTTCAGATTATTAGAATAAGGGATAGTTATACTCCCTTTTCATAAAATTTAGTGTAATTACACATAGATTATTTGTGATTTGAAAAATTACATCTAACACCCATGAGATTTGCCTTTATCTAATAAATAAGTTTGTCCGTTAGTTAATATTCACTGAATTTGCTGATATTAACAAAAAAATTGATATTTACCATCGATTGACTAAGTACTACTTATTGCAAGTCAAACAATTTTTTTGGACTAAACTATAACGGTGAAGACATACCTCCTCATATGCATTAATGATTGAAAACGTATGAGGGTAATTTGATCACAAAAAGATTTATTTGACCTATAATAAGTCAATAATACGTTAATCAGGTCTAATATAGATTTTATTTCCTGATTTTTTTAATTATATCAGTAAATTCGGTGTATTTTGACTAATTAAGGGACTTGTATCTTAGACGGAAGCAAACTTCAAAGGCATTAGATATAATTTCACAAACTACAAAAAAATTATATGTTATTATATTAAAATTCGGAAGAAGAGAGCATAATTATCCCTTAAAATAATTAGAACTGCCCACTACATCAATTAACACGTTGGATTTATGAGTTATTGCTTTCGGCAGCCACACTCTCGTAAGAATTAATATATGTCGATTGGAAAACATAAAGGGTCCACAATCATTGCTAAAACCCTAGCTAGATTGCCTCAAACCTCAAAGAAAAGCCCTCATATTCTTTTATTCCTTCAGACAGCACTGGAAACATGCGAAGCTGATCTACTTTAGTTAATTCTCTTGAGCAGCCCAGAAACACGCAGAGGAAAATGAACAGCAATTCTGTCTTTTCAAGAAAAAAAATAAAAAAAAAATTGATTACTAGATACGATAATATTATTAAATATATGGCGTTTGCATATAAAAGTATTTATGATGTCCATTCGAATAGTAATTATGATTCAAATTTGACATTTCAGAATAATAGGAAACTATTGTGCTTAGAAAATATTGTTACACTGATCGTCGGCCTATCATGGAAAAAAAATAAAATCAAAATGCGGTCTCAAATAAGCTCTGTACTAATATAACTCGTACGCTTTAATCATAGAATTAGCCTTCATTTCGTAGGTAACTTTAGGTACAAAATTTCAAGTTTATTTATCGACAGCTGCAACGATCGATCTACAAAGAGATATTCTGTTCACTGCCATGCACTTCACAACAATGATGATGCTACCCTCAAAAAAAGAAAAGAGACAAGTGTGGTGTTTTCCAGGTTCCTAAGGCGTGATCCCACATGATAAGTGCTGCAAATTGATAAAAAGCTACTAAGAATGTAGTGAAAAAAACAGCTACCTGAGATGTACGGACATCTTCAGGCCAGCGAATTGCAAGAAATCGGAAACTGTCGCGTTTAAGATTAGCCAAATTAGACAAAAAAGAGTAAAGCGGAATCATGCAATTATGTTTGTGTACTAAAAAAGATGAGAAATCGGGGCCACGATTTGCCTGTGAGCTAGGTAGCTAGCCGCTGGATATTTTCACCAGGTTCTTGCAGTTCGGACCCACTATGATTCGTGGCATTTCACGTTTCTAGAACAGATTGAGGAGCAAAAGGATGAAATTCGGGGACATGGGAAGCAGCTTTCGTCGGGTAAAAAAGCAGCCTGTCTCCAAGCTGTGTGCTTTATTACCAGCTGGTCTGGTCTTATCTACGTTTTCGTGATGATTATTACAAAATCGCGCTGTTTCTGACTACATTTCCCCAAAAGTGCAGCTCAGGACAACATTAACCATGCCAAAAGAACCGTATATACCCCCCCTATCCCACCCCCACCCCCACCTCCTTCTCCAACGCTATAAATAGAGCAGCCATCTATGTCACATTTCATTGCACACAATTTTTCTCCTTTTTCTATTTATCAGTAGCTGTAGTGAATTAAAATCTGTCGAAAATGGGGTCTAATTCGACATGGACAGCGAAGCAAAATAAGCGGTTTGAGGATGCACTGGCTATGTACGACAAGGACACGCCCGACCGGTGGCAGAATCTGGCCAGGGCGGTGGGCGGGAAGACGGTGGAGGAGGTGAAGAGCCACTACCAGAAGCTGGTCGAAGATATCGACCACATTGAGTCCGGCAAGGTGCCGCTGCCTGATTACAGGCCTTATGGAGAAGCTGCCAAGGAAAAGAAAATAATGGATGATCAAGAACAAAGGTACAATTTTGCCTGTCTTGTATACATTATTTCCATATAGTTTATACATGAAAATTAAGGTTCCTTTCTTTGAATTTCTAAGTACTAATCTAAGAAAATTACATTTTACATTCTATAAAGTCGGCTCTTTTGTGATTCTTGTCCAATTATTATTGAACTCACTGTAATGCATCGCATAACTTTAAAAGTTTACAATTTTAATCATAAACCTTAATTTCATTAAATTTATGACGACTTAACGGAGCTCGTGCCCCTTCAGCAACACCTCTCAAAACTTAATGGTGCTCGTGCTATATACGTGATGTTTTCATCATAAATTTAACAGAATTAAAGATTGGGACTGAAATTGTAAATTCTTTGAAGTTATGAGATGCTGTATGAGGATTTAAAAAACAATGAAATCAAAATCGCAAAAAGATTAACTTGTGAAAGGTAAATGCAATTTATAATATTCTGATGATTAAATTGTCTTTATACTTGGCAGGTTGAGGTCTCTAAAGCTCCGATGAAGCGAGTAGGAGAAAAGCGTACGTAGTGGCGTGGATATGTTGCTTGGCATATAGAAGGGAACAATTGTGTTTCTTGATTTGTCTTGTTGGTTTCTATATATATGAAGTGCACCCTGTTAGTTGTCTGCTCCAGCAGATGAACCAAATTCTGATTCTGATAAATGAGAATTTATTACATATAGTTTTTCAGATTAATTGAATACCATTTTATGTCAAGATTTATAATTAATTCAAGAAAACAACCTTACTCCCTGGAAATTCTAGTTCAGATCGATTCTGGTTAGATCCGAAGCAATTATTACACGCATGATAAATATAATTTACTCATCATATGATTATTGTATGTAATTCAAAGGGTGATCAATTATACGATAAGTATATCATAGTTGTTGTGTGGTTGATCCGATTGGGTCGACCAAACCTGATTTGAACTAAATTTTCCTTTTTTTATATGCAGCGGTATTTAAGAGAAAAATATCCATACACATCGAAGTTCAATATATATGGTGTCTTTATTCATTTGTATAAGCTAAAGATTCAAATAAAGGGTAAGTTACATTGACACCCTTTGAGTTTAAATCCAAATTAATTATGAATATTCATGTCTTTATAAAATTATAATTACCACCTGAAGGGTGTTATCGTAATGTTTTCCGGGATATCGTAATTACCACCTATGCAATTTTTGAAAGGCAGTTTTAGTCCATATACACTCATAGGAAAATTTGCCAGATGACCAAAAGTAAGCAATTTCGTAAGTTACTGGACCTAAATAGAAATGTACATAGTTATCAGACTAAAATTAAAACTAGACATATTTAACGGACTAAAATAATATTTTTCCCCGTAAAAAAGATGCAACAGAAATTGCAATAACAGATACTCTCGCACACTAGTCTTTTTATTCCAAAACCACGAATCAAACTTCAAACCGAACCTCAATTTTTGTACCTTAACTTAGGAATCAAAAGCAACGGCTTTTCCTTCTTCAAAGTCGTAACGTACTTCTCGTTCATGTCTATAGCAGTCAGGGCCACTCCACCCGGAAGGCTCCAGTCGAAGTAATGCAACAGAGATCCAACAAGCATCTGAATATTCTTGAAAGCCACAGTGGATCCAGGGCACATCCTCAGCCCTGTCCCGAAAGGCAAATACTCAAAATGGGTGCCCCGGAACCCTATTTTCGTGTCCAGGAACCTGTCAGGCTTGAAAACTGTAGCATCGTTCCAGTAATCAGGGTCTCGGGCAATCCCCCAAGCATTGACAAGAATCATGCTGTCTTTGGGGATCACGTAGTTGTTCACCTTGCACGTCTCGGTTGCGCGGTGGGGCACCAAGAGCGGAGCTGGAACGTGTAGTCTCAGTGTTTCCTTGATACAGGCCTGGAAATAGTGGCACTGGGATAAAAGGGACTCGCTCGGCTTGTCTCCTGTGACGGTTTGTGCGATTTCGTCGCGAACTCTCGACAACATTTCTTGATTTCTGATCAGTTCTACCATTAGCCATACTGTTGTTATGGTGGTGGAATCCGTCGCGCCAATCAGTAATTCCTGTGTGTAGGATGTGAAAAATTATTATTATTTTTTTTTTGCGTTTTTCTTTTTTGTTTTTGTAACTTAAGACATGAGAAAAACTATGATTTTTTCGTTGCGATTAATTATTATAATTAAGAAAAAAAATTATGATAAGTACAAATCAATCACGGCTCCGTAGCGATCATTAGCGATTATTTCTGCAAGTGTGGCCAAAACATTTATCATGATTTTGTTAAAACCATAACAAATATTTTGACTATATTAAAAATCATCCTAAATATTAATTTATCGTGGTCAAATTTGTCTTGATCAGTAGGAATGCTATATATGTTGAGAATATTGAGCAAGTGGAAGGATTTTTTTCTTATTGAGATTGATGACCAAGACAAAAATTAGGATGATTTATGTTGAGAATGTCGACCCAAGTCCATGGAAATCCTCATTCATTAACTAACAATATAATACAGTGACAATGCAGTAATTCTTTATGATGGTATGACATATGCAATACTTCCTTTTAAAGCTGTTTAAAATGAGACACTGCAAGAAAACGACTAAATATATAATCAGAAAATAAAAGCCTCAAGCTATTCTGCAAGAAAAATTGTTGTTAAATTTGTTGCTAATTTACATTATTTATTACAAAATTTTTACTTGCTAATAAATTTATCAATGAAATATTTAAATAATCTACTTGCTAAATTTTAATTTCTTGTATTAGATAATATGGGCTAGCAATGAATTTCGCAATAATTTTTCTTGTTAATGAGCTCGACGTTGATTTTAGCATTAAATTTATCGTAGTTGTTGAGCTATTTTCTTGTAGATGCATTAATTCTTGTTATTTCATTTTTAGCAATGTGCAAAGTTTGAAAACCCTAAGAACAAGGGTTTTATCAATGCAGTTGATTGAGTTAAAGAAAAAAAATTCTAACCATCAACGCGTTCCCAATCTGATCTTCCGAAAATGAACTATCAGCCAGGACAATGTCCAAGAAATCTTGGCCGTCTGAACTAGATTTATGATCACTCCCCTTTGATGATCTTCTTTCCTGGATGATACTGCCCCAGGTAAGTTTAATTTTCCTATACATATCCATCGCCTTTCCCTTACTCCAAAAATCAACCCATCTCAAAACAGGCAAGAAATCAACCAACCCTAGTGTAGTAGTTTTTTCAATCACCTCGTTCACTAATCCCATCATCACCCTATACTTGTCCTTCGCCTCGTTTTTAACATCAAACAGGTCTCTCGAAGTAAGAACACTGGAAATGATATTTGCCAGAGTTGCAAATATTAGGTCTTCAAGATTCACGACCTCACCTTCCTTAGAGCTAATATGACTCACCATTTCCATCACCTTGGCCTTTCTAATCCACGCATTCGTTTCCATAGCCTTTGAGGAAAAAACACAATTTTGACCAATGGAACGCAGGAGTTTCCATGATCTACCACATTCAGGCGACAGTACTATGGACGAATCCATCGTCCTTGGAAGATTGTGATACACTGAAGGCAAATGCCTCCCGGAAAACATCCGGTCGTGCGTTTTGCAAAATTCTTTAGCAGTGTCGGGAGATGATGCAACCACCATGAGTTGGTCCCCAAGCCGGAACGAAAAAAGAGGGCCGTGTCTTTTAGCTAGGGTTTGGAGTGCAATGTGGGGTTTGTATACTAACTGCGTAAGACACCCTAAAACCTGGAATGTATTTGGACCTGGCGGAAGCCGTTGAACCCCAAATAGGAAATGCTTGAGGAGAAGAAAGACAAGAGGTATAGCTAAAAATAGCAAGAACGGAGCCATAATTGAAGAATATTAAGCCTGTTTTTATGCTAAATTTAGGGTTTATTGGAATTGAATTAGAGGCAAGAATGTGTTAATTTCTTACATCTAAACTGAAATAAGTAGCTCGATATTTATAATGTACCATGTTGCTGAAGTCACATGTACATTATGGGTTCAACGTTTGACTTTTTGGTTCCGGTCCGTGTACGTACAGTACAACGATTAAGAATACCACTTTTCTTTTAAAAAAAATAAAATAAAATTAGTTTCGTTACTATGCAATTAAGGCAAAATGCTTTTTTAGTCCTATAAACAAACGTAAAATTTATTTTGGTACTACAACTATGGCATGTATCGCTTTTAGTTCCATAAAACTCATACTTGCGTATTTTTAATCCCAAAAACTCACGTGCATGCATTATGGATTTGAAACTAAAAATGCGTTGTAATTTTGGGACTAAAAAGACGTGATTTTGAGTTTTATCTAAAAGCATTACCTACCATAGTTGTGGTAACAAAACAAATTCTACCCTTATTTTATAGGAATAAAAAGACATTTTGCCCGTCACATTACATTCAGACTCATATACGAGAAAATTGAAATTTTAGTCCTGTAATTTTGAGGGTGGCATTTTTAGTCTTGTATGAATTGACTTTTGCAAATTTAGTCATGTAAATAAATTTATGCAGGACCAAAAATGCCAGCTTTTCTATGTTATAGGATTAAAAAAAGCCAACAATACCTGAATTATAGAACTAAAACTGCAATTTAATTGGGTCATGTGTAAGTCACATGCAATTTTTCTGGCCAAATAGGTCGGAAAATGATGAAAATTGTCAAATTTTTAAAGTTATAGCACTAAATTGTGAAAATCAATTCGTACAGGATAAAAAATACTATCCCACAAATTACAAAACTAAAATTATATTTTTTTCAATTCAAACACTAATTCAATGCGCCAGTATTTTCAAATCATCAAACATATTAAAAGAAAAAAAAAAAGACAAGACAACATTATGAGAAGCAGACCACTTGGATCGTAGGATACGAAACGCTGAAGAACTGTAGGAATTAGAGAAAGAATGCTTTCGAACATAATTAAGAATTGTGGCTGCGTCTAAACCCTTGTTGATGGTGATATGAAAGCTGAAATTAAGTTCCCTTGGACTTGAATATTGTGATGTCTCATTTAATTACTTGTTTTTAATATGCTTCTGGAAAAAGTCTAATTGAACATCACATTAATAGTAAAACAACTAAATATCATATATATTTGGAATAATTACACTCTCCTCCCCAAAAGTTTGGTGTAATTACATTTAGATCCTCTATAATTTGAAAAATTACATTTAACACCTGTGAGTTTTTCTTATGTCTAATAAATAAGTCCCCCTATTAGTTAAAATTCATCGATTTTGCTGATATTAGCAAAAATATCAAAAAAAGAAATATATTTACCTCCAATTGACTTATTACTGATTTCACTAAAAGAAAATGCAAAACAGTCAACTATAATTAATTGTCATGGTTAAAAATAAAATAACCATAACAAATAGTCGTTCACCACGATCATGCAACAATTGTTGGTCGTGGTATCTGTGAGAGTGGCTTAAACATTTGCATGGTATTTTTGCCATTGATCGAGCCATGGCAAATAACTTTTCTTGGTGAAAAATTTTTAAATTTTCCAGCCACCACATTCAAATTTACATTTTGTATTCTTTTTTTAAAATGCAGCTAGTACAAAGTTGACGATTCTAGACATCCATCCAAGGATTACATAATTTTATAAAACATCATAAGGTATCTGTAGATTTCCAAATAAAGAGAGGGTACTATACGTAATATGTCAAACTTTAGAAGAATTCGTTGTAATTTATCTAATGCTTTCTGTTAAACAAAAGGTTTTGAAACATCAATCTTACCATACAAATTGTCTTTCTTGGCGTGCTCGGGTAGTTGTCTTTCCTTCCTAAGAAGTAAATTGTTGGTCTCAAATCGTCCTGATGCAATTTGCAACTAGATTTGTATTCAATTGTGTGACGTCGTATGAGTCCTACTGATTTTATTTTGAAAATATATCTCACTAAGAAATAAAAGATTTGGAGCTTATAAATAAATCGCACAATCTTTTCATCTGTAATGGATGTATGGTACGCTTGCCTACGTCAGGTCTCCAGTTTGTTGAATGAACTTCATATGTATGAAAAAATTACACTTTTAATCCAATAGGAAAGGGGTTCAACACTTTTAGTCCTCTATTTTACGGAGTTTTTAAAATGATAAAAGAATTAAAAAAAAAAAAAAAACTTGATACATTTAGTCATCTACTTTACGAAATTTTCAAAATGATCCCAAATTTGAGAAAACTCGACACACTTAAATTTTTGTTTTATGAAACTTATAAAATTAAATATATCAAAATATTTTAATTTTAAAACCATTTTAAAAATCTCATAAAATAAAAAATTAAAAATATTGAACTCTTATTTTACCAACTAAAAGTGTAATTTCACCTTATACATGGTATGCAAATTCCGGCCATTTTTAAAAATTCGATGGGCGGAATTCTATAATTGCAAAAAAAATATTTGGGGTACTTTTTGCGACCCCTATATTTAGAATTCTTGTTTTGCCACCCCCATTGTCATTGCAAGAGCCAAAGGGCAATTTTCTCCAACAAAAACATAATTCCTATCAAATTAAACCACAACTCAATTTGAATTTGGTTTGTGTTTAATTTGTTTCAATCAACACTTGGTCAGAGGCAAATCTTTGCTTTTGCTTTTTTCTCTATGGGTGAACCAAATATCTTGAAATTGTAATGTTCGTAAGCTTTTCGCGAACAAATTTGAGCCTCATCGGAAAAATGAATATTTTATTTTGATATGAGTATTTATCTTACTATATATGAATTATTATAGTTAAAATTTCCACCCTTATAGTTATTGGACAACAATGAAATTCCATCTTTTTAATAATTTTTTTATTAAAGATATATTAAAAATTATATATATAATATAAATATATACACACAATAATTGCAATCACTACGAGTATATATTAAATTTCAAATATGGAATTATACCATCCACTTGTCTTCTTTTTTAAATATTATCCACTATCGGTCTTGAAATTTGAGTTTAGGCGACCCCGAATCGATATGAGATGCTGCAATTATATAGGACAGGTACTGTAAAGTCTGCGAATGTGACTTCTTCCTCCAAATATTCGGCTATTTATTTTATTTTATATGAATTTATTATTTTATTGTTCTTCATGATTTGATTATTATTGCTAATATTAAACTAAATATATTGATACCTTGATTTATTTTTTGAGATATTGATATAAAGATTAAATTATAATTTTTATAAAAATAATTAGGAATGTGACTTCTTCCTCGATTAACCAGATACATTGAGAAAAAATTTGAACGAAATCCTTTGGATTTTAGGGAATTAAAGTTTGAATTTTAAATAATTTCATATTAAATGAATTTGAAATCCATCCTGATGCCGCGAAATATGGTTCAAAATTAAAGTTCAAGGATTTGAAATCTTTTACGACATAAATTTTACAGACAAATTTTCTGAATGTGTTATTACGAATTCGAAATCTTTAAATTCAAATCCGTCATTCCAAACACAACACGAAGTTTATGAATTTCAAATCTTTAGTAACAAATCATTTAAATTTGTTTGGATAATTTTAAAATCCAAAGAATTTCAAAATTTTCAGTTCTAAATTTGAACTGTTTTTCATTGAATATTAACATATTTGAAGTTCTTCTAATATGAAGTTATTTGACATTCTTTATTCAAATTCTTCCCACAAAAGATTTATTTGATTAGCAATAAGTCAGTAATTAGTTAATCGAGAGTAAATATTCATTTTTATTTAGTTTGTTTTTTTTTTTTAATATTAGTTGAAATTCAATGAGTTTTAATTAATGGAGAGACCTATATGTTATAAGAAAACAAACCTCATTAGGGTACTAGATATAATTTTTCAAATCATAAGGGGTTTATGTGTAATTATATCAAATTTCAAGAAAATGAAGTGTAATTATCCCTGACTAATAACTACTGTTGACATCAAAATTTTGGAATAAAGTACCAACTAAAAGTTCAAATAAATTGACTAAAAATTGGATTCTAAGTTAAAGTTTGTAACAAATTTGGACCTTACATCTGTTCAAATTAAAAATTTGCAATAAGCCCATATAAGATTTGGGTTTTATGCATCTTGATGGATCAGTTTCAAATAATACAAGTTTTTTTTATTATTATTTTGAATTAGTCAATTAAATCAAAATATATTCAAATACAATTGGTCAGCTGATGGATCCATATCAAAACCTACGAGTTCAAGCCAATAGAAGTGAGCCCAATTTGCAAGTCAATGTCTGCCCATATCTATAAAGGGGTCTTCACACATAATAACCTATCACGTACACGCAACATACAACATATAACACAACAAACAAGTCGCAATATACAACAAATTAAAGGGACTTAAGTTCAATAGCTTTCTGCCACAATGAAGCTCCGAAACCATGAAGGTTCTACATCTTCTGCAACATCAATGATCAATTATTCAAGCCTTGACACCAAATTTTAAAAATACAGCGTAATTTGCTCTAGAAATATGGAGGAGATTACACATCTTCAAAAGCAAGCTTCAAGATCTTGGATCGACATTTAAAGGGAAGAATTAGGGAAAATATCTTCACTTAAGAGATTGTAACACTTTACTATGTAAATTAATAATTTTTTTTTGTCCATACTTTTCTGGTCTCATAATTATTTTTACAAATACGGAATTTTTTTCTGTGAACAACTACTATTAAAGTAGAACAATGTTCACACATTAGCGAGATTTGAACTCATAATTTTATATTCATGGAATTTTAGCCTTTAGTTGTTGATTATTTACAAATATTTGATATTAATAATTAGTATAAATATTTCAATTGTTGATAATTAAGATCATAATTAAAAAAACAGAATTAGATAATTACATAAAATAAAAAAAAGGGACTAATAATGAGCAGCAATTATAGAGTAATCTCCAACCTAGTATTTAAATTTATAATTATGATTAATAATATAACTATTTATGTATGACCTTTTAATGGGTCCAAAATCATATATTGACCCTATTCGTAATGTTGAATATCAATTTTAGCCTATTTTTATCCTTTTAAAATAGATTACAATAAGGGATGGCACATTTGAGTTTAGAAACGGGTTTTAATTAATTTGTTGGACCTATTCAAATTCATGACCAGTCTCAAGTCTTGCCCAGAATTCATTTAAATTAGACTCAAATCCAACCCAGTCCAAATAATATAATAATAATAATAATTTTCGCAAGGTTAATATTGAAAAAATAAATAAATTTAATTATCACTATTTATAAAATAGCAGCAAAGAGTACATGACCATAAAATATTGCCATAACTCAAAACTCTTTTGGTAATTATAAAATTATCTAATTTTTGAAATATTTAGATTTATAATAAATAAAATATGAGCAAAAAGTTGCTCGTTGGTGTTTCATTCGGACTTGGGGTCTTTGGGCCTTTTTACAAATTTTAAAACGAGGATCTGCATAAAATATTAGCACTCTGATGCTAAAGTTAATAAATATAGTGAAAAATAGAGATTGCATAAAAATAGAGCGATATATAATGATATAATAATAAGTGATGGAAAAGATGAATGCTTTATGCCTGGGTGTGCTGCAAAAATTTGTTACCCTTTATCGGAGGAGAAAGACTTGGTTTTTATTTAATTTATTTTTTAAGATATAATTTTCTTTTTTATAATATATATTTAAAATAAATAAATTTAAGATCTAATGACTAAAATTAATTGGTTAGATCTGACGGCTTTCATCCAATCAATAAGGATCCAACGGTCATTAAAATAAAAAATCATATGTCGCGTGTAAGGGCATAACGGTTATTTTATCACAAATTTAACACTGTTAGCTATATTTAACCGAAAGAGACGAGAACAGAGAAGGGGTTTTTGCTTATTTTTAAAAGCGTGGAGAGTTTTGAGCTAAATTTTCAAAACACACAAAAGTTTTATGCTATTCTACCTCTAAAAACTGATAGTGATATTTGTATAATTAGACGTAATTTTAAAGAATAAGATGTGAATCATGTCATACGTAAATAATAATATTCAGATGTTTCCCGAGTTGGGCTTTTTCAGTAGCGTGTACAAATATGCTACTTCCCTCTTCCCCTGATTTTTTGTTTTATCTGTCGTCCAATTATTTATCGGGTAAATTACATTAGTATTCATGATATTAAAATTAAGTTTAATTATATATTATTTTATGCTTTTTACAAAATTACAGCTATATTCATTGATAATGTCAAACGTAATTACAATTAGTACATGGCTGAGCCAGATTTTGTTTTTATTCGTCTTCTAATTATTTATCTGGTAAATTACGTTGACAATTAGATCCTCTAAAGTTATGTTTAATTACACGAATATTTTATGATTTTTATAAAATTAAAAGTATACTTTTGGGATTCTAATTGTATTTATAAATACATGCTATAAGATGAAATCGAGTGGATTTATGTTTTTATTTGTCGTTCGATTATTTTTCAGGTAAATTACATAGATACTAAGGGTCCTTTTAAAGTTGGGTTTAATTACACAAGTATTTGTGCTTTTTTATAAAATTATAAATATATCTATTGAGGTTGTAGTCATAATTATACGTACACGTCATGTTTAATACCAAAACTCTATAGAAACAACATTTCAGTCACATCTCTCAAGGGGTGTAATTGTAACTTCAATTAGGTCTAATCTCATAAGTGCCGATGTAATTTATCCTTATTTATTGTTTATATATTAATGAGTTCAATTATTAATTTTTATGCCCTCTTTGTTAATTCTAATTAATGGAAAAGAATATATTTAATTTTCTTTTAATGTAAATTAGTTAGGACATTTGAAATAAAAACAATTGATTGCTAAGGTGAGTGAAAATTTATATTTTTAAGGTTAAATTGCATAAAATCTCCTTGTGTTTTAAAAACTTAGTCAAAATTTCCTTCTGATTTGAAAATAAGCAAAACACCCCCCTGTGTTTAAAAATTCAGTTCAATTGTCCATCTCCGTTAAATATGACTAACAGCATTAACTTTTTGATGAAATGATCGTTATGCCCTTAATTAATATATATTATTTCTTCTTTTATTAACCGTTGGATTTGTATTGATTATATTAGAGCCGTCAAATCTGATCAATTAATTTTAGCCGTTGGATCTTAAATTTATAAAAGAAGATCCTGAATCATATTTTACTAATTAAAAATATATATTATAAAAAATTTATTTGAAAAAAAAAACAAAATTAACCCCCCACCCCCTCGCCGCTTGCCTATCTCCTCCCCGATCACTTCCACCCCAACCCCGCCCGCCTACTCCCTCCCAGCACCTGTGCCAACCCCCGCGCCTCCACAGATGGCGATGACAATGCTCAGATGAAGAAAGAGGGCGTCGTCATAGCCCTTCTCTGCGGAGGCGATAGTATTTTAATTTAATTATATTAATTAAATATATTTTAGTTAATTAAAAATATTTTTTTAAAATAAATATATATTTTAGTTAACTAAGCATAACATTACATAATTATAATAATAATAATTATTGTATTTAAATTAATTTAAATATATATTTTAATTAATTAAAAATAATTTTAGATAATTCTAATAATTATATATTTAAATTAATCTATAACTTATCATTATTATAATTTCTTACTATTTATATTAATGTAGAAATCTAAATTTAAAAAATAAAATTTAATATTTTTTATTTTTTATATTTTGATATTTAATATAAATATATTTAAGAATAAAAAAACTTGTATATAGATACAAAAGTCAATTTGACCATAGTAATTTTAGATACAATATAGGGGCATTTTAATTAATTAAGTAAAAAAAAAAAGGTCAAAAAATGCAAAAAATAAAGCCCAATCACACTTCAAGCACGTATACCCCACCTTTCATTAGTTTCTAATGGAAGAGATTTTTTTATTGAATTTATTAAAACACAAAAGAATTTTTAATTTTTTCTAAAATATGAGAGAATTTTTTAGCTATTTTTAAAAAAATACAGTGGAGTAAAATGAAATTTAGCATATTTTTAATCTGATCTACGTCATTTCAAACAAATAAAATTTTATTTTTTAATTGTTATTTTTAACTAATAAATATTTTTAATCAACGTATTCAATTGCAAATTATACACACAATATATATATATATATAAAAAATAAAATAAAATAAAAGATATAATCTAATTTAGAATAGAAAATAAAATCCGACATAATGAAGTTGAAGGAGTGAAGGAAAAATGAGGAAGTCAAATTCTCAAATAATGTCATTGTAATTCACCCTATTTTAGTAATAAGACTCGTGTTATGTATGTTTTTAGATGTCAGCGCTTGTACAGTGTTTTGAGTGTTTGATGTAATAAATTTTTTATACTGTAATAATAATTGAAAAAACATCGAATTATTAAAATTTAAAATAATATAAATAGATAAAATAAGATGTCAAAGCTTATAAGCTGTGTTACACATCTTATAACATGTGTAGGTATTTGGCATAGTAAGGTCTTTAATTGGTAAAATGACTAAAATGAGCATGGTACTATTAGAATTAAATAAATTATTATTTCTTGACATATTTTGTTTTAAAACGTTATTATAAATAGTACAAATTAGTTTAATATCAAATAAAAATTCAATAGATAGTTTTTTTACAATAAATAAAAAGAATTATTACCTAAATTTTTAAATAAAAATAATGTATAATTCATACTAGTTGAATATTAACATAGATATACAATTGATATTTTTTTTTATTAATGAAAAGATTATTTTGAATTTATATTTTTCAGTAAATATAATATCAATACAGGTCTTATTTTTATTTAAATATAATAATTTATTATTAAATAATAAAGTATTTTTTTATTATTACAAAATTAAATAGCAAAAAAAAAAAATTAAATCCTAGAGGGTATGTGTGTGTGTGTGTGTGAGAGAGAGAGAGAGAGAGAGAACACTCAGTGTGGGTGTGCGTGCGTGTAAGTGTGTGAATAATGATATTTTTGTCTTATAACATATTAATTTTATATAATTTATAGAAATATTAACTTTTTCTAAAAGAGCTTATAAGATCCAAAATATTTTATTTTAAAATCTTTTAAGCTCTTTACTAAAAAATTAGCCGAACAAATATTTAAAACTTATAAGTTTTCAAACATCTTATAAGATATTTCGAAAAGCTTATAAATAACTTAGCCAAACGCCCTCTTAGTAATGCCTCGGAATATTTAATTTTATCGTAAATTAAATTATTTTGGTTCTTTAATTTTTTTTATTCCCTCTAGTTCAAAATTTAATAAGAAAAGAGTTGCCATTTAATTTTATTTTTGCTCTAATCAATATTTTATTGAATATAGACACCTCTATAAAGTTGACCTTAATTTTAATTTTATTTTAATAATTAAAAGATAATCCCAGGGCTTTTTTTTTTTTTTTAATTTTCTAAAAACGTCAATTGTATGGAAAGCAACATCAATTTGAAATTAAATGCGCATTGATTAGGGTATTGTTTTTTAAACCAATAGCACGCACATGTGCCATTATATTTTCCAACAATGCCCCTCTTGCTATAAATAGTTTCCTACCTTCTTAAGGGGAATAAGTTATAACTGGAAAAATTTTATCCAAATCAGATTTCATCGAACAAAATCAATTACATAACAAATGAGATAGACTTTTCATATAATTGGTCATTTTTCTTGAATTGTTCATCAATTACACAAAAAGTGTATTATACTTGTTATATAATTGGTTCAAATTTAACAAAACCCGATTCGAATAAGAATTTCCTATTATAAATAAGGTATAATTAAGTCCAAAACCTGCGGTTATCAAGTCTGGATTTGTAGAGGAGTAATAATTAAGTTTCTCATGGTCACAAACTCTAAAAATAGATTTTCAACGCGTTAAGGTGTAACTACTAAGAAATATCTCTAAATATCCGAGATTCTGATATTCTATTGAAACGGATTTGTAGCGTGGAAATGAAGTTATGAATAGACGGTTATTGTTCGCATAATTTTGGAAATAGTAACTTTTTAAAAAAAATTTAAAAAATTTAGAAAAATTAAATTAAATTGTTACGTATATTTAAAATGGGGTTAAATTAAAATTTTAAACTATTAAAAATGGTAGAATGTGATAAAGAGTGGTTTGAATAAGAAAGGAAGAAGAGCAGAAAAATTGTAAACAAGAAAAAAAGAAAAAGAAATAGTGAATGCGGATGAGCAGCGGCAGAATGCAAATAGCATCTCATTCTCACTCCCAACACTCAATTCGTAGATTCGCCCAAAGCCAAAGGTCAATTTCCCCCTTGCCATTATTCAAAAGCCCCACCGTTTTTGTATTCCGGGACGAATCTTTCTCCTCAACTTCCACTCCTCTGAATTCCCACCTCCTCGAGTAATTCTCCCCCTCCCATTTCTTCAATAAACTACGCTTTTCTTGGCCTAATTCCTCAAGAAAACCGCCATGGACGGAGGAGCAGCTGCATCCCAAGAAACCACAGCCGCCAGTGGCGGAGCCACTGTCGGCGTCCGGATCCACCACAGCCGTAGGCTCCCGGACTTCCTCCAGAGCGTCAACTTGAAGTATGTTAAACTGGGCTACCATTACTTGATCTCTAATTTGTTAACTCTCTGCTTAGTCCCTCTTATGGTTATCATTATCGTTGAAGTTTCTCAAATGAATCCCAATGACGTTCGTCAGTTATGGCTGCATTTGCAGTACAATCTCGTTTCCGTTATAATTTGCTCTGCTTTTCTTGTTTTCGGATCCACCGTTTACATAATGACCCGCCCACGGCCCGTTTACTTAGTTGATTACTCCTGTTATCGCCCTCCGGATAGTTTGATGGCGCCGTTTGATCGGTTTATGGAGCATTCTAGATTGCAAGGGGACTTCGACGAATCATCACTTGAATTCCAGAGGAAAATTCTTGAGAGGTCTGGGCTTGGGGATGAGACTTATGTACCAGAAGCCATGCATTTTATTCCGCCCCGGCCGTCGATGCAGGCCGCCAGAGAGGAGGCTGAGCAGGTTATGTTTGGGGCACTGGATAATTTGTTCGCTAATACAAACGTGAAGCCGAAGGAAATTGGGGTTTTGGTTGTGAATTGTAGCTTGTTCAATCCGACACCATCCTTGTCAGCTATGATAGTGAATAAGTACAAACTGAGGGGAAACATCAGGAGTTTCAATTTGGGAGGGATGGGGTGCAGTGCCGGGGTGATTGCGGTTGATTTGGCAAAGGATATGCTGCAGGTTCATAGGAATACATATGCTGTCGTGGTTAGCATGGAGAACATTACACAAAATTGGTACTTTGGGAACAAGAAATCTATGTTGATTCCTAATTGTTTGTTTAGAGTAGGGGGTGCGGCGGTTTTGTTATCCAATAAGGCGGGTGATAGGAGGAGGGCGAAGTACAAGCTTGTTCATGTTGTGAGGACTCATAAAGGTGCGGATGACAAGGCATTTCGTTGTGTGTACCAGGAGCAAGATGATGCTGGGAAGACGGGGGTTTCTTTGTCCAAAGACCTCATGGCTATTGCTGGTGGGGCTCTTAAGACAAATATTACGACGTTGGGTCCTCTAGTGCTTCCGATCAGCGAGCAGCTTTTGTTCTTTGCTACATTGGTCATCAAGAAGTTGTTTAACAAGAATGTGAAGCCTTATATTCCGGATTTTAAGCTGGCCTTTGATCATTTCTGCATACATGCTGGGGGAAGAGCTGTGATTGATGAGCTGGAGAAGAATCTCCAGCTGCTACCCGTTCATGTAGAAGCTTCAAGAATGACTCTCCATCGGTTTGGCAACACTTCGTCGAGCTCCATTTGGTATGAATTGGCGTACATTGAGGCAAAGGGAAGGATGCGCAGGGGCAATAGAGTCTGGCAAATTGCTTTTGGGAGTGGCTTCAAATGTAACAGTGCTGTGTGGGAAGCACTTCGCAGTGTTAAACCATCTCGAAATGGTCCTTGGCATGATTGCATCGACAGGTATCCTGTGAAAGTAGTCTCTTAGCACATCGGACTATGATCAATTGTACTCCCAGCATATATAGTCCATCGTCATTTGGTCCCTTTTCTTCAGTTAATGTTGTACTCTTTAATCTCCTCTTGTCATATTTTGGGTGATACCATGGTCTTCTTTATTCCCTTCATTTGAAATCCCAGGGTTGCTCTACTAGGTGGGGTACATCCTTGGTTTGTACTATTAGTACTGGAGAATTACTTGATCATCTCTTCCGAGATGTTCATCAGGATGAAGTCAGTTAGAACGTAGTAAAATCTTGATTAATCCCATGGCTTCCTCATGCTTTTCCATGTTTTGAAAATTGCATATTCTTGAATGCTCAGTACTTTATGCAAAGTTAAAGTAGCTGGTCGACTCAATTTGTTCATCGAAACTGAGCTGACCCTTTTGATGATCTTTGGTTGGTACTAACCAAGTTTTCAGTTATTCATGTTTCCTGTTGGAGAGGTTTTTGACATCCACAGACTCATTACATGGTTTGGTTAATGGGAGATCTATCATAGCCCTGCATGTTCTACTTAGGCTGCTTCTATGTAAATTAGTCCTAAATCCTAATCTTGCTTCTGGCTTACTGCAATGATTTGTTCAGTTAGTAGGACGTATTTCTTTCAAATGTAGTTTTATAGTACTGGACAAGAAGCATAGTGGTTTGTCATCCATACATAGTATAATTTGCTTTGCTAGTATAGTATCAGTGTGTCACTGCTTCGATTCCACCATGTCATTTCTTTTTCATTTCAATCCATGTACATGGGCTGTTCATCTTGAATGTTAATATGTCATCAATTTCACTCTTCAGTACCTGGAGGGGGTGGAATCTGTATGGTTCAAGATTTAGATCTTGTCCTGTTTTCCTTTCATTAGAGACATCATTTCGAGCTTTGTAGCTGGCACCAGCCTGTCTTTTATGGTTGAAAGGCAGCAACAAAAATGATCTGTCTTTGGGATGGCTGTCTTTCAATTCTACTAGCCATGTGAAGTTATGTCAAAACAATATTTTGCCTGCTGTCCAAGATTTGACAACTGTGCATGTATGTTAAAATAACAGTGTTAGGCACTTCTTGAACTTGGAGCATCAAGCCCCTCAAGATACGGCCAGACGTCCGTCTCCGTCAAGTTATCTGATGGTACTAAACATGCGTCTTTAATTCTAACACATTCATGAGCAGCACTTATAAATCTGTTATAGAGATCAAGACCGTTACATAATTGCAGACACAATTCTCTCCACAAATATTGTCGGGTGTCGTCCCTGCTTTTTTTTAACCTTTTTGTAAAAAGGGGTGGTTGTTTGCTTTTCGTGTGGCCGGCAATGCTGTTTATCTGGAGTCTGGGCTGTCATTACCACACTGTTCTAGCTTCTGTGTTTGTCCATCAACTGATCTTTCCTCTAGCTGTTCTTATCCGTTGTGCATATTTATTAGTTTCTGTCATCATCATCAGTACAGAAAAATTTGAGGAAGATTTGAGTTTGTGTTTGACAAATCTATGCTCAAGTAATCATTTGATTTAAGAAAGATGGTTTTACTAGTAAACAAATGGTTTTTGTTTCTTTCAGGTTCTTTCTGGGAGCTGTTTTTCTTGACTAAATATGCCATTCTTTTTGTTAATTTTGATGGTTTAATTTGACTTATTGATATTATTGATTTGAGTTGGAACTGGGAAAAAAACACAATATGCCACCAAATATAGAAAAATAAATCAAATAGACCTATTTGTGTTGATAAATTTCTCTCAGAATTATATCTATACCACTTTTCTTGACTTAGATCTAAACATAGAAAAATATTTTTCAATAATTTTCCTACCGAAAGTACGAACTTATATAGGGTTATTTACATCCACCTCTCTCGAGATTAGAATTTTTCTTTTCCTTCTCGTCAGAGCATCGTTTCTAGCGTTATTTTATCATAAATTCAAAAAATTCTTATGTAAAAGCTATTTAATAGTTATTATTATAATGCATATTTTTTGAAGAAAAAAATGAGTAAGACCAAATTTAAATTTCAAGGTAGCAAAGAGTAAAATTGATTTTTATATATAACAAAGTAGTTTTTATTTTCCTAATTAAATATATGGTTTATAGTATTTCAAACACTTGTTTTCAAAATAAATGAGCGATATAAGTTTAATTACAAAGGGCCATCTTTAATATGATAGAAAAAGCTATATTCTATTCATTATCAAATTTCATAATTTATATCTAGTCACATATTTGCTTTCTTCATAGTTATGCATTTAAATGCTTCTAAGATTATTTATATCAATTTTATAAATGCAAAGTACACTTTTAATTGATCATATATTTAATGGATAATTACACTCCCATAATTTGGAAAAAAGTTACATTTATTACTCTTAAAATTTGCATCCGTCTAAGAAATAGGTACCCCGTTAGTTAAACTTTATTGAATTTGTTGATATTAACAAGAAAACTGAATGAAGATTGAAATTTACCCTCGATTGACTTATTACCGACATATTTAGACCAAATTAATTTTTTCTGGCTGAACTACCCTTACGCTGATTGATGATATAACTACTCACATGCATTAATGAGTGAATATATAAGGGTAATTTGATTTTAAAAATATTTATTCGACGTGCAATAAATTAGTAATAAGTCAACGGGTGGTAAATATAGATTTTTATCCTGTTTTTTGTTAATATCAATAAATTCTGTGAATTTTAAATAACAAATGAACTTATTTATTAGAGGAAAAAAAACCCATCGGTCGCATTTGCAGCGCTATTGGGAGGCAAAAGATCCGGAATTCGGTTGCATTCCGTGTCAGTCTAGTCAAGTTCTTCCAGCAGCCTAGAAGAGGATTTGATGGGAGGAACTTGCTGCATTTAACTAAAATTTCATGTTCAATTCAATGATGATAAGTATAGATAATATATCAATTATGAATTATATTTCTTTATTTATTTGTATTTTAGAATTTTTTAAATTAATTTCAAACATAAATAGTTAACTAAATTGATTTTTTTAATGTTTATTTTTTCATCAAATCAATGGTCGACAAGTGTTAAAATTAAACATAGTGTTTGGATTTGTGGTTTGAGTGTTTCGGAGATAGAGAGAGAAAAATAGAGATAAATAAGTGTGTATTGAAAATAGATGATATGTTTAGATTTGTGTTTTGAGGTAATTTAAAATATTTTAAAATAAGTGATGTAGGTTTGATGTTGGTATTTCGGAGACAAAAATCACTGTTCATTGTCAAATCATATCTTTTTATATATAAATATTTTTTTTGAGATAAAAATTATTGTTTATTGTCAAATCATGTCTATTTTATATTATATATGTAAGTGCATATATATATATTATATATGGAAAGTTGAAAAATAAAAGACACACAGGTAAGATGTAAAAACATAAAAACAAACATTGAGTGTGTTTTATTTTGTCTTAGAAAATGCGAAAACATAAAACCAAACACAGTGAAAGTGTTTTGGTCAATTGTCCTTTGCCGTAAAAAATTCAAGTAAATCAGATGACCCCACATTGAGCAACTGCATCAAATATGAGTACACCTTAAATGATCAATATGTGATCACCACCAAGTTTGATCAATAACCACTTGTACATATTGACACTAAATTTATGAGTATTCATGAATACTATGAATCTTACAAGCATCGCCAATTTATTGTAGAACAAATAGAGTGTTCGATATAAAAATAAAATAAAAAAACCCTTGAATAATTCCCCGACCGAAGATAAAGGGCATAAAAGGAAATTCCCCCGCACGACACGTGGCCGACATTACAAAAATGACCTCGGGGCTCCAACCACAAAAGAGCTACAAACTATTGAGCTTAGAAGTAGGAATGTGAAGAGAGAAGACTCATCTGAAGGAGTGCTGGATTTCCTCTAGTGTTTTGCCTTTCGTTTCCGGGACCCAAATGGCAACGAATGCCACCGTGAAAATGCAGACCACCGTGTAAAGTGAGAAAGTTCCTGTCGAGAAACGAAAGACATAGTAATGTTCATCGTTCAAGATTGCGTAAATAAACACTAGTTACATCAGTCAGAAAAGAAATAACCAAAGGCATGCAATGGTGAACCAATACAGGGACAGTGTTGTACGAACCTCCACTGCTCCAAGCTAGCAGTAATGGTGCAGTCATAGTAATGAGCCACGACGAGAACCAGTTGGCCAATGTCGCCACACTTCCGGCCAGGCCTTTGATCTTAGGTGGAAGAATCTGGGATACCATAAATTGGGACAACCGTGTCAGAACACAATACTGGGAAAATCCTATATGATGATCATTGGTCGAACGTTAAGTACTAGTATATAAAGCAAGGTAGTAAGCTCCCAATTGTTAAATGCAGAAAGAAAATCAAGAACCTCGATTTAAGGAGCAAAGGGGGAAGACAGTACCTCAGACATTATAAGCCATGGGATCGGACCCATTCCAAGTGAAAACGAGACAATCATACACTATAAAAAATGACAGTTGACAATGTAAGGAACTTGTGGAAATGAAAATTCAAGAATCATCAGATGCACTGGTAAGAAAACGTACCACGACCCCAACTACTGATAGAATTCCGAATATGCCATACAATGAAGAATCCTCGGCTACAAAACCCTTGAACAATTTTGGATTGCGGAAGAATCAAACAGCAGCATATCAGGTAAAAGGTAAACTGAGAGTTCTGCATTTATATCTATGACCTGGACCTGTTTCCTTACCGTAAAAGCATCATTACCTTTAGAAAGAATGCAATGGCAACAACTAGGAGACTGAGAGCCATCCCAAAAGACGAAACCTAAAAGAAATGCTTACGTTGTTGTAAAGTGATCTGATAAATCCTTAAACATTAAAGATGTTATAGTTCTTTAACTTACAATTAGTAGAATCCTCCGCCCAGTTCTGTCGACCAACCATGTTGAAACTGCAGTAGCAAATACCTAACAACATGCACATTTAGATATTCATTAGAGTATAACAAGCAAGATTGCAGAGATATTTGCTTGTATGTCTTCTATTTTTGGAAAAAAATACTTGGCATGTACATGTTTCCAAGCTTAACCTGAATAGCGCCAACACCAACTGTTGCAGCATTGCTCGATGAGATTCCTGTTAATACAAGTTACCGTATAAAAACCCTTCAACTGAAGGCAATTATAAATATACTCAAACTAAACAGGACTTCGAAATGGAGAAAACCAAGCAACGAACGAAAATTTGCATCTTTCCGGGTGATGCATTTTTAAAGTTACTGCATGTGAGTTTTATAGAATCCAAAAATTCCATCGCAACTTCTCTTTAGGACATTAAGTTAGATTATCAAAATGTGCACTGTCAGAGGTTCCAGAGCGGAAAACTGGAAATAATGTGCCTATTCTTACAAATTCGACTATAATTCCATGTTTCCGGAAAGGGGAGGTTACTTTACCCACCAGCAGATTCAAATATAGTAGTGGAGTAGAATATAACACCATTAGTTCCAGCTAGCTGTTGGAGAACAAGCAAACCAATTCCTATCTGCAGGACGAGAGTCGAACAAAAAGGACAGGTTAAGATATGTCGTCTTCAAAAGCAGGAAAGAAACACAGCATATCAATCTCAGAAGCCTTCCAAGAAACTACGCACCATGAGAGGTAGCCAATATCTTCTCACTTTGAGGTCTGCAAAGCGGATTGTCGTTCTTCTACTCGTTGAAGCTACAGACCTCTGCAATTGAAAAATTGAAATTTGACTTCTGCATTGTTCATGCATTTGTTTACTATGTCGAGGATCATGTAAGAACGATGTACGGATGGAACAAGTTGAAGATAATGATAAAGCATGAAACAGCATTTTCGGTCCCCTGTTTTTGGAAAAAAAACAATGGGAGAAATCTTGCCTTGATTTCATTTACTTCAAGGGTGATATCAGTGTCGAATCCACGAAGAACTTGCAGAGAAGCTTCAAAATCATCCATCATTCCCATTTTAGCCTGATTTCATGTAGCAGATACGTCAGTGCTTGTGTCTTTGTTAAAACAAGAAATCAAAAGAAAAAACTTGTTTGTAGCCTCACCAACCACCGAGGAGACTCTGGGATGAAAAAAAGGCCAGGTATCAGTATTAGACAAGGCAATATTCCTGCAAACAAATACGGATTTTAGACATCCTCAGCAACCTTTGTGGCAAACCTTTTGAATGTAAGGACGGTGTGGGCGGAGGTGGAAGGAACGAAAAGGTGAGGAATTTGGCAGACAATTCTTACAGAAGTTTCGCTTTGATAAATACTCTATAATTTATGCTCAGATATAATAACGATGAATGAGATTACTGCAAAGTTGAAAGAACGAACAACTAACTAAAGATCATATAACACAATTACCTAGAACTGCAAGCACTCTCCAGCTACAGAATAGTCCCAGCAGATATGCTAGCATGATTCCGATTGTCACAGAGAGCTACATCATAGAAGTAAGATTACGTGATGTCTTGTAGTGAAACAGAATGAATGATAAAATGTTACACAAAGTGAACCTGGTTCGCGGAGCCCAGACCCCCTCTGAGATTTTGAGGTGCTATCTCAGCTATATATACAGGCACCTGTAGCAATGGGAACAGAAAAGAATAACTAAATCTATCAGGAAACTTTCGACTGCTACAATAATTACGTAGAAGCACTGAACTCACCGTGTAAGAGATTATACCCACACCAAATCCTTCCAACAGTCTTCCCATGTAGAGAAATGAAAAGTCCTAATGTACATAAAAAAAGTTTGATATGAATTGAAAGCCTCCATCCAGAAAAAAGGTAGAGGGTCCCAAGAAAAGGTGGCAAATTCTCACTCTGGCAAATGATATTGCAAGCCAACCGATGATATTAGGTATGGCAGCGATCATTAAAGACTGCGAGTAGAGAAATTAGTTGAAACTTATGATTTGAATACAAAAATATGACACGACTGTTTGTAAATAACTAAGATAGAAACAACTCCTACCCCCTTTCGTCCGATGTACTCAGCAATCTGACCACTAGCTATTGCTCCAACCATAGCTCCCACATTTGATAAAGAACCAAATAAAGAGAACTGCTCCAAGCATGTGAGTTACTACATTGAATTAAGAAATGCCGATACAATCATGATAAAACAATTGATCATCACTAACCTGTGAGACTGTAAGATCAAGATCTTTGCTCAGAGCAGACTGCGTTGGTGAAGAGTAACCAGACTACATGACAAAGAAGATAACTGTTAGCCCATATTCAGTGGCATACAAGTTCATTGAGAAAAACATGTATTGTAAATCCAATAGCATCATACTATCGGCAGCCAAATGGGATCTGTCTAGAGCTAAGTCCACCGCCAATGGAGTTAAAAAGTAACACAAAACAAAAAGCATTAAAATCTAACACTCAAGAAACAGATACAATGAACTCTAGCACTAACCAAAACCAATTTCGATAGCCATGACAAATTCCAGTGCTTTAAAGTTTAGTTACAAGATGTTTAGACAGAAGGGCACACTAGAATCCATTTTCATCCAATCCCGATACAATCCTTAACATACAAAGCCTGCATTTGGAAATGTCGGGCGCCTGCAACATTGGCAAATCTCCTAATTTTTAGCTCGTGTATTCCTACTCATAGCCCAAACACCACACCCTATGAGCACTCAAAAGCTGCTAATCAACTGTCTCAAAGAATTCAAGATAAAAAATCAAGAATTACAACAAACTTTCTTAACTCAACCATAATCAACTGTATTAAGTTCAATTAAGAGTTCCAATTTCCACTCAGTTACCATTTCAATTTTCTTGCAACCAAACAAACCAGTTTGCTCAAATTCAAACACATTTCAAACCTCTTGCAACCAAACAATCATGAAGAAAGAACTGAAGAGCAACAAAGAAAGTAACTTTACAGTGAAACCAAATTGGATAGGACCCAAAGCCACAATCAAGACGCAAGCCAAGACCGAGATAGAGCTATCCCTTATAACTTGAGAAGAACCCATAATGCTAGACTGCCTCGATCCCATCCGATACCAACTCCCAGTATGCAGAAATGGCTTCCTCAAATCCCCCCTCCCATCCTCCACTTCATCCCTGAAACTCATCTTCCCCAACTGAACTTCAATCCAAGAAAATGAAAACCCAATTCAAGAAACTCAATTCCCGACTGCCCGCAGCCAAGAAAGTGGCCTAAATTTAGACTCTTGAAGTCGCAGTTGATTTCAAGAAGAAGAAGAGTTTGGAATGGATGAGAAGATTATGAATTATGGCATGGTCCCTTAAGGCTTCGTGTCTACATCATGTGTTTAAGTTGGACAAAATTGTTGAGGTAATTAGATTGGCGGCTGTCTTTTCTCTTTCCATAAATTATAGGGCCATTCGGGACAATCATTTGTTGGAAGAATTTCTGGTACTTTGACGATATGATGAGTTGATTAAGAAAGAGGACGAACAACACACTCATATCATGAATATCTGGCTGCTACAAATGTGCGTATGTGTCTGTTCCTGACATTTAAATATTTATCGTCCTGGAAAACATCACGGGCATGAATATACATATCGGGAATGATGCTTTCGTATATGAACTGACAACATCCCGATGATTAACATGTGGCGAGTATTAGTTGATTGTTAATTTATTACACTTTTTAATCTTGCGCTGTGGTTCATCCCTGTTTATACTTCATCGATACCAATATAAATAAGAAAAGCCTCCACACTTATAAACGATGCTGTGTGATATGGTGTGAATTTTTTGTAAAGTCAAAAATATATTTGAATAAGATAATTAATTTATTTAATTTTTAAATTTTTACATTAATCGATAAATTATTGTTTTTGTTTCTTTTTTTTCTTTTTTAATATAATGTGTCGATAGATATTTCTTACTCTTATTTATAATATATTTCAAAGGGTAAAAATTTATTTATTATACGCATATAAGAACGACATGCACCACGACAACTATTTGTTAAAAACAAGAACTAATTATGTTGTTCTATGAGATATGTATAATTATATGTAAAATTCTTATAATTGAGAACTTATATTTAATATTCATTAAGTTTGTTTTCTCTTAAAAAATTGATTATTTTATTAGTCAAAATTTATCGAATTTGCTAATATTTTTTTTCAAAAAAAAAAAGAATGAGAATCCATATTTAAACCTAATTGGCTTATTATTGATTAATTACGAGTAAAATAAATATTTTCTGAAAAATATCTTCGTAAGACTAAAAATATATCTCCTCAAATGCACTACCGTGTCAAGATAGATAGGAGTAGTTTGGTCAATAAAAGATTTATTTGACTTGCAATAAATTAATAATAAATATAAATATAGATTTTCATTCAATATTTCATTTTCTTATATCAGCAAATTTGGTGAATTTTGATTAACGAAAAGATCTATTTATTAAACAAAAACAAATACTATGAGTAAAAGATATAATTTCTCAACCACAGTGGGTCTATGTTATGTCAAACTTCAAAAAATTAAGGCCAGTGTGATTATGTATACTATATATAGTTGAAGTAGGGTTAATTGGTGTTTCAATTATTTTGATATGTTAATTTTAATATTTTATTTAATATTTTTATTTATTTATTAACTTCCAACTCTCCTTAACTTTTAATAGTTATTTTTTTTTAATTTTTATTCAATTTTTTTGTGATTATATTTTTTATAAGTTTAATACTAACTCATTATTTTATATATATATTTTAATTAATATAAATATTTTATTTTAAATGATATTTATAGAAATTGCACGCACATCGAGCACGCTACAAATTACTAATCTCTATCAAAGGAGAGAAAATCTTTCCATAACCTCACCTATTTTTCATCCGTATCTTATGTTAATCTTTTATATAGGAAAAAGTATTATTTTAATCCGTTAAATATGTCTAAAAACTTACGAAATTGCTTACTTTTAATTTTTTGTCAGATTTTCGGATAATTTACCATTATGAATGCATATCGGACTAAAATTAAAATTATACATATTTAGCGGACTAAAATAATACTTTTTTCTTTTATATAACATGTAACTTCCAATCTTTCATTTTGTGAACTTTCGATGGATTCCTCTCAAAATTCAAAAGGTTTTAAAGAAAATAAAAGAAACATTATTAAAAATCTCCATAACGTATAATTTTGCTGCACAAAATTAAATACGTATTTTTAATTATTTTTTATCTGATATGAATTTAATTTATAATAACAAATATTTATTCCAATATATTTATTATTTACACGTACATCAAGTATGCCGTTATTGTTAGCATATAATTATGTTTTAGTTTTTTTTTTTTTGAGCATACAAAAACATTTGAGAATTAATCAAAATATTTTCTTGGATTCAATCGTATACTTCTCGTATAAATAATTTCCTTCTCTAATAAGATTTTCTTGGATCGTAACTAATTAATTTTTGTTAGTAATCAATAGTTTCTAAGTAAGAATCACTCTAAGAATTATAATATTAAATTATAATTAATTATTATAATTAATTATCATAATTAATAATAAATTATCATAATAAATAGTTATTGATCACAACCACGCAATAGTTCTTGGTCGTGATTTTTGCGAGGGTGGCTAAAACATTTGCCATGATTTTTTTTTTTTTTTTATCATGACACTTAACCGGACAAATAATTTTTTCATGGCGGAAAGCTAGTTTTTTGTATTAATTTTATTTAAGTCGTTATCATGGTTTTTAGTCATAGCCACTAATATTGTAGTTAATACTAATTTTTTTTCTACTGAATACAAATATTATTTTCAAATGAAAATATATGTTTACAAGATTTTCTCTTTTGTATACTTGTAAGCTAAATCACCTTTTCGTTTCCATAAAAAACGCACACTTCCTTAAGAGTCCCATATTTTACGGGATTTCTATTTTGGTATTATTTTGTTGAAAAAAAATTCAAATTAGTCCTCCGCATGTTTTACCGTTAATTTTTAATGGCAGAAGTGATCAAACGCTAGTCTAGTTACGTTGTTTTTACATATTTAAATATTGTAGTTGTTTTTTTCTTAGCTTTTATGTCTGTTCAATTTTGAACAATACAATTTATATAGATTTTCTATTTTTTTTTCAGATGAAACATGAATATGCTATTACTTTGAAATAATTATTTTTTTATATTTTTTAAGAACAATAATTTTTATTGATAAAAAACAAATGTAAATAATAAGCAAACAATAGTATCTTTTAATGCACAGGCATAAAACGGTCTTTAATCCCTTATACTTGTATTAGACGTAATTTTTCTCTAGACACTATCTAATTTAGCTTTAATTTATTTTTTACAGATACCACACACTTTTAATTCTGTTATAATTCCTAATTTTATCTTCAAATGGATATGCGAAAGAAAAAGAAGAAAGTTATTTAAAAATAAACAGAGAATTTTCATAACAAAAAAGGGTTAATTACATTTAGACCCTCTAAAAATATAAAATTGTACTTTCTCCCAAAAAAGTTTTTAAATTGTATTTACACCCTCTTTGAAAATTTGTTGTTTACATCTGAACCCCTTTGTTAGCATTTGGACAAAAAATAATGTTACCTTCACTCCCATATATATATATATATATATATATATATAATCACATTTATTCCTAAAAGAACAAAAATATACATGAGAATGTTCAAAGAGTGGCAAAATTAAAATTTTATGTTATTATTATTATTTTTATTTATATCAGTATTTTTCGTCCGAACCCCAACGAAAGGAGATCGAGTGTAAATTGAAAATTTATAAAGAGGATGCAAATATAATTTCAAAAGTTATTTTTAAAAAGAATTTAAGTGTAATTATTCCAAACAAAAATCCAAAGAACAGAATATGAAAATCTTGTGTAATTCCATCCAACATTTTTCTGTAGTGACAAATATCAAATCAAGCAGAAATATGGACCATACATTTTACCTAATTATTCCACAAATTTGTATCCCTGTACAGTCCGGATACATGGATGGTGCTAACAATGAACCTAAACCGTAGATTTCTTTTACAAGAAAGAGGCAATGATGCAGGGGTATGGTCATATACTACAGATATGATATGATATGGATATGGAATATAATCTCTTTTCAAAACATATGACATGGGTTTGTCAAGACTGTCATTATCTATAGGTATTTAGATATTAGAGATGTATATACATATATATACATCATATATAATACATAAAGTTCGATATACCTATAAAAGAAAATTATGAAACGTCACTGAAACGTGCCAGATTGATCAACGTCGTTGGCTGTTTTAACAAAAATGTCGCTTGACATGTCGGACATAATTGCAAAGATGTATTCTGCTAGATGGACAGATGTTGTGTTCCGATATAATATGTATGATGTTTTGACATTTTGATACATTTTCATACTTTTTTCCGCTCATTGGATGAGAAATTACTATATTTTTTTCTGTGTATAGTATGCATCTTATTCTAAAATTATAATTTTATTTAATTAAAAAAAAGGCATATGTATCAATCACGTACTGGTGCGAGATTACCAATTATAAGCTAATTTAACATAAATATACTTTATATCTTGACTTATTTGATGAATGCTAAAAATTATGAGTAATGAAAAATTATGTTTATAAATATAATGACATTAAATCCTCCCAAAGAAGAAACCAATTCAGAAAGTACAAATTATAGTTTGGATATTCAATATTTTTGAGTTTATATTCCTCACTTTAATATGGAAAATTATTGGGGCTTTTCTTTATTTTATTTTGTTTATTGGTTATTTGGGCTTTTGAAATACAAATTAAAGGTGATTAGGCTACAGCTTAGGATGGGTCAGTCCATGTATTGGCCTAAATCTCTTGGGCTTCGAAAGTTCAATATATATATATATATATATATATATACTAATATTTAAAAAAAAAAGTCATTTTTTTACTCACAAACGGTGGTTTGTGACACTGTAACACTAATTTTTTTTTGTTATGTCGATAATACTTCTATATTGATTTTCTCTCTTCCTTTATTTATTTTTTATAAAATGTGATATGTTGGTTTATATATAACATATATAAGGTATTTTAAATTATGGAAGATTATTTATTGTGCATGCAAAAAAGACGTACCATGACGGCTAATATTAAATAAACAAAAAAAAAAAGGTTGTGAAAGTTGTATATGTTAGCAGACGAAATTTGAACTGAAGGGAGATAGTAATCGCTCTATCGTGGTTTAGTATTGATGCATTCGGTCAAGAAATCGACTCAAATGGCTCAATTGAATGGCCTAGACAACCCAAAAGGGCCTCAACCTAAACTTCTCATGAAAAGCCTAATAGAGATGGCCTGACTCAGTTGGAGCTCAGGCATGAATAAGGACACGTGGCCTCCCAAGAGGTCATGTGGACTAAAAAAGTGAAAGAAAGGGTTAAACCTAACTCATGAATAGGTTAAGATACATGTGGGCGAGAGGGCAATAGTAAAGATCTTCTCTAACTGGTCATTAACCACTTTCTGAAAAATTGAAAATGATCTTTTCCAGCTGGTTACTAACTACTCCCTGAAAAATATCCCTCTGAAATTGGGTTGCTCTATCCCAATAGAGCCTCAAAATTAGAGATTAGGTCTGATCACTTCTAATATTCGATTTTCTTATAAATAGCAAGCTCAAACACATTTTTTGTAATTTTTACTTACACAATGCACAATTTGGCTACGCTCTACTAATTTTATTACTCAATCTATTATTTTACATTCTTAATCCGTCACTGACTTTAAATTGAAGTGTTAACATTTATTTTACAGGTTTCATTCATTTGAAACTTGCAAAAGCCCTAAAGCTCACACGCAATCCACTGCACTCAAGCAAAATATATAAGTATATATAAATAGAGATATCACAGGCGGCAATTGCAGAGGTAACGGTGGATGATATACTTAGAGAGAGCATAACAGAAAGGTAAATTATAAAGGGCTCTTCTAAAACTTATCATATTTATAAATATCTCATCGTTGTGTAAAAAATGTAAATACCCTCCTAAACTCAATAACCATCTAACAAATACCCATCTACAATGGACTGTTACGAGTAATATTTGTTATGTTATTATTAATTTCAGAGGCTATTATAATTTTTTAAATAGTAAAAAAATATTTATATTTATAATAAATTTCATAAAAGTCCGATGTAATTTACCTTTAACACAATTATGAGAAACGAGAAGAGGTGATGACAACCTCGTCGATGCTGACAGAGGTTGCAAGGAAAAACTATATTTTTTTTTATTTTGATATACATGTTTGGGAGAATCTTAGGGGAGGCTGAAAATTAATATACATAATAATATGGAGGAATTTGAATAGTTCATACTTAATGCTATAGATTAAATAAGAAAAAGGATAGGAAGAAAATACGTTAACAAGAAGACAGCAGAGAAATTCCAATTATAATTAATATATATAAGTGATGAAACGAGAAAAGGATAATGATCCAAATTGATAATTAAATCCAAATAAAGTGCTATGAATTTAAATTTGAATTATGACTTGGTCTCTGTTCAAAAGTGTTTTTAAATATTCAAGAATTATCTTGTTAGTATAAATAGCAGTCGACGCTAATTATAAAATGAAAAAAATAATAATAAAGAGAATATTTTGAATTTAATAAAAATATTAGGGTAGGTACCTGGAATTTGAATAGATACCTTAAAGGTTTTTGTAATTTATAATAAGGGTCGAAAAAAAATATTTTATCAAGAATTTTCTATTTTTTTATCGTTACTGAGAGTGAAACGTAATTTTCAAACTCAAGAGGGTTGGATTATGATTAGACAAGATTTATTGAGAGGGAAAAGTGATTATGTTAAGGGTAAATTACATTCACACCATTGAGATTTAGTGTATTAAGGTTTGCTAAAATATTAATATTAAATGATTATTTTGTGTTTAACAGTTTAAACTTTTAAATAAAGCACTCGTTTAACATTTTATATATAACATAATTACAATGGGCTCCCTTCTAGTTAAAAATAATTACAAATATTTTTTCGTTGTTTGAAAAATTTAAATTTCCCTTTAGATTAATTAATGCTCATACAACAAATATTTCCTTATAATTATTTATCACGAGGGGTATTTGTTAGACGATTGTTAATTTTAATAGAATATTTGTAAATTTCAAATAATGAAATAACAATTATAATTATGATAAATTTGATAACAGCATGTTGTAATTTACTTATATTAATGTCGAATTCAACCACAGGAGACTATCACCACATTTTTCTTTGTGTTTCTCATTATCCTTACATATGTTTTATCTGCTTTTTAGTGTTTTCCTAGAACTTAGTTAAACTGATACTGTTGGGGTATATGCTAGGATTAGTCTGTGTCAACAGCATAGAAATCTACGAATAAAACACACACAAACATCAAATTCACCAAGTTTTATACTTATCTAAAGTGGGATATTCATGGAATATTTGCCAATCACCTCTCATCACTTTTGTACTCTGTGCACTGGACAGAGTTTAAATCATAAATCCTCCATCATGGTTTCTTTCATCTTTCTTGTATATATAACTTAGACCAGCTTATACAAGGTTGTCTACTATCAAACCAAATTAACCTCAAAGAATCATGAACTATGAAAACTATGATCTTTGTTTCCCAGACCAGCCTGTGGTGGATCTCTACCTCCCTATATGGGCCAACCTACCTGCATTTCGGCACAAGCCGGCCTTCGTTTGGGCCGAAGACGGCCCCGTCCATGTGTCCGGTTCGTCGGCCTTAACCTACGAGCAGCTCAACGCGTCAGTGCAGTCCACATCCTCACAGTTATTGCTTTCCTTGCAAAGGGGTGACACTGTTGTGATATTGTGTGCACCGGGCCTTGAGCTTGTGGAGATCATATTTGCTTGTCAACGAGCCGGGCTTCTGGCGGTTCCCGTGGTCCCGCCGCACCCGTCGTTTGCCAGCGACAATCATCATCACCTTGTCAGGGTTCTCTCGCAAGCTAAGCCTAAGGCCGCCTTAGCAGCTCGTAGTTATGTAAACCGCGTTAGAAAGTACGTAGCCTCCAGCAATAACAAACTGTCTGACCTTTTACAGACGCTTAGATGGATTGAGACGGAGGACCTAAAGGGGAAAATGAAGGTGGGAGACGCGCAACGGAACTCATTGCAATACGAAGGATGCAAAGCAAATGATGTGTACTTGATTCAGTACACTTCAGGTGCAACCGGGATTCCTAAGCCAGTCCTTGTGACTGCTGGTGCAGCAGCTCACAATGTAAGAGTAGCTAGAAGAGCCTATGATCTCCATCCAAACAGCGTCATCGTTTCATGGTTGCCTCAGTACCATGATTGTGGCCTTATGTTTCTGCTACTAGCCATTGTATCGGGTGCAACATGCGTGCTAACATCCCCCAACGCTTTCATAAAACGGCCTAGATTGTGGCTCGAGTTGATCACCGAGTACAACGCTACTTGTACTCCCGTTCCATCCTTCACGCTGCCCCTCGTCGTTAAGCGTGGAGGCGTGGATAAAGGGACCTCTTCTATAAACCTAGGGAGCATGAAGAACCTGATCATAATCAATGAGCCGATCTACAAGGCTTCAGTAGCAGAATTTGTTGAAGTTTTCAGGCCTTACGGGCTCAACCCCTCAAGCATTTCTCCGTCATATGGCTTGGCCGAGAATTGCACCTTTGTATCCACAGCATGGAGAAGTGAAAGTAAGGGAAATTTTCCAGTCCACAAGAATCTCTTGCCTAGTGCCAAGCTACCTTCTTCAAAGGAAGAAATCATGGAGGAGGAGATTGAGATTTTGGTTGTGAATGAAGAAACTAATGAGCCTGCTGATGATGGCGTTGAAGGAGAAATATGGATATCTTCTCCAAGCAACGCCTCCGGATACCTCGGCCACCCTACGTTAACGCACGAAGTCTTCAACGCTAGGCTAAGAAACAAGGTGGCTGGATGCTTTGTCCGAACACAAGACAGAGGAATAGTCATAGGACAAGAGAGGTACTTATACGTCACTGGCCGGGCCCCAGACATCATTAAACAGACTGACGGTCGAGAAATCCACCCTCATTACATAGAGACCGCGGCTTATAATAGTGGGCCAAGGCTACTTAGAGCAGGTTGCCTTGCAGCGTTTGAGTTCTTGCGAACGGTAGCTGTCGTAGCGCAGTTGCAAAGGGGAGTGGAAACAAGTCTTCTGATGAAAATATGTGAAGGGATTAGAAATGGTGTATTGAGAGAGGAGAAAATTGGAGTTGGAGTAGTGGTTATTGTGGAGAGTGGAAGTGTTCCAAAGACTACTTCTGGGAAAGTGCAGAGATGGTTGGCTAAGGCTAAGTTGGAGAGAGGAGAAATGAATGTAGTGATGAAAATGGAGTTTGGTTGCAATCCAATGTTGTTTGGAAGAATAATGGAAGAGGGCAGCAAAGAAGGGGAGAAAGTGAACTTTCTTACAACTGCGAATACTAGGAATCATCTCTCCTTACTATCTTCTTTGTAAAAAATTAAATACTAGTCATCGCTGCACGCTCTTTAGGTCAATGTATCACTCTGTTTGTCTTTTTGTTCTTTTGATGAATGATGTGTAACATCTTGTTGCCTCAAGTGAAGCTTAAGTTATGATGGTCAATAGTTTGAATCTTTTATTGTAAAATTTTATACGAATTAAGATATATATTAAGATGTCTCTTTTTTTGGTCGAAAAATCCTTTTCCGTTACAAACGAAAGGGTATATATGAGCCTATGTTTGAATAGGTAGATGCAAGAGATTGAATTTTTTACTTGTACTCCTGCTCACTCAATCAATCTTTAGTCGGCGCCTGTAATTTAATTACTTGATCTGAACTGAATCAACTTGAATGTAAAAATCTCAATTAATAGCCATATCAACGTTACAACCATCTTTTTACTTGATAAACTCATTTTTCTTCTTCTTCTTCTTCTTCTTTTTTTTTTTAGCTAATAAATGTTGATAAATTATAATAACTCATTCGATGTACTGAACAACACTTCAATTCAACTAATATATCAATATAATTAATAATAAATAAATTAGAATAATCAACTTAAAGTGAGATACCCACATACTTGGTGGAACTTGAGCCTAGAACTTCGAACTTGTTGGTCTGAACTCATTTTTCTTCTTATTATTCATGTTTCTCAGTTTTCCTTTTTAATCTACTAGTTCCATGTAATGAAGATTTCAACATTTTCTAACATACCCTTTCGGCCGTCAATATAGGCCCAAAATAAGCCATATGGTTTTCTTACCTGCCCAAAATCATGAGGTTTGGGCTTATATGGCATTGGGTAGTCTAGTGACATAAGGTCATACATAAAATTAGTACTATCGCAAAGCCCATTTCTCGACAACCTTTTCCAACAAAATGCATATTTAACTTCAATTATACTTCAATTCATATATATATATATACCAAAATCTTCTATTACAAAATGATACTATATTTTTTAAATTTTATTTAATACATATATAACACTTATATAAAATAAAATTCATTTGTGTGTCTTAAGAAGATTATCTTTACATGCAATTTGTATAAATTTTGAATTATTTAGTAATAACGCTATAAAAAAAAAATGACTCAATAGCTGCGGAAAAATAAATCAATGTTCAAATAATTAGCAAGTAAAGTTTTCATTATTTAATACAAGATGTTTGCTATTCATTAGCAGAGAAATTAATTTTGTTAACAACTTTAATAACGAATTGTTAATAATATAGAGTAGCAACGAAAATTTTATTTGTCAATTAATTTGACGTTGATTTTAACAATATTTTTTTTTTGTAACTATTGAGCTAATTTCTTGGAGTGTGAGTTTACTCGAAATTCAATCAACATTAATGCAAACACCTCAAACTTTTGGTTAATTAGAGGAGTCGACGATTCTTGATGAGTTTGAGGGCACGGTGTATATACAAGTAAAACCCGCTCATTGACAAATACGGGTATAAATATATATAAGTAACAACTACGAGTATTTATTTAATATGAATTTGAGCATAGTAACACCCGTCTATTGACAAGCCTACTCGATCGCAAATTGCAGGCTAGTGGTGAATTCCAATTGGGTAGAAGGTGTACTCTTCCATGAGCAAGTCCCGAAGCACAGTAGCATGTATGTGTGTAGATAGAGAAAGAGTGGCAGCGGCATTGTGTATATGACAGAAAGGTAAAGACATTGCTTGGGGAAAGCATGGGAGGCCCTGCCACAGTTGCAGACCTCTTCACAGACAACTCCCACACACTATTGGCCCATCTTTTTCCGCCCCACATACAAATCAAACAGTAACATTAAAAGATAATTACAATTAATTTCGATGTTGATACTTCCAAATAAGGCCGGAAGAACTCAAATTCTTCGCGGGACGTCGGGTAAGGCTTTGATCAGTTTGGGTTAGCTCTAATGGCGTGTAGTGCTGCTTTTTAAGGGAAAAGGGAAAATGGGATTATGGTAATTAATGTAGGTGTTGAAAATCAGAAGGGGGGGGGGGGGGGTGTCAAATCCAGGCGCAGAAATCAGGATACAGAGGCATTATTCGCGTCATTTGTTTTGGATTTAGGGGTGTGGAAAGTGAAAAGGAAATAGGGTACGTGGGAACTGTGGCAGAGGGAGAAAGAAAGGAAAATGGGGTGGTGTGCAATAATGAAGGGTGGGATGGGACCAAGTGGCAGGGCGTGGGAGAGGACGAACATGACATTGTCGGTTGTTTTTTGTGTTCAGATCGATTGTTAATCTCATCAGTTGTTTCCCACTCATCTCTCCTCTTTCTTCCCTTTCTCTCTCTTCTTTCTCTCTCTCTCTCTCTCCTTAGCTTCATCACAAGCAACCGAGCTGTCTCTTGTTGGATACTTAGTTGGCTGTTGGAACCACTGCAACACACTCAAGAACACACCCACCCCACTCTTACACTACCCCCCCTCCCCCATTCTTTCCTAATCTTCAGTTTTCTCGTTGTTATAGTATGAAATCCTGCAGCCCTTTTGTGTGTTTGTTTTGAAAATCTTGATTAGTGAGGGTTTAAGTTGGTGTTACCGAGGTTTGTAGAGTTCAAGATTTGAGATGGTTTTTGCTGGTTTGTTTGTGTGCTTCTCTCACGTTTTGGGTTGTGGGTTGGTCAGATTTGTACACAACCTGAGCGTTATCAGGATCATCAATTCAGACAATTGTAGTTAGTTAGTTAAGCTATTCTTTGATCATTACTACCATAAACACTTGGTAAGGGAATTGTCGTGGTTGAGATAATTTTTAGGGTTTTGTCAAGAACAGGCAGAGATGTCGTCGATACCTGGTGAAGACAAGGAAATGAGGATGCAAGCTCCCTCTTTAGGCTATAACATCAACTCCCTCGAAAACCCGATAAGCGCGCCGGAGAAAGCAAGAACCTTGGACCCGAATTCCGGCGGATCCAAGTCCAATAAACCCACCAACCTGAGAATCAGCTACCGCGAATGCCTCAAGAACCATGCTGCCAGCATCGGCGGAAACGTCACCGACGGCTGCGGAGAGTTCATGCCCAGCGGGGAAGAAGGAACTCTCGAAGCCCTGAAATGCGCCGCCTGCAATTGCCACCGCAACTTCCACCGCAAGGAGCACCACGGCGAATCCGCCGCCGCGGCAGCAATGGTGCACCCCCTTCAGCTCCCTGCCCCCCTCCCCTCTCCCTCAATGAGCCAGCACCGCGCCACCCACTGGAGTTCAATGGTACAGCCCGTCAAAATGGCTTTCGGCAGCGGCGGCGGTGGTGGAAGTGCCGGCACTGACTCTTCCAGCGAGGAACTCAACTTCAACGCCTTTCACTCAAACGCAGTAGCGCCCCCGCCGCCGCAGTTCGTGACCAAGAAGCGATTTCGTACGAAGTTCACGGCGGAGCAGAAGGAGAAAATGCTGGAATTCGCGGAGAAGCTGGGGTGGAGGATCCCCAGAGAAGATGACACAGAAGTGCAGAGGTTTTGTGCTGAGGTTGGAGTCAAGAGACAGGTTTTCAAAGTTTGGATGCATAATAACAAGAGTTCTTCCAAGAAAAATCCCCAAGAATTCTAGACTTCATCTATATATATATATATAATGCATTTGGAGGGATGGCATTTTAATTTAGTGTAGTAGAATTAATGGTATGTTGATAGGCATTGCAATATTGCATATGCATGCTTTAATTCTAAATTAGTAAGAACTTCATCTACTCAAATTTCTTCAATTAATTTGATGGTTTTTCTATTCTATGATCCATTTATTTTCTTCTTTCTTCCAATGTAAAGTAAATTTCACTCATTCTTGTTCTTGACTACTCCCTGTTACGTTTGATATATACGCGTCACGTATATAAAATATTCATATTATATTTGATATATACACACCATGCTACGTATATAAAATATTTTTATATATTTGATATATACATGTTACGTTTATAAAATACTTCTTTTACACGTTATTTGTATATTAAACTGCGCACAATATGTGATGCAGTGCTGCTGTTCTACTAATATACATAGGACATGTGTATAAAATATTTGTTTAGACATCGTGTGTCATGTGATGCGGTGCTTCTATTCTATTAATATATATACGACACGTGTATAAAATATTTTTTTTAGACATTATGTGTATTTCTGAACTACGATATGTAATGCATCACTAATTTGTAATAAAAGATCGGAACGGGGAAGAGGGTTCTTTGAGTTTGATTTCATGTTGTTGTTTTTTATAAGGTTTGGACTTGAGAATTTTTAACAAAATCCAAGAGGAATGTCTCCTAGGTTTCATGTGCTCAAGGATGGCAAATCTTGTGTTTCTAATCATGGGCTATATGTTAGATATTGATGATGTTTGTCCCTTGATCAATTAATGTTTTGCTGATATGAAATCTTGGTGCAGGTTTATCCATATATACTTTGGATCAGCTTTATTTTATTTTAAATTTTATATATTGCATTTGCATGAAAATGTGATATTTTTCAAAGTTATTTTGCTCTCTTTATCCTTTGTTTTTGAGTAAATTTCACTTGCTATAGATTCTTTGAGATAAAAATTTTAAAAAAATAAACAATAACCTATATCTCCTGAAATTTAATATAACTATAAATAACTCCCTTATTTTAACGTCCGATTAATATCTAGTCCTTTTCATTAACTTTCGATAGCTTTTCATTAGCCTATATATTTTTTGAAGGATTTTAAATTGAAATATTTTATAGATAAAATACTTTACAAATTATTAGACTACTCATCCTAATAATTTTTTTACATTTCTTCAATATCTAAAAATATTTATAATTTTTAAATAATAATAAAATATTCATAATTATATGAAAATTGAGGGAAGGGAGCTTTAATTTATTTAAATTCAAACACTGGGGTGAAGCCATGGATGGTGGAGTTGTGGGGCATGATCCGTTTCAGACAAGTTTCACTGCTTAAATCATAGTCCTAAGAAAGTGTTGTCTATTACACGTTGAGATGACGAAATCTTTGCAAGAAATTGCTCTTCTTGCTTCATTTATGTCTTCTTTCAGACTTAATCCAATCATATTAAATTTTCTTTCTCAAATTGTGTATTTTCTTCTAAATTGTACATAGTTTTAAGCTCATGACATGACATGATGTACATGTAAGACGACTTCCCAACTACTACCTACTTATGTAAAGATAATCACTATGTTTGTTTTTATATTTAAATTATTTTCGAAACAAATTAAAATATATTTAATATTTATTATCATTCAAAAACACCTTATTTAGGTATTTTTAATTGTTTTAGTATAAATACATACATATATATACATAAATATATTAAAAAAAATATGATTTGACAATGAATAGTAATTTTTATCTCCTAAAATACAACATTAGACATATAATACTTATTTTAAATTATCTCAAAAAATAAATTCAAACATACATATTATCTCTAACACACACTTATTTCTCTTTATTTTTCTCTCTCTATCTCCACAAAACACAATAAAACGCTCAAAAAACGAATCCAAACATAATGAATATTTTTTAAGAAGATTAATAGGTTTATTACATCTCGATGTCTCAAACCAATTTTGATAATTTTATTTTGTAATTTTAAAATTTTTATATATTATAAATAAATATAATAGGAATTTGTTAAATTGGTTGAAAAATGCACCGAGTTAATTTAGTTGGTCACGTGCATTCTTTTCCGATCATTTTAATAAATTCCTATCGTTTGATATGTTTTCAATGTGCGAAATTCTAAAATTACATGACAAAATTGTAAATTGTATGGGGTTGAAATTGTCACTAATCTTTGCTTACGTGATTAAAATTGCAAGTTTTTCCCACATTCAATAATAATTAATTAATAGAGAACAATTATTACAATAAGTAATTATATATGAAAATACTAATATTAATGTGGGGATCACATTTGGATATCCTAAAATAACATAAAAAAAAACATGCAAAATATATTGTTTATACCTTAAATGGCTAGAATCGAAACCCATAAATGTACAGATTGATTAAAATCACACGATCAAAATTGTATCGACGGTTCGTATGTATACAATTATGCAATTTGAAAATACTTATATGTATATATACTCCATACCATGTGTATAACTTTTGTTGTCCTAACATTCTTTATGAGTTAAACCTCTAAATAATTCATTGATTTATGTATGGAAGTCTATAATCAAAATTTCTTCAAACATTCTTCTCAGGATCTATGATCTTACTCAATTAGAGATCGTTTAAAAATTATCAGACCTGAATCAGAATTTTTTAGACCCTAAAAACTTCATCAAAATTCGAACAATCCTACAACTTCATCAAATTCGAACAATTAAATTGTGTGGTTCTTATTGAATCTTGTTGTCAGCAAAAAAAAATATGTTATGTCCCTTTACTGACTTCACTTTCCCATCATTACGTGTTTGAAAAATTGTGAACCATTTTCATAATGAAAGTTACGATTATTTTGTAGTGTATAAAAATTAATCAACATTCTTGGTATTTTTTTAAAAATAGTTGTGATACTGTCATACGTCCCGACGTTAATTATAAATAAAATATTTGAATGATTTTTATAAACTTTAAGATCTTCTCATTTCAATGAGGCGATTGTGGACGAAGAATTTGAATGATTTATAAGCACTGTATTTTTATCTTCTTAATCAGTGGTCCATAAATCTATGAGTCACCAAGAGAAAATACGTCCTTTTTCTTAATAAATTACCATTTTAAGGACAAGCCCATAATACCTAGAAGCCAAATGAGAGGTGTCCTTTATGAACAAACTCGTGATGCTCATAAAGCCGCAAGGAAAGCATTGGAGCTTGTACATGGCCTCATTGTGCCAAATGGTACGGCATGCCGTAATTGGTGCCTGTCTTTTGCAATGTATTTTTTGCACTGCTTGTTACGATTTTTTCATAAAAATCTACTTTACTAAGCAGAAGAGGCCTATAAATCATTTAAACTCCTCATTATAAGATTAACGATAGTATTAACTACCGATTAAGCTTTTGAAAGCCAGTTATTTTCCAAAAAAGGGCATGGATTTATTATATATTTAGTCAAATATTAACCAAATAATATAATATATGGGAGGTATATTAAAAAAATAAATAAATATTATGAAAGATGAATGTGAAAACTGGAAGCTGAGGTGGAGGGGAACAAGGCAATAACCGTTGCTTTTGGAGGCGTAGTGGGCCTCCTTAAGGGGATTGCCATTGGTTACTTTGAGGGCCCAAACATCTTTTGGGAAATTTTCATTTGTTTTAATAAATTCGACTGAAAATTTCCTTTGTTAAAAGAATTGCAAAAATATGGGCAATTCTATCTATTTAAATAGATCAAAATGTCAAAAATGGGTTAAAATATTATTCCAATTGCAGCTCTGCATTTTCTTTACAAAGGGGAGGTTTTTCTTTTTTTATTTTTAGAATTTTAGATTTCTTGCGAGTTTTTCTGACTATTCCAAAAATACAGATAGGTTTTAGCAATTTTTTGCATTCCATAGGGGTGCTGTGCAATTTTTTCTTATCTTTTAAATATCTTTATATTGCGTTTGGATGAATAAACTTGAGCTGAATTTGGATAAATTGCATAAAATTTTCCTGCATTTTAAAAGTTCAATTAAAACCCCTCTGTATTAAAAATATGTGCAAAAAATCCTCTATTTTTTGAAATAGTGCACACACTCAAATTTCATTAGTTGTTTTTAACGTCGTTAAAATTTTTTGATGTTTTTAAGATTTATTTTTGTAGCAATGAACGGTTTAAATCTTAAATAATTCTAAAAGTAAATATTTTATTTATATATATAGAATTATATATTAAAAAAAATGATAACACATATAATGATCACACATTGGGTAAATTGCATAGGTGTTTTATTGGTATCAAGAAACAAGAAATCTTTGAAATTAGAATTAGAAAATATTCCATTTTCACATTTTTATATGGAGTACATTCTAAAATATAAAGTCAATAGAACAGAGAATTATTATTATTCCTTTTTTTTTATAAAGCAAAAGGGAAAACTTGTAAATCAATGCTAAAAATCAACGTACTTCTTGACTTTCCTTTCATGGTAAATTACGATGTTCTTTTTTTTTAGGTTTGGTATAATTATAAATATCACTAGTTATTTGAAAAATTACAAGTATCCATAATATTTGACAAATTATGTAATCCTTGGATGGAGATATGAAATTATCAACTTTGTCTTTACTATATTTTTTTTAATAGAAAAATTAAAAGATTGTAAAAAAACCGATGGGAGGATGGAAAAAATTTTAAATTATAAAAAAATTATTCATTTATTCTATAAAAAGATTAGAAAACTTTAAAAAATAAATAAAATTATAATTATTAACCCATAATGGCATTTTGGTCAGTCCACTAAAAAAAATAGATGATAACTTAAAGGATTGAGCTAATTATTAAACGACCGTTAAATTAGGGTATTGGTAATTTTTCAAATAACAAGGGGTATTCGTAATTATGTCAAACCTTATGGAAGGTAGTTGTAATTTATCCTTCTTTCTAAGTGGTAATTATATGATTACATTAACATCTCAACAAATCGAGCAGCACATTAATTCAATCAATGCATCAATATAATTAAAAAGAATAAACAAATTACAATAATTCACGTAACATGAGATAAATACTCACATATTCAATAAACTTTAAATAAAAACTTGAAATTATTTATGGAACCTCAACCAGATGGCATTAGACATCATGGGAACCTTTTTTCTTTTTATCTTGTTTGGGTAAAAGGAAAGAATAAGAACTAACTAATCAACTACCCATATCCAGAAGTCAAAATCATAACCCACAGTCAACATATGTACTAATTACTGTTGTAGCGTCTGGGGATGTAGCTCAGATGGTAGAGCGCTCGCTTAGCATGCGAGAGGTACGGGGATCGATACCCCGCATCTCCACTCCATTGCTTGAATCAGCTTTTTTCTTTTTTTCCCTTACACTTATAGTGTGATCAGTTTAGAAAAAATGATCGCTATGTGATTGGTTTAATTCGCCATAAATTCCATACTATGCATATCTATGCATCTTTATGGGGATGAAATTATGGGAATCAAACATCATACCTTAAAACATATGTTTGCAATGAAATTCAAAGACAAGAGCAGAAAACATGTTATTGTACACTTTCAGGCAACATGACACATTCATCTTATTCCGCTAGCTTTAAACGTTGTAGGAGAAACAGAAGTAACACTACAATTCTTTGTGTTTCTTGAAACATATGACTGAAATGCTGAAACAGACGGCGAAAAATCCCCTCTCATCACACGGGAGCCCAACGTATATTACACTTATGCGTCTGCTTTCTTACACGACCGTCTTCAGGTAAACAACGAGTATTTACTCTCAATCGAGATAAGTTCATCACTGCAGTTTCAGATTCTTCAGAAGCCTGTTTGCATCAAGAAATAGATGGGATAAGCCTGTTATCATTCATCAATTAATCAAGAACATTGTTGAGGGGCTTATAAGTCAAGTTTTTAGCTAGACCAATGAAATTACTGTAACATCCCTAGAAATGTTACTAGGATCATGGAATGCTGACTTGAGCATTGGAGGACTATTATCTGACATCATGGTACGGCTAACCTCCAGGGAATCCTCGAGGTTATTTCGAGTGACATTTAAGTAACCGACTTTTTTCTTACACCTGATCAGCCGAATATCATAGTTTTTTGTAAGCATATATTTGTGTTAAAGATCAAGTTCAATGACTCTAGCCGGTTCTTCACAAATGTCCTGCAATAATGTATGTTTTTTAGTGTGTACGCATACTTTTTTTATTCTAACATAGGTATCCAGGAACTGCTGTCTGGTGCATAGGATTGGGATTAATGCAAGAATGTGAAGATTACTTAAAAAATATAGTTGTATCATGTGATGACCTTATCGACGTTACAAAAAGATATAATGGGGTTTCTATATTGAGGTGGGGTGGAAGGAGTGTAAGGCCATGTGCTGTGATCTAAAACTAGTAAGCATATTAGATTTGTTTTTGGTTTCGTCTAGAAATAAATTACATTGATAATGTGGTAGGTTTTGTAAGAATACTGAGGAAAGGAATACGTTGCCTATCCGTGGCTTCAGCCAACAGAAACGGAACCTTAACACCGACAGGTGCGAGCTAGAAATGGGAATGCAAGACTTTGTTTAGGTGTTCTTTACGTTTATGATCACATTTCTTGATTCGTGGATAGCTAGGTTGTAAGAAGGTGCATGCTGTAACTGATGATGGTCTTAATGGAACATATATGTAAGAGAAAACAATGAGAAGTTTCGATCATTTGATGAACAATGCAAACAAGATTAGTTGATTAACACGGTTCTGACTATGAGTAATTCACACTTGCCATGTGACTGATCTTAAACCTGATTCTGATTTGGGCAAGAATTTTTACGAGGGTTTAATGGTTACCTCTGCTCATTGCCGTATCCTCTGCTGTTGCTCCCCATGGCTCTGTAGTTAGGTATTGGCACCTGATCCGTCTCTATCTGCATAATGTCCTTAACCAGGATCTCATAATGCCTTCTCACTTCCTCTGCTGACTTCCCACCCACGGCTCGGGCTATATTATGCCAACGGTCAGGCGTGTCCTTGTCGTACATTGCCAAAGCCTCCTCGAACTGCTTGTTTTGCTTAGACGTCCACGCTGAGGCTGAGCCACGTGCGGATGTCATGGAGCTCGACGCCATCACCGTACAAACTACAGGTCGTAAAACAAGTGATACTTAGTCGATTGGGGGCGCTTGTACGTCTAACAAAAGATTGAAACGGATAGAAGACAAAAGAGCCGAAGTTTTTGTTTTGAAGGAAGGGGGGAAATGCAAGTGTGTTAGTGACAGATTTGCCAGACTCACTCTTTATATAAAGAAGAAAATGTGAGGGAGAGAGAGCTAGTTGAGGAATCTCTCTCTCTCTCTCTCTCTCAAATGTCTGTGAAAGATGCTATTCTTTTGCTTTGGGGGGGGGGGGGGGGTTTAGAACATGAACAAAGTTGGAAAAGAGAACAAGTGAAGAGTTGTAATAATAGCTTTTGCCTGAATTCCCGAAAAGTCATTTTCTTGTCTTTTTATAATTATCAGCATGAGCAAGTGGATTACATGGGGAATTCTCATTACCAGCTGGTGGGGATTAGATCCTCCCAATCCTAAGCCCCTACTAGTTAGGATAGATGCGCAACACTTTGACAACATACTCTCATAAAATGATAAATGCACAAGATATTCTCCCCCCCTCTCTTTTCTTTTGTGGGATATTGTTTCTTATTCTTACCATATCATATTCTCATCCATTGTTCTCTTCACTAGTGTTTGATTTTTCATTCGGCCGAAAGGACATGTCTGACAAGTTGCTGATTGGATTCTGGGATGCGAGATTCTTGGTCGCCTCCTATCAGAAATTCTAACTTGAATCGAGGTCAGCTACAACCACTCAAATTCTCAAGAACAGTAAGTTCGAAACCTACTGTGTAGTTAAACGTAACAAACGGTCAAACAAGGTCAAGAAAGATTGAGTATTGTTTCTATTTATGTTGTCTCTGATTTCTAGAGTTTATCCTATGATGTTTGGTCGTTACAAGGATGAGATAAGACTTGGAAATGGTGATTTCATCATGTTGTGTGCAACATTCCAGAGGTTTCTTTCTTTGTTGTTTGATCTGTCATGTAATTGTGTTTTTGTCCTTAAATTAGGCGGGGAAGCCTGCTATTTATGTTCTTCATTCTTTTAGGAAATCTTGTGTCAGTTCTTGCCTGAGTATGCTGAGCGGCTGTTAGTAATTACTTGAGGGCTCATATGATTTACTCAACTACTTTTGAATCTACGTAATTTCAAAGAGTAGTTATTCAAGTGCATGATTTGTCAGAAATTTTGGTTTAAATCAGTAGAAGAAAATTTATAATTGGATACAATTTTATTAACAATGGACTAAAATCGTGGTAAATAATTATTATTAATAATGGTCAAACAAAACCTGATGCTAAAATTTAAATTATTTACTATAAAAACTATTTTTGTCATGACTATGATCCAACAAATATTTTAACTATACTCACAAAAATTACGACTAACAACCGTTAGATGGCTGTGCTAAAAAATTATTTGCTACGGCTATTTATTTTCGATCATGGTATTTTTTTAATAATTAAACCGTGGTAATTAACTATGATTAAATGTTAAATTTCTTCCAATAAAATTTATTTTCGCACATGATTTCTTGAAAAGAGAAGCGAAACCCTTCAAAATTTATAGAGTGAGGGGTCATCATTCGTGCTGAAATTCCATGCTTCAATTATTCGTAATATTTTTTGTACTTATCTTTTAGGCCTAATAATTTAGCATATGTTTGCTCATATATTAGAGTAGTTTTTTAGCCAATTCTCTTAATTTGTTTAAGTTAATATGGAGATAGCTTAGATTAAGGCCTATTATATTACAATTTTATCATTTAAATACATGTCGGACTCAAATCTTTTCAAAATTCCTATCAAAGCAAAATCTCTTTTACGTTTTTGCCTAATGTCAAATTTTATAAATTCTCTGAAGCTTCAGATGAGTTATTCAACTTTTCTAAAAAAAATATTGTTATCGCTTTCGCTCAGTCACAAACTGACAGTAGTTTCGAATTCGATTATTACTAGACAATTTCACACTGAATTTCAAACTTTCGACAGAATCAATGGTCCCATGTTGTGTTCCACATTTCCAGGTACTGATTTAGCCCAACAAATACACTAATTTTCCTATTCCCACTCAAGATTTATGGTCAGCAAAATGGACATATATACTACTTCCCTATTTGACAGCCCTTCCAGGTAGAACTAACATGGGGCTCTCTACTTTGTCCTGAAAACTGAACACCTTTGAAATACCAAGTGATTCTCCAAACCTATTCCACTTGTCTGGAATCAGTTTTCTGGATATTAAATCAATGTGATGTATTTTCACGTTCTTCCCATTGGATTAGAATCAATTCCCAATCCTTCCAAATCTTCTACTTCATCAGCATTGCCTTTTGAAAATCAAATGGAACTTGCTACCATGACCATCTTGATTCCCACTTCTTTACCTTTGAATTTTGACCCTACAGTCCCTCTTATCTGAGGAATCCACTCCATTCATTTTAAAATGATAATAATAAATTGTTCGGAACATTTTCGTTTTTACTCATTAGTTCTTGGACTTCTCATATATTCCAATAATGTAATATAATACGAAAAATAATTATAAATTAATCAGCATTTGGTTAAGGTCGTTTTCGTATAGTTGAGGACGGTCCAACCAAGTCCTCTATGAGTCGCACAAATTTCAAGGAAATAAAACTATTTAGGCGAAATTACATTTTTTTGTCATATAACTACAAGTTATTAGTATTTTTAGTCCTGTAACTTACTCTCTTTAAACATTTAGTCTTTTCTTTTTTCTTTTTTGACGAATTTAGTCATGAGGATATCATATCGAGTCCTTTTTTTGACAAATTTAGTCATGTGTTGATAATTTTGATCTGGTTCACACTGAAGTAGATATCATTTTTTATTTTGTAACTATAGGGCAATGGGTCAAAATTTCCAACACTGGACTAAATTTCAGTGAAAATAACCAAATGTGAGATTTTCATGATTAAAATTTGTCAAAAAAACAAAGGACTAAATATGTAAATTGAGTAAGTCATAAGATTAAAAGTGCTAGCGACTTATAGTTACAGGACCAAAACTATAATTTTGTCAACTGTTTATATTACAAACTTGGTCTCCTAATGTTAGGCAGTAGGTTCGTCTGAATATAGATCCTGAGGTATAAAATGAAATATAAAACAGTACATGATTTCGACATTTAATAAAAGTATTTATATGTTTTGACCCATCGTACAGTCAACATATAACTTTCTAATATAATGTCGCATATCACTGAATAAATTAAGGGTCCACATTTTAGGTTCAACCCAACATCAGGCCGAAAACAACAAATCCTTGGCATGTTTGGATATTTCTTTTCCAATCCGTATGTAAAATGATAAAAGTTCATATTTTACCCCGTCAACATGGCATGAGGTGAAGACTCCATGTCCATGTGACTCCTATGATGTCTCGTACACCAAGATTTTACATCGAACTACCTTACTATTTACATTTGCAGATTTTGTTTTTGTTTTTGTTTTTGTTTTTTTTTTTTTGTTTCATCGTCTGCGTAAACCGGACCGGGACAGCCAGTTCTGGTTCTGAGTATGGAGATTGAGGTTGCCCATGCCAGAACTCACTGTCTCTGTGCTTATCTCTGTACATTCTTAATCTCCCAAAAGTTCAATGGAAAAAAGTGAAATTCCACATTTTAGGGCAAGTAGCAATTAAGACATGGGTTTGAGATACTGCCCACATGCATGTGGAGGGCCCTTCTCATTGGGTAATATTCAGGTTAAAATGCTGCAAGAATCTTAAATAGGACACCCCCTTTCATGTCTCAGAATCCTTATCTTTGTCCATCTCTTTCAGTGAAAGTTGCACAAATTATATATATAAATTCTTGGAGCTAGTCCTACTACTAGGTTAGGACATCTACACCAATTGTTATATGCTTCAACTCTTTGAGGCCTTCAAAGGCTCTTGCAATAAACAATCATGTACCAACAACCTCATCATTTGTTTGAACAATAAAATAATAAAACTATCAATAATTTAATGTTCCATGTAAGAAAATTGGATCCTAAGACTACTACATCCAACATGATTAGTTTTAATTTTTATTATGGTAAGGATATGTTCGTTTATACGTATTCTTACTGAAAACATATTGATTTGACATCATAGTTAAATATAAAATATAATCTCATTAACTGATCCAAATATATTTTCATTTCACATAAAAACCTATACAAAAGTAAAAATATATATTTTCCACTGAGAATGAAAATACAAGCAAACAGGCAAATTAGAAACTTATCAAGTAGAATTGTACAAACTCGTATCAATACTTATGATAAAAGTGTGGAGTATGTAGAAATAAAATACTAACTGCAATAACGTTTATGTCATTTTAGTCATAAAGTGTGGTATTTGATTCGTGTTGAGGTTAATATTGATTGATTATGTTTAAAAATAATTGTGTACACCTCGGTCTGAAAAATATTAAAAATTTTAATTAGAAGAAAACTCATCAAATTTGATCACGAAATCCTCGACCAAAACCTTGTATACTTAAATTAGTTCAAATTTATATTAAGGGTTGAAGATCGAAATCTCTTATTGACAAAATGATGCATCACAAGTGGGCGGATGGTTATCAATACGTATAGAGTCAAAGGTATCAGAATATGTAGGGATCGGTATAACTGCATCTTGGCATCTAATAATCCCTAGATCTACAGAGACCATGACAAGCTGTTGAATTGTGTTTGACCTGTCACAAGTAAAAAAATGCATGAACGAGATTAATGTGAGTTAGATCGGGATAAAGAGTTTTCTATCACACTTGCGTGTTGCACATTAATGTCACATTCGCGAGTATATTTTTGTACGGTCCCACTTTTAAATTATAATATAACTTAATTTTAAAAAAAACACGTATCAATTATATATCAAAATGATACTAGTGTAATATAAAAGTGTGATAGAAGATTCAAATCCTTAATTAAAACCAAGTCAAAGACCAAAAAGTTGGATTGAGGACCAAACATTTAACAGAATCTTTGAATAAAGGGGGTGACACATTTGGGGGAAAAGATTTCCAAAGAGTTGAATCAATCATCAATCAACATGGAAAAGGAGCAATGTGATCCTTTACAGATGAGAAATGCCCCAGAAGATAAGGAGATAGGCCTATGAGGTGTATGCACAAACTTTGGTGTAGCAGATATATGCTCGCCAGATTTGACATTATAAATTTAAGGAATAATTATACTTTCCTCCTATAAAATTTAGTATAATTATACGTAAATTTTTTATAATTTAAAAAATTATATTTAGCACCCCTGAAATTTGTATTTATCTAACAAATAAATCTCTCCATTAGTCAAAATTCACTGGATTTGAATATTAACTAAAAAAATTGAATGAAAATTGATATTTACCTTTGATTGACTTATTACAAATCTAACAATTTTTTTCATATTAAACTACCCTTATAACGGTGAAAATATGCCTTTTCACGTAAAAAGATTTATTTGATCTGCTATAAGTCAATAAGGAGTCAATATAATTTTGTTTCTAACTTTTGTTGTTAATTGTCAGTAAATTAGGTGAATTTGGACTAACGAAGGGACATATTTGTTAGACGGAAACAAACCTTAAGGGTGCTAGATGTAATTTTTCAAACTACATGACGTTTACGTATAATTACAGCAAATTCAAGGGTTGAAAGCTGTAATTATCCCTAAATTTAATTTATTATTATTATTATTATTAATTTATTATCATTCATTCCACGTATTTTTGTCCTCAATTAGTGACGTATCATAGACAATTATTTATAATATGGTTTAATATTGTTTATTCCCATTAGATGAAAGTGAAAGAGCCTTTTAATTTTCATTTATTTAATATATTGAGTCTTTTCCATTTTTAGATTGGTGTACTATATATAGATTACGTTTAGGTATCATTTAATTCGTGTGGTGGAATTAAAGTAGGATAGATTAATATATGATAAAATTGAGGATATATCATGATAGGATAATATTATATTTTATTTATCTTCTTGGACCAAATATTAGATCAATGTGTGATTGTTTTATTTCTGGTTCATCGACATTGTATAAATTTGGGACAAAATTATGAAATTTCAAGATTACACTGTAATAAAATAAGGTGGCCACTATACATATCAAGTCAAAGAGCCAACTAATTTTATTTAATTGGTCAAAAAGCTGTCAGATTTGTCACTCTTTGTCTGCATGGTTTGTCAGTTATGGGTAAATTACACAGAGCTACTTTGAGATTTGACATGATTATATATATTTTTTTGATATTCAAAAAATTATTATAATCTTCTAATTCTAATGATTGTTTAAGAATTAGTCCAATTAATTAGTTTTCATTAAATTTATTCATTCATTTTTTGTGGTGGACTGATCAAAGTACCATTATGAATTATGAAATATATTTTTTTTATTTTTAAAAAGATTAAAAAAAAATTATAGACTAAGTGAATAATATTTTTATAATTTTTTAAATCTTTAATTTTCATCAACCTCGTACAATTTTTTTAAAATTAAAAAAATACAGCAATGACAAAATTGAGAATTTCAAATCTCCAAATTTCATCAAATTTCAAGGGGGTATTAGTAATTTTTAAATAACAAGAGAGTATCTGTAATTATAATAAACTTTAGGAAAGTTTATTCTAATGTACCCTTGAGTTATTTATGCAAATTGCAAGAACAAAGAGTCCCTATAATATACAGACACTCTGAAAAATTACCCAATACAGTGTCGGACACGTGTTGAACACCGACACTCCTTGAACACATGTCGGACACGCGGATTCCATGTCCCAAAAAAAAAAAAAAAGAAGACACGTGTGTCCAACATTTTCGGAGGCGTGTCTGACACATTTGGACACGTTTTGAATTTTTATAATTTAAAAAAAATTTGTAAGTCTACTTGTAAATTAAAAACAAAAAGGGGTTTTTTTGTAAGTCTCGATATATCTCCCTTTATTTCAATTTGATTTATTTAATTTGACTAGGCATGAATTTTAAGGGTGAAGAGTCGGGGACAACCTGAGTTTGAACCCATGGCTCTCTCCTTCAATGATGCCAATTCAATCAATTGATCAATGACAGTATAATTTTTCTCTAATTGATATTCAAAAAATAAATTTGTGACAACAACCTCTCAAAATGTAAAATGGACTAGAACTATAATCAAGTAATGAGTCTATTACCGCAGGGAAATTCATGAATGTATGACTTGTTCGGTCTTATATTATGGTCTTAGATAATAAATACATATAATTTTGTCAATTTATTCAAATCAAGTTTTATTTTATCAAATTAATCACAAAATAAGTAGAATATACTTATCATGTGATTGGTTACTTTTCCTAAATTGTACACCAATCACAATATTCAAGTGTATTAAAGCAAATCAATCATAGAGCAAGTGAAATGCACTTGTCATGTGATTAGTTTTTTTCTTAAATTTTATACTGATGATATGATAAATATATTACATTTGCTATATAATTAATTCAAATTCAGTTAAATCAAATTTGAGTTATACTATTGGAATTTATGTTGATTCGGCCATTTACAGAGCAGTTTTATTTGATGAAATGTATTGGCTCCACGACAGGCCCATTAATTTGGAGTGGGTCAGCCGAATAGCTTGGCTGGACATGGTACTGATTTAATCCGAGTGTTGAGTACAGCCCAAAGCATAAAACCCGAATTTCACGAAAAGAGACCCTACAGTTTAGGCTGGACTTGGCATTCGGGTAGAGACCGGTTCGGATTTCCGTCGAGGGTTTTAATAGGGTTTTGTGCATTTTTCACACTCAACTCTCTGCACTAGTAGTTTCCTCATTCTCAACCTGATCTGGTAATTGCCTCTTTTTCTCTCTATAATTGTCGTTCAGCTTGGTATTCGTGTTTTTGCTGGTTCCAGTTTGATGTGAGAATTTGGATGAAAAGGGTTTTAATAGTTTGTCCCAAAACATGTTAATTTGGATGTATTCCTTATCTTTGACTTCAGCTTCAGCTTAGGATTCTTCGAATTCTTTTGGATGTTCTTGATTTGTGTGGTGGGTTCTTAGAATATAGATGGTTTTGATGTGTTTTAGGAAGAACTTTCGGTATCATTTCGTATTAGGTTCTATTGAAAAATGACTCATATACCAAATGCTTGATTTCCTTTGATGGATTGGTTTTAGAATTGAGGACAGTCTCTTTTGTTTCTAACCTTTGGGTTTGGTGTCTTCCAAATGCAGGAAAAATCACTTGGCTACTTGTATGCCTTTGATGTTGTAGTTCCAATTATGTATTTGTGATTGGTGTCGTCTACAGTTGGATCTGGTATTCATTGGAATTGGTGCTTTGGATCCATTTATTATCATAAACCATATATCAGCTGGTGCCATTACTTCTCTTGAGGCTAAGGAGGAACATAGACATGAATTTGAGGCGCTTCTTCCGGAGATCCACAGTTACCAAAATATCAAAACTACATGGTAGGGGATTGTCCTCATACTCTTCTGGTTACAGATTTGGTGCGATCACTAGCAGCTGCGTACCCCCTTTATTTCATCCATCGGGATCTTATCATGCCTCATGTTTCGGCGGTGGCCCTAAAAACCCAATATTTCATAAACCTTTGTGTAGATACATTCACACTGTACAACAAGTTAATTTGAATGACTCATCAAGTAATGTGGAACTTGAATCAGAAAATGATGCTACCATGAATGAGTTCTTATCCAGATTTGTTTGGATAATGCGCAAAAAGCTCTCTGAAGTTTATCCTGACTGTGACAAGAATACGATTGATGGGATGCTTTTGATTATTGTTGAGAAGGTTGTATCAGAGATGGAAAAGGGTGGGCTTGAGCAAATGACTGGATCCGCTGCATCAACACCATCTGAGGATTTCAGTGAGGATTTATGGAGAACAGTGTGGGATGTTAGCAATGTAGTTCTGCAAGACATGGAAAAAGAGAAGAAAAAAGAGAAAATGAAGATTTTTCTTCAGTCTGAGGAAGTTAAGGAGATGTACAGGTTTGCTGGTGAAGTGGGCATTCGTGGGGATATGCTAAGAGAGCTCAGGTTCAAGTGGGCTCGTCAAAAAATGGAGGAAAGCGAGTTCCATGAGAGTTTAGAACGACTTCGGAAAGAGGAAGCCCAAACAGAATCTCCAGGGCAAGAGCATTTGAGAAAAGAAATTGCTGTTGGAGAAGAGGGGGTGGGAGATAATGATAATGTGGCTGAAGATAAACAGAAGATTGTCTCTCTTCCAAAAAGACATGGGAAGATCAAGTACAAGATTTATGGACTTGATTTATCTGAACCAAAATGGGCTGAGGTGGCGGATAAAGTTCACAAGAGTGGCGAAGTTATGTGGCCTCAGGAGCCAAAGCCAATATCTGGTAGATGCAAACTTGTTGCTGATAAGATCCTCTCTTTACAAGAAGCAGATGATCCTGCTCCACTTTTAGGCGAATGGATAGGCCTTCTCCAACCTAGCAGGGTTGACTGGATTGCTTTTCTTGATAGATTAAAAGAACAGAATCCTCATATATACTTCAAGGTATCAAAACTTTGCTCTTTCTCAAATTCTTAAGCTTAGATCATAGTGTTTTGAGGTTGAAGAAAGTTATTTTTTATGAAGATACACATTTCTTCAATGCTGGTATGACCAAGTTGTGCCTCCAACATTGTCTTTCTTTAAGAAAGTTACATGTTCCTAATAAAATTCCGTAACGGAATGTTTAAAATTTATTAAAAATGAGATCTAAAGAATCATGCTTGAAGCACTTAAACAAATTTAAATAATACCAATGTAATTCCATCCAAATGTAGTATATGTGTTTGTCATACATGTGGAGGAGTTTTAAGCATTCAGCCAACCATTAAAAAGCTTTGTATAAACAACTCTAAATTTTGTCTTAACTGGAATAGACTCATTTATATTGTTCTATGTGGATGATGCTTAAATACTTTATTCTCATTCAGAATTATGATCTTATAGCTCATATTCTCAAGTTTGAATGGAATATGATTAGCAATTTAGCTCTACTTGCTAAGTGCTAAAGTCTGATTATGTTCTCTAAAAAAACTCATCTGTGATGAATTTGAGACTTTAAATTATACTAGATATTTTTTGAATAGTTAAGTTTCTCAATCAACAGATAGCATTGGGAGAGTGCCTCTCTCTTTTAAATAATCTGTTAGTCTGACAATTGTGGAATATTTAGATGGGCGAATGGTCTTTGTGATTGGATCATTAGCCTCCTGATGGATTTAATTCACACATTATTTTGATGTGTAATTTTTAGTTGAATAGTTCTCAGTTCATTTATGTGGTTTGAGTTTTCATGCCTATACTCTGATGAAGCCCTAATCCATTAAAGCATACAGTGATTGTATATTTGTTGCTGTTTTAATATCTAGGGTTTATCTACTACTCCAGCATGCATACATAACTAAGTGAATGATTGTGCGTAATATATATAACTGCGTGTATCTGAAAATTCATAGCGAGAATCAGATCACTTATTGCACGAGGGGACACAGGAATACATTGTGTCAGGCATTATTGAAATTTGGTGGGTTTTGTATTTTATGACACTTAACTTTGTGTCTGATTGCTGAATGAATTCATGTATCACAGCACATGTTTTAAATTTTTCAGTAAATATGTTAACTTTGCCTTAACCTTTGCTTCCCCAAGGCCCAGGTCTACAGGTCCCATGTGTTGCTCATGGAATTAGTAGTTATCTAACTATTCTGTACGGATACTGACTTGGTATAATGCGTGATATTAAGTTTAGATGCTCGGGGATGTGCCAACAATCCCCTTGTCCACCTTGGAATATTAGAAGTGAATTGAGGTGGTGTTGTAGATGAGGCTTAAAAAGTGAATATTTTGTGTTAACCATGGTGAGCAAGCTGAGGGTGCAGGCAATCTGTCACATTAAGCAGTTAACTAAAGTGCTTTTCCAGAAAAAACTCATCGCCTTCAAGAATGAGAGAATTCTCCGGTCAGTTCCAGAAAGAAAATTGTGGGCATTAAACCCCATCACTATGTTTGTTTTCATTTCCAAATTATTTTCAAGACAAGTCAAAACATACCCAATGTTTGCCATAATTCAAAAACACCTTATTTAGGTGTTTTTAACTGTTTTAGCATAAATACATACATATATATATAACACACATATACATAAATATACATAAAAAAGACATGATTTGACAATGAATAGTAATTTTTGTCTCCCAAAACACAACATTAAACATATAATAGTTATTTTATATTATCTCCAAAAAAAAATCCAAACATACATACTATCTCAAACACACACTTATTTATCTTTGTTTTTCTCTCTCTATCTCCACAAAACACTTAGAAAACGAATCCAAACATTATGCATGTTTTTGTTGTTTCTATCTTGTTTGTGTTTTTGTCTTTATTTATCAGGTAAAAGAAAAAGAACAGAAAGAAACATTCTTCTGACTTCTAGTCTTCTATATTCATAATTAATGTAGAATATGGTCTCAATTTTTCTTTTTATAAGTTTAGACCTCAGCTTGATTACCTTTAATTACATGATTTAGATTGCAGAACTTGTACTTGGTGAAGAGTCCTTCGAAGCAAACGTACGTGACTACTCAAAACTGATTGATGCTCTTGCTAAAGAAAATCGCTTGGAAGATGCCGAGAGAATTCTGACAAAAATGAATGAAAATGGAATTCTTCCTGATGTTATTACGTTAACCATTGTTGTTCACATGTACTGTAAATCAGGAAATCTTGATCGAGCCAAAGAAGCATTTGAAAGCTTAAGGGCCCATGGCTTTCAACCTGACATGAAGGTCTACAATTCGATGATCATGGCCCATGTGAATGCTGGTCAACCAAAACTAGGTGAGTCTTTGATGAGAGAAATGGAAACGAGGGACATAAAGCCTACGAAGGAGATATATATGGCCTTGCTTCAGTCCTTTGCCCAGGTCGGTGATGTTAATGGAGCTGACCGAATTTCCACCACCATGCAATTTGCTGGATTCCAGCCGAGTCAAGAATCCTGTGCATTAATGGTTGAGGCATGTGAGCGAGCCGGTAACCTGGACCAAGCTAGGCATAATTTTGATCAGATGATGAAACTTGGGCACAAGCCAGATGATAGATGCACAGCCAGTATGATTGCTGCTTATGAAAAGAAGAATTTGTTGGACAAAGCCTTAAATCTTTTATTGGAACTCGAGAAGGATGGAATTGAGCCTGGGGTTGCTACTTATACTGTTCTTGTTGATTGGTTCAACAAGTTGGAGCTTTTTGATGAAGTTGAACAGATATTGGATAAGATTGCTGAACAGGGCGAGGCTCCTCCATTAAAGCTCCATATAAGCCTCTGTGACATGTACATTAAGTCTGGGGCTGAGAAGAAGGCGCTTCAAGCTTTAGGAGTTCTGGAGTCAAAGATTGAGCAACTGGAGTCTGCAGATTTTGAAAAGATTATATATTCACTTAAAGCTGGCGGCTTTGTTGAGGATGCTCGAAGGATACATGGAATGATGGAAGCCCGGGGATTTGTACTATCTGAGCCATTGAAGGTAGCTCTAACGGCATCTCGAGCAGTGGGAACAAGTCATAGAAGTAACAAGTACTCGCCAGAAAAGAGATAAATTATCAGATAGTTCGGTTATCACCTGTAAGTCATGTCTTTGCATAAGAAAGCGAAATGATTATTGAGTGCTGAGGCTTCATTAGATTAGTGGCACTTCACCTAGACTTGTAGTAAGTTTTACCTTCTGTTTGCATGTATATTCTTTTTGTGCCCAAAACCATGTAGTTCATCAGTTTTAGAATCACCTCAAACAGGTCAAATGCAGAAACCTGAGGAAGTAGGTTGCAGATTTTGCAATAACATGAACTACAGTCCCTGCAAACTACTTTGGCTAAGTTTGACCCAGAAACAATTTGACATGATCAACACCATTTTTCGTCGAGCCTAACCCTGACCTTGATTTCTGTGGCATCTTATCTTATCAGGTTGGTGAATTTGAATAAAGAAAACTGTTGCATTGAGGGAATGGCTAATTTGAGTTCTTAATAAATCTGGAGTCTGAAATGCTAGTCTCTAAAGATAATTTCGTGCCATCTCTTGTATGCTCACATTTTGTATTTGCTTTGATCTGATTTTGTCGAATTTCATAGTTAGAATGTTAGATCCACTGAGGTAATATATATCAGACCAACTTTAACATACGAATGGATAGAGGCACACACTTGGTGACTAGTAAAACAGAAGTTTGTGAGCACACACTTGATGACTAGTAAAACAGAAGTTTGCATTTAGAAAGATAGCAAGTCAAAGATCTTTTGCTGGGAATAATGGTTACAATGTTTCATTGTGGTACATGGTTGAACGTCATATGTGAGAATAGTCCGCATGTCTCATAACACACGTCCTTCGCCAACTTTTATTCAGGATCTTTGTGATGGCATGAGTAGTTTGTCACAAATTGAGGGCGTGTTGCAACTTTGCTTCAGAGTATAATAGCTGTACCTTTGGTAGACGTTTGAAGTAGCTTGTGGACACGTGCTTTGTTCCAGATGTTCATAGAATTCTAACGGTAATCTCCCTGGATGTACTCGTTTAGTTGCCTCACTTCTCCATGCTGCTGCTCCAATACTGCTCGAACAACATCAACAATGGAGATCATGCCGACTATCCTCCCATTTATAACTGGCGCATGTCTTATGTGATTCTCTGCAAGCATAAATAAACTATGTCAAGAATTATGCTGCATTTATCTATGTATGACTCAGCTAATCGACCTATTGTCCATTTCTTTTATGGTATATTTCATCCTTATATAACAATACTTGCCTGTCATGAGCTGCATTGCATGAAGAATGTTTGTGTCTGATGTTACTGTTACCAGCTTGTCCTGTCCAGGAATAAAAACTTTTAGTAAAGAGTCAAAAGAGATCTCAGGACATGAAACCTGTGTGAATATGAACACCAACCTGATCAGTCATTATTTCACCTACTTTAGTATATTTTGAGGACCTATCTTGTCCGACCACCTTCCTTAAATAGTCTGTTTCAATGAACAGTATGCATGATATTTATGATTAGAAGTTGATAATTTGTAATATAATTTTGGCTGTTAGGTGTCAGTATAACTTTTTAAAATTGATGAATTCTTTGGTATTATGTCTGAACTTCAAAACTCGAGGTGTTTAGGTAATTATTCCTAGGCCTTTATCAGTAACATGTTGATGCAATACCTCGTTCTGTCAAAATCCCTGCTATCAGTTGTTGTTCTCCTGGCTTTAGAACCACCAATGATCCTATGTTGTTCTGTGCCATCTGCAAAATTTTGACAAGTAGACTTATATAGAAGTTAGAATTAACTGGATTTTGAATCTGTTATAGTTTTGAAACTCACTTGCTTGACAGCATCATAGACGGTGTCGTCTGAGCGACACCAAAGCCAAGATCCAACCCTTTCTTCTCCCTTAGTCATTAGTACGTCAGCAACTGTTGTATTCTGTAATCCCTTCTGCGGCATTGTGTGAGACCGTGCCACCACTGTTGGATCATTGAAACCTTTGTGATGCTGCATTGGAGTAGATGGAGATGACTTGGCATGTCCCGGATGTGGGAATGCCTTTATCAGGTCCAATGTGCTGCCTGCACCTGGATACTGCAGTTTTTTTATGTGCCCATTCTCAAGGCAACATTTGACTGCTCGGAACAGATTTTGCATTTTTGGTCCTATAAAGGAAAAGCTAGAGGTCAGTTTCAGGCTTTGAGTGACTAGCACTGAGGTGAGGTGAGTATGGGATTTGGACACGACACAGATGGAAACTGGAAATTCTTGGGCTTTCTTGATTTAATTTTTACATCATAGATAGAAAGATGTCTGAGAATCTAGAAAGTCAGATAGACAGAGATCATTACAGATCCTATTGATTGAAACATCTGATGAAACATGGTTTGTACAAATTACCTCTAAAAAGACAGGAGTTGGGGTCTAAAAGAGTAATTATAGAAAACTGTCTTTGCCGAAAGAGGATACAACGAGGTGTCGATCTCTTGATGCCAGAATCTTTAGTGAAAGATGATTCACATCTTGATGGGTGAGAACTTAATGATGCAAAACAAGAAATGTGAAACACAATGGATGCTGTTGTCTGAAGTATGAGTCTGTGACTGAGCCCTTAAACATGAGAAACTTTAAAATGTTTATGCAGCTAATGGTACTATTAAACTTAACATTGTACCTTGCGATAATTGAGGAATGAGCTTCAACTTGGTAATTATGCTTAAATTAAGAAGAAAGGGTATTTATAGCCGTACAATTTGCTGAAAATTGTAAGAAGATTTCCTGCCCTTGATCAGTTGCTTGTTAGGATTTAATTATGTGTTCTTTCCTTGCATAAGATGTGGATTGTTTGTCAACATTCAAGCTATCTGCCACTTTTGATTTTTTTAGGATAAATGACCTCTCCCGAGGTTTGGTATAATTACGAATACCCCCTCATTGTTTGAAAGATTATCAATATCCCCTTGATTTTAACGACCGTCTAACAATTAGCCTCATCCATTAGGTTTTCATTCATTTTTTATGACTAAAATGCTCTTGTGGATTAAAAATTAAAATTTTATTTATTTTTTAAAAAACTTTATCTTTTTTATGGATTAAGTGGATAATTTTTTTTATAATTTTTAAAATTTTTCCATCCATTCCGTTTGATTTTTTTTATAAACTTTTATTTTTTTAACAAAATAAGAAAATACAGTAAGGACAAAGTTGACAATATAATACTTTCATTCAAGGATTATATAATTTTACAAATATCAGGGTGGTATTTGTAATTTTTCAAACAACAAATGAATATTTTTAATTATGTCAAATCTCAAGAAAAGTTGTTGTAATTTACCCATTTTTTTATTAGGCCATTTGTAAAGTTGCTTTCCAAGACATTGTGTTTGCCTGTAATGAATTTGCTTTAAGGACAAGAACCAGTTTTTAACTGTGTTTTTTAACTGGAGGAAAGAATAAGTACCAAGTTTGATGAAAAAGGCGACATATTTTGAGAAAGATTCTCGACTTGCTAAAGAGAATTAATTACGTCGGAGAATCCCATGAGTTTCACAAGCAAACTTGATTCTCTGGAAAGGCAAAAGAAAAACCAAAGGAAGAAGACTCAGACAAGCACTACAACACAAGTCATTTGCTGGAGTTTTCTTTAGTTTTGGTCTCAAAAAGTTATAAGATGTCTTGTTAGCCTTTGTTGCATATCAAACTAACCCCAAGAAAACGGAAAACAAACAGCTATCCATCCTATTTTCTCCTTACATTGTTTCCGAACATTGATGGCGGATCGAAGGTCATCATTCTCCTTCCGGTTTTGGTCATCAGGCACACGCCGTTCATCTACAAACCAAACAACTGCAGCACCACCAGCAACCACCAATTCTTCCCCCAGGACTGCACCTAGAGCTGAATCCCAGAATGTTAGCCAGTCAACCACCAACACCAACAGTCCCATCCCCATGGCTCCACCTCCAGCTGAAACTCAGACTCCAGGTAACCAGTCAACAGTCACACTGGCTTCAAGCAGCTCAACCACAACCCAAACTAATGCACCCCCACCAGCAACCACCACCGCACCTACTACTACTACTACACCTGGAGCTGAATCCCACAATGTGAGCCAGTCAATCGCCAGCACCACCGCAACTCCAACCACAGATGAAACCATGACTCAAGGTAGCCAGTCAACCACCACGGCCAACAGCCCTCCCAATCCCACCATTCCATCTACAAAAGAACAGCAGATCACTGACCAGAAAAATACTACAGCCCCTGCCCCAACACCACCACCTTCAGGCAAAGTGCAAACAGCTAGCCAGCCAAACAATACTACCTTCACTAATCCTGCAAATGAGCCCAAAAGATCAATGCCGTCTCCTGCAACTACTCAATCCCCCCCCTCATCGCAGCCCAAATCACCCTCTCGTCAGATAGCTCAATCTCGTGCACCCCCTCAAGCACGATCCACCATTTCATCTCCCTCTCGCATGGGCTCTCAGTCCCCCTCCACAATCCAAAGGGCTTCACAACCTCGTTCTCCATCTCGTCTCTCGTCTCGTTCTCCTAAACTGACATCCTCTACTTCCAGCAAGCACATGCAGCCTAATTCGCCATCAAAAGAAGCAAGACGCACAACTCAACAGGAACCTCAGCTGAAGGCAGAAGCAAAATCTGACAGTGCTAAGAACTTCAATGGTGAAACGGTGGATGGGACAAGATCCAAAAAAGATGAGGTAAAAGCAGTTCCTTCTAAATCATCAGAAGCTGGCGCTACAACCAACCCTGTCCAGGGTTCAGAGACTACTATGCCAACCCCAAAATCAGACTCTTCCAATATGAATGGATCTTCAGCTGAGGTTAAGTCTGAGAGTTCTAATCACTCAAAAAATCAGACTGTGGATGAGACCAGCTCCAAACGAGATGAGGTAAATGTAACGTCGTCTAAATCATCGGAACTTGGCACCAGCACCACCCCTGTCCAGGGTCTGGAGACACCTACACCAACCCAAAAGTCTTCCACTGTTAATGGGGAACATAAGCCAGTCATGGAATTGACAGCAAAGCCTGAAGAAACTCAAGAAGTGAAGGAAGTAGTGCAAGAAACAAAGGTTAAAATTAATGAAGAGACAAAGAAGGAAGTCAACAATATTCTCACTCCAAAATCTGGCTCTGGAGTAAACATCATTGAGAAGGCCGAGATTCCAAGTAAATCGAACCAGAAGAATGCAGAGAAGCAAGAGGCACTTGACACAAAGGAGATTTTACCTACCTCTGTCCCCAGTTTAAAACAAACCAACACCACAACTTCTCAATTGAAGAAGAGAAGCATGATTTCTGATACTCAAAAGATATCAGCTCAACCAAGTGGAGAGCATGTGGCCTTGCACAAAGACATCAGGGATGACCTTTCAACATTTGTCAACCGAGTGACCGCTGGAGACCCCAAAACTGCCATTAATGACAAACCTGTAAGTGTTATAACCCTTGCAGGAGAAAACAGAGGGGCATCAATGCAAATGGGGTCTAATTCTTCAAGAACAGAAGGGCCAGTTCACATTCATAGAGGCTACAAGATCAATCCTGATGAAACGGCTGAAGCAACCACTGACGGAGACGGAAGTTCTAATAAAGGAAAAAAGTCAGAAGATGCAAAAACTACTGAAGATCAACCAAAGGAGGTATATGTAAACAACAATGCACAAGGAATCAATAACTCCATTGTGTTCAATGTTTCCATTACAGAACGAAATCCAGGAGTTCACATGTCTGTCGCTCATGCTCCGAAGGAATCAATCCAGTCAACGGACAAAAGAGGTCCACCTGAGACACGAAGGGCTGAATTTAACATGAATCGTATGGAGAAACTTCCTTATGAACCAAAGATAAGGAGAAGATGTCTCAGAGGTCTTTTCTTGGAACCAAGTGATTCCGATCCAGAAAATCCTGAAAAGCCTCGACGCCATGGTTGCCGTGTTGGCTGCCAGCAAAGGGATAAAGAGAAGGACAAAGATGTCCTCTGAACATGAATATTACATATTACTAATTATAGTAGATGACAAATATGTGTGTGCTAAGTTGTTGATGTTCGGATGTAAACATAATAAGAATGCCAGCAATTCAAAAAAATTTAAGAACAGATTGCTACCTCAAAGTATTGCCCTGCTGTAAATAACCAATAGTTACTAATAAAGACTTGACACATAAATCACCAATATCTATGCGGCAGTCACTAGACAAAGCATTTCAAAGAACTTGTAGCAGATCATTTTTACTGTGCTGCCTCAAATCCTATGAGCAACACAGATATCCAAATAGTTTAAGTTCAAAGCTTTTATGCATAATAGATAAGCATCAAATTGAAATCACATCGTTGACACCTTATAACTAAAGCTTAATCTTCTTAGGAAGGATGACAGGATTGCACACCTTCTTACTGAAAAAAGGAAAAAATAGAAGAAAGGGCCTATATACAAACAACTAAACCGCTGGGGTACAGCCAGTGGTTTTAGCAGAAATGACTACTCGCATGCTGGTTTTGTGTCAAAGCTGCTTAAACAGATAGCGAAGGCCTGAAAGGCAGAAAGAGGATATTGATAGTCCATGGTAAATATGTCTTTCCCTATCTTTCCGAATTGCAAGATCACTTTCTCTTGTTCTGAAGCTGGAACACTCTGTGATGGGTCACACGTAGCTACCAGCTGAAAGTTTTTGACGGATGCCACTGTAACACGTCCTCTAAAGTTCAGACACCAGCATTGCAGCTGCTCATGCCATCTTGGAATTTTGTTTTTCAAAATCAGTGGTTCACTTGTGTTGCCAGTTAAATCTTTTGATTTGGATTGAAAAATGCAATTGGAAACAGATTTTTCTTTTCTTCCATCTGGAGCTGTCAAGGGGGAAAGAGCCTCATCAAGACCATGACTAAATGTTGCCGGCGTAGGAGCAGTCCCGCCTTCTTGAATCGCTGAAATAGGAATTGTGTGCATGGTGCAGTTCATTCTTCTTGGCCCTCTTGTGCGAAGAACATTGAGCTCATAAGCTACAGTGGCCACTTTATAGTTGCAAATAGGTAGTCTTGGTGCCACCTTCTTTGCAGAAATTCTTTTCCTTGACCAACCATGAGACTGGATAGCAGAGTTGCATGGAGGCCGACAATCATGAATAAAGAACTTGGAGCCAAAAAAGTTGGACCTGATAATATAAACATATGGTTTAATGGATACAGTATATTAGTGAAAGAAAGTCAAGAAGAAGACTCAAACAAAGTACCTTAATTTCCCAGCATAGTTATCACTGGTCTGAGAAAAATCATTTCCGGCCAAAGATATTAAAAAATCTGTTTTTGTGGCTTTCCTGATCCGTTTTGCTGCCAACAGCAATTTACTTGCTTCCCCTGAAAGAGCTGCAATTGAGCTCAAGCAGTCAGCATCAGAGATGGTGGAAATGTAGGATTGAGTTCATAACAACACTTTGATAAACTTTCACATAGCAGAAGGGAAAAAGTAACCAGAGATAGCCAAAGTTCTGATGAAAAATCAGCAGATATTTAAATAGAATGTAGCTAAAACATGAATTTGATAGTGAAACAACTATAGTCAGTCAAAGACTGTGGGATCATCAGTTACCAGGGCTCAAGCCGAGATACAATCTATATGTTGATGTCTCCCTTTCCCTTCTGATAAAGCACTGAATTGGAGAGTCTCTTGGTCCCGGCTAATCCATGATTCCAAGAATTAAAATCAGAGTGGCGAAGGTTAACACTCAAGAGAAACTGTGAGCAGAATAAGAAATAAGAAGTACCTGCTTCAATGACATGGGAAAAGTGAGCAACCCACATTCTTCAGGCGTCCTCATGACCTCCCTGGTTATTTCCCTCCACGACTTACAAACTGCAGCACAAGAAACCACAGCCCTCCGAGCCGGCCATGTAGTCTCACTGGCATCTACCCTACCAATTATATCCAGAAGCAACTCAGGTGGCAAGTTCGCCCACAGGCTTTCTTGTACGAATGCATTCGGAGACGATGGCGATCCCTCAGGGGTAAGATGGAAACTTCCATAGCCTAGCCCACACTTCTGCTCCTCTAGTTGGTTTAGTTTGTCATCTACGCCATTTTTCCCCATAAGATCTCTAAAGATGGAGTTAAATGGCATTTTCTGCACGGAACAAATCTACAGGAGAAGAACCAATAGCAGTTTATAGCAACAAGCGTTGCCAGACAAATTGGGTAGTGCTTGAATTTGCAAATAATCCTCTATTGCAACCTGAAAAGCAGAGCAAGGAATTGTCAAATCCCAGAAATTAGAAATTTCCAATGCAGATAAGGAACTTCTTAATCTGCCTCGGCAAGAATTACAATAAATGCTGTCAAACTTCACAACTCTCAGATGACTACTCTAGTTTTTTCATGATATTCACCAACGCATAAACTCAAAATTCAAGTATATTCACACTTACACTCCATAAAAGATAATCCGAAGCATGCATCATATTGTAACACGAAAAGGGTAAGAAAATTCACATCACTCTTCTCACCAAGGTTTCTTTATCCAGAAAACAAGGGAAGCTACCTATTACTTTTTCCTACGAGCAGAATGGAATAAAAACCACCATAAACTCATAATGGCAGAGGAGTTCATTTGTACCTAATCCCCAATAAGCTTAGCGGGATCCAAAGCCTAAAATAAACCCTTTTCACGTTTCAATGTCTCCCTCATACAGAACACAACCACACGCACACGCACAAATACACACATAAATTTATGAATGTATATGAGTACATAATTGTCCACGGAAAAAGGGCCCCAATGTCTTGGGGAAAATTAAAGAAATAAATTCAATGTATCAAAAGGGAGCCCAGCAATTACTTCAAGAATCCCACCATGTCCCCCACTTCCTCCGGCTCCACTAGCAAATCCAAATGTATGTATTATCCCTCGGAAATTTGTTTCTGGGTTGAATCAAATTACTATCCTTTTGGGCTAGAAGAGCAGGAGAACAACGGGAGGCTCAATAGACACGAGACGCCGCAGCTCCACCGCCACTGTCGAGAGCAGGACGGACACAGGCGTTGCTCGGATTCTCCCAACCCCTTATTAAAAATTACAGTCTTTGTGGTTTAACAATCGCAATTTTATCTGCCCCTTTTCTTGGTCGTTTAGTAACCAACTTCTATTTTAGGGCGCCAACAATATATTTTGTCCCTGAATTATTTTTAAGGTAGATAAAATTAAAACCAAGTATACCAGATATGCATTACATAATTTCAACCTCAACTACCTAACCAGAGAAAACTTGAACTTTTCATTCATTTGCATTGTAGAAGGATGGCGATTGGTTTCCTTCAAGCTTCTGTTTGCTTGTGGATGTCAAAAGGCTGAGTGGTTTGTCAAAAGGGTGCAAATTGCCAATGGTTATGTGTTCTCATGGTGCCAATTGCTATTTCTATGTTTTAAGGGTGGAAAGTGCATATCAATCTTATTTTAAGGGTGAAAACTGCAAATTACCCTAGATTTTCTTTTTTCTACTTTTTTTTTATATATACTAGCCATCACGACAATCCTTTTTTACTTGTATATAATAAATAATATTTCATATTTTAAAATATATAAACTAACACATCACATTAAATCTGTGAGGTATCAAGATTTGGACACGTGTTTTTGGTGAGCCCACTAGTTTTTTACCATTTCAGCCCCTTGAATTTTGGCTATGATTTGATTTTTGAATTGAGGATTTTAATTATCTCACACTCTGATCAACTTAGCACGACTACAACAGTAGTTGGCCAAGTATAACAGTAGTTGTTAGTTAATTATTATTTAATATTAATAATTAATATATTAATTATTAATTATTAAAATTAATTAATAATATAATTATAATTAATTCATTTAACAAAACACGAATAATTAATTTATTTAAAAAAAAAAACACGACATATACTCAAAGACACACATTATATTTTGCGCTACATGGCGACATTGTGTAATATATAAAGTAACTAAATTACCAAGGGAAAGAGTGACCAAAGAGTTGGACAAGTTCTTGAAATTGCGACATGACTTTATGTGGACCCATTTTTTCTTTTTATTAGATAAATACCCATTATAAATATCATTGGCAGTGGAATCCAAATTAGGTAATTTATTGACATTTAATTTGTGTGATTGGGTAAGATAATATTCTCCATTGTGCATAGTCATATATTTGATTCACAGTAATATTAATACTAGCGCGGCCTTAGCAATCCTAATTTATAGGTTAGTGTTTTCCACCTAAGACGTTGGGTACACCATCTCATCGGTTAGTCTAATGTAGGGTTAAAAATTTCTTCGCCCCATTTTTTACTTTGACTTTTTTTTTAAACTTATGAAATACATACATGTTTTAAAGAATATATTTTAAATCATAATTATTTAATAATAAAAAGTACTATAATCATTTTTCTGGGATTTTTTTGAAAAATATTTGAGTTTAATTAGTTATTAAATTTGAAAAAGTAGAATTTTTTTATATTTTTTTTAAATAAAATAAACCTTCTCTCTCTCTCTCTCTCTCTCTTTTATTGAATGTTTATTTTAAACTTCTCCTTCATAGGAATATAGAAAAGAAAAGAAATATTCCAAAAGAATTATTATTTTAAAAATTGTATTTCAATAAATATTGAGAGAATTTTTTCTTAATTATTCACAAGCTACAATAATCAAATAAAAATAACTTAAAAAATGATATTCATAATAGTCTTTTTATAACATTTATTCGTATTTTGTAATTCCTTCACCTAAATACAATAGTATATTTATCACATGAAATATCGTACATACATATAATCTGTCAAATCGAACACTATATAATAAAAAATAAAATTAATTATCTTTTTTTTTTCCTATCTCACTTAATTTTATCATGTATAATTTTATTACACGAATCAATCGAGCCCACAAGTTAGTTCGCACCAATACCATCCTCTTGCTTTTGGAAGGTATTGCCAATTCGGGAAATCAGCTGACAATAATGTACAATCGAGAGCTGGATCCCTTGACATGAATCGAATTTCATTTGATCTGGTTGACAACCATGCTATGCCCCATACCCTACCTCAAAAAAGCTAGTCAGGTTCTAGGTGGAACTATATATGTGTATATAATACATGAGACATTCAAGATTTGATGTTTGACATCCTTAGGTTTAGAATAGATTGATTACGACGTTTTTTAAAATTATTGTACGATGTTACGTGATTGGTTATATTTTTTATGAGATTTTTTAAAAATTATGTTTGATGGTATACAATTGATTATATTGTTGATGATATTTTGGAAAATTATTGTTCGATGGTATGTAATGGATTATAATGTGCAGTTTGATTATTGGAGGAAATAAGTACAATGTATTGAATTCGGTAAGGAGTTAGAGATTGATAATTTATCTTTATTTAGTTTAATTAATTTCGACTTCTGCATTGTACTGAGCATGTACCGTCGATTTAAAAGAGTTTGCGAGTGGATCACTAACTGTCCTGCTTGATAAGTCGCTCCTTAAATCATAATTTTATATATTTAAAAAATTATGTAATAACACTATTTGATTGTTGTAAATAAATGACCTGTAAATCCCAGAAAATATGTTTTTTCGTAAAATAAATTAATGTGGATCGGAGTCTAGCAGCACCATAACAGTCAAAGAAATTTCAATAAAATTCTAAGATCAAAAGGGGGACTAACTTGCAAATCAAAGGTTAGCACTTTGATGCTTAAGTCGGTAATGATTTTACTAAATGAACAAAAGAAAAGTTTGAAATAATGTGAGAACAATAGTTGAATATGGTGATGGAGTGATAAAATCCATGTGGAGTACAAAAGTGAGCTTGAAAGTAGCTAAAATTCTGAAAAAATGACAATACGAGACACTTAGTTACCAAAATGAATGCACAAAAGTTCAACTTTTAGGCAATTATAGAGCAAGATTTGCGAGTAGTTAGGGTAAATCATGCACCGTTAGAAAGTTGCACGTGTTGGCTAAATAACTAAGAAATCGCTTCATGATTTGGACTTATCTGGACGAAGATATGCCCTTTTGACCTAGTTTTACCTAATCAACTCGAAAGTCCGAGAATCCATTTACTTGCTCCTAAGGCAACTAATTTTAGCCGGATTATGCAACATTAGTTGAATAATTTTTAGCATTACATGTCCGGTAATATCATAAATATGTGTGACGTGTCGTCCTTATTGTATGCTGAATCGCGTTACTAGATTGAGCTTGCTTTTTCAGCCTGCCAAATTAAAAAGATAAACATTCCACAAGTCTAATACTTTATTCATGGGTCAGCAGGGCCAGACCTATTGAGCTACTTGATGGGGTAAACTTCATGAGCTTTGGGCTTTGAGAAAAAAATATTTGAGGGGCATCATAAAAAATCATTATAAAATATTTTATTTTTTCGTACTAAAATTTATCAAAAACTTTAATCCAAATATATTTTAATTTTATCACGTATTGTCATATAAAAAGATTAGTACCAAACGCTCTACATTAGTACACATCTTCACTTTATTACATTTTTTTTTATATAAGAAAACTTATCACAAGAATCTACAAATCCAAATATGTTCTCATTTTCCACATAAAATTCAATACAAAAATAAAAACTCACTTAAATATACTAAAAATCAAAATTGAGGATGAAAATATAACCAAACAAGGCCGAACAATCTTAGTGCTTGCTAGAAGGCGTAGTATTCGGGCGGAGAACCTAAGGCCCACCAGCCCCAATACCAAAGCCCTGGCCCAACTTCCCAGCATGAAAAGCCTGCGAAATCAATTCCAAGTTCTAAGGTTTTCAGAAGACAAAGGTTTAAGTTTAATTATATACTTAGATGATGTGGCGTCCATTTGTTCATTTTAATACTGGCTCGCTTTACTCAAAATATTACGGGTTTGTCTTTAAAGAGACAACTTAGTAAGAAGAGACGACTTTTAAAACTTACATAATGTTCATATTCTTTGTATTCATCCGACATGAGATGATAGTATACATTCATTGTCATTATCAGATTGTAGAACCTACCTATCTATTGCATTATGTCATTTGCTCACGTTTATAATCTATCAAAACAATTTTCTAAAACATCGTCAATCTGCAGTCAGAATAGATGATAGAATCGAAACTAAATATTAGTATATATCTAATATTATGAACAAGCCCGGTTCGAATCGCACCAAACATATAGGTATTTGTTACCACTTTATGTAATTTTATTGTAATCTATTTCAATGTACTGTTCAATTGCTCAACTTATTGAAATACAAATTTAATTATCTAATTGTCGCTTCTATCAAAAATACATTAATGAAATAAGATTGTACATCTAAAATAGTCCTGAGAAGACATGATCCTAAGTTGAAACTTGCATTCTGATTTGATTATTATTCATATACTATTAAAGGGACCACGTGCCGAAATACTATAATTTTAAAATTTTATTTTTTACCTAACAATTCCTATGTTACAAATTATAAAAAAAAAAAAAGAAAAGGAAATTATATAAGTTATATATTCCTACCTAATATTCTTGAAAATGAAATACTGCATTTCTAGAAACCCTTGGTTGGAATAGGACGTCTCATGGAAAACCATAGGTCAACTGTCGGATAGAGTGTTTTTTATTTCAAATACTATTGTATTTTTTTTATTTTTTTAATATATAAATAATACGTATATAAAAATCATAATATGTATTTTATTTAAGTAAAAATTTTGTATACCTAATGTCTATATATTAGTTGTGGATTAAAATACCCACAAATATGTATAAAATAACCATTTAATCAGTTCGTTTTATCAACAAATTTTTATTCAGGCATATATATGATTTATTTATTTTATATTTTTTTCTTTAATTTGATTGAATAAATATAATAAAAAATTAGAACTGTCGAGTGTGCTTCCTCTGCTAATATATTAGTCGTAATGTTTAGTAAAAAATACAGACTCATTTTCAAATGGAAACTGTTGTTTTTAATTTTTTTTTTATGAATTTTCCTGCTAAAATAAAAATATATCTGAATTGGTAGATGTAATTTTTTTTTATTGTTACCAATGTCAAACCGATACATATTTTATTTATTTGATTGAAACTCACAATTTTATTCTTTATTGTTAGTGTTGTTAAATCAATATTTTATTTATTTAGATAAAATTAATAATTATATTTTTATTGACATAAAATTTTCAATGATCCCATAACAATACATTTTATATATATATACATATATATTGATAGTTTATTCAACTAAAAAAATTATATATGTATATATATATATATATAAAGTAACAATCGGAAAAGAAACAATGATAAAAATATTACTAATAAAAATAAAATATAAACAAATATATTTTCACTTGCAAATTTATTATTTTAAAAAATTAAAAAGGGCTAACATTTTATTGATGCATAGTATACTTCAAATGGTGGAGATGCATCACCTTGCAAAAGGCCAACCGACCAATCACTTGCGTCAAAGTGACTCAAAGGCTTGATAACATAATTTATGTTAATTTGAAATCTTCTCCTATCATAAATATATTTGAAATGTAGTTTGAAAAAATTCTCATAAGTTATCATACGTTCGATCGAAAAATAATTCAGAACCAAATACAAGTGTTCTCAAGTGAGTATATTTTAACTCGAATCGAGTTTGATCAGATTTAAACTAATTATATAATCACATTATCATATGGTTGATGTACAATTCAAACCAATCACGCAACTAATTTAATTCGATTAGACCGATTTAAATAAGAAAAAAATTTCGATTGAGCTCCCAACAACTAAGGACCCTCAAAGAATCTTAAAAAATAAGTTAAAATAATCCAAGCACCAACCATACTTGCAAGAACAAGAGAGTTTGGTAGTTTAACTTTGCTTATAAATACCCAACTCACATGTCCAAATTTCATTATGTAATAATTCTTTTCTTTGCAGTAAAATGGCTGAAAAAAGCAAGATTCTGATCATAGGGGGAACGGGGTATATTGGTAAATTCATAGTAGAAGCCAGTGCTCAATCCGGGCACCCCACCTTTGCTTTGTTGAGGCAAAGCACTGTGTCTGATCCTGCGAAAGCCAATCTCGTCGAAGGATTCAAGAACTCTGGTGTCACTATCCTCATTGTATGAGTACATTAATTCTTGTCCAATCTTGAACTTTTTATTATTATTTTAGTTTATTTAAGTCGAACTCGAACGAGTTTTGAGCAAATGACGTCATAGTAGTTATGTTCGGAATATGTGTTTGTATTGAGACAGGGTGATTTGAATGATCATGAGAGCCTGGTAAATGCAATAAAACAAGTGGATGTTGTGATATCGGCAATGGGACAGATGCAGTTGGCTGATCAGGTTAATATTATTGCTGCAATTAAAGAAGCTGGAAATATTAAGGTCAGTCGTTATTATTTTTTCAAAAAAAGAAAAAAAATTATACATGTCGCATGTATTTGTCTATAATATTCTACATGATCTATACTTTTTATAAATTGGGAAGACTTTGAAATAACTAATTTTAGTTGTCGAAATGTACATGTGTTAAAATAACTCTAAATATACTTTCTTTTTTTTTCATTAAATGATGTTTTTTCAATTACTTATTTTTATTGACATTTTTTTTAATTTATGCATACTAACTAAAATTAAAAGAACTCGATAGTTTTTATCCAGGGTGCTGCAATTATTAATTATTTATTATGGGGGAGATTTTTATAATAACTATTAAAAATATGAATTACCTAAAATGCCATCCACTATATATTTGTTTTTTCTTCCACAAATAATAATACTTTTGATTCATCAATTTAATTAATAATTTTCTATGTATGCACATTTAAATAGAGAGTTGTGTGTTCTCTAATCTCTTGGCTTAAATCCATGTATATTCAGAGGTTCCTCCCCTCGGAGTTTGGGAGCGATGTGGACCGTGCACGGGCAGTAGAGCCTGCAAAATCAGCATGGGCGGTTAAGGTTGGGATCCGACGAGCCATTGAGGCAGAAGGCATCCCTTACACCTATGTCTCCTCCAACTATTTTGCGGGCTATTCCCTTCCGACATTGATGCAGCCAGGATTGCCCCCTCCACCTAGAGACAAAGTTACCATCTTTGGAGACGGAAATGCCAAAGGTATTCTCTGTCCAAAACTAATATTTGACAAAGACTTTATACTAAAAATAAAAATAATGCTTGAATTAATTAGATTCTACGTTTAGAATTTGAAAAGTTCAAATAGTTAAATTTCTGTAAAACAAAGTACGTAATTTAGCTCTGAGATGCGGATAAGTCCAATTTGGTGCAACAGCCGTATAATTGATTTTGGAGTGATTACAGAGTTTGAATTTACAATTTTCTTAATTGACTATATAATTATTGATTCCAGAGCTGACATCACGTTAGGTGATTTTTGTAAAACTCAACTGGTGTAGTAGGTGATTAGGTAATTAACAGCTATAAATTGTAACTTTTATCAAAATATGATTTTTGACATAATATAATTCTACTACTGAGAAAAGGAATCAAACAGTATAAAATTACGTTTTCAAACACAAAATTTGGTTTACTCAATCACAGGGCCGAACAGATGCTTAATCAACTATTGGCGTAACGAGTTAAGTAAAATACGGCATGGAGTATAATTGCGCGATCTCTATCTTGTTTTATTATTTTCTCATTGCTCAGGGATAAATTCGTCCTTGAAAATGCTCGTAATTATGGATAACACGTAGACATCAAAAGGCAAAATTGATTAATAAGTTTGACCAAAACACCATATTATTTTACACTAACTGGAATCGAAAACGTACGTACACGTATTGAAGGGCAGATGTCTGACCAAACTCGAGAATTCTACAACATTCTCACAACATTAATATTGTGTTAATTTGCAGGTGTGTTCAACGATGAACGTGACATTGCGACATACACCATGAGAGCAGTGGATGATCCAAGAGCCCTGAACAAAACCCTCTACGTAAGGCCTACCATGAACACGTATTCCTTCAATCAAATTGTTGCTTTGTGGGAGAAGCTGATTGGGAAAACCCTCCAAAAATCATATGTTCCTGAACACCAACTTCTCAAACAGATTGCTGGTTTGCAACAATCTCTCTCTCTCTCTCTCTATATATATATATATATATATATGTATATATGGTTTAATGTAATAAATTTTCCCGTGATATTGTAATGAGCAAATTACCCATATAAAAAAAATAATAGCAATTTATCCTCTATATTTTTAAAATAAAGTAATTTACCTCCATGTCTACGGAGGTAAATTACTTCATTTTGAAAAATACCAGGGGTAAATTGATGTATTTTTAAAAATACAGAGAGGTAAATTGCTATTTTTTTTCATAATAGGATAATTTGCTCATTTGTAGCATCACAAGAGGATTACTTGTATTTTTTCATATATATATATATATATATATTAAAATATAATTATTATAAATCACCGACCCGCGATAAATTTTGTGACAATCTCTGATTTATAACCATTATACTTGTAATTATAGTTGTTAGAGATTAAAAAATTGCAACGTGTGACAATTTTGTATTGGATGACAAGTATATGCATTGCGACAAACGCTAATTCTGTCACGAAAGGCATTGAAAATTGATCCTAGCTATATATAACCATTGCTACGAGGGACCTTCAATGGCAAAGTTGTTGCATGTTTATAATTTATCGATCAACAGGTAATAGTAAAAGATCTTGTTAAGATTTTGCGATAATTTTACAACTATATATGTCTCTCTCATTAATACATGTTATCAAATTTTTGTCGCATTAATGCCGTTGCAATTTTATTGCCAATTTTAGGATTAAGTATTTTTTTACGCAAAGTTCAGTCTGTCACAAATTTTGACATTTTTGAACTATTACTCTAACCAAACTCCCATCAAATCTTATAATGATAATTGTGACAAAACTCTTGTCACAAAGTTTGGTCGTCCTTTTGCGACACATTTCATTGTTAGTGGATGTCGCAATTCCGTTGCAGATTCCATTGTAATATGCGACGATTGTTTTCTACCACAAAATTTTTATTGCAATAAAATATTTTTTTTCTTGAATTGTGTCGATTTTCTGATATTTTTTGGCAATGAAAAGTATATATTTTTTTATATTAATTTGATTTTGTGTAATTGTATTGGATGCAGAGTCTCCGATGCCCATAAACATCATATTGGCCATCAACCACTCGGTATTTGTGAATGGAGATCAAACCTATTTTGAGATTGATCCATCGTTCGGAGTTGAGGCTTCGGAGCTGTATCCTGATGTCAAGTACACGACCGTGGAGGACTACCTTCTCCAATTTGTTTGATATCAATAAATAAAATGATGGGCATATACCAACCCAAACCCCCCACCCCTCTCCCCCCTCTATATGTATTGTGGGTTTTGTCTAAATTTATAGGAGATTTATTAAAGAAAATATTATGTTATCTACCTATCAAATTTGATTTTGTGTTTCTATTTTGATTGCATTTTTTTATTTCATTTAACATATACAATATTATGTATACAAAATATTTTCTTGAATAAAGTAGATGACGCAAGTTTAAAGATAAATTTCGTAAATAGTAAAATAAGTTGTACAAGTACAACACTCAAGCATCCTAGCAACTTTTACCAGAATGAGGGATGTGTTGATGCCCGTCTGACTCTCGAAATGGAGTACATGGCCTGAGACACTGTTGTGGCCTCTACGTGTAGATGACATAATTTATACACGTGATATATATATGTGTGTGTGTGTGTGTGTGCGTGAAGTTTGATCTCATAGGATCTAATTGCGTAGAAGAATTAATAACTTTATGATTTTTTTTATTATAGATAATTATAATGGTCCAGAGAAAAAATCATGATAAAAATATAAATTAATCACGGTTGCATAAGGACTATTGGACATTGTTTCTGCTAGTAAAACCAAGATATTAACCATAATTAAAGATCATGACAAATATTTTGGCTAGAATTAAAAATTATGGCAAATGTTTATTAATCGTGGTAAAAAAATTTAAAGTTGCGCATTTGTTTTGTTTCACTATAGTATAAATCATGATATACCACAGTTTTTAAGTTGTTGTCATTAGTGTAGGAAAATATTGATTATTTTTGTAGTGCTAGTGAATGTAAATTGAGTCTTTCTATGAAGAACCCGAGTACGTTTAAATTTGAACAAACTACAATTTACTCCCATATAATTTATAAAACATTCCCAAAAAATAAAAAAATAAAAAAAGAACCCTAACATATAAAAAAATCCCATTAAAAACCCCTATATTTTCTAAAATATGGAAAATTGCCCCTGGACGGTAGTGTGTCACATCGTAGGAGTTGAGGGAATATTTTGCCCTATTTTAAACTACATAGGAGGTCTTTTAATGTTTTTTTTTTCTTATTTTAATCAGAGAGTTTTTTTTTTAAAAAATATTTCATAGATCACAAAAGAATAAATTATATTTTAACCGTTTTTAAATTCATTTGAATTATTATAGTATTCGTAAACTCAAATATCATTGTCCAACGGTATTATTCTCTCAACAACATTTAAATAAACAAATATATACTAAATCTATGGAGAAGTATTAGTTAAAATATTTATAATTTTTTTCAAATTAGAAAAGAATATTTTTAATTAAGGTAAATTTATCATAATTTACCTAAAATGAAATGACAAATTATGATATAAAGTGAACAAGTCAAATCTTGCTCAAGCACTTATGGAATAAAATCTGTTAAGAGATTAATTAGTATGCCAATTCAAAAACATTGACCCCATAATCCACAATCACGTCTACATTCATTTTGCTGACCGCTATTATCACTCACAGTTAAACTAGACATGATTGTGATGAACATACATTGTTAGCCAATGAATATGGACCACTCTCCCCTCCAAATACACTCCTGGATTTTGATTATGATACTATTACACCATGTATCTGGGAAAACATACATACGTTATTCGTAAAAATTACATTTTTGGTCTCATAAAATTGGGAGTCTAATATTTTTAGTCATGTATTTTGTAAAATTTTTAAAATTAATAAAACTTGACACGTTTAATCATCTGTTTTATGGGATTTCTGAAACTAAATATGTTAATTATTTTTAAATTTCATAAAATAGAGGATTAAAAATATTGAACGTATATTATATGGGATTAAATGTATAATTTGGCCTAGCCAGTAGAAGTGCGATTTTGGGCCTCAACTTAGCAAATTGTTAACGCACAATGACGACCATTCTTGTCCCGAACATTCCAGGCTCAACGGAGGGTACTTCCGTAAAATGGGATTTGGTGAGAGGACTCGTTCGTTATATATAGCGACACTTCGCTATACTCGGCATTCAAACTGTAAAGCGCAGCATCAGTTGTTCTGTGTGCCAATAGAATTTCTTTCCAAGAACGAAGGTAGGTATCCAATGGCGGATAAGAGCAAGATTCTGATCATCGGAGGAACTGGGTACATCGGGAAGTTCATAGTGGAAGCCAGCGCAAAATCAGGGCACCCCACATTTGTTTTGCTCAGAGAGAGCACGATTTCTGATCCTGTCAAAGGCCAAATCGTTGAGGGGTTCAAGAATTCCGGGGTTACCATTCTCACTGTATGTATATAGATGTTTGCCTTTGAGTTTTACATGTGAGTGTTGTGTGTGTAAATAGTGGTGATTGTGTGGAAATTGCAGGGTGATTTGTATGATCATGAGAGTCTGGTGAAGGCGATAAAGCAGGTGGATGTTGTGATATCAGCAGTTGGTTTGCAGCAGTTGGCTGATCAAGTTAAGATTATTGCCGCGATTAAAGAGGCGGGAAATGTTAAGGTTTGTTGCTGTGCCTTTTGTTCTTTTGATCCTCCAGTTCTTGTTGGTGAATTGAGTGTTCTCTAACAGTTTGATACAAGTACGTATAATGTTATGAGTTGGCTGATCTGAAGTTTAGAGGTTTGATTTGGGTAAAGATTTCAACTTTTAAAGGGATGTTGTATAGGCTTGCTTGTTTCATATCTTGGTTTGAGCATGTCTTCTTTTTGGTCCGGCTGAGGATGATTCTCGTACTTTTGTTCTTCAATTTTCCAGAGGTTCTTGCCGTCAGAATTCGGGAACGATGTGGATCGTGCTCGTGCTGAAGAGCCCATAAAATCGGCTTTTAGCGTCAAGATCAACATCCGCAGAGCTATTGAGGCAGAAGGCATTCCTTACACCTACGTTGTGTCCAATTACTTTGCTGGCTACTCGCTGGCATCGCTGGTGCAACCGAACGCCACGGCTCCTCCAAGAGACAAAGTAATTATCTTAGGAGATGGAAACCCTAAAGGTATTCACCAATGGGATAATCTAATTTCAGAAATCACTCCGGTTCAAACATGGTATTTGATTGAAGGGTCGACGAAATATGGTGTCTCAATCAGCACAAATGAAATATTTGTTCAATTTGCAAATCATTCTTAATATTGATTCTTGCTAAATGCACCTTATTTGTAAAGTTCTTGAACTTTCTGACAAAGTAGAATTAGGATCTTGTCTTAACATAGTAGGCATGTTTCTTGTTTTCTCATCCTAGGAGGCAATGTTCAGTCATAAAATTGACAAACTTGCTGCATTTCTTGTATGTGATTATAGCTGTCTTCAATATCGAGCAAGATATTGGCACCTACACTATCAAAGCTGTGGATGATCCCAGAACATTGAACAAGGTACTCTACATTAAGCCTCCCAAGAACATATACTCGTTCAACGAGCTCATTCCTTTATGGGAGAAGAAGATCGGTAAGACTCTTGAGAAAGAGTACATCCCGGAAGAGCAAGTCCTTAAGCAGATCCACGGTGAGTAGTCAAAGAAAACTTAAGCTGAATTCTTGATAATTGAATTGACTTACATTTGGATTTGAATCATCATTTTGTTTTAGTAAGGCTTTGAAACTGACTTGTGGATTGCCATTCTGTTACTCCCTCACCTTGCAGAGTCTCCGGCTCCCATCAATTTCTTCTTTGCGATCAACCATTCAATATTCGTTAAGGGTGATCAGACATATTTTGATATCTCCCCGTTTGGGGTTGAGGCCTCAGAACTGTATCCGGACGTCAAGTACACCACCGTGGAGGAGTACCTTGATAAGTTTGTATGAGACTTGGAATGGAGTTCTATACTGGAGAGCCCACATTTGATACATTGGCATTGTTGTTGAAGAAGTTGGTTGTCCTGCTGTGACTTGTGTCTGTTAATTATCTGGTGGTTGTTTGATGTCTCACATTAATAGTCATGTATGTTACAGTGGAAGCTTTCTACTAATAAAATCCAGATTGCCCAATTGATCAGTTGTGTTACAGTTTCAAGTCTATCCCTTCCCTGTCAATCCGTAGGTGCTGTTCTAGTGACAAAACTTTCATGTAAAGTCTGATGAAAGAATACCCATGCAGTTGATTATTTTTCAACATGTATGAAAAGTCTCAAGTCTAATGATTTTGAGCCCTTTAAACAGTAAAAATTGATTTTGGAATATAATAAATTTTGTAGAATTAGACCAACCTAGAAAGGATTATAATATATACGAGTAGGTGTGGCACATTTTATGTATGTGTATAATTTTTAAAATATTTAAAATAAAATATTTTTGTAAATTATATTATTTATTTTTTTATAGAGTTAAAAATATCTTCAAATATATAATAAAAAATAAGATAATATATATATATATATCAGATAATAAAATTAAGAAAACGATAGACCAAAATTATAAGAAATTGGTGACAGAAAAAATTCATTTCACTCTACAACAAATGAATTCTCTTGGGTGAGATCTGGTCTCTATCCATTTTGAGGTATAAAAAATTGGGACTTTATTTACAATTTTACAATAAAATATTATCTCATCAATATTTAAAAAGTTTAGTATGTGCTCAAAAATAAAATGGGTTGTATGTAAATACAAATAAATTAAAATAATATATTTTTTGATAATATAAAAAAAATAAAAATAAAAACCGCATGTTGCAACCCCTCCCAGAAGCAACGTGATGACTTGATTATTTGCCTCCCAATTGCTTTCATTTCACGCATTTGCTTTTGCGCTGGAACCCTTCCTTGCTTTTTTGGCTCAATTACCAAGAATGAATTATTTTTATGGGTTAATTGTATATACATTCTTTTTAAACTATGAAATTATATATATATTTTTTAAAGTTATAGTTACACCTTTTCTCAAAGTAATCCATTTAAACATGTCCTTTCATTAATGTTTGAACGAAAAATAATGACGTTAGCAAAAATATTATATAAATTTTTAACTTTACCCATATTCAATATTTTCATGTCCCCATTTTATTAAGATTTTGATAAAAATGATGATATTAGGAAAACATATATTTCATAAATTTTCAATTTGTCGCTCATTCAATATTTTTATGTAATAATTTTGTAATTGTATGGAATATATATATCTATATTACATTAATCTCTTTACAAGTAAAGAAAATATACAAGAGGGGTTGTGAGTGTAAACTCAAATTTTTTTTTTACAGAAAAAGTGTAATTCCATATTTGCAAATGGGGTCTAAGTATAATTAACCTTATTTTTAATCAAATAATTGTAAGTTCGATTTTCCCAGTTCATCATTATTAGTGAATGATCGGTAAGTAATATCGGTGAAGAATTTATGATTTTTGGATTTGTGGTGATAATCAGAATTAAGGTCACTTAATTTTTAATTTTTTGCTTCCTATAAAAAAAAAAAGAAAGAAAGAAAAGGAAGAGTTTTTGATAAAATGTGACACTTGGACATGATTGTGTTTGTTGGTGGATTCTAACATGACTTTCCCACATGTCATGATAGTGGGCTTATGGTCCATTCATTAACATCTATGCCATCCTCATATTGTGATCTTATGTACATGTCCTAATACTTGGTACTGGACCACAAATTGACAACCCAATTTCACATTATCTACGCCACCAAACGTTATGTCTAGTGATCAAAATCGAATTTCATCATAACAATTATGTCTGTTCAAATTTTAATCAAAACATTTGACAGGATCAAACGTACGCTTTTACCTGTATTTATTTTGAAAATAATTAGAACCTTGATTTGTAATAAATTTATAGCGTAGTGTCTTTACAAGTTTCTTATGAAAACTAAGATCATTGCTCTCTGTGTGTGCGAGAGAGGGAGAGAGAGAGATGCGGTCCTCCCACACGAGATTATGTGCTATCGTCCTCTTTTTCTGTTTTTGTAATAAAAGCAAAAAAAAAAAATAATGACTATAGTGAAAAAACACTGGCAAGAAACATGCAATTAGTTGTAGCATTACAACATGAAATGGATAATTAGGTGTAATTATGTCTTTATATTCCCCTCATAATAGTTAATTACTTACATAAGCAGAAAAGAAGGATAGATTTTGCTTCAGTTTAAAGGATACTGTGCATTTCATTCTTCATATGATATCATGTTGACATTATTACAGTGGTTGAAATTATTGCTTTTAGCATACCAACATTGTTGCACTGTCTTATTTTCAACATTATGATCAAAGAGATTGAGGCACTCACAAGTAAAATTTTTACTCAAATTGAACAAGGGTCGAACCAAATCAGTTATATAGCAATTTTATTATATTTGTTTTATAATTGATAACTTTTTTTGAGTTATACACTAATTACAAAATAAATATATTAACTTGTCATGTAATCACCTCCGATATGACCAAACTCGATTTGAATTAAAATATTTCGAATATTCTGGCCTTGCTTGCAATAAAATTGGACCTTTTTTACTAATTGCATCTCATCCTCACCATTTGTCTTTTCAAGATTTGACCGACGACAACTAATTAGATAAAATGTTATTATGTTTCTCATATTATTGATTTTTATTTTTATATTACAATAATCATATAATAAGTATAATTTTTTTTTGTCTTCAGTTCGAAAAAACGCAAATCAAATTAGAATTGAGTATTTCTCACTACCTCGTAACTTGCTCATGTGTTAGATATTAAAACAGAAACAAATTTCTATTTCAAATTCAACTTCATTAGTTAAACTCCACAAACAAATTTCAGCCCAAAAATGGTGTCTACTTATTCTTTTTCAATTTATTTTGTAATATTTCTTGCTATATGTGTACCTTACTACAGACCAATCCTTGTACCAATATGTGTATTTACAATCATGACATTACTATCCCAGAATGTTAGAAACCAACATCTTCTAACCTCATAAATACAGCTCTACATGACTCCTAAAGGCCACCTGATGCAGGTGCTGGTGTTGGTGCTGGTGCAATTATTGTCGGGACAAGTGCCCTTCTCGGCAATATTAACTTCACCCCTTCCCTCTTTTCGCCTGCAAAAAGAACCCAGATAAAAGAAATATTGAAATTCAGAATACCTAAGTTTTTTTACGTGATTGGCTACTTTTTCTAAGTATACAAATCAACAAGTATAATTTACTTTGTTAAAATGATGAGAAGTGAAAAACGAGCAAGATTAATAATCTTACACCCCCTTCGAAAATGTTGAATTACAAACTCCCGTTTATTTGTAAACATTGCACTTGAGAAGGGGGTGTGGCTGTATAGATACGTAATGAATCCCATACCATGAAATTGAGTGTAAAGATTAGCAGAGGCGGATAGTCGAACGAGTGTTGGAGTGATGATGGTGAGGAGAGCCCAAAAGAACAAGATAAGAACGTACGTTCTCCCACTCATTGGTGGCAAAAAGAGTTTAATTTGGCAGCCACTGGTTGGGTACATGAAAGGGGGTTTTATTGGTTTGAAGCTGCAATGGAAGTTGAAGAAGGCCTATTCTTACTTAGCTGGCTATGCACAAGAACCAACCAAATTTATGTTGTCAAATGTTAAAAAAATACGATACCACAGTTCCCATCTTGGGGAGTGGGATATAAATATAAGTAAACATGTTTTCTGTCCTAAGCACGACAAACATCTTTGACAATGTAAACTTGTGATTTCTTTGCATTTGTTTGGTGGAAGTTGTTGCACCAAATGTGTCCGTGTGTGTCTGCGCGCGCGAACATGACTTGGGATCCCTGTGGAATCTGTGGGCCAAGTCAAGGTTTATTCGACGGTTGAACCTTATTTATGATGTTATTTTTCATGTTTTCATAGGGCCAGGCTGGGCCGGGCGGGCTTCTAATCAGAAATCAAGAGACTTTATTGTAATTTTTGCACTAGTACCCAATATTTTTGGCTACTCCAAATTTTCGGTTTCAAGTTAGTGGTTATTGTGTATTCCATTTAACAGGGTGAATACGAGTACATTCAATGTTAGGTATAATGAGAATAAGATCCTCAAAAAATCTCTTGTCATCCTGTGAACTTTAAATTGTATGAAATTTCATGTTCGATTTTTAAGTGGGGCATGATAACAATCGGAAGTCGGAAGTATGATTCTGCAGTTTGAAAGTGTATCATGCGACGATGCCATGTGCATCATGAAAACATATCAAGTGTATGATCAACCCAATGAGAGAATCTTTGTAAGGGAATATATTGGAGTAGGCTTCGTTTTGTGAAAGAGATTTTATTCGGAATGTCCAAGATTCAACAATAAAATAATTTCTGAGGAATTCCCCGACCTTGTCAGCGTTGACAATCAATTCCAGCCCGAACAACACTGTCTGGTTGACATTAGTATTGCATTATCGCCACCTCTGGAAAATCCATGAACCAGCAATCTCCTATTCCGATTTACAGAAATCAAGAGGAACAGGCAGATGGGTGGCAGTTCTCATAATTACAGTATATTGCAGAAGAAATTCAAGTAGCCTGAGGTAGGATTAACAAGAAGAAAGGTATTTGAGTTATGTGACTTGAGCAACACAAATGTGCGATGCAGATTCGCCTGAAACCTAGAACTATCCTAGTCCAGGTCTTAGTGACAGCAAAAGGTAGTCCGTAACCAAGTCTATCAGAAAACAAATATGTTGCTTTCGACAACACAAGTGTTCAGCAATCATATGTTACTGCTAAAGCAGTCTCCTGGACTACTAAGATACCAGAAACAAAGTAAAATCAGGAAATGAGAAAAAGGCACCAAAGAGTAGGAAGATCTTAGTATGTAAGGTGCAAATTCCTGAGGCAATGGCAACTGAGGAGCTTCGGTCTTGTTAAATAGAAGCAAAGAACGAGAAAGAAAGACGTTTAGAGCCCCTTATGAAAAGCAAACTGCCAGCATTGCTTTTTGATGCATCTAACATAATATGATGTGTCCAAGTTCAGAAATATTTTTAAAAGAAAAAAGAAACAGAACTATAAAGTTGTAAATGTACTCAGAAGACATACCTCTAAGCTTCCTGGACAAATTCCCAGAGGGAGTCCGCCTGTAATCTCTTCAATGCGTCACCTGGAACTTTCTGGAAAATTTAAAATCAAAGAGAAGTTTCTTTGCAAAAAGAGTTTAAAGATTGTACTTTATCACAACTACCCATGAAACACAGTTCGATGTGTAGGAGACAAATTCCAATCTCAGGCACGGGCAACCATGTCGGAAGGGAAGTAGAAACGTTGTCATTTTGTGGCTTCCATGTTGTTTATGCCAAACTTATGATGTTGACATTAAAATACAATATTCATCTTAAGAACAAAAAGATCAAATCATAAGTTTTGTGGACATCAACAGGATAGAACACCAACACGACTATCAATTAAACCGTCGGCTTCCAGCCATCATAATTACAAGTCATGTTTGTTTTTGTGTTTCTGTTAGCAAGTTATATACAAATTACACGTTTGAGTCACATGTTCACTTCAAAAACTTCATGACATTGTGACGAACTCCACATACTAATGCGTCCCCCCAAATTCAGTCTTTAAACGAACCACTAGTACTTTCAGCAGACCTCTTCCCAGCATACCTCTGTTGAAATGCACAAAAGCTAGGGAAGTCATTACATTCAGTGTTCAAGAGTAAGGAAGAAAGTGAGAAGGAAGACAAAAAAGGGGCAATAACTGCAACAAACTGAAACATTTAAGAATTAATTAAATAAGACTAAAGATGTCACCTGCTTCCCAAAGTTGAATGGGACGTATCTATATTTGATCATATGAGTAATCTGCCTCTTCATAGTGAGGAAAAACAGAAAAACCCAGTAAAAGAATAAAATGGGCCAGAATACAGGGACATCAAATATAGAGAAGAAGGTCATGAGGAAGGCAACACAGAAAGCCTTTGTAGTTGCATACCTGAAATAATAAGGCAATTAGGTAATAGTCTTTGCTAAGAGAGAAGCAAAAATGGAAGTGAACAAAACTAGTAACAGGGTGATACTGGAAATATGAGCCGCTAGTAGAAATGCTCCAGGTCCCAGTAAATTCTTTTCTTCCTATGCTTAGAGCGCTGTGATCTTTTATTCAAGAAACACTGAAATACCACAAATTACAGTTTGTCGTTCTTATTAACTGTTGCTCATTCTTAGCGCTCATATCAGTATTGTGGTGTGCTGATTATTTAGCTGAAATTCAACACAAACTAGATATAACATGCAGCGTCAGAATTGCCACTTGTGCCAGAGAGAAAAACGCAGAACTCCTAGTTTAAATATGAAAGCGGAAGAAAAGATTCACATACAAAAGCCACATCTATCTCACCAGAACTTGAATTCAGGCAGGCGACGGACAAAGGGCCTAAATTCATCAGTTTCTTTAGTTGGCAAAGAAGCCCCATCTAACACTTCAAGCTCTGGATCAACCTTCGGAGACATAAACCCAATCAACAAATTCAAGATATAGATTCCCAGGCCATATGAGATAACATAAAACCCCTGTACATAATAAACACGCAAGACATATATTGCTGCCGCAGCAAGTGTTCCAAGCCACCTTTTGGCTATATGAGGAGCAGACCTATCCAAATAATACTGAAACGCCCTGGAAAAATCATTTCTCCACTTCGCCAATGGTGACACTGGCGAGGCACCATCACTTCCAACATCTTCCATTTACATCCACTGAAACAAAATTACCTTATCAATCCAAAGTAGCATAGACGATTATTTCGATGCCAACTTCATAACATTTTTATTTAACAAATAAGAAGTAAATTGTCTTTGCACAAACAATAAGGGTTCCTGGCAAATGTCTAAATTTCAGCACATCCCACCATAATGGGAAAAAAGGCAACAAAAACAACAAACATAAGTAAATAAAAGCTCGGTCCTCTACTGAAATTAAGGCACTCTGAATTGGCTTACAGCTCTTCACCATATTTTATGCAACCCAAAATACATTAAATCACTTGTACAATTCCCATAACCAGCTCAACAGAACCATTCAATTCTTCTGCAACTAATAAAATATCCATTTTTCATCCACATTTTCAACAGTAAAACATACCCAGTAATCATAATTAGTTCCAAAATCCCACACCAACTTCATACCAAGTCAACTAACAGAAACCCTTCAAAATCGTATATTCTGCTCAACAATTCATCATATATACGCACTGTAAAAATGAATATTAGCAAGTGAAAATCGATACAAAAATATACGAAAAAATAGAAAACAAAATAAAAATGAGTTAGGCCAAAGATGATTCGAAATCAAACCTTAATTGTGCGAGAGGCGTATAGTGTCAGGAGAGCAACGAAATCAGACTGCTATTGGTTATTTACAGTTCTCGTACCTGAATTCTTTCCTCTTAGTTTAGTCTTGAAAAGTCGCAGGAACAACCCCACAAGTTCCCAAGTTTTCAGTTTTATGCTGGACCCCTGGAGTTTAAGTATTTACACTTATGCCCCAAATAAGTTTATATAGTTGATTTCTTGATAATTTTGAAATTTTTCTAGGCTCAAATTTAGTTATATCATTTGATATTAATTTAGGTATGTTGTATTAAAATTGAGTAACAAATCTATTAATATCTGAGTTGATCGGAAATTCAGACTTTAATCATTATATTTAAGTTTGTATTTTTTGCTTTTTTATTATATTATCTCCTTATAAATTATAATTATTTTGCACTATATCATACTTAAAATAAATTAATAAAATAACAAAAAATTTGTTTTCTATAAACATTTTTAGTTTAATATTTTATTTGATCTTATTTTGATATAATAAAATAGCATTGTTTTATGATCTACGTTAAAATTTGATATAATTTATGAATATTTTATTGTTATTTAAAAAATTATAAATACATCCATCAAATAAAAATAATTATATAATCGTCAAATATAAAAAATTATCACTTTATTCTTGTTAATTTTTTTAAAAAAATTGGAATTATTACAAAAATCGAGGGTGGTAACATAAAGAGTCCATTGAAAATATTAGTTTATAAAAAGTTTATTAAATTATAATTCAAAAGGCTTTTTTGGACAATTCACTATAGAAAATAAATAAAATATAATAAAATGATTCATTATTAGACAAATTTGATATAAGAAAAATATTTATAATTTTTAAATAATAAATATTTGTAATAATACTGATTTATCCTATTTTTTAAAATGACTGCTTAATTCCATGACTTTCCAATTGTGAAGGAAAATCCAAAAATACCCCTCCAAGTCCAAAGGGCATCCAGCACTTCTTCCCTGCCCTATTGCTCGCTCCATCCAACTCCCAATAGCCCGCAGAGCAGCTGGAGAACCCCATTAACTGTTCATCTATCGGAAGCCCTTTTCATCACAAAACAAATCAAGATTTCCTCAAATCATATCCGATACAAGAAACAAGTGAATTTCAATTAAAATGGGGAGCTTAGGAAGAGCGATTTACACCTTAGGAAACTGGATTAGAGTGACGGGTCAAGCCGTGGATCGAGTGGGTTGCCGCCTCCAAGGAAGCTACTATTTTCAGGAACAACGTAAGTCACCTATTGTTTTATTGTTTCAATTTTCATGTTCTCGGCTCAACCCAGAACCCACATTTCCACTTCATTGTACTTTCTGATCCGATAGTCATTTTGGCACATAGTTTCAGACTTAGGTCAGTATGTGATATGCGGAAGGTAAATGTTGTTGCTTTTGTCTGGTAATTAAAAAAACTTCTCTCGGGTGGGGTGTGGAGGTGTGGGATAGTGGATATAGTGAGAGGTGAATGATTCTTTTTGGTAGAAAGGGGAGGGAAAATGTTAAGATGATAGAAAATGGGGAAATAGGCAGCGATGATTTTCACCTTCGTGGTATTGTGGGTGAAAAATAAAATTACAGAAGTTAGTTGTGGGTTGCTCGCTGATTTGACATTTGGATGCATTGTCTTCCGTGTTACACCAATTTGTAGAATGGTTTGAACATTTTGGTGAAAACTGTTTGAGTTATAAAGTACTGTAAAGATTTCTACGTGCTGGAAAGTGATCATCATTCATCAAATGAGGAAGGCATTACTGCTGGATTCAGATTAAAGTGGAAATTTGACGGATAATGATGCTAATGGTGATTTGGGTTTTGGGGATCTGATTGATTCTTGAATAAGCGTTCTTGATAAAGAAGACTGGAAAATGAACAATAGGTAATACAGACAGAAACAATGTGCAACACTCTAGCATGGAAAGCTGACTAGACTTTCTCTGTTTTTCCAAATTAGTCCTTCTTGTGAAATCCGTAGAAGTTAAGGAGGAGTTGGTATTGAGTTCCCCAGCCGCTTTCAAATAGAGATGACAATGGATCTGGGTTAAACCCAAACCAAATCCTGCAGCCGCCTGTTTGGGGAGGGTTTTGGATTAATAAATGGGGTCCTGGGTGGGTACTGGTTTTTGTTCTTCTGGACCTGGTTGGGTTCCTCGGAGCTGGTCCATTTCGTAATTATACATATATACTGTATGACGTCTTTATAAGTTCATATACTGAGCTTTAGGGTTTCCACAGTTCAAATTAATCTTCTTTGGTCCATATTTCTGAATTGTTTGTTAATTGTTATGTCTCTTGTTTCTTCTTTTGCCCTCCATCGATCATACATGCCACATCTATCCACATGACTACCACAGCTAGTATGTCCCCATCACTGAAGACCATCAATAGCATGAAAAGAAAAATCTAGCAGCACTATGGCCTGCTGCACCATCTTTCCATCATTCTCCACCAGTTCTCATTATTTCGAAAAGACGAAATCTGATGATGTACCATACTTGTGGAAAGGGGCATTATATCTTGTGGAATAAATTTTTATCTCCCTCCAAAAATTGATGCCTCAATGTTTTTGCGTTTTGTCATAAACTTAAAGGTAAATTACAACGATCTCCTCTAAGGTTTGGCATAATTACGAATACTCTCTTGTTGTTTGAAAAATTACCAATACCTCCATGATTTTAACGGTTGTCTAACAATTAGCCCAATCCGTTAGGTTTTCATTCATTTTTTATGATGAATCTACCAAAATGCCCTTGTGGATTAAAAATTATAATTTTATTTATTTTTTTAAATTTTTTATGGAGTAAGTGGATAATCTTTTTATAATTTTTAAAATTTTTTCATCCACCCCATTTGATTTCTTTTATAAGTTTTAAATTTTTTTAAAAGAAAAAACAAAAAAATACAGGCAAAGTTTGACAATTTCATTCCTCCATCTAAGTATTACATAATTTCATCAAATATCGGGGGGGGAGGGGTGTATTCGTAATTATGGCAAACTTTAGGGGAGGTCGTTGTAGTTTACCCTAAATTTAATATACTTCTTGCAGCCAAACTTGGGTTTGATGGGTTTGCCTGGTAGGATCCATCAGGTTTGAGCATCAATGTGTGAGTTGAGATAGGGGCTGTTAAGAAAGGAGCTCGGTTGGGTCCCCCACAGGGCGTGTCTTGGGTTTTACCCGGCCCACCACTTTCCATTTCTACCTACAAATTTGAAGATTCATAAAATGTTGACCTTTTCTCAATGTGAAAATCCGTTAATCGCATTTTGACTAAGACTTTAAAGTATTTCCTTTTGGTCGTATGCGGGTGCTAGAAATGCAAAGCATTACGCAATCATTTCTAAGTACTTCTATATATTCTTTTCAATATTCAATACATTCCATATTCATAGTGACAAGATCTTAGAACTTGAAATGTGAAGAAGGCTGGGATCTTTTTGTTTTATATCATTAATAATAAAATGTAGGAGTTATAAGTTTTTGGGTGGAACTTTCAATCCATAAGGTCTGAAACTAAGCTGGAAAGATAATACATGAGCCTGATGTTAGCAACCAGTGCTGTATGCTTCAGTGGGTGCCATCTACGACTCAGACTTGGAGCCTACTTCATATTTATGACCATGCTTCTTTCATGCACTATCTGCTTTAGATAGGAAAACGTGAAGTTGCATGGAAATTTTCAGTTGATCTGGAGTGCATCTCAATTTAGCCTGCGCATGATGAAATTTCTTACTGATGTATGTTCATTTTGCTTCTTTGTTCGAAAGAATAATGGTAGAGACACGCGTGTACTTTTTGTCATATTAGATCTCTTTTTTGTTTTCTGACGCTTGGTAATGATGCATTCTTAATTATTTGATCAGCTCTCATTCCCCTGCAGAAACTTACACTACGTTTGATTCACTTTTTAGACTAATTTTCAGTTGGGCTAAAATGGCCATATGTTTGGTAATGGAAACTCGGGTGAACGTTGCATAATTTGAAGTTGACTCAAGAAATAATTTTGCGCAACTTTGCTACACCACAAATGGTCAAAATTACTAATTGGGTTCCAAAACAAAGCCTTAATTTTCCTTGTATATCTTATAACTAGTTTCATACTTCCGGTTCATGAGACAATCAGGTGGAAATATTGATTCTGACACCTTATTGCATGGCTGTACTGCATTTAGTGCTTTAAAATATCCATAATTTCATGATTCTTTTGTTAAAACACCTTCTACATTTTTTTCCTTTCTTACAGTTTCAAGGCATCGGACCCTGATGGACCTCCTTGATAAATCTCCCGTGGTCGATAAGGATGCATTTATTGCCCCAGGTGCCTCTGTCATTGGGGATGTTCAGGTTGGACAAGGATCATCCATATGGTATGGGTCTGTCCTTCGAGGTAGGTGACTGATTAAGAAGTCACATTAGTTGGTGGATATGATATTTCCTTGATATTGATGTTGAAACAAGTGTAGTTTCTGCATTCAGTAACCTACTTCTGTTTAATAAATAAGCATGTGAATTTCAGTAACCTACTTCTGTTCAGCCTCATCTATATATTTCAACTGAAATTCAATTAAATGTTGCTGCTAAAACTATACACGAGTTCTCAACTTTTGTTATTGAAATTTTTTGTAATAAAATAGTGACCAGGCTTGGTACCTACTGTACATTTTATGTTACATACATAGCTTACTCATTATATGGATTTAAAGTATGAGATATGATATTAGAGAAGAGAATGTCATCGAAGACCTACTGTCAGTAGCAACTCGACATCATCACCTCATGAACTGTTTTTCATCCTTGTTCAGGTTTGTGCCAAATGAGTAGAGTAGATGCTTGTGATATTAAGACAAGCTACATTTCTTGAATGCTTGTGCTGAAGATTTTGTTTTATCACTAGCATGTAACTCAATAATGGACATCTCTTGTCTCTGAGATCCCATTTTTCAATGTACGACATGCTGGGTCTGGGATGAATTCATATTATGAGTTCAGATTCTTTTCATGTTTTCGATCCAAGTTTGCTCTTTGCTATCTGGTTTACTTTAAGTGCCAAATAAATTGAGAGGATTTTCAGAAGACTTAGAGGCCTTCTCTAAATTAATTGTTTCAGATTTTCATCTAGTTCCTCAAGCAAAAGTGAGTATCTGCATTACTTTTCTTTAAGTTGGCTTCAACATATTCCAAAGACTAGAGACCTGGAAAATTCTGTTAGCTTCTCAAGGAATAAATGTTGGGAAGACAACAAAGTTAATAGGAAAAAGAGTAATACTTTGTTCTCTTTGTGATACAATTTGATTAGTGTACCTCTTTCGTGGACACAGGCGATGTGAACAGCATTCATGTTGGATCTGGAACTAACATTCAAGATAATTCCCTAGTGCATGTGGCTAAATCTAATCTAGGCGGGAAGGAACTACCAACTATTATTGGAAATAACGTCACCATTGGTGAGTGCTCTTGCTTGTTTTCCTTTGATATTTTAATTGCAAAATTTATATTGTTATGGTTTTATGTCTATTGTGTCAATTTTACTATGAAAATATGTTAAGACTTCATCCTAGTTTCTACTGATGGTAACCTAAAACTTGAATGCACAGGTCATAGTGCAGTTATACATGGCTGCACAATTGAGGACGAAGCTTTTGTTGGAATGGGAGCTACCCTTCTTGATGGTGTGGTTGTTGAAAAGCATGCCATGGTTGCTGCCGGATCGCTTGTGAGACAGAATACTAGGGTCCCTTACGGGGAGGTAGGCCATTCGATTGCCATATACCCAATTTTAAATTCCAGAATTTGTGGGCTTTGACGTTGTTCTCCTCTGCAGTTCTTTTCGTTAAATATCTTTTTGCCTTTTTGGTGCAGCGGCTTCATATAATATGTAGTGAAATTAACATTACCTTGCCAAATTTCGTGATTTATCTATAAACTTCAGTGTCTCTGCCTTCGTCTTCAAACTAGTAGCTGTGGATATGTTGGGTTGCCATCGAGTCCTTATCTCATATTTACAGAGCAATATTTAGAAGATGTATAATCCTGGAATTCTTTGGTTTTCTTCCCTGAAAATATAAATTCAGAGGACCAGGCATATCTTACACCATAACAAGTTCCATGTTCATCAGCTCCTGCTACATTGTTTCTAGCTTATTTAGATAATTGTTGGCTTGGATGATGAATCTACAGAAGCTCTTAATGCTTCTCAAACTCCTCTTAGTTGATTGATACCACACTGATGACATTAATACCATCCAACTATACTCTAGTTGCTCGACCTAAAATTTGAGTGTTGTTCTGATATTAACTTGGAAAGTAGAACTTTTACCATTCGAAACTTGTGTATGACAGGTGTGGGCAGGTAATCCAGCCAAGTTTCTCAGGAAGCTTACTGATGAAGAGATTGCGTTCATCTCCCAGTCAGCCACCAACTATATCAATCTTGCTAAGGTTCATGCTGCTGAAAATGCCAAGTCCTTTGAGGAGATTGAGTTTGAGAAGATGCTGCGCAAGAAGTTTGCTCGACGAGATGAGGAGTATGATTCAATGATTGGTGTTGTTCGTGAAACTCCACCAGAACTCATTCTTCCAGACAACATCCTGCCTGATAAATCCCAGAAAGCAGTTCAATGAGACAGTTTTGCCTTAAATTTTGCTGTCTGGAAATTTTATACCGTAGGGATATCTGCTCCGTGCAGTAATGTAATAAACGGTTCGTCGTTCATACAAATAAAATGCAAGAACTTGTTTAGGGGTGGATTTATTGAACCAACGGTAGTCGAACATGTCGACTCGTAGCTCGGTTTTAACCATGGTTTGTAATAGCAATATGCATGAGAATGTGCTGCTTTTCTTGTACGTGGAATACCTATTGATCACTGTGGATTTTGGAGAATCAAATTTATTTCAACAGATGATGGACTTGTTATTTGAGTTTATGTTTCTCTCTAATTTCAAGACTTAGGAGGGTGTTTCGCTAAATTTATTTAAAATATCTATAAGCTTTTAAAGTATTTAAATAAAATACGATAATACAATTTATACGCTATAAGTAACCATAATTTTATAATTAATATAACTAAATGGAGAAATTTGTTAAAATTTTAATCCTAAGTCAGGAATTCTTTTCGTTTTTCCTCAAGGTATTTACAAGCTCAAATTATCTAATTTTTATAAGCTCGTTTTTATAAAACTTCGCCAAAATACTTTTTAATATCTTATAAAATTTTCAAATAACTTATAAAATATTTTTTAAGTCTACCTAAACACCCTCGTAATCTCAAGAACAACTAAAAACAATCTGCGTAAGATCAAAGGATTTAAATGTAATTTATTTTTCTATAATATTGGAAATGAACAAAAAAAACTCCTATAAAAAAATAACAAATTAGTCTTTTGTATTTTTAAAAATGAAATAAAATACCTCTTTATCAATAATTTAGACAGGGAATATTTGCTTTGTTTTTTAAAATAAAGAAATATTTCATTATTATTTTATATTTTTTTCTTTTTTTTTTGCTCTTTTCCCATGTGACGTGGCTAAATAGCGTTTTACTCTAAAATCAAATCTGTTGGAGGCAGGATAGCCGCTTCTGAGTGGATTGGTTGATTACCTTTGTGTGCAGTGAATTGATTCAACTGACCATTTTGAACGTTTAATGAAAAGAAATTCCCATTGGAATCTGAATCTCTGTGGCTATTACCTAATCCATGTGCACAAATCATTTTCATAAAACCTAGATTCTTTTTTTTTTTTTTTAATACGTTCAAATATCAATTGTTGATTAATTTCAAATCAAAAAATTATATTTAAAAAAATTAAATTAAAAATATATTATAAAATAAACATACATCGATATTTTTTAAATTTGAACCCACAACTAGTTAGTTACGAACTTTAACCGTACTATTTATATTAAACTCCATCATATAGAAAGGAGACTTCCAAGACAAAATACGGTTAGAACCACATTAAAAATATCTTAGTAAATAACCATCTAATGCCTAAGTCAAATAAATCGTAAGGATCAAGAATTCAATGTCATAAAAAATGTTAGGCAACAAAAATTGTACTTGGGACATGACCGACGGCTATTTATAAATTTCACTCAATTCGTACGATTTTCACATGGGCTATCGATACGAAGGCCATCAAATGGTCACAATGGATCCATACATATTAAGTTTCAAAAGTACAGAACCAGATTGTATCAACTCGAAATAAATGGTATGGGTCCAAAAATGAGTCGAGTGCATATATTTGTATTACGACCCTTGAAGAGATTACATCCTATCGAATATATTAGTAATAATATTAAATGAAAATATTATAGTATTAATCATAAAAGGAAAAGAAAAATAGGCTAGTGTTGTAGAGTAGTAGGATGGGTAGTGGGTAATAATATTATGATGAAGTTTAAAATATTGTGACATTATTGCAGATGGAATCTTGAAAAGTATGATTGGCTGATTGCAAATTCAAAAAGCCAAAACATCGCCCGTGATTTCAGCTCACTTGCTTGTCTTTTTTTTGGGAATTTATTCTATTTTATTTTTATTTTCTGTATTTAAGAAAGAAATATATATATATATATATATAAATAATTATGAGAGTGTCAATCACTGAAGCTTCTCTTTTTGTACTGTTTTCTGATATATTGTAGTTGGATTTTATTATGAATCCGTCGCACTCGCCGCTGTTGTTGACAGTTTAATCATTTCACCACAAATAAAAAAGCAAAAGTGCTACTCTTATTATCAATAAAACAAAGAAAGTGCAATTTCAAAGATACTCAAAATGTTCCTCCTTCACACAAAGTGTTTGCGGCGTTTTCTTTTTAAAATAAAATAATAGAATAAATTACGCCAAATACATATAAGGACTGTGATAATTATAATTATCTACTTATTATTTAAAAAGTTATATAAATAAAATTAATAATTATCTAATAAATATATTTTCGTGAGCTCATTATAGGAGGTATTTGTTAGACAAAAATTAATTTTAAAAAATATTTGTAATTTTTCAAATAACGTATGATAAACTTTATGGAAGCTCCACGTAATTTATCCTAAAAAAGTGTATAGAGATAGCTACGTTTTTTTTATTTTAGTTTTTAATATGATTTTCTTTATCTAATCTTATACATAATTTAAGATAAATTAATATATATATATATATATATTGTCTTTATCGATTCAGAACCTCGATTTTTATTATCCTTCGCTTGTTAATATACTTTAGAAAAGTCGTAATAACCCACACATTAGTGGAAATTAACTTTTTTTAATTTGTATAAAAATAAAAATTAATTATAAGTAGCTGCATAGCCATAGGATCTTAACATATATTTATGGCTGAAAACAGAAAATAAACACACAAACACTGTTTCTGGGAAAGATCCATCAAACAGCCAACTGAAAACGAACAAAGAGGGGACTGTAGAAGAGCAGGCGAGTGTGGATGTGAATAATACAGAGAGTTGAGATGCGGAAAAACATTCTTGTCCTTTTCTTGTTTGTAGGTTTTTGTAAAGTTTATGGATTTTCAGAGGCTGACTGGATTACATGTTGGCACTCAGATCTCAATCATGTCCCATCATCTCATCACTTCTGTTAACGTTATTTCTTTTTTTTTTTTTTTTTTTTTGTGGGCGTCCCACATAAAATTAAATATAATTAGGAGGTTCTGAATTCAAGTATCGTGAAAAATATCAATATAATATTTTAATATATTAAATAATATAACTGACAAAATTTTTAAGGAAAAAAAAAACATTATAGGAAATGCGATGATCAAGAATCAAGATCTAGTTATATAATATGATAAATTTTAACTTACATAGAGTTCAGTCAAATTTAAACCAATTACACGGTAAGTGTAATATAATTATGATGTGGATGGTGTGCAATACAAAGGGAATAGTCAATCACAACTCACATGATTAATGTAGTGCGATTACTTGAGTTCGATCAAATTTGATTTTCGTAAAAAGAATTCAAACTTAAGTGATTAAAGTAGACATTGCATCATATTTTAGGACATAAAATATAAGAAATCGTTTTCCCACATAAAAAAGATGACTAATTTGATAAAATTACAAACTTAAGAGACTTAAATGAAAAAAATAATAATTAAATTGACCATTTTACCCTTCAAAAAATCAAAATCAGTCATATTTTCATCAATAAATTATCAGAGCGACCAAATTGAGATAAAAATTAAAATTTAAGATACTGAAAGTCAAGAAATGAACTTAAACGATTAAATTGATTTTAAATGCAAACTTAAAGGACCAATTATACTATTTGCCGTTAATATAATGTCATTATTGCTTGAAAGTAATCCTCATATAAATATCATCTGTAAATAATAATCAAAGTAGATTAAAAATTCAAAAATACTATTTTTTTATTTACATTATAAAATATATTTAATTGAAAATAAAAAAGTAATATAGCCCTACATAGCACCTTTCTATCCTAGCAATATTTTTGGTCATGAACTGCAGACTTTAAGATAATTGCTCTGAGTTTTGTTTGAAGCATTAGAGTATAGAAGGAGCATGAATTCTTGGTTCCTTTCGTGCTGCTTTGTAAGCTACGATGCCTTTCAATTTTCTGTTTTAAATTCTACACCATTCTTTATTTTATTTGATCTATATAAATTTATATGTACGTAAAATTTACGTTATCTATAATATTTAAATAAATTATGTATGCCATATTTATATATTAAATAGAACAGAAGATGCAATATGATTTAAAGTGAAAAAATTCGTTTTCAGCTTGACTATATCTAATAGTTTTTTATTAGTTATATATACTTGATAATTATTGATTAGTTACACATATTTAATTTTAATAATTGACGCGTATAATTATATTGATTGTGAAATTTGTGAACTCATAATTTTGTTGTTTGTTATTTTGAAGTTTTTGCACATTTTTGTTATGAACTTATTGAATTATATATATATATTCTTTTTATGCTTTGGTGGTTTGCAATTTGTTCATGAAGCAGGGACTGGAATTGAAATTTTTACTACTAATTAAGATTGGTAGGACAAAAATTTATTATCTAAGCAATACTATTTTTGGGCACATATTCGAAAACAGAGAAACAAAAATAAAACCATTATTTATTGTAAATAAGAAAAAGTAACCAATTTAGTGATTTTTTATAAAAAAGATCAGGATAAAAAAAAAAAAATTTGGAGAGAAAAACTTTCAAGATAATTTCCACTAAGTTTTTTCTTTTGTAAATTGACATCCATCCATCTGTGGGTTTTTCTCTTTTACTTTTTAGGAGTGATAATTACATTATTTTTTAATTAGTACATACATCAATATATTTTCAACATATATTCAAATTAAAATTAATAATGAAATAATAAATTACAATAAACTCATTTAAAGTGAAGTAAACTCCTATACGTCTGATCGAAATTAAACCCACAAATTTTAAAATTTGTTCATAGAACCTCAACAGTGTTGTTTATTGAATCAGTTGATGGATTATATTTTGTATTGCAATTCTAGTACACATTGATCGCCGATGGTAGTTGTAAGCAGTGGTACTAATTAGTTTCAGATGATTCTTGAGACAGGCTTTAGACGTGGGGACACTGTTAAAATTTGAGGTGTGGGGAATAGAGTATATTCATGACAATAAATTAGAGAAGGAAAAACTAGGCTTTATTCATGTAAAAACTCAAGTACTAAAGTTACAGAAGTGTGAGACTATATATAAAGAATAGAGTCCTAGCTAAAGAAGAAAACTAACTTACTTTGAACTCTAATTGCCAACAGACTCAACAAATATTAAATACTGGAATACTAATGAAAAACAAACACTGAGAACAAAGGGATAAGTACAAGTAGAACTTGATAAGTACAAGCAGAACTTGCTACAGCTCCCCCCTCAAGATGGAGCCGAGGAAGCGAGGCCCAGCTTGCAAAGAAACCGTCTGAAGTCAGCAGCAGGAATGGACTTTGTGAAAAGATCAGCAATCTGATCAGACCCTCGAATGTGAGAAGGAGAGATGAAGCCAACGTTGAATTGATCTCTAACAATGTGGCAGTCGATGTCGAGATGTTTGGTGCGCTCGTGAAAAATGGAGTTGGCAGTAATGTGGATGGCATGTTATCGCACCAGAAGGGAATAGGTAGCGGAACAGAGACATGGAGGTTGCGCAACACATAGGAAATCCAGAGGAGTTCGCAAACAGTAGAAGCCATATTGCGATACTCAACCTCAGCTGATGAACGCAAGACGGTGGTTTGTTTCTTGGTCTTCCAAGAGATGAGTGACGATCCAAGAAACACACAGAACCCGGTAACTGATCGTCGAGAGTCAGGGCAAGAGGTCCAGCTTGCATCAGAGTAAGCGCTAAGAGTTTGGGAGGTAGTGGAGGGAAAGAAGAGGCCAGTGGACGGAGACCCCTTCAGATAACGAAAAACATGAAGAGTTGCATTCCAGTGAGAAGATCGAGGTGCCTGGAGGAATTAACTGAGCTGTTGGACAGCAAAAGAGATGTCAGGTCTTGAAAAGCTAAGATACAAAAGGCGACCCACAGCCGCCGAAAATGATTTGGATTATCAAGTAGGGAGCCGTCATCCTGTTCTAATTTGAGACCTGGTGGTAACAGGGTAGAAACAGGTCTGGCTTCAAGCATTGAGGTAGCAGCCAGAATATCCTGTAAGTATTTACGTTGGGTGATCTGTAGGCCATGAGGAGATCGGTCGAGTTCGAGCCCAAGAAAGTACTTAGCCGGTCCGAGATCTTTGATGGTGAATAGACGATCAAGAGTCCAAAGTAGAAGTAGACGACCCAGTGAGAAGAATGTCATCAACATAGACCAACAAGGCTGTGAGCTCGCTTGAGGTCATTGCTCGACTGTTTGAAACCAAAAAATAGCAACTGATTTGTAAGCTCCAAATTCCACTGTCTGGAAGCCTGTTTGAGCCCGTAAAGCGATCTCTCCAACTTACAAACATGTCCAGCGGGAACGCCAAGGAGACCTTCAGGGGGATCCAGTGCAAGGAAGATCCGTACAATAGTGGCCTTAGCGACTGGGGAGATGAATCAAAGTAGTCCACCCCCTCGAGGCGGCAAGCTCGTCAAGATCCAAGTTTTATTTGCAGCCAGTGCCTCCAACTCCTTAGACATAGTGTCCACCCAATTCCTGTCCTTACAAGCCTGCAAATAACTGTTAGGTTCCTGCAAAATAGATAAGTGAGCGAAAAATCTAGAATGTGCAGTGGAGTATGATGCTGAGATATAGGAAGGAGAAGTGAGGGTGCAATTGCAGTCGTAATCAGATAGCCAGGAAGGCCTATAATGAAGTCGTTTAGATCTGCAAAGTGGAATAAAGGTGGAAGAGCTAGGCACTGGATCAAGAGTAGAGGGACTGATCGTGGTAGGTGTAGGAGGGGTCGCTAGCTCGCTCGAGGGAGTAGGAGGATCAAAGTTATCTACAGGTAGTGGCAGGGCGATGTAAGATTGGAATAAGGGAAGATGTGTTCATGAAATATCACGTCCCTAGAGGTAAGAAGGTGATGAGAGTCGAGATCTTAAACTTTGTAGGCCTTTTTGGTTTGGCAGTAGCCAAGAAAGATGCATTTTTTGGCACGTTTATCAAACTTTTTCTTTTGAGGCAGAGTGTTGGTTGTGAAACACAAACAACCAAATGTACGAGTTGTGTGAGGTCGGGTTGCTTGTGATAGAGAATTTCATATAGGCACTTCCAGTCAAGGATAGAAGTGGGTAGTCTGTTGATAAGATAGGTGGTTGTGAGAATGGCTTCCCCCAAAAAAAGAGCAGGTAAATGTGATTGAAAGAGAAGAGCCCTGACAATCTCTAAGATATGCTTATGTTTACGTTCTACGATCACATTTTGTTGAGGGGTATAAAGACGGGAAGTCTGGTGTATAAGAGTTTTAAACAATGAACTACATTGGTCGTTAACAAACTTCTGATCCATTGTCGAATCGAATATATTTCACAGAAGCATAAAACTGAACTTTGATCATATTAAGGAAGTTGGTTAGTGTTTGAGGGACTTGGGATTTATATTTGAGTAAGAAGGTCCAGGTCGCACAAGTATAGTAGTCTACGATGGCAAGGAAGTAATGACACCCGGTTAGCGACCCAAGGGAGTTAGGTCCTCGAAGATCTGTGTGCAAGAGCTCAAAAACACTAGCACAGGAAGTGGTACTAAAGGTAAAGTGCAGACAATGCTGCTTAGCCATGGGGCAAATATCATAGTGATCACTGATAGAAGAGACATCTAATTTAATAGATTGGATGTGCTTAAGGACATCGGATGAAGGATGGCCAAGTCTTCTATGCCATAGCGAGGTGTTACTAGTGCTAGCTGAATGACAAGAATTAATCACTAGAAAACTAAAAGATGAAACATCTAAAAAGTAAAGATTCCCAACCTGTTTTCCCACAGCAATGGTCCTCTTTGTCCTCTGGTCCTGAAATACAGGACAGGAAGCTTGAAAAATGACCTCAACAAGTAGTGAAGAGCAAATTTTATGCACAGAAAGCAAGTTAGATTTAAAGGAAGGCACCAGCAGCACATTGGTGAGAGTGAAATTTTTGTCTAAGGTAATGGTCCCGGAATGAGTAACTTGTTTGGTGGAACCATCCGGAAGATGTATTTGAGTAGGATGTGAGATAGGGGCTTGATTTTCAAGGGGACAAGAGTTACCGCACATATGATTAGTCGCTCCCGTATCCATAATCCATGACTTTAAACAGTTAGCTCCAAAACTCATAAGGGAAATATCCGTACCTGCAAATTTCTCAGAGCGACCTCCTTCCGCGCGACCTCCCCCAATTAGGCCTCTAGACTGCAAGCCGATTCGCATAAGCTTAAGCAGCTTCTGCAGCAGTTCCTTCTTAACATCAGGTCGTGACAGTGTCTCCTATCTGGTCGTTACTTTCATTGCGAACCTACGCGCTACACCTGTATCTCTTTTGTGTTTATCCACCAATTCCTTGTACCATTCAAGCGTTCCATGAAGTTTAAAATAGGTCTCACTGTCGTGTCCTGTTTTGTCACAGTTCGAGCAATGCTGGGTTCGCTTATTCGGCGGAATATATCGTCTCTTGTAGCGGGTTCGCTTATCTGGTAGCGGGTTTCTCCGTATCTACGCCGTCGCCTACATTTCGGCTAGTAAAAATAACGTCTTTCAAACTGCAGAAAAATCGTGTATGTAGAAACCTTCAAATGGATGCTCTGATACCATGTTAAAATTTGAGGTGTGGGGAATAGAGTACATTCATGACAATAAATTAGAGAAAAAAAACCAGGCATTATTCATCTAAAAAGTCAAGTACTAAAGTTACAGAGATGTAAGACTATATATAAATAATAGAGTTATAGCTAAAGAAGAAAACTAACTTACTTTGAACTCTAGTTAGCAACAGATTCAACAAAAATTAAACACTGGGATACTAAAAAAAACAAATACTGAGAACAAAGGGATAAATACGAATAGAACTTGTTAAGTACAAGCAGAACTTGCTACGACGTCCACTCTCTTGACAACCGCCGACCACTCGGCGATGATGGGGTGCTTGTTTAATGCAGTTTTAAATGGTTATGCCCTGCAGAGTTGTGGGCAAGCCTAAGGCATTTTGGTTATTAATGCAAAGATTGTTCATGTGATTTATGTTGGTTTGATAGTGTGGGGGAAGCAGGCAGAGTGAAAATTTTTATATTGATTACGCGTACTGTGTATAAATATTGCATCGTCAATTTTATTTATAAAAAAGAAATATATAGATGAGGTGCATGTGTTATTAGATATTATTGCTCCAAAAATTACACAGCTAAATCGCCATCTCTAGTGTTTATGGAAGATATTCTATATTTATTATACAGTTATTTTTTGTGAAGTAAGTGATTAATCAAATTAAATGGCTTGATAAAGAAATAGTAATTATTGATATATTTAATTTAATCAGAGAAAAACTATATGAGGCTGTAGACCTGCGGGGTGGGTGGGGAAGGAGGGGGTTGGGCTCTATATATTCATGTTGAAGGCCAGGAAGCGAGGGGAGGAGTGGAAAGGGGCAGCAGAGCAGAAACCTGTTTCTGAGGGGAACACAGGAGGGGAGAATCCCCATTCAATAAAGAACCCACTATATATATATATATTTTTCCCTCTGAAAATCAAGAATTCAGAACAGAACGAATGGGTGTAGAAATTCAGCACAAAATCAACAACGAAGATGACGCTATTGCTGTTGCTGTTGTAGCGCCGGTGATACTGGGGCTACAGCCATCAGCTCTGGTTGACCACGTCGCAACTGTTGATTTGTCCCTCCTCTCCCGAATCCCAGGAGAGCCCGGCGGCTCCTTCCCCGTATACCCTCCTTATCCCTCTGTGTCTAATTTTGTTTGTGTGATGTGATGTGATGGGATGTTGCTGATTGTTTCTGATTTGTGTTGATGAATCTTGGGTTTTTAATGGAGTTTGTGTGCCACCAATTTGGAGTTCTGGAGTTGAATATGATAGATGAACTCAAAAATCAGATGTGGGGTGTTGTTGATTGTGTTTGCTTTTGGTGTTCTGTTTGTTCATTGTGCTTCAAATTATTATAAAGTTGGAATCTTTTATATTTTTCTGGGAGTGGGCGTGTCTGATCTTAAGAATTTGCAATCATATGCTAAGGTTTTGGCTGGTAATGTATAATTGCTGCCGTGAAGAACAAATTTGGTTCTTGTCTGCTAATCTAGTGGCTAGGTCCAGAGGGAAGGCTTATCATTGGTCACACAATATGAAATATGTCAAGGAGTAATTGATTTTCTAGTGTATTGTATCTATTTTTATATGATTATATTGATCCTAATTCACTTTATAGTGTTGTGTGTTTAAGTCTATGCCTGTATTTTGACAGTTGCTGTAATTTGTATTCTTGATAAAGTAGTTTGTTTGGATAATTTATTAACCTTCCTTGAATGTGATTTTTTATTCTTACTCATCAGGTTGCATGATCTTTACATTAAAGCTTGCTAATCACAAGAATTTGCTACGTGCTGACCGTTCTTGGTTCAGTGTGAAGAATGTATCAATTTAAGTTGTTTAATGTATTGAGTTTACTCTTGGATTTCCTAGGTTGCGGCCGAAGAGCTGAAGTTCGTCTTGGGTGAGGTTAACGCCCATACTATTGCTTCTCCAGAAACTACTTCCTCATTGAAGACCATAGCAGGTGGAAGTGTTGCGAATACTATTAGAGGTCTGGCTGCTGGTTTTGGGATTACTTGTGGTATAATTGGGGCGTGCGGTGATGATGATCAAGGAAGTTTGTTTATAGATAATATGAGCTTTTACAAAGTTGATCTCTCAAGATTGAGGCTGAAAAATGGGTCTACTGCACAGGTTGGCCATCTGCCTCCACCCATGCAGGTTTCTTGTATAATAGCAATGTTAAAATAGTTGCTAACAGGCTCTAGGGCATGATTTTTTAAACTTGTGATGCAGTGTGTTTGCTTAGTTGATGAATTGGGCAATCGTACAATGCGGCCATGCCTCTCTGGTGCCGTCAAAATTCAGGTCATTCGACTTGAATTTAGTCTGTTATGATATTCAAGATATTCTTGACATTGTTAGTCAAGACTTGCCTGTATATCTCATACTCTTATCCTCTACCAGGCAAATGATTTGACTACAGAAGACTTGAAAGGTTCCAAGGTGAGGCCTCTCTGGCTTAATCACTAAGCAACCACCTCTGTGTTGCATATGGACCATCTCTTCCTTCTCATTCTTGTTTTTTCTTCTAAGAATGCAAGTAGACATTGACAATGTTGTCGTTTGCCATTCCTGTTTGGTTTATTTTATTTCTGTTCTCTCAAGTTTTACCCCTGGTTGAGAGGGGGATAGGGTTCGATCTTACTGAGTACAGATTTGCTAATTCTTGCATCAAAAATTGACACATAATAATGTCCGACTATCAGTCCTTCCGTATAACCATATAATAAAATATGCTCCTCATGCTTTGTTGCATCAAAACTAATATTAATTTAATTTCTTTGGTGCAGTGGCTTGTCCTGAGATATGCAATATTTAACATAGAAGTTATTCAGGCAGCCATTAAAATTGCCAAGCAAGAGGGTGTTTCTGTTTCACTAGATCTGGCCAGTTTTGAGGTAATACCTTTGAGGACCTTAAAGTTCCCAAGTATTGCAGCAGTGCTGTGGAAAGTGAGAAAATATTCACTGCTACTTGAAATGTATTTAATTTTCTATAACAATCTTACTTTCACAGATGGTACGGAAGTTCAGGTTGCCACTTCTACAGTTACTGGAATCAGGGAGCATAGACCTATGCTTTGCCAATGAGGATGAAGCTGCTGAATTGCTGAGGTTAAGTCCATCGCTTCCTTTTGTGTGATGGTGTCATAAAGAGAGAAATAATCTTCTACTAGCCTTTGCCCAGTTCCATCGGGGTTTATAGTTAGCGCAGTTCGTTGTTAATTGCTACTGATCTTTCCATCATTGAATTTTCAGGGATGAAGAGAATGCCGCAGATCCTGAGTCTGCTCTTGATTTTTTGGCAAAACACTGTCAATGGGCAGTGGTGACATTGGGTGCAAAGGGATGCATTGCAAAACATGGAAAAGAGGTCTGTTTAATTGCCTTAACATTTTTGGTTGTGATCCTCATCACCAAAATAAAAAACAAGAAATAACAAGGGTTGCAATGTTGCATTCTCAGACAAAAATTGTTGATCATCTTTAAGAAGGTTGAGATTCTTGTTTGTCAGATAATTTAAGCCGAACCAAATTTGTCATGCAATTGAGGCTGTACAGGATTACAACCAATAAGGTGTAAAGTTCTCCCATTTCTTCCAAAACATGGCTGAAATAATCAACTGAAAGATCATGCAATCGACCTTTTAGCAATGCATAAAGACTCGCATATGGCACTTGATTGAACGTGTTGCTTTTTCTTTTTCTTTTTCTTTTTTTTTTCGCTGGAGAATGGTGTATAGCCGCTTCAGAGTTTCAAATCCTTGATTTCATAATACAAAGTTAATGTCGTTTCTAGGTTGTCCGTGTTCCAGCAATTGGAGAAGCAAAGGCAGTTGATGCCACTGGTGCAGGCGACCTCTTTGCTAGCGGGTTTCTGTATGGATTGGTGAAGGGGCTATCACTAGAGGAGTGCTGCAAGATTGGCTCTTGCAGCGGCGGTTCCGTCATCCGTTCTCTTGGCGGTGAGGTAACTCCAGAGAACTGGCAGTGGATGTATAAACAAATGCACACGAAAGGACTCCCGATTCCCGAGCCCCACAATTTTGTCCTATAAAAGCTGAAATTTATGCATTCTTGGCGTTGATGGAGGTTACCAAGAACGAGTCGATTTTCGTAACTTGAAGCACAAGGCAATTTGGAGTTGCATTTTAGGGCGCTGGTTTTATTAATGCCTGCAACTGCTGTCTTTAACCTTCGCAGACTGTGTTGCAAACTAATATTTCAATTGTTCAACTTACGATATCAAAATCGTCTGATTCAGCATTTTAATTGCATTGTAAGGCCTCGTACTTATGTTTCTTGATGCTGGATTCTTACCAGCGAGTTGGAGCTTCAACCTGTATCATTATTCAATGTCAGTCATTGTCTTTTTAATGATAAATGTTCTTCTAGTTCTCCAATGTCCTAAGGATGTGGATGGGTGTTTAGAAATGCTAATTTTGACATTTTGATGTTCGCCCTTGATTTCCAGGAACACTGATCAATAAACTGTGCCAATAGGATGGATGGAATAAAGATGTACACTGCATTATAAGATTCTCAGCTCAAAATGCTGCCTGGACCAACAGTATTCGCCCTTTAAATATTGCATTCTAAACAAATTTAAGAAAAATTGATGAGCTTGATCTTTTTAAACTTGAAAGTTTGTTTGGTTGGGTTGAGAAATGAGTGTATAAGAAAAGTAAAAGTAAAATCGAGTGTATAAGAAAAAAATTGGTATTTGATTAGAAAGGATAGAGGGAAGTAGAATTGGATGTATATAAAATCTCTTTGAACACTAATTTAAAAATTGGATGAGAAAGTAAAAGTATAAGACTTCAAAAAAATATATACATTTTTTTTTCTATTACACATACATATAGTTTCCTCCATTTACTTTTTTCTTTTTCTGCAAATAACATTATACATATTTGTTTAGAAAAGACAACCAAATAAAAACATATTCTTGTTATTGTTGGATGAATATTTTTATTAATAAATTTTTATATTTTAATAACTTGAAATTATTTTAATACAATATTAATTTGTTTATTTTTTAATATAAAATAATGAGAAATGGCTAATTAGTAAAAAATTAACCTTTTCTTTTCAATATATTTCCTCATACCAAACATGGAAAGTGTTTTAGTTTTACTCTCCTACTCATACCAAACAATTTAATAAAAAACTATTATTATTTTCCCTCCCCCCTTCACTTCCCTTTTCAGCTAGTCCAACAAACCCTTAATAAAATACTTAGAAACGATTAAATTCAGTGATTAATCATCTTGAGCACGAAGTGGATACAAGGTATACTCCGGAATCTGATAGACAAGTATGAGATTTCCAAATAAACTTCAACATAAAATTTTAGATGGTAGCATACGTGCCTCCCTCGGCTATAGAAAGAGATCCATCAGCCTGCTTCCTAAATATAAACGCTAATGAACATCATAAGCTATTGTTTGCCAACAAGCAAAGTTCATCATTGTATCCCCACACAAATAAAGAGCGTACAGTGTTCAAAGAAAATAATATAAGGCAAGGCACAAAAGGATAAACTAAAATAATTTCACTGAAGAAGTACAATGTGATTGCTGCTCATAAAACAAGCATCCAAATTTACCAGCCTGTTCAGTAGATCATGGTGTTGGAAGTTTGAAAACACGAGAATCATTTCTTAACCATAAGATGGCATCATTAGATATCCATTGGAGCAACGCCTTGGTCGGCAGGGGGTCCCTGATCTGCAGAAGCTGGACCTGGTTCAGCAGCACTGGCTTGATCTGGAGCAACGGATTCATCAGCTGGGGGCTCTTCACCAACTACCTCGAATTCATTGATCAGTCCTTGCACGGTTTCTTGGTCCAATATATGAAATGCCTCCCCTACCCCCAATACGGCAATTGTGCAAATCGCACTCGTCAGTTTCTCTCCTTGTAAGGTCTCCCTTAACGCAAATAGTGCATCCTTGATCAGATTTTCTCGTGATGAGTCCATGAAACCCTCAAACTTCCGTTCTAAGTATGTCTTTGCAGCCTGTGACCGAGATCCAATAGCAAATGCTTGGTATTCGAAGTAATTACCGCTTGGACAGTTGTAATAGAGGTGAGCTCCAGATTCATCAAGACCACCAACCAGCAGGCCAACACCATATGGTCGTTTCCATGACCGCTGTGTGCATACCTGCATTGCAATAATGAAAACCAGATACTAAGTACTAAATTCAGGCAAAAATGAAGTAAAGTTTTTGCAATCACCGCATGGAAGAAAGCTCAGGAGAAAAGAAAGAGAAATCCCAGTCAATTGATCATGAGGAGAAAAGAAGAAAGACAAAGAAATTGAAGGTAATTGGACCACAAAAGATGGGTTCTCTAACTCTGCTACATCATATGAATAATACAACACTTATAATCCTAGAAAGACTTGTAATGACATTACTGTGAATCTAGACTCATGTTCTACCAAAAAAAAAAAAGAGAGATAGGGAGAGAGTGATACAATATGTGCAGGAATTCATTAAGAGTAGAGCATTTATTAGACAGCTTAAACAATGACATCAAACATAAGAAAAAAACAGCAAATCATCAAGAAATGGCTTAGTAAATATAAGCCAGAGGCGTCTCTTTATCAGCAATTGATGTTAATCTTTGACTGCTGAATATATATCAGAAGTTCTATGTGCATGGTGGTCCAAGGACTACAAAGGAAAGTAATATTTAGCCACTATCAGTTTGTTAATTGGCAGAAGGATAGTACAGATGCAAATTTAGAAAGAATCAATCAACTCTTCAATGAATATCATTGCCCCACCATTGAGAATTGATAGTTTAATTTGAGGCCCCTATGTCCAACATGCAGAATAACACACTCCCTATATTATCCAGGATTAGATGTCCTAAAGTAATTAACATCACCTATCCTCTAGAAAATCCTTTATCCAAACTTGGAAGCTACTAAATGTTGATCATTTGCTTCCATGAGTCCATGACAATGACTCCCTTGCCCCTGAAGGACTAACACATGCAGATTCCTACATTGCCCTTAGCTTGTGTCCAGAAACTGTCCAACCTAAATCAAATTTTTGCTTAAAAAGCCCCTAGCAAAATTTCCAGGTGAATGTCTTGAGACGTAAGTATATAACTAATAAATGTGCATCCAATCTCTAAAGAATTCACAAAATCTGCATTCGAACTACATCTTTTCCATTTCCACACGTTGGAAAAAAAATTCATTAAGTAACCTTTTCCTTTTTATACAGAAACTGTCAGCAGTTAATTCATATCATTGAAGTACGAATATACCAGATATAAATGGTTTAAACACCAGTGTAACAACAACTTGGATACTTGTTCCAAATATTCAAAGCCTAACCGACACTTCTGCTTCTGATCTTTATTCTCATCCTCAGCTCTAAAATCCTAAACCAAATGTACCAGGTAAACCACGTAAATTCAGTACAAGCTTAAAACTAAAAGAGCATGCACACATCACAAGTTAAAATAAAATTTTCCAGGGATAGCTTAAAAAACAAATGGTGATGTTCACAAGTTAATAAAGAAACTTGGAAAACCATTTATTCCTATGCAAAAACTGGCACATAATACATATACATGTGCAGTCCCCAGATAGTCCATAACAACAAGTAATGTGGAGAGCCAATGAAGATAAAATCAGAAACGCTGACCACGACTGAAGATCACCACCTGACCTCTATATGAAAAAAAGCTGCAAAATCCAGGAAAAAGTTTGTTTTACTACATAGCATCAGATTTAGATATCATCTCAGCTAAGCTCAAAACATCAGACTAAGTTGCAACAGACATTATGTCAAAGATTCATTTGTCAGACTAACACAAACTTTAACAAGAGATCACGAAATTTTCTTTTTAGAATAAATAGGAAGAGACTGAGAGAAGTTTTTGGTGGCGGTAAATCAGGTAATCCTCAAGGCCACTCCCTTGATTTAGAATGCAGCTCCATGCAGAGGTAAGCCCTGTGACATGGCCACTTCTTGGGCCAAACACATTTCCCCTATAGCAAGCACAAGCAAGTTTAGTCCAAAAGCCAAGCACAGTGGGACAGAACTTTTCCTAGGCCTTCGCGTTTCCTCACTGGGAACTCTACCAATAACTTGCCTCTATCTCAGACCTTATGCTAAAGCAAAGTCATGGAACAATGCTACAACTGAAAAATAAGCTCAAAGTTGACAAGAAATATAGGAAATGTTTTCATGAGGGAAGTTGCTTTTGTAGAAAAGCTATAAAAAGGAAAATGCAGCATATCACAGAAATGTCAGATTTCTCCTTAATATAAATGCATACTCCACATTGATCAGTTGAATGTAGTGGTAGTGCAACATTTCTTCAAGTTTCTATTGCCACCAAACCATTGACAAATATTCATACACACCAACTATTCAAATGCTAGTTTCTCTTCATTACTTCTCCAACTGACATATATACAAACAACTATCCCATTTTTCCTTTTCCAAATTACCTTTTCTCACTTAGTTTACAACAAAGTCATGTATTCCTTGGAATAAATTCTATTAGAAGAAGTCTGACAGTGTACACTCCCATTCCAAACCCTACCCCTCAATTCAAACAAATTTAATTGTACAATTCCTCTCGCTGGTATATAGAGTACAAAATTAATTCAATTCAACATAATGAAAGTTTATTAACAAAAGTTTGCCCAAGGTCTTCTTCAGATCCATCCATGAAATTCCCATACTACTACTCCTCAATCAAAACCCAAACTCTCAATTACACAATTCTCTGCAGAAGAATACCATCAATGAAAAATGAAGCAGTTCTCGTCAAAGCATTAATTAAGTTACTGATATACATTAATCCGTTTTTTTTCTTGTGATCCTTTCACGAATTTCTACACTACTGGTGCCCTAATCTTAAACCCTAACTCTCAATTATACAATGCTCCACAAAATAAACCACCAAACAAGTACGAGAAACGAGAAATGAAACACTTAGGGTTTAACCAAGAAATTAAACTAAACCTGAGCCTTGTCGGCTAGCTGAACAACAAGACGGCCGACAGGAAGCGGCGACTCGTACGTATAGGAATAATTAATGCACTCGTTACGCATGTATCGGGAGAGTACTCGTCCGTCGGCCGTCAGTCCAGCGATGGCCACACCGATGTGGTCGTCGACCTTGAAGATCTTCTTCTGGTGCGAGGAGAGCTCGGAGCTCGCCTTGTTAACGCTGGCGAGCACCACATGCGTCTTCGATCTCAGCCCTATCGCCGCCGAGCCCTGCTTCACCGCCTCCATCGCGTATTCTACTTGGAACAGCCGCCCCGCCGGCGACCACGTCGTGACGTCGGTGTCGTACTGGTTCCTGAACATTTTGGATGCGGCGTCGTTGTAAAATTACAGAACACAGACTCAATAACTTGAATATATATCTCTGTTCGCGTCTCACTCTATTTCAGTAGCAGAGGAGAGAGAAGGGGGTGGGTTTTGATCTGCTTTTCTTTTTCTTCAAGGCAGAAGTAATCGCAAAGAGAGAAGAAAATTCGGCAACGCGGGTTTGGGCCTCCGCCTCATCTTGATGGGCTTCACCAAACCTTTTGTTTCTTTCAGCCCACAACACCTCCAGATTTGTAGTACAAAACAAGGAAAAATGGTTGATAGTTATGGGCCATCGGCGATCTACTTTACTGCTTTACAGCTTAAGTCTCTCAACACATAATTGATGATTCCAATCTCCACCCCCTCCCGGAAGGCTGATTGCTTTAATCATAACAAAGCATATCTATATTTGCATCACATCAGCTTTTTCCCCTTAATGCATCCTGTCTCAACTCAAATCATGGATCTACCTTTTCAAAATATTATTCTATATTCATCATATTTAAATCAATTTTTTTCCTTATATAATTTTGTCGTTTTTTTTTTAAATATATATCAATAATACGATAAATATTGATAAAAAAATTAGCCTATTTTGATGGGATTTAACAATCGTTAACTAGAATTAGAGAAGAGGGTCTTCGATAGTCTAGTAAATTATAGCGTAGATTAACCAATTTTCATAAATTCCTCAATTTCTTAATAAATTTGGATTCAATTATATCGTTTTTATTTTCTTGAACTCAATACTGATTTCATCATTATAAAATGGTAGGTAAGACACTTTGGACTATACTGACGATTCTGAATTTCACTAAATCACTGATTGGCATGTATGAAATCGATTGCAAATGAAAAATTTGTGTGCCTTATAAGCCTCAATGTCTCATCTCATTAACAATACACATTTTCAATACAAAATCGTGAGGCTAATGAATACAAATCGAACTACACCTCGCACAACGCAGCACCGGTTCCATCACGCACTGCATCATTCGACGATGTTTGCATAAATAAGATCACGTGCATGTCCTAAACCCGTCCTTTAGAGGATTAATGATGTCGATACACGTATCACATCAATCGTAAAATTGAACTTACACAAAAGAATTGATAGATATAGGCATTGAATGAGCAGAAGAAACAAAAAAATGGTGGTATGAAACGATAATTACATGGTCAACGAGACCATCCACTCAGCTCTTTTTGGGGGGGCATTGATGTCGAAATAATGGCCCCTCTGTCTTTCTTTTTTTCTAAGAAGAGGGGTTTGAAGCGTGGACACCACTCACTTTATTTTGTTTGTTTGTTTGATGAATTGTAAAGGGTAAATTATGATTTTTTTTTTTTTCAGATTTGATATAATTATGATTATTTTTCATTGTTTGAGAAATTATTAATACTTCTTATTTTTAAAGATCGTCTAATAATTAACTTAGATTGTAGGTTTTCATCCATTTTTTATGGTGAACTGACCAAAATGATATTGTGGATTAAAAATTATAATTTTATTTATTTTTCAAAAAAAATTTATTTTTTGTGGACTAAGTAGATAATTTTTTTTTATAATGTTTAGAAAAATTTAATCCACCCTGTTTGATTTTTTTATAAGTTTTTAATTTTTTAAATAAAATAAAAAATACAATAAGAGCAAATTGACAATTTCATACCTCTAATTTCATCAAATAGTAGAAAGATATTTATAATTTTTTAAATATCGAGATGATATTCATAATTATGACAAATTTAAGGAGAAATCGTTGTAATTTACGAAATTGTAAATGTATAAATTGTTGCAGGGTTTAACGTGGGCTGCTCCGCCTCAACGAGAAAAGGAGATATTTCTATGATTGTGGGCTCTGCTGCTCTCCTTTTCAATTAATATTTTACAATTTTGATGTTATCACATCATAATCGTACATTAAAAAAAATACTAGAATAGTTGTATTTATACTTTTTTTTATTTATAATCTATTTATATAAATTATTTATATATTATTATGTAGTTATAAAAACTATTTTTTCTGAAAAATACGTAGTTGTCCATAGGTTGTGTAACTGATAGTAAAAAAACATAGATAACTTGTGTAATAATGCAGACTTTTTCTGAAAAATGTATATGTAATTTTTCAAAAGGTATGGATACTTTGTGTAAATAGACCATAGGTTAGGAGCGTGAATGTAATTGTCCCAAAGAAATAATAATAAAAAAACTATTTATGTTGTAAAAAACACTACTAGCAGTAAAAAAGTACGAGTAGTTTGTGTAATGATGTTGACTTTTTCTGGCAGATGGATGTGTTACTTTTAGAAAATATGGGTGATTTGTGTAAATGATATTGACGTTTTTGGTGGGTGTATTGTAATTTTTCAAAAAAGTGTAGGTGGTTTGTGCAAATAGACTAGAAATTATATATAATTATCTAAAAAAAAATAATAAAAGAACTATTTTTGTAAATATGGGTTTTGCTCCTAAAATGAGATGAATACACCTAAATTCCTCCCGTAAAAATACTTACAAGGTAGAAAAACGTCAAGACTAGAATATAGAAGACCCAATTGTAACCATTCAAGTCCTAAATTAGATAGGGTGTAAAGGAGAAAAACTCAAGATCATAAGAAAATGTCAGGGTAGCTAAAATTCTACTTGAGGAATGGCCAATCACTATTTATAGATTTTTCTAATTGTATAATTTCATGTGAATTACAAATTTTGAGTCTAGACTGGATCGAAATGACCAGAAATGGATGGGGCAGATTCACAATTGCCCGCAATTTGATATAGAGTGTGATAATTTGAGGGGTGGAAATAGAGTATATCCATGGCAGTAAATTAAAGAATGAAAAAAAGGAAAAACTATGTTTTGTTCATCTAAAACTCAAGTACTAAAGTTACAGAGATGTGAAACTATATATAAAGAATAGAGTTTTAGCTAAAGAAAAAAATCAACCCACTTTGGACTCTAGCTGACAACAAATTCAACAAAAATTAAATACTGAAATACTAATAAAAAACAAACACTGACAATAAAAAGATAAGTACAAGCAGAACTTGCTACATAGAGCTTGAGGTATAGATTTTCATTGTATTTTCATCCAATTTTTGTGGTAAATTATAAATTATGATTTATAATATTTATGTATTTTTTAGAATTTTATAAAATATTTTTATGAATTAAAATTCTCATTAAATTATTTATTTTACCCCCTCACAGATTTTTTTTTAAAAAAAATTCAATAAGATTAAAGTAATAATTTTTACATCACCATTTAAGGACTACATAATTATATTCCACTTAGTGGGTGTACTTATAATTTTTTTAACAACGATTGAATATTTATAAATATAAAAAATTTCAGGAGGTAGTTGAAATATGTTCTAAAAATAATAAAATTTTAAATTAATTGTATAGTGAAAGAATAAAATGATAAATACACTATTATAAAAATATAAAAAGATATCCAAATTATTTAAATTCGAACGAGTCTTGATACGGAGAAGCATTTAATAATTTAATAATATTCAGTAACTCAAGCAACTCCTAGTTTAAAATATGAATTCCATTTTTGCCCCAGCTTAATAATTGTTTCTCCCTTTGTGTCCTCCCAGTCAGAGAAAAGAGAAGATTTAAAATAAAATAATCGCCGCGTCGATGTATCTATCATATCATACACCACAGACAGAATAACGCAAGTTTTCTGCTGCTTCTGGTCCATCTACGCCAACTCAATCAGAACTCCAAGCTAATACCAATTTTCAGGTATAAACTGAGTCATCGGTGACTTGACGGAATCGAGGATCTTTTATGTTGTACGAGCAAATAAGGGTCCATGACTCGTGAAATATTGTCCGTTTTAATAAGATTTTTGCATATTTATTATTAAAAGACCGTCAAATTTTTTATTTTTAATTGATGTGGAATATGTATTATATTATTAATTTTTATAGGAATTTGAAACAGACATATGAGCTTTTCCGACCGACCAAAATTAGAAGTATATAATTTTCGATTAACTAATCAAAAATTGGAATTGTACAAACTCATAGACCAGATGCAGCATATAAGTCCTCAAGTGGACCCACATTTCTTCCTCATATAATAAAACTTTTTCTTAAAATACGTAAAATGTTTTTCTCTCTCATCACATCACTCACTTTCTGTCTCTCTCTCTTCCTTCGTCTTTGTGTTGTCTGACGCTGCAGAATTTTTTCTCTGCAGACAAAATGCCTCACTGATCAAGAAGAAGAAAGGCAAAATTAAACCAAAAAAGAAAAAAAAAAAGAAAGGGGAAAAAATCTTAAATAAATTAAACAAAAAACCCTAGCTCTTCCATAGACAGAAGAAGTACGAAGCTCCCACTCTGCTTCCATTCCCATGGAGTCTCTGTCTCGACCTCCGCACAGAAGAAAACACTCAGCCACCAATGTCCTCTCCTCGTCCTTCTCCTTCAAGAACCCCTACGACGGCGTTTTGCTGTCCAGCAACGGAGGCAAGGGGAGCTCGTTTGAAGCTCATGAGTACGCTGAGATTTTCTCCGGGTCGTCTTCCATACCTGTGCTTGATCTTCCGGGTCTGGATGATCGGGTAGGGTCGGGTGATTGCAGGAGCTCTAAGCTCGATTACTCCAACATTTTCGGTGGTTTTGGGAATGATGATGTGGCCGTGCCTTATGAGGAGCTGTTTAATGGTTCTGCAAAGAAAAATAAACCGCGGTGAGTTGTTCTTCTTTCCTTCTGTAAGTGAATCGCTCCTATGGCGTTTTGAATTGAATTTTGGGACATGTGAAGTTTGTTTGCGGTCAACATTTTTCATTCTCTGTTGCGTAGTTGTGTTTGGATTGGTTGTTATTATGGCTCATGTAATTTGCATGTTTAATTCTTTATTCATTAATAAGCCTCTAACTTCCGTTTCTTGTTCTTTGCTATGCTTCAAAAATTTAAAATCTTTCTCAAAGTTCCCTTTATGGAGAGAAACTATCATCTTTGATTGATTTTATACTCATATGAGGAGAAAGATTTTCATGCCATGTTTTACTAATTTTTTCTGGGGTGCTATAGCCCGATTGCCAATTTCTTTCTCGGCGAGGGCGATTATAAGTGTGTGCTGAATTTTCATTTTCATTTTTGTTCCTGTTTTTGTTCTTTTCCAGTAACGGAACCGATTTATGGGCTTGTGAATTGACAGCTATACTCTTGATTGTGCTTATTAACTCATGTCGGCCTCCGTTGATTGTTAATAAGGGTGTTGAATGATCAATTTCGGTGCCCGGTGTGTTTGTGTTTTGAAGAAACTCTTTTATTGGCTAGATTTAAATCTTGTAATTATAGTGTTTTACATCTATTGCTAAAAGATTTACTAAGATCCAGTTTATTTGATCATTCTTTCCCGCTATTTCTTTTGGCTGTCTCTCTGTGTGTGTGAAAGATGTGAAATGACGAGTCGCGTTTCGTCAACCCGAAGGTTTTCAGAAAACAATATCTTCTTTTAGATCTTTGTAATCTCTTCCATCTGAAGTGCATCCCCTTTTTCAGTATAAATTGTTGGAGTTCTTTGGTTACCCATTCCAAATCCTTTATATGTCTTGCAGGATTCCAGCAAATACACGGTCGCCTTTACAAGAATCAGGTTCTCTATATTCTTCACGAAAGACGAAAAGGTCCTCCAGCGAGGTATCTGTTCAATCTTTTGATGGAGTTAAGCAGCAGTTTAACATGTCTTTTAATAGGACCAGCCAAAGAAATAATGATGCATCAAATGGGAAAACACACATTGCAGAGCTCCATGCTGTCCCTGGATTTACTTATTTTGTTGATGGAGCTCCTCAGCCGCAGAAGATAGAAGGTCACAGGCCTGTACCTTCATTGAAACGTGAAGTGAGTCGCACCTGGAGTTTTAGTGCTGAACTTGAAGCTTTTAAAGGTAAAGGTGGATCAAGTTGTGATAGATCACATGTACCTGAAAAGCCAAACAATGTGAATGAAGTTAACCTTGAATCACACTTCTCTGAAGTGCCAGCACCTTCAAGTCGTCCGTCAAATCTAAGTGCTAACAAGGATCCAAGGAGATTATCAAGCTTTGCTTCTAAAGAAAATGCTTCTGGAAAGATTGGTGCTGAATGTTCACCACCTTTCTTGGATGAGGAATTTGATGAAAATTCGACAGCTGCTGTATCTGCTGCTGCCTTGAAGAAAGCCATAGAGCAGGCTCAAGAAAGTATAAGAATAGCAAAAATGGTAATGGATAGGAAAAAGGAAGGTCATCCAGATGGTTCTGAGCCTAGACCAAAGGGCCGCCAGAAAGATTTGGATAAGGAAATTAAGATTAACCATGAGGCTTATGGTTCAAAAGAGAACAATGCTAGGTATAAAGACTTGGATCCTATATTTTCTATATTCACTGGGATTGATGGGAAATATACCCTGTCAATCAGTCACAATGATACACTTATTGATGCTAGAGATGCTCAAGTGGAAAGAGTATGGGAGAATGTTGAAGCAGCTAAAGGGCATCGAGAGCATGTGGGGGGAGGTAAGTTAATTGCTTCAAATTGCAGTCAGAGTGAGACACTTTGTATGGATGAACAGTTTGGAACGCTCAGTCAAAATGTTGATGCAGCTGAAGCGCGTAGAAAGGCAACTGATTTTCCTGACTCAGCAGCCAATGCAGAGTGTCGTACTGCTCATTTGGTGTCTGGTGAAGTAGGTGGCAACAAAAGTTTGTCGCTCGCCAGGAGTAAACTTGCTTCCAACCCTATGGAGATGGAAGCTGGCAAGGAAACTTTGCAGCAGCAAGAGGTGACAATTCATCATGCAACAGGACCTGAAGTTGTTGCTGAACTGGCGGAAAGAACTATCAATACATGCCAAAGGATGCAACCACTGGAAAAGAGTGTGGATGAAGCTGAGCAGTGTTGGGCTACCTTTAATCATGCCAAAGGACCTGAAAATACTGTTGAAATGATGAATAGGGTTCTGAATACTTCTCAAGGAACTCAAGAGCAGGAGAAGGTTTTGGTTGAAGCTGGTGAAAATTTGAGGATCAACCAGGAGTATGAAATGATGGAGAAGAGAGAAAATGATATGGATGATACGGGAAGGCGTGATGAAAAGGTTAATGTGGAACAATTGACAGTACTGACTCCAGCTTTCAATAATTTTCTCAATGAAGCACATAATCTGGTCAAGAATGATGCGTCGTCTGTTAATGTCTCCGACTGGAAAGAAAATGGTGATAGACATGGAAAAACTTATGATGAAGAAGAAAATGGGATCAGGCAGAAAGAATATCACCTATGGTTTGAAAGTGAAGAGCAGCTGAAGGAAACCTGGGAGGAAGAAGCTGGTGAGGGGCAGACCGACGTCTTTCCAGAAATAGAAATTGAAAAGAAGGTTAATGAGGCTCTTGAGTCAGAAGGTAGCAACAAGAAACAGAGTCATGGCTATGTTGGAGATGAACCAAAATTACTTGGAGAACTTGAGCAGAATAAAGTTGAAGAGAGACACATGAATGCTTTTGAATATGAAGCAGCTGAGACCACAAACAATGATTCAGAAGCTGAGACCAGAAACAATTGTGCTGAAGTTCAGGAGCCTGCAGCTTTCTGGGATGCTGAAGAATCAATCAACACTCATGGAGGAGCAGGGATAAGTGAAGAGAATCATAATACATGTGAGTTTCATGAGGCTGCCTATGAAGAGGATATTGATGAAGCTGTTGATGCGATTAGTGGTGATGGTAGCACCATCTTTAAAGAGGCTCATGCTATTGATACTAGCACTATCTTTAGTGAGACTCCAGCAGACTTTGATTTTGACTTAGACAACAAAGCAGAAGAATATCATAAAGCTGTTGGGAGTTACCGTGAGAATGACACTGTGCCTGAAGTAACTGAAACCATTTTCGCAAATGATAAGGAGGCTGCAGCTCAATTGTTCCACCTGGAGAGTAATGAAATGCCTGGAACGGACAGCTTGCGTCAAAGTGCCTCTGAAGAGATTTTTGTTGAAAGCAAAATCTACAATGGCTTTGAAGTTTTTTCTTCTGTTGGCAAGATACAAAATATCGGCCTCATGGCTGGATGTACTGAAGATAAACTTCCAGAGGATGAGAATACACTCAAAACAACTAGTGAGATTCATGGTGCTGCTAAAGAGTATGCTGCTAAGAGCGATGGAGAAAATTTACCTGAGCTTCATTCATCTGATAATAGAACAGGAGAATTTGATTTCACGGGTTTAAGACAGGTGTTGGAACAAACTCCAAATGATGATGAAGGATCTGTATCAATCTCCAGTCCTGAAAATATGGAGGGGTTGTCTGCTCATGAATCTAAAGTATGTGCAGTAAATATCAAGTACAATACCTCAAACAAGGAAGAAGCAAAAGATGAAGTAGAAATGGTTATGGATGAAAGAAAACATGCCAAGGAACAAAGTGAAGTGTTATACTCCCAGTTACATAGTGGTGAAACCAAAGAAATGGAGAAATCGATGGAAACTGAAAGAGGTCTAGAAACAGGGCTAAACATGGATAAGAATAAGGAGAATCTTGTTGGAACCACTGCCATGGAAGCCAAAGATGCCAGAGAAGGTCTGGAAAACCTTGAGAGAAATGGGTACCAGCAAAGAATTGAAGCCATCAAGAGGGAAAGAGAGCAGGAAAAGGATAGAATAGCTGTAGAAAGAGCAATACGAGAAGCTCGTGAGAGGGCGTTTGTTGAAGCTCGAGAAAGGGCAGAAAGAGCTGCTGTGGAGAGAGCAGCTGCTGAAGTTCGACAAAGAGTTCTGGCAGAGGCTCGGGAGAAGCTTGAGAAGGCCTCGGTGGGGAAGCAACCGGCTGATAAGGCCTCCACAGAAGCCAAGCTTAGGGCAGAACGAGCTGCAGTGGAAAGAGCCACAGCAGAAGCCCGTGAGCGTGCTCTAGAGAAAGCAAAGTCTCAGAAAACTTCCACAGAGGCAAGAACTCAGGCTGACAGATACCCCACAGAAAGGTTTTCTACTTCCAGAAATTATGGACTGAAGCACAGCTTTTCTTCCTCGGTTAGTATATCAGTCTGCTGATTTTGCTTTCCACAAATATATTCTTCACTTGTATGCCAGAAGATGACGGCTCAAACTTTCCTGCAGGATCTGGAAAATGGGACGAATACTGAATCAGCGCAGAGACGTAAAGCAAGATTAGAGAGGCATCAAAGGATAATGGAGCGAGCAGTATGCACTTATCCACTTGATCTTTGAACCATCTAATCTTTATACATTATATAATTTTTGTCCCAATTAAACTGTTCCTGTCAGGCAAAAGCACTTGCAGAGAAGAATATGCGTGATCTACTTGCCCAGAAAGAGCAGGCTGAGAGAAATGTAATCTCTTACAAAAAATTTGAATTACAATGATTGCTGAAATCCCCATAGATTTGTATTCTTTAAACTGAGTTTGTGTTGTGACAAGACTCTGTGTCTTATTGCAGAGACTAGCTGAATCGCTTGATGCTGATATTAAGAGATGGGCTACAGGAAAGGAGAGGAACTTGCGTGCACTTCTCTCAACCTTGCAATATGTATGCATTTTCTTCCCATGTGCTACTGATTTACTAGTACAATTATCAGCAATATTTTTTTAGTCTATATTTGGGTATCACCTTCCCGATCAAGATTTGAAGACCAAACTAGGGTTTCTTGGTGTGTGTTAGTGGTGGAATAAATTGTTACTAAATGCGTTATGGTTTGAGCTTGCTCAACTCTATTACAAGTGATAATAAGATTTTTGAGACATCTTTATCACTATTTTTGGTCTTCAAATCTGGAAGCTGAATGTATTAACTCAATTTCATTTCAGATCCTTGGGCCAGACAGCGGCTGGCAGCCTATTTCCCTGACAGAGATCATAACAACTGCTGCTGTAAAGAAAGCTTACAGGAAGGCTACACTTTATGTACATCCTGACAAAGTGCAGCAAAGAGGAGCTACCATTCAGCAAAAATACATATGCGAAAAGGTTTTTGATCTTCTAAAGGTATGTTTGTTTTATTTCCCTTGAGATAGAAAAGGTAGTTGTATTAACTTTTTAAATGTATTAGTATGTGAATAGAATCCTTGCTAGCATCTTAAGATATCTACACTCTAATGATATTGAGAATTGACATGACTGTCAAAATTCAAACCTGTCCTGAGGTTCTGAGGTGAAAATTCTTTGGGCAATCAGTTGATGCACATCTTGTACCATTTCGTCACTATAAAGTCAGTAACAGCTGAAGCTGTGAATTAGGATAATCCACATTAAGAAATAGCAAATTCAAGTGATGGTTTTTGCCTCGATGGCATCGCAAAAAATGTAATTGGTTTCTATACTCTAGTCTTACTTTCTTGCTTGGCTATACATCTTACTGATGCTCTTGCTATATCTACCACAGGCGGCATGGAACAGGTTCAACTCCGAGGAGAGGTGAATAACAATGTAGTAGCAAAATTATCCAGAATGTATTTATTTAATTCAATTTATTTGTTCACCTTGGAGATCAGGTCTATTTCCCCTAATATCACCAGGTAGGAGGATAGACAGGAACTGAAAATATGTGTTAGTGAGATCTTTATCTCCAGATGCATAATGTAATTCAATGACCATGCACCAGTTGATTTGCAGAAAAAGTGAATATAATGTGGTTCAGATAGATAACCCCATTTTCTTACAATGCAAAGGGAATCTGCTTATTAGCAGTTGTGTAGGGCTTGGGAACAGACACCACGGTAACTAGGTTTTCCATATTGACTACGCTGTTTATTATTGGCAGAACACAGGGCTTGTTGATATTCGAAAATTGTATCTAATTTTCAGAATGTTAACAACAATTATCTCAAAGCAATTAACTAATTAGCACCACAATTTTTGGATAGAGAGTATTATTTTTCCGTTTTTGATGTGGAATTATATATAAATTGACCATACACATCAATTCAATCAATATATTAATAAAATTAAGAATAATTAACAAATTGCAAAAATTCATAAAGTGAAACAATATACATTAAAATAAATACTTGTACGGCTGATGGGATTTAAACTCATAATTTTAGTCTCCAAATCATTAACATTGGAACAAACATACACTATCATTTCAAGTGTCGTGAACTCCATTTCATTAGCAACTTTTCATACAATTAATTATTGCTACCGGCGGCATACACAAGCTACACATATTCGAACCATTATTTGTGATAGTAATTTTGCGGTCTTCTTACCTATCTACCAAATATCTTAACTATCAACGTGTGGTATATGAAATTCATCAAATACAACCACAGTAAGGTGGGCTAGTCCCAGCTCTTACAGTTGAAGATCTTAATTATTAACATGTGCTATATTTATTGTAACTAATGCATGCTAACCAAATCCGTCACATCCAATTCCATTCTCGACGAGCTCATACGTACAACACAGGGAAGGTAGTAGTTGGACGCACCAAAAAGGTATCATGACTCAAATGATGTATCGAAGACGAGTCTTTTTAGACGAATATGGTATTGAGATTTTCATAGTTTGTTCAAGTTTTTCCCTAGACCAATTCTTCGATGCCTATGTCTGCAAAGCTATTACGCAACCGGCTGGAGTAAAGATGCAACTCACTAAGCAAATAAAAAAAAAAATTACCGGGTGAAAGGTTAATGCCTAGCGAACCTTACGAACTGCCTTTTCCATTTCTAAAAGGACAAAAGTGACCCACGGGTATGGAGCCCGAAAGCTATGCTAATAAGAAGGGGAAGCGAATTCTTCTCACTATTATTTCCCCGGCAAAGGCCTATATTTAAGAAATGACGAACATGAATTTTTTTAAAAACGATCCTCAATCGATTTTGTTGTTTTGTGTTTACCTCTTTTAGTTTAGTGGTGTAAGAAATTTGTGGCCCAATGACCCATTAAATATAGGCCCACTTGGAGGCCCACACCCGTATCGAACCCAGGTTCCTAACTATTTAACCCTAACCCTCTTACTCTCATTTCTACCGCCTCACTTCTCCCTCTCTCTCCTTCTTGGCTGCGCCACCTCTGTTATCTCTCTCTCTCTCTCTCTCGCCATTATGGCTGTGATCTTCCCCAGCCATATTTTCCAGTGGCTTTTGGGAACTCACTCCCGACCCCTCTTCTTCCACACCCCTCTTAAATGTGTTAACCATTTATAAGGGGGTTTTGGCCTTCGGCCAACCTAACCGGTTAACAGTGTTTCTTCCTTCTTCTTCTTTTCCACTTACTGATAAAAGTTCTCAGTGAACTAAGAACCTTTGTGGTGGGTCTTGGTGACCGGAATCTTGTGGTGGACTTTGTGATTAGAAAAATAGTTGTTGCTTCTATGTGTGGTGCAACCGTGGGTTTGGTTTTGGTTGGGTGCGGTGCCTAGTGACCGTGTTCCCTATATTTGGATCTGGCTCTATGAGCCTTTATCCACAATCTAATATTTTTTGTGATTCCTTTATTCTTTTACTATTTCTGTATATTTGTTTGTAAATTTGGCCTGTAAATTTATTAAGAAGTCACTCCACTGTTGTAATAGTTGAAAGGTATGGTTTGTAAAGAAGTGCCACGAGGGGCCTTTTTTAAACCGTACAAGTGGTAGGGGCATGCAGAAAAGGAAAAGGTGTAATTGTTGTTGTCGACTCGGAATGAATGCTCAAGTTGAAGAAAACCCTTCCATTGAGTTTCCAGACACATCGAACTCCTGCTCGGGTCGAGGCTGCAACCCAACTCTGACGGATCAAAGAAGAAATGTATGCTAAAACACAGTTGATTCAGGGGGAATATTTATTTAATTTTCATTTAGATTTATGTCAATAACTATTTTTCAAATTGATCTTATTGGTGTTTACCGATAGATTAATTACTATGTCATTATATGTTACCAAGGATTCAATTTGGTGAATTTTCAAGAATACAACCGTTTCAATTAAAATTTATTTAGTTAACTTGTGATTCTAAAATGATAAAAAAAATTACAATTAAATTCAGATAAATTTTATGTAATTCTTGCTACTCACAAACAAAATCATGAACGGAAATTCTTTAGTATTTAATTTATTTCAGCATAAACACTGCAACCCTAGCAAACAAATATCAAAATTCAATTGAAATATCATGAAAATGCTATATAAAATTATCTTATTACATGATGATGAGTAGTAGAATCAGGGGGCAGACTACACTGACAAAGATGCAGCCCACTGGATTGTCGCAGGTTGTGTCCTAATTGGGAAACCTGATTTTGACCTACTCATGTTTGCGCTTTTTACTGCACTATAAAAAGGACTGTCACTCTCAGCGCCGCACATCACTGCAACTCTGAATCCATCGCTCTTGCCCTCCTCATTATCACCTCCTCCTTTCTAAACCCGTCGTCAGAAATCCTCCACCGCCCTCAAGAACCTGCCCCACCAACCACCTCCTTCTCCAGAACCTCCTTCGTGGTTTTCCCTTAAGCTTCTCTGATGGTTCTCAGAGGTAGTTCCTTAGATCCTTATTGTGTTGATTGTTTTGGTTGCATGTGAAATTTAATGTCAATTTTCTTCACTCTTTTGGCAACTTTTGATTTAAGATGTTTATGTTTCAGATTGTTTTCTCCCTGATTCACACTTTTTAGACATTCTTAAATTGATAATTTTGTTAGATCTTGGGTTTATTCAATTTTTGTTAGATTTTGGGTTTATTCATTTTTTTTTAGATCTTAACAACTTAATTAGACTCCTCTGGGCTTGTATTAACTGGATGTTTAATGTTCTACATTTCAGCATTGGATCAAGTGGCATAATTCTAGATAAGTTGCATGTTGGTGTTTAATTTTTTCACCTCTGGGGAGGAAAATACTTGTGATGCCTGGAGTTTTTTTAAATTCATTTTAGGCATTTTTAAAGGCAAATAATGACATCATTACGGATAATACTCGTAAGCTAGACAACTTAATTTCCAACAAAGTACGGAATGAACGAGAGAGGGATGGGGTTGGATTCGGAAACTATGATTGTCTCATACTGTTTTTTTGGAGTGTTAAGCGAAAGCATATGAAATACAATGTCACATTGATGATGATGTTTTAAATGCTTAATGAACTCTGTACTCTGTCCTATGCTTGTGAGATGAGATCTATTTTGGAAACATGAAATGCCAATTTACCCATTTCAGATTCTGTTTTGTTTAGTAAAATTCACCTTTTTTTTTCCCCTTCTCAAACATGCAGAAAACCTTCCGACTGAAGTTAATTTGTGATGAGATATTGGGTACCACTCTTGTGCTGGGACATGTTATGAAATGTAATCTTCCTCAAATCGGCACAAAGATTCTAATCCTATGGAATTGCAACCTTTGAGGGATAAAGAAGATATTCTCTATATGGAAATGGAATGGGGGTTAGTAGCTTTGCAGGGATATCTAAAGGTCAAGATGCTCATCTAGATCGGATGACTCAAGTACACCAGCATTGAGCAACATCATATTGATTTTTGAAAGGAATGAGGTACTACCTATTAAGAACTCTTCGGTTGGATTGGGCACCGGGGCATTGAATTTTTCATTAAGGAGTGAATTTTTGGGTATTGATTTTGTTGGATAATTGTATTGGATAATGGATACAGATACAAATACTTGGATATTTGTGAACGAAGTTGACGAGCTACATAAAAATGGAATGACTTTCCAAGACTCTGAAATAAAATACTTGTCCGAGAACTTCCCATTTACCGAGTTGGAATACCTTTAGAGCACAAAAGGGTTAGAAGCATACTCGTCGTGGGTTTCCTATCAATCTAATACTGAAATCAAAAGATTAATGGATTCTCTCAAAGATGACGAGGCAGTTAAAAGATACTTGGAGGACAAATATCAACGACACAAAGTTCCTAAGGACTCTGAAAGGCAAAACCAGGAGGAACCCCACCCATCTCTCTTGGAGCGAGGTCATGATGACATGGGTTTAAATAAGTCCAATCACTAGAGCGACAAAATTATTGGAGCTCAAATACGGTTCTTTTTTGTTAAGTTAGAGACAATCGACTTTCCAAAGAAGAACAACAAAGGAAAATCAATTGCTGAAGACAAAATGTATAGATATGAATGCTTAGAGTCTATTTTGCAAGCAGATACGATTGTGTTACCTACCATAGCACATGTTTCTAAGCATCCACATCTATACATCTTGTCTTGAGCAATTGATTTCTCTTTGTTGTGCTTCTTTGAAAAGTCGATTGTCTCTAACTTAACAAAAAGAATCATATTTGAGCTCCAATAATTTTGCCGCTCTAGTCATTGGACTATTTAAACCCATGTCATCATGACCTCGCTCCAAGAGAGATGGGTGGGGTTCCTCCTGGTTTTGCCTTTCAGAGTCCTTAGGAACTTTGTGTCGTTGAAATTTGTCCTCCAAGTATCTTTTAATTGGCTCGTCATCTTTGAGAGAATCCATTAATCTTTTGATTTCAGTATTAGATTGATAGGAAACCCACGACGAGTATGCTTCTAACCTTTTTGTGCTCTAAAGGTATTCCAACTCGATAAATGGGAAGTTCTCGGAAATATTTTATTTCAGAGTTTGGGAAACTCATTCCATTTTTATGTAACTCGTCAGCTTCGTTCACAAGTATCCAAAGATTTGTACCGAAATCCATTATCCAATACTATTTCCAATAGAATCAATGCCCAAAAACTCACTCAACAAAAAATTCAGTGTTTCGGTGCCTAACCACCGTAAGGGTTCTTAAAAGCTAGTATCTCAGTCCTAGCAGAAATCTTTTTGAGGTCGCTTAGCATTGGTGCACTCTGAGTTATATGATCTGAAGAATCATCTTGACCTTTAGATATCCCTTGAAAGCTGCCAATCCCAATTCCAGTTTCATTGAGAGAATATTTTCTATTTTCCTCAAGGCTTGCAATTCTAGAGAATTAGAATTTTTGTCTTGATTTGAGGAAGATTCACATTTCATAATGTGTTCTCTCACAAGAGCTGTATCTACTTCTCGTAAGCGCCAACACCTTCAAGTCGTCCATCAAATCTAAATGCTAATACGGATCAGAGAATATCATTAAACTTTGCTTCTAAAGAAGGTGCTTCTGGAAAGATTGATGCTGAATGTTCACCAACTTTCTTAGATGAGGTATTTGATGAAAATTCAACAGTTGCTGTATTTTGCTGCTGCCTTGAAGAAAGCCATAGAGCAGGCTCAAGTAAGTATAAGAATAGCAAAAATGTAATGAATAGAAAAAGGAATGGTTCTGAGCCTAGACCAAAGGGCCACCGGAAAGTTTTGGATAAGGAAATTAAGATTAACCATGAGGCTTATGGTTCAAAAGAGAATAATGCTAGAGTAAAGTATAAAGATTTGGATCCTATATTTGCTGGGATGATGGGAAATTACCATGTCAGTCACAATGATACACTTGCTAATGCAAGGAATGCTCAAGTGGAAAGAACATGGAGAGGCGTGCAATATGTACTTCTCCACTTGATCTTTGAACCCATTGCTTAATATTAGAAATTATGTAATTTTTATCCCAATTAAACTGGTTCTTTCAGGCAAAAGCACTTGCAGAAAGAATATGCATGATCTACTTGACCTGAAAGAGCAGGCATAGAGAAATGTAATATCCCTTATGGAAAATTTGAATTAATGATTGCCAAAATCCCCATAGATTTGTATTCTTGAAACTGAGTTTGTGTTGTGACAAGATTCTATGTGTCTTATTGCACAGACTAGCTGAATCGCTTGCTGCTGATATTAAGAGATGGACCATAGGAAAGGAGGGGAACTTGCTTGCACTTCTCTCGACCTTGCAATATGTATGCAACTATGCATTCTCTTCCCATATGCTACTGATTTACTATTACGTTTATCAGCATGTTTTTTTAGTCTGTATTTGGGTACTTCCTTCCATATCAAGATTTGAAAACAAAACTGGAGGTCTCTTGGTTTGTATTATGGTGGAATAAATTGCTACTAAATGCGTTATGGTTTAAGTTTGCCTAACTCTGTTACAAGTGATTAGAAGATTCTGTAGACATCTTTTATCACTATTTTTGGTCTTCAAATCTGGAAGCCGGATGTATTAACTAATTTTCATTTACATATCCTTGGGCCAGACAGCATCTGGCAGCCTATTTCCCTGATAGATATCATAACATATGCGAAAATTGTTTCCCTTGAGATAGCTTACAGGAAGGCTACTTTTTATGTACGTCCTAACGAAGTGCAGCAAAGAGGAGTTGCCATTCAGCAAAACACATATGCGACGATAAGGTTCTCGACGTTCTAAGGTAAGTTTATAAATGTAATAGTATGTGGAATAGTATCCTTGCTAGCATCTTATGATATCTGCACTAGTGAAATGGAAAATTGACAAGATTGTCAGAATTGGAACCATTCCTAAGTTTTCTAAAGTGAAAATTCTTCCAGTTATCAGTTGATGCACATCTTGTAGCATCACGTCGCTATAAAGTCAGCAACAGCTGAAGATGTAAAGTTAGGATAATCCACATTAAGAAATAGCAAATTCAAGTGACGGTTTTTGCCTCTATGGCATCACAAAAATATGTAATTGATTTCTGTACTCTTGTGTTACTGTCTTGCTTGGTTCTACATCTCACCGACACGCTTGCTCTTTCTCTATCTATGGCAGGCTGCATGGAACAAGTTCAACTCAGAGGAGAGGTGGATAATAATGTAATAGCAAAATTATCCGGAATGTATTTATTTACTTCAATTTATTTTTTCTGGTCTATTTCCCTAATATCACCAGGTGGGAGAACTGAAATTGTGCTAGTGAAATGCTTATTTTCACATCAAGGCCATAATGTGTTACCAGTTGATATGCACAAATGAATTTTCTTACAACGCAATGTAAGCAGGTTTTCCATTTTGACTGTGCTTTTTATGAACTTGTAGAAGTTCAGCAGCGTGAGCACCTGACCCTTCCCAAATATAGATCTATTTTTGTAAAATGGTTTTCTCATATGAAGAGTACGAGAAGCTACAGGTTTATATACCTAGGCGGGAACAAAATATTGATCCCATGAAGCAATGTTGATATGAACATACAAGGAAATCCTACATCTATTTCTATAAAATGGTTTCCTCATATGAAGAGAACAAAGTCTATATACACAAGCCCCAACAAAATATCTCTAACTCACTATCAACTAACGCTCCATGTCGTTCAAAAACTGAGAAACAAAATAAGAAGTTGCATCACTAATTAAAAACCGCTAAAAGAGAAACACACTATTTACAACAAACATTAATTAAATAGAGCAGTGATGAGGGTAATTTCCGGAAGATCAAAATATCCCTATTTTTCAAAGGAATATGCAACTAAGGACAGGATCCGCGCATGAAGACGCGGGTCGGGCTGACCCGCACCCATGGAACCCACCCGCCTTGGTAGCCGTCGGATCACTTGACACTAGGACGCTCACCTGGCATTTATGAATATTTTGACAAGTGCATTTATCATATTTTCTTAATCTCACTCGCTCTTAGCTGATTGTTTTCGACCCCATTTTTTCTGACTTAAGCATCGGAGGGCCTTAGATGGGGCTACCCGGCAAGCCTAACGTTTGTTCTTTTTATTAGGATCCACTTGTAAGAAATTCAAAAAGGGTTTAGCGACCCGATCTTAGGGTATCAGGTCCAGCGACCCGACCCCAAATCGTGCGACCTGCATCAAGTAGGGAAAGTATCATCTTCCTCCTTGAGCTGCTGGAATGGATTGATTATACCTGCAACTCCATACACTAAGTTTAAACCAGACAATTTTTGTCGTAACTAGTGCATGCTAAACACAACAGATTCACGTAGTAATTCCATGCAGGTGATCATCTCAATTTGATTTAAATTTTACGTTAATAACTATTTTTCATATTGATCTTACTATTGTGAGAATTAAGTACAATCAAGCTTACAGGAAGATTAATTACTACGCCATATATATCATGAAATATTCAATTGGATGAATTTTCCAGATACTATTGTGAGAATTAAGTACAATCAAGCTTACAGGAAGATTAATTACTACGCTATATATATCATGAAATATTCAATTGGATGAATTTTTCAGAATACAATCGTCTTCAGTTAAAAAAATTTCAATTAATTGATGATTCTGAAATGATAAAAAATTTATAATCAAACTCATATAAATTTTGTTTAATTCTTACTACTCACAAATAAAATCATGAATGGAAATTCTTTAGGGTTTAATTTATTTCAGCATAAACACTGCAACCCTAACAAATAGATTTTAAAGTTCAATTGAAATTTCATGAAATGCCATAGTTTGTTTTATATAAAATTATTTATTACATGATGATGAGTAGTAGAATTAGGGGGCAGAGTACACTGACAAAGATTTGAGCCCACTGGATTTTCGCAGGTTGTGTCCTCATTGGGAAACCTGATTTTGACCTACTCATGTCTGCGCTTTTTACTGCACTATAAAAAGAACTGTCACTCTCAGCGCCGCATATCATCCATGGCACTTGCGCTCTTGATTATCGCCTGCTTCTTTCTAAACCCCTCGTCAGAAATCCTCCATCGTACAACCTCCTCCTCCGCCCTCAAGAACCTCCACCTCCTCCTCCAGAACCTCCGCCTCCTCCTTCAGAACCTCCGCCATGGTTTTCCCTTGAGCGTTTCTGATGGTTCTCAGAGGTAGTTTCTTAGATCCTTGTTGTGTTGATTGTTTTGGTTGCATGTGAAATTTAATGTCAATTTTCTTCATTTCTTGTTAACTTTTGATTCCGGCATGAATGTGTGTGATTTGGTGGAAACTGGGAAGGATTTAAGATGTTTTCTGTTCAGATTGTTTCCTCCCTTATTTTTCCGGACTGCGTTGATTCATTGCATCTACTGACTGATACGGACTGATTTGCACTTTTTATGAATTCTTGAACTGATAACTTTGTTAGATCTTGGTTTTCTTGAATTTTGTATAGATCTTAACAACTTATCTTGGCTCCTCTGTTTTGTATTAACTGACTGCTTAATGTTCTAAGTTTCAGCATTGGATCAAGTGGCATAACTTGGATAAGTTGCATGTTGGTTTTTAATTTTTCACAGAGGAAAATACATATAAATCCTGGAGTTTATATTAATTCATTTTAGGCATTTTTTAAAGGCAATTTATGACATCAGTACGGGGATGACACTCGTAAGCTCGACAACTTATTTCCAAAAAAGAACGGAATGAATGAGAGAGGGATGGGTCAGATTCAGAAACTATTATTGTCTCACTCCACGCATTTGGAATTTTAAGTGAAAGCATATGAAATACAATGTCAAAATGATGATGATGTTTATACTTTAATTATGAATCCATGATATGATATTAGTTTCAGGTATACTCTGTCCTAGATGGTTGTCTTCTGCATTAAGAAAGTTTGGTATTGAGAAAGTTTACACATGAAATCACATCTCAGTTTAGGACATGTTACATGTATGCATTCCCTCATGTGTTTGGTATTGATTATTCTTTATCTTTTGTGACTTCCATTTTGAGATATGTTTCATGGATGGGATTGCTAGACACTTCCATGTAATGGGCTCGAGACAGATTCTCATTCTATCCTCTAGACCTTATACAATTTTCTTGCCTAAGTGTTTTGTCTTTGATACGAGTACTTGAGCCTTTTAGAGTTTGTACATTGTCTGCACGATCACACTTCTATACTTTACATTTTCTATTTGATAACCTTGGTCTTAGTGTTTTCTTACTTTGTTCTTAATGTTCTCATGTTTTATTCACGATAGTATTTCATTAAAATATGTTGTGCTGCATAAGCACATCGAATAATGATGTGGTTATATATCTAACTTTGTTTGATCCTATAACTAAACAAAATTTGTCTCGTTTTATTCTTTTTGTGGTAATGTAGATGTTGTCAGTAAATATATATTCTATGTATGTTAATTTTATTAAAAGGTGCTATGTGCCTTTTTCATAACATAAGTGATGAGTCTATTCTGAAAACATGAATGCCCATTTACCGATTTCGTATTCCGTTCTATTTAGTGAAGTTGACTTCCTTTTTTTTGTTTTTTCATTCAAACATGCAGAAAACCCTCCGACTTAAGTTAATTTGTGACTACAGATTGGGTATGGCTCTTGTGCAAGAACATCCTATGAAATTTAAATCTTCCTTGAATCTCCACAAAAAAGTTCAATTCGATAGAATTGCAAGCTCAAGGGATAAAGAAGATATTCTCTCACCTTGAACTGGGTTAGCAACTTTGCACGGGTATCTCAAGGTCAAGATGCTCATGCAAATCACATAACTCAACATGCACCAACAATGAGCAACATCAAATTGTTTTTTGCCACAAATGAGGTACTACCTCTTAAACTCTTCTGTTGGAATGGGCATCGAGGCACTGAATTTATCATTGAGGAGTGAGTTTTTGTGCATTGATTATGCTAGATAGCTGTATTGGATAAGAGATCCTGGTACAAACCATTGGATACTTGTGAACTAAGTTGACGAGCTACATAAAAATGAAATAATTTCTTGGGGTACTGAAATAATACTTGTTTGAGAATTTCACATTGAGTGAAATTGAGTATCTATGATGCATAAAAGGGTGAGAAACATACTCAATCAATCTAATATTAAAATAAAAAAATCCACGTATTCTCTTAAAGATGACAAATCTATTAAAAGACACATGGAGAACACATTTTTTCAACTATACAAAGTCGCTTAGGACTCTGAAAGGTGAAATTAAGAAGAGCTTCACCTATCTCTCCTAGAGCGAGGTCAAGATTACATGAATTTAAATAGCCCAATGACTAGAGCAATAAAATTATTGGATTATTGGAGCTCATATACAATGCTTTTGTTAGGTTGGAGACAACCAGTTTTCCATAGAAGCACAACAAGGCAAAATCAATTGTTGAAAGCAAAACGTACAAATGTAAATGCTTAAAGCCTATTTTGTCAGCAGAATGCTATTGTCTTACATGCCATAGCATATATTTCTCCATATGGAGTTTAAGTTAAGAGGTAATGGGAAATGTAATTTCAAGAATAGAGAAAACATCATCTTGCATAAGTAGGGAGCATTAAAATGTGTGGCTGGACATGACTTTAGCAAATGGTTGATTCAACATTTAATGATGGAGAAGTCATGTCCAACCACTGATTTTGATGCTCCTTACCTATGTAAAGTGATGTTGCTTTCCCTTCTCCTGACATTGCATTTGTCATTACCTTGTAAGTTAAACTCCATGGGGGATAAGCATGTTCTATGGCAAGTAACACAAATTTTGCTGACAGAATAGGCTCTAAGCATTTACATCTGTACATTTTGTCTTCAACTATTGATTTCCCTTTGTTGCGCTTCTTTAGATAGTCAGTTGTTTTTAACTTAATAGATTATAACCGTGTTTGAGCTTCAATAATTTTGCCGCTCAAATCATTGGACTGTTTAAATTCATGTCAATTTGACTTGGCTTCAGGAGATATGGGCGGCATTCCTTTTGGTTTTGCCTTTTTAGAGCCCTTATGACCTATGTGTCTTTGAAAAAATGTATCCTCCAAGTATCTTTTAATTCGTCATCTTTGAGAGAATCCATTAATCTTTTGATTTCAGTATCAGATTGATGGGAAGCCCACTACGAGTATGCTTCTGAGCTTTTTGTTATCCAAATATATTCTCTTTCAGTCAATGCGAAATTTTCGAACAAGTATCTTATTTCAGTTCTTGGGAAGTCATTCCATTTTTATGTAGTTCGTCAACTTCGTTCACAAGTATACAAGAATTTGTATCGAAATCCATTATCCAATACAGTTTTCCAGCAAAATCAATGCCCAAAAACTTACTTTTGAATGCAGAATTCTGTGTCCCGGTGCCCAATCCAACATAAGGGTTCTTAAGAGGCATACCTCATTCCTGGCAGAAATCAATTTGATGTTGCTGAGTGTCGAAGCAATCTGAGTTATGTGATCGGAAAGAGCATCTCGACCTTTAGATATCCTTGAAAGCTGCAAACCCAAATTTCAGTTTCCATCGAGAGAATATCTTTTTTGTCCCTCAAGGCTTGCAATTCTATAGAATTAGAATTTTTGTGCTGATTTGAGGAAAATTCACATTTCATAAGATGTTCTCGCACAACAGCAGTTAGAACTAGCATTGTATTGAAAGAGCTCTAGGAATAGGCCTAAACATGGAAAGGAAATGGAGAATCTTGTTGGAACCAGCAATGTATTGAAGCTATCAAGAGGGCTTTAGTGGGAAAAGGATAAAATAGCTATAGAAAGAGCAATACGAGAACCTCATGAGAGGGCATTTGCTGAAGCTGGAGAGAGTTCAACAAAGAGTTCTGGTAGAGGCTTAGGAGAAGCTTGAGAAAGCCTCTTTGGTGAAGCAATCGGCTGATAAGGCCTCCACACAAGTCAAGCTTAGAGCAGAATGAGCTGCAGCGGAAAGAGCCACAACAGAGGCCCGTGAGCTTGCTCTAGAGAAAGCAAAGAACACAGGCTGACAGATACCCCACAGAAAGGTTCTTATCTTCCTAAGTTCGTATATTAGTCTGACTGATTTTTCTTTACACAAATAGATTCTTCACTTGTATGGCAGAAGATGATGGATCAAACTTTCCTGCAGGATCTGGAAAATGGATGAGTACTGAATCAGTGCCGAGATGTGAAGCAAGATTAGAGAGGCATCGGAGGATAATGGAGCAAGCAGTACGCACTTCTCCACTTGATCTTTGAAACAATTGCTAAACGTTACACATGTAATTTTTGTCACAATCAAACTCATTCTTTGTACCTTTCAGGCAAAAGCACTTTCAGAGAAGAATATACATGATCCACTTGCCCGAAAAGAGCAGGCTGAGAGAAATACAATTTCTCTTACGACAAATTTGAATTACAATGACTGACGAAATCCCTGTAGATTTGTATTATGACAAGACTCTGTGTCTTATTGCAGAGACTAGCTGAATCATTTGATGCTGATATTAAGAGATGGACCACGCAAAAGTAGGGGAACTTGCAATGCACTTCTCTCGACCTTGCGATATGTATGCATTTCTTACCGTATGCTCCTGATATACTATTACAATTATTACCAAGTTTTTTTTAGTCTATATTTGGGTATCCAGATCATGATTTGAAGACCAAATTGGGGGTGTCTTGTTGTGTATTACTGGTGGAATAAATTGCTACTAAATGTGTTATGGTTTGAGCTTGCTTAACTCTATTACAAGTGATAATAAGATTTTGGAGGCATCTTTATAACTTTTTTGGTCTTCAAATCTGGAAGCCAAATGCATTAAGCATTTTCATTTTCAGATCCTTGGGCCAGACAGCGGCCGGCAGCCTATTTCCCTGACAGAGATCGTAACAACTGCTGCTGTAAACTGTAAAGAAAGCTTACAGGAAGGCAACTCTTTATGCGCATCCTGACAAAGTGCATCAAGGAGGAGCTACCATTCAGAAAAAATACATATGCGAAATTCTTCCGGTAATCAGTTGATGCACATCTTGTAGCATCACGTCGCTGTAAAGTCAGTAACACCTGAAGTGTAAATTAGGATAATCCACATGAAGAAAGTAGCAACTTCAAGTGACAGTATTTGCCTCAATGGGTTTTTGTTTCTATACTCGTGTTACTTTCTCGCTTGGCTATACATCTCACAGACGCTCAATGCTCTATCTACGACAGGCGGCATGGAACAGGTTCAACTCTGAGGAGAGGTGAATACAATGCATTAGGCAATAGTATCCAGGGATGTATTTGTTTAAATCAATTTATTTTTTCATCTTGGAGATGAGGTGCATTCTCCCTAATATCACCAGATGGGAGAACTGAAAATGTGTTAGTGAAATGCTTTATCTTCATATCAATGCGTAATGTAATTCAATAACCATGCATCAGTTGATATGCAGAAAAGTGAATATAATATAGTTCAGACAGATAACCCCGTTTTCTTACACTGCAATGGGAGTCTGTTTATTGGCAGTTGTGTAGGACTTTGGGAACGGACACCATTGTAACATTGGAAACATACATACACTAAAGATTCCGAGTCTCGTGTACTCCATTTCGTTCGCAACTTTTTGTAGAGCTGTTAGTTGTCAAGATTCACGTGCATGGATATTGGCTACCTCAAAATTATTGTAACATTGACGGTGACAACATATTGGAAACAGCCCTCCCATCCATTTCATACCACAACCTCAAATGTCTGTCTATTTCATAATAATAACCTATTCATTAAGATAATATTATGAGTGAAATTGGAAATTCGAACTTTGCCCTTTCATATTACAAACTTTTAATTCAAATTTGCGAGGTGGGTCGAATCCGACTTTTTATGACATAAACGAGTACTTGTACAACTAGTTGTACATAATATCAAAATTTTTGAGTACTTATACAACCAGATGTAATATTACCAATTTCTATAAATCATCAATTGAAGTTGATCATCATTTTGTTTACTAGAGTTGTGGGCTTTTTGTGCTGAACCGTCAAATTATTGTTATCGTTCTATATTAGTTGATTAATATTGCTAGCGGCATATATACACATATTCGTACCATTATATATGTATGATAATAATTTTACAACATTTTTTACCTATGTACGAAAGGTCTTAATTATCAAAATGTGGCATGTAAAAGTTTAGAATACAACCAAAGTTGAGTGGACTAGTCCTAGAGCTTGTGGTTCAAGAAAAAGGCTCATTTATTATGATACCGGTGGTGGCAAAAGAAAGATTTTACGTGCCACAAAAAGTATGTAATATAGATTCCTTGGAAATTTTGTTTTCATGGAGTATTTTATTAGTTAATCTAATTCAATTTATACATGATGATAATGATCATGATGCTTGTCAGGCTTTCCTCTTGCTACTCAGTCCACTCAATTACTAATGGCAACTAACAATCAAATACATGATGAGATGGCACAAAAGTGGAAAAACTACTTGATAAATAATGAAATTTAGACAATTGTAAATGCATTGTCTTTTTAAAGGCAAGATTGCAATTTTAGTCTCATAATTTAGAGTTGGTAACTTTCTTTTTAAATTAATTGATTTTTATAATTTTATTCTTTTTTTGACTAACTTGACTAAAAAATTGTATGTGACTTGCTCATAACCTAATTAAATTGCAATTTTATTGCCCTAACTTAGGGAGGGTTGGCATTATTGGTCTTGCACTAATTGTTGAGTAAGAGTTGGTATTTTTAGTCCTGCATGATTAATTTACGGAATTAAAATTTGCAATTTAATTAGGTCACGTGCAAGTCATATGTAGTTTTCCAGCCAAATTGGTCGAAAAAAGATTGGAATAACGCAATATTAAAGTTACATGACTGAATTGCTAAAATCAATCCATGCAAAACCAAAAATACTTCCATTGCAGGACTGAATTTCCATTTCTGGCTATATTTGTCGCTAATATTGTCTTTAAGGGAAATGAAATTAGGGAAACCACATTTACTATATACGTTTTCATTGTTGTGAAGAAATTTAAAGCACAAACCACAGAACCTTATGATACCTTTTGATTAAAGTAAAAGTAGAGACAGAATCATAAATTCAAGACATGGCAATTACAATATCAAAGAGAAACTATAGAAAACTTGTTGACAGTACAAAAATGAAGAATTGGGGTCTGATATTCTTGCTTGCTTTCTTGATCCACACACAGAAGTCGCATTTCCAGGCCACAGCAGAAGATGGATTCATCACAGTGGAGAGAGAGCATTTCATCCTCAACGGCAGCCGGTATTACGGTCACGGATTCAATTCCTACTGGTTAATGTACGTGGCTTCTGATCCATCTCAGAGATTCAAAATCTCTTCTGCATTTCAACAAGCTGCAAATCATGGCCTGGAAATTGCAAGAACTTGGGCTTTCAGGGACGGCGGATTTTCTCCGTTGCAGTATTCTCCAGGCTCTTACAATGAACACATGTTCCAGGTCTGGCTCGTGTTTTGATCACAGATTTCAGGCATTCTCGTTTTCCTGACAGGTTTGTCGTGACAGGGACTGGATTTTGTGGTGTCTGAAGCTGGAAAATATGGGATTAAGCTGATACTGAGCCTGGTGAACAATTATGAGGATTCTGGAGGGAAGAAACAGTACGTGAACTGGGCAAGAAATCAGGGCCAGAACTTATCTTCTGATGATGATTTCTTCACGAACTCAGCAGTGAAGGGGTACTACAAGAACCACATTAAAGTAAGGAAACACAGGTTTCTGTCACAACTTCAGATCCTCCTTAATCAATGGTCGATGTTCTTGTTTTCTTTTACTCATAGTTCATTTTACTTTCTTACATATTTATCCGGGGAGCGATGATGATTAATGTAAGTTCTTAAAGTTTGGAGTCTTCTTGATAATTAGGCTGTTCTGACAAGAGAAAACAGCATCACGGGAATTGCTTACAAAGATGATCCTACGATAATGGCGTGGGAGCTTATGAATGAGCCAAGGTGCAGCAGAGATCCATCAGGCAGCACCATACAGGTTTTATGGCCACTTATTTTTGCTTGTTATCAACAGCTGCTTTTCTTGATTTTCTGGCTCAAATTGAACCCAACACCTCACCTACTTTTCCAACCCACACACCCACTCACTAGTGGTCTTGTGATTGGCACTTGAATCTGTTAAACTTCACCAATCACTAGGAATGACAAATACAGCGGGTCAAGTAGAGTCCCCTCCTTAATTTGTTTAAAATGGGTCGGGTTTGGATCTAATTGACTGGTTTTGGGATTTGGACGAGTTTGATTTTATGGACTTGACTGTGGTTGGAGTTGGAGATGGCTTTTGGTTTTACGACCCTGGTAGGGTTTGGGCGGGTCTTTGGTTTTGGACCCGGACCACATGAAACAATATTTACAAATATATTAGATTTATTTAATACATATATTGGTACAATATATTATATTTTTAACGAGTTTAATGCAATTTATCCTCTTGTGATATTATAAATAAATAAATTATTCCCCTAAAAAAAATAGTAACTCATCAAATTTCTAAACTATAGCACACTAAGAACGAAATGGGGGTGCCAATTGCAATTAACCTCCACTGATAATGATTAAGTAGATATAAATGCAGGTGGAGCTAACTACGGTGGTTCTCTCTCCCCCAGGCCTGGATCGCAGAGATGGCTTCTTACCTGAAATCTATAGACCGTAATCACCTGCTGGAAGCCGGGCTAGAAGGCTTTTATGGCCAATCAGATGCCCACGAGCAGCAAAACAATCCACAGTTTCAAGTGGGAACAGATTTCATTACAAACAACCGGATTTCAGACATAGATTTTGCCACTGTTCACTCATATCCAGACCAATGGTAACCATTGCTGTAACCTCACCTGTCTCAGTTCACATGGCCAAACCTGGAAAATTAATATTCCTTCTGTTTGATGAACAGGTTAACCAGCCAAAGCGACGAAGCCCAGCTCTTGTTCTTGAACGATTGGCTCAACAGCCACATTCAAGATGCGCAGACCGTTCTGCAGAAGCCGGTTCTGTTTGCAGAGTTTGGAAAGTCATCCAAGGATGCTGGATATGACACGTACAAGAGAGATGACCTGTTTAATATGGTTTATTCAGCAATATATTCATCGGCCGGAAGTGGAGGCGTAGCAGCCGGCGGCTTGTTCTGGCAACTTCTGACTGAAGGGATGGATGACTTTTCTGATGGCTATGAGATTGTGTTTAGCGAAAACCCTTCGACAGCTAGTCTGATTGCAGATCAATCACAGAAACTCAACAAGATTCGCGAGAAATATGCAAGACTCAGATTTTGAAGACAATACAGGTCAGTAATGGGCAAGACTCAGATTTTGAAGACAATACAGGTCAGTAATGGCACAAAGCATCTGTAATAGAAAACATGATTACAAGAGTGTCAGTATTATTTCTCAAAATCGAGAATTCTTTTACATGTTTACACCTCAAAGGGTATCTGAACTGAACTAGATTTTTATCTTACTTAACCTAGGAAAGCCAAAAGCTCACATTTATTCAGGTATTAATGTCAAGAAGCTAGTGTTCTCTAGTTCTTACATACAGGGTAGACTAGTTACTTATTCACCCATGAAAATTGGACTCTACTATCTATGCAAGCAGAAAGCAGTGTCAGCTTCTTACAGTGGGTCAACCCAGTATAAAGATTCCTTTATATGATTGTTCCATCTTTAATGGTGGAATTCTTCAGTATAACTGTGATGCCTGATCTAATGTAGAATCCTTCATCAGCCCTGTCGGCTTCTTCAACACACTGAGGCATCCGGCAAACCAGAAACTTTATCAGTACAGATTGAACTTTTCTTCTTCGTCAACAAGTTGTAGATAGAGTAACTAGAAACTTACATCTTTATTTGCAATGATGACATCCTTTCCAATCTTTGCATTCTTGTCAATTATACAATTACTTCAAGAAAAAGCAATGACGATGAGTCAGTCTGGAAAGGACAATGCACATAATCTAAATCGAAGGCAGCATTTTCCGAGTTTTTATCAAACACACTTTAATCTGAATCTTACCTGATTTTAGTGTTATGTCCAACACCAATAGGAACCTTTCCTTCTGCCAGAAGAGATGCAATTTCAGATTCCGTTTGATAATAATCTGCACCCATCATCATAGTATCCTGAAAAAGGCAAGATTTTTTCTTTCAGGAATCGTACTTTTTTAGCTTAACAAAGAACACCCACGAGCATGTTGCCCCAACATTCATTAAAAACCATGGTCTATTAACAAAAACCACGTTGAAACACAGAGGAAGAAGTCATTTCCTCAGCTGCAAAAGATGTCTAGAACTAAAAGGAAATGATTTTTAGAGCTCAAGGTATAGAATTTACCTTAAGCTCAACACCATAGTCTAAGCGTGATCTTACACCTACAATAGAGTGCTGAACACTACATTCCCGCAAGAAGCAACCATGTGAAATTATTGCATCCACTATCTGGAAGAAACACTTTTATCAGATATGCCAGAACAAGAAGCGAAAAGCACTACAGATGAAAGATAAGCAGCATACCCTGCATTTTTCGACCTTAGTAGGTGGCAAGAATCTTGGAGATGTATAGAAAGGAGTCTTCGGATCATTAAAATCGAACTTTGGAGACTGAAACAGAACATGACCCGCATTTAGCTTGCAGATTTAGATACAGAGCCCGAAACTTTCGGCATTATGTGTAATGCTCCTCCTTATTGCAAGCAATGCTAGTCTTTTCACAACCCATATCGTTGAATTAATATTTGTCTTAGAATTTTTTGACAAATCGCCAGATGCAGATCAAATTGGCAATTATATTTTATCAGATTTTAGCAAAACGGTTCTCAGAAAAAAAATCAGCAACAGTGAGACTGACCTGATCAGTGAGGGCCAAGTTGGCATCAAAGAATGACTTTATGGTTCCAATGTCCTCCCAGTAGTCACTAAATAAATATGCCTGGTAACAGGATGAATCGAAAAATTCAATACAGAAAACCAAATTAAAACATCCCTACAAAAATTGCTGATCCCAATATCACCTGAACATTATGATCCTTCACAGCTGAAGGAATGATTTCGGAGCCAAAGTCATTGCATGACGGGTATGTCCATCTCAGAAGCTTCAATAGGACATCAGTCCTAAACACGTAAACACCCATTGAGGCAATGTAGGGAAAGTTCATAGCCTCTTGACTAGAAAGTCCCAAGAGAGAGGTATCGACTTGCTGCAGAGACATCATCACATGGTGTAAAGAATGATGGAAAGAACAAGTGAGAGATAGAATGTGAGATGGATATTTACAGTATAAACAGCAAGACTGAATTTCCTCAACCCAATTATGAATGACAAATGTCATAGAGTACATAAAGCTCAGCAACTTCTGCTCGCCAGTGGAGACTTTACCATTGATTTCAGAACAGAGCCTTTTGGTTTCTCAGCAAACTGAATGATACGGCCCGTTTCATCAACTTTCATCAACCCATAATCTGAGGCTCGGCTGCATTGTCGGAAAACAATTGAACAAACTCAGTAATCCATCTTCGAAAAATTTATAAAGTTTTTATGCTACAAAGTTCGTATATCTATGAACTCATTTGTGGATCTCTAACAAGTCCCTGAGCATGAAGTAGGAGATGCGCTAACATCAAAGTTGAAAGGATGGATCAAGCACACACCTATCATCCATGGGCACACACGAAACCGTAATGTCTGCATTTGTATCTATATGTTTCTGCAAGCACATTATTCATCATTAGTGAAGTCTTGATTAAGAACATAAAGTGACGTGAAGATACTGCCTCAAGTCACCAGAGTACCTGAACAAAATCCATGTAGTCCATTCTGTAAAGATGGTCCCCCGACAAAATTAATATGTGCTCAACATTTTTGTTCTTGGCATCCTACGAACACATTAAGACCCACCAAATTATTCCTTCCCAAAAATGATTTCACAACAATATTTAACCACGCACCTCAAAAACCCATATAAATTGTCGAACAGCATCTGCTGTTCCTTGGAACCATTTCTTTCCTGCATCCCCTGGTGTCTGCGTGGCAGCTAGAACCTATGTCCAAAATACATACGCTTCAAAATTGTGACAAACAGTTGTGGGTCCGAAACTGAACAAGAAAAACAAGAACTCATACTATCGTATAGGACAAAAGTAATTAGTCCATCTAGCGAAAATTATTTGCTGACAGCAAATGAAAAACTTCCAGAAATTAAGTTCAAATCAAGTACTATAAATCATAGCCAATTACTCCATAAAGCTTTCAGTCATTTCACATCTCACCTCCACAAAACCATCCCCGAAATTCACGCCGTTTCCAAAATTATAGGTCCGAGCAAGGTGCCGATTAAGGGAAAAAGAGTTGAACTGAGTCAAAATGAAAATCTTTCTTATCCCACTGTTAATGCAGTTGCTCATCGGTACATCAATTAGCCTGTAACAGCCACCAATTGGAACCTACAGATTGTACAAATATTAATTCTTGTACCTAATCAGCAACCAATATACATTAATCATAAGTGAAAATGACATCTATATAAGAATGAACCAACACAAGAAAAATACAGTTAAGCAACTCAAATAAAAATCTTGTCTTACTGCTGGTTTAGCTCTCCTGCTTGTAAGAGGAAAAAGGCGAGTTCCAGCACCTCCACCCAAGATTATTGAGGCAACTGTTCCAGGATCTGCCTTCGGATTCTCTTCAAAGAATGACGAAGATTCAAATGCCTGCAACCATTGTTCCAATCAAACGACAGCCACAAAACATTGCATAAAACCAAGTTTATGAACAAGGGGTGCTTTCTTACCACCATTTCTTTGTTAATGTCACGCGTAAGAACAGAGACGGTGACTCCGGGCTTCAAATTTCCTGACCTTTTCCCACTCAGATTCTGTCGAGTTCTTCCAAAAACCTTGTCTTTCAAACTGCCTCTAATTTTTTCTCCCCAAAATCCATTTTCTCCGTTGCTTAAACCCCCATTGGTTCGCGCAGGCAGAATCTTAGCTTTAATGGTCGCACAGCAGGAATCCATCTTCTTACAAGATCGTAGAATGATTCACCAAATGTTCAACAATATAAAAATAAGGGAAAATCAATGAGTATGAAATCTTACAGCCCACGAGAACCAGGAAAGCAGAACTACTTTTTCTCAAAGATCTCAAATACTAAACGAAACTCCCCAGGAAAAGCTAGAATCTTGAAGTGGAAAAGTTCCAACCTTTACCCACTAAAACTTCACCCCAGAATCACGAAAAACAACAAAAACCCAGATCACGAGACACTTCCTTTAACAAGAATCAACAACAGGCGGATTACAAGAAAGGTCGCAGTTCACAAAATCTTGGAAAGCGGAACGCTTGTAAGGCGCATATTCAAGAACCAAGGTTGATAAAAGTAAACTGAACTGTAACACAGTCTTAATGCATGTGAAGATCAAGAGAGAGAAAATGAAGAAGAAAACGTGTGAGATGGTGTAGCAAAGTGAAGTAAAGAGTTGTGAATCAGTCTTGGTGGGCCTGTGAATCTAACAAGAAGCCTCCGAAAATCGTGTGGTTGTAAAGTTAAACTGGGAAAGGTATCATTCCAGAAAGAGTATGGAAATGGGAGAATCGAAATTAATTCAAGCATTGAGGCAATAGAATGTGCAAGTGTGTGAGTTTGATGAGAGCCATTTGTGGAAGTTGGTTCAGACTCCCATATTTGCTTGGGAATTACAGAAACTGGAAGATCCAGTGGTCCGCCACCTCTCTTGCTATTTTATTACACTTTATTAGCCACAAGATTTGTTACTAGGAATGATCTTTTAGTAGAATTAGAATATCTAATTTGACTGGAATTTCATAGTAGGGCTGTGTGTCAGCCAGTGGCATGGTCTCATACCCTACCGAATTTATGTTGACTTAATTTAATAATATTTAAGATTATCAAAGTTGGTTGAGACGTGGAGAATATCTTTAAATAAAAATTTGGGTAAATTACAATTTTATATCTTAAAATCATGTGTAATTATATAAATATTTTATATTTTTTATAAAATTACAATTACATCTATTCAGAAATATTGATGCAACGTATATCAAGGGATGTTCATGAATGCTTTTTTCTTCGAAGAGGTATTGGTATAGTTCACATTTACAGTCCTTGATTTATAGTCTATTTATACAAATTATTTTTGTCTTTATACTTAACTACATAAATCACCCCAAACAATCAAAAAGCATGGGTAGTTTGTATAATGTTGTTAACATTTTTAGGGGTGTTTGTGTAATTTTTTAAAAAATAAAAATGTTAGTGAAAATGATGTTGCTCTTTGGTGGGTGTGTAATTTTTTTTTTTAAGAAATAATAGTTTGTGTAAGTAGACCATAGATTAGAGGTGTGTGGATATAACTATTCCTTATACTTATAACTTTAAGAGGTATACTCATAATTTTACAAAAAAAAAAAAATTATATTATTACCCCTAATTTTAAGAAATATCGATATAATTTGTCCATAATTATTAAGTTATGATGGACCTTTGTAAATACTTATTTTCAATTAATCACCGTTGATGTATGTATTTGAGATATTTTGCTGAGTACTTTATAATTGAAAATTTATAAAGATTTGATAATAGTATGGTTTTGTTATTGGAGGAAGTTTATGAGTACAAACATGAGTTCCAATTGCATGTTAATTCCAAAAGGATAATCAATTTTGAGGTATTTATATATTTTTAGTAATTACATAAAATAATGGAACTCAACGAGTAAGTAATCAATAGTTGGCAAATACGTATCCATTGTAGTTGGCTTACTAAACCATAGAATATGAAACGATTGAGAATTACTTGAAATAGAGCGATGTAGAACAAAATGTGAATGTATTTTTGAAGCGATTGAATACGTGTAACTTGAAGATTTAGTGTTATGGTTATATAATTTGATTGTGAAACTTTAAACGACCATAACTTTTTATTAGATTGGAGTTACGGGACGAGCCACCCACTGTTTCGTCATGAGGAGGGGCCGTCATTTGCCACAAAATTCCATCGTTTTCGACCACAATTTGAATATAGTTGTCTTTTTGGTTTGATAATTTTTCAGATTATTACTAGCATGATAGGGTATTTTTTAGCTTGAGTCATGGGCTTTGAGCCTATATAAATTTTAGCCAATTTCAAATCTATTTTTCCTAACCTAAAATTAGGAGTTTTTTTTTTTAAAAAAAAGTAATTCTATTAAAAATAATTTAATAATAAACTATTTTTTACTTTATATTTCGAGTTTACAAAAATATTAGAGCCATTCTCTCTCTTTATTCTTTACTTTTCAATTACTTGGCTCCATAATAGAACTCATGCATGTTTACCTTTGTTCGGCCATCATTATAATATTATTCAATGTAAATTACATTGATCATTTATAAGGTTAAAATCATAATTAATTTTTTAATAAAATTAAAAAATATATACTCCATAATATTATATGATTTATATATTGAGTCTTTCAGAGAGCCAAAATTTATAATAAATTACATTTATACCCTCGAGAAGCCTGTCTATAATTTTACAAAAAAATAAGAGAATAATTAGACTTAGTTTTAGGAGGTGTTGACGTAATTTATCCGATTATCAATTCTAACATCAATCATTAACAGGTACTTTATTCAATGATTAATTATATTTACAATCCTCGAAATATATTCAATGTTGAAAGTACCCCAATAATACTTAAAACATACCAAAAAGATCCAACTAACTTAATACAGTTAGTAAAATTATTAGACTTGAGCTGATGTGGTCTTTATGACTATTGAAAATATCCGTTTAAATTATGCTTATATAATGTTTAAGTTGTTATATACGCTTGTAACAAAAAAAAATTATATTAAAAAATAAAATAAAATGTACTGAAAAATAATATAGCATAGATCTTTCCTTTCAAGAGTTTAATTGTAGTTTATTTTAAATTTATTGTTTTCGATTTATTACTTATTTTAGTTTTTACTAAAATGAGTAACAAATCAAATTAATAAATTTAAAATCTCAACTTAAAAACTAAACCTACAATGTTAAACGTATTTGGAAATTTTCAATGATTTTTTCTAACAGTCGTAAATACCACATCAATGGGTGATATTTTATAACAATTTTACCATCGATGTTAAGTCAGTTGAATTTTTTTGGATACTTTATAAATATTATGGAGTTTACAATATTAGATATACTTAAAAGGGTGGTAACCATAATTACTATTTTATTCAACCCAAAGTAAGAAAGAAAGATAGGTAAAAGAAAAAAATAATTACAACGACTATCATTGAGGTTTGGCATAATAATAAATACTCTCTTATCGGTTGAAAAATTATAAATATTCTCATGATATTTGATAAAATTATGTAATTTTTAAATAAATGTACAAAATTGTTAATTTTGCCGTTACTGTATTTTTTAAACAAAAATTAAAAATTTGTAAAGGATATTAGACGGGACGGATAAAAAACTTATATAAAGTTACCCACTCAATTCATTAAAAAAATTTAAAAATAATAAAATTATTAATCTTAATCTATAAGGGCGTTTTGATTAGTTTATCGTAAAAAAATAATTAAAAACATAATAGATTGGGCTAATTATTATACGATTATCAAAATTAGAAGATTATTGATAATTTTTTAAATAATAAAGTAGTATCGATAATTGCAAATCTTCGGGAAGATGGATGTGATTTAAAAATAAAAAATTCAAAAAAAAAAAGAGGAGGAAATAAAGGTATATGCCGGAGGGAGAGAAGGATATTTCTGTAATATCAGCACCACTAAAATTCCTATCCATAAACATTCACTCAAAAATAGCCTATCTCTCGTCTTCCCCAAAGAACCAAGAGAAATGGTGCTCACTCTATCCAACACATTCCTCCACAAGAACCTATCCCCTTCACTCTCCCTCAACAACAAGGTAAATTTATATTAATTACAAAAAAAAACCCATCTTGGAAAATCAATTTAGTGACTTATTCTCAACAATTTTTGTTTTTTCTTGGAATTCACAGGTGAAGGGAGTAGTGGGCGGCAATCAGATGCGGTGGAGCTGCCGGAAGAAGGACATTCACCCTGAGTTCTACGAGGATGCGAAAGTGTACTGCAACGGGGAGCTGGTGATGACTACCGGTGGAACCAAGAAAGAGTATGTGGTTGATGTGTGGTCCGGCAACCACCCCTTTTACCTGGGTAGCCGCACTCAACTTCTTATCGATGCCGACCAAGTTGAAAAGTTCCGAAAGAAATTTAGTGGGCTTGATCAATTTATGGAAATTCCGGTGCTCAAAGGAGAGATTGTGCTTCCTCCTAAGAGAAAATCTGGAAAAGGCAAAAAGAAGTAGTTCAAAGATTGAAGTTTTCTTCTCTTGTTGGGCTGTAATTGTCTTATTTTTGTTCTTGGGATATGAAGTGTAGTGGTTGGTGAATTGGTACTTTGGATTCGTTTCACTGTAATGAGAAGTGATTTCTTGATTCTCCATTTGTTGAATTTGTCTGGATACTTTTTCCATTTACAGCTTGTGTAGAGTGTTTCTTGTGGATGTAGATTTGACAATGCCGGGGAGTTTCTTCAAAATTGAGTTGAATTCAGGTTTCTAGACCAGTGGTTTTCACTTGGCTGCAGATTTTATTCAGACAAATTTCTTTTCAAAATTGAAAATAATAGATGTCTTATTTTTTTCAGTTGCTTTGATTACTGGTAATGTTTTCGGTTTGTCTTTGTGCAGTGATTGATGAGCAGAAATTGGATGTGTAATCTGCTGCTAGTTTGGCAAAGATAAGAATTTCTCTTCTCTATGCATCTTCTCCCTGCAGCAATATGCGTAATCATCTGTAGATCATAATTCCAGTATGCAATAAACAATGTATGTAGTCGACTGAGTTGGATTTATGAACACTTAAAACGAATTAGTGTACTGTTATTTTCTGTGATTTAGATTATCCACATGCATATGTTAGAAGTTACACCTTTTGCCCTCAAATGGAACGAGTAAATTAGTAATCGTTCGACTTTAACATGGTATATGTATAGAATTTTGAGGATTTGCATCTGTTTTCATCAGTAAGTGAACGTGATTGGTATGTTTCACATCAGCATGTTGAGTTTTAACTTTCAAGTCAGCAGGCCACTTATTATCTGAACAAGTTGAGGTCTGGTTGAAGTTAGCCTAATTCTGGTAGCTGGGGTGGAAAGCTTTGGATTAGATTATCGAACACTATATTCTCCACTTGGATGAGATGAGGGAATGTCCCATGACAGAAAACGACGAATCATTAGTTATGATATCCACATTGCAGTCATTTTATATCTTAGCAATGATTTGCAAGATGTAATATTTGGCTGCTAGCAGAGGCAGGTAAATGGAAAAGCAAGGCAACTGGCATTGCTAGAACTTCCATGATTTTGGACAAAGCCGTTGGAATCATTTCCGGTACCCTAGCTTTTACTGTGCTGTCTGAGCCACATTTCATTGAATATATTTTCAGGGTCTTGTACGCTTGTTGCATTGGTCGTAACTCCCTTGTCTTGAGACCTTGCTCTAGCTTCTAATGCAATCGTCGTTGTGACAGGAAAAAAGCTGCGATCGACGCAATGAAGAAGTGAAAGCTCTTGATGCTCTTACAGAATGCATTGGTTTAGGTTGAAATTCATTACCCGGTATGTATTCGTGGGAACTTGATTCAGTTAACATGTCTTCTGTCATAATTCTCCTTTGTTACCTTAGATTGGAAAAAGATACTCTTTGAATATGCTCTAGTGCTTGGTTTCTTGTTTTTGGGCCAATTTTGCAGGCCTGTATACTCTTTGAGCCTAGCCAAACCAAGATACTCGTCCACACTTACATGACGTTACGCCGCCCATTTTGGGCCTAGCCCAATGGGCATAAATCTTAATATCTAGTAGTTAGATGATGGACCCCATTATCCGTAATGTACAGCGGGTCGGGTTAGACTAGGACTGACACGAACTAGCCGAAAAAGCCCAGTTCAGAATTGGTCCAGTATTATTTCTGATTGGTAATGGTGTGGTCTTACGTCTTTAAATGAACTCTAATTGGGTTTATTTTAATATATAGATTTATGCCCATAGTTGGCTCGGTTGAGTTCCCTGAACAGACCTGATTCTGCCTACATATTTTTTTAAGGAATTGAGGTGTTTTTTTTAATAATTAGTTAAATTTATGCATGTTTATGAAATAAATAAATTAAATCACAAAAAAATTTATGGCTGAAAAAGAAGACTATATAATGAACTTAAATAATAATTTGACTAATAAGTTTACGATAATAAATTTAGATAATAACAAGTCTAAAAAAAACTTTACCAAACTTTGAAAAAAATAAATAAAGAGTATTAATAAATTAATGTACGTTGTAGAAAATTTAGTAACACATAAACTAATGTGCGTACTAAACGTTTTAATTTTTATATAAATAATACATAGTTTAAGATATTTAATATTTCAATGCCTAAATAATGCACATATAAATTTACAAAAGAAAATTAACCTTTCAATAATTATATTATCCCATATCTATAAAGTTATGGGAGTGTCACTATTTTTTTTTTTTAATATTTCAAAAATATTAATCAGATCTATCTAGTCCAACCCAATGGATATCGGATCCGAGTTAGATTTGAGTCCAAAAATTTCTCGACGAGGCTTTTCTTGAATTTTGGCGAACTCGTTCCAAACTCGCCCCCGTTGTCATCCGTAGATGGTTCTAAATTCATCAACCAACTTGTTACTACCAAAATCTTGATCTTCCACCTCATATAAGTCAAAATATAGGATAAGACATAAGGAATTGGTCGGAAATCCTAGATTAGATTAGACCTTGTTAATCCCTAAATAAATTTAAAATAAATATAATATATTTATCATGTGATTATTAATTGATATATAATTCAAAGATAATCATCAATCAAATAATAATTATATTGCACTCACTGCGTCGTTGATTTGTAAATAAGAATTATACGAAAATTAAATAATGTCTGAACATTTTTTATTCTTTTGCAGAAGAGAACATTTTTAAATTAATGAAAAAGAATGAAACGTAATGCATTTGAGTTCAATCACAGGGACCATATATAGACTCTTGGACATCAAATCAGAAGACAACTTCTCGTAGAAAACTGGCAATTAATGTCGCACTCGCACCAAAAAGTTAGCAGCATTATTCAGCTGCAAGGAATATTGAGAAAGAAAAAAAAAAAAAAAGTACAAAAGAAAAAAAGGGTTTCATGATCACTACCTAAAAATGGAATATTGTTCTTCAACTTTTAATTAAAAAGTAGTAAACCCTCCAAGAAACGGAAATTAAGGCGCGATTTTTCCGTTTCTTACCACCAAAGGATTCACAAAAATTGCAATCCATGTATTAATTAGATTCACATAGCAAAAAACAATTTATAAGAAAATATGAATCGGTCTACGACACGTAAAACTGTATTCGATTCAAAGTATACTTTTCAAATACTTTCTTTCTTTCTGTTTCTCCCGCCAAAGTCCCCCGAAGCTAGCTCCAAGTGGTGGGGCAAGGCATATGATGCTTCTGCTCATATCTCTAATTCATCTTGTTGATTTTCGTATAGCAAAAATCAATTTGTAAGAAAATTTGGGCTGCCCCACGGCACGTAAACTATATTCGATTCGGAGAATGTTTTTGAAATGCTTCTTTCTTTTTGTTTCTCCTTCCAAAGTTCCTCGAAGCTAGTTCTAAGTTATAGAATAACGCATACGATATTTCTGCTCACATCTCTAATTCATTTGGTTGATTTTGACCACGTGTTTGAAGGGTATTTTAAAAATTTATTAAACTATCTGCGTTAAAATTATGATTTTTCAATCTTGACAGTTAATAATAATTATTTTTCAGAATATCCCTATCATTATTAATTATGACTACATGATTAATATTTTTGTATATATAGAGAGAGTGGGGAGGGGGTGGTTGTAGACTTGTAGTTGTGTGAGATGAGATTAGTACTCTAGTGGGACAACAATTAGAATTTATCCAAATTTCTATCCATAGGAGTGGTTCTTTATGAAAATATCCTGTAATAATATAGTGAAAAAAGGGGTTCACAAAGTCAAAAAAGGAGTGAAGCACAATTTCAGACAGCATTAGATAAGGAAATTGAAGCATTTAAAAATGAATGTAAGAGGGGTACCCCTCACCCCCCCTTTTGCTTTTTCATTAATTTTTTGCAACTTTCACTATGAGATGTCTCAGGAAAGGAGAGCTTTGGGCATGACTACTATTGTTTCCAGTTGTCTTTACTATTCTTTCATTAACTTCAAATTTTTAAGGATGTCTTTGTTTCTCATTCACAAAGTATCCTAAGCTCCTCTACTTATTATTTTTCAAGAAAAATTCTATATTAAATTTTCGTTTCTGAGTTGAATTAATTAGAGCTGAGCTTGTAACATGTAAATCGTACACATATTCATCTTATATTCTTTTTGTTTTTCCTTACATGAATTGTGTGAGAACGTCATATTGTATGGATTACACTAGATAATTTTTGTTATTCGATATTTGTACGTATAATTAGAGAGTATTTTGGCTAAGTTCACTTGAAACATTCCATATACGATAATTAAAGATATTAAAATTTTATTTTAAAGATAAGTTTCCAGCCAAAGTATTTGGATGAATAAGACGTCATAATATATAAAATATTAGCGTATTGGGCATAATAAGTTGTTAATATTATCATAATGACAAAAAATGATATCAAACTATTAAAATTTTAATCATATAAATAGATATTTCTTCTTTTGGGTAAATGAATGTCAATAAATCAGGAATATACCCTAAAATGTGTGATTTGAAAGTGTTGGACTAAATTGATTTTGTAACATTTCATAAATATACCCTGAAATGTGTGATTTGATGGGGGGTGGCTGCAGGAAAAGAGGCTAAAGTGGGCAGCAAAATGATTTCAAGAAGCACCATCAGAACTAAACACAGTATTGTAGAAAAAGGGTAATTATTGTGGTAGATTTGGTGGTGGGTTCTCTTTAATTTCTCTTCTCCAAATTCAGATTTACTCTTTGACAACTTAAATCATCTTTACACCTAATCTCAATCACTCTTTCATCATCCTTATGGCCGAAACTATGGACTTGTGCACTAAACCTCCTTTAATTAATTTTACTTAACCCAAACATTAGCACATCTCGCCCCTCCATCTCCTTTTACGAAAATTCTTACTCGACCTGGTTCGACCCAATCAATTCAATTATAGAGCAAGTATGACACACCTTTTCTGTGATTGATCGTAATACACTTGTCATGTGATTAGTTCAGGATTAGCCAAGTCGAGTCCGAAAATTTCCCCTCCTTCCAAATCTTTCCTCCTTAAAAAGAGGAATCAACTGCTAAAGAAGATCCTCCGATATTGTTAATATAATTGAATATTGTTTACGCAAGCGAGTACGGTTATCAGGGCCCTTTCTGCTAAGTTCTAATTGTTAAGGTTTATAGCATAAGATTGTCGTTGAATTCTGAATCTAAATGAATTTGGGATCTGATCAAACTTAAGTTGGACCTATCTCATTGTCGTTTCTACACTCTATTGTGCATATTTCTTGTATTACAAAATTTTACTTCATTTTCTTTGGGGCTGATCAGGTTGCCTGATCGTTCCCCCACGATAGCTTCGACCTTCATTTGAACAACCTAAAACACAAGGCCGGAGTAGCTAGGGTTGTCCCTCACAAAGCCCTTCTTCATCCTGACGCTCAAATCAAATAATTGATTGGATGATGATAATTTAGAGTTCTTTTTCTTAATAATAAAAAAAAAACTGAATAAAAATAAGGGATAATTACACTTCCTTCCTTGAGGTTCGGTGTCATTACATGTAAATCTCCTGTGATTTGAGAAATTTGATTGTAAAAATATTTATTTAACCTGCAACAAATCAACAATAAACCAAACGAAGGTGTGAACTTTTTTTTTTTTAATATCAGCAAATTCGATGAAATTTGACTATTGGAAGAACTTATTTATTAAACAAAAGCAAAACTCAGAAATACTAAATGTCATAGGGTCTAAAATCAATTTCTACATCATCAGATATAATCTACCCACATAAAACAAGGAAAAATGCATCTTGAAATTAAACATGAATTTCAACTTTCCACCTTCCTGGGGGGGTAAAAAAGCGAAGAGCAACCGTGATCCACCCGGAAAACTTTTTGCTTTTAACTTAATGAAACCCAATACAAACGCGTGTCCAAACGGTCCCTATAATTCTTTTTCTCATCTTTTTGTAAAGTTTTTTCTTTCCTCTCATAAATCGATTATAATTACATCAAATATTAACCAACATATGTCGATTATTAATATAGTTTAATTATTAATATCAAATATATAATTAAAAAATTATTATTATTATTAAAGTATATTAATATGCACATATTAATAAAAACTCGAATCCATAAAATTTTAATTATGGAACCTCAATTGTGTCGATCAGTAGATACCGTTATCAGTGAATAAGTTGGCGTGAAAAAAGGAAAATAGGAAAAGAAATTTAATTCCCTTTTCGAATTCTTTTTGAACAAGTGAAAATAAATAATTAGTTACAGAGTACAATTTTATTCGGTCAAGTATTTTTGGTTACAGTAGGTACAAGGAACCAAGGCACGTGATCGGAACGCCCCTCTCCCCTGTTTGACGGGGCAACAAAAAGTTGCACGTGACTTGTGTGTGTATATGTGTGTGTTCATGCTAAATTTGGCTCGGCCACACGAGGTCACGGTCTTGTCTTTTGAATTATTTTTCTGTTTTTTTTTTTAAATTATTGGTTTTGATTTTTGCTATCTTTTTCAACGAAAATTCGTGACTCTTTTTGCATGCAAATAATTGAGGGCAGAGTTCTTGACGTTCACGTTCGGGCAGATCAAGAAGAGCTGCACCGTTTACAAAATTTTTTATCAAAATCAATTTTGATTAAATCAAATTAATTACAGAATAAGTACAATATATATATTTATATTTTTTAAATTAAATATTTATAATATGATAAGTGTATTATATTTATCATATAATTGATGCATATTCGACTAAATTCGATTTGAGCAATAATTTTCCTACACAACCAAATCAATTATAGTACAACACAGTGTTGTTAGAATTTGCAGTATTATTGTGATGTCTCAAAATTTGAGCTAGTTCACAAGACTACTTTTCATGTTTATATTCATCCTGATCGAAGCCAAATAATATTAAAAATAGCAAGTCGTGGATGACTACAAGACAAATTAATGAGTCAGTGTAGAAACATAGACGATAAATAATATTGTAATGGTTAATTGTATTTTTTAATTAATATATTATTAAATGTATTATTAAATATAATTAATAAAATATTTAAGTATATAATTAGTAATTAACAATTATAATATTAATAAATTTATATAAAAAGAAAAAGAAACTAACATTTTGTTAATAGTGGGCATCATCCACAACTCCAACTTGTGGATGAAGTCCATGATTCCAAGAGTCGTGGATGAGGTCCATGACTCCAATAGAAAAATTAAAAAAAAAAAATCAAAAATATGATCCACGACTTGCTATATTTTTGTTATGATTGAAAAAATAATATTATTTGTGTTATATTATTTATTTATTTTAATAAATAAGCTTATATAGTTTTTCATATATTGTTAATATATATATGTTATGATAATGAAACAAAATAAGATCTTCAAGTTCACATTCTTTCTCTAACAAAAACAACAATTACGCGTACATGAAAATATTAAATTAATAATTTGATATATTATTCAATAATTTAAATGACAAATATTGATAAAAAAAAAAGTAGCATAAACCTCAAGTAAATATTCATATATTTAACAAAATAAAATCATAATTTGCCTTTTTTTTTTTTCCCTCCAACGAATTGGGTACAATTAAATTATGAATTTAAAACAATTAACAATCAATATATATTAATTATCAGTATCAAATATGTATAATCAATCAATAATTATTATTATAAATAGAAAAACCGCTATTAAAATAAATTAATACACATACATTAGTGGGACTCGAATCCATATTTAAGATTATAAGGCTTCAACTTAACTAAGCAAGCTAGGTTTTTAGCCTTTTAATTACAGTAAAGGAGAAATTTTAATTCACATTGAATTTTTATGAATTTAAATTAATTGTATAATAAATAATACACTTATCATATAACTGATGCAAACCTTAATTTGAGTAATAGAATTTCTTACATTTGCGTTCAACAAAATGTCCAATTACCCAACAATTCCTATTTTACTCCTTTCTTAATTCTACACTCTACCTCCTTTCTTATTGTTGACGACGAAATTCAGACATATTTGAGGGTGGACTTTTGGACATGACTTTTGGAGCCATGCATGTCTAATCAAATTATTACACAAAAACACTATGCCTAAATGATTCTTTTGGGTGTTATTAGACTGTAAGTTTGGTAATTTTATACATTTAAAAATATCTCCCAATCACACTTTGACACCAAGTCTTGTTTTCTAATTGATTTTTGAAGTAAGAATAATGAATTATTATTTATTGAAATAAATTGATCGCAGTCATTCCTGTCAGATATCAATATCGAATAAACCATTACAACAGTCATACTATGATTAATAATATCAAAAATATTAAATCAAATCAACGCTTACTATTACAATAGAATCACCACCTACTATTAAAAAAGAAATAAGATCCCACACATAAAGTAAGATTCGAGCTCATGGGACCCCAACTTCGTCAATTTTTATACTCTAGTTGATTTATGAGCCATAATACTTAAGGGTGCAATTAAAATCTGACCTTCGAAAAGACCCTTCTCGACTTCTCCAATGGGGTAAATTCAAGTCTACAAAATAAAGATAGAAAAATAGTAAATTCTAAAATTTAAAATTAGCTCGAATCCGAAGAGGGTTTCGAGTCTATGAGGATCCGCCTCAATTGAATAAATTTAATATATATATATTTAAATTTTATATGTAATTTAGCTAAATTCCTCACCTTTTCTCTATAACTTTTTGCCCCAAATTCATACATTCAAATAGTAAAATTTTAATTTTACCACATAATATATATATATATATATATGAATGAGAAAAGACAATAATGTCGTTATCTAATAAGATTCCTTGATTCGATGAATGATAGGTAATTTCCCTTACTTGGAGGAAGAAATTAATGTCTTAAACCATAATCAAACAATCATGATTGTATTTTCCCACGACGCTTTGGTGTAATCATTTCTGCGTGTCTTTTGGTGATTGCAAATGAGGGAACAATAATCAATGATGTCTTAATTTAGTAGTTAAGTTTAAGATTCAAATCCTATAAACAATTAATTAAACAACTATAAATAAGTTCAAAATTATAAGTTGGGGTCCCACCAAACATATGGATATTTATCTTATTTTAAGATATATATCTATTGAACTGAAGTATTACTTAAGATATTGATATAAAATAAGACAAATATTCATACGTTCAATGATACGTATACACGATCACAAATTAAATTTTGTTCCAATTCTAAAATTTGCCTTTTGTGTAGAGTCCACAATAACCTTTGGGCTACTCAAGTGATCAAATTCTTGTTTATTAATATTATTTATTTGTTTTTTTTTTAAAACGAAGATCAAAATTGATTTTCACTTAAATATAAATAAAGTTTAATTATACTAAAATTTTCTCTAAAAATAGAAAATTATACTTTTCATTAAAAAAAATTTTATATTATACTTACACCCTTTTTAAAAATTCACTGTTTACACTTAATCAATTTTATTAGAATTTGAATTCAAGATGCTGACATTAGCAAAAAGTTAAAAAAGAGAAAAAAAGCTTTTTTTTTTAATTTTATCCCTTATACTTACGGAGAAAAAGATGTAATAATATTAATCTCATTTTCTATATATATATATATGTATCTATTATATTTATCCCTTTATAAGTACAAAAATATGCATTAATATATTAAATTAGGGGCGAAATTCAAATTTTATATAATACTTTTTTGTTTATATCAACATTTTTGTCCAAACCGTAAAAGGGAGTCAGGTGTAAATTGAGAATTTTTAGAGGGAGTTTAAGTGTAAACTCTTTTACGAAAAAATATAATGTAACAATTTTAGAGGAAGTCTGATTATATATAATGTATCATATATCTCGATGTGCTGAATAATATTTCTTTAAACACGTTATTATTTATACTTGTTTGGACTTTTATGAAGTTTGTATTAATCATTCAATCGAGCTGGAATGGGTTCCTTTAAGTCAATCACTCATTGAGATCGAGTAATTTAATATTTTTATATTTTTATTATTCTTTTATTAATTAAAAAATTATATTTACTTTCGGTTTTCAAGTCTAAAAAGAATTTAAAAAAATACGAATAATTTTATGGTTTGCTTACGCAAACTACTCATATTATTTGGATAATTCACATATACCTATAAAAAATGTCAACACCTTTACATAAACTACCTCAGTTTTTTTTTGTCTTAAAAAATATCAACATTATTACACAAACTACACTACCTATTTGACTGTTAAGAATAATTTCTGTAATTAAATAAAAGAATAAGGATAGGTTTTATAATTAAATTATAGTTCAAAGAGTAAATATGATTATTAAAAAAAACAAAAAAAAGTACAGGTGAAATTTAAAGAAGCGTACCAGACTAGTGTAGGACGCGGCACAGGCCTAACCCTCTGCAACACCACGCTCGCGGTTTTCTTCAAACTGCAGTCTTGCAGCTCTGCTAACTGCTAACTACTAACTTTGACATTCTTACAAGAATTAAGAGCTTGCTTAAAATTAAAATATATTTTAACTTAATTTTAGGACATAAAACTTTAATTTATAAATAGAGTTAGTTACGTTAGGACCTATCTGAAAGTGTGAAATTATATTTTCTTTCAAAAAGAATTTAAACGTATATTTACACCCCATTTGAAAACTCACCATTTACACTTGGTCCCGTATTTCGTTAGAATTTTAACGGAAAATACTCACATCAGCATAAAAAGTATATAAATTTATAATTATACCCCTCATTTTATATTTGGATAAATTACAACCATCTCCTTTAGGGGTTGGTGCAATTACGAATACCCCTCATTATTTAAAAAATTTGTAACACTCCCTTGTTGTTTGAAAATTTATAAATATCCCCATCAAATGAAAAATAATTATGGTCCTTAGATAATGATGTAAAAGTTACTATTTTACATCGGCTTTTACTTTTTTTTAAAAAAAAATAAAATATTTGAAAATATACAAACAAAATTGAGTGTGGGTAAAATAAATAATTCATTGACAATATTATTTGAATATGTTATAAAATTCTAAAAAGTATATGAAATTATAGTTCACAATTCAAAAGAGTATTTTGGACAATTCACTATAAAAATTGGATGAAAACCCAAAAAAAATGGTTCGTTGTTAGAAGGATGTTAAAATTTGGGTGATATTTATAATTTTTTAAATAACGAGAAGGTATTTATAATGATGCTAAACCTTAGGAGAGGTAGCTGTCATTTACCCTTAATATTTTCATGTAATAATTTTGTACTTATATAATAAGAAAAATGTAATAATGTCGACCTCACTCCATTTATATGAATATTACATTCATCCCCTTGTACATACAAAAATATATACGATGAAAATGTTAAATAAGGGGTAAAACTAAAAATTTATATAATTATTTTTGTTGATCTTAGCATTTTTCGTTTAAATCTTAAAGGAAATGGATCAGGTGTAAATAAGAAAATTTCAAATGAAGTGTGTATAATTTAAGACTATTCTCGGAGAAGTGTAATTTTACATTTTTAGAAGAGGTCTAAGTATAATTCACCTAAAGATTATTATGTGTTTCACGACTAAAATTAAGACAACGTTTTGCTAAACTTATTTAAAAGATCTCTCATAAAATGTTTTTATAACTTATAAGATGTCAGATCTTGCTCTAAAAGTAAGTTCATAAAGGGTTTTGATCAAATAAAATTATACAAGTTATAAGATTTTAGTAATGATAAATTTATAATTAATTCACAAGAATTTGTTGAGATTTCAAAAATAAATTGCCGTTATTTTTTTTGAAGAGCTTATAAACTCCTATCGTATTTTTAGACCTTATAAGATATTTTTGTAAACAAAATTACTAAATATTTTGTAGTATCTTATACACTTGCAAATATTTTATAAGATATTTAAAAGAGCTTATATATATATATATATATATTCACCTCAAACACCATCTCAGTCTCGGTACTGATGTGATTTATCAAAATTTCATTTTTTAATTTTTTTTTGAGTGGCAGTTACATACATAATTACCAATTATATCAATATCTTGATAAATAAAACAATATATCGGCTCAACCAATACCTCAATATAACTAAGAACAATATCTAAATTACATTACCTCACGTAAAGTGAAACAAACACTCCCATCACAAAAAATTGGACAAACACTCACTTTAAGACGAGATAAATACCCATACGTCTAATAAAACTCAAATTCATAAGTTTAAACTTGTTCATAAAATCATAGTTTTAACCAATAAGCTAAAACATGATTGGTATTCTTATAGTAGTTAAGGATTGATATTTTTAAGAATGTAAAAAGTATTGAAATTTATCATGTCATTGAATTATACTCAACCACACCTTCCAAGAATAATTCAATTGGCATATTTTTTTTTTACTGAAAAACTAGTCAAGTCAACTGAATTGTCAATTATTATATATATAAGCATTTATGTTGGATAGAAGCAGTTTCGGATAATCTTCTTAAGAACGACGACCAAAAATCTTCTTCTTGATCGTAGATTATCTATACTATTTTTGTTAGGGTATTTGAACTTATTTTTATTTATATTATACTAATATAAACTATGTAATCGAATATGTTAAAAGCTCTAAAAAACATTGCACTTATTTCTCTATGTTTTTTTCATTTTTTCAAAAGAAAAATCCCATAAAAAATAAAACAAAAAAAAAGAGTTATATGATTATCAAGTGAAATTCTAATTCACCTGAATCAATTATATAACAAGTGTAATGAATGCACTTACTGTATGATTAAATGACGGTTTAAGAAAAATGACCAATTATATTGCAATTATATCATACTTGTTGTGTGATTGGTTAGATTAAATCCTAATTTGTGTAAAAAAATAAAAAATAGATTAGCAAAAGAGTCTTTCTTTTAAGATTATTCTGTCCTACTTTTTTAAAATAAAAAAATTATTAAATTCTGAAAAAATAAAAGCAATCATTCACCGTTTCCACCCCTCGCAGCAGTCTATTTAAACGGTACCATAGTATGCACACACCCTCCAGTACAAGACCCACTCAACCCCAAAATCCGACCAAAATCCCACGCTTTCCAAACACACACCAACAACGTAAGAATAAAAAACCGCCAATCCATCACTCGGGTCTCCTCGATTTCCCTTTTTGTGTCTATGTATATGATCTCTGCACCTTCAAATTCCACATGCCTTTCCATTCCTTTCTCTTTTCCTCTCCATTTCTCTCCGGGAGTTTCGTTTCCCTTTGATTTTCTCTCCCCCTTCGCCGCTCTGTTTCCGTTCTTGCAGCCCCCGCCTCCCTCGGAACCTTGAAAACAGCAAACATTGTTCACCTGATCGTTGAAGGTCTGAGAGCCCGTTGCAAATTTTTGAGGATTTATATGGAGACACAATTAGTGTTTGATGTCGTCAAGTTTGAGAAGGAAAAGGCTATAGCCAGGTTCAATCGCTTTCGCAGAATTGCGAGGTTATGGCAGATTTTCGAACTTGTGGTGGTTTTCGGGCTGATTTCGTGGTCGTCGGCGCGTGTGCCGGCGGTTCTGAGGGTAGCGGCGGCGTGTTTTGTTGAGTTCTCCGCTTATCTCTTCAACCACCATGTCGTTTTCCTCATTGGAAACGCCATCATCGTCCTGCTGTTCGTGCTTTGCCGCCAGAATGACTCCGCGAGTCTCTCCGGCGAAGGGGATTTCTACGAAGACTACGTTAAACACAGCGAGGCCGCTCGTCAACCCGAGTCTACTCCGTCTCCGACGCCGGATACGGCTTACAGTCCTCCAACAGAAGTCGTTAGCGGGGGCGGCGATGAGGAGAAGCAGATGGTAGTGTGCACGGAGAAGACGACAGCGGTTTCGCAATGCGACGACGTGACGGCAGCGATAGAGAAGGCGACGAGGCAAATAAGGAAATTCCAGAGGACACAGTCAGAGAAACTGAAGCGAGAGATTGGCGTACGGCCGCAGGCGGAGCTCCGGAGATCGGAGACACAGAACCGGCGGAAATCAGTGAGTTGCGGTGAGCGGTTGGACGCGTCGGAGATTGAGAGACTCAGCAGCGAAGAGTTCCGGCGCACGGTTGATGCCTTCATTGATAAACACTGGTGCAAAAAGAAACTGAAATAAAACCCATTTCGAGAAAAATGAAAATGAAAATGAAAATGAATGTAAGAAAAAATGATGTTGGGAGAAGTACGTGGATGAATTGCCTAATCCGCTGTTTATCTGGAATTAGTTGCCCAATTTTATCCACTTTTTCTTATTTCTTCTTTTAATGTTATGATCTTCTTCACTGTCTTGACTGTAGTTATCTTTGTTGAATATATATATATATTAAGGATAATTACACTTTCCTGCCTTAGGATTGCTTAAATTAAATGTAGACTCTCTTTGGTTTGAAAAATTACAATTAATTTAATACTCTAAAGTATGCATCCATCTTATAAATAAATTTCTTTTTTAGCCAAAATTTATTGAATTTACTGATATTAATATAAAAATAAATAAAAATTAATACTTACCCTCAATTAATTTATTACTGATTTACTGTTGATAAAAAAAATTCGGCTAAACTACCCTTGTAACGGTCAAGATATACCTCTTCACATGTATTAACGAGTGAAGATGTATGAGGATAATTTGATCATAAAAAGATTTTTTGACCTCTAATAAAACAGTAATAAGTCAATTGAGTGAATTTTAACTAATATAGGAACTTATTTAGTAGATGGAAGCAAACCTCAGGGTAGCAGATGGAAGCAAACCTCAGGTGTAGTATATATAATTTTTCAAACTATACGGGTCTATGTGTAATTACAGTAAACTTTAAGGGAGGTGAATATAATCATTCCAATATTATCATGAGTTTCGACGTATCTGTACTATTTACTATGGAGAAAGTTTGAAGTAATATTCGCGTAATCGGCACTAAAATAATTATTTGGTTTCATTGTTAGTGTTGTGAATAACTTTTGAGTTAATTACACTTAAACTTTTTATAAAAATATAAAACTATATTTTTCTCTCAAAAAATTTTAAAATTACACTTACACCCCTCCAAAAATTCTTTATTTACACTTGACCCCATTCTATTAATATTTAAATGAAAAACACTGATATTTTTCGCACAAAACCTAACAAAAAAGGATTAAGTGTAAACAATGAATTTTTTAAAATATGTAAGTGTAATTCGAAAATACTCCCCTCTCTTCCACTTTTGTGAACCTCGATGTGAATTTAAAATGATTTAGAGAATAAAAAAAATACTTTTGAAAAATACTATTTACTATGACTATTTGTTATTAATTGTGACAATAATTGTAATTATATGTTATGATTGTTGCAGTGTAGTACATAGTATGTGTTTCCATGTTGGGAATATAAGAATATTTAAATTATGAGGAATTTAATTACATTACCGTCCACTAAATTATGATTTATCTACACAAATCATTCTTCGTTTTGGACAAATTACACATACATTTATTAGAAATATTAATATTATTTACATAAATTATCCCTATTTTTTGAAAAATTACAGATACACTCTAAAAAAAGTGAACATCATTACACAAATTATTCATATTTTTTAACTGTCATTAGTTAATCATTGCATAAAAGATAAGAATTATTTATATAAAAAAATATATAAATCAAGGTGTAACTATAATTATGGCTTTGAAAATTCTTGTTGGTTTGGCTTGTGGGAGGAAGGAAATTCTTATGTAAATAATAGGCTACTAAAATTCAATAATCTTGTAATTTTAAATTAAACTAATATTAATTATTATATTAAGACATGGGATAATTGCACCATGCAGACGAAATTATCATGTTATATGGGGAAAGATATACCTTCTCATACGAATTAGCGTGTGCCGATGTACAAGGATAACTTGGTCATAAAAATTTATTTAACCTACAATAAGTCAATAATATATAAGTCAATTGGGAGGTAAATATTAATTTTTATTCAATTTTTTATTAATATAAGCAAATTCGATTAATTTTAACTAACAGAGGGATTTTTTTGTTGTTGATAAAAACAAATGCCTTGGGTATCTAATATAATTTTCAAATCGTAATGGGTCAATGTGTAATTACATTAAACTTTCGAAGTTGACAGCGTAATTATCCTTTAAGACATCAGTAAGTAGTTCAATACACCTCGTTAGACGAAGGTATCGAATTACAAATTTGTAATCTATAATAATAATGCCCGTGTATTGATAGAATTGCATAATTTACATCAATATCAATAAATTAATAAATACATCGATTCGATCAATAAACCACGTTAAGTTGCATGTGACAACATATTTTGATTAAATTTTTAGTTGGATAAATTGAAATGTTGATGAAGTAGTTAGATCTTCCATGATAAGGTAATTAAATAAATTATGGAGTATTATAATCCTAAACTAAGATTATAAGGTCAGATGATTACAACATAAACCAAGAATTAACAAATCTTGAAAGAGGAAAGTAGTACAAGCAATCAGCTGCTGCCTACATGCATCTTTGTCATTATATATATGTGTGTTGGCTTAGAAAAGAATGGCCAGTATTCGGCGGGGTACAAGTAGCTTTATGGACCCATTCCATATTATAACTTCTTCTCGTCCCCATCTCATCTTTCTTATTTGGATGTTGTGTTTAATTTTTGTTGGGTCATTGCGACCCGTTGATCCGGATCGTTCAAAATTATGTTACATGAACCTTTATATATATGAATATTTGATTCTATAAATGTGAAAAATATAAAGACCTAATATTCGAAAAATTTGTAAAAATAAAGTATTAATTGCACTTCCTGTGATATGAAAAAATTTCAAAAAACCCCTTTAAACTAGAGTTGGTGGTACACGCGCATTGACTGTTAATATGTGACTGAAAAGTGTATTGTGTTTTCTGACAATTTAGCCTTTCTCTCTAATCTAATAAATATAGTATTATATATATGTATATATATTATTTGATATATAATATATAATTTAATATATCTTAATATAATATATAAATATTTATTAATAATAAATAAATATTAATATTTTTAATATATCAACTGTGTAATTATATTAATATTTTTAATATAATAATCTAATTATATTAAATTAATTAAAGTTTTTTTTTAAATGGCAGCAGCAACTGCACCCTCCTCACCCTTGGGCGACGGCGTCACCCAGCAGCGAGGCGATCGTCGCACCCTCTTCACCCTCCTCAAAACCAGTCGCCCCCTCTGCAGAAGGCGGGGTGGGGGTGGGGGTGGGGGGAAAGACACCAGTCGCCAGATGACACCTTCGCCCCCTCTGTGGTGGGGTGGGGTGGGGTGGGGGTGATTTATTATTTTTATAAATAATAATAATGCATATAATATAATTATTTTCAAACATCTAACTCATTTTCTAAAGCTATGTAGGATTAAAGCCCCGAAAAAATATTCAATTGGAATGTCATGTCATTTTCTCTGTCAAAAATCAAAGTTCCAGCATCGAAGGACTAAATTTCATCGATTTTGAAACATAATGGACTTACAAAAAATAAGCATAGTTGTCGAACTAAAATTAATATTGAGCATATTTAATGGACTAAAAAAATAATTTTCCTATATAAATTTTATTTTTATATATTATAGACATATTACAAGTATATTTTAATTAAAAATTTATATTTTATATTATATAAATATATATTTTCTCCTCATATATATGGAGGAACATTTAACTCATTTTCTCTAAAAACAGGCCTAGATTGACTAGGAAACAAGGCGAATCATAATTCATAAAATAAGGGTGATTTTTTATATTTAAATTTTTACAGAATTTTTTTTATATTTTCGTATATCACAAAAGGTCCAAATGAATTTAACTCTTTTATAAATACCCCAAAATTATTTTAGCCCATAATACGTTATTATCATTTTCAACATCATGTAATCATTGTTGAGTACTACCCAATATATTTAACGATCTACTTTTTTTTATCAAGTTTCCAAACATCAACAATTCGTAGTATCCGGACCTCGACTCCCAACCTGGATCTGCAAGAAAACCTTCTCATGACAATATTGAGTAAACTCAAATTTTGATGCATACAATGATTTTACAGTCAAGTCTTAAATAGACATCGTAAAATGTAGTGAATTACCAGAATGATGAAATAATTAGTGCAAAAATGATTGATGGCCCATCAAGAATCCGGGATTAGTGGCTTTCGAATTTTGCCTTTTCCCCCACACTAATTATCACCCAATTAATCCTTCAAATACTTTCTCTCTCTACAATTGAAAAGCCACTTTTTTTTAGTGATAATGAATCACAAAAATTCAACAGTTGGGTACTCATAATTACCTATCCTAATTAAAGATTAAGCACATATATAAAAGTGGGGTTTTGATGGAACATTCTTTTTCCTTTCCTCCCCGAAAAGAGTTTGATTATTTTGCCCCTTAAATCTTCTTAATTATACCAATAAAGTCTTATTACAATCAAAATGTTGCGAGTTCAAATTCTATAGATACGAGTCTACGTATATTTACTTTTATGGTTGTTTGTTGTTTTTTCTGTCTCGTTTCACTATATATATATATATATATTTTACTATTGTCTGTATGTTAATTAATATGGACTAAAAGTCGAAGCAAATGACTATTATGAACCATGGCTAGATAAACTGGTGTAAAAACTCACCTTATTCACCATCACAAAATCTACGACGGATGGATATTTGCTACGACTATTTAATTCTTTTTAGTATTTGAAGATATTTATTGATTTGAACTATTGATATATTAAAATCGTCTTTGAATAATTATAATATATTACATGATGTAATAAATCGCATATCTTCTTAATTATCAAACATTCATTCCTTACGTTTATTAATCATAAATCCTTCAAATCTCATTGATATCTCTCTCCCCCTCCCATCTATCTACTTTTATTAAAATATTTAAATTATTCTGTATACATATTTAAGCATGCCACACGAATTAATAATAATAATAATAATAATAAAAAGTATAGGGTGGTGATAGAGTCAACAGCTTGATGGGTAGGGTCAAAATTAAACAAATAATGAAAACCTAATAATTGAAAGAACGTATTAGTGGTTGGTATAAGGGCTTCGACATAGAAGCATACAATATGAAAAATTAAATATAAAATTAATTAAAAGCTCTATTTAAATAACTATATATATACCTATTTTATTTATTTATTTATTTTTATTTATTATTGTCAAGCACTTGTCACTTCATATATTTCTAAAACCAAAACATTTGATTATATATATATATATGCTACTCCATGTATTTCAGCTCCTACCAACCCTACTTTTCTTCCCAATTTATATACTAAAATATAAAAATCATTGAACATCTTTATATAAAGCAAAATGGCTTCTTAATTAATTAGACTGTAACTTATAAAATAGATTTTAATACAACATATATATATATATATACCTCGTACATTTGTACGTATATCAAGAATTCTTTTTTTTTTTTTACATTTTAAATCTGAAATCGAAACATCAAAAACTGTGAATGTACTTGTCTATAAAACTACAGTGTGCTGATATGATGTAATTCACATAAATAAATGAGGACTTGTGAAAATATGTAGTCAGAAATTTTTATTATAAATCGGTATTGTATATGTTGTATTGAACTACTTTATATGTACGTGCTATTTGTATAAAAAATTATTTAAAGTAGCAGAAATTTTATACGGGGACGTGTATATATAAATTATAAGACAGAATTCTCTACTAATTTATGATAAAAGATTTGAATTCTAGACTGAGTGAGTTGTATTGATTAAGATTAATCAAACCACACCGACCGATCATCCTTAACTTTTCTGTTTAGAATAATTGTATATATATAGAACCTGGTCAATTGGTCTTTATGAAGTTCCTCTAAGACTGTTAGCAGAAATCCATGTTGAAATAGAAAAAAACAAGGACGTTTCTTTTTTCAGGGGGAAAAAAAGTGTACTATAAGCAATAATGGACTTGTAGTCGGCCAAGGCCGTTAAATGATTAATTAAATTAGTGGTACAACCATTAAAATATACACCACCAAATAATAAATATAATTATTGACATGTAATTAACTTTAGAAACAAAAATAATTAAAGACATTACTACATATATTAAATTTCAGGGCAGGGAACTTTTTTCACCCAAATTAAATTTAATTAGATCAAATTAATTATATAATAAATATAATAAAATAAAACCCCACACACTATTGGGATTTGAACCCATGATTTTAAAATAATAAAATTTCAATTTCACTAATTAAATTATGGTTTATTGGCGAGAGGGAGATTTATTGTGATCATCAATAAATTAAGTTACGTGTGACATTGTTGGAATTGGACTTCTAACAGTCCTTTTTCTTGCGGGGGTGAACAAAATATATGTTATTAAGAATATTGGATTTATCATTTCATGGTTTAATCAAAAGTTGCAAAGTTCAAATTCAATTATTTGAATGTATGGAGGACAATGGTTATATTATGAAAATATTTTACGTAATGGACCTAACTTGAACATAATTTCTTTTGGTTTTATTTCAGGACGATTTGTTTAGTTACAATTCTGTCACTTGATGTAAAATTTTATTTCACCAAAGTTCCATATAATTATATCATTAGTATTAAAATTACGGTTGAGAAATATAAACATATATATATAATGCAACAACTAGAATAAAAATGTATATATTTGAAAGTATAGTGATTTAAATCCACCTTTTGATGATGGTATTTTAATTTTTGAATCCAGAAGGAATTACGAGGCAGTCTACTGATTTGATTTCATCGTCTCTCAAGGAGACTTAATCCCTCATTTGAGGGGCCACTATTTATCGTAAAATTCTATTGTTATGACCATTCTTAGTACATTTCTTTAAAAAAAATTTACTTTTTAGTTGACTTTAATCAATTTTTATTTTATTTTTTTATAGTTATCGTTTGTGCCTTATATTTTATCAAATAGTGTTAGGATATCAGCGTATTTTTGGGCTGAATTTCATAAATAATAACTTCATCAATGACATATAAATATAATCTTCGTGAATGTAACGGACTTTTTGCACGTTTCAAATAAAAACATACTTGAATAAATAAATTAATTAGATAAAAAAAATAAACAAAAAGCGCAAATTTTTCAAATAAAAATGCTTTTGAAAACGGTATATGTATATATATATATAAACAAATGAGTGAGAGGATGATTTTATCAAGCAAAAAAATTCAGAAGCTATAATGTTATTTAAAATTAAAATATTTGTCATATTAGTCTAGTAAATATATCCATACAATTAATTTTCTAATTTATATTCTCGTCTCTGGATATTTTAAATGTTGAAATCGAAAAGATTAATTTAAAGTGAATTAAATAGATAAAAAATATTATTTTGAATTGAAATCAAATATCGGGATTAAAATAAATTTTATCTCGTAATTATGTATTTAGACATAACGTCAAGTTGGGAGCGTAATTTACCTTTTGGTTATTTACATTTGTAAAAGAGGAAAAGGGAATGACCCTTAACGTCCCTACCTTCATTAATTGACCTCATCGTTGTAGGACCCCTAACCCTCTGTTTTAGTAAATTTCCATATGTGGCTTCTGATTTGGCCTTCACATCCTCAACATCTCATTCACTGTTACCACTCTTTTGCTCCCTCAACTCCAATCCAATTTCAAAATTTCAACACTAACCTAACCAACTTGAAAACGACCCTTTCTCTATGCTTTTTCCCCTGTGTTTTCTTACATATGTTTAACGTGCGGTATGACAATCTGGGCAAAAATTATTGGTTTCCATGAACGATTTTCGATTGATGCAGTAATTTCAAAAATAGAAAACGTGTACATGACGACAAATATAAGATATTGAGGACAACATCTCAAGGATAAAAAATGAGAGGAGGATAGTACAATTTTATAATTGTATGTCTTTATTAAATTGATTATGAAAAATGTCCTGAGCAGTATATATAGACCTTCAGAATAAAGACCTTTTGGCTGAATATAAGAAGAGACTCGATAACTTGAAATCTGACACGTGTGTTTGGATCCCTTGTATTGGTTTATTTTATATTAAATGTGTTTGGTACTTTTTTCCTTGGCAAAATTTTAATCCCGTAGGATAGGGGATTCAATGCATTTAGTTCTCTGTTTTTCTGAATTTTTAAAATAGTCCCAAAATTAGAAAAACCCAACACATATAGTCCTATACTTTACGGGATTTTTAAAATGATCTCAAAATTGAAAAAAATAGATATATTTAGTCCCATAAACATAATTTCGTAAAGCAGAGACGAAAAATGTTAAGTCCCCTATCCTACGAGACTAAAAGTGTATTTTTGCCAAAAAGAAAAAAAAAAAGAAAAGAAAAAGGACCAAACATATTTGATGGGATTAATTTTTATATTGAATAAAGTCGAGTATCTCGATTAATTTATGATGGAATTGATTGTTTTTATTGTAAAGAAAAGGGGAATATTTTTAATTTTAAATTTTCAATAGAAGATATGTGTCTTCAATTTTATACTGATTTTCGTGTGAAAATAAGAATATATTTAGGTTAGTGAATAAAATTATATTTTATATTAAATTGTGATGTCAAATTATTATATTTTTAATAAAAAAAACATATAAACAAATATATTTTTTTCTTTAATTAAAAGTTTAAAAAATAAAAATATAAAGAAACAGGCGCGTCCCTGTGAATTCCAGTGGACAGAATGGAAGTGTCCTTGAGTTCAGTTGAGAATCACCAAAAGCTGCAAATTGGAAAGGATTGAAAGTGAAAGCAATGGCAAGAAACTTTATCATCACAACTTCAATGCAAATTATTGTCCCTCTCAATGTTTCCTAATTTAATAAGTACGTCACGTCCCCAGCTTACCACCCCATTCAACTGTGGATATTATTTTTGAATTTATTTAAAATTCAATAATAAATAACTCGTTCAGAAAAAAATATTAATATTTATTAAACATTCTGCTAGAAAAACAAGAGGAAAAAGAAATCACGTCTTGTATTTTATTTATTTCTCATTTTTCGCCATTCATATCTATAAATATGACATATAATTTGTGAAAACTTCTATAAGCGGCTTAATCTGTTAAGCATATCCTAATTTAAAATGGTGATCGAAATTGAAATTACTCGAATATTCTTATGAAAAAATAAGAAAAGTTGTTTAAATATATATATATATATATGTATATGTGTAAAAGTTGGATGAAAGCTGGGAAATTAATGATTGTTTATGATATATATGCCAACTGATTTTACGTATACCTAACTTGCAAAACCCAATGCATTGTTGGACGGTACATAACACATAAATTTTGTCCAAAAAATGTCAGACATGAGAAGCAATGGATTGAACAGGAACTGATTTTAATTTGGTGCTCATGTCCTTTCCCCCTTTGAAAAGTGAGAGGATTAATGAGGTTGCGGATCAAGGGTTAAGATTGAGGTTTATAAATAAATAATATGTCTATAAGTTTAGAGGTCGACGATAATTTTTGGTCCATACAAAATAAATTTAAAATTTGATGTACGTCGCTCGAAATCAGGATGTCCGGTCGGATCGCTAGGTTGAGGTCGCTGAATCCCTCTTTCGAATTACATATAGTGGATCCTGAGAACACAGCAAACGTAAGACTAGCCGAGAAGCCCTCGGCGATGGCCCTCCGATACTTAAGTTAGGAAAAGTAGGGTCGAAAATATGATAACGAGATCGAGTGAGATCATAAATATGGCGGTAAAAATAAATGGTGAAAACGTATTTGAATAATCATAAATGAGGCTATTTATACTTGTACGGTACCCTCTATGTGTACGACACGTGGCTCCAATGAAAGCGGCCCACGTTACCCCCTGTAAAGCCTGTCACCGCCGCTGCTGTACCTGTGCACTGGATCCCACCTGCGCAGTCATAGAGTGCAGATGCATGTAAAAGTGCTAAAAATAAGGGGGTATTTCTGTAATTATGTAATTTCCCTCATCAAAATCAACAACATATATTAGAGACATCGAGATTGTCTCAATAAAAATTCTCTGATGGTCAAATTAGGAACGACCGTGAGATCTTAAGAATGAAGCAATAAGTCATAGGCCATGTGCCTTTTATCCCAGAGTCTAGCTTGATCGGGTTTTGAGTCGGTTGACCAGGTCAATGTGTCAAGCCTCATCGTAAGGGGCATGAGGGATTTTTGGTCCAAACTACATCAGGATTGAAGGTTCGATTTACATTAAATTGTAGCTATTTATCGCATTTTATATAAAATTATCGTAATTTATTATTTTATTGTTATTTACAATTTGAATGTTAGTGAGTAATGTGTGGAACCATTAACTGAAATATTGAGATTATGGAGTAATAATCACTCCTATAGAAATAAAGTTCAAAGTGAGAGGACAAATATCAAATTAAAAAAAAAGCCATGTAAGAACTTATTAATTAGGGATAATTACACTCCCCTCTCTTGAGGTCTTGTGTAATTACATGTAGATTTCTTGTAGTTTGGAAAATTATATTTAACACCCCTGATATTTATTTCTGTCTAACGAATAAGTCCCTCTATTAGTTAATATTCACTGAACTTGCTTATATTAACAAAAGAATATGTATCTATCCGCAATTGATTTATTACTATTTATTACAGATCAAATACATTTTTTTATGATTAAATTACCCTCATACGTTTTCAGGCGTTAATATATGTGAGTAGGTATATTTCCACTGTTATAAGGGTAGTTTAGTCAGAGAAAAATTGTTTGATCTACTATAAGTCAATAATAAGTTAATTGAAGAAAAATACCAATTTTAATTCAGTAAATTAAGTGTAGTTTGACTAATTGGGTTTTTGTTAGACAGAAAAAAATTTCAGAGTGCTAGATATAATTTTTCAAACTATATGAGATTTACGTGTAATTACACCAAATATCAGAGGAGAAGAATGTAATTCCCTATTAACTAATAGTGAATAAACACTTGTTTTTTTCTTCTTTTTTTTTTCTTTTTTTGTTCATCAAGTCTGATCACCACCACCACTGGTCATGACATGACCCTTGGATAGACTACCCAACCCTTACATTGATAGATGGAATCAAACGCAAAATATTTAATTAGAAGTGATCAATTCTTACCAAGTGAGCCAACAAATACTGACAAGAACCATTTAATTTTATAGTATTTTTGTTATTTTACTTATTAAACATTAAAAGAGGTAAATAAAAATTGTTGTGATGCTTTATATTTATTTTTAACTCAAAAATCAAAAGAAAAAAAATGATAATTATTGAATCGAACTGACCAATTCGATTTGGTATCCAATACAACATTTTGATGTACTGAATTTTCGATTTGGTTCAATTTTACCTATGGGATTTATAGCTAAAGCTCAGGAGAATTTGATCATTTTAACCTTATTTTATTTATATTGCTTCCTTTATTTAACCTTAGAAATGACCTTTATGCCCCTTTACTAAAATAGAGAATATCCATATATACACATCAATTATTCAATGATGTATGATGAAATAATTCTTTATTCAACAATAAAATTGCAAAGGTTGAAACTAATTATGCATTAGGTAAACCTGCCTAACTCCAACTTTATAATAAACTTCCAAATTCATTTTCTTTTATTCAATGTGTCTTACATCATTAAATACTCATCCAATATATAAATAATTTCCAAATCATATTGTCACATTCTAAATAAATAATAAACTATTATTTTGTATATATATATATTTCTATTCATAGAATTCGAACCCACAACTTTTTGATTTGAAATCTTAATCTTACCGCTGAGCAAGACCTCATCAACAACTTCGGAATTTAGGTCTAGGCAACAATTTCTTTGAAATGGCTCTAGAACGGCAACGTTGTTACATTAATTACGTGCGACAAAAATTGCTACGATATTGTCTAGGAACAAGACGGTATGACCTTTTGACAGTCCATACGAAATTATCATCTTTTAATTTATTAAGGGGTAATTACAAGGACTCAAAAGTAATTTTTCTATCAAAAGCATGTGGTTACATCAGAGTAAATACTTGATAGAATTTATCCTATTTCGATTATACAGATAAGCAAACACCTAACTAATTATACAGGAATTTTTTTATCATTCATTTAATACAATTTTCAAAGTAAATGGGACCTTAATATTTATTTTAATAAATAAAATTTTTTGTTAGTTAAAATTAATTAAATTTAATAATACTAATAAAATTTAGATGAGACCAAATAATTCTGAAATTTTTGAACTTGTGAAATGGATATTTTGGTGAAGTTGTATTTTTGGGGTTCAGCTCAGAAGCACATGGGCTCCTCTGACTTTCTTGATGGGCTTGTTGTGTCAACCCCCCCCCCCCCAAGTTTGCATTTCCTCTTGAGCCCATAATTTTAAATTCTTTTTATATGAATTATTTGAATTTTTTATATTTTCTTAAAAAAATATTTTATAAGATATTGTGGAATATTTGATTTTTTAAAAAAATAAAATATAAGATTAAAAAAATAAGGAGTTATAATAAAAATTTGAATTTACTTCTTTACTTTTGGTTGTATTAATTATAAAATTACGATATTCATTTAAGACTTCTTGAATTATAAAATAAAATGATACAATGAATAATACAACCGATTGCTTCCATCAAGAAAAAGATAAAAGATACAAAAAATTATTTACCACAGCTAACTCATAGTAAAATAAAAGTAAGGCAAATGTTTTATCCATCCTTGCAAAAATTACGGCCAACAACCATTATGTGGTTGTGGTTATGACTATTTGTCACGACTATTTATTATTAATTATGGCTAAATTTCATGATTAAATATTATATTTCTTGTAGTGTCCCAACATAACTATCACGAACAAAATTATATGAATACATATATATATATATATAGAACTGAATTTTTTATTATAAATCGTAGATTGGTATAATACATGGTAATTAATATATGTGTATAAAAAACCCAACCCTTCCTTAGTTATTACTGCCAAGAATCAATATTCCTTGAGACAGAAAGGACCAAATTGATGTGCTTAGCCCTAGTCTTGGAGAAGTAGTGATCAACCAGTTCAGCATACCTGCGAAACAACTCATCCATGATGTCTCTTCCAAAGTGGGATTCTACCATTGTCTCAACCACTGCCCTAATAGTCTTCGCCACTTGTCGCCCTCTTGATAGATTCTCCAACCCATTAACAACGTTTTTGTTGTTGTTGTCGTTGTTATTGTTTTCCGAAGAACCTCCATCCCAATCAATCTCGAATCCTTGTAAGTGGTTGATGATGAAAGAACCTTCTTCTTCTACTATATTCGCCACTTCTTCCGCAGACGGGGCATAGTAGGGGGCATTGAAAGAGTCGATCTTCTCTTCTTGGATTAGACCCTGCGTGATTGGAAAAATTAATTGCAAGTATTTTAATTTTGTAACTATCTATGATAATTTTAATTTTATATGAATTTATTTTAATAATTTTATTATAGAATTTTAAAAATTTATCACGTTGCAACAAAAATGGTTTGAATTTACAAAAATGAATAGAAAAAATATGTGACATGTTTAACCTAGTATCTAGACCAAGAGAGAGAAAGAGATGTATTGTACCCTCACAACTTAAAGATAGAATATTTATTGCACTATAAATTCTAAGACTATGATATTTGACTTGTAATGGAAAATGATGTTTCGAATTGGAGGTCTTGTCAACAATTTCAAAATCACGTGGGAAAAATAATAGTCAAATAATATTTATCATCTTGTAATTTACATTTTTTTTTTACTTTAGATTTTATTGGTTATGGATCATTTTTTTTATCCTATAATTTTTAAAAGGCTAATTACCTTTTTGCTCCCATAAAGAAGGCATATTTTCTTATTAATCGTATGCTTTACGGAATTTCTGTTTTGATCCCATTTTGTTAAAAAAAGTTTTTAAGTTAGTCCTCTGCAACTTTTACCGTAAATTTAAACGGTAGAAGTGGTCAAACATTATGCTAATTACTGTTGGAGGTGCTTTCATGATGAAATTTTAAAGTAATAGCATATTCATGTTTATCTAAAAAAAAAATAGAATATATATATAAATATAAATTGTATTGTTCAAGATTGAATAAATAGAAAAGCCAAAAGCAATTATAATATTTAAATATGTAAAGATAACATAATTAGACTGACGTTTGACTAACTTGAAAATTCTTTTTAACAAAATGGGACCAAAACAGAAATCCCATAAAGCGTGGGAATAATAAGGAAATATGCCTTCTTAATAGGACAAAAAAGGTAATTTAGTCTTTTTAAAAAATTGTACTTTTAGTCTCATGGCATATTTCTGCTAGATATTCTAACGAAAAATGTTGTGTGCTACACATGTGGCTAATAGGATCTTTATTTTGGTTCTATTGATTATGGGGTTCTCACTTTTGGCCATATAACTTTAAAAAAATAGCTAGTATTTTTTTATCTCATGCACTTAATGAGCACGTGGACTTTTTCCGTTAATATATGATGGAAAGGTGACATGTTTAATAATATTTGACAACTTAAATTTTAATTACTTTTACACATGTAATAATCTGTATTTTATAGAAGTGAGCATTTAAATTTTGTCCAATTGGATTCATAAAATCTATTATTTCAAAATTAGAAAAACATTTTGTGGTAAAATCATAATCAACGCATCCAAAAACATTTTTCTTCTTACCTCTAACGCCATACTCATGAGGGCCTGAGAGAGGAGCTCCCACTGGTGGGTGCCCACTTCGGCGGCGGCATCCGGCGAGCTCCGGCCCATGAACGACAGCAGCATTCGGCCGCCGGCCACCATCTCCGCCGCCCGCGATCTCAGAAATGCGAAGAAATCTTTCTGAAACTGTGAGAGATAGGCCTTCACTACAGAAGGTGGGCTTGTCTTAGATATGTAAATCTTTCCCTTGTTCAGATGTTTGCCTGCTTTCGTGTATAGATCCGCAGGAACCTGCTATCTCATTTTTACTGCTTGTCAATCAATCGGAACTCACAATATTGTAATAAATCACAGAAAATTTATGTTTTTTGTCGTGTAACTATAGGTCGTTTCATACTTTTTATCATGCAACTTACTCTATAACATGTTTAGTTCTATTTTTTAACAAATTTAATTTTGAACATCTCACATTTAATTTTTTTGTGCGCAAATTTAGTCAAGTAATTAATCTAAATCCTCATCCAAATATAGCATATTCAAACTTCAAGAGTTTTAAATTTATTATAAAACAAAAATTTATCCAAACAAGTCATAGAAATATGTTTTTTTTTTTCATTACAGTTAAAAGTAAAAATTCATGACAAATTCTAATTAACCACGTATGTGCGATGATTATTAGTCATTGTTTCTGCGAGCAATATCAAAATATATACGATAGTGTTTAATCATAGCTAATCGTGGTTGATCGATAATATTAACTTACTAAGATAATTCTGAATCCATAGTGACCTATCTTGTAGCAAATAATTAATTTTTTTTGTAGTGATACTAACCTGGGAGAGCCAATGGAGACTGGAGGAAGAGTACAGCAAATGCAGGCTCTTCCTAGGGAACAACCTACCGTAGAAAGAACCAGCTACGCCAGATATGAAGCAGCCGTCCGGCCCGATGCCTGTTTCCTTCTCAAGATTACGGTAGAACTCCGGCAACGACATGAAGACGTCGTTGAAATCGTTGCCCGGAAGGTCGTTCAACGACACACTCAGTTCCGGCAATGAGATCCCCATTTGAGAGCATGTGTAGTAGATTTTGCTAATTATCTCCGAAACCACCATCAAAGTGTTAGGCCCCGACGAGCAGCCTAAATCAGCGATCCCCATAGTTTGTGCAGGGAGAGTTTTGCATAAAGAGTCAGCCACTGCTTCGTCCATCACTGAAATCGTCGCTGATATTATTTGTTTCTGCAAAGTGTACATATTTTTGTCCCATGAAATTATAATATATATATATACACACACATATGCAAAATAATATATTCATTAACGTATGATTTTTCCGTATGTTTTATATTAAACTGTATTGTTAAAAAAAATATATTTTCACTAACCATACGTGTAAAAATAAATATGTTTTCACTTTAATTACTGTTTCAATTAAAAATAAAAACAGAGAAAAAGTATTTTCAAACCTGCACGACGGAATTTTTAGCATAGCTGGTTTCCCCATCTCCCTTGTTCATGTGAAGAATTTGCATTTTTTTCTATTAATTTTTTAAAGTATATGTGTAGAACAGAAAAGAGTGAAAAGCTTTCTTTGAGTTGAATAGATACAATATGCATACACCACTCACATATACACATGCATTTATAGATGGGACGAAGCTCACAGTAAATTCACAAAGATCATTTTATAGAATAGGGTTAATTATTTTTAGACCCCTCTAAAAATATATAATTATATTTTTTTTTTAAAAAAGTTTTAAAATTATACTTACACTCCTCCTAAAAATTCACTGTCTACATCTATCCCCGGCCCCTTTCGTAAGAGCTCGAACGAAAAATACTGGTGTTAACAAAACAATTATATAAATTTTTTATTTTACACTTCATTCAATATTTTTAATATAATAATTTTATACTTATAAGGAAAAAATGTAATGACGTTAACCTTACTATATATATATTATATTTATTCCTTCATAAGTACAAAAGTATACATGAAAATACTAAATGAGGGACAAAATTAAAAAATTATATATGTATTTTTCTTTGTTAAGGTCAGTATTTTTCCAAACCCTAACTAGAAGGGGATTGGACGTACATAAGTGAAGAATTTTTGAATGGAGTGTAAGTATAGTTTTAAATTTTTTTGGGAATAGTATAATTTTATATTTTTATAAGGGTTTAGTGTAAATACTAACCCTATAAAATATTGTAAAACTTGTGGTAAAAATTTCATGTTTATTGCTATATATGAGAAGTCTGATACAATATTAACATATCGAATTTTTTATTTCAAATTATGTAATATTTTCTAGTCTATATAACGTACATACATCGCGTGATGAAATAATATAATCTATATATCTGTAGCGTATATATTATATGAAATAAAAAATAGGTAAAATTAAAAAGTAATAAAAGACTCGAAGAAAAATACTATTTTTATCGTTATAAAAAGATTATGTATACTTTAAAATTTTTCAACGCAGAACTAATTTAAGTATCGAAAAAGTTATAGTTGAAAAATTCGCGCCATCTATAATATTTATTTAAAAACAATTGATATACCCATTTTAAGAACTATTTCAGATTCCATGAATATGGTTTGACTTTAATTATGTTGTTCGGATTCCATAATTAATGCTCTCTCAATTGGGATAATTATAGATGCTGAGGGCATACGTGGGTTCTTGACGATCTTATGTTTTCGCACCATATTATTTATGTAAGAAAAAATAAATAAATAATTCAAATTAGATTTGATCATATTTAAGTTAATTATATAGCAAATGTTACAAATATTTATTTGATAAAAATTGAAATCGAACTTTTGATGTATTAAAAAGTTGATTTCTCTATTCCATCTGAAGTTGTTGATTGATTTAAAAATATTGTTGTATTACATGCTGAATGTTGTAATATCGATTTAGATGCATCAATGTATTTTTTTTTAGAAAAAAAGTGGTTATTTATTGATTTCGTAACTAGCACGTGATCTTGTATTTAAAAAAACAAAAACAAATAATATACTGAATGTCAAACCATATTAATTGATTAAATTTAAATAATAATTATTTTTTTTATATTTCAATTCGATATTCTATAAACTGAATTAGATATTAAAAATAATAATTATGTTTATTATATAATTTTTAAAAAAATCATTAGTAATAAAATAAAATAATAATAATAATTAGGATCTATAAATATGTACATAAAATTAAATATTATTTATCCACGACTACCATCTGGTAGTTTTTTTTTCTCGTGCATTTTTTTATCTCCAAATTGATGTATTATCTTATTATATTAATGTTTTTAATAAATCAAGATATATTTATTAACTTATTATATTATATATGTATATATATATTATTAAAAAAACTTAAATCCACAAACCATAAATAATATAATTTATTAAAATATTTTATTTTAAATAATTTTAAAAATTATGTACATACATAGAATGTGCCATACTGTTATACAATTAAAAATTTGGATAATTACACTCTCCTCTCATGAGGTTTGGTGTAATTATATTTACCACCCTTGAAGTTTGTTTTTGTCTAACAAATAAGTCCGTCGTTAGTCAAAATTTATTGAATTTGCTAATATTAATTTAAAAAAAAAGAAACTTAATAAAAATTGATATTTACCTTTAATTGACTTAAAACTAACTTATTGTATGTCAAATAAATTTTCTAGAACTAAACTACCCTTGTAATGGTGAAGGTATACCTTGTCACATACATTAACGCGTAAAAGACGTATGAGGGTAATTTGATCATAAAAAGATTTATTTGACCTGCTATAAGTCAGTAGTAAGTGAATCGGTGGGTATATATTGAGTTCTTTTTTAATTTTTTTTTATTAATATCAGCAAAGTCAGTGTAACTGAGGGACTTATTTGTTAGACGAAAGCAAACCTAGGAATATTAGGTATAATTTTTTAAATCACATGGGGTTTTACGTATAATTATATCAAATTTTAGAAAAGAAGAATATAACTATTTCTTAAAATTTCGGTAGCCGTTACAACACGATAAATCGACTCTAAAAAAAAAAAAGGAGAAACTTTAGGTAATATTGCAATTTAAGTGTGATGCTTCACCATATCATATACTTTGCTATTTTGCTTCCAAAAAAATATCTCTATTTCGTTTCTTAAAACTTGCAGGTGTTTTTGTAAATATAAGAGCCATTTGAGTGTTTTTTATTTTTATTTTTTTTTCTTAATAATTTAAAGCAAGAGTTGTTTTCTGTGTAATTTCATTTATTATATGAAATATAAGTTGTTTTTTTATTTACAAATACTCTGTTCCGACATTGTAATAACTTGTCTAATAAAGTTTAAAAGACTTTCCAACTTTTTGGACTTTTATGGTGTAATATTACTTTGATTTTCTTCCTATATTTTCAACGTGATGTTTAGGTACTTAGACCAACAATTTCCTTGAATGTGAGGTTTCAAGTACTTAGAGCCTTGTTGTCCTTTATAGATAGAGTGAGATATTTAATTATTTAAAATAAAATATTTTTATATATTATATATTTTTTTCATAGAGTTAAAAAAAAATATCAAAATTTTCTTTTTATTAATTAGTTGTTACAATTTAATTTATTTTCCTACGATACAGAAATAACATCAGATAATATAACAAATTTTAAAATATTAAATATGTAAAAGTTTATTAGTGTTAAATTACTTAAATTATTTAAAAACTCTAACATGAGCTTTACATGTTTAATTCTACAAGTAAATTATAATGGATAAACCTAATAGTTAAGTCGTATGTAGGTTGGGTAATCGAAGTTGCAAAGCTAAACCTCTTTGTAGTCATTGCATGCCTTACAAATAGGACAGCCCCGTATTTGTAAGGGCAATGTATTGGATCGTATAGATCACGTGTTAGCTCTGGAGCTCTTAGATGGAGAAAGCATCAATGGGCATCACTACATATGGGCAGGTTATTGCAAGTAAAAAATGCATGGATCTTCTTCCTATTTGATAATTTTGACCTTTTACAGGAACAAATAAGTTCTTTAAAAATTATTATCAAATAACCCCCATTAAATATGAAAGTGACCCGACTCTTTCAAATCAACCACGTGATGGTTATAGTGAAATGACATCAGACAATTCAATTTGAATATTATGAATTGATAAGTCAGATTGAATTAAAACGTGTGAATCTCCTTCCTATTTGATAATTTTGATCTTTTATAGGAGCAAATAAGTCATTTAAGAATTTTACCAAATCACCCCATCAACTATGAAAGTGACCCTCACATTCTTTCAACCACGTGAAGATGATGTCCATTCTATAATTTTATTATAAGGTTGCCTCCAATTCCTAAATACTTACATAAAATTAAAAAAATAAATAAAATGTGGAGTTTTATACAAAACTGTGCTTCCAAGAATTTGTTACAAAGTAATATATTATTGAAATTAGTTTTTAAGATCTTGATGTGGGAATATATATAACAAGTCATCAGAGACCTTCAAGAGCAATAGCAGTTTTTATTTGTACGATTATTTGACAGACAACTCTGGGAAGAAACCTTTCAGAATAGCTTATTCAAGATCTCCCAAAAGAACTTTATGCTTTATATCGAGACTAAGTATTCAAGGTCTTTTATAAGGACCTCCGTATTATCCGCAGAGATCATATCTGTCCGCTTCCTGACACTTTTATGTACAAATACGTATGGCCCATTGCATAACGTAGATCACATTTTAAATCAAGAGTGCACATGAATTCGTACAATTAGATTGATAACTATAAATATTGGCTCTCCATAATCAGGCACACTTTTGCTACTACAATTGCATTCTCTCTTTGAGACCTTGAATCCAAACGCTGAATTGAGCTTCAGAAAGCCATTTTTGAAACCCCCTCCGGCTTGGACCTGACGTAGTCTTGTTTTACAGGATTTCTTGTATCTTTGAAAGATTATCTAAAGCATCTAGAGTAGCAACGATTCAAACACTCACTAAACTATCTTATATATATGTTGTTGTTTTTTTTGAACAACAGATCTGATTTATGTTACAAACAAAAAATTAAAATTTGATAATACTTTCCAAACGTGTAAAAAAAAAAAAAAACACATATATATCCTACTATGTAGAAAATTCAAATTTATTTTTCATTTTTATCTTTTAATTGATGGAAATTGATATCATGTTTATTAAGGAAACTTTTAACCCATTCCGAGGTGAAAGGATAAATGAGAAAACAGTCATGCAACCAATAACTTAAATTAGTAATTATTTTTATTAATTATAATAATATGAAAATAATGTCCACTAATACAAACGTAAAAACTGAAGTAAGTGGTATATAATTATCTTAAATTCACATTTAAACCCTTTTGAAATGTAATATTACATTTTTCTTAAAAAAAATTAAATTATATTTACACTCGTTCCGAAAATTCTCCTTTTACAATTATACCCCTTCTATTAGGAGTTGAACGAAAATTACTGACATCAATAAAATAAAATTATATAAACTTGTAAAAATGTTAAAGTTTCACTCGATACATTAATAATTTCATAACGAATAAAAATACAAAAACTATATACCAAAAGCTACTTATTAGTTGACAAGCGACCTCGTACATGAAATTCAAACAAAAAATCTTTGTCTAGTGAAGAACTTTTCTTTTTTAATCACATAATTACATTAATATTTCACTAAATTTAATATGCTGATATAACTAAGAACAATAAAAAAAATTATAATAAATTTATATCAAATAAAATAAATATATATATTTTATAAAACTCGAATTTATAATTTCGAACTAGTTCACGGACTTAGCCATAAAGTGTTTTAAAACCTCAATATTAGCCTTGGGAATTGAGTCACAGGCCTAATTGGCAATCATGTAGTAGTTCTTAATTCTTAAAAGATGTTAATTTCTTTTTGAAATATTTGAAATCTTTTAATTTGGGCATCTCACTAGTAAACATTGGGCATTTAATCTAATTTTGGGCCAAATTACATATAAACTGATGTTCTATGGCTTTAGAAAATCTTTGGGCCAATTGCAACAATCTTACACAACAATCCAAATTCAGCATCCTCCAAATGGGGTACTTTTCTTTCTTTTCTTTTTTTTTTTCCAAATGGGGTACTTTTCTTTCTTTTCTTTTTTTTTTCCAAATGGGGTACTTTTTGTTTTCCTTAAAAAAAGCGGTAAAATCCTGAGATTAGGTCCAAATACATAAAATATTTTTTTAAAATAAAATTACAAGTATATTTATTTATATTGTAGTTTTAATTACAATTATACCTCTTATTCAGAAACAAAAATTTTTACAAACTCCTCCTAACATATATCACACTAATGCCCCGTCAAAGGATACACTTGTAATTTTATAAAGAACAATGAGTGTGTGTATTTAGACCTAAGCTTAAGGGGTATTAAAATTTACCCTAAAAAAAGTTAGATAGAGTTAAATTATTGCGATTACAGTAACTAAGAAAATCTAGGTGGTAGGAAAATGTCCATTTATGATCAAAATCACTAATATATAATCCAAATTCAACGACGCGTTAAAAGTTAAATTTACTCTCTATTGAGTCAAGTATTATTATAAGTCAGCTATCATCAATTATTCATGATAAACTTTTCCTGATTTGACAGTATTTTTTCATTTTATTTATATTTTGATGTTTGTCAGTCAAAATTTATTAAACTTGTTGCTGATATTAGTAAAAAGAATAAGATAAAAATTCACATTTATCCTCGACTGATTTATTGTAAATGAAATAAATATTTTTATAACTTGATCATTATATGGTAGGAATTTATTGTTAAAAAGATAAAAAAGAAATATTGTAGGAATCGTGACTGAAATATTCACTCATAATAATAATGACACAAAAAAGTATATGCAACTTGGTATATTCCAAAATAGGGTGAAAAGGCCCCCAAAAGTGAGAAAGATGAAATGAGAATTCTTGATCGAATTGGCAACTACAACCTCACTCTCTCTCTCTAAACCCTAAATCTGCACAGGATTCAGTCCAAGAATTCAGTCAAGGTAGACCCAGCAAAGCTCACTCACTTCACAACCTTTCTTCTCAACGTTCGTACCCGATCCCAGGGTTAAACCTTACCGTCCATCAGCACATTCACTGGTGGAGGTCGCCACCTGTGACCGGTGGCCGCGACTCACAAGTCCGCGCTCGCACGTATCTCCGTTGAGTAGCTTTTGTTTTGCATTCAGCTCTCTCTTGCTTTCTCTTTTATTTTGTTGCATGTTCCCTGGAATTCAACTACCCTCTTTTTACTAGCGTAATGTGAATTTTGTATGGATTGTGATCGGAGTGGAAATTCTTTATATCTGATAATAATGCTGTGATCCAGACTACTGACATTACTTTTACCTTTGAATGGGATGCTCTGAACAACTTGCTGCATAAATGTTGCTTTTTTTTCCCCCAAGTATTTCTTCTGAATTTTCCTAAATGAAAATTCTTTTTCCTCTGAGTCTGTTGATACAATTGATCCCTTGTAAAATAACTTCTTTGTCAAATCTTTCCTGTCTGTTGTTTGCATGTTAATTTCTTATATCTATTATTTTGTCTGTTTATATACGGGTATTGATCTGATCGTATTTGCTGGTCTTTTTCTTTTTTATTTCTTAATATTTTTATACTGGGGCTATAATATGGTGAATCTCTGTTTTTCTTGTTACAATGTCTTTCATCTGTGGACCCTCAAAGTAGAAACTTGATATGTTGGCCTAATATGGATGGAGGTCAATTGTGTAGTTTTATTGTCGTCCACTGGTGCATCTGTCAACCTGTGAAATCAAGGATATGCTTGGAAAATTTGGTCAGCTTCATCATACTGAATGGTGAATCCTATGTTGCATTTGATTGTATAATCAAAATACAAATCTTGATATGTCAGCCTAATGATCTAATATAATGGACCGAGATGGTGCAGGATTAATTTCAGAGGTTACTACTGAACATGTGTGTTTGTGTGTGTCAGTCTAGTGTATTTTCAACTTGTGGAACCAAGGATATGGTTGGAGAATTTGATGAGATGATGGATAATCAAGTATTTAGTTATTTCCTAGATGTGTATGAAATGTGAAAACTGTCACATGAAGGACCTTCCACTGGTTAACAATCTCCAAAAGAGAAAGATTGTCAATTAATTCACCATTTTACGCATTGTTCAGTTAGCATTTGTTACATATTACACTTTACTTCTTATTGATCAGCTGACAAGAAGATTTTTGCATTTGCACTGTTTAAACAAATATTAATAATGCTTTCTGCTCTGTTGATTTTTCTGCCTATCCGAGGCTTCAATTTTTGCCACATTTATGCATCTGTACTGGACAGTCTTGCTAATTAATTACAACCCAGTGCATGGAATTTGTATTCATGTGGTGAAGTCCATTTTGCTTGCTTATAAGGTAACTGGTGATTTATAACTTGTGTGTTACATGATTTCAATTGATTAATACAACTTCAGTTTTCATACCGGACTCTGTAGAAACAAAGTTCCTTTTTGTTTGTGTTCAGTGGATGGCTGCTGTTTTAGGGGCAAAAGATGCAGTGGAATGGATTTATAGAGGAGAAGGAGCTGCGAACTTGGTTCTTGCTTACTGTGGAAGTGCTCCAAAATTTGTACGTATTTTTTTCGTCAAAATCGTTTCTATAATTTTTTGCTAGATTCGGAAGTTATTTTATGATTTCTTTTGTTTTTATAGATCTATTTTGTGCCCTTTTTATTTTCCCTCTTGGTACAAGCGTTAAGGCTCAATTTGCTTGATCTATAGTTGTCTAGATTGAGATTGGAGTGCACATTATCGAGTTTGGTTATGTGACTTTTTCCTTATTAATGGTAGGCAAGGGGGCTGCAGAAAATCCTTATTTTGCCTCCTGCTGATAATGGGTTTTGATGAAGCAGAAGAATTAAGATCCATTTGGTTTGAATCTTTTCACCCAACTTAGTGAGAAAGAAAATTGATGAAGTTGGTATAAATATGTTTCACCCTTTTTCATATCTTAGAAAATTGATCCTGAACTTAGGTTGGCAAGTGGTTTATTGGGGTTGCCTCATTGTAGATGACATGGTCATCATATTCTGGGTGAATGAAAATGTAGAAGAAATCATGTTTCAAAAGATCAATGTATTAATAACGAACATTGGTTGATGAAATCAAGTGCAGGAAAGGGGGAGGAAAAGATGTTTACAGGAATTAGAAGGGTAAAGCTTTGTCAGATATTTTAGAAGGATAGTGTCAGAAAGAAAATATTCAGTTCCTGTGTGCAAGATATGAAAAAAACCTTGAAGGCGCCATTGTACTTCAATTAGATAATTTGAATTATGCAAATAATTAAGTAATGAATTTCTTCCCCAATATTTTATCTAGGTTGGAAAGGTCTTAAGGATACAAAAAGTTCCAAATAATGGATCTGAATGTGAGAATGGTCATTCAGCTCTAACCAAGCTCGAGTGTGTCCTATGGGGAAAATTTGAAGGCATTGTTTCAGCTCCTACAAGGGAAACTGCAGAGCAACTGTATGTGCAGAAAGTAATGTGCCCATTGTTGGGTTCGGAACATGTTGATGCTGGAGTAAGTTATTATTCCTCAGTAAACATTTGAAGCAAACTTTTATTGACTCCTTAAGGAACCTTGCATTTTTTCATGTCTGTTAATAATATTATGATCCTCATGATCCTTAATTTACTTTGCTCAACAAAAAAACTCATTTATCACTTCTATGCTTTTCCTATACTTGGTTACTGCTCTTTGTGTTTCAGGATGCACTTATGGCGTCCTGTTTGCCAATATGTGTTTGTGGGTGTGCACGTCTAAGTTTTTCTGCTTTCTAGGTACACAATGTTTATAGCTTGGTTAATGGGCTCTTGCATCCTTTAATTGTACCTGCCGTGTGGTATAATGGATAATCCTTTTATTCTGGTCTCTGAAAAGGAGATAAGACATTATAATGCTCTGTCTACTTGTTTCACCAAACAAAGCGCTGAATGGAAGAATCAGTAGGTATTGAGTTGGCCCAACGCGGAACTTGAGGGTTCTACTTTGCTCTGTGTTTCTGTTCTGTAAAATCAAGCGTACAGCAAGCACTAAAAATTTGATCATGGTGACTCTTTACAGATTCATGTTCTCGTATCAAGAGAGTTTCTGGAGGCAGTTGAAAAGAAAGTTCTTGGTCAGCGTCCTTCTTGGCGAGTTGATGCTGCCAAAGTCAATCCCTTGTGTGATTCAGTTCTTCTCATTGCTGATCATTCAAAATTTCCTCATGGTATATGTTACTCTCTGACATTGTTTTGATAGATGAACTCTTACTCGTGCTCTCCTTAGTCCTTAATTAAGACATATAATCAAATTTGGGGTTTATGGTTTGCTTGAGTTGCTTCAGGAAGTTTTCACTTTCCCATCAGTACTTTTCTGTTTATGGCATCTTTACTATCTACTTGGGAGCTGCTGAGTTATTCTTCGTGGAATATCTGGAGAATTGTTCTGTGGGTTTTGCGTTATGAATTGCCAAGTGCTATTGATGCTCAATGCTGATGTGGACATGCGTTTTCAAATTGGACTGTTAGTGGTCTCTCTGTAGGGTGCCCCAGAATATGTCTTATTTTATGTTTGCTGGTATGATCCATCTAGTTTCCGAGAAAATCTGTCCTTAATTAAGTTATCCTTGACCAGGAAAACAAGATTGGAGACTAATGATGTATTTTCTTGTTAGTGTGGCTTCTTGTATATTTCATCTGGAATCTGCTAATGTTTGTCTAATTTTCAGTTTCAGGAATTTTCAAAGAGGATTTTTGTGTATCTGTTGAAATAAAGGTGCTTCTCTGGACATCCACATTGCATTATTCCAGTCCTATATGTCTTTGTTCATATCCTGTTAGATATATGTACTAACTTAACAATTATGTGGGAGTACTTAACATGTTTCATTTCTTCTCTTCTGAAAAAGCAGCCGAAAGGTGGATTTCTTCCTGTTTCAGAATTTATAGCTGAAGAAAATGCGGTGAAAAAGAAAATCATTCGCTTTAAAATGCACCAACTGCTGAAATTGCACCAAGGAAAGGTAATAACTAGATCCGATCTAAGCTTTTTCCCTCCTGAAAGTAAGGATTTTTTGGATGTCATGGGTCAGCATTGCATCTGTATCAAATTGAGATTGCTTGCATATCATCTTAGTCTATCTGCATGAGTTTTCATTAGCATGTAACTGATTGAGATTCTCTAAATGCAGATACGAAAAATAAGTAAATATGATCCTCTGGATATGTTTTCTGGATCCAAGGACAGAGTACAAAAAGCAATTAAGTCTCTCTTTCTTACACCTCAGAATAATTTCCGCGTTTTCTTAAATGGTTCACTTGCTTTTGGAGGAATGGATGGTTCTGCTGACAGTGCAAGTTATACTCTTGACCAAGCATTCCTGGACGGACTTAAACATATCATTGTGGCAAAAGATGGGATGCATATAAAATATTTTCTGGAGCTCATTGCTGAAACTATATTCAAGTCTGGTTTATTGGATCGGCTTCTTGAAGTACAGAAACTTGATGCTATTGATATAGAAGGTGCTATTCATGCCTACTATGATATTGTGTCCCAGCCTTGTATGGTCTGTCGGGAGAAGGATGGAAACAAATTGTCAGGAAGATATTCATCACTTCATTCAATGCCAAGAGATGAAAAATTAAAAATTGTGAGGGATTACTTGATATCTTCCACTGCAAAGGACCTAAGTTTGATGATTAGTTTTAGGTCCAGAGGAAATAATCTGGAGTCTCCCTATAAGGTTGTCTTTCTTGAATCAACCAAACAAACTTTTGATTACAAGGTGAACACCTTTTCAATCATTCTTAATATTTATGATTAGCTTCTAGACATCAAATATCTGGTTTTCAGCATAAAATCTGAATCAGTATGAATTTGGTTTCCCATTTAGAAGCTTTTGCTTTTCTTCGGTGATTTCTATCATCTAACTGATCCACATTATGAGCTGAGACCATGTTGTTTGGAATTTGTTATCAGTTTTTGTTTATTTAAAACGATTTTGGTATTTGTTTCTCTTTTTCTTTTGTAAAGGTAAAGTTTTATTGACATAAAATTTCTGGTTTTCAGCATAAAATCTGAATCAGTATGAACTTGGTTTTCAATTTAGAAGCTTTGCTTTTCTTTGGCAATTTCTGTCATATAGCGTTATCCACATTTATGAGCAGAGACCATGTTGTTTGGACTTTGTTATTAGGTTTGATTATGTAAAAAGATTATGTTGTTTGTTTTTCGAAAAGGTAAAGTTTGACACCATAATATACTGGTTATAAAACAAGCTTATAGTAATATAATGTTTCACCATTAGACTCCTGGGAAGTTAGTCTCATCTCCTACTGCCTCCTTTGGAAACTCCGCTGTTGGGGAATAAATACTGTCTGCATGGTGTTCCAATATTTGTTTATTTTTGCATGTTTTCAAAATACCCGTTTGATCATAGTTTGTTGTCCATACAATCTTGTAGGCATCTTTCATTGACCTGGACATGAAACCACTGAAGAAAATGGAGTATTACTATAAGTTGGATCAGCAGATAGTCAGCTTCTATGTCAAGATGGTAAAAGATAAAGAAGCAATTGATAATGGTGAGGGCATTTCATGAATCTTCCTATTCTTGCATACCAGTTTATAAATAAGATGCTTGTAACTTATAATATTTCTTTGATGTATTTTCAGTCAAAACATGCCCAACTCTAATTGGCATCTTACTTTTCTTTCCTCTTCGTGGACAACTGCCTCAACTTTAGATTAGGAAACAGGAGTAGATTGATTTGTTGCTCTGCTCTTCCTTTAATGCTTGAAACATTTAGGTCCATTGCTTTAGGCACCTGGCCAGCTGAACATATTTATGCATGTCCGATGCAGTCTCTCTGTGAACATGTCTAGTGTGTATGTTTTGTGCATGCCTTATGGGTTATAGGAGTCAGAAGGTCTTCTAATGTGTTCTCAGTTTTAACTTGCATTAGCCTTACAAATCATTTTCCATCACATAAAATGGTTCATTTAATCTTTTATTTTCGTGGATGTTCATTTGTCATAACGGATTAAAATACAGGATATCAACAAAGGCAAAGAAGGAAAAGTTGTGGCGTCGTCTGATTTTTTCTTATCAGCTGGATCTGTGCTTCCAGAGAACATTCTACATTGTGACAATGTCAGTCAGGATATTGTCCTGGATCTGTCGACACATGGCTCCAATAAAATCACTTTCCACATGTTTGAATATACCATTTTCCTTTGTAAATCTGAGCTCTCCAGATATTGCCAAAGCTTTGAGACGTCGTCATTTGGAACCAACATTTGCTGCAACTTCACCATCATGGTTTCTTGTTAAAATTTGGAAAACTCCTCTGGGCATTGTTTGCATACTTGGGTTGTTTACCATAGCCTTGGTATGCGGCTCATGAAATTGACTGAGGAATCACCATTTCATTAAGACAGTTACCTCTAGGCTGCACATCTTTGCCGTGGATTACCCTATCCAAGTCACATCGTGTCCATAGTGCTCTGCAATCCAGAACTGCATTTTGGCTTATGTTTAGCTTTCAGACAAGGATGTTACATCAAATGCATAAAGAGTTTTATTCTTTAATTGTCTTCTGTAGCTAGGTAGTTTTAATTTTGTTTTATTTGTTGCCTTATTGCTTGCAGCATGTATATGATAATTCATCTTCTTCTCTGTATTTTGTTGGACTCTACATTAGTATTCTCTTCATATACTCTGTTGAACTCGTCATTTACGTGAACTAATGTCTGCAGTGTCCTCTTTCATTTCTTATATGAGAGTAGACGAGAATATCTCGGAACCAAAGTGATAGGTTCTCTAAAGATTTAGCAACCTACTGCATAGTTAGCTAATTAAGTATTTACTTTGCCATGCTTCCGCAGAAAGGGAAGATGAAATAAGGTGTTTAGAAGACAAAGATTTGTCAGCTTTTCTCCGCCTACAGAGAAATGATGTATCAACTTTGAGCCACACAAGCAACTAATTTGTACGGCTTGATTTGGACCGACAGAAATGCCATGAAGATGGATCTTCCCCTTCCCATGAACTCTAAGCCGGACGTTAGCTCAATCATGACTACTGACCATCTGCGGATTGTGTAATTATATCTGTATCTTATGTTCTTGATGCTAATCTAATTGTGTAAATGATTGTTGTTGTAAATCTGTACTACACATTAATAAATTTTGTTTTCATAAGACATTTTAAGTCTCCAACTGATTACCCTTGTCATGCTCAGTCAATTGGATTTGTCTCTTGGCATCTGAATCAGACTCTTAGGGCACTGATATCTTGGGGAAACATGTGGACTATTTCAACAGCAGATTTAGATTGTATTTTGTTCTTGAGAGACCAAGTCACCTGTGGTTATTGTATTCTGGTACCCCAATTATCTTACTCTTATGATTGCATCGAAATGCATTAGGGTTTTATCTTTCTGCTCATGTTTAGTGGCTGCTTATCAATCTTTCTTCCCTTCCACATATCGTTTCTTGTCATTTGTTAGCTGCTGTCCGGCCCCACTGGATTTGCTTAAGGCCTCTAAAATACTCCCTTTTTAGAGGAAAGGTGAGACTTCCATTGACGTTTCTCTTTTATCCATTGAAATTTCAGAGTTTGTTACTAATCTTTTCGCTCCAGTTGTATGCAGTATTAGGCATGGAGGTGATGATGCGCATCCAGGGCTGTCACCGAACCAAGAACAATTGTCAACATGCAATTGTCTATGCACCATCAGATGACACATATAGCAGATAGGTCGTGCAATCATCTGTAATATCGCCTGAAATAAAAGATAGCAGATAAAGCGAATTATCTTGGCCTTTGCAATTTTCTTGCAGGAACATTCTTTTGTGAGAATGTGAAATGTAATTCAAGTGTAAATAGTACACTTCTTGAATATTTACCGACGATGTCTTCAGTACTAATGATTGTAAAAGGCCCATATGTAGCTGGTCAATGCATCATCTGTATGCAAACTTCTTGCTGTATTAATCGGCAGTAATTAAGAGTGCAAACTCGTACATAGCTGTATATTGTGTGAATACCAGCATAGATATGTCTAGTATGTGTAACAATAGCGACCAACCCATGAAGCAACCAATAACATCTGAAAACACGATCCTTAAAACTCTTTTTCTTACAATTTGAGCACTGAGAGGAGACCCGTGGACCTCAAACGAACAGCCCAAATTGCATGACCCGTAACCCGGATCCAGACCCGACAAGCCTCCAAACCGCCATTCTTCCCAAGAATTCTTATTATACATCTTAGTTCCTGCCCCGCCAAGAAACTTCTGTAAACACACGCACAGAGAATCAAGACAGGAAGAAATGACATTTTCATATGAATCTCTGCCTTCCTCTTCCAACAAAGTCCTGACAGCGGCTGCTTCAGTTACTGCTTCCATAATCCTCCTCAAATCCATTGCCAATGACCTAATCCCACACCAAATCCACACCTATTTCTCTTCATCCCTTCACAAACTCTCTAGCCGCCTCTCGTCCAACCTCACCGTTGTCATAGAAGAATTCGATGGTCTGACTTCTAATCACATGTTCGAGGCATCCAACGTTTATCTCGGCACCAAAATCTCCCCCTCCACACAAAGAATCAAAGTGAACAAACCCCATAAAGACCAAGAATTCGCAGTCACAGTAGACAAGAACCAAGAAATCATTGATTTCCATGGCGGGATTAAGTTCAAGTGGTTATTGCAGTCCTCTGCAATCAAGCATTCAGCCCAAGGTGGTAAGAATAGCAATCCAAGAACCGAACTCCGGTACTTCGAGTTGAGTTTTCACAAGAAACACAAAGATTCCGCCTTGAAAGTTTACTTGCCTTATATACTGCGAAAAGCAAAGGAGATCAAAGAAGAAACAAGAACCGTGAGGCTACATACAGTTGATTATAACGGTACCGATTATTGGAGTTCCGTTGAGCTGAACCATCCAGCAACCTTTGATACGATGGCTATGGATCCTGATATGAAGAATGAGCTGATTGAGGATCTTGGCAGGTTTGTGAGGAGGAAAGATTATTACAGGAGAGTTGGGAAAGCTTGGAAACGAGGGTACTTGTTTTACGGGCCACCCGGTACCGGGAAGTCGAGCTTGGTTGCAGCCATGGCTAATTATCTTAAGTTTGATGTCTATGATTTGGATTTAAGAGAGGTGCAGTGCAATTCGGATTTGAGAAGGCTGTTGATCGGGTCCGCCAATCGGTCTATACTTGTAATAGAAGACATTGATTGCAATGTGGGCGTGCAGAACAGAGACAATGATCATGCAACAACTGAGGATGACAAGGTATTTTCACACATTCACACATTTACTTGTTATGATGAGTAGGTTTTAGGCATTAAAAAGATGGCTTTTGATGCAACAGATAACATTGTCTGGACTGCTGAACTTCATTGATGGGCTGTGGTCAAGCTGTGGGGATGAAAGAATCATAGTTTTCACCACTAATCACAAGAACAGATTAGACCCGGCGCTGCTAAGACCGGGCCGAATGGATGTGCAGATAGAGATGTCGTGCTGCAGATTCAGTGGGTTCAAGATTCTTGCTTCCAATTATCTCAGGATAGAGGAGCATTCACTGTTTACAGTAATCCAGGAGCTGTTGACGAAAGTTGAGGCGACGCCGGCTGAAGTTGCGGGAGAGCTGATGAAGAGTGAGGATGCGGATATTGCCCTGATAAATCTTATCAGATTACTGGAGAGCAAGAACACCAGGGCTTGACTTTCGGTGAAGCAACAAATCAATTCATATGGACAGTTTGAGGTGAAATTATACATTTAATCCCATAATATTAGGATTAACATTTTTAGTATTTTGCTTTGTGAAAATTTTAAAACCAATTTAAAATTAAGGAAATTTGATTCATGTAGTTCATATCTATGTTTAAGTAAAAAAAAAATAAACAGCAATGACATACATTTGAGTACAAACTAACGACCAAGCTAACAAATACATGCATTGCACGTGTTCTTGTCGTTTGTTTTTCCTCAAACACTTAAATTAAATATGTAAACTTTTTTCAATTTTATGATCATTTTGATATATCATAAAAGATGGGATCAAAAGTATAATGCGGACTAAAAAATATAATTTTACAACAATTTGATGTAGCACCTGCCGCTTTGGTTTAGTGCTGACATTTCGTTTGACGTTTTGGTGACTACTGACTACCTTTTATTAGGGCATGAGAATTGGTGATGGAAGTAGCGAAACCCCTGTCTCAACAGGCTTTTGCAATTTTAGCTTTGTCGTGTAATCCCAAAATTTACCATGTTGGGGCAGGTACACTGAATTCTTCAGTTTATGTTGTGAACTTTTAATGTTTTAGGCACAATGAATGAGGTTAATCGATTTATATTCTCTGAAATAGGTCTGATTCATCTCTCTCTCACTCTCTCTCTGCACTTTGTCGCCATCTATTTCCGTTTATGGACTCACGCGTAAATGCATGCTGCATTGCCAATGTTCACAAATGACTGTTGTTTTTTATTTTTGTTATTGTGGTTGGTACACATACATAATTACTGCATGTTATAAATAGACCAAAATTAGCATAGAGAATCATATCAGTAACATTTATTCACAAAGATTAACAAATAAAGATCTTAGACTAAATTGAAATTGATTCTTCGGCAACACAGTTGGAGAGATGGTCAGGTATATCCAATTTCTTAAGCGATTCTTTCCCGATTAATCGCTTTGACTGTACACCTGATGCAACAAAACAACAAATCCCAGCACATAAAACCTATGGATTATAATCTCAGTGAAATAAAGAACGATTACGGAAAGGAAAAGAAAATCAGCAATAAAAAGCATGAAGCATGTGCAATGATGGTTACCTTGAGCGCTAGCTTTCCTCATTATCTGAGATTGTGGCTCTCTGTATTGCATGCATTTGCGCATTTAGACTCATCTGCAGATGGAAGACCTCGACTATTAATTCACAATGATATGCGAGGAGAAGTTAAGCGCTATAACATCACAAACAATTTACCTTCAATATATTTTGGTCTTTCCATGGTCCTTTATCTGACCTTAAACATCCCCCTTCGATAGCACAGGTACAGCAACCACCAAGAAATTCCGGTAGCTCACTGTCAACAAATTGATCTTATTAGTTCTAAAACAACTAGAATACCAAGTAGGCCAAAGCAACTCACCTTTCATCAATTGCTTCAAGCAATTTGCCCTGGTACTTGCTGCCAAGCACCTAGAAAATTCGAGTATAATTATTTAATGTATTAACAGCTTATATGCGAGCTCACATGTAGGGGAATGAAGTGCTCAGACGTACCTGGATCTTTGAAGTTGTATCAGGGTCAAGTAAAGGCTTGACTGTGTTCCAGATCAGCCTGAAGCCGGGACCAGCATTGATGATGAACATACGATGAAGTGTCTGTAATATATTTAGGAAAATCTGCTTCAAGAAAAAGATGGGCACAACATCTATGTCCGGAATCTAATATTCGGACTATAGTTCTAGCAATCATAAAACAATTGAGGGGATCAGTGCAGGAGACATACTTCAGGATAATTATCATTATCAATCTTCTGAACCAACTTAATGAAATCTATAACAGGGCGTCCTAAACTCATTATACCCTGAACAGAAACGAAGGGCTTAGAATTAACCATGTAGAATCGCTTTCAGCAATGGCTAATCAGTAATGCTTTATAGAAACAAAAATAAACGAATACCAATCCTTGAACATCCAAAATTGTTGTGCTTGAATCTATGTGCCTGTTTGCAACAACAGAACATGCTGGAAACCTGCTAGCAAGAGTTCTCTCAAACTCCTGAACTTGATATCTTACAAATCTGTCCACAGTTGTAATCTGCAGTAGCATGTCAAGATCAATCATCCCCAATCTTTCTATGTACACGGGTCTTCCATCCTTGTCCACACCATGATAACCATGAGGGTAATATTGTTGAACCTCATTCAGCTCTTTGAAGTCCAAATCCTGAGTATGATACAAGTAGAGAAAATTAAGATCTAAGAAACCACTAAAATACTAGTAAATAAAACAACTATTGTGGAAATTAAAAAGAAAATCTGGCAGACAACAACTTCTTTAATTTCATTAAAGGTAACATGCAATTATAAAAAGTAATAAAAAAAAAGAACAAAGATTTGGCCTAAGATATATGTGATGTATGGGAAAATGAACTATAGCCCAAGAACATGAACAAGATTGAATCATAATTTCAAGCGACCCAGCCTTGAAGTTCTGGCCAAAAATTGTGAAAGAGGCAACCTTCCTGATGAAGCCTTTTTTTGTAAACACAGAGATGACAACCTTTTTTTTTGTTTTTTTTGGGTAAGCAAGGCAGATCAATATTTCACAATTTTCCTGGTGAAGCCTAACGTATAATAATTGAACTTCAAAACGTCAAAAACTTCAGAGTTGTGGATGAGTCTAGACACAATGCAAAAACCAAATGACCTATCTCGATCATCCCGATCTAAACACCAACCCTTGAAACAATAAAAACTTCAGATATTTGCAAGAGTGTAATAGACTGTATAAATACAAGATCAGATGCAGATCACCTCCATGATCGTATCTGCACCAAAATCTTTCCTCCACTGGAGCATGTTTGCCCACATAACCTTTGCTGCTTCAATGCGGAACTTCCTTGCTTTCAGAAATCTGCAAATTGTTTATTACTCAGGAGGGGGGGAAAGAATATACTGTCCAAAATCATGGTTATTAACATTTGAAAACACAGATGCAACAATGCAACAACATTTTCATCCTTGATACAAACTGTTAACTCAGAGTCACCACAGAACAAGGACAAGAAAGACTGCACGTTCAGATTAAAATATGTCAAAAGGTAGAATCAAGAAACTCTAGTTGAAACTGAAAGGAGAAAGTTTCAAAGACAAGGAAAACCAAATTTATCATGTTCTATAATCAAATTAGTTCTAGTTTTCCTAGATACAGGTGATGCACAAATTTACATAAGAACAATATTTCATGAAAATGATAAGATCTGCACAAGCAATCAATTAATATCAACTATGCTTGAGCCAAAAGTTTTACCCAGTTAATGCTGAAGCAAAAATCATTGGAAAGTGCATGTAATTTAACATTTTTCAAATGAGGTGAAATTTTCTGAAAGCTCAAATTTATTCCGGTGTATGCACTACATCAACCAACAGATACACCAAATAGAGACACAATAAGCAATGAGAGAATTGGTTACAAGTATCCTGTTTAGTCAGAAATTCATACCAATAAAAGACTTTCACAGAAAAGTTATTGATGTGTACTCCATTACAGGAGTCGGGGAGTCATTCATGACAAAACCCATGTAAGCATGCGGGTGAGAAAAAGTTACCTTAACATTACATGATAATCATCAAATCTTTCAGGAAGCAAATCATCGGCGATTAATGCTTGTCGAAAAGCATCAACAACCTTCTCCTCCTCTATTTCACGAATATCTTCAATTTCACAAACTCCAACATCTTTTCTCCTTCTGATCTTATTTCTTAGAGAACTCCTGAGTTTAATGGACGCACTTTTTGCTTTTTTCAGAAATCCAACTTTCATCCTTTCCTCCGAGTTTTCACAATCTGATTTCTGTTTGTGTTTTTCATCATTACCACAGCCTGAAGGAAGCACAAAGATTCTTTTATTCACATGTTAAAGATTCAAAAACATCAACCTGATTCTTGATTATATCACAGGTAACTCCCATCTAATGATACAAATGCAGCTAGGAGAATTAACACAGTATAACCGGGAGCAGCATGTAAAGACCGGGATAAAGCCCACACCTCCGTCTGTAATACCGGAACTAAAGCTAAGCATACTACAACCACTCACAAAGTCACCAAAGAACACTCTTTCTCCTCTTCGCATCGCCTCACTTACAGCTCATAAATTCCTATAGGTGTCTCTCGGATGGTATCCCAGGCAAACAAAGATCGCCCCTTTACAAGAAAAAATTGATGAATCAGGTGGATATAGCCCTAGTTTCACAATAAAAAGAAATCAATTTAAATCTTCGGAGACCATCTAATCACACTTGATCTCAAAGTAACCTGTAAACATTCCAACAAAATTAACCTACAACAACTCAGCGGCTACAGTAATACTAGACAAACTACACAATTCAACCATAACTAGCATTAACATTACTCCCCAAATCCACAAAAAGATTCGCCTGTCGGCAGTAACCATGAACCAGGAAGCCCGAAATCGAAACTCAAGATTAACTAAAACGAACAACAGTATCTCCACTGCTGCACTTGCTCAACCACAACCCAAAATTTCAATCTTAATCACCACTTAAAATCCGCCGAAAAAAAAAAAAGCAAAAAACTGAAAAACCCACGATCTACAACAACTTAAAACAGTGAACAACGAGCACATAAATTTACTCCAGAAAAACATCAAATAAAAAATGCTCATTGTACGACTCACAAGGGCTAGAAATTCTATCAAGGGTCTTCGACATTGCTGAATTCCCCAAAACCCTCCCTTGATTATTAGATATAGCAAGATTCCGTATGTATAGGAGAGAGAGAAGATGGAAGAGTTCGTAATTTGTTGGTTTTGTGGAAAGGCGGTTAAGTGCAGCTGGTGGAGGTGGGCCCTCGCCACGTGGCGGCAGAGTGAGCACTTGGTGTTCCGTTTGGCGGGAATATGCCGCATGCATAGGGAATTACACTTTTTGGCTATTCTCCCCCCCCTCCCCCCCCACCCCCTACCCACCTTCCTCCCTTTATACGGCTACAATAATATGCTCTCACTTGTCCTCTATTTTCTATTTTAATTAACATATATATATGAATAATATTCTTAAAATTAAATTATAGATCGAATCCATTAAATCATCAGAGATTATAGGTTCCATCCCTTGGATCATATTTAAAAAATGGATTGATTCGAATCTTATGTTATATATATACATAATATCAATATCTTATGTATCAATTGGTTAAAGAAAAAAGAAACAAACTCAAAATAAATATATCGTCCTATTCAACATAATTAGTTCATAATTTTAATATAATTGAATAGACAAATAATTAAATAAAAATAGTCACTTGTAATACAATTTTATACATTTTGCCTTTTTTAATTTGAGATTTGAAAAAACCTTTAAAGTTTGAAAGAATTTTGACGATGGGTCGACTCTGATCGGCCCATATTAATTCTTATGCCAGTGATTCTATACCTATGTACTGGCTCAAATATATGGTTTACTTTCGATTAGATCGATTGATTTAGACTGATTATCAAAATATTGTATGCAAATTTTTGTTGCATGCGATTCTTGTGAATATATTTAAAAAGAAAAGTCATGTAAGATAAAAAAAAAAAAAATTGTGAAAAGAAATATACATAATGTGAGGGGAGGAAAAAAACAGTTTGTGAAAAGAAAAAAATGTGAAGTGAGATGGGATGGAAAAAAAAAAACTATAAATATGTATTTATTATTTAGAATAGTATAAATATCCATTAGTATTATATAAAAACTGGGGACGTCAATTCACGGAATTCTTGTCTGCAACATTTGCGTGTGCATTGGGATTCAGTGATATGCCCATATCTATTACGTCATCACAAAATAATACAAAAATAAGATTCTTATTTTTATATTTTGCCATTTAAATTATTCTTTTTTCCGAAAAGAACATTACATGCAATATGATATAGATAAAATACCACATATGCAGTGTACTTGATGTTTTTTTTTTAATATAAAAATGAATTAAAAAAATATCATATATGACAAAGTGCAAATTTTATAAAGTTGAAATGGTACGTTAAACATAAAAAAAAGTTTAAATTACAAAACGTAAAAATAGAAATAATTTGAACAACGAAATATAACTTACACTGATAAAAATTAACAATCGAATGATAGTTGATACATGGACAGCAAATCCCTTGACAGGCCGGCTCATCAACTTTAATTCGCATATAGCTCTTTTTCATATCGCATCATGACTATGTTCATACCGCATCATAGCTCTTTCCATTTCGTTTTGCCATACAGATTATTAATCATCAAGGATATTCATATCACAATTATATTCAATTTTTACCACTCCCTCATTTCTACATATCACCATTCTTGTAAACAGCTAATGACGTAAAATCATAGTTTGACATATTTTCATTTACCAGCACCCGCAACACCTCATTCAACAAATGTAATACTCCAATATATTCTTCATTTTTACAACATAATCATTCAAATTAAACTGTCCTTCTCTCATATATTTCTAAATCATTTATAGCACAAATCACATACTTATATAACAATAGTATCACAAGAAAAAAAAAAAAAAAACATATATAGATAACACCAATTATTTACTCACCTCGATCTTACAACGCTTTAATTAGCAAATAGAAAATTGGTCAGTCCTCTACTTTATCCCCAAATCCTATAATGAGTTATAATGCATATCAGTAATATATCAAAAATATCGTAATCTCTAAATAGAATATTAAATATTATTCGTACAATTTTCAACAATCTTTTAATATTTTATTTCTATTAAAATTCAAATTTTCGTTCTGTTATTTTCTACCTAATTTAACTTTTTGAGCTTTTCAAGTATATAATTAATCGATCAACCAAATCATAAGGCTTCATTTACTCCAACCCCTCGTATTTTTATAACTATGGTTCCTAATAATAATTGTAGACTAAATTATCTCAAAAAAGTCTCATTTTCCTTTTTCAATAAATGCAATATTTTCAAAAATCACTTTCTAATATTACTCGAATATCCTTTTCTAATATTCGTATTTGTTTTTCATCAGTTTCTCATTATAAAAAAAAACTAATTAAAATTTGATTAATTAATCCGATTAAATTGAACAATTCAACTGTAAAAATAATTAAATCTAGTAAATTATGTAATATAAATCATTAATTATAGTATCTATAATTTCATTGAAATATTTATCATCATTAATTTATAATTACTCAAATTCGTAAATTTTTTTTATTAATATTAAATTAAATAGTATAAATTGCATTTAATAAACTCACTAAATAAATAATAGTTTTAATATATTAATTACTCACCTATGTTAATCTGGACAAGGAAATCGCCTCTGCTGTTTGTAAATTGAAGGAAAGAACTCTTGCACCTTTGTTATATATACAATACTTGTATTTATATATATATATATATGTATGTAGATACAAACTATTACATGTATATGTATAAAAGTTGGGGACACGTGCCCAATACCATCCAACACTTTATATTTTTTATTTTTTAGAGGATCCAACAATTTATGCTACTATCATATTTTTTATTATTATTTAATTTAATTTTTTTTAAATACCGACTACATCCCTTAATTTCTTTAATTAATAGAATTTGATCTCAAATATTTAATGAAGTTTTTAATTTAGTCTATGCAAGTTTTAATATAATCAAAATTTGAATCTATTATTTATTAATTAATTCTAGAATTATATATTAAACATTTGTGAATATTATTAGAGAAATGGTAGGAAATGAGCATATGATGTAATCAATTACCAAAACAATAGTGAGATTCTTGATTTTGTGAGACTAAAGGTGGATAGTGGATACAGATAAATATAATACGCACACCAATCTGTAGACTAGGTTGAACAACAGATGTTTGTTTCCATGGCCCTCTATCTGACCTCAGACACCCTCTCTCCTACTTACAGCTGCAACTTCCGCCAAGAAAATCCTAGTCGTAAATCTTGCAACCGAGTGTAAGAGTCTTCTCATACTGCTGGATTTGGTATTCACATACCGACCCAAAGTACGTAGTCACTTTTAGAAGTCGTTCCACGTCAATCTTTCAATGTAAACAGGCCTCATACCCCTGCGCTTTAACTCCTTAAATTCAAAGTCCACATGATATGTTAGTAAGATTGATTTTGAAGGCAGATGATGATTCCACTGTTTCAAATCTTTTCTAAACCCCGTACAAGAGTTAAACGTTTTTGCTTTTTCTCTGTTGATGGAGTGTGAAAATGGAGAGACTTCTTCTGAGGGCGGTGGTCGATGGCTGGGATTCTCCGCCTACTCGACACTTGGCGGGATGGTCATGGGTTTTTTCTTTTTGGCGGGAATACGCTCCAGAGAATATGGACACCTTTCTTTGTTTGCTCCTACTTTTTATTAAATTTATGTATTAGTATCAGGGATGATCACCTCTCTCCTCTCACTCTATTATAATTATACATAAATTTTTTACGTGATTTAAAAAATTATATTTAAAATTTATTTTTGTCTAATAAATAGGTTTGTTGTTAATCAAGATTTATTAATATTAAAAAATAAATAAAAATTGATTAATCAAATTAAAATACCACTTCACATGCATTATCGTGTATAAAGATAATTTGATTATAAAATAATTTATTTAACCTACAATAACTCAGTAATAAATTAATTGGGTTGGAATGTGTTTTTCCTTATTATCATAATTATTGAATTTTGAATTAAAGTCTAAAAATAATTATTGTATTCTGGACCATATTTTTTCCCCATTATTCTTATCATGTAATTTTCTCTTTATTTCAGTTTAACTTTTTTCATGTTTTTACTTTTGTTCAAACCATTACTTGTACTATGAGGCATAGTCGAGATTAATTAAATATGTAATTTTTACACTAATTATCAAAGTTTTTTCTTATTTGATATAATTTTGTAATTTCTAAATCATCATTTTTTATGATTCTGTAGTTATATAGTGTTATATGTTTTTACTAAATTCCAATCAGTCCATAACAAATAAAGAGGGAGAAGATCACATGTTAATAAGAATTAACAATTAATCAAAATTTAATTTTGTCCATGCATTGTAATTTTAAAAAAAATAAAAATTATTAATGGCATTAAAAAAAAAGTCCTTAACTAACTATCACATAATTTATAAATTTTACAAAATATAATTTTAATCATAATTAAATTAAAATCCATACATATAATATGAGGCACACGCTGGTTCACAATAAAGAAGGGAATTCCTAACAAACCCAACAAACATTATCTTCTTCACTCTTCTAAATTCCTTTTCCTACTCCAATTTTATCATCTCATCCCAATTATGGTCTTTCTTGGTTTCTTTTTCTTTATTTTGGCTCTTTAGAAATGTGAATCTTACCAAATAATGAAGAAAAAGGCTTCACAACTGCTCCCTCCTTTTCTCTTTTTCCCCAAACATTTTTTAGGAAATCTCACACGCCATGTCATATAATTTTTGTCATTTTTTTTTTCAACTTTATAATATTTTACATTTTGTTATTTATAACTGTTTTTCAATCAAATTCTTTTGTAAAAATATTATATTCAGTGTATACTTAAAGATTATGTAATGTAATATTCTTCATATGTGCAGAATATGTGATGTTATATAACATTTTCTTCTAGTCTCATAATGCGGCCAAAATGCAAGCTTTTCCTCACTTCCTATGATTATGGTTGCATGCGTAGAGGGCATGTCCAAGATTTTATTAGCCCATAATGTTGTTTGCCTGAAATCCCCAATACTTCTAAACAAGCAACAAATTAGCCCACATGAACATAATAGGCCGTTGTACTATGTAGGACTCCTAAATTAAGGTAGATAAAGATTTGCAAGATGACAAGTCATGATGTGGTAAAAGCAAAATGACGCATGTAACCCATGCTGGCGCTGCCGCTGCCACCCTCAAACCGCAACCGATCTATCAGTTACTCCAGATATATATGCACACAAATCCCAAAGTTTCCACACGTTACCGAGTCACCTTTTTCTCCAAATCGCTATAAATTCGCATTCATTGCTTTTCTCTCTAGATAGATTGCACTAATCCGTCATAAACAACTTTCTTACTTCCTCTCTTGAAACTGCCCGTAAGAGAAGAAGAAGAAGTTGAGCTGAAATGGCTCATGACATTGGTAAAGATGATGCAAGAATAGGTTCTGGGGATTTCAGTTTCTTGATTGTGAGTCATGAAGAGTGTGGGATTTGGGATTTGTTCAAGTTCTTGATGTTTAATGATCAACAAAGTGGTGCAAAGTTTCTAAAATGTTGTCGTCTTGGAAGTGGGGGTATTTTTGAAGAAGAGGTGTCGGGGGATATTATTAGTGATGGTGAGGAGGTGAGTCCTGATCATAGGTGGGTAATAGTTGTTTCTGTTATTGTAAGGAAAATTATTAAGGTGTTTGGTAAGCCCATGGAATGGTTTGGTTATCTTGTGGAGTTCATTCTCAATCTTCTTTCTCTCAATGGCAACTTTCTTGGACTTCTCTGCAGAATTCTTCATGGTATGATGCTTAACTGAACTGATGATTGACTTTCTAAATCTTCTTGTAAATATTTAATGATGGGGTGTTTGTGGATGACTTAGACTCTAATATGAGTTGGTTCAATCTTTGCCAGAGCTCAATTACAATATAACTACTCTTTTAATGTGAGTCTATGTATTTATGAGCTAATTAAGTGTGTAAGTATACTGACACTTGCATGTGACTAGTTGGGTCTCACTGCACTAATCTGGATGAGATGTTTTTGGCACAATATTGGGTTCTGTTTGTGCATTTTTAACTGTTTATTGAGAAAAGCCAGCCAAGATTGTTTTTGTATTAATCTATCTTCCCTTTTTCTGCCTCAATCTTGACCTTTGCCTGTGTTTAGTCTAAGCTTTGGCGCATGATGTTTGGAAATTAAGAATGCTGCTTGGAATATTGTCAACTCATGTTTTCATCTCCATAGTTTGGAGATTGTAATTGAAGTTGCTCTAAATTAGGTTTTCACATTTCAGAGTGTGTTGATCAATTTTCATTTGGTGTTCATTTCGCATCTTTTAGGATTATATTTCGGTTTAGTTTTCTATTTAGAGAATCATGATTCAGTGGTGTTAAACAGATTTGCATGCTATTTACTAGTGATTAAGTTCTGTAATCAACATGAAGAAGTGATTGAAAGTTTTCTGCAATCTATGTCTACCTATCTTGCTTTTCAAATAATGTTTCAGTCTGAGAATCTTTTGGAAACGAAAACATTGGTGCATTTTGGTGTTTTTTCAATATTAGAAGATTCATGAGGTATTAAAATAAACACAATGATCTGCAAACAGGAAATGTCGTCATGCCGAAAAGAGATTCAGAAACCTTCATAAGTGCAATCGGACATTTAGATGGACGTGTAGACCTGTGCAAAACTGAAAGCTTCTCCAAAGAGATTAGCGAGCCTGATTTTGGGAAGAAAATTTGGCAACTTGAGATGGGAAATCGTGCTTTAATGGATCTGTGTATGATTGCTTCCAAATTGGCGTATGAGAACGCAAAGGTTGTCAGAAATGTTGTGGATCTTCATTGGAAGGTTAGATGCCTGTTTTGTCTCTCTTTTTTACCGTATGATTGTAATGATTACTGGTTATTAATGTTCGTAATCTCATATCACCTTAAATCAGATGCATTTTGTGGACTTCTACAACTGCTGGAATGGTGAGTAATATGATTTCCAAATTACGTTAGATTTATTTACACTTTGTATAAAGTTTCTATTCAGAACCCTATGCCTCTTGAGGAAGAACAAAAACACTGCAAAGAATATAAGAAATACTATGTTTTCACTTTCTCATGCTTTGCATTTCAGATTATCAGAAAGAGAGGTCAACCCAAGTTTTCATAATGTGTGATAAGCCAAAAGATGCAAATTTGATACTCATTAGCTTCAGGGGCACTGAGCCATTTGACGCTGATGATTGGATAACTGATTTCGACTACTCATGGTATGAGATTCCAAAACTTGGAAAAGTACATATGGGCTTTCTAGAGGCCCTAGGTTTGGGAAATAGAGCTAACGCTACCACATTCCATGAGCATCTTCGTGCAAAAAATGCCAGACATTCTAATTTAAATGGTCTTGATGCAAGAGTTGCCTCTTCTAAAGGTCATCATTCATCAGTATACTTATTTAGCAATTCAGATAGATCAACCCCATCATCTGATCCAGAACAGCAATCAGGTTCTGAAGAGGAGCTCATACCAGTAATGAAAGAGATGACTGCTTACTATGCTGTGAGAAGTAAACTCAAGGATTTGCTCAAAGAGCACAAGACTGCAAAATTTGTGGTTACAGGGCATAGCTTGGGAGGAGCCCTGGCCATATTGTTCCCGACGGTCTTGGTACTGCACGAGGAGGAAGCACTGATGCAGCGGTTGTTGGGTGTTTACACTTATGGGCAGCCTCGGGTGGGTAACAGACAGTTAGGGAGGTACATGGAGGCTCATCTGGAGCATCCTGTTTCTATGTACTTCAGAGTAGTATACTGCAATGATCTTGTTCCGAGGTTGCCCTATGATAACAAAACATTCTTGTATAAACATTTCGGGATATGCCTATATTACAACAGCCTCTACGTCGAGCAAGTAAGCTGTTTCTATCCTCCCTTTGTTTGTCCTGTTCTTTCACAGTTTTCATTCTGTTTCGCGAACCTGAATTGTGTATAAACATCATTGATCTTGCGCAGAATGTTAATGAAGAGCCCAACAGAAATTACTTTGGTTTGAGGTACCTGATACCGGCTCATGTAAACGCTGTGTGGGAACTGTTGAGGAGTGTGACAATGGGTTATGTATACGGGACAGATTACAAGGAATCCTGGGAATCCATCCTGCTAAGGATAGTGGGACTAGGAATGCCTGGTCTGTCTGCTCACAGCCCTGTGAACTATGTAAACTCTGTACGGCTTGGGAGAATGAGATCCTGTTAAAATGATGTCCTTATAGAATAAGGAAACATCTCATTCTTGGATTTACAAGCCCTGTAATGTGTGTGTCTGCTGCTAGATTGAGGAATAAATGAGGGATTTGTGGTGTTGTGCTGAGAGTTATGTTGTTTGCATGCTTCTGTAGAAATTCCATTTCCTTTTCCCTGTAATTTGGTGCTTGCGGTTTGTCATTTGAATTGATGCATTCACTAAGTATGCTCTACTATTGTGTCATAGTGAAAAAAGACTAAAGATTTGAGCTGCATATAACTTTTAAGGTTATTGTTATGTGAATTTGGACCGTCATTGCAAAGTAAATTATGCAGTCTGCTCAAATTAAGTAGAATATGTTTTAAGACAACGCTCCATGTAGACCACATAGCATGTTGTAATAATAACAAGAGAGTAGGCTCTAGAAATAATTTTTAAATTAAAATCAAGATTAAAAGTGTAGTTTTCTATGGTTGATGGTTTTAATATTTATAAAAAAGAATAAGATATTGGGACTAAATTAAATTAAACAATAAAATAAGTGTTTGCATGTAGCAAACAAGAAAGATCAATATTATGCCTTGTAGACTATCAACATTTTTCACAATTTTAAGTATATTAAAATATAAAAATATAAATATTAAACCAATAAAAAAATATTTAATCCAACAAAGGCCAAGGAATGGTTTTAAAGAAAATATAGATAAAAAGACAGAAGAAAGAAAGCAATAAGAGAGAGAGAAGAGAGAAGAGGAAAAAGGGGAGGGGACAGAAAAAATGAAGGAAAAATTAAGGTAATCATCAAATGAGCTTAAAATTTGGATGGGTTTAAAGAATTAAACATACAAGTAACCCCCTTATGATATTGCAAATAGGCAAATTACTCTCTTATGAAAAAATAAATAGTGATTTACCTCCTTATACATTTTAACATACAATAATTTACCATCCTATGATTTTTAAATATATCCCTATATGGGGGTAAATTGCTTCATTTTAAAAAAGTATAGGGAGGTAAATTGCTATATTATTTTCATAGGGGAGTAATGTGCTCATTTTCAATATCACAAGGGAGTAAATTGCTATTTACCTTATATTTTTTTGTATAGAGTCCAAATATAAATTTTACAAAAATGAACTTTGTAATGTAGATCCTTGATTATATATGAATTTTGGGATTACATAATTCAAATATGAAATTATTTTATCAAATTATTAGACATATACTTTAAAAAATTAATTATATATTTAGCAGTGTGATTCGAGGTTTGACAGTCTTTTAATGTTTTAAATTAAAATCAAATCAATAGTAAAATGCGATTTTATTTTAAATTTAAAAATAAATAAAAGAAAGTAATCTGATTCGGACAATTTATAAATTTTTTCTTCATCGCCCCTAGTGCAAATTGAGCGGTATAAGAGTAACAGATAATGCATAGTTGATTATGGAGGAAGGAAGAAGCCACAGGCCCATGCAATTTTTATTATTCTTTTCCCTTCCCTTTTCGCCTCTTACTGAACAAAAGATAGCCTAAAACATGAAAATATTAGATCAGATTCGTCCTGCATATGTTGATAGGCAAATTCCAGAAATTTGGTCTGCAAGGACATCATCTGCAACAGGAATCAGACATGTCGAACCAATCAACATACATGCACTCAGCATAACCCAGAAAATAGTGAGAACCGCAAGAAGACACATGATAAGATTAATTCACTTTGTGCTACGAAGATGTCCGAAAGACATATGATTCAGCACAACACATCATAGTTTAACTATACACGTATATATACGAGACCCGAACTTTCTACATACTTCTTGGAGACGCAAATATAATTAATTACTGAAAGAGTCCGAGGCCAATGATGATTTCTATATACACGAGCCGTCCCACGTTGAACCTGAAAGCAAAAGCGTAGAGAGATTCAACATCGTCATTATGGGTTCCAGAGGTTATAGGACGACAGAAATTGCTGAAACCATGGGTGATACTTACAGGAGAGATGGCGTGACTTTGATGTGTTATGCCCAGTTCCTCTTGGACCGAAGTTGAGTGAGCTTGTCTCTCCACAATGCTGCAGCACAAGTACAGTCATAATGTGCACAGAGAGTTTAGGACTAAGAACCAGATGACATGGAACAACTAACTATCTTGATGTTATGTACTGAGTTTTCAAAACAAGATGTTTTTACATAAACGCCAGTAATAAGGAAGGTCATCGTGTTTTAAATAACTGTGTTTGCAATTTACACAGTGGATGTTACTAACTCTACCGATGTCATCCTGTTCCTTTAGGGTGTGATTGTTATGTAGGAATGAAGTGGGAATGGAATGAGCATTCCCAAGTCCATTCCTATACCTTTGATTGGTAGGCTTTAAGTGTGGGAAATACCCATTCCCATGGAATTCGTATTCCCTTGGATAATGGATTTGTCATTCCCTCCCTCCAATATGGTATCAGTAATTCCCAACATATTGCGAATCAAAGTTCTCTCTCTCTCTCTCTCTCTCTCTCTCTCTTTCCTTGTATTAGTTTAATATTTAGTTTTAACTGATATTAGATTTAAATAATTTTTGTATCCGAGTATTGAAAAATAATTATGTATGCATGGTAAGAAAAAAATAACCACTTTGATATTTAATTATTTTTATTAATTCCAAAAAAATCTTTAGCTGGGTACTAAATAAATAATGGTAAATGCACTGGATACATTAGTTTATTTGATTAATTCGATCGAATTAATTTTTTTTATCTTGGCAGAAAAATATTATCTATATGTTTAATTAGTCAATAAATTATTTATTATGTAAATAAATAATTTATATAAATACATATTTTTAATAAAATATGATATGTTCTATAAATTGTTTATAACCTCCTGTAAGTAATTTTTAAGAGACATTGTTATACAATTGTACTCTACATTTTCAAAAAAATATGAATAACTAATTCTTTTAAAAAAAATTACTATAGAGAAATTGTGTCATAAAAATAATTTTATTTCATTACTAATCATTATTTTCCAATTATCAATTATGTTAATGGAATTGACTAAGGAACTAAGGAATGAATGATAAATTTAATGAGTATACTAATCATAGGAATGCTATTCAATGCGATTCATTTCCCTTTTTTATTCTATTTCTCAATCCATTTCATTCCCATTTAATTCCTTTCCTACATACCAATCATGCCCTTAGATGAATATATAAAAGAGATGCATAGTAGTTCTACAGGTCTTGGCAACTCGTCAAAGGTGTAGAGAACGTAGTGCAGGATTGGTCTCTACGAAGATTTCGACATAACGGGTGATAAGGTCAATGTCACAGAAACTGATATCAAAATACCTGCATCCCTGTAGCGTTCTTCAACGGCAGCAATTAGCATATTTCGCACTAGAATGAATTCTTTTGTTTCAATGCATGGCTGCCCAGTTGGTCTGCATCAATGACAACAGAGGTTATGACCATCCCGTCTGGTAATTACCTCATAGACTATAAAATGCATACAGATGCATGTTTTTGTTAATAAGCAGAAAAATAGTTGCATCACATCACTTGATTCACCAGTGGCCAGGGAAAGAATTTAAGACCAAAAGTGAATATTCTTTTTTTCCCTTTTACAAATTTTCAACATATTCTTGTTATAAACCAAAATCAATCAACTTCCCCCTATGATCAACTATAGGTTGTCCACACAATGCAAGCAATAATTCTCCCCAGGCAACCAGATCCATTTTTCAGCATATCTAAAAGATGTACATTCTTGAAGCATGACGTCATAAGTCTAGTCCCAAAAGCATAAATACAATAACAGTCACTTAAACATTGTACCTGTCCAGTTCAGTGAACAATAGGCCGTCTGATGAGGAGCTCTGTACCGACACCTTTTCGGATTCGATAACCTTCATGCCATCACTATATGCCAGGAATTTGTTCACTTGTATTGGCACCTGCAGGCAACATGGTACAGCATAAATTATACAATGTTGTCTATATATCTTAGTATGTAAACTTTTATCCTCCATATATGGGAAAGCGAGGGTCACAGCAACTGTAATTAGTGTATCATTACCTTGCATCTTACTGCAATGTTAATGGCATCCGAGGGTCGAAGATCAAATCTTATGCTCTCTGCTTCATTATCCAACTTAAACCAGCCCAGACATTTTATCAGTAAAAAAGTTATTAAGCAAGACTGCTAAGAATCAGCATTTTATTCAACATACCCTTGTGAGGTGTAATTCAGCAAAATATGCCTCGTGTACCCTCTTGGTCACCCGTACAAGTTTCACCTGGAAAAGGACGAGCAAAGAAATTCAAAGTATGAACTTAAATAACTTGGTGTGGGGAAGAGAATGACTCATATATATCTTAAACTCACTGTATATCCCATCTTCTCAATCATATCCTTCACTACATGGTACATGGTTGGTCTAGCCTGAATGGCATGCAAAGAATTAGCTTCACCGAGAAGTCAATTTAGACTAATTTTTTTGGTTCTAAGTTTGGTAGCTTAAGCAGATGCAAAAGGGGTGCACATACAATTTGGACGTTGCGTACAGCTGCCATGAGCAACACACTTGGCATCTCCACTGCAATAAAAAGCCAGAGGAACAAAGAATAAAGATTCTAAAGACTCAAACCAACTTTGAATCACTAGAAAATAGGGTAATGTTATGGACATACAAACAATTATCGGGAGAAGTAGCCCAGTTCCATCTTCCATCTTCAACACGATTGCAGGATGTGGAGCATAGTCTGGCAGATGACCTCCCTGTGGGTTATTATGGGCACATCTCAAATATCTACCATCTCTCATCTTGATCATGAAACCTTCCGGCCCACTTCTCACTTCAACTAAACAATTAAACACACACCATGACTTGGATTTCTCAAGTGTAGAATGGTAATGAGCTATGAGGTAAGTTCACATAAAAAGATCTCACATTTTTTTCTTACAACAAGAATTATTTTCTCTTATGTCAGGACAAAGTAAGACTAGACAAACAGATAATAAAGATAGAACAATAGGAATTACTATAGCCACGCATTAGAACCACTTTATACTTCATCTACAAGCATTTCATATTTGCTGAATCTATCAGTACTCTCTCATCATCCACATACTATGTCATAAAACCAAGATAGCCTGCAAATTTGCAATGAATAACATAGAGATAATAATTTCCAATGCAAATCAGAGGAAAACTAGTTACCAGCTTCAAGCACACTTGAATTTACGTAATCCGCGTCATTCTCACTGAAATTTCCTGCCATGCTACCATTACCATTTGAGGACGAACTGAAGCTACTCCGAATTGTTCTGCATTTCCTCAAATGTGGTCGGTAACCCACGTTAGTCCTGCCACTGTTGAGCCCCTTGAGCCCCCAGAATCCACTTCTAATGAATTTAGCTTTCAGCAGGGGCGAATTCACCGGCACAGTGTACAGTCCAGTTTGTTTTGCACGGACCACAGGGCAAACGACCGGGCCTTGTAGCGAAGCCATCTCAAATGCTTCAAAATGCATGAGAAAATTAATCAATAAAAGTCATGGCCTATAGTGCATACACAAATATCACAAGAGGAAGTCAAATTGAATTCAAGAATCTATCATCTTTTAATTATGCAAACATATGCTGACTGTCAAGAATTTGAAATTCAGATAGTAGGATTAGTTCCAAAAACCTCATCTCGTGAAACTAATCATTTTTATCCTGAAGTCAGCATTGTGTAATATTACAACATCCTTCACTGAGGTAATGATCATTCCATTACATCCATATTATAGGAAGAAATAAAGCAACAACCTTTGACTTTGATATTCATAAGGGAAGGCATAATCTCATCATACCAACCTAATTAGCCCAATCCCAGTAACCACTAACACACTCGTACCATTCATGAAGTGAAAAGGGAGAAAAAAAAAGAATTCAGCTTAATCGGTTCTCAGTTCAGCAAGTGATGATGCTCGTCCTCATACCACAAACTCTCCAAAAACGAAAAAAGACCCAAAATCCTCTCAGTTTCCCGATTCACCATGGCTCTCATTTCCCTTAAATCATTACCTAAAGAATGATCATACAAGATAAAAATTACAACAAGAATGATTCTTTTATCATGTACACAAGAACCACACCTGAACACAAAACCCGCCGATCTTCCTAAAAAACCTCCAAGAATCAAGAGCAGAATCAACCCACCAAAACCAGCAGCTTAACACCAATTCCTAAAGCTAGAAATTTCGCAATCCCAGGCGACAATATTCAAGAAAACGATGATCTGGGGCAATACAGTAGAGGGATAAGCAGAGGAATCAAGAAAGAGGACACGATGAAGAGTGGGGAAAACCAATTACAGATATTTATTAATAACAATAATGACCGACAAGAGAGGACTGGATAAAGCAAACAAGAAACGGTGGTGTGAGTGAGAGAGAGTGTGGAAGAAGATAAGAGATTCTTGGGAGAGCCCAAAAGCAAAAAGTACACTGGCTGCGAGTGTTGGCCATTAAGATATTATTATACTATTACTATCTCTACAATGTAAGTTTGTTCGACAGACTATTCAGAGCATGAGATTAAGACTTGACGGATAGAATGAAATTTCTTCTCGTACTCTTTCGTGCATGTCTAAAGACGGATGTGGCCTTTTGCATATGAGAGTTGAGAGTTTCTGTCGACGCCTCTCGTTTTGGATAAATATCATTAGGGAGGTTGAAATTGAAAGAACTTGTAAATATCTCCGTCGAGATATTTTTTGAGTACCCTTTTCTGTTTTCTTTGGTATTGACTCTTTCTTTATGAGAAGAAACAAGACTTGTTCAATTCATTAAGTTTGTTAGTTTTAATGCAAGATTGTTTTTCTTGTATTTCATGTGCAATTTAGATGCAGATCTTTTTATTTTAGGTGGCTCAATTTATTTATTAGTATTTTCACTATCAAATAGATGAGTTTATTTTTGCTCGTTTATGGTCTTTCTATCGTGATTTTGAAAAAATTCAAACGGGAAAGGATTTTTCTTTCTTATGTATTCAATCAATATTGCTATGTTCGGAAGATGTAATAATTTGTAGATTAATTTTATTAGGAGTGGATTCTGAATAGTTTAAGAAGCTATAGAATGAAATAAAAAAAATTGAAAGTTGTCGTATTATAATTATTGATAGGGAGTGAATGGTGAGTTCACCAATACAAATATGCATTTTATAAACTCAAGTGATAAATAATCCATCAAGAGAATTTAAACAAAAATTTGAGACTGTAAAAATAAAATCACATTTACATAGTAAAAAATACAACTCCTTCACATACTTGTTTCTATGTTTAACATTTTGAGCTCAAGAAATACATGGTGTATGGTTTGGATTTGAGCTCAGCAGTGCATGAGCCCTTTACCCCATGTCCCAACCATGAAAGGTATATGCAAGATTGGAAGTATTGATCCATCTACTTTTAGATATTTCATTGTGGGGGTGGGGGTTCATTTGCAGACATGCCAAAAAAATGATTCAGTAGGGCGTTTGTGACATTTCCACTGTCAAGAATGAAATGGCGTCAGCCCAGAGCCACCGCCGGCGCCCGACTGATATAAAAAATACACAGATGAGCTCCACGTGTGTTTATCTATTACCAAGACAATATAGATAAGGAGAGCTTCACTCGCAAATACGTGAAAGTTGAGGTCCTCGTTCGCAAAATTCTATGTTCACTGAGGTGCAGGAATCTTTATCTTGATCGGTAGCTGTATTCTACACATTTATGCGGTCTGCCAAAGTATTAAATTGATAGGATATATATATATATATATTGAACTTTGCACCTGTTGTTGAATACTTCTCACTGTACTGGTTAATTATCAATAGACAATCAAAATTATACTTTGATCCCATAAAATAAGAAAATTGCACTTTAATCCTGCATTTGTGGAGTTAATGTTTTTAATCTCATAAAATTAAAAAATATTTTAAATATAATCTCAATGCTTAACAAATTTGATTCCACAAGATCAGCACATAAAACCATATCCGCAATATTTTTATTCTTGTAGGAAAAAAAATGTTAACCTCAAAAATTACGAATCAAAAAACCGAAAATATAATTTCCCCAATAGATAACCAGGGAGTAATTACTCAAGAGATTTGGGAGCAACAAAATAAAGCCCGATTTTAGTCCAGATACAAAATTTAGATATCAAGTCCAATTAGCAGTGCAAGTAGAACAAACAACATAGGTTCTCCTTCTTTGCTGAAAGAGAGGCAACGCTACATCTGGTTCACAATGTCAAGTCCAGTTACACCTTAAATCTAGTACAAATTAGGTATGCTGTTCAAAGAATACAATTAGTCAACTTTAGCATTCTTCAACTAACAACAAACACATCTCCATAGGTAATATGAAGGAGTAGATACCGGCAGGCGAATCAGGCATGGGAACCTACAATTGCCAAGTGTTTGATGAATCAAATTGAATCACATAGACAAATACATGATTGAGCAATGGCCGAAAGGAATAAACGTTCTGACATTCAGCTGCTCCAATGGTGTGATCAGGGAAAACCAGAAGTTAGCCATGAGGCTGTCCCTTCTGTTGTGGCACTTCTATCATTCACTTAGTTTGCAATTGCGTATGTATGGGTGGTCGTATTTTATGTACTTTGTCCAATATGGCTTGTACTTTGTCATTGCCAACTCCAGCCAGGGCTTCATGTTCCCATTGTAATGTATAACAGCTGCATTCTCAATTTCTGACCGATCAATGCTTGGATTGTAACCCAAACCCAGCACATGCCATGACTTTTCAAGTGGATGCGTAAGCCCATAAAAGGTAATGAGACCTGGAGGTAATGTCCCGAGCTTCCACAGGACCCTGTCTTCATTCTAATAACACCACCCAAAAGAAAAGAAATAAAGGAAACTTTAATATTTTTTCCAGCTGCATTATGCTGTAATCTTTAGTTTTTTTTCCAAGAAAAAAAGATAACGTGAGCAACTTCTTCATGATGACAGTCGGAACAAGAAACATACAAATGGAGAACTAGCATTTGGAAATGAAAACATACCATGTTCTGCCATTTGTGGTATATCCCAGTAATATCCTTCTTCTTCCACTCTTTGAGATCGAAAATGTTCATACCATATGCCCAACCACAAGCGTTTGGATCAAAGTTTTTGGCAATATGTGGATTGGAAAAGTTTAGGTATTTATCAAACCGATGGAAGCTCTCGCCGCAGGTTTCAACTGCACCATTTACTTTATCGTGGAGATCTACGGACCACAACCCAGTCAAGTCTTTCTGAACGACAATGTCGTCGTCAAGGAAAAGAATTTTATCCAACTTTGGGTAAACCTGTGGGAGATAAAATCTTAGATGGTTAAGCATTGAAAGATACTTTGGGTTCCTGTATTTCAGGTTAGAAGAACCAGCAGAAAGTGTCGTAGGATGAGCAGCCTTGAAATAGTATTCTTTCATAGCAGCAGACTCCAACTGACGTAGAACAGGACAATAGGATGAGTTGAGCCACTTGAATTCATCAACATTTTCAACATGGATTGTAGCTTTCCCAGGAGGGTTCAGGAGAAACCACATATTCATTGCGCCAAAGTTCAACTTATCAGTAACAAGATGGAAAACATGTTTCTCAGGGTCCTGCAAGTCATATCATGTACGTGTTCAGCAACAAAAGTATCACATGGAAAGTCCTACATTGCATAAGTGGCTCAATCTGAAATGGATATACATGCCTCTAATGATGGTTATTAATAAAATGATAAGAATACAATAAAAAACTCAATACAATGTATGAGCACATGCAGCATTTGCGTAATGGTGTATATGTGTGCATTGGAAATATCTATTTCAGAATGCCAAAATCTAAGGATCATATTTCTATGTATCTGAGGGAAGCCTATACCAATCTCTTATCATATGCAATCATCTACATATAGAAAATCAGTAATCATATCATTGAGGATCAGAATCATGGATTATATGACCCCATCTGGGTGTGGATGTATGGGTGTTTGCACACATGTACATTTTTATGTGTAGTGTGGCTGCTTCAAAACATGTATGTATGTAAACAAAGTGAGTAAAGATCACAATTCAAGCCTATGAATATCTAGCCAACAAACCAAATAGGCAAAAGGTCACATATATAATCAGCAAAGTGCAAAAGCATGGACCAACATTATACGGGTACTAATGAACTTCACTTGAAAATGCATTGTAACAATTGACAGATTAAGAGGACAATGGTCCACATATATTTTGCAGTTTTGGTTAATGAATGCATTTTAGCATATCAGCACGAACAAATAGAAATCCATAACCTAGTTGCACAAATGGAAAAGACAGACCAAATAATTTCATACCTTGGCATTCATAATGGTTGAGTTGACAACTACTGAGGCAGCAAGAACATTATCAGAAAAGAGAGCATAGTGGTAAAGATTTGGATTTTCCAGATTCTCACTCCGAGGGAACTTTCTTTTCTCTAGTGGAAGGAGGTAGTAGTCTATTGTTAAGCGCATGGCCAAACAGTGAAGCCCATTGGGAATTGTCTTTGCAGCCAGCTGGCTAAGAAATGTGCTCTGCTTTTTCAGACTCCTGACTTGCTCATCTGCGGATTGCAGCATGGCTCTTAGCTTCCCCGTGACCAGGTTGCAGTCATACAGTTGCTCTTTAGCTTTAGACAGAACTTGACCCATCAATTTAATCTTTTCAGGTGCACTGTCATAGATATGTTCCATGTTTTAACAGTCTACTTGTAGAACGAGTTAGAAATCAGCAGATTCACAAGGATTATTCATACACCCATTACCTGTGATGTAAATCAGTGTCGGTAGTTGCCTCTCCTAATGAACGCTGGCTTTCTTTCAGTCGGTTCTGTAACTCATTGACCAAATCAAGCTTGTTTTTCATCTTTGCAAGACTCACATACACCCTTGCCATTATCATTTGATCTCGTATCAAGCGTACGGTTGAATCAGAATTTTCATTCTCATTTTCTTTCCTCCAAATACTATACTTCCCCAAAACTGCAGAGTCAACTGATTTAGAGTGTTCAATCGCTGCATTCTCAAGCTTTACAGTCACTTCATCATCTTGCTTTACCAAATCAGCAGCACGTTTTTCGCGTCTTTTTTCTCTCAACCGCTGCAGAGTAATTGTGTTAGTAAATGCTATAGCTCAAACGGATCCAAGGAATTCATGAGTAGAACATGACATTTGCAGATAGAAATTACAAAGTTTAAAGGACGGTAGTTTTTCTAGTAAAAAGATCAGGCAAGACTCTCATCACAAAAAATATCCAATAGTACTACAACCACAATGCATCAATGAGATTATAGTGGAATGATCCTGGTACTTACCCTTCTAGCCACTTTAGCTGGTGGCTCAAGAAATACAGAACGATCCTCTGCCAAAAAATGAATATACTCGTCAAAACATTTATATTCAAATGTACAAAATCAATAACGCAACTAAAGAATTTCCAGAAGGACATTACCATTTGAAGTATATTCCTCCTTGATTCCAGATGTTTCTTGCTTTGTCTTAGAGGCTACTTCAGCAGGCTTAAAATTACCAAAAGAGAAACAAAAGATTCAGGAAGTTTCATGTGATAATGCAGCTTTTTACTGACAGAAGGTGACATTAGATACATTCTTATACCCATGCTGACCTCAGCAGAAGCGTTGTTATCAGCAGCAGTTTCATGCCCAACAGATTTCCAAGATGCAGACAAATTATTTTTCCGGAAAAAATCAATGCTTAAAGGCCCCAAATCATCTGTACTGGCATTAATGACATCAATTACCTAAAGGAATACTCAAATTAGTCAAAACCTGCAAATAACAACTACAAAAGCATATTACTATCATTTCAGCATGTGCTCGTAAATTGAAATCTTACCTCCTTAGACAATATAGGTTTAAGATGTTGTAAGGCCAACCTCTCTCTCCAATTCAGATCCTGTATCAAGCAGTAGATTCTTATAATGCTGTATCACACATCAAAAACAATAGTCCAAATGAGTTATGTAATTGAGAGGCATACCTGTCTGCTAGAAGCAAATGACAATTCATTTTGACCTGCAGAAATAGAAGTTCAAAAGTTTTATATCAAAGTGAGGATCAAATACAACCATGCAGGCATAGACATGTAACAGAAAGTGCGGAGACACTTGGTGTATTGCCTAGTACCAGAAGAGAAACAGAGGAAAAGAGAACTCAAATGCCTAAAAAGATCAAATTACACGAAGAAGTCCTTATTGGATAGTTTGTTTTCACTTAAGAAGTGAACTCAACACAAATGCCGACAGCGATGTTCTAATCAATCGTTTGCCAATTGTATAATAGGATTAAATTACCATTTCCTTATTCTTTGTTTAAAAGGGTGTCTAATTTGATCTGTCATTCGTCCTAAAATCCATCATCCTATTCCTCCAAAATTCATCTTGAAGATTTCAAGTGGGTTGGCTCATGTTAGCATAACTGTGATTGAAACAAAACTACTATCCTGTTTTTCTACTCAATCCAAAGTTTGGATGCATCAACCAACCAAAATGCAAACAAAACAATTTCTCCCTAATACGGGTTTAGTTTCATTGACTGTTGAAGGGCCATTTTCCACTTTCATCTCCAATAAGAATACAACAATTGGAGTATGTCTATAGAGACCATGTGGGGCGTACACATCACTGCTTTAAACCCATAAACAGTGAACCCACTGAAAATGGAAGTAGCCATCCACCGAACATATAAGCTCTTTTTTCACTTATTTCTATTCTACTGCAGTACATCTACTCATTATAGAGGGATGGGATCCCAGACATTAATAAACCGACCTAGATATGAAACTTCCCCAGATTTCATCACCCCTCAGTCGTCAACTAATCTTACAAATTCAGCTCTAAAAAACCACTTCTAAAATTCTTAGAAAAACCCAACTCTACAGTTACAATCTGTCGACTTGGTTCCTAACTACACCAAATCGCCGTCAGTTACAATTAATTGACAACTATTTCAGTTGGATCACATTACATCATTCACCGCTAGTGCTTGGTTCTCCCATAAACCAAAGTCAAAACCTAAAATCTCAAATCCCAACTGAAAAGCACCCGAAAGTAAATAAGCCAAAAAAAAAAAAAAATGACTTTTAACTTTAAAAGTCAATTTTGAGAGAAACTGACCCAAGAAAGCAGCGGTAAAGAGACCGCGGGCGACGAATAAAAAGGAGAAAGCGATGAACGAGAAGAAGAAGAGCAGGAGAGCAATGTGGACGCGAGATCCAATGGCTTTACTCCTCCGAGGGCCGGCGGCAGGTGATAATCCCCTCTTAATGGCCATGCCCTGTCATAGACCTACAAAGAATTCACAAGTTGAAGCGATGAATCATACATACATTGATAGAATGGAAGTGGGGGGGGGGGGGGGGCTGGAATGGTGACTTACGGAGAGAGTAGTGAAGGAGATCTTGGATTATGACTCAAGCCAGTTGCTGTTGATTAAAGCTCATAATTGAGTGGGACTGTGAAAATGCGGAATTATTATTAATGTTTTTCTTGTTTGGGATACAGAAAAAGCGGATTTATACACACAGAATACACTTACGAGCGCCTATCTACGGTACGTGGATCTAGTGTGTTCTTGCGCGAGAGAGATATTGGGGGAAATTGGATTGAGAGAAATGATTAGGATTAAGAGAGAGAGAGGGATCTGGAAAATCGGGTTCGGAATTCACTCGGTCGGTCGAACCCATTGTGATTTCTTGATTTGGTTAATACGGCGTCGTTGGAATTAAAACTGGAGTGATGCAGTCAACTATCTATTACTCTGGAAAGAAAAGAAAAGAAAAGAAAAGAAAAATGAAGTTGGTATATACTCCACTCCAAGAACACAGTAATTACAAATATAGTTAAGCAGCTAATACAGAGGTTAACATTATCATCATCAATAACTCACTAGATTTCTGATGATGGGGAAGAGGCAGTTTATCCAATGCAATAGCAATGGATTAGTGAGTTTGGAGGCTGATTCATAATCACAACCACATTTTCAAATTAGCACCCACCTACGTCCAATGATTACCAAACCCACGCCTTCTTGCCTTAATAATTTATTTAACATAATCATTTACCAAAGTGGCGCTGAGATTAATGAAGTCGGTATAACTAACACATCACACCTTGGAATGAGAGTTGAGAAGAGCAAACTACTTGACAGTTATGAGAAAATGAAAAATATTATGAAATAATCTATACTATATAAAAACAAAAAAAAAGTGAAAAATTATTTATTATATACACATAGAATCGATGAACCACAATGACTAGTATTAAAAAAAGGACCATAATTATGAAAAACACCAAAAGAATGCTCTTCTTTAATAACATAGTATAGTTAGATACTGATTCCAGCCCTCTTTCAACAGCATGAGACTACTAATGATACGGCAGAATTTTCCTTTTTCAATCACCATATAGCAACTTAGCAACTCTAGGAGACGGAAGATATATTTAGGAAAGACGAGGCAACTCCCATATAAATTACCACCGGATGCAGTACAACTAGGGAATAAAAACACACCAAATCATACCCAGGAGGAGCTACTCCCAACAATCATTAGCATACAGAAGTGGACTTTTTTGTAGATGTCGCCCCTTGGTTGAGGATCATATTACAAAAATGGCATGGTTAAACTCACTACATGTATGCAATGAATCAAACGAGGATAAGAGCAGCATCTGTTACTGGGTAAGAATTGCGACATCCAAGTAATCACCTATCTGCAAATGCAAGGGAACGAGTCAAAACGCGATTCACCACAGTAATAATTATGCAGCATAGGTGTGAGTAAAACATGGATACCTGAAAGCTAAGGTCACCCAAGGCTTTGCTTCCACTGTCAGGCCTCCTCCCATTCGGGTAAGAAAAGGTTCTCCCCACCTTCAAAAGACATTGGAGGATCAGCAAGATCAGAATATCATACAATTGCTTTTGCATCTGTCTGAAGTCCAGGCTAATACTTTGGCCCAAACACGATGTGACATCTAACAGAAAGATATAACCGGATTCCAGATGCCAACATACAATTATACAAACATGAAAACAAATATGCATATGTACAAGTGCATGTAGCTACAGGGCAGGCTCACCTCTCTGACCACAAAACGACCACGTTTATCAGGATACACGAAAGCAAAGGACAGGATAGCATCTCTTCTTCTCGCTTCTGGAGCTACCTCTTTAACCTGAAAAACAAACAAAACCATCGATAAGAACATATAAAAATGTAGAGGATGAATGTTTAAGCAGCAGCTTTAATTAATCATAACAACTTAATTAACATGTGGCAGCCAGTAGAATTTGCTACAAGAGCTAATCAAACAAGAATTTTCCCATAAAAACAAACGTGTTTGACAGCTCAGAAACTAACAACTTGCTGCTGGATGTAATGAACTACTGTTATTCAGCAAAATGGTTAGAGACGGAGAGCTTAGTGACAGTCACCAAGAAGCTGATCATAGTACATTGGATCCCAAGTAGCTGCCTATAAGAAACTAAACTCTTAGTGTCATCTATAGCTCCTTTCCCTGCCCCGCGCCGCAAAGAGGAACTAGAGAAACAGTGCAAGTACATATGCATGCAACATAGAGAAGTAAAGGGGGAAGAAATGAAATAAAGAGGATAACCAAGCAACTCTTTGTACCAGATCAGTTAATTCACGCAAAGTTGCATCCATCCATGTATAAATTTGGACCTCATCTTTCGGTTCCTTCCCTCTCACTGCAAAATCTTCATCGGAATGATGGCCTCCAACCTGTCAAAAGATTCAAAGAAATCAAAGCTTAATATGTTCATGAAAATCATATAACTGTTTCTCAAAAATGGAAGACATACCTTGGTGAAAACGCGGAGCAACAATGGACAGGTCTGTGAAACAATGAGCAAGAAATCGAGAGAACACAAAGATAAGTATTATACAATCAATAAGAGCAATGCACGAGCATAATATTGTTTCAAAAAGTTGAAAGCAAAAAGTAGATGTTCCCCATGACTTCTCAAAGACCACACTCAAAACATTAAGGGCCTACCAAATCTATGTATTCATAGTAAAAACAGAAAATCATTTTTTTAAAAAGAGAAATATATCTACATAATGTAGGATGTCAACCATCTCAACCAATAATTTACTTACGAGATCATTAATTGACAACTTTGTCCTTCTTAAGTTGGTAGCTAGTAAGACTTCACACAAAAAGGTATCATCTTGTCCTTCAGTTCACAACTAATGAGAACTTCTGCACAATAAAAACTTACTATATACACCCATGTAAAAGAATAAAAAGACCGTCTGCTAGTTATTCCTGTCACACCATTGGAAAAAGTCAGCACGCTTACTCCAGGTACACCCAAAGCACTGCAACTAGTTAATGCTTCTGCTGGTTGGATTAGTTATCATAAACTGCCTCCATTATTGGCTTGGTACCAAGATGTAGAATCCATGTTGACCTACCATTTCAGTGGGCTACTAGGACTTGGTCTCTATATTGGGCTGGAAATCAAGTACATGTCTCTTTACTAACAGAATAAATCATCAAAAGAGGCAGTCCTTTAACCTTTAAACTAAGAACTTGCCTCAGTTCATTGCAGATCCTTCCTATCACAAACAAATAAGGCAATTGTTATCCTTCGCAAAATCCCACTCTTCTTTTGCTCAGTGCAATGTATTACTCAGAGCTGCAAGTGATAGACCAAGAACACCTCGTCTGTTGCTTCCAGTGATTAAATACAGCCTGAATATCCAACTTTAAGTCATGCTTTTAGAATCCATATCTTAACCCCGACAGCAAACTTGCCCCAAGTTTACAATTATGGCAATCGCTAAGGAGCAACTTCAATTAATTCAATATCTCAATCAGAAATGTACAACAACTAACATTCTTTCTTGGTCATGAAAATTACATATAAAATTTCAGACGCATTTGCAAGTAGACAAACATATTGTCTAAACCCTAAACCCTAACACGCGGAAGTCTGAACGGTCCTAAACAGGTATATCTGACACATTGACAATTTGTGCTAAAAGAACAGAAATGGAGAACCAATCAACAGTTCACCTTAACACCCCAGATAGACTAATAACGACACAAAGACACGACAGAATCAAATAACATATATAAAAGAGAGAGCGCGAGAGAGAGGGAGGGAGAGAACCTTCTCGCGGTCAACAGGTTCAAGGCGAGGGGCGGCGGGCTTGGCCGGGGGAGGCGGTGGCGGACCCCTTCCAGGCGGAGGCATTTGTCTTCCTGGTCTTCTCTGCCCTTCAGCCATCACACAGTCTGTGTTTGTCTTCAACTCTGCTCGCAGTTAAGTTGTCATTCATTTGATCGCGACGAAGCCCATTTTGAGAAAGGCCTTCGCATTTGGGTCTGGGCCACAGGACGGCCCACTATAGTTGGACCTGTCCATATGTGATATGGACCTACTCGCCTCTCACTATTTTAACAAAATTACTTTCTAGGAGTTCAAAAACCTAGGCCACAACCATTAACATGTTCGCAATAATTTTTACTTTTATAATATGAATAAATTATTAAAAAAATCAGAAATTAAAAATTAATAAAAGCTTGTATAAATTACATATCTCAAGGCCTTCACTCATCGTAACGTGCTTTTTCAAAAACACACATGTGAAATTTTGGTTAAAACGGATAATAATTCACATCTCACTTTAGTATTATATGTGGAACGAGGGCATCTGTCTGTCTCAAGTCCATCGACTAAAAGATTAATGATGCTGACGAGTAATCCCACATCAATAGCAATCTAAAAGTTTGTGCGGTCTATAAATTTTAAAGCCTTTTCTCCTTATCAAAGTGCATTTTTAAGGACACACATTACTTGGCTTTACGTCATGAAGTACTAATTGCATCATATACCACAATGAATGAAGGCATGTGCATGCCCCAAACCCCTCACATAGGGGTTGATAATATTGCACATAATCTCTTTTAAAAAATAAACTCATGAGACTCAATCAAAATAAACAAAACTTTGCGCTACGGGACATCCATCACATCGCATGCCCACGAGGAGGTGTCATCTGTTGCTTTTAGGATTTGGGGGCTTGATGGTTCTACCCTACAATGCACGGGCACTCTAAAAAATCAAATGGGTGCAGCGTTGGACATTTCATATTGTAGCTAGGTTGATTATTCTAGGAAACCAAGGTCATGTTTTATAAAACTTTATTACTTCACATTCTCATTGTCAAAAAAAAAAAAAGAAAATTGATTTCACAATTTAAAATAATATAGAATTAAAAAAGAAATTTTGAAAATAAAAGCAAACTATCTTCCTCTCATCATAGGATTCTCCTTGTGTCTCTGATGACACATCTGGAGGTCAACTGCAGTTCTGTTCTATCTTGTACTTCCTTGTAAATTTAATACAGAGGTTTTAGTACAAATCAAATCCCTATGTGCCCACTCTATCAAATTAGGCTTTTTTAAAAATCAACAAATAAAGACGATCAGTATAACAATTCTCTTTAGACATAATCACAATAATCCTCATTGTTGTGAGATGTCTGACTTAACCATAGTTATCACTACAACTCTACAACATAATCAAGTTATAAATCTACCAGAATCAGCAGATTCATGTTTCCATCGGATTCGATTATGTAACTTGTTCTATGAGAACGTACTTAATCTGCCATGTCCGTAGTCTGATACCATAAAATTAACAGATGAGAAAACCTAAAACGACTTTCTAATTTAGTACTGGAAGACGTAGTACAGAAGCTGTTGAAAGTAGGCCAATTTATATTTTATACATTGGTAGGAAATCAATAGATTGTGAGATGTGGTCTTAATGTGGAAATCGGAAAGCATGTGACTTTGCATTTTAATGCATTCAATTCAGTTCAATGTAGTTTTAGTTGTTCAAGATGTGTGTTATGTTCCAGAGATGGGGAGAAAAGAATTAAATAGGGAAGGAGGAGGAAGCAGACGACAGATCTCAATGAATTTTCTGTCCCAAAATATCTTACTACCGAATACCATTTGACAAAAACATTAGCATCCTCAATCTGTGGACTGTAGGAGGAATCTCTTGCACCTATAATTGTGTTATTCTTGCATCATCAATCCATCCAAGACCATGATATTCGGACACAGCCTCTCCAATCCCTACACTTCAGTTGACAAATTCACAGGCCGTTGCATCAGTCCATCCAAGATGTCTGGATACATTGGGAATCACATGATTGATGTATAGATCCACATAAGCAATGTTATTTTGATTCAACTCGAGCATTGTTAAGAACTTAACGCAAGAATTTCATAGTTCAGCAGTTCTACCTGGCTACATAAACATCAAATATATACATATCATGCCATTGTCAAACTTGTATGTAGGATTCCGTTGCATGAGAAAATTAAAACTGTGCAGCTTTCTAGTAAAAGAACAAATGTAGTTAGCCTAAATAGATGTAGTCTTCTAGTGAAAACATTGATGTTAGAAGAACAGAGATGTTAGTCTTCCTAAGACTGAAACAAGGAAAACGTACTCCTGAGGCCCTGTTCATACACCGACCAAAGCCATAGATGACTGACTGGAGGAAGTGCTGAGGTAAAAGTAGCAACTTCCTCAACTTCAACCGGACTTGTTCAACTCCTGTTAGGTTTGTGTTCCATCAAAGAGGTTCCTTCTGCAATGCTATCCACGTACTGCTTTACACGTTTATGATTTGTCTCAAATACAAATGCCAATCCCCTCACCTGAAATTTCCAAAGTTTGCATTAATCTGTGGAGTGTGGACAGTACAACCATAATGTTCCTTTTCTTTTTTCTTTCCTTTTTTTTTAGTTTTTGGGGTGGGGGGGTTTCATTCCCAATATTCCAGATAGAACAATGCACCTCATAAGACGAAAAACTATATAACATAAGCGAAATTCTTATATAGTACCTCTATAAGACAGCCTGACGTAAGGCTTAGCCTCTGTCCAGTTCCTACTTCTTTGCCATTGACATAAATTGAGCTTTTTCCCAGGTTCTTCAAATGGAACATTCCATACATGTCCATCTTGATAATAGCCTAACAAGGACAAGAAAACATAGAGTTAAGCATATAGGCTGCTCTGCAGTAAATCAATTTTAATCTTGAATGGCAGACACATTTGTAACAGTCTATCAAGCTATGAAAATTATCTACGAACAAAATGATGAAGATAAAATTAACCAAAAATGCAGGTTTCACCAATTTAAATTCTAACCAATCGAAATGCAATGTTTCTTGGAACCAAATGAATGTTTTGAATTTTAAAGACTAATTTGATGATAACAAATGCAAACAACCCAATCGCAATAAGCCCTTGGAACCTTCTTCCTCCCTCACGTGACCATGACAAAGTTGTGGAGAGCATTTGACGTGGTCCTTGCTGCTGAAGGCTATATATGGATAGCCCAACAGCAAAAAGTTCAAATGCTAACAAATAATCTACTCGCAATCATAACTATAAGCTAGGAGTTAAGTTACCTGTCGTCGAGAAATTTTACCACCATGTTTTTCTCTTCCCAAGTCAATGTCGACTTTTAAATCTTCAGTTGCCCTGCCTAGTAAAACCTGAAAACCATAATAATTTATTTTAAAAACGACATTCAGCAGAAATCATATGCAGAGTATCTCCAGGTCCTCCAGACTTATATTATCAAATAATAAAAGCAATCGTATTGACTGCACATGACATTAATGGCATCTAACATGATCAATCATATCATAAACAGTAGAAAATACGATTTGGACGATTTCTCTGAGTTGCCAAGTATGTGTCAATTAAATCTGCAGAATTTTATGTTTGCAAGAATATGGGGAATATATGGAGAATAATTGCTCAAGTTGACTTGAGCTTGCACAAACTTGGCTTAGCTATTAACAAGCCTCATTCAAGCTCTCTCGTAGAACTGTATAAATTACCTGAGCCAAGTTTTTCTCAATAATATTAAAGTTAACTGCAAGCTCTAATCTTCAGACAATACATACCCCCTTCTGCTATGAGTTACAACTGAAGGAGATGGCCTAGATTAATATATCACAGGAAGTTTGAAAGAAATCAATGTTCAGTTATTTAATTTAAGTTGCTCATATGGCTTTTGAGGGTGGCTACACCTCGATTTTATTAATACAAATTTTAAGTTAAATTTTCTTCAGTTAACAGCAACCTTGAGAATACCCAGGTAGACTTGAATATGAGATACTAAAGGACATCAAGCAGATAAGATAGGAATCTCTTCAATTTGATGGAAAAATTCTGAATGAACTTAAACCTTCAACAAGCATCACTCGTGTATATTTGGGTGGGGGGTAGGGAGTGGGGGGTGAGGTGGCAATATGGCAGTAACATACCTCAGGTTTCTTTATAAAATGTTTCGAGCAGCGGCCACATAGAACAGCAAGTGCACCTTGAGCAGCAATGGCTCTTTGCGTGCAAGCATGAGCTGACTGCTCCAGCCTTATGATTGTTCTCTTAGTTTCTTCATGTTGATATCTCTGGACTGCAATATTTTTATTATAGCAGTGTAAGAATCATAATTCTAGAAAAGGCTCTACACCACCGATGGAAATAACTGTTGCTTTAAGTACTAGGAGAACACCATTTGCGGAGACAAGTTGTTCCACCTAAAATTAAGAAATTGCTAATGTTGACAGATGGCAAAGGGGGGAAAGGCAATGGTGCAATATAAGCAACATTAATGAGTAAATACTATAGAAATCAGTTTTCTATAAGCAACCTAGAATGAAGCCATTCCAGATGAACTACTAGACACTGTTACACCGTCCTACAAGTCAAATCAACCTAAGAATTGGCATTCAATCCAGAAACTACAAATATTATCAAATTAGAGTATAGGCGAGGCACTATGTTGTAATCTCCGATCAGCAGCAGTTTCTAGCATACAAGTTTCAAATAGCAAACGTTCAGCATAATTAAGAAAACAGAGGACTACCTTCTGGATTGGTGTACAAATCAAATTCATCTGGACTCAAATCCATATCTAGGATCTGCAAGAAGTGGTCAAACAGAGGTGAAATTAATGCAAGTAAAGCTCAAAAGCACCGATATTATGAAGATTTCAGCTTCTTTTACCATTGCTTCAACATCAGAAAAACAAGGCACGTCAAAATCATCCTCAGACCACAGCTCTTCCTGGTCTGATGGCAGAGATGTCTCAATTGGCTTCGGCACAGGTGTGTTTAGGCAACTCCTGTCAATATTTGATGATCCATTGTTTGGAATTTCTGCTTTGGCATCATAGCCATTTCTAATGCCAGTAGCACTCTTTTGAAAAGCTTGAAGAATGTCCGGACCATGGAGATGCTTATCTAGGCTAGCACCTATAGATTTGTTATCAAGATTCTTTCCGCGCTCCATCTCCGTGACACCTCCCTTAAGACCTCCACCAATGAAATTGTTTGCACTTGTATTTGCTGAAGTGATGTGATTTGAGCATTCACTATTTCTAACATTTCTGAGTGCTGCTTGCTGGATACTACTTTTAGGCAACTCAAATTTAACTCCATGATCTCCAATTGGATATTTTAAACCCATATTTGACAGCTGTGATGATCCTATCAGACGAGAAGGCACACATGGATCTTTTTGGCTGTTTTTCATGGTAGGAGGTCCTCCATTTGGTTTTCTAGTACTTGAGAAATCCTTAACTGATGAGGACACAAGGTAACTTGGGTCGTGCAAACCCCAGTGGGACCCCCCTGAGGAATTAGACGGTGAAGGAAATCTAAAAGGAAGAAAAACATCATCATTGCTAGGTATTTCTGGGTCCTCGGTATTTAACGTGCAACAAATGACTCCATTACGATATTCAGGACCAAAACCTTTCACAGCTGACACAGAAGATGCTACTTGAACTTCAGGAACTTTATGCTGATAACAAACATGAGAACACTTGTCATCTACCTCCGCAGGATGTCCACCACTTATTCCAACAAAATGTCCATCGGTAGCTACAGCAGCCTCACCTAAACCAACATTAGGCAACTCACTCTGATTGGGAGAATCCAACAAAAGTGAACTCAAACCATCAAAATAGGACTTGTCTATAGTTTCCTTTCCATCAGTATCCACGAAAAGTAGCTCGTCCTCATTCGTAAAGTCAAACAAAGTATTAGACAATTCTGCAAAATAGTCTTCTGTGCTAGGAGTCATATCAATCATGCTATCACAAGAGAGTGAAGTTTTCAAGTTGGAGTTCGAGCGGGTGCCACTATATCTTAATGCTTCTGTCTCATTTGCATCACCAACCTGGGGAATTATAAATGTTTCTTCTGCATTTTGGTCTTTCTCTCCAAGTTCAATGGGCAGATGTGTGGCAGAAATATCTGCGGAAGTACTCCAAATTGGCATTTGAGGCAGAGGAGATGAACACCCAAATGTATGGAAGGGCGGACCTCCAAATTCTGAACATGCATTACCTTCATTCTCTAAACCCTCAGCATCAAACAAATTACAGAGAGGCAATTCTTTTGACTGGCCAAATCCAGGAACCTCATTTTGTTCCCTAGTGAGAGAAATGTCCTCTTCATAAGGATAAGAAAGGTTGTGAGACACACTTTTCCCATCGAGGTGAAGATCTTGGCCATGATTTTGACCAGTGTTGAAAGAGGGTGTAACACCATCACCAGTGGACTCGGCAGCACGAGGCCCAAATTCAGAAAAGGGGCGATGCCTGATGTTAAAGTCTGCGCCTTGAATTCCCAAATTATTTGAAACTAGATTACCAATTCCGCAATCTGCAGATGAGAGTTCATTACCATCTCCAAAATTAGAATTACTAGGCCCAGAAAGAAGATTAATACCCATCATGTCAAATGGTTCGTTACAAATTCTTTTCCGCATAGAATAATAACATTTCCGGATACTTTCAGCTCTTCTCTTCCCTGAACTGCATGTTATCTCTTTTACACTTTCTGATTTATTAGGTCTTGATTGATTCGTGAACGCAAAACGCTCAACCTCAATCATGTGAGCTGAGGCCTCTTCAGAAACAACTGGATCATAGAGAAGTGAATACCAGCGATCTTGCAGTTCCTGAACACTGTATCTCCGAGAAAATTGCACGGCACCTTTAGCAAGAGATTCCAATGAAGCACCAGCCTACAGCAAAGAAAAAAATGAACTTCAGGTTAAGATTCTTGTACGGAGGTATTCCCATAACCATGTTTGGGCCATGAAAGGACAAAGTAGAACATGATTAACAAAGTGAGAAGTAACAAACAATCTCTTCAGAATACATCAGTTTAAGCAGTGCAAAACAAAAAATGGAGGTAGTCCTTGCGAACCAAATTTGACTCATTTGAAAATCTTTTCAAAGAAACTGTAAACTACTTGACAACATTCACACTCCTCAGATGGTAAGCATTAAAAGGATTATACAAATTATTCTGTGATCCAAAGCAAACAGTAAATATAACCGTACCTCATAAAACCAATAATTGGAAGTATATTGAGCAACAGTCATTGCAAAAGTTTTCTGCATTTATTGTGACAAGCAACTATTAGAGCATTGCTGGCATGGTTTTTGATCCTTGAGTGCAGTTAAGTATTTATTGATACTGGAGTCATGCAATTAGCAAAGCAGTCAAGGTTCTGGAACAAGCACGCCATTTGTATTTATCTTTTCAGTTTTGGTCATAGGTTCTCTTGCATTCTGAAGTTAGGTTAGATTGATGAAATTTAGTATCAATAACCCATTTTATGGAATTCAAAAGAAGACGCACTGTTTGTTGTATATGACATGAGACGCTTCAACATATCATTCAGCAGTGATTGACCACAGCCATCCCCCTAGTTGGTATATACGCGAAACTATGTCCAATTTTAGGGCTTCTCAACTTAACAATGGCCCATTTGAAATTCTAGCCAATTGCAATTCATGCCTCCTATCCTGGAAATCTATATTAATCGGGATTTCAAGCATCCATTCTAATAATTAGCGACCTTCCAACTTGGCAGATGACAGAACAGTACATAGTAATGCATTAAAACACACTAAACAACATTCACGTGATCATACACGTGGCCATTAACATGACGGATACAGTAAATCCATAACTGGAAATGCAATTATGCAACGAAAGACTTCCTGTCATTGTGTTACGTTTCAGGACACCATGCATTTGCCAACTAACTTCACCGCCCTTCACTTCATCATGATGTCAATCCCATTCCCTTTCAACATTTTGAAAAATCTCCGGTCATAAATTTTGTACTTCAGACATTCACAAACACAGAATTTGCAGAAACCTGATGAGCAAAAAAATCACACACGGACCTTGAACTTCTAATACCCCCATGCAACAACAGAAAATCAAAGCTTCGCCACGCGAACCCCATGTAAGAATAAAAAATTAAAGCTGTCAAACCACAAAATTAACAACCAAAACACTTCATACAAGTATAACACCTAAAATCAAATACCATAAACGCTCATTGACTATAAAGGAAATTCACAAGAACGGAACTCCCTTCCAACTACAGAAAACAAGAACCCCGTTTCCCTCACTTCCCTCCCAAACGAACTCAAATTTAATTCAAAACCCAACACGGGCTGTCAATAATTGAACCCAGAAAGAAAAGCAACAGCCCGCCATTGGGGGCAAATTAAACCGAAAAAAAAAACACAAAACTTGCTCAAGAAAGTGGGGGGAAAATCAGCAGAAAAAGGAACAAAAACAAGAAAGGTGGTCCAATGAGTTGTACCTCAACGGCGTTTTTAAGCAAAACGTCGTCTTCAGGAATCCAATGAGGAGGCGGAGCCATAGCTCCCATTGTGTGTTCTGCAACTCTTCTTGTTCTTGTTTTGCGCCGCTTTCAGTTTCTTCTTTAATTTCTAGTACATATATATATTTTATACTTTCTCTCTCTAGAATGTGGGGGAGTGAGAGACATGGGGTCGGACACATACAAACCTTAATTCCAATTTATATTTGGAAAAGGACTTGGCCGGTTCGGTGTGGGGGCGCCACACCAGAACACCACCACGTTTTCTTTTCTTTTATTTATTATATATTTCATTTTTCCCCAACTTTAAGGAAAAAAAAGAATTCAAGAAACGTGGAGCAATTGATTTCATAAATTCCCTACTTTGTACATATAATTATATTATAAATTTTAATCATTAAATCAAAATTATATATTAATTGGATTCGAACTGATATTTTAATTATATGATTATTGTATTTTTGGGCCAAGAATAAATTTCTGAAATGTAATTGGCTGCAAAGGAAAAATATGTTTCAGTTAACTATGTTGACTTTTGCATATTTAGTATACTTGTTGTTCAAGAAATACACACTTGTTTCAAGTCTAAAGATGATTGACTTCTATTTGAGAAAAATTGTGATACCTATTCCCACTCTATGCTTGATTTTAAATAAAAATACATAAAACAAATATTGACTAGTATTACTTTATTTTCAAAATAAAATTAAGAATTTAATATTACAGGTCGTACAAGACAGAAAATTATAAGAACCACACCAAGAAGACCTCAACTATCATATTTTGATGCCTGAGTCAGTAAGATAGTGAGTACATAGCATGAAGGTTGGTATTTATAGATTTTCGTAGTTATGTATTTTTCATGTAAACCACTAATTTAAGACTGATCGCATGGTTATCGTGAATCTATATATACTGAAATATGGATCCAATTGGGATTGGATCAGAACAACTAAAACGAAAAAGGGTAGAAATCTTGACTTGTTTCGTAATGAATGGAAAGCGGTGGGGGCTTTTCATCAATTCACGACCTTTAAGTGATACCCCAATATCAGAATCAGATACGAACTATTATGTGATAGTTAAAAAAATAGATTTTTTTTATTATGATTAGTAGTTAATTAGTGGTTCCATATATATTATTATTATTTGTATTGCAAATTATTCTTAGAGAAAAAAAATATTTTATCATAAATCAAAGTTTGTCCGAAATTTTGGAGTTTAGAAGATTTTTAAAAATGGGATTTCTTGTTATATGCATCCATTGTAAATATATAAAAGAATATGAATCATATAATTAATTATTAGTGTGAAATAAATATTAACTATATGATATATTTTTCCCATATATTTAAACATGTGTGCATGTGTGGAATTAATTAAAGAAAGTTTTTTATTAGTCACTTTTTGATGTGGAATTTATGTACTTTTGATTTGACTATTGAATTGTGGAATCATGTGGAGGGAGGGGGGTTTTACTGCCTGGAATTCCACTTCCAAAATTAGAAAATCTAATCACAGCTGGAGATGGTTGCATCACTGTCGGATCACGGATGTGGGATCCACTAGCTCATCAGGAAAAAAAGACTAGAATACCCTTGGAAGATCATGTTTATGACCTTACTCATATGAGGTCCGTCTCATTTTGTTCGGGTTTAAATTTATTGGTTTTATATCATATATCGTTCACAACCCTAATTTATGGACTGTACTCGTTTGGTTTATCTTATATGATTGATTCAAGTGAATTTAAATTATAAATTCACAACTCTCATATAAATGATATAATTCTTGCTTTTATTACACTTTTTTAATTTTTAAATCGATCCTACTGTTTTAACGACTAAAATACTGTAATTGGAATTTGTCCAACGATTCTCTGACCTGAATTTGTTCTGTCGAACTATAATCAAAGACGGATTGCACTGAAGAAGCCCGTTGCAAATCAGACCCGATTCTCACATTCTTTCTGTCTGTCCATAAAGATAATCTTTCTGATCTAAAATAATAAAAAAAAAATTGATCTGATTGAAAAAATACGAATATTATATATTCATCGATTACTTTTAAATGAACGTGCAAATGCTCATTAATTCATTTAGATTTACTTACCTGAAACATAGTTTTTATATATAGAAAGTAAATATTTGCTAGCACATCAAGTTTGAATCAATTATGACATTGAAATGTTTTTCCCAAATTCCTGTGGGAGATTTAGGTGTATATAAAAAATGGCTTACCAAACACGTCCCAAACTGATAAGAGATGGGTCCACCGAGCGAGCCCAGTTAGGATGCTCACTGAAAATTTGAAAGGCCTTTGCGCCTCAGCACTAAGAGACCCAACAGCCCAGATAACCCAACCATTTAAAATTTAATTATATTTATTAGTTAATAAAATAAAAAATTGATCAGAACGAATATTTTCCTAAATAATATGAATTAATTTTAAATGTGTATAAATCAAAATACTATTAATTAAATAATATTAAGAAATTATCATTTTACCTAAGAAATAGATATACTAGAAAGTATTTTAATCAACAGATATTTATCGAATTAAAGATAGTTTTTCTAACACTCTCGCACGGAGATACACGCACATATGTTCTCCATTAATAAGTTGTCCGAACTCCACACAAAAGTACTACCAAACATTTATTCCACATAATCATGAGATAGAAAATTAAATTCTACTCGAGCAACGCAAACGTGGTGAGGTCTGAGGCGGCTCGCCCGCCGTGAAGGCCAGGGTGGTGGTGGTGGTGGTGGTGATTAGGCGGGAGGCGTAGGGCAATTATACGAGGCCCGTGTGGGAATCCAAGAACTGAGTTATAGTCCCCGTCGTGTTCAACTAATCCGTAGTGTGGATCCTCTTGTCTTGCATCCTACCAAATTAAAATAAAATTAATTAATCAGATATAATCAGAGAATGTGTTCAAAGAAAATAAATAAATACAAATTATTGTCGAGCGCAGATATAGACTCGTATTCATAAAACTCAAGCTCATAATTAAATATAGTGAAATATCGACCGGAGAAAGACTCTTACGAGTTCAAGCACGAGGTTTCTGTGTATTTCTTCGACGTTCCTCAACTACAAATTAATCAATGAACGAGTAAAAAAATTTAAATATTTTCGAATGAAATTATAATAATTAAGGAGGAAAAATAAAATAAAATTGTACCTTCTTCTTGCTGGTTTCGATCTGGTTGCCGATGACTTTGTACTATGTGGAATAAGAGAATTAATTAGTAGGATTTGGTTTGTGAATATGGAAAAAATATTAATTAATAACCAAAATTTCAAAAATAAAACGACCACCTTATTTAACTTTGTAATTAATTAATTATTTAAACTAAATGTGATCAAACTGAATGAATATTATAAGAAATATTTGTTATGCGATTGACCATTTTTTTCTAAATTATAACCTATTTAAATGAAAAATGTATTATATTTTGGGCAAAATGATTTTTTAGTCTTGTAAAACAATGGCAAACTTGTTTTGGTTCCATCATAATCACGCATTTTTAATCCTAAAAAGTCGTGTGCGTTGTGGTTTTGAAACTAAAATGACGCTATTTGAGACTAAGAAAACGTGACTTTGAGTTTTATGGGAATAAAAGTGTCACCACAAATAAAAGCAGAACCAAATCACCACAAATAATTATCAATTTTGGCAAGAGGAAAGGAAAATACTATAGATATATAGAAAATCCTAAAGTTTTTTATGGTAAATTATAATAAACCCCCTTAAAATTTGTAATAATTACAAATACACTCTTCATAATCTGAAAAATTACAAATACTAGTAGGATTAATGGCCGTCTAACAATTACCTCCCTATAATAGGCTGTTACTAGGAGAGACTTGTTAGACAATCATTCATTACATGGAGGGTATTTGTAATTTTTTAAATAATAAGAGAGTATTTATAATTATGATAAATATCAAGTGAGTTTGTTGTAATTTATCCGATTTTTGAACGTCCTTAATAAAATAATAATAACAACGATAATATCGAGAAAACAGATAAAATGAGGAAGACCTTTCTTTCGCGAATGAGCCTGAGTGAGCTATCCATATCTTCAATAAGATTGACCATTTGATCGTAGCCCAGATCGTTCAAGCTCTCTCCCATCCTTTGCCTACAAATTTTATTAATTTGTATAAACTAAAATTAAAGAAAAAATAATGAACATATATATATATATATATAATTAGTTATGCAATATTAATTGAAAATATATAGGATATATATATATATATGTACCTAATCTCCCTCCTAAGGTTCCTGTTAACATCCTTGAGTTTCTTCAAGTGCTCTTGCATTTTCTGCACAATCCAAATCTCAATATTGTGCAACTAAAAACGCATAACCAGATGACGACTTATTGGAAAAAATGAAGTGAAACAAATTAACCTCATAGTGTGAGCTCCACAGATCAACTGCAACAGCCTTCTGGTACTGATCAAACACCTGTTTTGTCCTACAAAAACAACACACACACACCCCAAAAACAATAATAAATCTCTCGGAGTCTCTGAGAGAGAGAGAGAGAGAGAGAGAGAGAGAGGAGAGGGATATATATATATGTGTGTGTGTGTGTGTGTGTGTGTACGTACGTGGTGGAAGGGCTGATGTACTCATGAAGCTTCTGAGTACTGGAAATCATGATGATGGAAACCCTAGCATCGCAAAGAACAGTGAGTTCATGAGCTTTCTTGAACAGCCCATTTCTTCTCTTGGAGTAAGTCACCTGCCTGTTGGTTTGGTTCTCTATTTTCTTGATCTGGATCTTCCCACGGGCCATCTCTATCTCTCTCTACTTTTCGAGTCTTGAAAAATGGCGATGAGATTGTGAGGGGCGAAGAGAGATAAAGAGGTGAGAGAGGGGGTTGGATCATAAAGAGGTGGAGGGACCATCACTTTCCATAAACGGAAATAGTTTCCAAATGCGTGTAAAAGGGTTTGCAGGGGTTGATAAAGCAATTTAAGAATCAGTCATTTCTTGTTATCTGTCACCACCACTGCACCCATCAAACTCCAACCCTCAAAAATTGCTCATCCATCCCATTCCCTCATTCATGGGATCCTCAGTAGTTTGACTATTACAGTGAACAAGAAGAAGACACACACACAGAGAGAGAGAGAGAATCCCCCCCTCTGGATTACTTAACCAAAATCTGCTTAAGATTTTAAACCTTCCTTGATTGTGTGTGTGTGTGTGTGTTGGGTTCCTGTCAGAGTTCAAGCCTAAGATCCTCATAGCTGCCTGCTGCCCTATTCCTATTGCGATTCCTTTTTCTAACATCCTCTTTTTTCTTTTCATGGATCCTATTTTAAATTTTTAACACACATAATCATATCTACCTTTCTGATTTTTTTTATTTATTTATAAATTATTCTTATTTTTTAAAATTTATAACACACATCAAAAACTTCAATATCATTTGTAAAAATTGCTCTTAAAAAAAAATTACATATATATACATCTCTAAAAACATCAACAATATTACACAAACTATCATATTTTTTTGCTATCATCGGTGGTTTATGTAATTACGCAAAAGTCATGGATGATTTGTATAAATAAATCAAAAATCAAAAGGTGTAAATGTAATTATCCCTCCTTAATGTTACATTCAAAATCAACTACTGTGAATTCAATTATCCAAGTTTAACTTTTACTAGGGACAAATTACAGTTTTAAAATAATTTAGCACAATTATGAACACAGAAGGAATTTCTGAAACACATGAATCTTGTGTCTCACAATTACCACTTTTTATATGTTGTGTAAATTATATCAACACTTTCAAAGTTTGTTTAATATACACAAATCATCAATATCTATTAAAAAATACAAATACACTCCATGACGAGAATAGATATAACTGATAATCCTGGGGAACGCTGGCGTAAATTTTTTGCTTCGAGAGAGTTGCAAACATAAATTATAACTACAATCTTAAGAAAATTATTTGTAATTTTATAAAAGACACGATTGTTTATATAATTGAATCTAGCTTCGGGAATTATCACTATAATTTACCTTTGTATTTTCCATACTCGTCTATAATTTGACTAAATTCAATTTATGATAAATCAGTCGGAATTGTACATCACGTATTTTTTATTTAAGAAAATATTTCTTTTTAAAATGTGTAAGGCCTAATTAATTAATATATTCGGTATTTTCAGACTGAATGCATATGTAAACATTTTTGGTAGAAGAGGGTATGTGAGCAAATTAGGAGAGTTGGAGGTGGGTATACGCAAAGTTAAAAGTAGCATAGTAGCAAGCAGAAATGCAACCTGCAGTTTTAGGCATGACACGCAAAGCATAACGTACAATAGCAAACACTATCCATTGGCTACTTCGACTGGTCAAATATTCTTTGAACAATATGAAAATTATTTTCGTTTTTTTTTTAGTTAATTACATTTAATTTTTTTAAAGAATATAGAATTATATTTTTCATTAAAAAAATTTGAAATTATACTTGCACTCTTTCGAAAATTCTTTCTTTACACATGCTACACTTTCGTTAGAATTTGAACGAAAAATGTTAACGCTAACAAAAAAAAATTACATACGTTTTTTATTTTGTTCATTATTTAATATTTTTAGGTATATTTTTGTATTCATAAATGAATAAATATAATATGTATATGTGTGTGGAGTGGGATTAACATTCTTAAAAAATTTCCCTTATAAATACAAAATTATTACACGAGATCGTTAGATAATGGGCAAAATTAAAAATTTATGTTATTTTTTGGGCCAACATCAATATTTTTCATCCAAATCCTAATGAAAAGGAGTCATATGTAAACAGTGAATTTTCAGAAGGGATGTAGGTGTAATTTTAGAATTTTTTGGGGGAAAGTATAATTTCGTATTTTTAGAGAAAGTTTAAGTTTAATTAACTCATTTTTATGTAGGCAATTAACTAATTTGTTTTTGATTCAGTGTTTGTTTGGCGTTGTGATTGAGCAAGTTGGACCTGTGTTTCATGGGCAAATGTAATTTTTTATACCGTTTTGGTCCATTTTTTCAAAATCCCTATTGGGATTACATTATGCCAAAGTCGCAAATATTTTTCCCATGATTTTTAGTCATGACAAATATGATCATGGTTAACAATTATTTACTACAGAAATATCTTTAACTATGATAATAATTAGTTTTAAATCTGGAGTACTATAATCAATAACTAAAATTGTGAATCTAAATACCATATTATTCCAGAACTGTTCCAAAATTATTAATCACTTGACTAGAAAAATCTTACATATTAATTTCTTTTTTATAGTTTCACACCAAATGTACATAATTTAATTTAATTTAGGAATAATTATCTACACACTCTTTTATATAAACCACATCTGTTTTTTAAAAAAAATTATAAAAACCACCTCTGACAACCTTTAAAATTAAAAAATACTCATGTTGGTCCGATCGAACTTTAATATAATTTTTCAAAGACAGAAATGCCCTCAAGGGTGTTTCTGTAATTACTAAAAGATAAAAGGGGTATCAAAATAATGTATATGGGGATGAGTAATATGATCCCATATATCTTTATTATTATTTATACTAATATTTAATATAAATTTAAATTATAATATTAACTTTATTTAATTCAAAATATTTGAAGTTTGGATTTCAGAAAAAAAGTAGAGGGATTTTAAATTTTAAATTTCAAATGAGACAACTTTTTGTTTATCTTAAAAATTAATAAAAAAAGTCATTAATATAACAATATTTAAGAATGAGGAGTGTGTAATGTAATGAGCAGCTAAGCTACAGAGAGTGTAAAACATGGTTGCTTGCACGCCAAAGTCAAAGAATTCTTACCTAATTTGGTCAAAATCAGATGTCATTTCATTACACTTCAAACATAAATTGAAATATCTGCTCCACAGTACCATAAAAATCTTTGCCATGTCTGAGTATAAAATTAATTTGCTGGATATCAACTATTACTATTATTATTATATTATGTATGCAAAAAATAAATTTTGATTTTCTGGTGTTGTCCATTCATTCATTATTCTTTAGGATAATTATACCGTTTTCTTATGAGGTTTGATATAAATGTTTGTAAATTTTTTTGTAGTTTGAAAAATGGTAAATTATAACGAGCTATTATGAGATTTTGCGTAATTATGAATACCCTCTCGTTGTTTAAAAAATTATAAATACCCCTTAATGTTTGATGAAATTATGTAATTTTTGAATGAAGGTATGAAATTGTCAATTTTGCCTTTACTGTAAGTTTTTATTTTTTAAATTGAAAACTTATAAAAAAATCAAACGAGGTTGATGTAAAAATTTTCAAGATTCTAAAAAAATTACCCACTTAATCCATAAAAAAATTAAAAAATTAATAAAATTATAAATTTTAATCCACATGGGCATTTTGGTCAGATCACCATAATAATAGATGAAAACATAATGGATTGGGCTAATTGTTACGGCCGTTAAAATCAGGAGAGTATTGATAATTCTTCAAACAACTATGGGGTATTCGTAATTATACCAAACCTCGGAGAGATCATTGTAATTTACCCTTTGAAAAATTGTCTTTAGTACTCATATCATTTGTTTCCGTCTAACAAATATATCTATCCATTCATTTAAAAAAATTAAAAAAAAAAAGAAAGAAATTGAATAGAAGTCTATGCTTACCATCATCTGGCTTATTGCATGTTAAACAAATAGTTTCTCTGATCAAACTACTCCTATATATCTTTATAGGTTAAGGCAAGTGAAGCGGTATATCTTCAAATTTATAAAAGTAGTTTGGTTGGAAGAGGGTTGTTTGACCTGCAATAAGTTAGTAATAAGGCAATCGAGGGTAAATATAAATTTTCATTTAATTTTGTCGCTAATATTAGCAAATTCGATAAATTGTAACTAAAGAATAAATCTATTTATTAGACATAAAGAATCGTCATGGGCATTAATATAATTTTCTAAACTATAAAAAAAATCTAGATATAATTACATCAAATATAATGAAATAACATTGTAATTATCCCAAATATTTTAGCATATTATGACAAATGCTGATTAATAATGGCCAAAATTTAAGTTTTTGTAACGATTTTATTTGTGCAAATTAACTATCATGGATTTATTATGATTTTAAATCATAGTGATTTATAGTGTATAAAATAATCTATATTTTTTCAGTGATATTGAATATGCGTAAGATATTTGATTTTCGGCTCGAGCTGCATTTATTTAAATAATAATTTATCCATTAAATTTCATCAATCTTTCGCCCAAACTAGCAGACATTACTAAGAGGGTGTTTGGCTAATTTTTTTTAAATCACCTTATAATCTGCTACATCTTATAAGATATTTTACAGGAGCTTATAAGATGTTAGATTTTATTTTAAAATAATCTTGTCAAGCGTTTTGATAAAATAAAACATTAAAATTTATAAAATATTTTCACATCTTATCAGATGTTAGGTGCTTGGCATAATAAACTCTTTTTTTATTGGTAAAATAATCGAAAACGACATGATACCACTAAAAAAGTTTATGATTTAATCATAGTTACTTATCATGGTTAAAATTAAATAGTCGTAACATACAATTATCTACCACAGCCATGCAACACTTGTTGGTCTTGATTTTGCAAGTATGATTAAAACGTTTATCATGGCTAATAGCCATGACAAGAATAATTTCCATGATGGATAATCTAGATTTTTACCGATGTAGGAATTACCGACGTAACAATAAAATTAATGTTGCGATGTTATAACCGTCGTCAGTGATACAAAAAGACATTATTTTATATGCTAGTATAGATAAATGAGAAAATTCCAATTGTTATCCCTTAATTATTACTTTAATTCAAACTACCGTACAGTTTCGTCGTACATGATTTTTTAATAATTATTTTCGCAAACAGAGAATCCATTCCACAAATCGTGCTACTGGGCGATGACAACATATTCATATATGACAATAAAGCGTGTAATACCAACCGGGACAGCGACATCTCTTTTTCTAGGTTATTTTGGGTGAGCTGTCTTTAACTGTACACGAGTGTCTGAAAATGATACCTTCGTAATCTAGTTTTAAGTCAAAATTATGGCTGCCTAATTACTGTTTAATTATTTACTTATAGAAATCATTTTGATTTTCTGTCTTTATATGTAAGGCTAATTCATTTATTAATTTAAAATTTGACGATAGATAATGCTTCGCCAGTCACCTCACAATATTTAATATGGATCACTGAAATTAATAGCCTTTTAAAAAAAAAACCAATATTTATAAATCAATCAATATAAAATTATTACAAAATTCAATACGCAGTACATCAATAATTCTATATTAAGAAATAATTTCAAAGTAAACAGAACATTTTTTTCCTGAACAATCGTATTTTTTGTCAAATATTCCACCATCTTTTACTCCTCACAGAAAAAAATAATAATAATAACGTCTATAATTGAAAATTAGAGCCTTAAATGACGAGGTTGTGCTAAATAAGTAGACTATAAAAATATTATTTTTTTAATTAAAAATTCACCTATTTTTTAACTCCTCTTAGAGAAATAAGTGAATAAAGTCCATACTGCAAAAAATTAGAGCCACAAAAATATAATTTTCAAGCAACGGTGATATACATACCGTAGCATGGGTGTGATGAGGGCAGCACTGAACAAATAGATTAAGAAACTCATACTTTTGAATTGAAAGTTCACTATTTGTTACCCCTCGTAGAAAAATTCGGAGTTTTAAAAATTTATTTTTCAATCTTCATAATCAACATCACCCGGCAAGGAATTTGTCGAGGATAGTGCTAAACAAATAAAATTATAAAATATTAAATTTTATTAAATATTCACATATTTTTTTACTCCCATTATAAAAAATAAATAAATAAAGTTCATAATTCAAAAAAATAGAATAAAAAAATATAATTTTCAAGCACCCTATATCAACATACTCCTAGCATGGGGTGTGTGCTAAAGACAGTGTTGAACAAATTGACTAAAAATATGAAAAAATTGCAGTTTGTTCTTTCTGAAACTTAGAGGGTGGCAATTTTTGTCTTATACAAATTAATTTTTGTAATCTAGTCCTATAACTTTAGAAAATTAATAATTTTGGTCCCTTTTAGTCGACAAAACACATGTGTCAAACACATAAAGAATTAGGACTTTTCAGTCAGATAGGATCAAAATTGTCACATTTTCAAAAGTTAAAAAACTAAATTTCACTCCCAAGTTATAGGACGAAAACTGTAATTTTTCTTAATAATTGATACGAAATGATGAATGAGGCGTAGAATTATAAAAAATTATATACTTTTTTTTGCCTATATTGATATATTTCATTTAAACCTCAACGAAAGGGGTATAATTGTAATTAAAAAATTCTCGAATGGAATGCAATTGTAATATCAATTTTTTTTGGGAAAAAAGTATATTTTTATATTTATAGAGGGTCTAAATGTAATTATTTTTTCAAAAGGACTGGCTCAACTATATATTAATTAATATATATAAGTAGCAGCTAAGAAATTTATTTCGAGCAACAATATGAATATCGAACTAAATTAAATTCCTCCACTTAATAGCAGTGAATGAATTTTTGGTTTAATTCCAGTGCTAACAGAATTCAATTTGCCTACTTCTTTTCCAGCTACCAGATTGGCTGTACCTGGACCACGTACAACTCTTCAAGCCCTCAAAGTAAATGTACAACCACGTATGCACAGTGCCAGTGGCTACCCCACCCACAATAAGTAGCCAAAATTCTAGACTTGTTTTAATATCATTCTAATTAACTAGCATTGCCTGTTTCATATGTGGATATAACATATAGATTTTTATATCTTAAAATATATTATAAATAAAAATAAAATATATAAATAAATTGATTATATTTTATAAATAAAAGAATTAATCTAAATGTATTATCGATACAATACAAAAAATAATGTCGACGTAGTATCAAAACATTATTTGTGAGTCAAAAAAAAAATTGTACCTTTTTTTATATTAGTATAGATATAATGCAGCAAATGGGACATTTCTTACCCAAATTATATATGAATGAATCAAATCTATCACATAATAAATGTGATATAGGAACGCAAGTCGTCAGCTATCTTGCGAATGATCCGGGATTGCAGGTCGTCAACCATCTCCCGAATGATTCGAAGTCGCAGGTTCTCAACTACCTGCGTTCTCGGAAAGGTTTGGGACATGAGAGAAGAGAGCAGATCGTTAGGCTTACTAGGAGGTCCCTAACTAAGACCCTCCAATGTCTAACTCAGTGAAAGAGTTCGAGATAGAAGAAAATGTATAAATGCGAGCTAAAAAAAAGCAATCTAAAGTGGATTGTCAGTTTAATAAATGTCTTACCATAAATGAACTGAATCTGGGGTATTTATAATGTTTGAATGGGTCCATCTACTTGTCTAAAGAGGTTTACTTACATGATGCCACGTGTCAAGATCCTATCTGATAGATCAGGCAAATCAACGGTCCCCAACAATGGGTTCTCTGAGTTGGGTCGAGGGTTCGGGGCACTGGAGTGGGTCATCTCGCGATCCGGCCTGGACCTCCATGGGTCTCTGAGTCAGGTCACGGTTAGTGACCCTACCGGATTGACAATGCGAGAATCTTTACTATAATTACGTAATAGATATCAATTTTTAGGAATATTTATGTCATTTTCAAGGTAAGTATGGTATACTCTATCAAAATGTAATAAACTTGTAATATGATTGATCGCCTTTTTCTAAATTATACATCAATTACACGATAATTTTATTATATTTTTTTATATAATTTATTCAAATTCTGTTAAACCCAATTTAGATTAAATTTTTTTGAAATATTGCGGTGTTGGTGTCCCTACTCTTCATATTTTCTGCTAATTTATTTTCTGACACCACTGCAATTAAATCCAAGAACAAAATGCAATATGTCGCGCGTGTAATTATTAATTGGAAATATTCACATGGGTAGTTTCACTTACTTTTTTCTCAGCTGGCGTCAATGTAATTTTTTTTATTTATTTGTTTGTTTTGTTAATATGCAATTAATTAATTTTGGTCCTATTAAATGTGGTGTACTTTAGGAATAAATCAAATAATTGATGTAGTAAATTGGATGTACTTGTCTCCTCCCATAATTATGAGTTATTTTGAATTTTGGGAGGATCAATGAATTAAATTAGTAAGTATCTAAAGACTGGTTGAGATGAAAAATCAATTGCAAGAATAGAATAATTTAAAGGGTAAATTAATAAATTTCCAGAGGTTTGGCTTAATGACAAATATTTTTCATTGTTTAAAAATTTATAAATACCCTCTACAATGAGCTGTCACAAGAAGAAATTGATTAAAGTATTTGTAATTTTAAAAAAGTAAAGATATTTGCAATTATAATAAATTTCATCAAAACTTATTGTAGTTTACTATAATTTATATCTGCTATTTGGCAAATTGTGCATGAACTAAAATACTCTCAAATATGTTTATTTTTTTTCACAAATTATTCATTTCTTGAACCAGTTAATTCTATCATTAAAATTATATTTATGCAAATTTAAAGTTAATTCATATTATCAATTTTGATCATATATTCGTTTTATTTTTGTTGTGTTTAATTTAATTAAATAAATATAACAAAAATTTAGAGCATGCACATGTATCGAGTTTATTTTAATCCCTAGTATCAACAATGAACCCGAATGCAAACGGCAAGACTGTGCCCAAAATGCATAATAATATAACTAATCATATACTAAAATATTAATACGACATTACTAACAATATTAAATATGAATGTATATATATATATATTATTGGGAAATCATTAATTTAAAAAAAAATTCTTACTCAAATCAGATTTGATTGAATTAAATTAATTATATAATATATTTATCGTGTGATTTATCATTTTTCTTGAACTATCAATTAATTATATGATAAGTATATTATACAAATCATATAATTAATTTAAATCTGATAAGTCTGGAGTTAAAATTTTTTGTGTATCCCGACCTAACTTTTCCCTTTTTGCCCCACTCTTTTAATTCTCTTTGGGAATGGACCCTCATTAGACCACATAGTCAGCATAGGGGTGCGGTGGGAGAATGAGAGTTGGAAGCAGAGGGCGGAAGAGTGGTGAGAAGAATGGGATCATTATCTGGCAGTAGCAATTTAGGGTTGAAAGCAGTAAGCAGCAGCAGACCAAGTAGGACCAAAACAGACAACCCCGACAGCAGTAGCCTTATTGCACGAGACACTCCACCTTGGACTTCCTGCTCGTATCTTGCTGATGCCAGAGCCAGCAGTGTTATCGGGTACGAATATGCCCACCATGCTATGTTGAACCTTCTCATTGCTTTCCTGAAAAGTGCTGGCCTGCAAATCTGTAGGAAAATAAATAAATAAATAAAATAAAATCACCGGCAAATTTGAGAATTAGGGTAAGTGTGTGTACAAGATTTATTACATCATTCAGTACATTTAAAATTTAAAACTGTTTTAGTACATAATAATTCAAATTAACAAATATGTTCAGACGTACAAAATAACCACAAATTATAATTATAAAAATAGACATACACTCATATTCACGAGATTCAAGCTCACAACCTTACCAATAAAGTAGGGTCGATCTCGTTGCAATTAGGTAGCATTTCAATTTTTTGCGATTATCTTCTATTTTATTTAATATACATTTAAAACAGAATAGAAAATAAACGGAGTTTTGAGTAAAAACCAATCAGGTCATAGTTCTCGTGCTAGTAATTAAATCAAAATTACTAATACTGCATTTTCATTTAAAATTAATTCACGAAAACAATAAATTCTTATCCAAATCAAGTTTCTATCGAATTAAATCAATCACGGAGTAAGTGCAATACACGTATCATTTGTTGACAACTTTTCATGAACTGTACATCAATCATGCAATAAATGAATTATACTACCATATAATTAGTTTAAATTCATCCAAACTCAATTTGAATTGGAATTTCCCCTCCTACGTACATGTCTCATTGTCTCATATCAAATGCACATGCAAACGTAATTAAGAATCATTAATTTAAACCCACTGAATTAGAAAATAATTAATCAATCTCGTGAAGGCGACGTTGGATAGTTTTGTCCGTAATTAATAAGAAAGCGGATTTGTTACGGCTTCTTAACCAATACAATGCTCCAAACAAGTCAATTTCGGAGCCCTAAAATTAAATATTTCAACGGAAAAAATCCCTTACCAGCGACGCAAAGAGAAAAAGTGAGAGGAAAAAGAGCATCTTCGACGGCGTATCGAAGCTTCCGGAAATGGAGTACCACGCCAGGCTCGCCACGCTCGGCGCCGCAAAGAAAAGGAAGAAAACCGGCCGCAGCATCGCCGGAAGTCGGTCGCCGCCGGAGAGGCGCTGATAGAGAGTCACGAAGAGCACCAGGTAATGCACCATCCCCAGGGAGAAGAGGAAGACCGAAACTTCGCGCCACTCCATCTTAGCCGCGGCTCGAGCGCCGACCAGGTTCCCGACGACGGAGAGCTGGCTCGCTGGGTTAGCCACGGCGGTTAAGAACCTTTTACCCTTGGTGAACCACTGGCCGTAGATCTTCACGTCCAGGATTATAACCGGAATCGCGAAAATCCACCACAGGATCACGAAAGAAACGTGCTTTGGTGTGACGAATGGCGCGGATTCGAGGATCAGGAGCCAGGAGATCCAAGGGGCAAAAAGGTAATTCACCCCGACGTGGTGCATGAACTCCGCCTTTATCATGCTGAAGCGGAAGATGCATTTGAGGGAGTAGAGAAGCGAGAGGAGGATGAGTATGACTAGAGAAAACGACCATATGATGGTCAAAATGGTAGAGTAGAAAACTTTTGGGGCTCGAATTGCAATTTTCGAATCTTGAGTGGGTTGAAGTAGGATTTTCCACAATAACGCTTGCCACCCTAGAGAAAGCGTTATTCTAAAATAACCCGCATGGATTCTGGTTAAGATCAACGGGACTAAGTGTTTGGTACGTTCTGCGACCAATTTTGAGACGACCGTTTGCTCAATTGGCGGAGGAGGACTGTGTTTGGGGAGAGAAGTTTGAATTTCCATAATTTTGAGGGGTGATGAGATTGAAATGTTCAAGTTTTGAGGGATTGGTTTCTGATTTGTGTTTGAGTCAAGCAATTCACAAAGGAAGCCTATTTTTGAGTCTATCTAGTGAGAGAAGTGAAGATGGGAGAAACGTTTGTTGTATATATAAAGCGTGCTTATTGTTCAAAAATAAATAAATAAAGCGTGCTTTTTGTTTGGTAGTTGGAATTGATTAATAAATTAAGAATGCTCAATTTGCAGGTGAATTTGGCTGGTTAGACCCTCGAACAGCGGAGCATCAGATGCAATTTGCAAATATATGAATATTAATTTAAAAAGTATTTACACACTTCACACATATATATTTAAAAATATTTTAATTAATTTTTAAAAAATATATGTGTGAATTGTGTTTAAATAAATAATTATATATTTGACATGCACGTTTTGTGTAATATTCAAAATATAATATATGAAAAAATAAAAATAAAAGAATAAACGTAATAATCATTTCACTTTCATGATCTAATTTGATGTAAATGAAATATTTTTGGAATACAAATGATTAATTGCAGTAATCTCTCATGAAATTGGTGCAATTACATACTATGTATATATATATTTATATATTTAAATTATAAAATGCTTCTATCAAAAATTTACACACACTTCACACATATATTAGTTTGAAAATATTCTAAGTTATACTTTTTTTTTATTTAAAATAATATGTGTGAAAAGTGTAGTATCTTTTAAATAATTATTTATATATTTGACATGCAGGCTTTGTGTAATATTAAAAATATAAAATCTAAATTCATTTTCGATCTCATTTGATGTAAATGAAACATATATTTTGGATATTTCAAGAATATATTCCCAGATTAAAAAATATTCAAAGTCAATAGTACTTACTGCCTGATCTGAATGTAAAATGTGGCTTCCTTCTCCACATCAATTCTGGGTTTGTCCGAAATCGTGTCAGAAGGTGAAAAAGTAACCTCCAAAAACACGCACTTTGCTATTATCATTTCTAAGCTTCTTCTTTGTTGAGTTGGGTTTTCATATATATATATTTTTTGATTTATTGCAATTTACCCCTATAATAAAAAAAAAATAACAATTAAACCTTGAAGGTAAATTGATGTATTTTAGAAACACAACGGATAAATTATTAATTTTTTTTATAGAGAAATAATTTGTACAGTTACAATAACATAGGAGATTAAATTGCATTTTTTTTTCTAATTTTATTTTGGAGAAATCTTGAAGATAGGAGGCCAAACAAATTTGAAAATGAATTTACAAAGTAAACACCAAAATAAACAACTAATAATTAATTTCGAGCTTTTTTTTATTATATATTTAATTTAAATTTATTCTATCATTCAAATAATCAAATACCTAAAATCAATTGCTTGTGTTGGGTCCAAAGCTTTCCTGTCTTAATCTACCTATGAATATGACAACGTTAAACATTTTGTTTTTTTCAGTTTGCTGGTGTGGGTGGGCCATATGCCCTACCCTTTTATCTCATATATTGGGCCAAAGGCCCATTGGCCATGGGAATACCTCACAAAATTTAATTCGGCATGGGCTCATGGGCCCATGAATAGATATGGGCTTTTTGGCTTTTGTAAACAACTAAGCCCAGTTTGATTTTTTTATTTTTAATAATATTTCTAAAATTAATTAGGAGTAGTTACATTTACACTCCCAACCTATAGGCTATTTACATAAACCACTCTTCTTTTTTGTATAATAATAAAAACTACAGCTGGCAGCAAAAAAATAGGGGTAATTTATGCAATGATGTTAAAGTTTTTCGGGGTAGTTTATATAAGTGATATTAATATTTTGGTTGGTGTAAGTGTAATTATCTAAAAGATATAAGTAATTTGTGTAAACAGACCATAAATCAAGGGATGTAATTATAATTATCCCAATTAATTATAAAACAGTGAATCTTTATGTTTTGGTTTACAGTTAATCCCAAAGAATATCAAGTCAATATTTTTGATAATCCAGCTAATCTTTTTGTACTTACGAGAAAATTAATTATTTTTTATTTATAGGTAACCAAAGAGTTAAAATTTAGAAGAATCTTTTTGACTTACTAATTTTTTGTTATATATAAATAATTAATTGATTGCAACAGTACTTGTTATTTCTTCATATCCAAATATTTATTTTCAATGAATTTAGAGGCCGTTTACGTTTTCAATTCACACTTATTCATGTTTTACCATAAGAAATAGGATAAAATGCATAAAACTCTCCTATGTTTTAAAAAGTCTAAAAAAAAATTCTTTTATTTTCAGAATAGGCTAAAAGCTCCCATGTGTTTTGTAAAATTCAGCTCACTCGTCCGATCTCCGTTAAATCCAACTAACGGTGTTAATTGTTTAGAAAAAAACTGTCATACCCTTACTTAATATATATTATTTCTTATTTTAATGACCGTTGGATCTTTTTTTATCAGATATTGATAGCTAGATCTAATCAATTAATCTCAACCGTTAGATTTTAAAAAAATAAAAGGTCTAGATTCAACAAATTATTACTTATATTACATATAAATAATTTAAAATTTTAAAATATATTATTATTATATATTAAAAAAAAAAAACTAACTACCCCACCCACCCCCTTACCTCCCCTGCCTCCCACCCCCACCCCTTTACCCCCGGCTTTCCCCCTCCAAAAATCTTGTTGCCGGCAACGAGATTTTGTTAAAATTATCATATCTTCATAAAATTTTTATCAAATTGAGTGAGGCTGATTTTGTTAGAATCGTCTCGAAGAGACGAGTCTGATGGTAGTGATATGAGACCGAGATTTGACCGGACAAAGACGAATCGATGGCAAACATGTTCTACGATCGTTGCTTGAGCCAATTCTCTATGATTGACGAAAACTCAAATTGAAAGTATGAAAATATTCGTTTTGAAGAGAGGATTTTAATGTTACCATTGGCCATCGAAAATTTATTCGGACGGCACCGAAAACTTAGAAACAAGTTTCCGACAAAAAATGGGCGAAATAGCAGATTTTCTTTTTCTTTTTTTAATTTTGTAATTAATTTTAATTATATTAATTAAAATATATTTTAGTTAATTAAGAATATTTTAAATAATTATAATAATTAAATTTTTTTGGCTAATTAACAATAATTATTGTAATTAAATATATATTTTAATTATTTAAAGATAATTTTAGATTTAATAATTAATAATTATAAAATTATTTGAACTTAAATATAATATAATTTAATATTTAATATTAAATAAATTAAATATAATTTAATATTTTAATTTAAATTTAATACTTATTTTTAGAGTTTGAAATGACAAAAGGAAGACACAAAATAAGCCAAAAAGTCCTTTGTATATTATATAGATCCATAGAGGGGTATTTTAGTCCAAATTATCATTAAATATGAACTTAAACCGCAGAAAATGACTACCAAACGCAGTAGACAAACGTCTCCTCCACTTCCCATTAGTTACTAACAGAATGGGGTTTTTTTGCTGACTAAAACAAAATAGGAGGGGGTTTTTAACCTATTCTGAAAATAAGGAGGTGTTTTTTGCATACTTTTTAAAATACAAGGGATTTTCATGCATTTTGTCATAAGAAATGATAGTTGGTCAGTAATTCATAATGTTCCGATTGAGGTTTGATAACTTATTCAATCTTGGGAGTATGATATAATTCAACTATAATCTCTCATTTTATACTAATTAAGTAAATAATAATTATTAATTTATAATATCATTTTTATATGTAAAAAAAAAAGACATTTCTCACTCACAATGATGATTTATAACATCGCTACATCAATATTTTTTATTATATTCATAATATTTCTGAGTTATTATTATATACATATATAACTTTTTTATATATTTAAAATATAAAATATTATTTATTATATACAAATAAAAACAACATAGGATAAAAGTAAAGGACCACTTATAAAATGATTATTACACAAATAACTTTTACACGTTGTACAATTAAAGATTTGTCATAACTTGACTTACACGGAGATCCTAAGCCTTAGACTAAATGTTAGAAATGTCAAAGAAATGTCATCCGCCCAATGAAAATACGGAAAAATTAGGGGTGGAAAATGTAATTAAGGAAAATAAAAACCGAGTAGAAAAAGAAGCGAGCGAGCCCCTATAAAAAAGAAATAAAATTTCAATTCTCGGATCCAAACAGTGATGAGTGATCCCCCAAGTAGAGTAGATCCACCAGCAATCAGGAACAAATAGACGCAGTTTCTATTCTTCCTTATTATTATACACTCTCGATCTGTTACCCCACACTCACTTCCCTTCTTACCCACACCCTCCGGCATAGAGAATACCCAATTCGTCGCAGATCTAAATCAGGTGGACAGAGTGGATATGAGTTAGGGTTTCGATTTCTTCTTTAATTGAATATAGATCTCACGGTTCTTTTTTTGGTTGTTTTTGTTTTGTTTTTGGCTTTTATTTTTTTTTGGTTCAGAGTGTTTGATTTTGGGGGAACAAAAGAGTTGTGGGAAATGTTGACGAAGTTTGAGACGAAGAGTAATAGAGTAAAAGGTTTGAGTTTCCACAGCAAGAGGCCATGGATCTTGGCGAGTTTACACAGCGGCGTGATCCAGCTCTGGGATTACCGCATGGGGACGCTCATTGATCGGTTTGACGAGCATGATGGACCCGTTCGCGGCGTTCATTTCCATAAATCGCAGCCGCTTTTTGTATCTGGAGGTTTGATTTGTTTCTGCAGATGCTCTGTTTTTGTTTATGTTTTTGGTCTTTGTGGAATTTACTCTTGCATTGTGATCTCCGCGTGGTTTCAGGTAATTATGCTTTCTTTGGAGCATGTGTACTGTTTTGAACTCTGGATCTGCTGGTTTGTTGATGGTGTATTGAATTTGTCTTCGTGATCAGTGACTTTTGCAATTTTGATTTGCAGTTTGGATATTTCTATGTCACTGTTTAGAGGACTTAATGATCAGAATTATCATATTGTCATTAATAGTATTGGACCTTTTATAACATTTTATTTATGGCTATAAAGGCATGCTTTTAACCTTCTGTATTGTAAATGTGCTGCTATCAAACTAAAGTGTGTAGTTTATCTTGATCCTGGAATTAAGAGATCCTATCGTTTATGTAATTGTGATTTGGGTTTAAATGAAGGCATGTGTTATCTGAATGAACACGAGTTATATAATTCACGGAGTCTAGTTGTAGAGTTGGTGAATGTACATGTAATATGTTGCAGTGTTTGTTTGATTGCTAAACAATATTATACTGGTGGATACTGGTTCCACTTAAGGCAAAGGATTTTCCAGTAGCGCTGGAGGTGGAGAATCTGAACCCATGCATCATCTTTTCTTATGACTTTTATTAGGATTATGTAAGTTCATTATCTTGAGGTACACAGTATTTACTAAATTGAAGAGCAAATACTTGAAAATCAACGTACATATATCTACCTTTTCTGTCTGTGATTTATCAAGTGATATAACTCCTTTGTCAGATATCTTCTGCTAGCACTCTTTCGGACATGATTTATTACAATTTAGATGGATTCCGCATGTCAAACCTAATTTTTTGCAGGTGATGATTATAAAATCAAGGTGTGGAATTACAAATTGCACCGGTGTCTATTTACTCTTCTTGGTCATCTTGATTACATCAGGACAGTTCAATTTCATCATGAGTATCCCTGGATTGTAAGTGCAAGTGATGACCAAACAATTAGAATATGGAACTGGCAATCTCGGACTTGCATTTCTGTGTTGACTGGGCACAACCACTATGTCATGTGTGCTTCATTTCACCCGAAAGAAGACCTTGTTGTTTCAGCCTCTTTGGATCAGACTGTGCGTGTTTGGGATATTGGTGCCTTGAGGAAGAAAACAGTATCTCCTGCTGATGACATTCTGAGATTGTCCCAAATGAATACCGACTTCTTTGGTGGGGTTGATGCTGTTGTGAAGTATGTCTTGGAAGGCCATGACCGAGGGGTTAACTGGGCTTCTTTCCATCCGACTCTCCCACTGATCGTTTCTGGAGCAGATGACCGTCAAGTTAAAATCTGGCGGATGAATGGTATGCTAGCATGAATTTTGATTTATTTAACCTCTTCTTTGAGCAATGTCATTATTTTGGAGGATTGATGCTGGGATCTAGATAACCCATGTTATAGTCCAGGGTTGAGTGTTTAAAACCATATTTAACTTTGAGGATAAAAAAAGCATTTTGCTATCGAAGAGATTTTGGGACGTGACTGGTGACAATAGTCTCTTAAAATTTCTAGCGTCCTATAATTCATTCCTCCCCACATTGCTAAATAAAGGGTAGTGGTTTCTTGTATTCTGGAACGACCATGTCACTCTGTATTGATCTTCTGAGTTGTGTGTTCCATTGGAGTTTTTGAAAAGTATGTCGTTTGTTTAACTAACTGGGTTTCTTTTTTCTCGGGGGCGGGGGTTGAAGACTGATTGATATGCTATCAATTTACTGAGACACTGATGCAGAAGGGTGGACTTCTTTTTCTGAGTTTTGGCTACTGGTCATTCTAAAGATTGCAGTCAATTGATCTTGTGCCTTGTGGAAAAGATATCTGGTGGCAACCCAACACATTTATGCGCCTTCATTTTCTAATTTAACCAAGTGCTGATTCCAGTTCAGCTTCACTTGAACTGGCTGGAACTATGTATAGCCGTATAGGAAGTTCCCTCTATTAGATACGTTATACGTGTTCCTGAAACTTGCTCTAATGATGTCCGTATTGCTTTTCTAGTGGCATAAAACTTATAGGTTGTGAAATTAAATGGCTGATATTTGATTTCTTCATGCTAGATACAAAGGCTTGGGAGGTGGACACATTGAGAGGACACATGAATAATGTGTCATGTGTTCTCTTCCATGCAAGGCAGGACATCATAGTGTCAAATTCAGAAGACAAGAGTATCAGAGTTTGGGATGCTACAAAAAGAACTGGCCTGCAGACTTTTCGTAGGGAGCATGACAGATTCTGGATTCTTGCTGCCCATCCGGAGATGAATCTTCTTGCTGCTGGTCATGACAGTGGCATGATTGTTTTTAAGCTAGAGAGAGAACGTCCTGCGTTCTCTGTTAGTGGTGATGCACTCTTCTATGTCAAGGACAGGTTTCTACGTTCTTTCGAGTATTCGACTCAGAAAGATACTCAGCTGATACCTATCCGTCGTCCTGGTTCGAGTGGTTTGAATCAAGGGCCTCGAACTCTTTCTTATAGTCCTACAGAAAATGCTATCTTGGTGTGCTCAGACACAGATGGGGGATCATATGAACTCTATGTTATTCCCAAAGATAGCTATGGCAGAGGTGACATAGTTCAAGAGGCAAAAAGAGGTATTGGGAGTTCAGCAGTTTTTGTGGCTCGAAATAGGTTTGCTGTCCTCGAGAAGACCTCCAACCAAGTCCTTGTCAGGAATCTGAAAAATGAAATAGTAAAGAAGAGTTCTTTACCCATTGGTACTGATGCTATATTCTATGCGGGCACCGGAAATTTGCTATGCAGGTCTGACGACAGGGTTGTCAATTTTGATCTTCAACAAAGGATTGTTCTTGGGGATCTCCAAACATCTTTTGTCAGATATGTGGTTTGGTCTCCGGATATGGAGAGTGTTGCTTTACTGAGCAAACATTCAATTGTGATTGCTGACAAGAAGCTCGTGCACCGTTGCACTCTTCATGAGACTATTCGTGTCAAGAGTGGAGCATGGGATGGTAATGGTGTCTTTATTTATACTACTCTGACGCACATCAAGTACTGCCTTCCTAATGGGGATAGTGGAATTATCAAGACACTGGATGTCCCTGTATACATTACGAAGATATATGGGAGCACAATCTTTTGCTTGGACCGAGATGGGAAAAACCGTCCTATCATTATTGATTCTACTGAGTATATTTTTAAGCTATCCCTGATAAGAAAGAGATATGATCAGGTTATGAGCATGATAAAAAATTCAGAATTATGCGGACAAGCCATGATTGCTTATTTGCAGCAGAAGGGCTTCCCACAAGTTGCTCTTTATTTTGTGAAGGATGAGAGAACTCGTTTCAACTTGGCCCTTGAAAGTGGTAACATTGAGAAAGCACTTGAATCTGCTAAAAAGATTGATGAGAAAGATTACTGGTATAGGCTAGGTGTGGAGGCCCTGCGGCAGGGGAATGCTGGGATTGTTGAATATGCATACCAGAAGACAAAGAACTTCGAGAGGCTATCTTTCCATTATCTGATAACTGGTAATCTGGACAAATTGTCCAAAATGATGAAAATTGCTGAAGTCAAGAATGATGTCATGGGTCAATTTCATGATGCACTGTATCTGGGTGATGTCCGGGAACGGGTTAAGATTCTGGAGAATGCTGGTCATTTGCCTCTTGCATATATCACAGCCTCGGTCCATGGGCTCCATGATATTGCAGAGCATCTTGCTAAGGAATTGGGGGATAATGTTCCTTCTCTGCCAGGGGGGAAGCAAGCTTCTCTCTTGGTACCCCCGAGCCCAGTGTTATGTGCTGGAGATTGGCCTTTGTTGATGGTGAGTAAAGGCATATTTGAGGGTGGCCTTGATGATACAGGCAGAGGTGTCGATGAAGATTATGAAGAAGAGGCAGCGGATGCTGATTGGGGTGAGGCGTTGGATATTGTTGAGGTGGCCAACTTGCAGAATGGTGATGTTAGTTTGGTGCTGGATGATGAGGCTGTGCACGACGAGAATGATGAGGAAGGAGGATGGGATCTTGAGGATCTGGATCTGCCTCCTGATGCTGAGACGCCAAAGACTGCTCCTAATGCGCGGTCTTCCATCTTTGTTACCCCCACCCCTGGCATGCCTGTAAGCCAGATTTGGGTCCAGAAATCGTCCCTAGCTGCAGAACATGCTGCTGCCGGGGACTTTGACACGGCAATGCGCTTATTGAGCCGGCAGTTGGGAATAAAGAATTTCTCCCCGTTGAAGTCTCAATTTATTGATATTCACATGGGCAGTCACACTTACTTGCGTGCCTTCACCTCAGCACCAGTAATCTCAATTGCAGTGGAGAGGGGTTGGAGTGACTCAGCAACCCCTAATGTCCGAAGACCCCCTGCACTTGTCTTCAATTTCTCTCAATTGGAAGAGAAACTCAAGGCTGGTTACAAGGCTACGACTGCTGGAAAGTTTTCTGAAGCTCTTCGCCATTTCCTGTCTATTCTTCACACAATTCCACTGATTGTGGTCGAGACACGAAGAGAGGTGGATGAAGTCAAGGAGTTGGTTGTTATAGTAAAAGAATATGTTCTGGGTTTGCAGATGGAACTCAAGAGGAGGGAGTTGAAGGACAATCCAGTTCGTCAGCAGGAACTTGCAGCCTACTTCACCCATTGTAACCTCCAGATTCCACACTTGAGACTCGCCTTGTTGAATGCTATGACTGTTTGCTTCAAGGCACAAAATCTAAGCACTGCAGCCAACTTTGCCCGTCGACTTCTGGAGACCAATCCAAGCAATGAGAACCAAGCCAGGACAGCTCGCCAAGTTCTACAGGCTGCCGAAAGGAACATGAGAGATGCTACTCAGCTGAACTATGACTTCAGAAATCCCTTTGTGGTCTGTGGGGCCACATACGTTCCCATTTATCGGGGGCAGAAAGATGTAACTTGCCCTTACTGCCACACGCATTTCGTCCCATCTCAGCAAGGACAGCTCTGTACCGTTTGTGACCTTTCAGTCATAGGAGCTGACGCATCTGGCTTGCTCTGTTCTCCTTCACAGATGAGATGATTTAATCACCCCGCAGTTGATTGTTTAGTGACTTTCACCATTGGAGAAACCGGCTAAGTCAGTGGATGCGTAACCGGCTGGACAAACAAAGAGCTAGGACTTTCAGAAGCAGAGGTTTCACTTGCACTTATATCTGTGTTCTATATCTGTTTTCCTTTGGCAATATTTCCATCAACCTCCCTACCCCTTCACTATTTTTTGTTCTTATGGTTACAGTTTTCTTTGTAATAAAGCCGTGTAAGATTTTTTCACTTCAACCATTCTTATACTATGTGGGAATTTAGCGTGCCTGGCTAAATGCGGCATCTTTATCGCCTGCCTTTTTCCTTCTTATATTACGTTTGTTCTTGGATGTTCTTTTTGCAGATGTAATAGACATTTTTCATTCTCATTTTACTTAATGTAGTAATATAACTCAACTTTATGAGCTTCCTTCATTTTCTTTACTGCACTGGACTCCTTTAGCTTCAATTCTAACATGCTTGTCCACTCCAAATTTTTCTTGTATAGTAAGTTGTATCAAATTAGCATCATCCCAATGTCACTAGAGATGCATGTTTTTGTAATTACAGTTCCTTAATCTATTGCACAATTGGTGCCAACAGGTAGATGAATCAAAACCTCTGTACACTCTAATAAAAGATGTGTCAAGTTTTTCCATCTTACAGGTGTGTCAAGTCAGTAGATAAGATATGATGTGTACTAGGTTCTAGGTTTTTCCATCCAATGACAACGTTGGTATTGAAACATAAATTTACCATGTGGACATTGTTGAAGACTTATAATACAGCTTGTCCTAATGTGGATGTATTTATACATGTTGGTGAAATATCATTTCATCTATAAGTTCAGGAAAACAAATAGTTCAGCACTTCCCTTCATATGCAGCAGCTACGTTAGTTCTTGTTCGGGTTGAATTTCTACTTTGAAATTTTACTTAACAAATACTAAAATTAACTAGTGTTGCGGTGCAATCTCCTAGATGAGATGTAATCAGATTCGAACTGGAATTTTTTATTTTTCTTTTTACGGCAACAATAAGGTAATTTATTTGAAAAAATTGGAGGGACAGTGGCATGTTTGGCTGTTTCTGGGTAATCTCATGAATTGCTTTGTGAAAGACTAATGATCGTTGCTGCATAGGATGGCCCCTCCTCCCCATCAAAAAAATCCTTAGCCTCCATGAAAATGGTCTTAGGGTTGTCAAAAGTTGTTGAATCCCACGTGACTTGGCCGTCCATTCCCTCTTTTTCTTTTGGTATATAATCACTACTGATAATGCCCATTTGCCCCAACAATTATATTTATGCTCATCCACAAACCTAATTGCTCTATCACTACAAACATATCACTCCCTAAACAATATGTATTTTTCTAGGTCAGACTGATTCTAAGCCTACATTTAAATTGCTGAATTTAAAGTTTGTAATAACTAATTCTTTTGGATCATATGATTTTATACCGTTTGATTAACGTTTTGAAATATATTTTCTAAAATAATTGGTTGTTATTTGGATTTAAGGGAAGAATGTGGAGAAAAGATTTTGAATGACTCCATATTAGAAAAAAAAAAATTCAAATCTATGAATTATGAGTAATATTATGGTGTCCGCATAAATTATTACTATATTCATTATAATAGTCTTTCTTGAAATTTTTCATAATTATAAAAATTTCTTCGTTGTTTGAAAAATTGTAAGCATTTCTTGAAATCAATGAACATCTAACAGATACTCTTTCGTGATAATTCATTATAGGGGTATTTCTTAGAACATCATTAATTTCATAAGGGATTGGTAATTTTTCAAATAATGAGTAGTCCCTTGTAATTTACCTTTATAATAAAGAATAATAAATAAATTTACAATAAGTTCATATAAAGTGACATAAATACCAGATATATAGTTGAACTTGAACCTATAACCTCAAATTTGTTAATAAAATCTCAGTCTTAATTATTAAACTAAGACAACAGTAAATATCTATATATTTGTTTATTTTCTTGACTTTATCATGATGTTGAGCACATGGAGGGCCAAGTGGGACCCACCATGTGATGACTAGGACTAGGACTAGGACCCATCTTTTGCTTCTCTCTACCTAAGTTGTTTATGACAATAATTAATGGTAATAATAAAGTAATAACTAGAGATAATTGGGTGCTCATCCGTACCATGCTCACTCATCAAACTTATGAATAAAACTTTCCCATGCCCCCAAAATACGAATTGAATTTCATATTTTAAATTTAATTATATTTTTTTCATTTTATTTAACATATATATATATATATATTCTATATGTATAAACATTATACTATTTGTTTTATTAAAAAAATATTTTATACCTTACCATTTATATATTAAATAAAATATCATTTGAAATAAAAATTTAATATGCACAAAATATGGATGATATGGAGTAAACAAAATAATTATCATAAATTTACAAAGGACAATATAGTAAATAGGCCACTTAGAAGATGAAGAAGTTGAATATATAAGTGAGATTATTAATAAAAGACTCCTAAATTTTCATGCAAATTAAGAGCTTGGCATGTGCTACTTGTAGAAAAAACCATATAAAATAAGGTTGAAGATACAAATTTTTAATATGTTTGATTAATTTATTTAATTATGATTTTCTTTATGTTTACTTATTAATGATGATGCCAAAAACACAAAAAAGGAAGTGAGGTCAACTTGGAAATGAATGCGTGATTGTTTAAATTTGTTTGAATTATTATTGAGTTTGGATTGATTTGATTATTAATATAATTGAGCTCAAACGAGCTTTAATTGAGTTAAACATGAATCGAATTCGAACAATTTGAAATTATTTAGTTTATTTTTTCAGAAGGACTGATCTGAAATTTTTAAGTACATACATTTTATTATTTTTGTACTAATTAAATCGAGTTCGTACAAGCTCAAAATGTTATCATTTATAATCTACAAGAGCATTTTGGTCAGTTCATCATATGTTAATATATTTGGATTTTAATATTTAAATTATAACACATGTCTCTTCATATTGCTCCCGTTGATGTTAAGGTTAGTAGTGTTGATAAATGATTATGACCATCATATTTGTAACATTTCTTCTTCAATACTATCATCCCACTATTACATCATATTCATACACATTAGTAGCCATTTATCGCCATTATCTGTCGCATTATTGTCCACTAATTAACATTAAGATGGTGGATGATTTCTACACCTATAAAAGGGGTATCATTCTACTTGTCTTGATATACACATCTACTGCATTCAATTATTTTATAGGAATAATTATATTTACACCTCTTGATCTATGGCCTGTTTACACCAATCGCCCATATCTTTTAGATAATTATATATCATCCACCAAAATAGCATTATCACTTACGCAAATCTCCCCTTATTTTTTTGAAAAATTACAAACACGTCCCTTAAAAATGTTAGCATCATTACACAAACTACCCTTATTTTTTCTATTGTCATGGGTAGTTTATGTAACTATACAAAAGACATGTGTGGTTTGTGTAAACAGACCATAGGCCAAAGGGGGTAAATATAATTATCCCTATTTTATAAGATAGATTTATATTAGTTGTTGGAAGGTATTCTTCTTATGTGGAGTTTTGGACTCTACTACTTGTCCAGAATGAGTAAGAGTCATACAAAGTTGTCGCACTGTTGTATCCTAGAGAGGACAAGTCAAGAGTGATACCACTGGATCAGTGAGAATTTTGTTGTAGTGGGTTTGAATCTCCTTAAAGAGAGCGAAATACGCGCTTCAACTTGAAAATTTATTTTTTATTTTTTTCAATTGCTGTAATTGTTATTTTTACAACATAAAAATTAGAAAAATCTGACAAAAATTAACACATTCAATTAGTTATTGAACGATTATTAAAATAAAAGAGTATTGATAAATACAAAAATGTATTCGTAATTATATTAAAATATCAATAAAGCTCATCATAATTATATATAAATATATTATATTATATAATATTATATTGTGGATGTGAGTTAACAGCAATGAATTACATGGGCAAGGAAATGGGGTGATAGCGAAATAGGGCGCCTCCACACTCCACAGATTAATAAGCCGCGATTTTACTATTATTATTATAATGTTTTTGAAGTAGCGATTTAAAGACAAAGTGAGTTGGATGCATAAATGAAGGTGGCGCTTTTACCTTATTAATTATGGAATTTTGAACTTACACTTGTTTTTTTCCGGCTTTTTCTGACATTGATGTTTACATCTCTATGTCCTGAAATTGAATGAATGTGCTGTCAACTGCTTGTTGATTTTGGGAAAATTCTGTCATCATTATATCTCCATTAATTACATTTAATTTTGTGATTCACCTATTTTTTAAAACATATATATTTAATAAATATTACATTTATTATGTAATTACAAGTACAAATCTTATTCAACAGCAAAAATTTACACAAATATCCCATTATGTACATTACCCATCCAAACTTGCAAACCTAATATTAGCTAGACAGATGGAACGAAGACTTGGAACACAAATACCTCTACTATCTGCGAATCACAAGTATACATGTTGATGTCGTAGTTGTAATCACAAAATACACTCCTTATTCAGCCACAAAAGATTATACAAACACTTTTCAAGGTATATTACACCAACACCCCTCCCCCCCCCCCCCCCAAAAAAAAAAAAAAGTATATCTATAAGTTTACAAGGGACAGTGAATATTCGTGCATATCAACTTGACTTTGAAAAATGTGAATATTAATTTACCCCAATGGATGGAAATCAATCTCGCAAGACTTTGTTGGTTTTGAGTAGCACATCGATTCAATCAATATAATTAATAACGGTGACAAATTTTATAATTCAACAACTCCCATAAAATGAGATTATATATATACATATATATATTTATACATGTTCGATGAAATTCAAACTCATGATTTCAATCTTGCTCATAAATCTCAGTCTTAGATCGATAAAAATTGAGAATGCTGTCCTTAGATGAGAAAAAAGCCTCGTTGTTTCCATATTGTCTTATGTGGTGCTAATCATTCCTTGTTGTCAAGCATGCATAAACCTCGGAGAACTAATTATGATCATTATTTGACTATTAATTATATTTATTTAAAAGGTTGAATGTAATTATAAGCACAAGCATGAACAAATTATCATTCTTGTCCTGTCCAACCTTAAATTATAATTTTCACATTTATTTGACTATACTATTTTATAAAGTGATTGAATTATTTTTATGTAATTAGTAGTATATAAAATAAAAAATATATAATAGTGAAATTGAAAAGACTTAATTGTTAGAAGAATTATAGTGTGATGATGCAGAGGAAGAGGGAGAGGGAGAGGGAGAGGGGGATAGTGTGATAGGGTGGATTCAAAAGGCAATCGGACGCTGGGCTCGAGATACCTTCACTTCACATCACTGCCACACACACTCACCATTCTGTTCAATTCTTTGTTGGGACTCTCATTTTTGCCAAATTCTCCTATTTTTTCCTGCCAGAATTACACCCTTTGACATTTAATTTAATATAATTATATGTAAATTTTCTATCATTTAAGAAATTATATTTAATATTCTTAACGGAGGGACTCATCTGTTATATTTTAACTAACGGAGGGACTCATCTGTTAGACGAAAGAAAATTCCAGAATTGCTAGAGGTAATTTCTCAAATTACAGGAGATCTATGTGCAATTATACTAAATTCTAGGGTATGAGAGTGTAATTATCCCCTTTTCTTTTAGGTTGGATTTCAAATGCTTCGTAATAGATTTTTTTTGGATATATTTGAATAATTCTAAATATCAAGGATTTTAAATTCTTTTATTTTAATTTTGAACTAAGTTTTGATGAATATGAATGGATTTCAAATTCCATTTAGGTGAAGTCATTTAAAATTCTTTTTTTCAAATCCAAATCTATCAATTCAAATACACTCGAACACTCTCTTTATTTAAAAAATTAGAAATAATATTTCAAATAAAAAATAATTATGTCGTCCCTAAACAGTGAGGTTGAATTTCTACTTGATCCTTGTAGGGATTTTTTTAAATTTCTTTTTGGAAAAATGTAGAAAAAATTGAGAGTAGGTAAAGTAAATAATCTACAGAGCATACTAATCCATATTGAATATTTTTTAAAAAATATATTAAATTATAATTTATAATCTGTTGCCATTTGATCAGTTCAATATAAAAATTGGATGAAATCTAATGAAGACTAACAAAATTTGAGTGTAGATGCGGGTTATAAAAGTTAGCAATTATCTTTCTCTTCTCTTTTTTTTTTTTTAATTTTTTTAGATAGTAAGTATATAATTACATTAATATCTTAATAAATTAATTAATATGTCGATTCAGTCAATATATCAATACGCTAATATACTACGAATAATGAAATAAAATACAATATATCAACATAGAGTGAGACAATACGCACACATATGGTAGGATTTGACTCATGATCTTGAATTTGTTCACAAGAGTTAAGCTTTAACCACTAAACTAAAATATTAAAAGTTTTTTTCCCAATAATAGAAAAAATTACATCTACATGTAAATTCTTTGTGCTTTGAAAAATTACATGTAATACCCATAATATTTGTTTTAGTACAACAACAAGATCCTTATGTTAGTCAAGATTAACGAAATTTACTGATACTATGCCAAAAAAAAATGAATGAAAATTCATATTTTTTCCCAATTGAATAACAACTGACTTATTGCAAATCAAATAATTTTTTTTACGGAATAAATAATTAATTTATAATATAAATAAAGTGATAAATTTTATATTTTTAGTAAAATTTAAATAATAAAAAACAATGATAGGAACAATATTAGAGCATTGTATGGAGGGAGGAGAGGACCCTATCTTTTCATGCAACCAATCACACATCGTTTATGATTAGAAAGACAGGGCGTAGGAAAATGATGTGTATGCGGAAAAAAAGAGGGTCAAATAGTAAAAAAGAAGATCCTCGGGCCCCTAAAACGCAAATAAAAAATTCATTTTCGGCCACAGAAATTATTGCTTTTTCGGATCTGGTCCGCACACAATTATTTGATTAGCCAAAGCCTAGCATTAATTACTATTGTTTGGCCGTCGTTGCCTTTTACTTACCCAATAATTATTTAATTAATAATTCCAAATTATGGCCACTAATTGGGGAGGACTCACGTGTTTACATTATCAACATTTCTTTAAACGGAAAGTTTTTCTTTTATTTTCCTTTACGCACCATTATTAAAAAATAGGAATAATTGCATCCACACCCCTGATCTATGATCTATTTACACAAAACACTCCTACTTTTCTAAAAAAATTATTGCATACACCCAATAGAAACATCAATATCATTTACATAAACCATCTATATATTTAAAAAAAATTAAATATACTAAAAAATGCCGATATTATCACGCAAACTACCCCTGTTATTTAGCTGTGGGGGGTGATTTTTTTAATTATGAAGAAAACAATGGTGGTTTGTGTATATAAAGAATAGATAGGGGGTGGTCTCTAAAAAGTATTACAACTATATATTTATTCAACGCGAGTGAAAAAATTATAGTTTAGATCAGGTTTGGACAAATTTAAAGCAATCAGGAATTAGTGTATAATTTAGAGAAGACGATCAATCACGTGTTGAGTGTTGCATTTACCATATAATTGATATATATTCACAAAAAAAAATACCGATGATAAAAAAATCAAGTGATAGTATCGAAACCATTACTAATTACGTATATTAAATGACAAAAAATTTTATTACATGCGTGCAGTGGCATATAATATTAATGTGAAAAACAACGTCATGTACCCTTTAATTCCAGTAAGCACATTATTACAACATCGATCATATATATAACATGAGTTGTTCCAGCCGTACGATTTTAATGTTCGAAGCCATTGCAAATTAAAGTTGTTTCTAATCATTATTGCTCACTATTGTCTTCGAAACATTAGGTTTCAAATTTGATATGCTGATAATTAATAAAAGAGCACATCTATATATAATATGTGTGTGTATATATATATATACACAACTGTATAATCGAGTAACTTTTATTACAGGGGAGAAAGTATTGCATAATTATGAACTCGCAGCCATGAGTATAAATACATTTGTTATATCAATCGGACAGCGTAATGTAGCTATAAAATAATATATTTTGTCCTGTAATTTAGAAGTTTTACACTTTTATTTTCATTTATTATAGAATTATCACTTTTCGTTCTCTAATTTTTGAAAAGTAACACTTTTAGTCGAATGACACGTTTTCATTAAATAAAAAATGCATGTGGCGGTTAGCTTCAAAGTTATATTTTGTATTTTATTGGTTAGAAAATTCTTATTTTTGGTCTCATGCAAATTTTCAAAAAGTAGCACTTTGGTCTCATGTATATAACGACAACGTAACATTTTTTATTAAATATCTAATCAAAAGGTGTCATGGGGCCAGAACTATATATATATTTTTAAAGCTATAAAACTAAAAATAAAAATTTCATAAGTAATAGGAAGAAAAAGTAAGAAAAAAAAAAAAAAAAAAAACTAAATTACTTCATGTAAAACGTTATTTCCATTATATAACTAGCACGATTATTGTCTTGTCCTGGTCCATATAGCAACATTCTGTGTTTTATCCAAAACACAGCAATAATAATGCAAATAAAATGTGTGTTCTTCCTTTTTCTATTTAATGATTATTTCTATGGAGCAGTAAAGTTTTGTCTTCTTTACTACCTGTTCTTTTTGTTGGGATCTGTTAGTATTAATGTAATGATATTGATTTGTACTTTATTAATTAATGTAGCTGGTGGACAATATATATTCTAGTCCAATGCTAATAACAAGAGTACCTATCCACTATAGTATTTGTACTGCTACCACGTCATTTATTATTTTTATATGATTCTATAATCGAATATAAGTAATTATTTTTTAAAAACGTACAATGTTGCTCTATCCTTGCTCTCGAAACCCTAATGAAATCCCCTTGGTTCTTGCACGAATTAAAAAGTTTGTTAGGGACGATCAAATGTCATAATGATGGCAACTTGTTCCTATATAGAACAGGTCATGAGTCCAAATACTAGGGGAGATGGGAAAAACCAACTTTAATTCTACATTACAGAATTATTCTACTTTCTTTCGTTCCAGACTAAGCCCACAAACTAGTCGAGAAAAGGATTCATGTAATAATAAGGACATTGTAATAAAAGGCAAGATCATTAGTTGGATACGTATCTATCAGATTAAATGCAAGTTATTTCGATATGCGAAATAAACAAATACTTCATATATATATTAAAAAAAAAAAACTATCCCTTATGTTTTGGAAAATAAAGAATTTATTATTTTATTTTTTATTGAGAATTTTTTACTCAATTTTTAAACGAATTTTTCCCCATATCTATAAAATGATTTGAAAAAAATGAGATTTGATGATTTATAAGTAGTGGGAATCGAATGGCGATAATTTTAGCACGCGCAGGGTGAAGCAAATATTACACCTATGTCTCCTTTTTGGGCATATACATATCTTGCCCCTCTCTCTTTTTTCACTACATTCCAAACAAGGTCTTATCTATGTAAATATATGTATATATATATATATATTATTGGTAACTGGAGTTAGGAAGCTTCTCCGTTGATACATCCATCACTTCTAGTGTTGCTATCGAAGGGGTTGACCTCTAAATAGAGACGCTTCATATGTCATAAAATATCTATATCTATATCTATATTATTTATTATAGGTGAAATTATATTTTGAACGTTCTCAGATTTACTTTGAATATAAATACATTAGTGTTAGATTGGAAATTACGATTATCCCACTTGAACTTTGTTTTGTTTGGTTTGTAAAGTCATCTTACAGGTATTCAATTTAAATTTTTATCATAATTAATTATTTTATTTTTTTATGATTTCAGTTATAATTATAATATTTGTCATGATTTTGGCTATGTCTATGTTTTGGCCACACCTGCAGAAGCAACGACTAATGATTGTTGTGTAACCGCGATTGATTTGTATATTTTTTTTCTTTTAGTTATAGTAATTAACCATAGCGAAAAATCATATTTTTTCAATGTCAATGCAGGAAAAGAGGCACCATGTGGCTAGTAGTTTGCAGTAAACAACTACTTCCGCCCTGCAACAGCAACAACATAATATCCGCTGACACTCGCCACAGGGAATCGACAAGAACACAAACACGAAATCTGAAAGCAGCAACACAAACAAGCAGGGTCAAGTGTAAAAGCAACAAATTGAGCGCAATTTCAGAATGTAGATTTCAATGATAGCAGAATGAAATAAATATTGTACAATGATGCTACTGCAAGCGGATCACTTTGGGGAGGGGGGTGTTCGAAGCTTGGTGTAGTCTGCGTGCTAGGGGGATATTATGCAATCAACTATAATCAAATGTTGAGTCAGCCGTAACAAAGTTATTTGATGCTTAACTCAATACGATGGGTAGTTAAATTTCTCGTACTTGATATTTGTCGGATTATTTGTTCTGTTGTTTTATTTGAATCAGTCACATAATTCAATATAATGCAAAGCAATGAGCTCTATAAACCAATCATCGGATGAATTTTACTTAAAGAAAAAACACAAATCTCTAATCTAGTTTTGTATTTATGAAACATTCAGAGAAGAATTAATAATTAAGAAAAAGGGTACTAAACTTGAGCATAATATAAAAATATATGCCCACTTTATAACAAAAGAAAAGTCAAAGTTAAAATGATTAGGGAAAGAATTAGAGTAGACTACCACACATTTTTTTATATGCTACCTATTACCATATTAAATGATAATTATAATAATTGAGGACCAACAGATGGTAGTTTTTGTACACTCGAGACCTTTTTTTTTAAAAAGAAAAGTAGGAAATTAAAGAGTTCAGTCACTAATCTCACTGTCTGTGACGTTTATCATAGCGAAAACCCGAATTATCGGGTTCTTGATTTGTCAGTGATCAAATGTTTCTGCTACTAGAATGGGAGTGAAGTGGTGTTTCCTCATTTGGTTAATTGCCTTTAATTGCTTTCAGAAATTAATAATAAGAAGGGCATTAAATTATTATGGGAATGGTCAGACTGAAGGGGGGGGGGGGGTGGAGAAAAGTAGAGCGTGTTTTCCGGTGCAAGGACGAATAAGGAAAAGCTGATGCGGTGACACGTGGAGGGGTGGAGGCTGTTGGATGGACATGCAAGGGCTGGGATTGAATCTTTCTCGATGACGTTTTTATTGCAAACTGCAAGAGAACTGTAGAAGGGAGTGGCGAGATTTTCTGCACAAAAACCAGTCCCTCTCATGAGCTCACACACTCCACCACTAAAACCCACAAGCCCTAGCAGAAATTAAATCAAGAGCGACAGAGAGAGAGTGTGTGTTGTGTGTGAGAGAGAAGAGAGAGGGGTGGGGGGAGGGAGATATTGGTTTGTACTACGGGGGATGTCTTAAATTGAGGTTGCAGAGGGGTGGTTGCAGTGGCTGATGGCGGCGTTTGCAGAGCTGTGACTTTAATGCATCGAAAACAAACACCAACAATTCAATTGATCAAGTGATCACTGTCAAGAAAGAACGAGAGAGATTGAGAGAGAGAGAGGCAAACAAAACCAACAACGAGTTCCTTTCTTTCTCTCCATCCCTTTTTTCTCTTACCCTAAACAATTCCTAAATTTTGGTTCTGAAAAAAGCTGCAAGCAGAGAACAAACCCCCAAAAATCATCAACGCACACCAACACACACAGTGAGTGTGTCAGTCAGCAGCGAAAACCCTCTCCAGTCTCCTGTCTCCACAGTTTACTCCCTCTAAACACACATATAACTTGACTTCTTGGAATTGAGTATTTATAGTAGTAGTAGTGAACTTACTAGTCCCATAATTCAAGATTGCAAATTTACAAATTAACCCACGCACACACACACTGGCTCGGATCTTCCAAGAACTACTACTTTATAGTTACATCTCCGTCACCCCTCTTTTTCCTTCTTGCTATGGATTTTCTCCCAAAATTGAGCTTAGAGGTAGCTTGTAGGGGTGGAAAATGTCTGGGTTCTTCTCACTAGGTGGTAAAGATCAAGACCAAGATCAGCAAACCGACACCAATAATAGCTTGTTCCTGTTCAAGAACGAAGAGATCTATAACAAGGGTTTTGAGCTATGGCAGCAATACTATCAACTGCATCAGCAAAGACTTCATTCTTACCAGCACCAAACTCAGCACCTCAGTATTCAAGATGTGGACTTTTCTGTCGGCCCGAGTAGCAGCAGTAGAAGAAATAACAACCTTATCAATAGCCTTGGTGATGAGTCTTCCCATTATAGCTATAGATCAGCAGCAGGGTTTAGGGTGATGCGGCAAGGGAGAGGTGGAAACGAAGGAATGAACTGCCAAGATTGCGGGAACCAAGCCAAGAAAGATTGCCAGCATTTGAGGTGCAGAACTTGCTGCAAGAGCCGCGGCTTTCAGTGCCAGACCCATGTCAAGAGCACGTGGGTTCCGGCCGCCAAACGCCGCGAGAGGCAGCAGCAGCTCGCGGCCTTGCAGCAGGATCATCATCAGCAGCAGCTCACTACCAGAGGGGATCAAAATCCTAAGCGCCTCAGAGAGAATCCTGGTGGTGGTGGTGCGAGTTCCGCTCTTGCTTGCACTACGTCGCGTTTGCCTGCTACGACATCAGGTGATGTTGTAGTCTTCTATGAATGAAAACAGAATTTTGAAAATATGGGAACCATTGATGTGTTGATTTCTTCAAAAATAAAAAGGAAATTGAGATAGCGGTCATTAAAGATTAACAGTAATGTTCCATAAAGTATACGAAAGGACAGGAAAATAATGTATTTGAATCGAAGAAAGAAACTTTGTACCAGTACTGCTGAAATACTAACCAACAACAAGGCTGTCTGTTCATCGTATAAATCATTCGCGTGTGATGACTGAGAAATCCAACCTCCATGCTTCATCTAACTACCCTCTTTACCTTTCTTCTCTCTCTCTTTTCTTACTGTTACAGAGTAAAACTGACGCAGATAAAGTCCAAAGGAGTTAGCGGAAAAAAATGCTTTGCTCTTTCTTTATTCAAGGCTCAGCTTTTCATTTGTTTTTTTTGCCTGATTTATTTCTTGGCTGGTGATTAGGGTTTGAGTTGGGACACTTCCCACCAGAAGTGAATTCTCCAGCAGTGTTTCGCTGTGTGAGAGTGAGTGCAGTGGATGATGCGGAGGAGCATCTGGCTTATCAGACGGCTGTCAACATCGGCGGGCATGTTTTCAAGGGAATTCTCTACGATCAAGGCCCGGAAACCCGGTATCCACCTGGTGGTGGGGGAGAGAGCTCCTCCGGCGGCGGAGGAGGAGGATCCCAACAGCAGCCACTCGATTTCATTGCCGCCGCGGCAGCGACATCATCCGCCACCGCCACCACCACCACCAGCAACCCGAATATCACGATGCTAGACCCGTCACTTTATCCAACTCCTCTCACCGCTTTCATGGCGGGTACGCAATTCTTCCCACCACCAAGACATTAAGAAGTAGAATTTACCTCTCTAACGAAAAAGGGTCGACGGCTGAGAGATTTATTTCTGTTCTTGTTAGTAGTATCAATCACAACTCGATTGTCAACACCCCATTGAACGAAAACACACACACAAACACACACACACGGTGTAAGAAGAAAGGCAATGGGATGTCGTTAATTTTAATATTAGTACTCTTGTTCGAATTTCAATCATGATTTTTATGCTTTCGCTACCTTAAATTTTTAATCGTTGTTGGTCTTACCGATACCACTTTAGTTGTTGTGCTTTGGGTAGAAGGATTTTCATTTTGGTATTTTGTGCAGCATGTGGATGTGTGCGTTTTTTTGCATGTTTTGTGTTGCTTTCATCATTCTTTAATGGGCTTTTCGTTCTCTGCCTTGTTTTCTGATTGGGTCTTTTGAACTCTTTTCCCCCATTATCCGTTCTCTTGCTGGATAAAATTAGGACGAAAGGGTTTGTTGTACAATTGTTTAATAAAAAATCTGCCTTAGATTTTGCTGCATAGCATTATCAGTACAGAACTCACAAATATAAGAAAATGGGGCGCTGCCGGTCCAGCCCTGCAAGACTCCCATGCATTCGGCAAATGTCACTTTGCCCTTCGTATGTCCCAGAAACGAGTACATTTGCAAAGTAACCTAACCCCCCCCCCCCCCACTTCAAGTCAGAAATATATCCTATATATGTTTTCGGTTTATTGCATGTGATTTGTCATTCTTTTTGAAGTGTACACGATCAGGAATTAAATGGGCTGTTGGTTTAAAGAGTGATGGACATTGACATGCAAGGATGCTACTAATATGAATAGAAAGGAGTGTGAAGGTGTGGATCAAGAAGATTTGTGCATATTATTGCATCATGGGATGCATATATATATACATGTGAATTGGGACATGGATGTTATTAATGTTGGTGTAGCTGGATAAGGTACATGTAATATGGGAAGATTAAAGGTGCTTTTGTATAGCGTTCTTGATATGGTACCATGTGTAGGAAACAGAAAAACTTAGAAAGTTTCCCTAGATTCGAAATTTCTGTACCTTAATAAAGTACAATAATCTTTACAGACAAAGACGTTTCAATCCTAGGGGGAACATAAACTTCACTACTTCTTATCTTCTCCTTCTCTCTCTGTCTTCTTTTTGCAATCAGTTTTTTGCCATAAGTTAAGTGCATGGGTTCTGCCCTCACGGAACGTCAAAACTAAGTGCATACGATCCTTTTAGCTGCTGTGTACGTAGACTTTAGTCTCGCTTCTGGCCGATGTGCAAAGAGAGTTGGTTACTTTTCTAGGAGAAAATGAAAGGAGCGCGTGGTTTGGGGGGAAATTACATTTCTTGTTTTGTATGTTAGTGTCATTGATTACGTGATTCTCATTATAAATGGTCACATAAGTTAAAAAAATTCTCACTTTCAGTCTTTTTGTCAGATCCCGTTAGTATTTTAACGAAAAAGTTACTTAGAAAACAGGTGGTCATTATTCAAAATCTTAACGGAATTTGACGAAAGGACTAAAAGTGAGATTTTTGTAACTTGTGGGAACATTAATCAGTAACTAATGGGACTAAAAGTACTAAAGACGATGACCACGCATGCCTTTTCTGTCAAAATATTAAGGGATCTTATGAAAGTAGTAAAACTGTGATTTTATTTTATTTTTTTTTGTATTTTATAAGACCATTAATGAGAATCCCTTGATACTATAAGTTGTCTGCATCTTAAGGAGAATGATCAATTATATATGTAATAAATATAACAGTACTTATAATGTGATTGGTCGGGTGTGAATGAACATGTTGCTGACAAGTTTTTTGAATTTGAAATTATGGGTTTCTTATAATTTCTGCAAACTCCTATAAAAATCACTCTCCTAAGTCTGGACATTTTGTATTACATTAATGTTATTCGTATATAACAAGAATGTACTAGTGTGAGTTTGTCTACGGAGAAGGTGAAGTGAATGTATTCTATCAAGACAGCCGGTTTGGAAAGCATAACTTACCGGGGTCAAATGTATTTGTCGTGCAGTATAGATAATATTTATTATATAATTAAAATATAATTCAAAATAAAAAATGACCAATAGCATGATAAGTAAGTAATTTTAATTTCCTTTGTATTCATCAAAAGTGGTCTCTTTTGTGTGCTTAGAAGTTGGTAATATACAAATAGCTGGAGCCCTATTATTGACCTGTCTGTGACTAAAAGTTGCCCTTCTTTTCGGGCACATTTATTTGACTTGGTACCTTGTGAATAAATGTCATCTGAACACAAGGGTTATGTTAACAGTATTAATTTCCTTCTGTCTTTTTTTAAACAGTCATTTATTAAATTTTTTTTTATTCAAATCAAGTTTGGATTAATCAAGCCAATCATGAAGCTAAACGTGATATATTTACCATACAATTATATAGTTAATTTTTTTAAATTGTATACCAGTACACAATAAATTTATTACACTTATTATATAATTGGTTCAAATCTAATTAAATCCGATTTGAATTAGAATTTTACGCCAATGACCAGAAAAATCTTACTTCATCAATCTTTCGGTTTTGAGAACGCTGGGAAAACATAGTGTGATTAATCAATTATTGTGAAATTGCACAAGTCATGGATATTGTCGGGCACCACTGCTTCAAACTTCAATTTTATTTAATCAAAAAATTCCAGAGTGATCATACGAATTCTACATCGTTTGGGTACTTTGTGATGATGTTCTTACTAATTTAGGAGACATCAAATTTTATTCTGGATGAAAATTTGCATGAATCCGTGTGTTTCTAACTTTTATTGTTGCAATATATATATTTACTATAAAAGATTGGTGATTAGGTCAGTCTTTTTTATTATACTTTGATCATGTAATAAGTTATTGAGATAACGAAGCTGATGAGTGTTTCCAAGACAATAATAGGTACGTTCTTATTATAATACTCCATTTTCTTATTACATTAGATTTTTCCTCAAACCCTTTTCTCACAAGATTGTTGTGCCAAATATGACGTGTCATGCGATTCGATCGGTGTTACTCATTCTAACTTTGCAGGAGCCTCACAGATTGGTCTTGTAAAAGTGTCTCGCTAGGTAGAAAAAGTCTTAAAACTTATACATAAGTTGTTTAAACTCCTTGTTTGCCTACATCATTAGCGAACGGCATCAAATGATATGGTCTCTAACTCGATCGGTGTTCCTTTCGGGATATTGTCCCTTTGCAGGCTTTATATGAACCTTACACTTTTGTTCTGAAAAATCAAGAAGGCCTTGGAGTTTACAAACCAATCAAACTCCTCATCTGCAATCAATATGTGACATTTGTCTACACCAACGTAATAAAACTAATCAAGTACATATTAGCACTTGACTTCCAACTTACGATATGTATGTATATATTTTATTACAAAAAAAAATCTCATTTTTCGTCCTCGTACAGATATTTTGATTTTAACTCATGAATATACAGTGTTTGTTTATAATAAAAAAAAGACACTAATAGTTAGTAATAATTGAGGTGAAAAAGAAATAATGGTAAAATTAACCAAGTTTGGAGTATACAATTGTTAGCAATGAAAAGGCCAAACCCATGGGAGGGAGTAGGGTGATAGGGTGTGGAAGTTTTAGGGAAGATAGGGTGAGGGCCAAGCTGGGAGGCGCGTGCTTTGGTTTCTGCTCTGTTGCTTATCCGGCATCGGCATGGTAATTGAGCTGCACCGTGGTCCAAAATCCCACTTTATTACCCAATAATTCACTACCATCCGCATCAACCAAACCCCCCCTTTTTCCCTTTCACATCTCTATTACTATTACTCTATCTGCTTTGCACAACAAAGTTTTTTATATAAATATATATATATATATATGTGCAACTATTTATGGGATTTGTGTGATTATTGAAGGTGTGTGTAATTAGACCGTTTTGACTTTTGGACGAATATCATGCGTGCTTGATGGGCTGGTTAGATTCCAGCCGTGTGTAGGGTTACTCAGGGGTGTGGAAAAATCGAGTCGAGTTGAATGAAACTCATTGTTGTTTAAATTTGTGGCAAGATCAAATCATCTTGCGTTTGGATTTGGTTTGATTGTTAATCGGAATGAGTTCCGGAGGGTGCATGTTTGTTTGTGTGAGCTTATCAACTTTTAAAATTCTTATAAGATTGCTTGATAGTTTTTTTAAAAAAATAACTTTGAAAATTTAAGAATTTAAGCTATATATTAGCTCCTTATAAATAAGTTTTTTTTTTTATAAAAAAAAGCAAGGAGTTCCTAACTTATTTTTTAAAAAGAATACAAATATAAAAAATAAAGAATTTCTACATCCATAAATGATGGTTAATGACACCACGCACCAATTTTTAAATATGACAATTATATCGGTAGTTAGATTATTTTTTAAAAAAATTATAATTATTTTTTTAAAAATTAGAAAGCGAGACTCCACATCATTTTAAAACCACCACAGGCATAAACTCTTTTGTTGTGTCAATAATAGCTTAAGTTGATTTTCTTTTTATTTTTTTTTGGTTTATATACTTATTCTTATTTATAATATATTTTTAAAAAAGTGAAAGATTATTTATTGTATGCATGCAAGGACAGGTGTCATGAGAACTAATGTTATTAATCGAAATAAGATATAACATTTTATAAATTTCAAAATTGATCATCTTATAAGATCACACACACACACACATATCTATATATATATATATATGAGCTTCTAAGATCTTTTAAATGAACTGAACGAAAAACCCTCTGAATAGTCAATCAAATTTTTATCGAAAAAAATGTAATATTAATCCTATAATTTAGGGATGATAATTTTGGTCCTGTTCAAATTAAAATTGCAATTTGATGCTGAAACTTCAAAAATTATGATAATTTTAATTCTTTCTAGCCAATTTGACCTGAAAATTCCACGTCATCAGTCATGTCAACATCTAAATTAGGGCTTTTGGTAAATTTGATAGCGTGACAATCCCAAAACTTTTTTCCTCCCTAACAATATGACTTGACAAAAAGCAAATTAGCACATGATGATATGACCAATATTTTCAAGTTATAATTTTCTTGTTGAAATTAAATACCCTTATATATATGCTTGCTCTATCATATCTAATGAACCAACCTCAAATAGATTTTTATAGATTGAATAATTAATTAATTTTTTTCTTAGATAGTCTAGTATGGAATTGGGGACAAATGTGGTGTGAAGTTAGTTTAATTTTTGTAGGTATTATATTGAAGGGGTTTGGTCTGAAAAGCCCTTAACCCGCGCGCCTGGTTTCAAGCAGTAGTGGTTCTAATTCTATATACGTTGATGCTACTTTTTGTTGGATTTTATGGAATAGGTCATGTGAAGTGGTAGTTTGAGATGTAAGAATGTTGGACCAATGAGTTATAAAATTGGATGGGAGGTGGTACAACCCCAACATGCTGACCCAACTACTAGTGAACATGAGGGACCCCTTTGTTGGCTCTTCTTGTTACCCTTCAACTTTGCCTTCATTTCATTAAAATATAAGAAATATGTCTTTTTTTTTTATCGTGACTAATTGTTTGATGTGTATTGAGGTCTGGTAGCATCACAATGGCTGAATGATCCTCTTGAAATTTTTAAAATAAAAAAAAGACTAACTTGCGGAAACGAGGTTAACACTTTAATGTTTGAGTTAGTAATTAGATTCGGAAATGAAAATTGATAAGAATGTAAGGTAATGGTGAAATGAGCGATGTGGAGCGATTGCATATGAAAATGTGAGCTAAAATGAGCTTGTGGAGTGCAGGAAATATGTGTCCTTGTTGTTTTTGGAGAGGGAAAAAATGTGTTGGGGTGTCAATAAGTTGAGTTACCTTTTTTTACTGCATTATAACCTCTATTTATAAGGGGTTTGAGAGTAGAATCTGGTTTGAGAGTAGATTTGAACCCATCTGCACGAAGATATGACTGTGTTGAGTGAGTCTTGCCCCCATCAAACCCAAAAATGCGGGAGTTAAGCTACTTGCTGATTGATATAGCTGGTTTCGCAAATATAGGTGGAGTTAGCTGGAGAAATTTTTTAATATGATGTGGCTTGAGATGTGGAATCTTTGTTGTTTGTTGAATCATCTTATTGAATCTTACCTGTTTGTGGACCTTGCCAGATTAGTATAAATGTATAAATCATGGACTTAGTATCTTGCTCATGGGCTAGCAGAGTTAGGCCTGTTTGGAGGGGGCCACTCCTTTGTTGATAGCCCTTTGGAAGATAATTGGGGGGGGGGGGGGGACAATATCATATTAAAATAAAAATAATGATGAATACTATGCAGTAGCTGCTAGCATTGTTTCTACAGGTGAGGCTAAAAAAATTGCCAGAATTAATAACTATAGCAAATTTTGGTCATAGCTAAAATCATAGTGAACTTTGATTATTAAAACTAAAGTTTTCCTATTGATTTTGTATGACCGTAGTAGATCTTGATTTACCATATCTTTTAAGTAATATTAAAGTATAGAGAATAATTCTATTTTTTTTCTTTTTTTATGGTGATTGAACACACGTGAGATTAGGCTCAAATACATAAATATTTTTTGCCCTTTGTAAATTGACAAGTAGAATCTCTAACTGTGTATTAGTGTAACGTACTAAAAAGGGGTGTTTGTATAAATTTTGTTACTAGATAGGGGGTGTATTTATAATTCTAATTACAATTTTAAAAAATATATTTTTAATTTTGTAAAAAATAATAAATATTTATATAATTAGACCTGCGAGAATGTCAATGTATAAAAATATATGCATTTGATATATATAATACCATGCATGATGCTTGCCCTCTTTGTGTCTTTATCGTCAAATCTTTTGATTGTTTTGGGAACATTATAAGTCGAATATTTGTTTTGAATGAATTGATATTCTTTGATGTAATGATGTGTAAAGTTGAATATTGTTGAAAAAATGAAGGCGTTTGTATGGATATGGTCCACTGGGATTGGATTTGATGTTGAGATTATTTCAAAAGATGGTATCAAAACATTAATCATCATTGCAATAATGGAAAATGATTTTCCTAAATTTTGATCGTCGGCGTACCAACGTACTTTTTTCAAACCCTCCTTCAAAGATAAAAAAACAAACTTAGACCCAAATTTCAAATTCGATATGTATTGAACAAGCTACCTTTCGTCACATTAAAAAATGTTTCAGCATAGCTAAGAATTATGGCGAATATTTTGAACATACTTAAATTCAAGGCAAAATATTGATTAACTTTATTCAAAATTTAATTTTTTTTTTATTGCAGACGACAATATTTATCATAGTTTTTGACATCGTGGTCGTTTGAAATGTAATTTTAATTTATTTTGTTGATGATCATTTCATTAATAATGTAATATATTTTTTAATATAACAAATTTATATAAAATAAAATAAATATCAATGTCAGGTCAGATCAAACACATGATCTTGACAAATAGGCCACTCAGTTTTTCTCAAGATCAATTCATGTCTTATTAAGAACCCATTAATTCTTTGGATAAATTGCAAAATTTAAAAAAAAAAAAAAAAGCACCAAATTGGTAGCATAGAGATCAAATTGAGCCCATTAGGAGACTGCTGCCAATCCCATTAATTCTTGGGCTCACATGATTTTAACTTTTAAAGATCCAATATGGAGTGGGCTGGAATGGCATTGGAGCCTGTTAGGCCCAACTATATCTGCTCTAGTTCCGGCCCAATTATGTGATGACCCAACCCAATTCTTTGTGTAAGTAATAAACATTTACTCTTTCCAAATTCTGTTATAATAATAAAATCGATTAATTCAGCTTAAAAATGAAAATTTATACCTTTTTTTAACAGAGTTTTAAAATTATATTTACACTCCTTTAAAAATACTCATCGTTGATACTTGACTCTCTTTCATTATTGATGCGTACCATATTTTTTGCCACATCATAAAGGTCGAAAATTTTTCAAAAAAAATCCTAAAATCAATAGGGGTTGATCTTGTAAAGAAAGATCAACGTTCTGATGCTTAAGTTAATAATGATTTTACTAAAAAAGATAAACGAGAACTTGGACTAAAATAAGAATAATGGTGTAAAATAATTATAAAGTGTATATATTCATATGGAGTGCCAAAATTATGGTTAAAATAGTTTAGAAAATGAGAGAGGACGAGAGTTTGAGTGTGATAGATTGCGTTACAAAAATTCGATGTTGGTAGATAGCTCTGTGTGTTAGTTTTGTAACAAAAAAAAAAAAAAAGAAAAGAATGGGATTTGGACTTGTCTTGACAAATATATGGCCATTTGACTAAGCATGCCAATCTGCTTGGGTATATAGAGATGCAGTTTCTTACTGACCAAAAGCAAATTCCAGTCGAACTTCTTGGAGTTATTTGGAGATTTTTGCTATGACTCGTCTTAACATATCAACCACCTGTATGATATGACTGTGTTGTTGTACAATGACTTGTTTTGCTGTATTGAGCTTACTTCTTGGACATGCCAAGTTAGGAGAAAAAAAAACAGTTCTATGGGCTTTTATTTCTTACTCTGGGTCTAGCAGGTCTTGGCTTGCTAGGCTGTCCAACAGGGGACCCAACCCCTTGTGCTTGAGCTTAGAGAAAATATTTGAGGAAGTATCATCAATTACGATTTTTGACAAAAAGTGCTGATTTTAGCACAAGTTTTTCTTTTTGCAATTTTATCCTTATTTAACTTTCTTATATAATAATTTGCATTTGTAAGAAAAAATATATACTAATGTTAACGTTGCTTTATATATATTACATTTATCCTCTTTTAAATACAAAAAATATATAAAAAATATTAAATAATGAGCAAAATTTAAAATTTATGTAATGTTTTTGTTAAAGTTAGCGTTCCAATTCAAATCCTAATAAAATGGGATTAGGTGTAAATGAATTTTTTTTAAAGAAATGTAAATGCTATTTTGATTTATTTTTTAAAAAAATATGTAACTTTACTTTCTTAGATGGAATATAAATATAATTAATCCTAATAAAACTAAAATCATCCAAAGGAAGCCTCCTAAGCCTTTGACACAAACAGTTCAACGCGGAATACCAACCGACAAAAGAGACAACTCAAATGGGAGTAAATTACAACCCCAAACCAAACACCCCGTCATGCTTCGCTTATCAACAAAGTCAAATGAAATTAAGATAATTGTTTTAATCTAATAAATAAGTTTTTTTTTTCCAAAAAATTCACCAAACTTAATTATATTAACTAAAAATTTAAATAAAATACTTATTTAATTCCAATTAACTTATTATATCATTTACTGAAAGTCGGGTAAATTTTTTCTAAGAATAATTACACTCCATTCTCCTTAAATTCTGTGCAATTACACTTAAATTTGGTGTTAGTCAAGATTCATCAAATTTATTGATATTAACAAAAATATTCAGAAAAAAATCTATTTTTATCCCCAATTGATATATTACTGATTTATTGAAGGTCAAATAAATTTTTTTATATGCAAATTACCATCATACGTCTTCACGCGTTAATGCATGTAGTTAGATATATTCTCACCATTAATGGTACTTTAGACCAAAAAAATTGTTTGATCTTTAATAAGTTAGTAATAAGTGAATTGAGCTATTCAGGTTTTTGGTTAATAACAATAAGTTTAATGAATTTTAACTAATAGAAGAACTTATTAGTTAGAAAGAAGCAAATATCAAGAGTATTATATATAAATTTTCAAAATCATAGAGAATTTAAGTGTAATTTCGTCATACCTCAAGAAAGAAAGATGTAATTATCCCTTTCTTCTGATCAAAGTTCCTTTGTAAAGGTGATGATGAATAAATATAATATAAAAAGAAAAAAAATATTTAGTTTATTTTAAATTGATAATAAGTCAATTAATAAATATAAATTTTTATTCAATTCTTTACTAGCATCAACAAATTTGATAAATTTTAATTTATAAAAAGTTATTTATATGACAAGAATAAATATATTGAATATTAAATATAAATTTTCAATTAATACAAAATAGAGCCGTAATTATACTAAATCATGGGGCGGTCTAATCGTCCGAGAAATTAATAAAGAACTGCGCCAGTCGTAGGTTCATGCACGAAAGCTTTGAATCCGCATGACATCCGGCCGGTGGAATTTCGTCGGAGAAGATTAAGGAAGTCCTGCGCGTCGAGCGAGTCGTAAGTTCCGCTCTTCGTCGGCGTTTAGTTTTGATTCGGAGGTCAGAATCTGAGTGAGAGGATCCGGAAACCAGAATGACGGCGGCACGGTGCTGGCCGTCGATGGATATGCTGCGATCGGAGCCGATGCAGTTGGTGCAGTTAATTATTCCGATCGAATCAGCGCATCGCGCCATTTCGTACCTCGGAGATCTCGGCCTATTCCAATTCAAAGACGTAAGTCTCAAGCTTCTGTCATTTTCAAAGATGTTTATACGCTTGTACAAAAATTAAGTTTCTGTTCTGCGGCATTACTGGCGTAATTTCTCTTTCGACATTCATTTGTACAATGCTTTAAGATGGATTTCATGATTTTAAGTTTTGTGTTTTTCCTGAATAATTATTTGAACGGGTAAGAGGCCTTGCGTTGTACAATGTCATCTATTTGAGCTATTTGTTTTAGGTTTGAATTGGCTCTCTGGAGGGTTTTGATGGAATTTCTCGCAGTCAGAGAATTTCCAATGTTTGAAGTATGCGAACAATGGGGCCTTTAATTGGGACGTTAAAGTGGAGTGTTTAAGATTTGGTTGTTCTGAAGTTTTGGCAATGTTAATCCTGTTGCATCTTAGCAATGTAAAAATGGGAAAATGATGTTTCTTGTGAATACTAAGCTTAAGATGAACGCCTTATTGGCTGTGAGTTTCATCATGTCATAAGTATTCATAAGCTTGATGCTCATCGTCTCTTCTGTTGACTTGCTTATTTTCCAGCTCAATGCAGAAAAGAGTCCATTCCAGAGGACATATGCCACTCAGGTTTGTTGATTTGCACCTTTCTTTTATGGAAATTGCTGTAGTCTTTAAAAACTATGTGTATCTAAGCTCTGTGTATACTGTTTTCACTTGTTCTATTACTGTTTGTTTAATTATTTCTGTTGAGTTTATGGGATCCTCAAATAGTAGTCTTTTCTGAAATTTTCTCATAGCCAACTGTGTTTTTACAGGCTGGTACTTCCCCTTTTACACCTTGCCAACTTCAACGCTATGCACAGTTAAAATGGGCAAAAGTTTTAGCATCCTTATTGATTGATTTGTTGCATATTGCAGAAAAAGTTTAAAATCATTGTGTGGGAGAGTAAAATTCATTCACGTTTCCCAGTGGGAAAAAATTACATAGAAGCTTGAGAAAATTCTAGCCACCTGAACAGTATTTCCATCTGACCTCCTTGTTATAAAGAACAACATAACCTTTTGGATTTCAGAACTAAAATAATGCATCTAATATGCCATACGAACTTCTACCTCAAATTCTTCAAAGTTTGTAAAGAAGACAATTTGCCATTTTCTAATTGAATATGAATCTTTCTCATTGGAATTTTCTAATTTTACTTATGAACCAGAAATACATGGTTGATTCTTTATGTAGATCAAAAGATGTGGGGAGATGGCTCGCAAGCTACGATTTCTTAGGGATCAAATGAAAAGGACTGGTTTCTTGTCGTCTTCATGGTCTCCAATGGGCACTAATGTCAATTTGGACGAGTTAGAGGTTTGTCTAAATTCGACAGCTGCTTTAAGGTTTTCCATAATCTTATTATGTTGCAATCTTGTCTGTACATATTCTTACATACTATTTTCACAGTTTTGTTCCATTATACATGCTTTGCTGCTTTGCATTAATCAGTATGTTTCCTGATATTACGGAATTGAATCAGGTAAAGCTAGGAGAGTATGAAGCAGAGCTGTTAGAGATGAATACAAATACTGAAAAGTTGCAGCGTTCTTATAATGAACTTCTAGAGTATAAGCTTGTTCTAGAAAAGGTAATTGTGCTTTTTCATTCGACATTTCGGGTCATGAAAGCTGATATGAGAATAATCGGCAAGAAATTTGATGTCCATTAAATGACTTGATATGAACTCTTACCATGCTGTAATTTGGTTGCAAACAGTTATATTTAATTTTTTCTTCCTTTCTTTTTCTGTTTTTAAATACAGGCCAGTCAAGTTTTTTATTCAGCTGAGCATAATGCCATTGCTCAGCATAGAGAAGTTGAACAAGCCCTTGGTGAGGGATCAATTGATAGCCCCCTGTTACTTGAGCAGGTAGTAATGCATTCCTGTTATGAATTCCTACAGCCAAAATTCTTTGCTATTGTTTGGACTAAACTTTGTGAGTGTTTTGGCAGGAGATGTCATCTGAGCCATCAAAACAAGTAAAGTTGGGGTTTGTTAGTGGGCTAGTTGCCAGGGAAAAATCGATGACTTTTGAAAGAATTCTGTTTCGTAGCACCAGGGGAAATGTGTACCATAGACAAGTGGTTGTGGAAGAGCCCGTGACTGACCCAGTTTCAGGAGATAAGGCAATATAGAAACTTTTTCCATTCTTTCTACTTTTTGGTTTTACGTGGATTAATGAATTCTCTGATGCTCCTTGATACTTATTTAATCCTTGATTTTGGTATTTCATATTGTTGCATCATATTTAAGTCATACACATCAAATTCTGTGTGACGAAGTCTGGTATTTACAGGCTTTCATGTCAATCTTCACTGCATTTCATATCAAGAAAATGAGGACAAAGCTTTTCGTTCTTACTGCCCAGTTGACATGTTTACCCTGTTATGTCTTTTCTTTATAGCCCAGCAGACTTTTATCTTGAATATTGTATTTGGGTGATGCTTTCCCTTTGATTTGGCTGAAATGAAGGGTACAACTTTCAGGTTGAGAAAAATGTATTTGTTGTCTTTTATTCTGGAGAAAGAGCAAAGAATAAAATACTGAAGATATGTGATGCTTTTGGAGCAAATCGCTATCCCTTTCCAGATGATATTGGCAAACAATATCAAATGATAACTGAGGTATGAAAGAAGATGATCTTTTTTATTTTCCTAATAAAGTTCTTTACTTATTTACTTCAGAACATAAATGGAACTTTAGCATATGAAGCTATCAAAAAGAAATTATAGCTGATTTCTATGCCATATAACTTTTATATACAATTGTTGGTCAGTAACATTTTGCTATTGTATCAAATCTTCTTTTTGGAAAATCATTGACATTCTCACTTGTACTGTAACGAGGACAAGTTACCATTATAAGCTTTTCTTACTATCTAATACAGAGAATGTTGTTTCCACCAGGGGTTTTGCTGAAACTGGTAACTGTTGTTTTTTCCTAGGTATCAGGAAAACTTTCAGAGCTAAAGACCACTATAGATATCGGCCAGCTGCATAGGGCCACTCTACTGCAGAGTATTGGTTATGAATTTGAGCAGTGGAACCTTCTGGTTAGTGATTACAGTTTCTCAAGCACAGTTTGGACAACCATTATTTCTGTTTATCTTTGTCGTGAACTTTCCACACTTTCTCACTGGCAAACACATGGAGACTTTCTCTACAATACCACTCACACACACAGACAAACAGAGAGCGAGAGAGAGAGGCGGGTGGCGAAGAGAGAAGCATTGATGTGCTTAGTCTGTTTTTGAAATCATGTACTGATTTCATCCTTTTCAAATTGTGAAGGTGAAGAAAGAAAAATCTATATACCATACTTTGAATATGCTCAGTCTTGATGTAACGAAAAAGTGCCTTGTTGGAGAAGGCTGGTGTCCTACCTTTGCAACAAATCAGGTATAGATAGTATGGTGTGTATATTTCCCTTGGTGGCGGGATCAATAATTTTCATCAGTTGAGTTTTAGGCTGTTTCTAAATGAACTTGTTTTTTGCAGATCCAGAACGTACTAAACCGTGCAACCGTGGATAGCAATTCACAAGTCGGAGCCATATTTCAGGTGTTGCATACCAAGGACTCACCTCCGACGTACTTCCGTACCAACAAATTTACGTCTGCTTTTCAAGAAATTGTTGATGCATACGGGTACGTGATGGAGGAGGAAAAAGAAATTTTAATGCCAATATAACTAAAGTGAGATTGATGCTTCAGTAAATGTTGTTGAACTAAAAAGTATGCCATGTTTGTTCTTAGAACTTTCTCCAAATCCTCTGTCTTCCACTATTCTCTTAATGCTAGTATTATTTCAGAGGGATTGAGGGAAGGAAAAGATGCTTACGAGGGAATAGTAGAAAGACAACAATGAGGTGAAGTACCTATTATTTAAATGGTCGAAAAAAGATGTAAAGAAGAATTTAAGATCCCATAATTATTGAAAGGGCAATAGGTAAATTATTCCTCACCTACGTTTCAGGCTCAAAAGTAGATGTTAGGTTTGGTGAGTGTCATATTTTGCATCACTAAATGTGCGACATGTTGCCACCAAAGAATATTGATGTTCTTTTTATTTGAATGGTAGTATCAACTGTATTATCAGTAATTTGTAGTGGGTAATCGATTTTGTGAGATAATTGCTCAGTACAGATTGTTGTTCTTTGCTTTTTATACTAGATACAGTGAAAGAACTTTTCTTGATCCTTCCAGAAATGTAAAGCATATCTGACCTGTAATACAAACAAGTTTGTTGAGGGAGGTTAGAGGATTTTCAAATAAACCTAAGTCAAGTCAATCTAGTGCCTCAAGAGAATTGGAAATGTCGGAACTGAAAATGTAAAGCGAAAATGTGATGACAACAGTAGTTAATTGTGGAACCCAAAAGGTCTTGGGTGACCCACTTTGGTCTTCTCGGTATTTATGATTTTATTTAAAATGATTGTCATATCCTTGTGGTGGAAGGCCCCTAATTAAGTTTATTCTTTTTTATACAAGATTTGAAATAAAATGCTGATGTAATTTGATCATTCTTTACCAAACACTTCATGGCATAATATTCGTTGTTTAATCGATATCTTAAAAATATCTTCTGTGGCCATTATTCTTCACAGCCTAAATTTTGCTTATTTCATATCACTGGTATTTTTTTTTTGTATTTTCAAAGTAATTACAATATAATTTATTCTGATTATAACAGGGTGGCCAAGTATCAGGAAGCAAATCCAGGTGTTTACACTATTGTCACCTTTCCCTTCCTATTTGCAGTTATGTTTGGAGATTGGGGCCATGGAATATGCTTGTTTCTTGCAACATTATACTTCATACTTCGGGAGAAGAAACTGTCCAACCAGGTAATAATGTTGCTTCTCACATCTGGTTGAGAAGCGAAGTTCACTGCTATTTCTGTTGTTCTTGGAGTTTTTTGCAATTCATTCACATCTCAAAATTTTGTTGTGGGTGACTTTTTAGTTAATCCATTTACAGTTGTCTTATGCTTTCTTTACTGTTAGAGCATTTGGGAACATTTTTGGTCATTGGGGTTTCCGGTTGTAGCTTTAGTTTAAGTAATCTGGTCTTTGCCTTTTAAGTTTGCACTATTCAAATCTAGATTTTTTGATGGAACTATATATGCCCTATTATTGCCTATACTAGAATAGCAGTATGTAGTAGAGCTAATCCAATCTAGATTTACTAGAATAGCAATGTCATTCTTAGCACATATTGCATTTCTAACATTCCCTTTGGTTTGAGAGGTACACAGCTACAATCATGTAATTTACGATTTCAGCTTTTGGATGAACTTTATAGGATGTAGTACTTAAGTGTATTTAGTTGCATTGTGCCAAGAACAGAAGCTCGGGGATATCATGGAGATGGCATTTGGTGGTCGCTATGTTATAATGATGATGGCTCTGTTCTCAATATACACTGGACTGATATATAATGAATTCTTCTCTGTTCCTTTTGAACTATTTGGGCGCTCTGCTTATGATTGCCGTGATTCAACCTGCAGGTAGGAAACTAGAATTTGAAATTTTACACCCCATTATTCTTTTCCAATTTCCTCTGAGATTTTCAAATGGTCATATAATTTCAGGGAAGCATCCACACTGGGATTAATTAAAGTACGACATACATATCCCTTTGGTGTAGATCCCAAGTGGCATGGTACCCGTAGTGAATTGCCATTCCTCAACTCTTTGAAGATGAAGATGTCAATTCTTTTGGGCGTTGTTCAGATGAATCTTGGAATCATCCTGAGTTACTATAATGCAAAGTTTTTCCGAAATGATCTGAATGTCTGGTAGGTTTAGCTGAGTCCATTTGTAATTTCACAATTAAGCATACTTGCATGTAACTTAGTTGGGACAATTTATATTTTGATGCTTTGTGAAAAATATATTTACTTAGCGATATCCCTTTATACCATGTTATACAAAAAATGACCATGCTTGGATGTGCTTGTGCTTTTCACTTGTATTCATCATAACCAAATCGGTTCGTAACTGGCATCAAATGTGCACTGCCTCAGGTACCAATTTGTACCTCAGATGATATTTTTGAACAGCTTGTTTGGATACCTTTCGCTGCTCATAATTGTCAAGTGGTGTACTGGGTCTCAAGCTGATTTGTACCATGTAATGATATACATGTTCCTAAGCCCCACTGATGACCTGGGAGAGAATCAACTTTTTATGGGCCAGAAGTTCCTCCAGGTTTTACATTGTGGTCATATTTACTATAGATTGCATTCATGTTTTCATCCACATGCTTGCCAGTTCTGACTTTTTCATCATTTTACCCAACAGATTGCATTACTTTTAGCGGCACTTGTTGCTGTACCTTGGATGCTGTTCCCAAAGCCATTTCTTCTGAAGAAACAACATGAGGAAGTATGTTTGGTTTTCATGATGTCGTTTTCTTGTGGTCATCTTGTTACTTTCTTAGTTCTTCTTGTGTTTGTTTTACTAATATGAATTTCTTGCTCAGAGACATCGTGGTCAAGCCTATGCACTACTTGACAGCACTGAAGATGATTCTTTTGAATTGGAAGAACACAAGGGTTCACGTGGACATGAGGAATTTGAGTTTAGTGAAGTTTTTGTTCATCAAGTTATACATACCATAGAGTTTGTTCTTGGAGCAGTCTCCAATACAGCTTCATACCTACGTTTATGGGCCCTCAGGCATGTATTTCATAAGTGCAAACTCATCTATTCATGCGGACTATGTTAAATGCTCTTAAGTGTCGATGACATTATTTGTTGTTTGTCCTTTCATTGTAGGCTTTTGGGGGACTCTGTTCTGAGTTTTTCCATGCTAAAGTTAAATCAGTCCTAGTCATTGACCAAAATTTATACAGTTTAAAATTTTAATAGCATTGCTTCTGATTGTAGGAATCCTTATAATGTTACTGAATTTCTCTTGAGGATGAGATATTTCATAATCTGTTGAAATTGAGTGTGCTTCGGAGCAGCTAAGAGATGAGATAAAAGTATTCATTTTTAAATGTTCTAATAATAAAATAAATTATTTCGTGATTGTAGAGTTTATAAATAAGATTCTGAATTTCTTAATTAATTGATTGGTCTTTCTACTCCTTTCTCTGCAGCTGCAAGACAAATTTCTGTACTTTGACAAATTTTTTTCTTCTTTTTATCTAATGCAGTCTTGCACATTCAGAGTTATCAAGTGTATTTTACGAGAAGGTCCTACTTCTTGCATGGGGGTAAGTTTTCTCCAGTTCCTTCTTCTGTCTTGGTTTACTACACGATCAGAAGCAGAAATCCTTCACACAATTATACTCTGATTTCACTTGATACTCAATGGCCGTTGATTTTGTTCTTTCCTTCCCTGCAGATTCAATAACATTTTCATTCTTATCATTGGCATAGTCGTATTCATATGTGCAACTGTTGGTGTCCTACTGTTGATGGAAACACTGAGCGCCTTCCTGCACGCGTTGAGGCTTCACTGGGTCGAATTTCAGAGCAAGTTCTACGAGGGAGACGGCTACAAGTTTAGCCCCTTCTCTTTTGTATCAATCGGGGATGATGAAGAATGATCATCCCTGAACACTATAGTGGATTTAGCATATTCCAGTTGCATAGATTTTGTTCACAAAGCTGTATATGTATACGAAGCCCTCCCTGTGAGCTGCATGAGATTTGTTGCTGCTATGATCAAGAATCCTGGCTCAGTGACCCTTGCCCACTGCAAGAGTGTCCATCTTTACTCGGGGAATGCCTGTTGTGTACTATTGTCATTCATTGTTGTAAAAAGTCAAAAACACTTGTGTGGTAGTATACATGATGACATCCATTTCTTCTTTTGTAATGTTAGTACACGGTCTCATTTGGTTTGTGATAATATTAGGCATGATGGAATATTTTGGAATGAGTGAAACATAAATTATATAAAAAGTTATAAATTGAATAGTAGTATCAGTCGGGAGTGTTTTTGAAAATAAAATTAGGAATTAGGAATAAGGAAAGAGTTGAAGTTGGATTGTTTGAAAAACAAATTAATATTTATAATTTTATAAGTATATTGTAAAAGTTGATAGGAAACTATTAATTTTTTTTTGTTAAAATACATAAAATAGTAACTTAAAGAATATTATCAACATAAAAAAATTAGAATTGGAATATCACAAATTGTGATTTGTGATTAAAAAAGACCTCTTTATATATATATATATAACTAGTTGTTGTGACGATGTTTTTGTATGTATATAATAATTTTTTTTATATAATATATTATAAATAAAAGTAAAATATATAAATCAATATATAATATTAAAAGAAAAAATTTAATTTATCAATTAATGTAAAGATTTTTTTAAAAAAAAATTAATTATTTTATGAGTTGAAAAATATTTTTGGCTTAAAACAAAAATAAAATAGTGTGGTTGTATAGATATTGAGATAATTAATATATATGTCGGCGGACATGTATTTAGCGTCAGTTTACGTCTTTCTCTCAATCAAACACACATAGCTTGTTTGAGTGTGTGAAGTGTGGGGTGCCTCCATAATTCAAGCGCGCCGAGAGTTGACAAAGTGGCCGATTTTACCTCTTCGTCTTCTTTTCTTCTTCTATTTCCGCTCCCACCACAGAATGTAAAGTTTCTCTTTGCGCTATAACTTCAGTGTAGAAAACTTTGGAATATAGCCAACGAAGTGGTATGGAAATATGATGTGCATTTCCTTTTCCCCTATCTATTTTTCAGCCATTCCTCTCCGATTCAAAGTGTGAATCATTTCTTCGTAATATTTTCAGAGGTCTGGATCCAATTGTGTTTCAGCTTTCCTAAAAATTTCTGCAAATTTTTAATTCATTACCGATGATCGTGCAACAGTGTGATGAAGCTTCGTGTTCATACCAATGCTGGTTTTCTGGTAGCACTTTCGAGAATTATTCTTCTGCAGTTGTGTTATAGCAACCTCTGTCTACAATGTCGATAGGTGATAGATACAGGAAAGGTTATTTGATGAATTGAATGTTGAACCTTAAAGCAAGGATCTCGAGTGTAACAATCTGTTAAAAGTTAGACATGATGAGAAGATACCAAGCACTATCCTATGATTCGATTGTTCTTGTAAGTGTATTATCTTGTTGGTGGTAGTGTTTCCTTTCTTCCGCAGAGAATTGTTGTATCATAGTTTGGAAGTTGCCAAGTATATTTGAAGCAGTTTGCTTTAGAGCAGCTGTGTTTGCTGAATGTTACTCAGTTCTCCTCCTTGTAGAAAGTTTGGAGTATTAGTGTGTCCTGGACCTTGATGACAACTTTTCATCATTTGCTAGAAAATTAAGGTTCTTCTGCTGTTTTCTATCTTGATTTCAGCAATGGCCATTGATCTATGTAATTTAATGCTCATTACATTAGCCATTGCTGGCATGTGGATTTGCAAGTGTCTAGCTCGTTCAAACTTCCAGATAGTATAAAAAACTTTTGCACAATTTTGAATGTTGTTGAAGTTCGTCGATCCTTAAGGCTTCAGATCTGGTGCTTATTTGTGGACGATACATTGTTTTAGTTCACAGGTTCATGTCAGAAAGGGTATAAGCAAAATTACCAGCCATAAGCACTCACCACCAGTTTATATTCTTGCTTATATGGCTTTTGCCTCTAGGTAGTACAGTTTTCTTATATCTATTTTATGTACTATAAGCACCAAAGTTTCAGCTGATTGGAATTATGAACTAGGTAGGTGATGTTCAAAGTTCATGCATTGACATCATTTTCATAATATGCTTTAGATTATGATAAGCTTATCTAGTTGCTACAATTTTCTAGCCAGATGACCAATTGTTGCTGGATGATTTGCTTTTTGGTGTTGTCTTGCTTTCCTAGAGGATATCATGCCAGTGCTGGTGATTCCGACCCATCATACAGGTTAAATTTTTGCATCTAGTTCGTATACTTATTCTGTTATTTTTACTTCTTCTGTTCTTTATTTTCCTTTATTTCATGAGTAAGGAACATGACCTTTACTCTGTGAGTTCTAGTGTTATAGTGAAATATGCTTTATATATACATCTTCTACTTGATTCTGCTGCTTTTCTGTTGGAGTCACCCACCCCTGACTCCATGTTTCACCTTACCTCTAGGAGGTTTTCTTCACTGCTTACGCTGAAAATAATAACAAAGAATCTTTTATTAGTTATGAATATTCGTCATGTATGGTGAGTTTATAAGTTAATTCCTTGGATAGGGAAACGCAAACATCGTTTTCTCAGTATCTTCCTGCATATAAAAAGTTAGATGTCGAATTCTCATTTCCTAAAACCCAAGCAGTATTACTCTGACAGCTCTCCTGATGAATACAAGCTTTAGATAGGCTGACCTTTTTGTTCCTGTGCATTTTAGAGCTTGTGTGGAACAATGTGTAAAGAATGGGTGTGTTGGGGAGAGATGCTTCTCACAGTGCAAGCCCTCTTCAGATGGTTCTTCCCTTGATGGCCCTTTGTATACGCAAGAGCCTCTTTACTTGAGATGGAAACAGTGGGATTGCCAGAGTGATTGCCATTACCATTGTATGTTTGACAGAGAAAAGGAAAGAGCAGAACTTGGTCTAGAGCCTCTCAAATATCACGGCAAATGGCCCTTTCAACGTATATGTGGTATCCAGGTTTGCTACCTTGTCAGCATTTGCCTAATTATTGCTTACTTGAGGTAAACAGAGTGTCTAATATGGTGTCATTGTTTGTACTCATTTTTGAGCATGCACCTGATGTAGTGACCTGGATTCATTCAGGAGCCTGCTTCTGTGGCCTTTTCAGCTCTGAACCTTGCAATGCATTTCCATGGTTGCCTTTCCTTTTTCACCCTTCTTTACTATAAGTTGCCATTGAAGCCAGATAAGAGGCCATTTTATGATTATGCGGGCCTCTGGTATATCTATGGACTTTTGGCTGTAATAGCATGGTTCTGTAGTGCAGTGTTCCACAGTCGGTAAGTTTATCTCATCTATACTAAAGAAAGATGCAGATGATTCTGTTAGGATATCTTAATCTTCACATACGTTGTCCAATCTGTTGGTGGTCCATCTGCCTCTTTTTACAGCTTATTTGACTACTATAATTCTTCAATGCAGAGATGTGGACTTGACTGAAAAACTAGATTATACATTTGCAGTGGCCTTACTTGGATACTCACTGATTTTGGCAATAATAAGAAGCTTCAGCTTGAGGGGTGGCCCTGCTAGAGTCATGGTTGCTGCTCCGCTTATTGCATTTACAATTACCCACATTTTCTTCCTTAACCTTTACAGGATGGACTATGGTATCATGACTACATCTTTATCTTCAATTTATTATTATTATCTGGTGAGATTGAATGATGTTTACATGAGGGGCATAAGCCATCTCTCTTTTCCACTCTTTCTTAATCATGGGTTCAACCTGCATTCACCTGTGTTTTTACCCTCTAAAAAGTTCAATGCTGGTTCTATCTACTGTCATCATATTCAAGAATAGGTTGGCAGGAATGATAACGAGGTGAAATGTAGTCAAGAATGAGAAAGCGATGAGAAGGAAAAACATTGACTGTTCAGATATGTGCTTTCATGTTATCTTGGCAATTGACATTAGATTACTTTATGGATCTTTCACTTAATGTGCCTGCATGCATGTGAATTCAGTTAATTGTATGTTCTGCACTTTCTGAGTTTGTTCCATCTGACCATCAGAGTTTATTATGATTCAAAATCTTGGCAATATCTCATTGGTAACAATATTAAATATGTAAGTTCATACATAGGAGCCCGTGTGAAATGTTATTACTTGATATGTCAAAATTGGGTATAGGACGAACAAAAAGAAGTAAAAAGGTGTGACGACTGAGATTCTGGTGACCTTGGAAATTTCGTGCCCTTCATCTATGTTGAGCAGAATCCCTTCCATTCTTTCTGAAATACAAGCATTATCTTGAATGTTAAGATGTTTTCTTACTTATGTTTATCCTGTGTTGCTGAGTATACTTTTCCAGATGAAGTTTTTTTAAATATTTATCATTTTTTACCCTTTTATTAAGTCTAATTAGATATTGAAGATGTTCCAAAAGAATTCAACTTGAAAAGAATAAACACAATAAAAATAAAGAAATCTTGCCCTAGTGGGATAATCAAGAAATGGTTTGTGTGAGAAATGATGCACAAAATTTGAGATATCACTTTCGCCCTGTCTGGCAAGTTATTTTTTACATGAACACTGTTTAGTTTTGCTACTTGTGACCTTCTAAAATTTCTACAGGATGGAATATGAAAGTGTGTGTTATTATGGGCATCGCTCAACTTCTCACATGGTCAATCTGGGCTGGTGTCACTCGTCATCCTTCTCGATGGAAGTTGTGGACTGTGGTTGTTGGAGGTGGTCTTGCAATGCTTCTAGAGATCTTTGACTTCCCTCCTTATCAAGGACTCGTGGATGCACATGCTCTTTGGCATGCTTCAACTGTCCCTCTCACATACATTTGGTGGAGCTTTATCAAGGATGATGCTGAGTACAGAACATCCAGCCTCTCGAGGAAGGTACAATAGCATGTTGTAGTCCAAAGCAAGAATCCAAATGACTGCATAGCCTCTTTTTGGGAGCATTTCTTTGCCCATGTCAGTCTGTAGGAACTTAAGTCAGTGAAGGTTTCAATGAGAGGAAAGGTGCTTGATCTGACTGTAGCTTGTCACATGCCCATATATAACTTCTTTGTTTGACTTTTCTTTTATGTTTTGCTAGTTTGCATAAATATACGAACTCACCTTCTGTAACCTCAGTATATGATTGACAATTTATTGGCTTGTGCCGATAGTATATATCTTGGGAAGTTTGCGAGAATTTTGTTGTTTGATTAGAGGTAAGAAATGGCACCAATTTCAAGGCTACATTTTTGCTCATGGTTATGATTTGCGCTAAGAATCTTTGTTTGGGCATGATTACTACTGTTAGAATCCTATGTTTCTAGTGGCCACCCCTGCAAATATCTCCAGACTGATCTCGATTGCTCACAAAGACACTATATGTGGGGTTACAAGGAAAAGCTTGAGAAGTTAGTTGATGCCGTTATCTTTATATTTCTGTCCTAGACTTCTTTAGTTCTCAAACTTCTGTTCATGATCCAACTTCCAATCTGTGGTTTTTCTTTCTTTTCCCCACTTTTCTAGATTTTGACTTCAAGAACAGGATCACAATTCGGAGGGCAATTACTTGAGTTTATATAAACGTTCTTCTACTCTGCACTAGTTGAATATTGGTTTAATTTACTGTACATGGAAATTTGAAGAAAACGGCATTACTGCAGGGAACAAGCTCATTTACAAAAGGAAGCAGAAGAGGTTTTCCTATATACTTATTCTGACAGATCCTGCAGCAAAACAGGACTAAAACAGAAGGGACGCGAGCTCTAAAATATCCTGGTAAAAAACTCAGAAGCTGCTTTTCAGCTAGCCACCACTCTATTAGTTCCCCTGTAGCAAAACACTAGGTTGACATTGTCGAACTTAGTCAAGGTCGGCTAGCACTCCTCCAACACTGTTTCATTGCCCGGTGAGGCACTACCTGCCTGCTATGATGATAAAACAGGTAGGTTGGGGTTAGATTCAATTATGAGATCTTATACTATGCAAGAACTGACCAAAGTAACCCTTCGGTAATAGCCCCTAGTTCTTCAAAATTACTAACAGTAGTGCCCATGTTAATGGAGAAAACTGAAAGTCAGAGTTATATCTTATTAGTCCTGTTATTTCCTGAGCTACCCCATTGAGGAATGAGCCTTCCACGTTAAGCTTACACCAGTTTTTTCAAAGGAAGGGGGGACTGGGGTGAAGTTCAGTTTCAAAATCTTGAAAATTATGGGTTCTGCATATTGACGCAGCAGTGTATCAATAGTTCTCCACTCCACGCATTCCAGTTTAACTAGGGTAGTCCATATGAACCACATAAGATATGTCAACTGGTACTGTAAGTTGTGATCGTCTTCTGAGTTTATATGAAGTACAAGAAAGTTCCCATTTCTGGTATAAGTACTGTGGCAAACATGCATAAGCAGGCTACTCGTTGATGAAGATGATACATTTCTTCATTGTCCAGTCTGCAGAGACAGCATCCAAGAAAAGGGATACGGTTCCTGCCCCGTAAAACGGCTGGAACTCTTGTGACTGTTAGTTTTAGGAAAATAAGTGAGTTATGGTTTATTTATATGCAATATCTCTGTATTTTATAAAATTACATATCACTCTTGACAACCACAAAACATGCATAGTTTGTGTAAATGTCACATTTCTGGTGGGCATATGTGTTTTTTTTTCTTTTTTTTTTTTTTCTTTTCAGCATAGGTGGTTTGTATAAATGACGTTAATATTTCTGATGGTTGTATTTGTAATTTTTTCAAAAATAAAGATGATTTATGTAAATAAATCAGAGGCTCACAGTTGAGGCAACTGTCCAAGATATACACTTCTTTCTCCCTCTTGCGTTATTGACTGTGGGGTTATGAATTCTGTCTCATCAGTCGTAGGATGTATTGATTTTCTTGTTTCCTGTCAATCTTGGCATGCTTGGCTCGGGGGAAGAAGATGGTTGGCAGAAGGTGCCCTTGCATATGCCAACCTAAAATCCCAACAAAATCGATTTTTTAAGTTCTTTCCAAATTATACAAATGAGCTGATATTGAATCCCTACAGTAAATTGCATAGAGTTTTTTTTAATAAAAAATAGGCTCTCAACCTACGAAGCAAACAAGTCACTAGCCTAATCTAATTTGAGTTATTTAGCCTAGTACCCCGGAGTAAACGGGTTAGTTGAGAGTTTATCTTAAAGCGATGAGCCAAAAAGATACAATCAAACACAACCATAATAATAATCAGAGTTATAATCATAATAACATCAAAATAAAATAGAAATATAAAAGGACCAGAACAAAATCAAAGAGACTCAGGGAGCCAGATCAAGGGGAGGAAGCACACAGCTTCATCGCCAACAACCCACCACCGGTTGCACCAAGAATTGCAACCACAAAGGCTTAAGTCACAAAAAGCCACATTTCAAAATCGATTTTCTTCGTAGATGGCTCATGCTTTCTTTAGTTCAAGAGGAGCTAATTTATATTGAAAAAAATGTAGAAGAAAGAGGTTGATTTTGGGCGGTGGAGATATTTTCAATTGGAAATCATAAAAAAACAACAAATAAGAGAGAAGAGAGAGAGACTGCCACGGCAGTAGACATGAAGAAGAGAGAGAGTGAGTGCAGCAAAATGAGAGATGGTGAGGTTTTTTGGGAGCTTTTTAATAGGATTGGGTCGGGTCATGAGTTGGTGGGCTGGGTTGAGTTTTGGGCCATCAAGTGGTGAGTTGGGCCTACCAATAAAAATTAGTCTTGGGTCAAAAAATTTATTAAGGTTCTTAAGGAACATTCCAATGATTTAGAGTTCAATATTTTATTATAAAAATATTGGATTTAAAATATATCAAGAGCATATAGGAATAGGTGCACATACAACTGTAGAAATGCGCATTTTTACTCCGCATGCCATGAGTCTTGAACACTTTTATTGATAATACCTTGTAGTAATACGATACCTTTGTTCCAAAAAAATAACAACAATAAACTCACTTTCTCCATAGGAATATTTGTTGTACCTTATATATCAATATTTTAAATGTTAACCCTTTTTGAATCTATAAAGGTAGATAATCTTAATGATAAAATATTTAAAAAATAATTTCAAAAGAAAAATAATGATAAATTGAAAAAAAGTATATAAAATAATATCAATTTCAGATATACAAAAGATGCTTCCTTTAAATAATCGGATTCCATTATCTGTTGTAGATCGTATTTTCTACTTCCTTCAACATATGCACGACAAATGTGTAAAATCTTTTCGAATTTAAATACGTGATGTCATTTTATACAAATGATGTGTGTATCTTAGATGGAGTAGGAGATAGAATACGCTTTGCAACAGAAAATCCAATCTATCAATGAAGGTTTAGTTTATTGGTGAAATTGGACCCTTATAACTTTAAGGTCGTGGGTTCAAATTCCACTAATATATGGAGATTACTCTATTTTAATAGTAGTTGTTGATCAGATTGTTTTAGTGGTCGATTGTTGTAATATATGTATATTTGATGTTAACAATTGTAATTAATTTATTTAATTATCGCTTTTCACCTAAAAAAAAGAAAAAGAAAATTCAATCCCATTTATAATTAGTAGATACAAACAAAGGGGGTTTCTGTGAAATTCTCAAATGTATGGGTGCATTTGGCAAATAGTACATATTTCGGGCACGTGATTGCAAATGTTCTCCTATATTAGGGTTGGGGGACGCTTAACAGACGCCTCTCACTCTATATCCCTACTGGTGCGCTTGTCCCGGACGGCCGCCTCTGCATTTTCTTCTCTCTACTCTGTCGTGGACTCGTGCGTACTCTCTCTCTATCTCTCTCTATATATATGATATATGTTTTTCTGCATTCCATCGCTTGATTCTCGACTTGTTAACATAAATTGCAAGGGATGTTTGAAATTAAGTGGATTTTGGATGTACTTGACTGCATAGTTCAGCGTTTTTCTTTGATCTGGTTCTGTCACATGCCTGAAACAAATTTGACCAATTTATTCATGATTGTTGGTGGATTTGGTGTTTGCCTTTTTGTTATGAAATAAATTCTATATACATTTTATACTTTACTTTTGCTGGTGCGTGAATTTCTGATCATATGTTATATTTCACCCAGAATGTGTTTTAGTCAGCGTGTAGTCGAATAGGATGCTCCTTTGGATTTATTGAGTAGGCATCTGCTGTCCACTGCTTATTGCTACAAGTTCGTTACTGGCTGGTTGATGAAGTAATATGAATTACGTTAGTCTTGGTTTCCTATGATGAATAATAGGAAAATCTTTCCTGAACACATGACCGGATTTGTCAATCTCGGACTTCTGGAGATTGATATGATAGTTCATTCATTATGACGCGTACGAAATTGTTGAATCTCTGGTATCCATAAGTTCGTACTTTTGTTTATGACCATTGTGTATGCTGGTGGGTAAACATTCACCTGATCTCTCTTTACCATAGCATCATGCAAAAGTTGCGCATTGAGTTGAAATTTTGTGCATTGTTTCAGGCAATTACGTCTTTTTAAGTGTTACCAAAATCCTAACGTTGATATCCTATTCGTATGAATAATTATCTTGATAATTTTCTCATGTCGTCAATTTCAGGTAATTTCTCGAGGAAAACTTCCTGTGCTAGGGAAATATTTAGAGACTAGTAAAGATGGTAAGCATACAGTTTCACTTTGGGGTTGATATGTGCGTTAGGAGTCTTTATTGGGGTTTAACATGAGTATTTAATAATGATTGCAGGTGAAGTTCACAGCAGATGAGCTACGCAAGATTATGGACTACAAGCATAATATCCGTAATATGTCTGTTATTGCCCATGTTGATCATGGTGAGGAGCTGTATTCGATATGATGCTTGTACACAATTCATATGTTGTTCATCTTTGTTCTTGAACAAATTGTCAGGCTTGACTTCATAGTTTGAAGCATGAATCATTCTTATTTATAATGTTCTGCAGGGAAGTCCACTCTTACAGATAGTCTTGTTGCCGCTGCTGGAATTATTGCCCAAGAAGTTGCTGGTGATGTTAGAATGACTGATACCCGAGCTGATGAAGCTGAACGTGGTATCACTATTAAGTCCACAGGTATCTCATTGTACTATGAAATGAGTGATGATGCTCTGAAGAACTACAAGGGAGAGCGACAGGGCAACGAGTACCTCATCAATCTTATTGATTCTCCTGGGCATGTTGATTTCTCTTCTGAAGTCACGGCTGCTCTTCGTATTACTGATGGTGCTCTTGTTGTGGTGGACTGTGTCGAGGGCGTGTGTGTCCAAACCGAAACTGTCCTCAGACAGGCTCTCGGAGAAAGAATTCGGCCAGTCCTGACAGTTAACAAGATGGATAGATGCTTCCTCGAGCTCCAAGTGGATGGGGAGGAGGCTTACCAAACATTCCAGAGGGTCATTGAGAATGCAAATGTCATTATGGCCACATATGAGGACCCCTTACTTGGGGATGTTCAGGTATACCCAGAGAAAGGTACAGTTGCTTTCTCTGCTGGTTTGCATGGCTGGGCTTTTACTCTGACAAACTTTGCAAAGATGTATGCCTCCAAGTTTGGTGTTGATGAGGCCAAGATGATGGAAAGGCTCTGGGGAGAGAATTTCTTTGATCCTGCCACTAAGAAGTGGACTAGCAAGAATACTGGCTCTCCTACGTGCAAACGTGGTTTTGTTCAGTTCTGTTACGAACCTATCAAGCAGATCATCAACACATGTATGAATGATCAGAAGGACAAGTTATGGCCGATGTTACAGAAGCTTGGGGTCACAATGAAGTCTGAGGAGAAAGACTTGATGGGAAAAGCATTGATGAAGCGTGTCATGCAAACCTGGCTTCCTGCTAGTAGTGCTCTCTTGGAAATGATGATATTCCATCTTCCTTCACCGGCTACTGCTCAAAAGTACCGTGTGGAGAACTTGTATGAGGGGCCCCTTGATGATGCTTATGCTAATGCTATCAGGAACTGTGATCCTGAAGGACCACTTATGCTGTATGTGTCTAAGATGATTCCTGCCTCTGATAAGGGTAGGTTCTTTGCTTTTGGTCGTGTATTTTCTGGAAAGGTTTCAACTGGTTTGAAGGTCAGAATCATGGGTCCTAACTATGTCCCGGGAGAAAAAAAGGACTTATATGTCAAGAGCGTCCAAAGAACTGTTATTTGGATGGGCAAGAAGCAGGAAACTGTTGAAGATGTACCTTGTGGGAACACAGTTGCGATGGTTGGGCTCGATCAATTTATCACCAAAAATGCAACCCTGACCAATGAGAAGGAAGTGGATGCTCATCCAATTAGAGCAATGAAGTTCTCAGTCTCACCTGTAGTTCGAGTTGCGGTGCAGTGCAAGGTTGCATCTGACCTGCCAAAGCTTGTTGAAGGTTTGAAGCGTTTGGCCAAGTCTGATCCTATGGTTGTCTGTACTATTGAGGAATCTGGGGAGCATATTGTTGCTGGTGCTGGAGAACTGCACCTTGAGATCTGCTTGAAGGACTTGCAGGAAGATTTTATGGGGGGTGCTGAAATTATAAAATCTGATCCAGTGGTGTCTTTCCGTGAGACAGTTCTTGAGAGGTCATGTCGTACGGTTATGAGCAAATCACCTAACAAGCACAATCGTTTGTACATGGAAGCCAGACCCATGGAAGAGGGACTTGCTGAGGCCATCGATGATGGGCGCATTGGCCCAAGGGATGATCCCAAGGTTCGTTCAAAGATCTTATCTGAGGAGTTTGGTTGGGACAAGGAGCTTGCTAAGAAAATTTGGTGCTTTGGTCCAGAAACCACCGGTCCAAACATGGTGGTTGATATGTGTAAGGGAGTGCAATACTTGAATGAAATCAAGGATTCTGTTGTTGCTGGTTTCCAGTGGGCTTCAAAGGAAGGACCATTGGCCGAAGAAAACATGAGAGGCATTTGCTTTGAGGTCTGTGATGTTGTTCTTCATGCTGATGCCATTCACAGAGGCGGTGGTCAAGTTATTCCAACTGCTAGGAGGGTCGTCTATGCCTCCCAGCTTACTGCAAAGCCACGTCTCTTGGAACCTGTTTACCTGGTGGAAATCCAAGCCCCAGAGCAAGCTCTTGGTGGAATTTACAGTGTGCTGAACCAGAAACGAGGACATGTGTTTGAAGAAATGCAGAGGCCTGGTACACCTCTTTACAACATCAAGGCATACCTTCCTGTTATCGAATCATTTGGTTTCTCGAGTACCTTGAGAGCTGCAACATCTGGTCAAGCGTTCCCTCAGTGCGTGTTTGATCACTGGGATATGATGTCCTCCGATCCACTAGAATCAGGATCTCAGGCTGCTACTCTAGTAGCTGAGATTCGAAAGAGGAAAGGTTTGAAGGAGCAGATCACACCACTCTCTGAATATGAGGATAAGCTGTGAGTTTGTTTTTGTTAGATAAAAAGGGTTGCTTCACCCACTACACTTGTGCGCTATCTGACTGTTTCTTCATCTTTAATTTGATCTGTATTTCAATTTTGAATGTACTATGAATTTTGCTGTTGAGTCGCATTAAACTGTTGCAAGAGCAAGGAAATATTCCGTTTTTAGTTTCCTTTCTTTTTGCACTGGCCTTTTCAAATTTCATAAGCTATCGTGTTATTTTGCGTAAATATCGTATTTTCATTCTTTTCTCTTTTTTAAATTGCTAAATATTGCAATTTACCTGAAATATTATAAATAAGTAAATTATATTTTTATAGTAATTTATTCTCTATACTTTTTTAAATAAAATAATTTATTTCCTCATTTAAGGTAGAGGTGTAAACTAGTCAAGATCAATCATTTTTTATGAGCTCAAGCTCGAATTTCTTTTTAGGCCATATAACGACTCGATGAGCTCTTATGGTTCGAGTTCAAGTTCGAACCATATATAATGAGCTTGAGAGCCAAATTTTCTACAAACTTAATACAATTTTATTACAATAAATAAAATAATATTAAATAGTATTATATTAATGATAAAAAAAGATTTAAGGAGGTGGTACAATATTTTAATTTATTGGTATAAATATAATAAGCTACTAATTAATTTAATAGTAATATAATTAGTAAAAGTATAGAAAAATTACTAAAATACTTGCACATAATTTTGTATAGTTATTAGTATGAATAAAAGACTTAAACATAAGTTATTTTTTAAAAGAGGTTGATCTCATTATACATAAAAAAGATAATTAGAAGATGAATTTTTTAAAAATAAAAATAGTGATTGATGTCATTATAAATATATAATAAAATAATAATAATAATAATTAAAAATTTTCAGACATTATTATTATTATTATTATTACCATCTCTAGATTAATTCATGATAATTATCAACTTTTGACATAAATTTATAAATAATAAAATAAGTTGCATACTATATATCTTAGTGTAAATATACATTTCACAAATAGATATAAAAATTATAAGTTAATTGTTACGACTTGTTAGTTTAAAAAAGTATAAGAGATTACAAATATTGAAAGATAACATAAAATTTATACGAGTCATATTAAATAAGTATCTACAAAATATATTAATATTGGCTAATTGTTGATTTTAAGCTTGTTTTTCTATAGAGATTAAATATGTAAATAAAAGTACCTTAATCTATTTTTATCTAAAATTAAGATATATGATATTAATTACAATTATAATATATGATTAATTTTAAATATAAAATTGATATAATATTAAATATGGAATTAAATATATAAAAATTTTAAAAATAAAAAATTATAAAAAAATAAGAAAAAAAAGGCTCGCGGCTTATATATTGTATGTATATATATATATATATATGTAGTTCAAAATGATTTATAAAAGTGGAATTATAATTATGAAAGATGGTCCTTGTTCACCTTAGTTATAGTGTTGCATGTAAGTATATGATTTGTGAATCATCATATCATTGAAAAAGAAAAGTTGCATAATGGAAAAAAATTAAACTAACCTGAGCTAATACTAATTTTGAATTACTTTTATGATTTCTTAACTCCATATTAAACTTAGAATATTGAGAGAAAATTTGACGAATGTGTTGCCAACCTTGTCTCTTACATATGTTAGAATTTTTCAGCATGGACAATAACTTGTGCAATAAGGCAACTATTTGGTTCATGTTGCATAATTTGGTGTTGTTTATGTGAGAATGAGATTATGTGTTCGTCCTAAAGCCCTCGTTTAAAAGGTTAATAATGTAGGTAATTGTCTCACTGATAACAAACAATGAGTTTGAGCGGTTTATATGCTCTAAGACCTTTTCTTAGCGAAGTGTGACAAAACTATGAGGTTCATACGAGCACAGATTGAACAATATCTCGTGCAACAAAATGCCATTAGAATTGTAAGGCGCCTTAAGAAATGTCAATATAATTTATTCTTTACAAAATGAACTTATATGTGTATAATTTTAAAATAAAAAAAATAAATAAAAATCAGAAAATTGAGAAATTAGAATGTCTTGGGGAGCATCCACTCCAACAAGGAAACCATTTTTCAATCAATTAACCAAATCATACTCTTTAAATACTCCACATATTCTAATCCTCTTACCATTGACAAAAATCAAGTTCGTGTACTCCTATAACATTCATAGGCCTATCCTATTTCACTAGGAAACAAACTCCCCATCATCATCACCTCTCTCAAATATATATATATATATACACACACATCAGATTGATCATCGCAATACACGCAAAAACAGCAGAAAATTCCCTCTCCGGATCATCAGCAGCCATGGATCATCAACTTGACCCCTGTCTTCGATTGCAAGAGCTTGGTATTGAGCATCACGGAGAAGAAGAAATCGCGGAGAAATCATCGTCATGGGATAATCTGGTGGAGGAAATAAAAGGAATCATCGGGTACGAGTTCAGAAACCCTAGTTTGCTGCGACAAGCGTTTACCCATTACTCGTACTTGGACCAGGACAAGACCTCGACGGCGTCGTACGAGAGGCTGGAGTACATGGGGGATGCGGTGCTCGGATTCTTCATGGCGAAGGAGCATTTCGCGATGTACCCGGATTTGGCGCCGGGGCAGCTCACGAAGCTCCGAGCCGCAAACGTTGACAACGAGAAGCTGGCGCGCGTGGCGATGAAGTACCGGTTGCACACGTTTCTACGTCACAAGAAGCCTCTTCTTGGTGGACAAGTAATTAGAATAATTTTCTGTCTCTCTTCTTTCTCTCTCTACTGAGTGATGTGATGGGTGATGTTTGAATGAACAGATAAAAGAGTTTGAAGAGGCGATTGTGGAATATCCAGTGCATTCTTCAGGACTAGTTGATGCACCAAAAACCCTTGCAGATATTGTTGAATCATTGGTGGGAGCGGTTTATGTTGACTCTAACTCCATGGACACAACTTGCAAGGTTTCTTTCTCAAAATTAAATTCTACCTTATCTACTCTTTTCTTGAATGAATTCTTGCTTTCACATTCTCATTAAGAATGTATATATCATGCCCCACGTTTTATGAATCTCATGTTAAAATTTTTATTTATATAAATAAAAAAAGATGCATAGACATATGAAGTATTCGTATCCATCAATTGTATGAGCAACCTAATTAATATTAGAAAATTTTTAACATGTAAATGTATTGATTTCTTATAATTTAAAAATTAGCTCCTAATTTATGAAATAAAAAAATATTATTTGTCCCGAAATATCAATGGTATAAGCTTAGAATATAATTAAGAGCATATTTTCATATATTTGATTGATTTCATCATTGCCTGAGAAGAGGACCGCTCAAGTGTGCATTTTTGAACTGCGCTTTTGAGTCTTCCTACGTTCGTCAAGACTTTGGTAATGAATATTAACTATGATTTTTTGTATGAATTAGATAATTATATGAATGCGTGTAGACTAGCTCAGTCATATGTGACTTGGGGTGCACATGCTTAGGATTTTTATTTGGTATATACATATACATACTACAAGGTTACGATGTATTTGGATTAGCAATTGAGCACGTTCAATGGGTGTAGAATTTTTAAAATGCTATATTTAAATATTTTGATCATAATTATATATTCATAAATATTTTTAAATTTCTATACTAATTATTATCTTACATTTCATAGTAACTAGTAATTTGTGGCGTGCCTTATGTGTGTGCAATTTTTATAAATACCATTTAAAATAAAATATTTATTAAGTAATAAATTATATATAAATAATAAGTTAATATCAAAATTTTAAAATGATAGTGATAAAAAAAAAGATGAAAGAAAAAAAAAAAACAATAGAGATGGGAAGTTAGATGGAAATTTTAAAATAATAAATTAAACATAAAAAACATGTATAAAAAGAAAAGAAAGACGCTAAAGAGGTGCTCTTCTGTAACACATAGTATAGATAGTGTAGGGTAGTTATTGTATGTGTGAATTGAAAAGGGTAGTTTCTCACAAAGCAACAGTGTATTCGTTGATTCAGATTATCCGGAATTTGCTACAGCCTATGATCACTCCATCAACTCTCCACACACATCCAGTCACAATGCTTTACGAGATATGCCACAAGAACAAAGTGAAACTCGAAAGTAGAGACTTGTGGAAAGAAACAGGGGAGATTGAATTTATTGTGGACGACGAATTTGTGGGACGAGCAAAGTACAGAGCCAAGAGGGTGGTTGCTAACAACAGGGCGGCGAATGAAGCATACCACAAGATTTTAAGAAAGTTGAGGCTGCAAACTACCAGAGATGATCATCACTAATCTTAAACTTATAAGTCTCTAACCCTCTTCTCAGTTCATCTACCAGGAAGAACCCAATGTTGTATGTGCAAAAGTGAGATAATTTATGCTGGGTTGGGAGAAAATGTGTTCTTCTAGTGGCAATTCTTTTCCTCCAACTTCCTCTATTCTTTGGGATTGTCTGCCAAATTATGAGTCTATAAACTAAGAATTTGAAGTCTCGAGTGTTTCTGGTTCGGCGTTTGATTTGAATCCTAGTGTTCTGAGCATCAAGTTCATAACACGGAATCTTGGTACATAAATCAACATTTGCAACTTATGACAAAGCAATACATTGATAGAGTCTCCTAATGCATCGGTTACATAATGTGATGCAAGAGAATATGTGAACTTACAGGCAAGTGAATCCCAGTTTACCTAATTTAAGATGGTTTATAAAAAGCCTAAAGAGCTCTGTGGAGCTGTTACTGGGCATTGTAAATACATAAGGGATTGTTTCTTATTTACACAAGACCTACACATATGCTGCTACTTAGTACACACGCTCCATTGATGTGTAGTCATTAGATAATTCACTGCGGAGTAACATGCGCTGCAGTCACAGTTGAGACCATTGACGCCACCCCACACACATTATGGCCCCTGCAAATCTTGTAGTACCCATTCTCTCCCCAGTTTTCTCCCCACGAATTCTTTATGATCCAGTAAGGCTTCTCCTTCAAACGAATAGGAGCATAGCCAGCAGCACCATATCCCACTAGAAGAACACCGTGATCCAAATGTTTCCCACAGATGTACGGGCATGAAACTCCTCCAATGTATGTTTGCATCCAAGCTGCATTGATCCCCACTGGAAGAAGAAGAAAACAAGATCAGATTTTAGATCAACCAAATTTTCAGTTTTATTATGGCCCAAGAAAAAAGAAAATGCGGGGGCTGAAGGAAATCCTTCTTATGAAATCAGTACCTGCAAGAGGGCCATACTTAACCAGATTCGCAGCAATTTGGTCTTCGTCTATGGAAACAACACTGAAGTTTGATACTGATGCAGCAATTTTGCTTTTGTCGAATTTGCAGACACCATTAGTTCCAGTATAAGGATAATCTTTCTCTTTCTGAACTCCACCAACCTTGAGTGCGTATTCAAAGGCGTTGTTCATGAGTCCGCCATCACACCCTGCGTCGCAGGAACCATATTCCTCTGGATCGCACTGGCAAAGGCAGAAGCATTACATCATGAAAACACGGCCATAATTGACTGCTCTTTCAGTGAAAATGGCGAACGTAGGCACAGACTAATAATACGTTATGGTGCATCACCAATAGACATTGCCATTGGAATCTGCGCAATGAAACGTTTACTCTTTCGTGTTCATTTATTCTGAAACATAAAAACTATTTTTCTTCTCCACACATTATATAGGTGGAACTTGGAACTGCTAACAGTAAGGATATGCTATGGGCACACTAGTTATAGCACCAAAAGAGTTCCCAGTACTCCGACTTGCCAAACCACAGGAATATCGATATATGCCATAATAAATAACAATGTGCAACCTAAGATATAGTTCTTTAGGTTCCAGACAAGATGTGATGATTATTCTTCTCCCTCATTTACCTTATTGTTAGAGCCATTCACACTGACACGGATAAAGAAAGTAATCTCTATAAAAGACATTATAGGGTATAAGAAAATGACATCTCAGCAGACGTTTATTGCTGCATCAGATAAAAACTACCATGGTGAAAACAATGTCAAAAGGGATAGAACCACTATAGGAAAACAGAAAACTTCCGATTTTCAAGTACTTGTAACCTATTCAAAGGACTAAAGCAGTGGAAAAGTCACTAATCTAGGCTAACATGGGAAAATTCTTGCCCGGACCAGATTTGGCCAAACCAAACCAGTCACCGAGTGAGTAAGTGTATCAAACTTGCTATTGCTACGTGTTGGTCACTTTTTCGAAACTGTATGCCAATCACACGCTAATGTCGTGGTAAAGTGTATTACACTTGCCATATAATTGGTTTAGATTTAGCCAAGTCAGGTCCGGGATAGAATTTCATGGCTAACATGAATATAGCAACCAAGTAAACCTAACGGGATCACAAGTATAAGAAACTAAACCAAATGTGGTTATCAGTGGTTAGCTAACAGAAGCATTAAATAGTGAAAATACTACTAACACATACCATGGTGTGAAAACTTAAAGACCTCTAGTAGCATTCTAAAGAATTCTTCTATGGATGAGTTTCCTCAATTGCACATTAACAAGCCATCAAAATTACCTTCTAATTTAAAATACTGTACTAAAATTAAAAAAATCCAAACCTCATGATCACAGTCCACAAGCTGCTGCTCGCTGAGGCTCACAAGCTCCCCAGTCGCCAGATAGTGTGCTCCTTCCAGCGATCCAGTTGTACTAAACGACCAGCACGACCCACAAGATCCCTGTCACAACACCACAGACAAGAAAGGGAAAATCACCGATCAAAATCGAAAGCAATGAAAGATATTACTCTCTCTCTTTCGATTTAGTACAAATATTCTCCATATCAACTCCACATAAAAAGAGAAAATAGTTAAGCAAACCTGATCTTTAACGGCAGTAACGGCTCCGTGATCTCGCCAGTCAAAGTCCGTCGGTAGATTGTTCGTCGGCAGATCCGGTGCCTTGTGCGCATCCACCGGAAGCTTCAGCCGCCTCTTGTGGAGCCCCAAGTAGCTCTTTTCGAACTCGTCGGGGGTCAAGTCTGAGAATCTGGTGACGCCATGGACGGCGGAGGGGTCCAGTAGCTGGTTGCGCTTCGCCCGGCGCAGATTAGACTTGAACACCGAGAACCTGTAATCGTGCTCCTCCTGCGTGTCGTACGTCTTCCCATACTTGGCTTTGAACAGCGAGAAATGGTGCTCGGCGTGCAACAGCTGATCGACGGCCTCAACACTGTCCGATACGACCTGACGGATCAAAGGATCGTCGGATACTTGCTCTATGAAGCTCTCGGTGGAGGCGAGAGCAGAGGATAGGAGAGTCAACGAGAGAAAGAGTAAAGAGAAAGAAGCCATTGAAGAGGAGAGTGAGGGAGAGATATTTTCGTCTGGTGAGGGAGTTTGTTTATATTGGCTGGGGAGGGATGGCATGAGCTATTAGGATAAGGACACGTGGCACTCTACTATGGTGGGTTCCGGCTGCTGCCAGAATACAATGATGATGATACTGGGGCCAGGGGAGTTGGAAGGTTAAATAAGTAATTTTAAGGTTTGGAAAATTATTGTTTTGAGTTAGGTATCATATATAATATCCCTTTTAAAATTATCAATTTTCTTTCAATAAACTAAAAATGATATAAAGAATGCAAAGCTATACTACTATTTCTATCCTAAATTCAAGATTTCATTTGTTAAATTAATTTATCCTCAAAGTTATCTGATCCAGATTAATATTAGTAGTGACTCAATAATTTTGAATCAGATGAGGTTCGATGTCAATGGAGATGGCGTCCTTGAATTGATAATTGGTTGATCTACAACAAAATCATTACATTTGTTGAGGCAACTCATAGCAAAATATTTTTGATACTTTAGTTAGAGTTTACTTAAGATTATAACGGGATAATAAAATTAAATTTCAAAGCATTGTACACTTTGCAAAACGAGTCAACAAGTATTTACAGATGATCAATTATTAAAAATTATAAAGAGCCATGTATCCTCCCAAGAGCCCTAGAATGGTGTAAGTATCAATGATTCTTATTCTAGTTTGATCGAGTTGAATAGGATCGAATCAATTACGAAATACACACATCTTTATCTTATATACTAATTTCCATTTGACCCCATTGCATTTTTATTATAGAAATAGTGATGTGATAAATGTTAGACCACTAACTATAAAGATAATAATCTAGTAAAATATATATAAAATTTATATTTCTTTTAATTCCACCATACAAATAAGGGTGAATTACAACAATTTTTGAAATTTGGTATAATACCTCTCTGTTATTTGAAAATGACCAACACTCCATAATTTTAATGACCGTAGAAAAATAATCCAATCTGTTAGTTTTCGTTAGGTTTTCATTTATTTGTTTTAATGATGAATTGATCAAAATATCGTAGTGAATTATGAATTATAATTTTATTTTTTTTAAAAGAATTTTAGAGTTCTTTAGGAACTAAGTGGATAAATTTTTATAATTTTTTAAATTTTTCATCCACATCATCTTATTTTTCTTATAATTTTTTATTGTTTTATGAAAAAAAAAATCGATTGTTTAATTTTTATTTTCCATGTTAGAGTTAATCAACCAAGAGGACAATGTCAATTATGCCCTTCTATGGATTAACTAATGTCATGACTCTACAAAGTTCAAAAGCTTCAACCTCAAGATGTTTAAGGTCCATATTTGGACAGCACCAACCACTTTCTGACTATTTAAATTTTGGTAATTTTATATGTAGAAGCAATTTGAATAAATATCTTGAATGACACTTCACCAATGACGTCTTCCTTTGATTTCCAATCCACACTTGTAAATATATTAAGTGAAGCGTGTAAGCTAGAGTCCTCGAAAACGACGGTATCTTAAAATATTAAGAATAACTGAATTTTATGAGATTTGTTATACTTATAAATAATTTTTTATTATTTAAAAATAATAAATATTTTTTCTGAAATTAACAATGACGGTCTTACAAATACTCATTCGTAATAGCTCATTATGAGGGATGTTTGTTAGATGGTTGATAATTAGAGAGAGATGTTTGTTAATGTTTTAAATAATAAAAAAGTGTTTGTAATTATGATAAAATGTTTGTAATTATGATAAAATTTAAAGAGAGTCCGTTGCAATATATCCAAATATTAATGTAATAAGTAATTAATGGATGTTCACATCCAATCGCAATGTTGAGCAATTTTTTCGGGAAGTTTTTAAAATGGCTGAAAGTTCATTTCCGTGTATTTTTATTATTTTTCAACTATTTATGAAAATACATAGCAAAATAAATCATTGTGTATTTCGATGCATCTTTTAACATTTCCAAATTTCGAATTAGTTTGTGAGAATTGAGTTGATTTTGTGATGCCGTTTATATGTGTTTGAATGATTTATAAATTTTAAGGCTTCATTGATTAAATGTATTTTCAAAATAAAACGATGATGTTTGTATAGAATTAGAACATGCAATATTTTATACAATAGATGATTGACCATATCTCATATTCACATACCTCATCATTTAGTGCTAACGTGGGCTAATTAGCTTATAGCTTGAACTGAGCATAATATGCTTGGCCCAAAGAGCCAACTCAGATCAGGCCCAAGGGGGTTGAGCTCGAGTCCAAGAGAATCCCTAAATGTTGAGAATCAATGATATGTTGCGTAATTTCATACGAATACCATGTATTGTCCGTACATAAACTCCTTGTTTATGAAAATTTCAGGTACCTAACCACCTTATTTAATGTCTTTCAGTTTCTTGGTTTTTACCTTTGACCCAACCTTTTTTAACTTGAGAATCAAAATGCACACATTGGAGTCTAGCTTATACTTCCGTATTTTATGTAGATCTCCAACTTATTTTCTTCAAAATAACTTAACTGTGGTATAATTATAAAAGTATGAATGACAACCGAACACATTAAGCAGTGTATGTGAAAGGGGACCATGCATCTATCCTAAGCCTTTTGTTTGGGAGGCTAGTGATGCTATCATATGTCCTACGTAATCTGCAAATAAGAAGTTAAAAAATATATAAGTTCCAATGTCATCTCCCTTGAGAGTCGCATCTTCAAAAATCGATGGATGTGATTTATTTGGGCTACATAGATAATTGGGCCCCTAAAGCATCTGGATAGCCCAACTAGGAAATTACTTTGGGCTAAAAGACCCATAGAGACTTAGAGCAGGAACCACCCGACCCGACCCGAGAAGACCTGGTCCGTTTCAGTCATAACCCATTCTTCTTTTCTTCAGAGTTCAGACCAAACCCCGACGCACCGTCAGAAACAGTAAACACAACCGAACAAACAAAGTGACAGAACAATAGCACTCGTCGAACAAACTAGGTCGTATCCATGGAGGATGACTACGGTAACGATAGCACCACCGTCGACACCGCGAAAGCTGAGCGATCTGTTTGGCTTATGAAGTGCCCTCCGGTTGTCTCAAAGGCGTGGCAGTCCTCCTCCGCTGCAGCCGAGGCACCACCCGTCGCTAAAGTTGTCGTCTCACTTGATCCACTCCGCGCTGAAGACCCGTCAGCGCTCCAAGTAAAACAGCTTTTCTCCTCCCTCTATGTGCGGACGTTAGTGTTGCCGCTTGTTTGTGTTTGTCTTGTGATTTTATGAACTTTTTCTGTTTATAAAAATTGAATTTTGAATTGTTTGATTACTGATAATTGGGTTAATCGATGTGCTTTAGTTTACGATGGAGATGGCTGGGAGTGAGGTGGTGCAGATGCCGAAGAGTTACTCGCTCAACATGTTTAAGGATTTCGTTCCCATGTGTGTTTTCTCCGAGTCAAATCAGGGTGAGCTTTCTTGAATTACCTTTATCTTTATGTGCCTCTATTTAATCCTTTCTTTGTCCCTTTTCTTTAAGTGTAAATTCTCTGAGTAGTGAATTTTCGTTTGCTCTTAACTTCTCATTTTATGAGACTGTGAATAAGCGGTTGGCTTTGTTGAGCCATTACCTTCAAGTTCACCAATGGCACAATTGGTTTAAAGTTTAGGCAGTGTGATTTTGATAACATTCTGTATATGAAATTGTTATGAACAGTGTGAGGGTGTGACCAAGCTGTGGTAGTAAGTGCAGATGTTTTATACAAAATTAGGAGGGATACTTATCTGATTTGAAATTTTCTTCATAGTATGGCTGCACATTAATTTCTTTTGTATCGTTTTGTTGCTGATGCCACGTGGATTTCACCCCTGACTCTGAGCATATGGGTCAAAACGAGATGAACTTATACACCAAATTGCCCCCCTGAACACCGATTTACTTGCTTGCCGAAGGACCTGAAATTGCAACCTTGAGGTGGCTCCCTGTGGAAATACTATGATGCTTATATCACTGAGGGATTACGTCAAAATATTCTGAAGGAGAATTCTAACTCTGTGAACAGTCCTTTGGGGCACATTTATATGTAGCGTCAGCTGTGTCATGAGAGCTCGCCTTTGGTTGGCCAAACAAAGAGAAGAGTATCCTTTTGTTCCTTAACTAAGTTAGATAGAGGAAAAAGTGATCGTTCCTCAGATGATCATATTTATCTGGTTTGGAGGTGTGGGATGTCCTTCGAAGTGTTAACTTTGGTAATTTTAAAGGATTGGGTGTTAGAGCAAGTCTGATATATATGTCATTCTGTTGGAATGTCAATAAGGTTATGGATTTTCACTTATCTCACTTAATCTTGATGCATTTATTTAATTCTCTGATTAAGTAAAGGACAGTTAAAATGATTACATATATAGAAAGGTAAAACTCGGTTGCGAACATTTTATGCTACATAAAGAAAGATGAGCAAAAACATGCTCCCTAATGGCCTTTATTGGTTTTATTAATAATGATTTGGTAGAAGCCAAAATGGTTTTCCAAGAGACACGTTTCCCTTGTGAATTCGCCGATTTGGTGTGTACAACTTGCGCAGACATTAATGCAGTTTTGTTTGTCTTCCTCAGAAGTTAGCTGAATGATAAATATATGCCATCTATTATTTACCATATCATCTACCGTAATTTGATAGTTTACATATTTCAGACTAGCTTTGTTGAGGTAGTTATCTTAATGGCTTTTATCCAGACTGCTACTATTAATAAAGTTTTGTTCCCCTTTTATTCCTTTTCTAGGTGTTTTTGCCTTTCTGGCCAAGTTGAATGGAGGCAAACACCAGTGGTATTTTCTTGAATGATATCTATTTATTATCGAGCTTTCTGTTTTTACAGGAAGAGTAGCAATGGAAGGGAAAGTGGAACACAAATTTGACATGAAGCCCCATCACGCTAACATTGAAGAATACAGAAAAATGTGTCGAGAGAGGACAAATAAATCCATGGTCAAGACAAGACAAATTCAGGTCACGCAGTTACTTTGTTTTTTCTCTTTCCCTTTAATGAATTTCAGTTCTTATCTGATACATTTGTCCTAAAATTCTCTTGTCCATCTTGGTTTCATCTCTCAGGTAATTAACAATGATCGTGGTGTGCACATGAGACCCATGCCTGGTATGATGGGCTTGATTACATCCAATAATAAGGTAACTTGATTTTTCTTTTTCTCATTTTAATTGTACATTTTCGTATTTTTTTCAATGGTCGTCAAATTTCACTTATTTATTTCAAGGGCTATAGACAAATATTAACCTATGGGGTAGAACTGTAAGAATGTCAATCTTTAATCTTTTTGTTTAGATACCGGCCTGAGATCTTCTGTCTCCGCTTTAATGTAGAGACCTAATTGAGGTCTCTTCAGATTGCTGGAAGGTTAGTGGTAGTGTTTGACCTAGTCCAGCACGCTGACATTAAGTTATGTAATGAAGTATGAGAAGAATCATTTTACTGACCAACCTTCAGCTTTGGCTGCCATGCCTTGTGCTTTTATCTTATCATCCAGTGAGGAGCAGTAAACTATAACTTCTGTGACACCTTTGGAATCTGAAATATGGAGTATTGAGATTGCACTCCTGTGTAAGATAAAAACTTTTGGGTTTTGTGGAGAATGGGAAGACGAGGTGTTGCCTGTAAAGATGGTTAACTTAAGGAAACTAATTCATTTTATTTTTCTTATATCGTGGCAATTAAGACTAAAGTCTTCTGTTGTGCATTTTCCTTTAAGAGGAGGTTATTTGAAGCACTTGGAACCAATTACATGAATATACACATTATGTAGGTCATTGTCGCATCTAATTGTTTGAAAAGAGTGCGGATCGTGTCTTTCTTCCAAATTTCCAATTAAAACTATCGTCAGCAATGCATTGTTGTTGCCATATGTTCATTAATGTCTATATATTTCACAAATTCCTATGAAGTCATCCTTGATTATTTGGTTTTAATAACGGTACTATAAGTTTCAAACTAAATGAGCTTGTGCAGGATAAGAAGAAAGCAGCTCCGGTGAAAGGTTCTGACGTGAAAAGAACTAGAAGAGACCGTGGGGAGCTGGAAGATATTATGTTTAAACTTTTTGAAAGGCAACCTAATTGGGCGCTGAAGCAGCTGGTTCAAGAGACTGATCAACCTGCTGTATGTCTTTGCTTATCATTTTATTTCGTAAAAAGGCAATGAACTATATATGCTATGGATATTCTGATTGGTGGTTTTGTTCCTAGATTCTGTTCAAATCTGGGCTATTGTACAAAGAAACACATTTTTTGAAAAGGATCGAGCAAAGCTCACAGTGTCATTTATTAGAAAAGCTCTTCGTAGGACATGCCTGTTGACAATTTTACTTCATTTTCTATATTTTTGTTGGGACCCATGCATCTAATATTTTGTATCCCTTTTTGCAGCAATTTTTGAAAGAGATTTTGAATGAGCTCTGTGTATACAATAAAAGGGGAACAAACCAAGGTACATATGAGCTCAAACCAGAGTACAAGAAATCTGTTGAGGATACAGGTGCTGAATAATGATTCCATATCCTTTCCTGTATATTAAATAGCAACTGAAGAGTAATAAGGAGAACTGGTTTTAATATTGTATGTATGTCCTTGGAGACATGGCAATGTTCAGGGTTATTATCCTTATCAATGTGATTCGTAGGAAGTTTATAGTTACATACCCTAGATTATATCTGTTCTGGATCAGATTTGCGTAACATTTACTTGATATAATACTAAGCAGAGAGAAGTTATTGGCAAGTTGTGTGTGACTGCTGTTTTTCTTTTCTTTATCTTCTTTCCATCTTTATTAATATACTGTTGAATGTTGCTAGTGTTCAACCCATGTAGATTCCTATATAGTCACATTGAGAAAGTCATGATTTTGAATAACTCGTATTCTACCTAATATTGTCTTCTTCCATGAATGTTTAGCCAGTACGTGCGCATTACTCAAAATGCCAAGTAACAAGATAGAATATACAGCCAGCTTAATCAAATATGCTTGATCTGGAATGTTAATATTTAAGGTACAACATAGCTTAATCAGCTCCATCAGTTGTGTAAAATACTTGAGTATTTGAAAAATAGTAGAATTTTTATGAACCTCCAAATAGTTGTAATTGTGCTTGAGCTCTAGTCAACAAAAAAAAAAATGTCATATTAGCATCCACAAATCGACTGAGCACTCAAAGTAAAAAGAGAGGTAAAAGAGCACCAGTTGCAAGTAGATCTTAAGACTTCCATGAACACCACTGAACCAATAACTTGTATAGAAACCAAGGATCGGTAGTGAATATGTACGATTTTGTATTAAACTGCCAGTAACATCAACATATTTGCATCTCATTACTATAGAAATGAATTGTATACTGCCGCAACCCCTGCCAGCCATGCACAAATTCATTTCTATGCACCACATTAGGACCAAAAAAGGAAAGGCACTAGAACCCATAGCCACTGTTAGGAATTTTGTTTATTGAAATAAAAGAAATCTATAATTGGAAACCTGTGTTTCATGAATTTTCTCCCTTAGTATGGAGTTTGTTTTGTCTAGTTTCTAGTTTTAAATCTATCTATGCTTTGCTTGTTTCCTGGGGAATGGTACTGTTGATTTATATTCTTGTATTGGTTTTTGCTTTTCAGTCAGTCTAACCTGTTCTTGCAATTTGGGTGTTGAAACTGAATTTGTTGGCAATTGTATTGTTTTGTCTTTCAAATGGGGGTACAGAGTCCCCATAAGTATTGAGTCCAGTTGTGGGTATTTGAGCCTTAATTGATGGACAATTATCTCATGCACCATGATTTCATGAACTACATGCATGTAAGTATATCTGGTTAGATTGAACGTAGGATTGTATAATTGTATGATAAAAAATGTGGATACTAGTTCTTTCTCATGTGTGATTATTTTGTTATACAAAACATTTTCTTTTGAGGATTTTGGGGGCTTAGGGTTGAGAACACACCCTTCTTCTATGCATTTCTGCAGAAGCATGGTTGAACTCTGATATCATTATGTTGGAACTCCAGGCCTTTGTCCATTTGTTTACTAATGCATAACACTATTGGGAATTTGGCACGGAATCTCAATCTAAGAGAGAATTCCTGAATTCTGTTAAACCTGATGGTGCAGTGGTGGCATCATATAAATGAACTTATCTTCGACCATGACTATGTTGGACAATGTCTATTCTGTATACAGAGTTATTTATCTTCTAGTCTTGTGTAACATAATTTGGTAGGAAACCAAGGTTATTGTGCTCCCTAGTTGTCATAGACCATGCATGCCTGATGTGTGCCATCTGGAATCGATGGGTGCGGAGAAGTTTCTTTGTGCGGCATTTTGTGATAACCATTAGAGTGACAAAATTACCTCCTATTCAAACAATCATGATGCCATTAAGAGTCATTTTCATGTTAGTGCGGTTTTCATGTCAAGCTGAGAATTTTGTTTCCTTGATTACTTCCAGTATACTTACCTGGAGCAGCTCCATTATGTTCGATATTTATTTTGAAGTCTATCAATACTCCTATATGATTTGCCAGCATATAACTATTGTTAGGCGGTCTCATCATGACGAATTTCGTTGTCGGAAAGAAAATCTAGAACAGAATTTGGACCATAGAGACTTCACTAGTGTACAATATGTTCATGAATATCCATGTTGAGAATGCAGTAATCTGTGAGCATACAGCTACTGGGAAGTTGCTACCTGAATCTGTAAAGGTGGTGTTTTAGAGGTGAACAAATTACTCATGGAATCTAAACGTAGTTCTGTCGAATACTATTGGTTGTAGGTAAGTTGCTAGCTAGGTTTTGTGGTAATGCATGTCATTTATTCAAAACATGTCTCTTCAGCATGAAGCTGGGAAGATAGTGCCTGGAAAGAGCTCTTCTTGCATGCAAACGGCCATGAACGTGTCGCCCACTGACTCAAAGAGTGTCGGGTGCATGCGGGTCAGGATGAGGATGAATGAAAATGACCAACTAGGAATCTTCTCTGTCCCCTTTGGAAGATTTTTATAGCATCTTCTCTCTGGAGCCATTGGCATTGGGGTAGTAGTAGGATCGACTTGACTGGAACTTTATTCGGTAATGGTGGCGCCCGGGCTGCCACCCGTGGGACCTGTTTTTTCCTCTATGGTGCGTTCTAAAAGGACTGCTAATGGAGACTTTGTCACTCCCATGAACGTGGATGTAAAAAATAGGCAACAAATAAAAGAAGAGAGAGACAGAGAGGGTTTTGTCAAGATTTTGTTGATGGGTTTAAGATGGTCCTACACGCAATTCGCTGCTCGAAAGAATCTTGTTTTTAGGTAGTGCATGATCATGATTATGGTTCTATTAATTTCTTCTTCTGTCATTCTTGTACGCTTAGTCGGACGCACTTGTTCCTTTTCTTCCTCTGGTGGCCCTTCTTTTGGCTGATTTTTTGGTTGATGAATCTTTGGTTATGATCGACTACATTTTCTTTTGTTCAATTGAAGATTGTTCCTTTTATTTCAACCATGGATCAAAAAGAAAGTGTGAAGTTATGAAAATTGACTCAATCTTTCATCAGCTCTCTCATGATGTAATAATCACGAACGTTAATTACTACCGGCACGTAGTTTAGTGCAAAATTTGCTAGTTTTTCTGAGGAATTCATGAGTTTAAACTTACTGAAGATATAGAATTTGATGCCCCATGTGAGTGCATTTGGCCAAATCGTAATCTATTTACCTAACAAATATCTCTCTTTTGAAGATTAAAAATTATTTTACCTCTCTCAATATTTAAAAAAAGTGTAAAACACCCTCTTCACGAGAGTGGTGTTGTGTAGACGCGAATTTTCTTCTCAGTTTTGTTTTTAGTTATTTTGCAATCGTTAGATCTTATTTAATATAAATTGTTGGTGCAAGTTTTTATTTTCAGTTCACTGTCCAGATCAAATGTTACTTAAATCTATGACTAATATATTAAAACAAGATTTAATGGTTTATGACTAATATATTAAAACAAGATTCAATGGTTTATGACTAGCGGCATAACAGTAAGTTTATAGCTAAAAGTTAAGCGAAATTGAACAAGTGCATAAAGGGCGCATTTTTCACATTTTACAGAAATGGATGTAAATTGGTGTTTCTTGGAGTTGTTTTCTTATTTTCTGTATCACATAGTAAATTACAATTTTTCTAAGTGTATTATGAACTGACAATGTTAGTGTAGATTGAGTTTAATTTCTAACATATTAATGGCTTGTAGCGCCCAATTATAACGAGTTCAACTCGATTCAGTGTGCAATTTGCAAAAGATAACAAGGCGGCTAATCTTCTTGAGAAGAAGAGTGTTTGGTTTTGTACTCATGACAACAATAAATTATGGTTTTTGCGAAAAATAAGATGAGTTTTAGGAAAATTCTTAATCAAATCAATCATAGAACGAATGTGATTGATAACTTTCTCTAACCTATAGACCAATTATACCATAAATGTGTCGCACTTACCATATTATTGGTTCAGATACAATTAAACTCTAATTGGATTGGAATTTCCGTTGGAGCCGCATCAAGTAAAGCATAGTGGGTGGTATATGTGAATGCATTTTTGTGTGCAATTGCATGACATAAAGTTCTCCAGAGCCGATTTTCACAGACCAAAAAAGAGAAGAGAAAGTGGGGAAAAAAAAAAAAAAAAGAGACCAGTGCTATGCTTTACTTGATTTCTGGTACAGTGTGTTTGGAGTGGGTGGAATCACTTTATTTGCCAAAAGTTCCAAACAAAAGCAATAAAGAATGGTGTTTGCATTTATCTTCTTAGTAGGTTTATGCCGGAAAACGGACAGATCGCATGAAGTCAAACATACGATCCCAAAAAGAGGGCTCTCTTACAGGAAACTCGCTCGAAATCCATAATTTTCATGATGTCGATGTGAAGTAGGAAAGTATCGTTATTTGCGAGGTTAATGGCTTTTGCCCTAACCCTATGTGTGTATATGTGGGCTAATGGGTTTTTCAGCTGTCTTGTTTTCATATGATTAGTGAAGACTTTGTGACAAGAGGAAATGTATGTAGGTAAAATTGTGCAAGAATGTGGAGGTTGTCATGGGCAGGAGTGGACTACTTCATAGGTTGTTGCAGTTTGTTTGGTAGCACTTTGGAAGGATTGGAAAAAGTGAGTGGGTTGTTAGATTTTGAAGGGCTATTTTGAAGTATATGGAAGAAAACTTGTTTGAACCTGGTTTAATTTATATGAAGTCCCAAAATTCGAGATCTTGAGTTTGAATTTTTTCGAGTGTTGTGTTTAGGGTTTAAGTTATTATTTTGATTTTATCATAAGAAGTGATACAACTATTTATATGAACGTCGAAGATAGACGAGTCGTTATCTTATAGACGATCGATCTGTTAGGATAATTGAAAATAGATCCCACTCTGACTGCCTAATCTTATTAACTAGCCGCTTTCTCAGAGTTTAGCCACTAGGTTATCAAATTCATATGTAGAGATCGATAAGAAAAGCATGAAGTGGACCTAATTATAACTCTCGAATGTCAAATTAAGGTTGATATAGGCCCGTCGATGAGTAGGGCAAGACCCTACCCACGCCCAGACTCAAAGAAACCCCAAAAAAATCATTCTATATCCAAGCTATACTCAATCTATTAAACCCAACTCAATACCATGGGTCTCAAGACCTGACCAAGACCCAATTTTGGGGTAAGGTTAGATCCAGACTCAAACTTAAATTTTTTTGCAAATCATAATAATTAAATTAATTTTTTTTTATTTTTTCATATTTTATTAATAAATTTAAAATTATTGAGATCAATTCACAAGTTACTCTTTTTTGATAGAATTTTTTAAGTATTATAGTGATTTATAAAATAATCTTAGGAAAATACAAATCTACATATTTAATAGCAATCGATTTTAATATTATAAAAATTTAAAATTTAATTTGATCACGTCAAGTCTTCAAACAAATAATATTGCCTATTAAAATATTGAAAAATATATCCAACAAGATAATATAGTTATATCATTAATTATTTATTATTTAAAATATGTACATGCTTAAAGACTTACATGATATATAATGCTATGATGTCTTAAATTTTTTAGATTTGTTCACTTGAATATAGATTAGGAGTGTTCAATTCGATTAACTAAATCGAACTAAATGTTTGGTTAGCTAAAATTTCAGTACGTCACGAATTAATTTGGTTCGGTAAAAATCAAACTTATTTAAGTTCGATTTGGCTTTTGTATCGAATTAACCAAAGAAGTTTTAAAATTCAATATTCGGTTTGGTTCACTAACTGGCATAAAAAATTAAATCAAATTGAAATCTGAAAAAAAATAACCAAAATCGAGCCGAATTTTCAATTTAGTGGATTTTTGGTTAACCAAACCAAAATCTAAAAACAATAATCAAATCGAGTCGAACTCTTGATTTAGTTGATTTTCGGTTTGTTAATCGGAAATTGCACGTCCTAGTAGATTGATCGAGAAATAAAAATCTAACTGAATTGAAAAAAAAAAATAGACATAATTTTTTTGGTCCATATTTTTCGTGTCCAAATTAAGTACATTGACCCATGGGTTTTTATGGGAGAGATTCAACCTAAACCTAATTTATATTTTTTTTAATGAGTTTGGATTTAGGTTTGGGTTTAACAATATTAATTAGGTTCGAGTATGAACTTTTGAATTATGTTATGAATTTGAGTAGAGTTTTATCCTATCCATTGATACCCCTAAATTGACAGAAATGATCAAGTTGTATGGTGTGTTATGGACCATTCACCCGTCATGATCAACATTCATGAAGATGAAGTGCATTGTCAGGTCATATTCGGATTGATTGAAAAAAAGAAATACGCAAATTTTAAAGTAATTTAAACGTTCAACGTTTTGTCGTTTTAAAGAATCTAAAGGTCACCCCCACATCAAATGATCGATATACCCAAGATTTGGCTTCATTGTATTTTTTGTCTTTTAATTATGCTTATTTGATATTTTAGTTTTTTTTATTGCTAAGATTACAAAATAGTTGTATATATTTTTAATTTTTGTGAAGTCAGGACATATTTGTCAGAAAAATTTTAAATTAGCCGAATGTCGGCTTTAACCAACATGTGCAAGACATATGAGACTTTCTGACTGATTTTAAATTTTTTGATTAAATATGTTCTAAATTCAGAAAAATTGAAAATATGCAGAACTATTTTGCAATTCTAACAATTTAAAAGATGAAAAATAACAAATAAACATAATTAGAAGACGAAAAATGTAATTAAGCCTTCCTTGCATTCGAAAACTTTGATGTATACTAATTGTGATAAAACCAAACAAGTATTAATTGTGCCATATACCACCAACAAGTGTGGGTCAATAAAAAGTCGAAACTTGTTGCATAAATAATATGAGTCTGAATTCTTGTCAAGTTGTTTAGAAAAAGCAAAAATCATAATTTAGTCCAATAAGCATAGAAGGATCTCGATGGTTCTGCAATTATTTTATTTTATTTTTTTATAATTTTGGACAATTTTGGTAAAAAAACTTATATAAATCAACTGAAAAAGTGCATGTTTTGTGCACGTAATATGTTAATTTGAGAATTTTCAATCAGAATTATCCTTAAATTGTCAATTTTTTTAATTATGGGACCAAATTACTGAAATTAATTTAAAAAATAATAAAAATTATGAATCGAATTTTCCCTTTAGTAAAGCTACATGTACATATTACATAGAAAAGTAATACAAAAAGAAGAAATCATGTAACATCTAATAATTGAACTTATATTGTACTAATTTCAATGTTTTATTAACAAAAATTAAAATCAAGAAAATAGAAAATAAATTGTTGCAAGGCAAATACAGTCACATGAATTGGGTTATAAAAATAAAGAATTGTTATACGGTGGTGTGCATGTCGGGGTGGTGTTGATTCACATGATCTGCCTTCTGTGAAATGGTAAGGAATGTCCGAATATTGCAACTGCAAACAGACGTGATTTTCAGTCTGCTTAGCAACTGCCTCCATTGACCTGTCTTGTGGAGGGGAACACTGCCAGGCCCCCCCTCCCCTTTACTATTTGCCACCTCCAAAATTGAGTGTCCTTATAATGAATGCCATCCTGTCCTAATATACTGGACCAAAAATACAAAATTTAGCCCATCACTCAATTCATTCAAATTCAAAAACTAATTCAATATACTGATAATTTAAATCAACAAGACAAAGAAATAAAAAACAATTATAGAAATGGTTACATACCCGAATTCGTGTGAAATTCAAACTCATAATCTTCTAACTGTGAGGTTTCAACCTTATCAATTAAATAAGACCTCGTTAACATGACAACCCCTTTTGTGCATTAACTATATAGTACCGACTGGTAAGCAACTTTGGTCTCCTTTCGATTGAATTTCAGAAAATGTTAGAAGAATTTGATTGTGTTTGGACCATAAAACCCTGATATTGGAAACGTTGAATCGTGCTTGATTTTGGGTGCTGAATGCTCAAAAGAGACGGTTTACCAAACGTAGCCAATAATATTAAAGACGACCATTCTTCTATCACTCTCAATGATTTGCATGTTTTGGCGATATTGACAAGTACCGTTGTCTCTAGGCAACATTAAGCTAAATCGTAAGCATTTGGCTACAATCTTGCAAGTGTAGCCAAGTAAAATGCAAAACAGTCGCTACTACTTATTGCTTACTGTTTTAACCTTTTCTTGTTTTATTTTTGGTACTACTTCTTGCTGTTTTATATATATGTTCACAAACACCATTTTATGTTAGAAAAATATGTGTTAAGATACCTTTATTGATATGACAAGTGCGTTGGCAGATAATTTATAGAGCAAAATCATAACGGACTTTCTTAAAATTTGTCATAATTAGTTTCAATTACCCCCTAAAATTACAAATACTTTAACATATCCTATTGTAACAGCTAGCTGTAGGGGTATTTGTAACTTTAGAGGGGTGTTTATAATTTTGAAACAATAATAAGGTACTTTTAATTAAGCACAAACTTTCGAAGAATTCCTTGTAATTTATCCTAATTTATAAGCAACTTTATTGTAACTACTCTGCCATGACTGCCCATGATGATTGTTGAAATCGAAACATGCAAATCCTCTGTACCAAAACACATATTCAACTAATATATTCTTTTGCTTTGTTAATACACTCGGAGAAATATATCTGTGTTTTTACTTGGGTCGAATCATCAACCCAAAAAATAATAGTTGATGAAATCTTTTCTACGGGTTTCGAAGCTAACACGTTGCCCCATGTGTTATAGTACAATTGGCCTCCTTGTCTCCATCATGAGTAAGATATGTATTTACTACTATGAGTTCTAACTTTACGAACCCGATCATTTAATAACTCGAATTTAATTTAAGTTTCGAAAAATTTTAGTTGAGGACTACCACCACAAATCTTATATTATTGCAGGCCAACCAATTAGTACTTGTCTAGTTCTAAGTGTACAAGAAGGTCAAAGTTATCTAGTGAATAAAACAAACAAATTCCAACAAAATTGTCATATCATCATCGACCTCCATTAAAATAAAAAACACATCTAAACAAGAAACCAACAATTAAGCCTTTGTTTGTCACCATTATATATGATCAGCACCACCCCATTACCCGATGAAGGGCACAAAACAAATGGTGGTGGTGGTGTGAGGATGGAGGATGATGTCTACTCCTCAACCATGTGCGGGAAATCCATGCATGTCTGGAGAGTCAGCAGCCTGGAAAAAAGGGTTCAAACCTGATATCAAAATCTTGCAAGATTCTAAGCAAGAATCTCCACTACTTTCGAAAATTTCGGGCAAATAATTGATGATGGGCAGAATAAAATTGGGGGAATCTCCAAACAGTGACGGCGACTACTCGTCGAAGCCACTCGGCGTGGTCGTGCCTGCACTTTACATGGTCGACCAACACTGTTTGCAGGGTGACTTAATTGGTACAAATCAAGACATGTTTTTGTTGTGTTCTAAGACTCTGTTGCAAGGAAAATTTTTGTCCAATCAAATTTACTCGAATTAAATCAATTAAAGAATAAGTGTATTATACTTGTTATGTGATTACTCATTTTCTTGAACTATATACTAATCACAAAATAAATGTATTGCACGTGTAATATCATTGATTTCAGGTTTTGCCGAGTTGAGTCTAGACTAAAATTTCTCCTGTTGCAGTGGTTTAGGGTTCGGGTTAATTATTTGTGCAATGGAAAGAAATGTTTCAATTAGATTAGTCTTAAGTTCGAAAATTTTTAATTTAGATCGAGTTTGATTGAAACTAAATTAATTATATAATAAATGTAATACATTTGTTGTGTGATTGGTGTACACTTTCAACAAAATTACCAATCATATGGTAAGCGTAGGAAAAATTACAATTTTAGTCTTGTAACTTAGGATGTATGACATTTGTATTCTGTACAAATTTATTTTTACAATTTAGTCCTGTAACATTATAATTTTGGTATTTTAGTCATTTTTCAACTAATTTGATCGAAAAATTACATGTCATTGTCGCATAACCCAATTAAATTATAATTTTAGTCATGTAAATCAATTCATGCAGGACAAAAAATGTCAACTTTCTTAAGTTACAAGATTAAAAATACCTTCTCGATCCCCCTAAGTTATAGGATTAAAATTGCAATGTAATTAGGTCATGTGCAAGTCACATTATAGTAATAAATTTATTATTTTTATTTAATTATATAATTAATTAAAAAAATACATGTTCATCTCATGTGACCTTTAAAAACTAGAGCTGCTATTACTATGAGCTCGTTTTTTCCAGCATTTTTGTCTGTTAATTTTCTAAAGTGTCATTTGGGTCCAACATATTTTTTAATTTTCACGATTTTACTTCTTTTTACTGGGGTTCACCTTTCTCAATGGAAGTGAACTCCGGCAAAAAAAGAAAAAAAATTAAAATTATAAAACTTAAAAACACATAGGACCAAAATGCTACTATATAAAGTTAAAAAGACGAAAAGACCAATAATCTAAATTATGGGATCAAAAATACATTTGATCCTTATTATATACTGAACTACTTATTATTCAAATATTTGTACAAGAGTTAAAGAACTGATTGAATCAAATATAACTACTATAGCAAATGGACCTTTAAATTCTTGACAGTATATGTTCCTATTTTCATGGTACAGAATATTTCAAGTAGGAAAGTGTAGAAATGTTCCCCTATATCAGCATATGTCCACTGGAAGGCTGATACAAAAGCTGCCCCTTTAACATAATTTTCAAACTATAAAATTCATTTAATTTTTGTTTTTTTTTCCTTTGTTTTATATGAATATCTATATGTGTATATATTTATATATTGAAATGTAATATAAAAATCTATTATTATTTTATTATAGAAAAATTTGAATAGTTTCGATCGACTCTGATCATCATCACAGGCCAGAATATACTCCCAAAACCACGGATCGCTTAGAAACATATTTGCATATTAGCCACCAATATATTTTTACATCGACAACACTAATTACATTTATAATTATCTGACTGGAAGTGATTTGTTCTTACTAGTTGAGTCAACGTGTACTATGTATAAGCGGAGGAGATGGGAATAGTATTTTTCATCTCAGATCTTAGGGTCAGTATATTTTTTGTCTCATTAGTTACAAGATTCTTATTAATGGTCTCATAAGTTACAAAAATTCTCACGTTTAGTTCTTTCATAAGATTCTATTAGTATTTTGATGGAAACTGCCATATGCTAAAAACATGGCCGTTAATAGGATGAAACGTGTACTATACTTAAGATAATAGGAAAGTAAGAATTTTTGTAATTTATGAAATTATTAATAAAAATTTCGTAACTCATAAAATAAAATGTGTATTAATTTTGAAATATAGGACGAAAAATACAATTTTTTCCAACAATTCAATTGCAAGTGTTGGCATGTCATGTGTCTCAGCACATGTGGTGTTGGTTGACAAAATCATGTCTTCTCAAAATGCAATGATTTTTTAAGGAATTATCTTTTAATAAAGAACATTATTAAAGTACAGCAAATATAACTAAATAAGGAAAATGTAATTCCTTTTTTTCTTTAATTTCTTTAGCATGAAAATGTATATAAACTCATTTTTAGTGAATGCTGTTTCAGTGTAGATTTTCATAGAATACAATTCTTACATCATTAAATATGTATTGAAATTCTAGAATTGATGTAATATATAAATAATTTTTAAATTTAAATTAATAAATATATTCAAACGAAATAAAAATATTGCAAACGATTATAAAATAAATTATATCTATATTTATAGAACTCGAACCCACGATTCTTTGATAATGGGCCATATATAAATACATGTGAAGTGCATCAAAAATTTATGTTATATTTTTCAACTCAAAAAATCAAATTTGTCAAACTGCTCATTCAAAAAAAATTATAGCTGATAACTTTTATTCTGAAATTTAATAATTATTATTAAACTAAAATATTGTTGACGTCTTATATAAGAGAAACAATGATTTAAAATTTCATTTTTTCGGTTTTAATATATATCTATAATCTTTTTGTTAACTTAAATACATTTTTAATCCCGCAATTCAGATCATTTAGAATCAGCGTTCTGTATTGACACATAATTATTAATCAATCAACCAATATATCAAGAAATAACAGTTAAAATGATATAAATAATTATAAATCTATATATTAATAATTTAAATTTTTAAATGATACGTAAGGAGATGTCAAATTAATAATAATAATAATAATAATAATCGATAATATTTGGGTTAAGTATTAATGTAGGGTTGCATTTGAAAAAAAATAGTTAATAAAATACTGATATACCCACATAAACTAATAAATTTGCGTATTTAATGAACATAATATTCAAGAAGAAAATTAAAAGAACACCGCTATATACTAAAATTGATTAACTTCTATCAACAATATTTTAATTTAGTCGTGAATACTGAAATTTTATAGATATGTACAAGATGGGTTCAAGCTCGATCGATTAGATCAAACGTGTATGTTTTTAAAAATTTATTATTTTTTATAGTTTAATTTTTAATGATGATCATAGGAACTTTTGATCTTTGAATTTTGAGGTAATGATAAAATTATTGCTCCAATAAAAGAAAAAATAAAAAAAAATGTTTTAACTTTGATATAAGTTGGGGCTAAGTGTGAAATCAATCATGATGAGTGCTATTATTTTCTTTTTACTCTAAAAACTATCAATTGAAATCGTTTCAATTTTGAGCACGCGTTCATGGATTAACACGCTTTTTAGTCGGGAAAATGAATCGACTTTTTCACCCTGTTGGCAGCAGGTGGAATCTTTTTCTTTCTTTTCTCCCCCTTTTCCCTCTGCTACAGAATCCTTGTTATCATTAACGGTACAGGAAAAAAAAAAAAAGGTTAATTTCCACCTTTTAATAAAAATTTTCAATTGCTAAATCTTATGTGTAACTTTTAGAGAAAATTGCATTTTTTGTTTCATAACGTAACACATTAAATTTTATTATTTGTCGGATTCTCGAAAACAATCTCACGACTTTAAAAATTCTTACTTTCAGTCATTTCAGTAATTTCAATTAAGAAACTGACGTAAAAAGAACATGCAAGTCAAGTGGTTGTTATCCTTTATTTTAAAAAGATAACTACCACACAACTTTGCACGTGATTTTTTTTTTTTTGGATTTCCTAATAAAAGTTGGCACGAATTACAAAATTACGTGTCTATTTTCAAAAGTCTTAAGTAATGGGATCGAAACTATACTTAAGTTCTTAACCCACTACAAAAAATAATGTTTTATCATTGCCTATATTTTAATTGCTATGAATTAAAAATTATGATAAATAATTATTAATTATGATTAAACAAAATCGAGACAAAAACTTATATAATTCGTCATGCAAAAATATTTGCCGTGACATCTAGCCATGGCAAAAAAACATTCACCATATCATTTAGCCATCGATATATTTTAATTTTGATGGAATAACATAATTATTATATATATATATATATTGTTTTAAATTCATTGTTGTCATACTATATAACAATGCGTTTTCATCCAAAAAAACTACTTCTTTATTTAAGGATTATAACATATTTTTAAAGTTTTGTCTAATTACTCAAACATCTTATCGACATTCTTGATGTTATAATTATAATTATAAGTATATTTTCTATTCAGTAACAAAATTTTATATAAAAATTATTTTAGATATATTATACTAACAATCCATCAAGATATAAAGATTACTTGTGTAATTAGACTTAAAATTTTAAGGAAGGTAAATGTAATTTTATGGTAATTATAAGGAGATTTGAGTGGGTGTTGGCGTGGGGGTAAGATTCGGTCGTGCAAGAGAAATCAGAAAATAGCTGTCGGGCATGTACTTGGTGTTGGTGTGACCCTAAAAGAGGAAGAAGATAGGCAGATGGCAATCAAGTTCCAACCTGTATTACTCACTCTCCTGTCCCTGTCCGCTTCTCTCTGCCACTGCCCGCGCCCTCACTACATTTTATTTCAAGGATTTCTTCTTTTTTTCTTGTCCCCTACACACAACTATTTCTCCTCAAACAACTTATCATCCTATGTAAAATATATATATCCATATACATTTTCAAATATTACCATTATTGGAGTAGTTTTGTTTGATTTGTAATAAGTTGTTAAATATAAATTTTCATTCAATTCTTTTTGCTAATATCAACAAATTTAGTTAATTTTAGCTAATAAAGAGATCTATTTGTCAGACGGTAATGCGGCTTGCGACTCGATCGGTGCCCCATTGCGCGATGTATTGTCCTCTCTGGCTTCACAAAAACTTCATAAATTTGTCCTGAAAAGGCGCCTCACTAAATTGAGGAGGCATTGGGACTTATTAGTCGCTCAAGCTTCTCATATGCAACTAACGTGGGACATTTGCCTACATCATCAGACAAGGAGCTTGGACAGACTCATGGTTTCGTTCCTCATAGATGGCGCCAAATGATGCGGCTTACGACTTGATCGATGCCCCATTGCGTGAGCTATTGTTAATTTTAATATCGCACAAGTCTAAAAAATTTCTAATCAATATGAGATTCTTGCAAACATCAAATAAAAAACAAACATAAAAAATTATACTAAAATTCGGTGTAACTATCTTTTTTTCATTTTTTTAATTTTTAACCCTCACACTACATGGCATAAATGGTTGTCAGAAAGAAGGAAAGAAATCACTCGACTACTTAAACCAAAGGCTGTAGGTATAAGCGTATAGCCGTATATGTATATATTGTAGTGGGACAGGCATCAACTTTTTTGAAAGATTGTAGAATGATGGCGGTCTGAAATGAGGGAGGACACGATGTCTCTCAAAAGCAGAGAGGAGTGAATGAATATTCGGACATCATCTCATCATGGATTATCATCAGTGGGCTGTTAGTGGACACACTTAGTTTATTATTACCTTAAACACCTATCATTACTTCATGTCCCTCACCAAAATTAAAACTCTATACTTTGCTTAACTCTCAATTAATCAACACTATTCCTCATATGATATTTCCGTCTGTATATAATAAATATTTTTCACACTTTATAATATATTAATTAATAGTTAATTTAATATAAAACTTAAGAGTATTTTTTGGATCACAAAAAATTAATACAGAAATGTCAAAATCTTCACTTTATTTCTACTACACCTCTTTTTTTTATATTAATATACAATATATGATGAATGGATTTTAATTTTGTGTCCGAAACCATCCCATAAATTCAGGAGAAAAGGGAGGTGTATAGCTATTGTTTTATGTTATTAATTATCCTTTTTTCTAAAACTTTTAAAAAAAAGATCGTTTGAATCATTTCGACCCTAAACAACACTAGCTATGAATCACGATATGCCTTCAAAATCATAAGACACACGAATAAGTTCAATCGAAACAAAGAAGCAATAAGCTCCACATTAATAGGACTCAAACCCTCAACTTTTTAATTGTAAAATTTCAATTTTATCAGTCGAGTAAGACCTATTAACAAAAAATAACATGTTTTACCAATTGAATTAACATGCGACACTTGCAACTTATTATGTTCTTGGTGTGTGACATATACTTTGGCATGTAAACCAAACTGTACTTTTGCTTCATTATTATTATTTTTTTTATGTAACTCTAACTTCATGAACCTAAATATTTATACACACACAGACACATATATACATTATAATACAATGTATTCTGAATTCAAAGACAACGTTTGACTGGATACGATGGAGACACGACATGATTGAAGAAACCAAATCGCTTCACGAGCGCTGCGGAGTTAATCAATAAATTTATCTAATAAGATTCTGTAATCTTATGGCCTGTGGAGTTAGACTAACTTGTTATTTGACCATATTTATCCATCTTTTTTGTTTTGCTTCAGCTACAACATCCTCAAAATTATTGGACTGTCCTTGTAAATTCATTAGCAAAAGGGACAAAGTAAGGTAATGAATGTGTAGAAAATTACAATTAAGCCCCTGTGTGTCCAATACCAAAAATTTTATTTTCAAGATAAATTACGAAAATCAATTCATATATATAAGATAAGAGCAAAAATGTCATCATCTAAGTCACCGGATTCAAATTGCATTTTCCCCCAAGTGTTCTACCTACTAACTTGCTTTATTAATTTGAAAAATAATGTGCAACTACTAAGGAACGAAAATTTTATTATCTTTTAATCTCAATCACAAGCATGCTATTTAAATATGATTTATTTCTCGTTTTTATTTCATTTCGATTTAATTCTATTCCTATATACTAATTGCAGTTGATAAATATAAAATAAAAATTAAAAATTACAGGATTAAATTTTGAAAATCAATTCGTGTAAAAACAAAAAATGCCATGCACCAAGTTATGTATGGGACGTGAACAAAAGAAATTCTTTTGACTTGTCTGGCTAATTTTAAATCTTTTCATTTATATTTTAAACTATGTTTTGTAAATATTGATGGATTTTAAATTTTTTTTTATGGAGTAATTGAAAATTATTTATCCAAAACTTTGCCTCAAATCCAAATCCATCAAGTCTATTAGATTTTGGATTTGAAGGAAGGTTTTGAGGAAATAAATTTCAAACGACTCAATATTAAAAAAATTTGAATTTCATTACAATGTCACAAGATGCAGTTCAAAATACAAGTTCAAAGACTTAAAATTCTTTGTAACGTGTAATTAGCCAAACAAGGTGAAAAGATTTGATATCATGAATTTGAAATTAAGAATTTCAAATTGTGTAATTCAGACGCAACCTAAGCTAATTAAGAAATTCTAGCCCGAATCTGACTCGACTGAATCTGAACCAATCATATGATAAGTACAATATATTTTTCGTATGGTTGGTGTACAGTTAAAAAAAATGATCATCATATAGCAAGTGTGCTACACTACTTTATTATTGATTTGGTTCGTCCAAACTTGATCCAAATAAGAATTTTCCGTTAATTAACCACAAAGCACTCAATGGAACTTTAGGGGTCAAATTGATATTTCCTTAGAAAATGGGGCCAGGAAATTATGTAATAAAACAAATAAAAAAAAAAAAGTTCACATCTACCTATACAAATAAAATAAGAGGGAAAGTTACTAGGGTGGGGTTGAGCGTCTGATGGTTGGAAGACGACACATGGTGTCACCCACCTCCCACCCCTCGTGCGCGCTATCTCTCGATGGCGGCTTACCACCACACTCGATTCTGCCCCGCCCCGGCCCCGGCCCCCTTCTCTTCAATTATCATCATTAATAGCATGCCTAACCGCAACATGGCCTAGCAAGAAAGCGCAACACACGCACACCTGTGTGTGTGTATTTTTCTCCTTTTCTTTTTTCTTTTTTCTTTCGGTAGTGCGATTGGGGCAGTCTTGTCAGGGCAACAGGCGAATAGAGGACATGGGGTCACAGAAAGAAGTACTGGGCTGATAGAGAAGAATTGAGGGAGACAGGCAGAAACATTTGAAGGGCTCACGCTTTTACACAAACGTCTCTGAGGGCCTCTTGTGGGGTCACTCTCTCTTGCTTCCGACCTATATTTATATCACGCCTAAACTCTACCCTAAACCCACCGCAACTTCAACTCAATATTCCTCTTCTCTCTACTCACTAGTTACTTTCATTGCATTGGTGTAATGGCGGACGCGGCGGCGGGTGGTGGCTCAGCCCTAGGGAGAAGACTATGTTTTATCCCGGAGAAGTTTCAGCTGCACTTGGCTATGTTAGCCTTGCAGTTTGGTTATGCGGGTTTTCATGTGGTTTCACGTGCTGCCCTTAACATGGGCATCAGCAAGATTGTGTTCCCTGTTTACAGGAACATTCTTGCCTTCCTTCTGCTCTTGCCCTTCGCCTATTTTCTTGAGAAGTACTACGTTAATTAATCAACTCCAAAGTTTAATTACTGTCCTGATTCTTTTCTTGATTTTTCTGTCCAATCTCAAGAAATTAATACTTAGGTTTCTTTGTTTGATAGGAAGGAGAGGCCACCTATTTCTTGGAACTTCGTCATCCAGTTCTTCCTCCTTGCAATTGTGGGGTACGTACCTGAAAATTGTCATGATCATGCCTGAAAATAAGAAGTCTATTTGTTCTGAGAAAACTAATTAATCAAAATAATGTATAAAACGGCAGGATTACTGCAAATCAAGGATTCTACTTGCTGGGATTGGACAACACATCGCCCACTTTTGCTTCCGCAATACAAAATTCGGTGCCGGCCATTACGTTCCTCTTGGCTGCCATACTCAGGCAAGCTATTATAAGCAAGAATCATGCATATTTGCAACTAATTAAACAGAAAGAAACCATCAATTATTCAACTTTTTTCTTAAAGAAGTTAAGTCCCATTCAACGTAAAGTTGAAATGTTTTTTTATGGAATTCCAGGATAGAAAAGGTTAGGCTGGACAGAAAGGACGGAATCTCAAAGGTGGCCGGGACACTCCTCTGCGTGGCGGGTGCATCCGTCATCACACTATACAACGGTCCCGTCATCTACAGCCCGACTCCACGGGTTCAAAGCGTAAGGGCTGCTTCACCGATGCTGCTGGCGCTGGGCGACGCCAAAGGCAAGAACTGGACACTGGGCTGCATATTCTTGATCGGCCACTGCCTGTCGTGGTCCGGCTGGCTCGTGCTGCAGGCCCCGATACTCAAGAAGTACCCGGCTCGCCTCTCCTTCACTTCCTACCAGTGCTTCTTTGGGGTCATACAGTTCTTGGTTATTGCTGCCTTTCTGGAGAGGGATCCTCAGGCATGGCTCGTCCACTCTGGAGGAGAGCTCTTCAGTGTTTTCTACGCTGTAAGTCATCCCTCAACTTATACTTAAAATTTTTTTTTCTCGGAGATTCCAATTGCATGGCTTTGGGGGCAAACGGGTCATTTCATTGTATGGTAGTTGTGTATGTGTGTGTGTTTTGGGTAGGGAAATTACCGATTGAATTTTCTGTTGCAAATTGTGTTTTGTCTTCTAGCGGTACATGTACAAAGATGAATCATATATCCAACAAAAATGTATGTATTAATGGTGCAACTGCATGCAGGGAGTGGTGGCATCAGGGATCGCATTCGCTGTACAGATATGGTGCATTGATAGGGGTGGTCCCGTGTTCGTGGCCGTGTATCAGCCTGTTCAGACTCTCGTTGTCGCCATCATGGCTTCCCTCGCCTTGGGAGAGGAATTCTACTTGGGAGGGTATTTCTTGTACCCCTTCCCTTTCTTCTTTCTCTTTCTACTTAATTCATCTCTCATTATTTTAAAAACAAAAAAAAAAAAATATTGGATAAAATTACTATGAAATTTTTTTTAAACGTGCAAGATGTTGCACATCTGGTAAAACTTGCTAAAATAATTAAAAAAGTGTACATGACTACCTTAATAAGGTGCACTTTTTTAGAAATTTTCTAAACTAATTTTGTTCACAATGTACAGAAAATTCAAAATAAAATATATAAAAAAAAGAATTTATACAGAACAAAAATATCTACAACACCATAATTTCGGTACTAACATTGCAATTTGTCTTGATATGATGATATATAAGATTCATATTTTTATATATTGTTTTGTCCAAAATTGATGTACAGTATCATCGGTGCGGTGCTGATCATAACCGGATTATACTTCGTCCTATGGGGAAAAAGCGAGGAGAGGAAATTTGCACAGAAGGCAGCGATTCAGTCCCCGGCAGAGCAGGTCAGCAGCAGACCAACCCCCCACATCAAGTCATCCATCACTCAGCCACTCCTCTCCCAGTCAACGGAGAATGTTTGACCAGCAAAACCCTAATTTTAACTACAGTTACTTGCTGGTGGAAGGAAAAAAGAAAAAGAGAAGAAGAAATCTTGAAATTCCCTGCAGTTGAACTATGCTATATATCATCACGGCTTTGGAGTGTGCATGTATCACAGCTATTTTTAATTTATTAGCCTTTCCCTTTTCTTTTGCCAGTTCTTGAGTAGCTAGGTGAGTGGCTTGATATTAAGATGAAGAGTGAAAAAAAAAATGAAAAATCGTTGGGGTGGGGTTGAGGGGAACAATGTGATGATTATGATCTTGTGGCATGGGGTCTAAGCATGAATATGCCCCATATGGTTCTTAATTATAATGTTAATTATTATCAATTTTAATGATGCTTGATTAAATTATAAGGAAATCCAATGTCCCAAATGATGCTGTCTTATTTTTATTTATTTTTTTATTTATTAGTGGAGCCCAGATAATTTAATGATAACCGTGTGGAAAAATTACAATTTTAGTACGATAAGTATGATGGACGGAAATTTCAATCATGGACGAATATATATTGACAATTTCGTCATGTAACTTTAAAAAATTTGTACAATGAGAAAAAAAATAACCAAAATTCACTAAAATAATCACGTGCAATTATTCGATCATTTTTGTTTCAAATGTGCTAATTTTTAAAATTATACAACAAATTAACAAATAAATTTGTACAAAACTGAAATTGTCACACTCATATATACTTACAATAGACTAAAATTGTAATTTTTCGATGATGTGTATTATTGTATTGTATCAAGTGGAAACGAAGAATTTGAACAATATATCAACCTCAGACGTAATCTTCTTCTAACAAGGCTATTTTTGTAAAAATAAGTTTAGAAAACTCAGTTAACATAGATGTTAATGTTTGAAAATGGACAAAATGCACGTCGCATCATAGTTGCATTCACGATTTCTAAAAAGGGGAAATGAAAGTGGGAGTTTTGGTCTGAAATCATAACATGGCACTCTTGGCATGTTGTTGATGGCACGTACTCATAATTGGGTCGCCACTCTTAAGGATTTTGCTTCATAATTCTGTCAACAAGCTTGCTTTTACTTTTCTGTATAATATCAATAAGTTCAAGGTATAAAATAACAAAAAGCTTCGTGCCATAACAGAGAAATCAAATCAAATCAACAGACCTTTGGGAACGTGGTCGGGTTGATTGATGATGGACAATGTTGTCCGATCCAAATGCATCTTTCCGTTTGTTAAGGTGGTGGTGTTGTATATAACAATGTGAAACTTAATTCATGAAATGTCAATTTTCTCCTTCTCTCCTTACTTAAACTGAAAAGATTTCAATTAATACGCCGCATAGTGCAAGAAGTCAAGATATATGATAGATTGAAAGTCATGCACAATTTCACTTTTGGTAGAAATTTTTTTAATGATGTTAGGCAAGCGTCAGGCTACGTGCAAGGAGTTTGAATGACTTATAAGATTGGAGTCTTGATATTCATAGTGAGATATCGTATCATAACAAAATTGTGAAACTCATATAAAATCAGAACAAATCATACCTCGCATAATAGAGTACTGATTAAGTCGCAAGCTCACATTATTTGGCGTTGTCTGTGGTAATGAGGTCATATGTTCATCCCAAGCCCTTCGCTTTTTGGCTGATAATATAGACAGATATCCTACATCGATTGTTGACGAGCAGCTTGAATGGTTTGTATATTAGCTCAATGCCTCATTTTTCTAGCAATGTGCCTTTTGAAGACAAATCCGTAAAACCCTATTAGGAGACTTTGTCCTCAACTTGTAGCGTGATATGGGTCATATCCAAATTAATCCAATCTCAATATGATCAACCAATTTAAACATGTTTCATTGGATCCTTTTTACTGGATCCCAACTCTTGCCATCATAAAGAGTAGAAATTTCAATTGGGGAAGTAATAAATCACTCGAAAAAGAGATGCAGCGGAAAGCAGAAAGCATCTCAGTTTCCTGCAGGATTTGCTGCTTTTCTTGAATGATAAAAGAATTGAAGGACAGGTGAGTGGATTATATATATATAGGACAGAAAACCCTTTTTCTTTTTCGACAACAATTGAAATCATGATGCTTAATTAGGTTGTCCGTATGAAATGAGCCCACCACTGAGTTAGAATTAAACTCAAAACACGATTTGTTTAATTGTTTATTAGCATATTGCACGTTGAAATTAATTAACTCAATTAGATTATGGGAAAGTAGGATTAGTAGATCCCGAGATGAAGTGATTTTTTAAGAGTGTATTAATCCAATTAATTGCTTAGTGCTTTCCATTTAATGATGTATACGACAATCCCTTTTTTCTCATTGCTTTTTACCTTTAAAGAGAGTGAGAGAGAGAGGCATTGATGATCACTTTTTTCTTTTTTAATTATTACATTGATGATCACTTCTACCTTTAACTGTCGTTGATTTTCCTATATTGTCTTTCCCCTTTTTCTGGTGAAATTTTCTACCAATTAATGGCATGACCTATTGATAGTGCCCTTTATGAGGTATATGGGATATTTCTATTTTTATAACGAGTAAAATTATTTTTTTAGTCTTATACAATATAGAGCTTAATTATATTGTGAGTGCTTTATGAATTGATAGAGAAAGTGAGTTCACTTCAAAAGAATTTGATGGCATTCTTCTTACGGCTAGATCCAATTTCCTAGTTCATGTGTAAAGAAAAAAGAATTTCATGCTCTTTTTTTCGGAAAGGAGGATTAGGAAAATCCTATTAATTGCAACTTTCTTCAGGCCTCTGAGAAAAGCATGAAAAAGAATCGGCTCGACTGGTATGATCCCTTCGTCTAATAAAGGGGGTGATCTCGTAGTTATTGGTCAGTGAAGATGCGATATTAGGTGCTCCACTTTCTTTTCCCATTAAAATTGAACTTAAACCTGCTCTCGAGAGATAGCTGTTTAGGGATGTATGGATTCTCAAAAAGAGAGGAACCCATGGATTTTTGTGAATCTCATGGCATTCGGAGATTTTTTCTGTTCCAAGATCACCTTAGCAGAATGGTGCAATGGAGTGAAGAAAGGAGATGACGATTGAATTTGAGATGATAGACATAAGCCTTATTCGTTATTATCTCGACAATGAAGTGAATCAATTAGATGATGGGACTTTTATGTCTGGAAAGCATTATGCAACGAAGATCTTGAGAGAGTTCAACATGCATAACTATCAATCGGTCTCTACACCATTAGAATATGGAGTTAAGTTGTGTAGATTTGATGATGCTGAAAAGGTCAATCCAACATTAAGGTACCTAACATGTTCGTGGCCCGATATTCTTTATGGAGTTGGTTTGATGAGTAGTTTCATGTATTTACCGACTTCCACTCATTTGAAAGTATCTAAAAGAATGTGAGATGGTGGACTTGAAACGGTAAGAGGAAATGGGCCTCAAACTTCTTTGTACTCTGCTAAGAAATGGGCTTCATTTATTGTTGAGAACCACTTCACATATCCATCCATCAAGGAAACATTGGAATTTGTCTTTTAAGGCCTCTTTTTATATATCGTTCTGGAATTTAAATGGTATAGATAACTTTAAAATTGTAATCATAATAAATTATAGTGGCAGACTTTAGCAATTAATATCGGACTGATTCAAAACAAAATAAACATTAATCTCGTCCAATCCTAAATGAAATTATATTTCTCAAGGTATTAATTAGGTCGCACACGTGACTTGTCTTAGGTTATTACCATTCTTAATTACATAAGGGGTGTCTCAAATCCTGCATATTTAATTGAATCGAGCTCAAACAAGTGGTAATTGAGTGGAATACGAATCCAGCGCAAGTAATTTGATAATTTTAAGCATATGTGATATTTTCTCACTGATCAATTTTAATTGAAGCCGAGTTTAAAGTTCAACAAATGAGAAGTTTTATTCAAGATATACAAATTAAATTTAATTAATTGAATTGAAATGAACTTTCATGGGTCAATCTTAATTAGATATTGAGTTGTTAATTTATTTTTCAGCTCCATGCATTATCTATATTTATATTCTACTAAAAATATAGATCAAATTTTAGAATCCCGACCAATTTTCCACTCTCCCATTGTTGTCTATGCTAAGTTGTTAATCACTGTCAACAAGACATTGTTGGATTGGTAAGATTGAGGGAGTGTTCGAGTCCCATAAGAATATGCATCTACTTCTATAATAACTTTTTTTTATTTTTTATTTTGATCAAGCATATTTATTAATTTGAATTTTTTAGGCAATGAATCGATCTTTGAATTTAAACTTATAGGTAAAATTTGCTATAATTATAATATTTTTTGTTATTTAAAAATTAAAAATATTTTTCTAATATTAATAATTATCTAATAAATATTCTTTTATGATAGTCCATTGTAATGATATATTTATTGAATAATTATTTATTTTAAAAATATTTTTAGATAATTTTTTAAATAATGAGAAAGTATATATAAGATAAATTTTTCGAGAGCATGTTGTCATTTAATCTAGGGTAAAATACATTTTGACCCACTGAATTGTTCCTAATATAATATTTACCCCTCTGAATTAATAAATGTAACACTTATCCCCTTGATTGGAAAAAATGCCCCTCAAGCCTTAAATAAATGTACTATTCTCAATATATTTTAGTGTTTTGCATATAAAATCATTATCAAATTATTTTTATTTAGTAAGAGAAGAATTTAAATTAAAATTGGAGTATAAATTAATATATATAACCAACAATTAAATATATGCTTTTTAAAAGAAAATATATTGAAAAAATTATTTAATTACTCATTTTATCTAAAAGAATAAATAATTAATAACTTCATTTTATTACCTAATTAATAAAATATTTTCATGATTTTTTTTTGTATATTTTTTGTTCTGATTCATTACATAAATTTGAGTCTATGAAATATAATAAAATCCATGTTATCTAATTCACTAATTATATATTATTTTATTATAATTAAAAAATACTTTTTTATTTAAATTTAAAATGCAAAATTATTAGAATAAATTCTTTAAACTCGATAGATATATAATATATGGACAATATTATCAAAAATTTAATTATAGAAAATCAGCGTTATATTTATTAGTTTGAGGGGTAAATCTTATATCAACAATAGTTTAGGGTCAAAATTGCATTCTACCCTTTATTCTAAAACTATTGTCATACACTGTACACTTGGTTGCTTAAGACAGCCATCTTTGTCATCGTATTAACCATGGAAGTCACAAATGTTAAAGTCTGAGAGGTCCAAGGATTGCGGCAACTCCTGGAAGACACAAATATTCCAACAACGAGACGAATATTCCCCCGCATACTGTTCTTCCAGAGAAAGAGAAACACCCTTTCTGAAAATTCACGAAAAATATCACCTTTCCAAAACCAAAATTGGAAGCCCGTATTAGAGAAAACAATGGGTATCCAGTTTAGTGTTGGTGGATATGCGTATCTGCATGTGGGCTTCATCTTTCTTGGAGTTCTTGGGTTCTGTGAAGCGGGTTTAACCAGTAGTTACGTGAGGAACAATGGGTTGAGTCAAGATATGCCATTGGACAGTGATGTGTTTAAGGAACCTCCTGGCTACAATGCTCCACAGCAGGTAATCTAATCCATTTTCAAGCCTACTTTCTTTTTTTCCTGAATTCTGTGTTTGAGAGTGTTTGTTCAGACAAATCCCTGTTCCTCCCCTGTTTCTTGGTACTTTTATGGGCAATTGTGCAATTCACTGATTATTATACTTCAACAATGGCATCAATTCCGTGGAATTTGGTAAGTCTTAAGAGTAAATGCAACAGCTAATGCAAGCTCGTCTTAATTGTTACCTTTGATCTTTTAGTTTAACCTTACAAAGGATATGGTAATAAGACATGACAAGAATGGATTTCATGGTTGTGAGGGATGAACTGGTTTTGCTTTAGTACTTGAATATCGGGGAAGTTTTAGTTTGAGGCTCTTTGTGCATATTTTATGTGCTAAGAGTTTGATGCAAGCTTGGTTTGAAGGGTCACATAACACAAGGCGATCATGAGGGCAAGGGTGTCATTGTCTCTTGGATTACACCTGATGAGCCAGGCTCGAATTCGGTGCTCTATTGGCCTGCAAATAGCCGAATCAAGAAAACGGCACACGGCGTTGTTGTAAAGTATACGTATTACAATTATACTTCTGGTTACATTCATCACTGCACAATCAAGAATTTGGATGTAAGTCTTTCTGAAAGTGCTGTATTTATATTTTGACTTTTAACAAGCTTGAGCTAGGAGCTTTCAGCTTAATGTATAGAATCATCCCGCGCTATGCGCTAAAATTGCAGTATGATACCAAATACTACTATGAGCTAGGAGCGGGGAATGTGACACGACAGTTTTGGTTCTTAACTCCTCCTCAGCCAGGCCCTGATGTTCCTTATACGTTTGGTCTTATAGGTATGGCTTAGCCACAAGGTAATTTCGTTATGCAATTAATGCAGAAGCTTGTTGCATGGTCAAAGCCAAAAGGAATGGGAGAGAGTGTGGAAGAGAAAGAAATGAGATTGTGGTGATTGACGTAGTCTTAAAATTGTTCAGGACTTTGTCTTTTCGTTGTTCATGAACCTGATTCTTGTGACTTTTACAGTTCCTCGTATGTCAATGACGAGCCTCATTTTGCATAATCCGATGTGTAAAGTATTGTACATCAAGCTGTATAAAAGCGAGCAGGCTTATAGCATATGTTGGAAACATGAAACAAGGGTCCAAAATAAAATGCACCATGAAGTATAAAATCCACTTCTGTTGTGAACCCACTCTCAGTAGCGTAATGAACAGGTGATCTTGGTCAGACTTATGATTCCAACCGAACGCTAACTCATTATGAGCTGAACCCGGTAAAAGGACAGACACTGCTGTTTGTTGGAGACCTCTCCTATGCTGATAGTTACCCTCTCCATGATAATACAAGGTGGGATACATGGGGGAGATTTATAGAGAGAAGTGCCGCCTATCAACCATGGATTTGGACTGCTGGGAATCATGAAATAGACTTTGTTCCTGAGATTGTAAGCTTTCTCTTAAACTGGTTCTAATATGCCGAACTTTCCCTCTTGGCTTCTTATGGATTTATCACAAAGTTGATTTGGTATTGCTAATTTTGAAATGAGATTATGTTAACATCCACAAATGTCGCAAATGTTCAATTATGATGAAAAGGTATTATTGCAGGGTGAAACTAAACCCTTCAAGCCTTACAAACACCGATTTTTCATACCATATAAAGCGTCACAAAGTACGTCTCCTCTTTGGTACTCTATCAAGAGAGCTTCAGCCTACATCATTGTCATCTCTTCTTACTCAGCTTATGGTACGACCTCATGGAGTTTTTTTTTTTTTTTGATATAGTGACTTCATACATTTTATATCAACTTCATGTAAGTAAAACGAATGGCTGCAACATCTTTCATCACCAATTGATTACCACACTATATCTTTTGCAGGGAAGTATACTCCTCAAAATAAGTGGATCGAAAATGAGCTACCTAAAGTGAATCGGACGGAGACACCATGGCTAATTGTACTCATGCACTGTCCAATGTACAGCAGTTACGTTCATCACTACATGGAAGGGGAAACGATGCGAGTGATGTATGAACCTTGGTTTGTCCAGTACAAAGTTGATGTAGTCTTTGCTGGCCATGTTCATGCTTATGAACGATCTGTAAGTAACTCTCCTTTGAACTTTGAAACAATGCACATTTATACTGTTCTGTAATCTGGACCAGCTTAATGTTAATTTGAGCATTTGATTGCTATTGCTATTTGTTCAAGATACTTTTATGGGTCATCTAACACTGCCTTGCTCAACTATGAAGGTAAGAACTTAAAACAACTCTTTCACAAGATTCAACTGATACATTGACGCAGGAACGTATATCCAACATAAGATACAATGTGGTTAACGGATTCTGCACTCCGATCACTGATGACTCTGCTCCAGTTTATATTACTATTGGAGACGGAGGAAATCAAGAAGGCTTAGTCAAAGAGTATGTTAACCTGGATACATTGTTAATAGTTCCGAAATAATATGTTGCTAATTATCTCCCAAAACTTGATTTCTCCTTTCTGGTTTGCTCGTAGGATGACACAGCCACAGCCCGAATATTCGGCTTACCGGGAAGCCAGCTACGGCCACGGCATTTTTGACATCAAGAACAGTACTCATGCCTATTTCGGCTGGCATCGTAACCAAGATGGATTTGCCGTAGAAGCTGACTCTTTATGGTTTGTTAATCGGTACTGGAAGTCCATTGAAGAGACATCTGTAGCTGTAAAATGACAAGTGAAACTGCAGAAATACCCATAGTTTGTTAAATATTGTTGCAACAGCATCTAGACTACCACTGTTTTTGTATTTAAATAAATGAAATCCCATGCGTTGTGAGTTGTGAATTGAGTACCTGTAATTAGGGCCAGCAGGACATGATCTTGTGTGTATAGCAGAGCATAATGTACTGGAATTAAGTTTTGGATTGTAATAATTTGGACAAAAAACTAAATAATTAACAAAGGAAAAGTTTGTAAGTCCAGAAATATATTGTTGTGGTCAAGCAAAATAAGTAGTAAACAAAAAATTAAATCTCTAATGGTAAACTTTATACTGTACTATTTAATTCTGTAGTTTCATTTACAATGACTTAATATTTACAGACTCCATACATCAACATCAACATGTACAAACAGCTCCAATTCGTACTCTACAACACATACAATATAAATATAGGTAGCCAAGGGCCATCCCCCTACCTTAAATACGACGACTTAAATACCTATATTCACACATCCACTAATTTATATTTAGTATATACTTTTTTTAATACGAAAATGTGATTTTAGCGTCAATATGATATATATAAGACACATAAAAATACTTGAAAACGACGTATATACTGTACGTCACAAGTATCTTACGTGTCCCCTTGCATGCATGATTTATTCATAATACGTACAGTATAATTCATTATACTTGACATGCGATTGACGTTAAAATCTCAGTTTAAAAGGGCTTAATAGAACCAGGTGAAAGGCACACCATTGCTATCTTTCCCACAGTCCAAATTACTGGCAAAAACGGCTGGCTCATGGACAATCTGGAATGAAGTATCTTTTGCTGCCTCGGCCCACAGGTAGGAGTCATCAACCTCCGGCAGGCTCACATTCAAATTCTTCAAAATCCCACTAGAACTCACGTATTCACCACCCCCCTGATACCCATTTACAGGCGAAATTTCATCGGCCAGAAAACTGTCAAAGATCGGCAGATTAGAACTCGGACAGTATTCTTGGTTCTCCATTTTACAGGCTTCAACTGAAGCCTGAGCCTGTACCTGACCCTGAGGTTTTTCTTCATACAAGTGGGGCAAGTTGACCTTGGCGTCAGGGCCGTAGAGTTTACGGGCGGCGGTGTCGTATGCTACGGCAGCATCGTAGGAGGTGTCGAAGGTGCCGAGCCAGACTCGGGAGCCTCGATTGGGCTCGCGTATCTCGGCTACCCATTTGCCCCAGGTGCGCTGCCGCACACCCTTATACGTGCAGGCGGCGTTCTCCGGGCCGCCTTTCCCCCTCATGCAGCCTTTCCTCGAGCTCGCCTGAGCAGGCTTCCTCACCCTTTTCTCCTCTCCCATATCCGCCATGGATTTAAACATTATTATGAATCAGGCCTGCTAAATTTACACTCAAAAGAGGTATATTTTATGATAAGCAAGCTAAGAAAGTGTGTTTTGATATGAAAATTAGGCAATGAGTGGAATTCGGTATTTATAGATAAAGAAACAGGGAAGGGTCTAACACGTGTCTCCGGGTGGGGAGTGGCCATTGATACCTGGCAAGAGAAACTGGTTTTATTTTGTCTGTGTTTTCTTGCAATGTAGATACAATGTACAGTGTGGGTAAGCACGAATTTGTACATAAGCTCAGGTGGCAAGAAACGGGGGGAGGAAGACTACAGCTCAGAAAGCTACCTGCTTTTGTTGGCGAGGAAGAACAATCAGGATATATATATAATATATCACATATTAACACACTCATGTGCGTGCATTTTAGCAGCCTGACATCAGGGAGAACGTCATTGTGGGCTCTGGGTGGATAAGTTTTCAGCGTGAAGTTTTCTAGTGCTCCTTAGCCACTTTAGTGCAGAGGGTTCCCAAGAATTAGCACCTTAATTTCAGTAATATCGCTGAGGTTTTATGTGCAGTAGTAAAAGACAGCTCTGTAGTACGTTCGGTTTGCCTGTCTCTTGTGGGATGTGGTCTGAACTCAAAGTTAGTTGAATATAATACTAAAATTCATTGAATTGTGGGTGACATCAGTTCGGGAAAATGTTTCGAAGCCCCAAGAGATAGCGATGTAATAACTCATGGGTGAAATAAAGTCAAAAGAAGAGAGGGATGAGAGACAGAGTGTTAGCGGTTTCTACAAACCTCAGGGATTTTTTTATGGGAAGAAAGGGTAACTTGGTCCTTATGAGACCGGGCTGACCAAATTAGATTTTTTATTATAAACTTTATTCCATCTTCTATTATGTTGCATGTGTGCGTTGAACGAAATAGGAAATGTAATATAATTTACATCAGAAGATCCACTCCGCCGGCAAAATATGAGCTAATGTTGTCCGAATTGTCCAAACTCCGGGTTTTAGATGTATAGATTATAACCCTGATTTCATAGCTAAAACCTGGTTTACAGGTCCAGAGTTATTCTTCCCAGAGCCTCCTGTCAAAGATTACCAGAAAATCTTTGATGATTTCATAATTAAGCCATAAGCATGCCCGTGTATGTGTGTGTCCAGTTATTAAAAACTATGGTCTTGTTTATGTTTGGCCAGCACAGATATAGATTGCACTTGGTGGAAAACTGTGCTAATGTAATAGAATATATGAAGGCAGCTTGGAACTCTTCCTGAGAGGATATTTATCATTCATTCCCAAATATTCTGCCACGATCGCCTAATTCAGACTATGATTGTGTTTCTGGAATTTTACAGCAACCTGAATGAACTGAAAAAGAACAAAAATACAAGGAAAATATCACTTGATTCATTACTAACAAAGGCACTCTGTGTATTTCGGCTTCCTAGTGTCTGTACATCAAGGCTGATTCCTGGCATCACCTATTGACCAAGGCCCAGAGAAGCCGTGTTCCAGGTTTTTGTAGTTGCGATCAGACGCCAGAGTTGCAGCATTGGTGTGACCAAAATTGAGCTTTTTGAAATCTTGGTTGTCAGGCCGACAACTGCATGTGCACGTGACGAACGGCTGTGGCAGCCTGGCTGAACTTGGATATAATTCGTCATGGTTTTGCGAGAATTTCCTGTGATCCAATAACGTCCTGGCAACTGCGCAAGGCTGCTCTTATCTCCTTCAACATTTCATTGATCCTTATACCTTTCCTGCAAACAAGGACACAGCAATGCTCTCAGATGGTGCAGAGAGAAGAAACTGCTATCTCCATAATTAAAGCATGATAAACAAAGCGATTCATATGCAGGTAAGAAACAGTCGGAGAAACAGAAATCTCTTAGCAGATGCAAGGATGTTGACATATTCAACAAAACAATCTAGGAATTAAATTATCAAAAAGAAAGAAGACAAGTTATATTCACACAAGATATGCAAAAACCGAAGTTCACGAAGCACAAACAACAAATAGGCGGCTGGACTGCCAACATCACACTAGAAATATCAGGTTAAAACAGAATCACCAGACACAACTAATAAACAATGGAAAAATAGAAATTGTCCAACAAACTTACAGGACACTGACGCCCACAACAGCAAGGGGTCGTGGATATTCTTCGATTTCCTTCACCTTTCTCTCTCCAGGAGCACTATCAGTTTGGTCCTCACCACTTGCTGATGGAAAATCAGCGGTTTCAGAGGTACCATCAATCTGCAAGTCTAGCTTATCACTCCCGATCCTCCATATTGCTTCAGTTAAAATTGGAAGTCTTTCCATTGCCTGCAGAGATTGTGACTGTGCTTTTGAGTAACTGACTGAGATAGTTAGCATGTAACTAGAAAACTCTTTGTTATCAATTAAAACAGAACACACACACACACAGAAAACAAAATGCAAACACATACCTCAGGAATGTCAATCTTATTCAGAACAACAATATATGGTCGTTCAAGGTAATCAGGATTGTACATTCGCAATTCCTGCAATGTTAATGGACATATAGTTCCACTGATTTACATAAGAGACAAATTAAAGAATGATAAAAGCAATTAATGAAGTGAATTATCTGTGGACAACTCAAATCATGGGCAAGTTAAAATGGCTTTGATGTGTAATCAAACGTTAAAATCCCATATGCATACAACTGAGGCTTCAGAGTGTTGGCCAACCGAAAAATGATTTACTGACAACTACAAGGGCCAACACAAACTCATTTTCGGGCTCTCCTAGATTAAAATCTTACCTCTTTCACTGTCCTGTAGTCACTCACTGGATCCTCTGCTGCTGCATCAACGACATGCACCAACAACCTAGTCCTCCTCAAATGTCTTAAGAAGTTACGACCTAGACCCTAGAAAATGACAGATTTTTTCAAAAATTAGAGCTCACAAAACAGAAATTTATGCAAGATAACTACAAAATAAAGAGAACTGACGAAGGCTTTGCTAAACTTCTTCAGTATATTGGAAGTATTTGCTGTAACGAAGGCCACTTAAAAAATTAAAAATAAACATACCTTTCCCAGATGAGCACCTTCAATGAGACCAGGCAAATCTGCCAGTGTTGCCTCAGATGAAAACTGGGCAGGCCCTAGACTGGGATCACCATCAAGGCGTCCTAGGTTTGGCATCAAGGTTGTAAATGGATAATCAGCTATATCCGGCTTTGCAAGTGTGATAGCTGCCAGTAGGGTAGACTTTCCGGCATTTGGGAGCCCCTGAAAGTTGAAAGGTAAAATTACTGAAAATCTGATGATAAACTCAAGCCTAATTGCACATATACCCTATAAGTCTGTCAAGAATGCCTGAAACAATTATGGGCAGGAGAAAGTAGAATAAGCATTCGATTCTACTCATGAGCCACTATCAACATTATAGTCAACATCAATGAACCGTTTCCATACTGTTTCAACTTCTTCATCACCAAAGCGCTTAAACATTTAAGTAATAACAGTAACAGGAAGAGTTATCTTTCAATCACTTGGACAAGGTAATAAAAAATGACAGAAGTTTAGAGGTTTTAACTATGGCAAAGACTAAATTTTCAATTTAAGGATGATTACCTAATTACCACCAAAAGAAAAAAAAAACAGATACAAACAAGTTATAACTGACTCTAGATTAACCAACAAAAACTGAATAACTATTAGCAACAACAGAATGTTAAGTGACTTGCAGTATTTAACTTCAAATGCATAAAAACAAGACAACACATGCATTTATCCAATTGTGTCTATTAAAATATACACGTGCATGGCTCAGCATATAGAGGTATTCTAACGTCTGGATTCATGCACATTATGCATGACTAGCTTTATGGCGTGATCAATATAAGTAATACTTACAACAAGACCAACATCAGCAACAACTCTTAGTATCAATTGCAGACTGACCTCTTCCCCAGGCTGACCAAGAACTAAAACCTGAAACATGTTACAAATCGAGAATAACTGTCAACATCTGAAAGGGCAATGCATAATTTAGCTCTAGTCGCTTGATCTATGTGCCATTATCAGACACATCCAATCAGCCCGTTATAATTTTAGGAAAATGCAACTGGTGATAAAAATCATAAAAGGATTTAAGCTTCTTTACGGTCCAGTCCACATACATACAGACATGCATACATTTATAGATGTAGCTAAATATATCACATTTTAAGTGTGAGACACCACCACATTTCCTCAGCAACAGAAAAGCAAATTAGATTGAGCGAAACAAGCTAATAAAATCATATATAGGACCACTGTTAACAATTAAAATCAACAAATGCTGAATCAACAAGTATCTGATGTCTTCTATTTACAGCCAAATTAAAACTTACCCCAAAGATAGTTTTTTGCATGGCAGTTAATTCAAAAAATACGGGCTGCCAAAAAGAGTGCACTGCCCACAATACGGGCCTTCTTGTATATGGTATAGAATGTTGTGGTTAATGCCACTAAACAGAGATAATAGTCAGGGTTGTATTATGAACAAGAATTCCATGCCTCATTAAGGGGGTTCCACTATGTGGAGATTATTTTTATTGGTAGAGTGCATGAACCCACCCCATCACCTACCACTTAGAGGTGTCAGCACTGGAACCTTGGCATGGGCTGTATGGCCGAACCAAGTGGTCTATGCGTCGCCGTAACTCATTTTCTAGTAGTTCTTTCTTTCCTGTGTTGGCATAAACTTTATACCCAAACCACATAAAAATCTGAGTCAAGAAACTCTTCGTGTTACTCTTATTTCCCTTCATGTTTCCTCATATCAACAAGTTTGTCCAGACACCAAGCAAGTGTAGGCAATTCAGAAGAATTCTACCAGTCCATTCCATACATATTACAATTTAAACTTCCATGTCGTTGAATCATATCCAAGCATCCTACAGTTCATCATCAAGACATTCACTTGAGAACGGAACAGCATTGCTAGGTTTGCAATATGTAAAAGATACAAAGAACAAAAGCAAATCTGGTATGCAATATTCTTGACCAGTGAAGCCCCTCAAGTCCAATGCTGGGGAAGAAAGATATAGGCAATGAAATGTCTAACTGGAGAAAAAGAAAGCATCAGCCATTACCTTATCACTGTCATCTCTCATTATATTGGTCGTTAAAGTCATCGTCTTTTTCCTTCTATGCTCAGGCATTTCCAACAAGCTAATCTGCCAATATCCAAAGAAAGACATAATCAAAGAGCAAAGAAAGATATTCAGATCACGCTGAACTAGAGCTTTTACAAGCTCAGACAATTAACACTTGCAGCTTCTATAATCCTTATCATCATAATTATAAGAAATGATATTTTTCATTTCTTAAACAGGCACTGCTTTTGTAGTCCCCACTATTTTTCCTCCTAACAGTTCTTTTTTTCCCCTGAACATCCACAGCTCTAAGCTTCCATCTCAGCTACAGATATTATATGAATCCATTTTACCCCATAATTTTGCAAATGTTAGACATCTGGATATGGTCAAGAACACAGATCCTCACCCCTCCTTGTCCCCCTCTTGCAACAACAACTTCATCACCTGGATGAGCTAAATCAGCCAGAAGCTTTCCTCTTTTCTGTTTGACAACAGTACCTGCAAAAAGAGGACAAAACACAGAGTAAGTATTTGGGATGCAGAACCATCATAGTGTTGTATTAGTGAAAACAAAGTAATTTTTATCATGTGGAGGTCAAACTAAAGTCAAACCAAGCACACCCATTACTGATCAAGTTATTCAACTTTTGTTTGCAGATAATTCATTCACTGAAAGCTAATTAAAATGGCAATTTGAGAGCTAAAAGGAGTACACAAACCAAGGGGTACAGGAATCCGCAACGCTGGGGCAGCAATTCCATTATGCAATTGAGAAGACAAAACACCCATTGCATCAACATTTCCGCCACGCTTTGCACTGTATCGGCTCTTCTTGTGAAACTCCAACAAGGTATCCTTGCTTTCATCAGCATAAATTATGACGTCACCACCATGTCCACCCAGAGGTAGGATAAGTGAACCATCAAAATCCCTTTTATAAGAACTCTTTTTCTTTGTTTTCTCCTTTTCAAATTTCCCTTGTGACTTAGAAGGACCCTTCTGGTTCGGCAGACTGAGAATGGCACCATGACCTCCATCTCCGGCCCGAACAGTGATAATCACCTCATCAAAGTATTTGTGGGGTTCCTTCACCAGAATTTCAGGGGTTGGGGGTGGTGGATTCTTGATTTTAGCAAGCACACTTTTCACCACAATACCCTGGTAATTTTTTTGTGCAACCCATTTCCTAGGAGAACTGTAAACAGAAATTATTGTCTATACTTATAACAGCAAATGCAAAACAAAAATGAGATTATTATTCTATATAATGTAGCAATTGAACCTCAATACAACCACATTCTCATAGGGACTGACATATAAGTGCAATGTCATGGCATGCCACCAATCAACGTTAAAAGGTATAATAGCACGTTGTTATCAAGGAATTAAAATTTACTAACATTAGGTCTCCTCCAACTGCTTAATGCCAGTTGAATCCCAGGGGTAAAAACAAGTTAATATTGCAATACAAGGAAGGTTATCTAATACATTTAAAAGGAAAAAAAGAAAAGAAAAACCACAATCTTGATGTAGTTTCTTCCTCAAATGAATGAATGGTCCATAACTCAAAAGGTGAATTCTAAACAGAACTGTTACAGAGGATAGCTGCTTGATCATATTTTACATGAAGAAATGACTGAAACTTCAAGCTTCCTTGTAATGACATCACGAATAAAGCTCAATCTAAAACAAAACAAGCACGCATCAGGCAACTAAGGCTGCTCATAAACTCAGAAGAAGTTCGGAAACAAATTTCTGAGTCTCGTGGCAATCAACAGTAAAAATAGAAAAGAAGCACTGACACACCAAAATTCTCTCTTTTTGTCCTACAGCAGTAAAATCCTGAGTGGCAAGAACCAGAATAAAAGAAAAAATAATGATTGAACTCAAATTAATAAAGCGGGAAATCTTAATAGTTTATGGGTTCTTGATAAAGAAGATAATTAATAGATACCCATTTGGAATAAAGGGCTGAGAAGAGAAAGCAGAAAGAGAAGCCAACGAAGCTTTATCAGAAGGCAATTTGATAATTGAATATGAACACTGCTGAGGAACCCATGACAGCATTCTCCTTCTCTTCCAACTGTGTGTATCTGTCTGTGTATGAGAGAGTGAGAGAGAGAGTGAGAGAGAGTGAGGGAGTGTGTGTCCTAACGGATAGAACAGAGCAGGGTAACGGCGACCAATATTTTCTCAAGAAATTGTAGGAAAAAAATAAAATAAAATAAATACAGTGAAATTCGAGACCCTTTCTATGGCTGTTTTTATATTTTATTATTATTTTTTTTTATCAACTTATCATCCCAATTTTACTGCATTTTATCATATATAACTCTCTTTTTATTGATTTTTTCTGTTGAAAAAAATCAAATGCTGTGCATATATAAAAAATACCACATCTCATAATCATTAAAGATCACGTGCACTGTATGCGGTGGTTTTTCAATAAAACACTTGGTTGAAAAATAATTATAAACGATAAAGTGCATAATTTCGTAAACTTGAGAAGATAAGTTTACACAAAAAAAAATTAAATAATAAAATGTAAAAATAAGTACAGTCAATGGACCCTTGCAATCATTAGCCGTCGGCTTAGCCCAAGTAAAATTACAAATAAAGAAAATTTCTATTTTTTTCTTTTAAATGTGGATATTTGGCATAATATTTCTTAAATTTTATTATTTAAAAAATTACAAACACCCCATAATCATCTAACAATGAATAAATTTTGATAACCTCCACATTTGATTTTTAATAGTGAACTGCCCGATATGTATTTTTAAATTATAAATTATAATTTATTTTTTAGAATTTTTGAAAATATTTTTATGAACTAATAAATCTAAAAACTATTTACTTTATTCATCCTTAATTTTTTTCTTATATTTTTCAAAATACTTTTTTAAAGAAAGAAAGAATTGATAAAGATAGAAGTAGTAATTTACACCTCATTATTTAAGAACTACATAATTATTTTTTATTTGAAGAGTATTTATAATTTTTCAAACAATAAAAGATATTATTAATATATCAAATATCAGAAAATGTAGTTGTAGCTTACCCCAAAACTAAAGTTGAAGAAAAATGTGGAAAAAAAATTAATATGTATGATCTTACAAATGCGCGGCAAAAATTGATGGGCAGAAATTTATAATTTTTTATTTAAAGGGGCTCAAATGAAATATTTCTAAAAAAGAAGTTGTATATAAAAATTTAAAATAATCAATAAAATAAAAGGAGAGGAAAATAGTAAACCACGTGAAAATGTGCAAAAACCAAAGATGTAAAGCTCAGAACGAACGTTCACTTGCTACATGATTCCATTGATACTGCGCGCAGAAGAGCACATGGCATTTAGCAACATACATTGTTGCAAAACTTTTTTTGTCTCCCTTGTTTCTAAAACATATACACAATCTGAAAGCCCAGAAGATCCTGAGTAGAAAGACGAGACTGGATCGCTCTGCTTTTTACAACTCTCTACGTCCAGGCTCATAGAGCGCCTCAAGATGAAAATAGGTCCGCAATTGGCTCATATTTAAACATACATACGAGAAATGCAGGCCCTGATAGTTACCGACTTCACTCATGACTAAGTAAAGGAACTTTTCATAAGCGAAGTGTTGCATGCCACAAACCTCAAGCCACCAATGGAAAATATATATCTTGCCGGTTGCTTTGAGGAAGGCCTAGCTCTTGAGAAAATCCTTCAACGAGAAGAGTTGTTGTCCGTCCTAGAAAATACCAAGAAATGGGTAAAACAATGAGCGAGTTAGTGCAAGTAATGGCTAGAGAATGCAAGGTATTTCTATGCGCTAAGTATAAGTAGTGTAGAAGGTTCCAAGACTCTGAATTTCAGAAGATAAAGAGCATTTAAAAGTATATCTCAAATTCCAAAAGAAAAAGAAAGATAGAACTAAGCAAGGAATCAAGTACATGGATAACTCCGCAACAGAGTAACAGCAAACTTCACACCTTGCCGAATTCTTGGCTCAAGCACTGCCTAACGACAGTTGTCTGCTGTATTAGCCTTTCCATTTCTGAGTAGCTGGGCAGTTTAGTGTGTGCTGCCGTACAACGAGCATAAGTGTTAGAAAAATTATCAATTGTCAGATTTCATGCCAAGACGAAAATAAAGCTGCATCAATCACTAAAACTGCATTCCAGTGAGGTAAAAGGAAAAGAAAGCAAACACCCCAATGCTGCAACTTTAAGAAACAAGTACCAAGAATTGCCCTGTTTAAACTGTCTGCAACATGGTGTCTGTGTTCCGAGCTCAGTAGATGGAACATTGGTGACTTCTCTGGTTCCTCATAAGCAAGAAGAGCCATAAAGTCCTGCATGAATAACATTTTCTCCGTCATCTAAAGAATAGTTAAAACCCAATAGGCCTAATAAGGTTAGGGGTTTTCACAAATTAACAACAATATACTCCATAAACTGAACATACTTCGAGCTTCTCGACATATTTTTGCTCTTTCCCAAAAGGAGTGAACTTGGACTGAGCAAAACCTAGAGCTTCATCACTGCCACAGAAATTTAAGTTTTAGGTAAACATGCATTCGCATGAAGTTCTAACTAAACCAACTCACTCACATTTTCCTAGAGCACACAAGCTCAACAAAATGAAGGCTCAAAAGATCAAAATGCAAATCTTTATTTTCCTCCAACAAGCCAGGAGCAAATTCTTCTGTTAACTCGATGGCCTTAGATGCATTTCCATCTAATGCAAAATGGAAAATTCCTGCAAGTGTACCGTCAAATCAGTCCAACAGCTACTTTTGCTAAATCTTAGAGTACACAAGCAAACAACCCAAAGAGCAGCATTAATTCACATGACACATTCAATTATTTTGAAGAATTTGTTTCGTCTGGATTTGCCTCACTCCTTAAGTGTATTATCTTCTCTTCTTTGTTTGTTGCATTCCTTCTTCTGGAGTCCCAACACCATAAATACATTATAAAGAACATCATGTCCTATAACACAAACACAGAAAAGCAACCCCTTTTACATAAAGTTACTATTCTGGGGAACAGTCAGACCTAAAACAACTGATTAAATTAGCAATTGGGGTATCCAGAAATTTAGTAGGACAATTATAAATCATGTGAGCAACGAGAGAAGTCATAATTGATAAAAGGTAAATTCTAAGACAGTTTAGTACAATTCTAAACTGTCTTAGAATTGTACTAAACTGTCTCAAACCCACATGGTAAAAGTAAGTCATGATTGACACAACACTTTACGTGTTAATGTTTGTTCTAGTTGCTCACACAATATTGATAACTGAAAACCTCGTTAACAAATTAAGGGTAGACCTAAAATTGCAAACAATTTTGGAAGCAGAAGGGTCACTAAAACTTTAAGAAAAGAACTTATTCCTAATAGGTGTCGGGTTGGGGGGCGAGTAGCTTCCTTACTTTTCCTTTTCTCCATGTCCTCCAGATGATCAACAGGCTGCTTCACCCCAGTACAAGCAATGAACGACTCCAATGTGTCTTTGAAGCAATTGTGAACAAGATATGAGCGAACAATCTTGTGGATGTCATTTTCATTTATTGCCTGTAGGGAAAATAAACATAATGTGCCTGAAGATCAGATAAATAAGCAGATAGAATACTCCGGTTTAAACAATAAAAAGGTAATCTCAGCAAATTCACAATAGCTCTCTCATCAACTCAGATTAGACTAACATGAAAGACCTCCAATAAAGATAGCAAAAAACTGAAGCAAACTGGTAACTGTGCCCATCAGATGTCATGGGACATTCTCCTCGACCAGATATGTTGTGGTAAAACCAGCACATTAGTAAACAAGAATCTATAACCTACGACCACAAGCACAACAAATGTTATTAGAAGGATAGGGCACTACAGGAGTTTCCATTGGTTAATAGTTGAAACCGCTGATAGAAATGGCTTGACAAAGAGAATTTTCCTCATCCAGCTAATGCTGACAAAAGTATAGAATTCAATGATGTCTAACCAAATATCATCTGGAAGTAAAATGGCATCGGCCCAATGCTAAGGGAGAAAAGAAGAATCTATATTCGACACAAAATCTTCTATTGATATAAGTAAAAATAAATGTTTTTCCCCACCACTTTATATCCCAAGCCAACCTTGAAAAGGACTAATATAAATAGCTTCAGTCTGAAGTAATAATTCAATTGAAACTGGTCAGAAACAAGACAATTAAGCTGAATTCAAATTCACAATTCTCAAGAAATTCCCATAATCAATTAAATCCAAATAACTGCCAATTATAAACCAAAAGATATTACCCACAAACTTCAGCTCAAGATACAGTATTTCAATGGGGTATATCAACAAACAGAAAACATGCATCAAATCAAAATGGAAATCACAACCCACATCAAGAAAGTCAAAATGGCAACAAGATGAATCATAAACAAAGCGTTCAAGAAAGAAGGAAAATTACAGAAAAATAGCATCGACCCACATCAGACAACTACACAGCATGTGCCAAGAAAACCTAGAGCGGCTTACAATGTTCTCATACTGCCGCGGATCAGCATCCATTTCTGCCACTTGTTGAAGGCAGATTCGTCTCCTATATTTTTGTGGGCAAAAAGTCAAAAACAGCAAAATACCAAAAATCCTACACACTTGAAAATCTTGAGAGAGCCTCTAGTGAAATTTTGAGCGTATATAGAGTTCTTGTGCTTAAATTAAAACTTGGTATCATACGATAAACGTCTCTGTATGTTTGTGTTGAAGTGAAGATTAATGTTGGACTGTTTCCATTGTCCGGAAGCAAGGGGCTGGGGGCATCGGATGTCCAAGGACAAATTAGTAAAATAGCTTTTATATGAAGTCGCTTCTCTCCGGTTTCCTACGATCCGCTTATTGCCGGTTATAGGATAAAGCGGAAGGACCTATTATTTTTTATAGAAACACTTCTCCAGCCGAGACGCGATTCCAAAAGTGTTCTACAACGTTAGCTCAAAAGTGAATGGAATCAAGAATGTTCTTACCAGTTACCGCACACGTAAATAATAGGGTTAAATTCAATTTTCACCCCTCAAATATCCACTCCCACATCAATTTTGATAAGGATAAAATAGACTTTTTAAACTTAAAAATTAATGGTTAGGAATTGAAAGTTTTAATACTTTAGAGGGTAATTGATGTAGAGTGGATACTTTAGGAATAGTAACTATATTTAATCGTAAATAAAAATTATAGAGAATTTTGTATATTCCTACTATTAAGTAATTTTTTATTATGCTTCTTATTTTGTTCTTTCTGTTTCTAATAAAGTGTACGTTTGTACTGAATTCATTCAATTTTTGTGGTGAATTGACTAAAATATCATTTTAAATTACGAGTTGTACTTCTATATATATTTTTTAAAATATTCTTATAGACTAATATACTACATTAGGTCAAAGGGTAAAGTTAGATATTCAAAAATTGGTATGACAATAGTTGGCACACTTAATGTGTGTGCAAAAATATTTAAAAAATATAAATAATTAATATTTTTGTCTGGGAAAAACACATTTCTCGTCGCATATATTAAGCTCATTTTCAGCCATTTGTTACACTTCTCTCACATTTAGTCTTATTTATTTTAAAAAAATTCTCATTGTTAGTATCAAGTCATATTTTTGTCCAATTTTTTACGGAAAAATCACATGAATTAAACGTGGCAGTTAAGAGACTATCTTTGTTGGGGGGGCGGTAGGACCGTTGAGTTGCAGACGCAATTTCTATTTCTCTTGCCCTAATCTGCCACAAAATCCGTACTTTGAAAAACAATGCATTTTGTAAAATCACTGAACCTTCAGTTTGTTGAGTTTGATCAGTCCCACCGACGTACCGGCATTAGCCTAGTTACTTTAATAGAAGTTGTACTGTAATAATAGTTATTAGTTAGTTGTCAATATTTGATACTGATAATTAACGTATATTAAGTGTTGATAATTAGAATTTATGATAAAATTGTTATCGATTTTATCAAAAAAAAAATTTAAAAAAGGATAGTAATACACAAGACTAAATTAATTCACTCAAACAATGTTAATAATAATTAAGATGGAGCTAGGAAATTAACACACCTGACCTGCTCACCTACTGATATAATGGATCAAACTTGGTCCATCCCAAAAACTTAATCGTTCTTGCCTTTTTGTAGGATGACCAAGTTTGCTCCATTAAAATTGAATTAAGCTTCATTGAACCCAAATTCTCAAGGCTAGTAATTAAACGAACATAGTCATGATCATCAAAACATTAATGATACAACATCAAGGGTGGCGGGATTCAGATTCTACGTGGCGCCACCAAAGTGAGGCGGCGGCCATACAGCGGCGCCACCGCCGTCAGTTATGTAAGACAAGCACGACAGCGGAACCAAGCACAGGCCTCGGCTTTTCAGGTCGCGCTTTGGCTCTTCGTGTTCGTTATCAGTAGGACCCTGTCATGTTATCATGGTATATATATCATTAATCCCTCCACCAACTTATTTGAATTATATCTTGTATGCAAGTATATATTTTTAAATGTAACGTGTGAGAAATGTTATTTTAGTTTGTAAATTGGGGGTGACATTTTTGGTCCTATTTAAATTAATATTCATAATTTGATCTTGTAATTGTAAAAATTATTGTAATTTCAGTCATTTTTCGCTAATTTAGCTGAAAACTTGTACGTCATCAGCTATGTCAACACCTAAATTAGAGCTTTCGATGAATTTTATGATATGAAAATCCAACACATGTTTTTTTAGGAATGACTTGGCAAAAAAAATTACAACTTGAAAAACTTGTCATATCATAAAGTGGTAATTTTCTATTTGTCAAGTCATTTCCTATATATATAAAAACAAAAAATTAGACTACCATGTCATCAAATTGGCTGAAAACCCCTATTTAGGTGTTGACATAACTAATAATGTGGAGTTTTGGATGAAAAGAAATAAAAATTATCATAATTTTTAAAATTATAAAATCAAATTACGAATATTAATTTGAACAAGAAAATTACAACCCCTAACTTACAAGACTAAAATAGCATTTTTCACAAAATGTAGGATTAGTTTGAATGTAATGAAGGTCAATTTATTCATTGTATTCTAAATATTTGAAAATATCAAATTTCAAAAAAAGGAAAGAAAATTTAATGGCTTAATTTGATATCTTACCCCTTTCATTGCTCTACTGGACTTGTTCCGTGATGCCTTCATGTAAGGGACACTCAGTGTCTGCAAGAAACCAATATAATTATTAGTTACAAAAATTTTACACATAAATTTATTAATATCGATAATTAATAATATAATTATATGTGTTGTCGAAATACTTGTAATAATGTGGAAGGTGCAGATATTCCATTTGTTGGGGGATGAAAATAAAAGAAATATACAAATAAATATATGATGAGAAACAAATATTTAAGAAAGAAGACAAACAAGTAATGCTACTAAAACTAAGACTAAGGAAGAGAATAGAAAATTAAGTCACTGAAAGAACACGACTTTAATTATCATCATGGGTTCAGGACAAGTTTTATGTAACTTTACAAAATGTTAATGTCCTATTACAAGAAAAACTAAAAAGGTAACATTATTAAAGGGTTTTGTGTTGATGCATCTTTGTCTCCAAGTTTCTTTGTCAACTCGGATAAGACATCTTAACCCTCCACATGCGTGGGTTGGCTTCATATATATGGCCAATTGACCATATGTATACTAATTTACAAGGCAAAATTATATATATATTTTTTTTATCCTATAAGTATTGGCCCACGATATTTTTTTATCTTGTCGTTTACTCTATTTATATATTTAGTAATTTTTTGACGAATTTAGTTATAAACATCTCACATTTGATCGTTATTTGTTGAAAAATTTAATTTTGTGTAGATAATTTTAATTCTAATGACATATAGTTATATGATCAAAAATAAAATCTATTTTAGTGTGGAGGAGATCAAAATTGCCAACACTGAACTAAATTTGCCTAGAAAAAGGACCAAATATGGAAAAAAAAAAAGACTAGATGTATAAATAGAGTAAATTATAAAACAAAAGTGCTAACGATCTATAATTATAGCCGGACCAATTAAAAATATAAGCTTACTTATAATTACTAGCTAAGAGTCAATCATGATTCTTTTTTATTTAGATCATGCCACTCTTCTTAAATTGTATAATAATTAAATATAACCAGACTGGTCAGATTTAAATTAAAATTTCCCTCTAAGGGTAAAAAAAGGTCAAAAGACACCAGATGATGGAACAAAAACAAAGAAATTAAGAATGTTTACGAGTGTGAGTATTACCTCAACTTGGTTCTGAAGGAATTTGATGTATCCAATGGCCTCCATGAGTACGGACGCTGTGTCTGTCTGCAATATTCTCCAACCCCAACATGTCACATTTCTTACATAAATCACTATAAGTGTTCAGACACAAGTTTTAATATATGTATATATATACATATATTCAACTGTATGCCCATGAAAAGTGATTTTGGAGAGAATATTATGTCCTTTTTTTACCCAAATCCTAAGCATGCAACTTTTGACTCCACATTTCTATAACGGCTGTCTCCTCTAATTAAGTTACTTTATATATATGTATTATAATATTACTTATGTGAATATTCATTTAGTTAGGCAAATTAAGGCGAGTATCATATTGATCATCATGACCTAATCATTTGATTAAGGTCTCGTAGATGTTGTATTCGGTTCTGAATATACTGTGTAGTTAGATATTTGACACATACCTCAATTTTCGAAAATAAGGATACATGGCAATTATTCGCACAACACAAAGCACCAGTTAGATATTTGACACATACCTCAATTTTCGAAAATAAGGATACATGGCAATTATTCGCACAACACAAAGCACCGAATATAGCATGAACTGATTAGATTTCTAAGTAGAACAACACTGTTTTACTTTACAATGATGATAAACTGTAATGCTGCAATTTCTTCCAAGATATTCACATTTGCTATATATGGAGAAGGTGTCTACATATTATCATTAATTTATGACTAGAGAAAGTTGAGAACATGGAAGTCAAGCTGTAATGATGATTAATCTTGAATATTAAATAAAGGATTTCTTACATTCTATTACCGTATCATTCTGTCTTAAAAAAAAAAATAAAGAAAGAAAGCAACTGTATGCTCAAGATAAAAAAACGTACATGCTGTGTATGTGTGTGATCAAATTTACGTAATTGCATGTATTAGACTCGCATATATCTTATATATTTGGTGTTTTGTGAATGGAGTGCATAGATGATTGATATATATTGATCTCTTAATTTTGAAAACTAGAAAACCACGTCGTACCTTGCCAAAAGGCGCTACTAACTGTTGAAGGGCAGCAATCCTATCTCCCAATTTCTCCTTTCTAACCTGATCCAGGCCAGAAATTGATCAAATTATGAATAAAAATTTCAGACAATCAATCGAGAATAAATATAAACTAAAAACAGTTTGTCAATTATTATAAATCGCATGCTCAACATTGTTGCACCTTAAAGGGGGGGCAGGACGCGCGTGCTTCTAACCGCGACTTTTTTGGTGCACTTTGAAGTGGCGCCTTCGGCTCCGTTTTACTGCTGCTTCGTTTCGCTTCTGCAGCTCCAAGATTAGCCGGGGTCGATACCTTTAAAATTCAAAAAAAGAAAAAGAAAAAAAAAAAAAAGTAAAGGTGAGGGGAATAATTACAATGCATGGCCCTCTCTTGTCAAAATCCAGCAGTAAAAGACTCATCAATTTCTGAAAAAATATAAAGGTGCATATATAATGCAAAAAGCTGAAGTAGCCTTTGAATGAGAAAAGAGAAGACCTCTTTCTTGTAAAGGAAATGGAAAAAAAGAAAAAAGAAAAATCATGTAAAGGATGGAAAAGGAGAAAAAAGAGTCGTAGCTTTCCTATTTCCTCCGTATAACTAAAATCGTGTGTCGAAAAGATTATAATATTATGATATAAAGGGAGAGAAAGGAAAAGATGAAATTGTTCGTGCCTAGCTTTTGCTTTGCTTCTATCCTATGAACTATTTCTGATATTCCTAAAGTGATTTTATCTACTTGAACACGATCATCTTTTTTATAATAGTAATTAATGTATCTTTGAATCACATGGAATAAAGGGTATATAGTCGACATGATGATGTCCGAGGTTTTTTAACCAATAGTTAGTTTCGATGATACGATATGTCATTTTTGCGTAAACAGGAGGAGGAGGTAAATTAATCAAGAACATACATGTTTGTGGAGATGTGTGTGTAAATGTAGCTACCTTATTGTTGGAGCTATACAACAATGGGATTTGATGTGATTGCTGCATATGATCAAAGCCATAAGAAAATCCATCTCTCAAGAGCCCAATTTGATTTTGTGAAGAAGGGTCATAGCTCCCACCAAATCTTGAAGAAGTAAGGAGATCCAGAGCCTCCAAGTTCATGTCCAACGACGACGCCGGATTCGTCAACCCCGTTTGGTTCAAATTCGAAATGTTAATGCTAGGAAGAATCTGGCTGAACCCTCTTCCATTAACTGCAGCAGCACCTGTAACGTTGGAGCTGTATAAGTCCCCCTGCGAAAGCTGAGCCTTGTTCATCAGATTACCGGATGAGACTGATTTTAGAAAGAGCTTTGTGTCGATGCCGTTAGGCTGCAAACTCCTTTGCGCATTCCTCTGCAGGCTTAGTTCATCAGTGCTTGATGGTGAGCAGCTGCTGCTTAGTATCTCGGTGTACTTGCGGTAGTAATGGTCGGCCAAGTCTTCCTTAATCCTTAAATCTTGAGCAGATTGATGACTAAGAGTGGTGAAATTTGCTGTTGTATTAGCCCAGTGGAAGCCCAAGTCTGCAGGAGCCATGGAAGTGTATTGTGAAGAGAGGAAAGTGGCTTCTTGATGCCTTGGTTCTCTTGAATTTGAAAGGTTTTCACTAGGGTATGAACTCATCAAGCCATTTGTGTTCCTGTAAAAGCAGGAGAATCATGAACAGTATTGTCAGGGACTTTCAACCCTAATTCTGGATCAAAGAAAGAATAAGAATAAAAACCCTTTTGAGATTCTCAAATATTCTTTATTTCGAATCTGAGGTATATACTTCCAGAGTGATTATCAATCAAATTCATATAAAGTTTTTAAGAATTAAATTGAGAGATGGGAAGCAACAGAAAATACTAGCGCTGTGTACATATATATATAAAGTAAAGATATATATGTAATAAGGAGTACTACCTTCTCATTGATAAACATCAAATCAACTCAAGAATAAGAAAAAAAAGTGAAGGGATGACACTGCTAGCTAGTGGCAAAAATCATAATTTGTTTTTGCATATTCTCACCTACAAAGCAATTCTGAGAAATGGGTTTTGGTGAAACATGCACTTGGGAGAGAGAGAGAGAGAGAGAGAGAGAGAGACTTACAAGAGGGAATTAGGAGTAGTCCAAGGATGAGTAGTGGTGGTACCAACAGCATAGCAAGAAGGGGAAGAAGAAGAAGAAGAGCCAAGAAATTGATGATCTTGGAGATGATGATGATGATGATGATGATGGCTGTTTGCAGATTCCATAATGAGGTGATAATTTTTTAAGACACTTGAAAATCCCAAGATTAATAATTTTTAAAGAAGATTTTAGCTAACAAAGCTAGCTAGCTAGAGAGCTCCGCACCAGGAATCTCTCTCTCTCTCTCTCTCTCTCTCTCTCTCTCTTTCTATTCAAAGAAACAGTAGCTCATCAGGTGACAGCCATATACCTCCCAGCAGCACCTTTGCTTTTTAGCACCTTTTCATACATTACTACTCCCTTCTTTACTCTTTCAATGTCTCAACATAAACCAACGGAAGACACCATTAATGACTGAACCCTTCTTCAGCCCTCCACCTCTTCTCTCTCTCTCTCTCTCTCTCTACAACCAAAACTTTCTGCAATCTTTACACAATATTGCAATTACAGGAAGAAGATGAGATGTAGCTAGTATGTTCCTCCATGCCATGATTAAGATCCCTGCCTTCAATCCCAAGCCTTTAATTCTACACAAGTCTGTGCAAAGAAATGATAGCAGCCGTGCTCTCTCTCTCTCTCTCTCTCTCTCAGACACACACACACACATGTATGTTTGGCAGTCTTTATTTTTTGTATTGGGAGATCAAATGATCAAAGTGGAACCAGAAGAAAGAATGCCTCTTCTGTCTGGCTATGCTGTATATTCTCCCCCTCAATGAGTTCTTGTGGTCCAATTCTATGATTAAACCTTTTAAGTTTATATAGAAAGTAAATTAGAAATACTCAATACTATCAAGAAAAGTGAAGGGGTGAAAATGAAGGTATGAGTTTAGGGAGGGTCCCTTTAGAAATTTCATGCCCTTACTTAATTATTTCTATAAAGACACATATGCTTTTTTTTTTTTTTTTAAATTTCATGGTGCAAATAATTGTATTTTTCCCTATATATCTTGAGAGAATTAATATTTGATTGGTAGGGTTTTTCTTTAAGTCTTAATGAGGAAAAGAATTAAGAAGCTATATAGAGAGAAAAAGATAAATACACTCCCTTAAGGTTTGGTGTAATTATACTTAAACCCCTATGGTATGAGAAATTATATTTAGCATTCTCTAAAGTTTGATTTCGTCTAACGAATAAGTTCCCCATTAGTAATTAATGTTCACTGAATTTGTTGATATTAACAAAAAAAACTAAATATAAATTTATATTTATCTTTGATTGACTTATTACTGACTTATTGCAGTTCGAAAATATTTTTTTCATTCTAAACTACCCTTATAACAGTAAAGATATACCTCCTCACATGTATTAATGTGTGAAGACATACGAGGGTAATTTGATCATGAAAAGATTTACTTAACCTGCTATAAGTCAGTAATCGGGGGTAAATATATAATTTTCTTTAATTATTTTGTTAATATCAATGTATTTGGTGAATTTTGACTAATGGATGAATTAATTTGTTAGACGGAAGCAAATTTTAGAGGTGTTAGATATAATTTTCAAACTACAAGGATCTATATGTAATATTACCAGATCTCAAGAGAGAAGAATGTAATTATCCTATATATATTGACATTGGGAAAATTATATTTTACATCCCATAAAATAGCTTCATTGCGATTCTAGTCCCATTTTTGTTGATTTTACTCATAACTCAAAAAATTTTACAACTTTCGTCCCAAATTTGTTAATTTTTTTATAAAATGATCACGTGCAGGACACAAATTCCGTTAAGTGTTTGAGGGGCGTTGATGGTTGTTTTCGTCGTAAATTTACCTAAGTGAAAATTGAAATATGTGATTATTATTTTTTGTATATTCATGAAACTCCACCGTCCAAAACTAAGTATATGCATGTCTTTGGAAGAAATTAAAGGGGCATAAAATATAATATTACCATACCACAGGGGTGTAGTGTTAAAATTAAATAAAAAAGTATCTGAAGGGACATGATATACTAATGTAACTTATAAAAGAGAATCTGGCTGCAAAACAAATAGCATGGGCTTCGCTATATTGGATGTTTTATTTCAAGTTTTATAATTGCATCATTTTATTTCGTTTAATATATATACATCACGTGTATAAAAATAATATTATTTATTTTATTTAAAAAATTATCTTATATACGTGGTGTGTTTCAGTAATTTCTGTAAACATAATCATAAAAAAAATTTATAATTAAAGGGTAAAGATTATATTGATATCTCCTTAGATTAGATTAAAATATACAAACAATCCTCACCTTTGCGAAATTATACCCTGAGGGGTGTTAGTATAATATTTTTTAGGAGAAATTTGTCTAAATTTTGTCTTTCCTAGGAGGTGGAGTTATAATTAAAACTATAATTTCAGAGAGTGTACTTGTAATTTTACAAAAAATAGGGTGTATTAAAAATACAACATGAAGAAATTAATAGTTGGCTATATATATATATATATATTCATAAAATAATTATATAAATGTATTAATTTCACTAATCATATATAAAGAGCAAGAGAAAATAATATTTTTCGTCCCATAGCTTAGGACATTTCCACTTTGGTACCATTGATTATAAGATTATCACTTTCGATCCCGTAACTAAGAAGTAGTGTGATCTCGTGACACCTTTCTATTAAATTTTAATGAAAATGAGCACGTGGCAGTTAAATACATGAGACCAAAAGTATTATTTTTTTAAAAAAATTGAATAAAAAAGTGAAAATTTCGTAACTAATGGGACAAAAAATGTAAAGGTACTAATAGTCATGTGCCATTTTCTGTTAAAGTATCTAAAAAAAAAGTTTATAAGACTAAAAGTGCTATTTTTTAGAAATTACAGAACCAAATACCCGTAATAAATTTGATCAAAAATAAAAGTTTTCTAAAATACTGGACAAAATGGGGGTTAATTTGAGTTAGAGTGAATTAGGGTAGTGATGGAGAGGTGAAGCAAAGCGTGCATAAAAATTCTGAGTTTCTGACATTTAGGAAATGTATGAAAACAACGTAAGAGGATAATTGTGAGAAGACATAATGAATACAAAGCCCAATCATCCAATTCTACTATTTTATTATTATTATTATTATTATTATTATTATTATTATTATTATTATATATAGTTATACATACAAGTCTCAAAGGGAGCAGTCGACTCAAACACTACATACATACATAGATATACATAGCATGGCCATAGGGGCACACATACATTACATCATGATCTCTAATTTGAATTTGTGGAAAGGACAAGGTGGAATGAGCATGACACCATCAAAATTTGGATTATCATAATGATGTCAATTTGACCTTTCCATGACATCATCATTTCCCCCCTAACATATGTGGATTCAATTTTTGGCTTCTTCCCTCACAATACATTACTTATTTCACTCAACTCATCAATTTTTTTTTAGTGAAAATCATAAATTATTACTTTTTTAAATAAATTATTTATGATTATAAATATTAAATATCTATGTATAACAATTAATAGTACTTATAACAATCATACATTAAATTATCAATATCAAATAATTATATATAATCAATAACTATTATTAAAGTATAGCAACAACTACTATTAACGTAGAATAACATCACACATATTGGTGGAATTTAAACCCATAACCTTATAGTAATGGGGCTTTAACTTCGTCAATTTGCCCCTCAACTCATTATCTAATCATCATCCCTGTAATCCACTTCCTTTTTTTTTTTTTTTTTAAGTAAATCGATTAGAATTATATTGTGATTCTGTAGTACCTAAACTACAAAAAAAATAAATTTTCGCTACATTATAAATAATCACGGCTTAAAAATTATAATAAATCATTACTACTAACTATGGGTAAACAAAAATCAAAGTAAAAACTTAAAATTTTTTACCACGTTTAGTTAATATTCACCATTATTTTTTGCCACAGCCAAAACATTTGGCATGATTTTGGCCATGATTAATGTCTTAGCCACACTTGCAGAAACAACGACTAATGACTGTGGTGAAACCTTGATTAATTTGTATTTACTGCGATTTTCTTTTTTCGGCTATAACAATTAATCTTAGTGAAAAATTATATTTTTTATAGTGCCAATAACAATTATCATAATAAATAAACAACTACTATTAAAATAAACTAATACACACAAATTCGAAACTATAATCTCTTAATCATAGACCTCAATTTCCCTAACTAAGTCAAATTTCGTAGGCCAGAATTCCATCAATAAACCTATATGTCTTCCTCGTCGAAATCCAGTAATTAGAATTGTGTATTCGAATTTATAGATATAACTGCATGCCTTTTATGTTTTATAATATTTATTTATTTCTCTTAGATGTAATATAAAACTTAAAATTGTTAATATATTTAATTAATTTTTAATATGGTGTGAGCGTATCTAATGCTATAATAAATTAATTGTACTTACAGAAAATTAGATCGCCTAATAATTTTATATCAAATAACTTAAGACATTGAATGTGATCAGAATTCTTTCATCTCTATATTTATGTCTTGATTTGAATAGAAAAAAAAAAATAAATTAGGAATATATATATATATATATATATATATATATAACTAAATACGATGGTGTTTTCTCTTGGAATTTGAGTATAGCCGGAAAAGCAGCGGTATCCGTTATGTCGGCAATTCGAGTGGAAAAATCAAATAGTAAAATGTAATTTAAAAAAAAAAACATATATGTACATGTTTCTTGTAGATATTTCTTGATCTTCGATCGTGAATGATTTATCAATAATATCTTAATTTAATGAGTAAGATTGAAATTTTATGAACAGATTTTAAATTATGAGTTTAAAAGCTTATCAAATGTGTTAGTATTTGTTTTGTTTTATGTGGAATTTGTGGAAAAATGATATTTTTTGTCCCGTAACTTAGGGACTTTTTTATTTTGGTCCCGTATCTTTTAAAAGTAACACTTTCGATCCCATGACACATTTTCGTTATATATTTAAAGAAAAAAGCACATGATCTTTACACTTTTGGTTATGTTACAGAAATTTTGCTTTTGGTTCAATAATTTTTAAAAAGTAGCACTTTGAGTCCCACGAACTTAACGTCACGTGGCCTTTTCTGTTAAGCATCTAATGGAAAGGTATCATTGGGTCCAAAATTACTATTTTTTTAAAAATTTACGGGACCACAAGTGAAAATCCCGTAACCAATGAGTCAAAAGATGGAAAGAATCTAAATTACGAGATGAAAAATATTATTTTCTCATTTTTTTTGTAATTTATTTCATATTTCTTTGTTGTATTGAATATTGATGAAATTGATATATAATTGTTGAATTTATTGAGACAATGATGTAATTATGTAATTATCATTTTTATTAAAAACAAAAGATTGGGAATGATGTCTTTATAATTCGTGGTGTCGGTGGGGCGAAAAGATTGTTCGTAGGCATGTAGAGCACTCTAGCAAATTACATAGGTTTATTATTTAATTAGTCGATTATTTTAGAAAGGGAAAATTAGGGGAATAATTTAATAATATAATATAATAATTTATTTACTGAGGAAAAAGATAAATGAGGCAACACCCGAATTTAAAATTTGCCAACTGCTAAATATATATGTGATTGTATTTAATTATAAATAAAAGATGTTTGTCTAATTTTATTTAAAATATACTTATAAAAACTTTTTATAGTTGATATGATGTTCAATTTTATTTTTAAATGATGAGTTTTATTAGATATTTGGATATAATAAAATGATGGAATTACAAGTGATGATTTTATAATTATTAATTTGATTAAAAATTGACGATTTTAGATGATCATATAAGTTTCTGACAATTTTTTTAGATTTTCTAAACTTTCTTTTCCGGAAAAAATATCCAAAAACCTCTCCATCGATATCTTATAAAATATTTTTAAAATATTTATGAGCTCACCCGAATCAATTAATTGAAAATCTGCACTAATAGTTTAGCTAGAATACAATTAGTGAGGGTTTCGTCTCGTAATTTAGGATATTTTGACATTTAATTTTATTGATTATGGGATTATCACTTCTGATTTTATGACTTCTAAAATGCAATACTTTTTATTTCATGACATATATATTTTCATTAGAAATTTTAACAAAAAATGTCACATACGTAGCACAAGGGTTGTCAGAATTTTTGCACTTTTGTGTCCTATTATTTACGAAATTCTTACGTTTTGTGCCATAAATTTTAAAAAATAGCACATTTTTGGTTCTATGCACTTAACGATGAGCCTTTTCCATTAATTATATAATGGAAAGGTACCATAAAACCAAAGATATTATATTTTTTTGAAAATTACGATTGCAAATTTGAAATCCGGCCTTCAGTGAGATTAAAAGTAAAAAAATTCTAAGTTACGGGATGAAAATATTATTTCTCCCAATCAGTGATCATGACAAGAATTAAAATTGGAACAACATATCACTAACTGACAATATTAAAATTATCAGTGATTATATATATTAAGAAATAAAAATATATATCCCCATTGATTTGAAGGTTGCAATTTGCTACCTTTGTTGTAATTTGGGTTGAGCTTATGCTCATTATTAATAATTATGTTTAATTATCAAAAGAAATAAATAAATTTTATATATTGTAATAATAATTTTTAACAATATTATTAATATTGATCATAATTGTACGTACATAATATACAAACTAGTCATTATAGCATGCTATTTCTACAAGCATATAATAATATTTTTTTATATTTTAAATAAAAATAAAAAATATATAAATAAGTATAAAAAGAAAGAAAGAAACGAAAACTAATTTATTAGTTTATAAAAAATTTGAAAGGCTAAATAATTAGTTATTTTATCAGTTAAAAGATATTTTTGACTTCACAAAAAATTAATGAGGCAGTGTCATTAGTCACCATTCGTAGGTGTGGAGAGCCATTCTATTATTTATTTATTTATTTATTTATATATATGTATAGGACCAAATCTACATACTTATCTGGTTTAGGTGGTGTGATTTTGAGCTAGTGGGAAGTATCTGACGATCAAAGGCTCAAATGTGGGTCGGAGCGGGTCGGATTTTATTTGTCAATGATATTTTATTATTAGGAGGGGATAATTTAATTTGTTCTTTTATGGATAAATTTGATATATTCCCATTAATATTTGCTATATCTTTTTACTTTTGATCAATCATATTTCTTGTAAGGAGATGGACAAATTTCCAGAATATGTTACCATCATAATATTATAGAAATTATAGTGGGAAGCAAGGAAGAAAGGTTAGCTAAGCATAGACAGACGCAGCCATTTCCTGTGCACACATTGTGACATACACCTGTCTCTAAATACTTTAATAATTTCTCAGTTAGGGCAACCAATATTGTTCCACTCCCTCCAAAGAAAAAATAAATATTACATACTCCTGGATCCCTCTGTCTGCTGCTGATCTTGTCTGTTTCTGTCCATGTACGAAAAAGGGTTTTCTAAGCAATTAATTAATAATTATAATTGATTAAGGTAATTAGGGCTTTTAATGATTTGGAAAAGTCACACTTTTCATCCCACATAGTAGAAGGTGTTGCACTTTCGGTCTTACAATTTTTGGGTTTCGCATAGGCTAAAAAATTATAGTATTTGGTACCAAAAAATACTAGGATTTTTTGTTTATGGAATCAAATGTGTTATAAACTTTTACTCAATGGGACAAAAAATGCTACAAAATTTATTATATGGGACTAAATGTTCTAAGTTCATAAATTGTGTGACCAAAATTGTAAGATTCTGTATCGTGATAAAAAAATGCAATTTTTCTTAATGATGTGAAGTGATGAGGAGGATGAATGATGTCCTAGCCTAATGATTAAGGTTAAGAATGAGGTCCCATGAACATGTTCGAGAACATGGATTCAAGTGCCATGATATGTAAGTATTTGTCTTATTTTATGTGAATGTATGTCACATGAGTTATTAAATTATTACAACTTATTACTATTTTTAATTATATTTATACATTGATTGAACCCAACTATTATTTTAAAAAGAGTGATGAGGAGGGGCAGAAAAGTTAGAGATGAAACGAAAAGTTGAGATGGGAGAATGTGAAATCAGGGTATGGGCAAGCCTTGCCTTTGCTTTTTTCCCCCCTTTTCACCCTCCCACGCTTGCCCCTACCTTCATTATTATTCTACATCCACCTTCTATTTATTATATTATTATTATTATATGCTATTTTATAATTAATTAATGTCCTAACCCCATACAATCAGTGCCACATTGTTTTTGTGTATGTTGTAAGATTACAAGTACACTTTGAAGAATGATGTTGTGACTTATGTCCACGAGGAGATGTCTTTGTAAATTATAAGGAAAAATTGCAGTTTTAATCTTATAATTTAGGGGTTGAAAATTTCAATCCTATTCAAATTAAACTTTACAATCTGAATATTACCAAAATATAGCCAAGTCATCAGCACTGAAGTGCGGGTATTAATTTGAAAAAAATCAAAATCTCCAACCCTCTCAGTTATGAAATTAAAACTATATTTTTCTTAAATTATAATTACCATTACCGTGTGTACTTATATAATTTTACAAAGGATATGAGATACTTGTGTAATTAAACCCAGCCTAAAGTGATATCAATGTAGTATTATTATTATTTTTTGAGGGTTAATTATATTTTGTCATTCGAACTATGATTGTTTTTACACTTTGATATCTATATATATATTTTTTTGTGTCAACTTATCATCTCAACTTTACAAAATTATGCACTTATAACTGTTTTTCAACCAAATTTTGTCAAAAAAAAAACATCACATGCAGTATCATGTGATATTAAGGGTTATATTAATATGATCAGAATTATATTTTTAGTCCCATAGAATAGAGGGTTTAGTATTTTTACTTGTCTATTTAATAATTTTTTTAAAATAGTGCCAAAATTGAAAAATTAAACATATTTAATCTCCTACTTTGCGGAATTTTCAAAATGCTCATAAAATTAGGAAAATTCCACATATTTAGTCATTTGCTTGAGGGGATTTATGAGATTAGATATGGAGAGCTTTTCTAATTTTTGGATCATTTTAAAAATTCCGCAAAGCAGAACTAAATTGTGTTGAATTTTTTCAATTTTAAAACTATTTATAAAATAAAGGACTGAAAGTGTCGAATCCGATTAAAAGTGTAATTTCACCCTAACATATGATATTATTACTATACGTACTACATGATCATCCTCAAAAGAATACAAAAATTAACCTTAACCTACTCCTCTCTTCATTTCATTATTTACCCGTAGGTTGATTTTTAAATCATTGGAGGGCCAAAAGATAATAATAGGGGGAATGTATTACAACGTAAGGCACGTGTGGGAAGTCATGTCTAAATGCATGAAACCTCACTAATTAATAATAATGGCTTGACTAAACTAAATTAATACAAAAAATTCCATTACTTTTAATACACACTACACATATATATTAAATTAAATTAAATTAATGATAGAATTATAGACCCACCTAGCTAAAAAGATACCAATTATGATTACCGATCCATATAGTCATTATTAATAAGTGAAAAGTGTGTACAACTTTAGCCCCAAAAACAGCTTAGCAAAAGGGATGCATCTACATCTAATTCATAATATATATTATAATACATACAACAACATAATTAAATTAAAATTAAAAAAAATAAAAAGGATCTGTCAGAAGAGAATATGCTTTGAAGCTGTGTCCATATATATATATATATATGTATATAGCAATTTGTTTAAAGATAAGGAGGCCTACAGTACTGTCCTAAAGCAATTTGATATCATTAAGAAATTAGGGACCAATTTAAGCTCATGAATTGGCAAGTCTTAATCAGTCAACTTAATTCAAAGTCAAACCCCCACGGCACTTATACCACTTTATGTAATAGCGTTCTTCTTTTTGTTGATGATGGATTTGATTAATCCACTTCCACTTTATTCGGAAAAAATATAATTTTAATCTTGTAACTTATGGTGTATAGCGATTTTGGTCTTGTACAAATTGATTTTTATAATTTAGTCCCATACCTTTAAAAAAATTGACAATTTTCATTGATTGGCCGGAAAAATTGCATGTGACTTGCATATGACCCAATTAAATTGCACTTTTGGTCCTATAACTTAAGGGACGTCGGTATTTTTAGTCCTATAACTTAAAAGACTTGGCATTTTGGTCCCTAATGAATTTATTTACAAAACTAAAATTGCAAGTAAATTACAATTTTCGATCAAATTGGCCAAAAAATGACTAAATTGCCAAAATTATAAAGTTACAGAACTAAATTACCAAAATCAATTGTACAGGACTAAAAAGTCACCCCTAAATTACAGGACTAAATTTACATGCTCTTTTTATATGAATACAATGTAAAAGTAACAAATATTGATAGATCATATTACACCTTTTGATCATATATGTTAGTTTTGGTACCTAATATTGTATTGATTCAACATGATTCCATCATTTGACATTTCTGATGACTCCGTTCTAATATATAGGGAAAAACGACCGAAAGAAAGAAAACCCTTCTCTTATATAAGTTTAAGGATTAATTATACTTCATTTTTTTCAAAAAATGATGATGATGCCAACAAAAATTTATATAAACTTTCAATTTTACTCCTTATTCAGCATTCCATATAATTTAATATTAAAGATATCCTAGTAATTCTTTTATACTTGTGATTAGAGGGTAATTGTAATAAAATATTATTATCGAATTATTATCATTGGATAAATAATAACCATTGATGAATGAAAACAACTAGTCATATAGTCAATAATTTATAAGGAAATGTTGAATAAGGCGAAAATTAGAAGTTTATGTAATTTTTTGCTAACATCAGCATTTTTCTTTCAAACCATAACAGAAGGGGTATAGCTATAAATGGAGAGTTTTCAAAAAAAGTGCAAGTATAGTTTCAAAAACAAATTGGACGAAAGTCTAATTTTGTATTTTTAGAGGAAGTCCAAATATAATTAGTCCTAAATTTAAATAATTAAGTGCATATACACACACGTAAAAAGTATGAATTTAGGATGTCTAGTTGTGGTTGTGTTTACAAACACAACTAAGTACAGTCTTTAATCTTTTTAGTAATTAATGATTTATATATAATCAAAGGTAATTAATTAATTAAAACTGGTAGCCAACATTAATGACAAAGACACACTGCAAGTAACCAATTCAATTAGTGCATAATATGTTTGTGAATTACCTCTCAAAATATGTACCCATGATCATTGCGTGTTGAATAGGTAAAATGATGAAACTATATTATTTCATTTAGGTAAAAAAGCAACCTTATTTATTTATTAATTCAAGTGAAAAGAAATTCCTGATGATCACTGTCTTCCCTGATTTCTGTCTGTTTTCTGTCACTTAAATCAAGAGGAAACACACCCCACTACCTAAGTCATGAAATCAGAAAAGAATTGAGCTGCTTTGGGCTGCTCATCAACCAATATTAATTAATATTTGATTGGGGGTGGGGGTGGGGGTGGGGGGGGGTGTTGAAATTATAATAATATATACAAGAAGAGAGTTTTAAAGTTGCATACATTTGGCAAAACCCTTAAAAGGAGGTCTAAAGTTTACAGGGCTTAAAGGTGTTTGAGAAGAAGACAAGGCATTGGAGTAGGAGAATATATGCTTTCCTCAATCTGTAAGGGCAAGAAATCCAACACAAGGGCCATCATCTCCCCCCTCATTGCTTTCCCACTCATCTCTATATATATATATATATGAATATTATTCATCTTGCAAATTGCAAAAAATCCCTCATATAAACCACTAATACCTTCAATTATATTACCTATATATGATCATCAAAAAGAGAATTTTTTTTAAGAAGATTATAAATATGAAGGGCTTAATTAAATATTAGAGCAATATGTGTATAGGGTTTTTGACCATGAAATGGTTCACTACGTCATGACAAGAATGTACTTTCTTCCTCCGGGTGTTGTATCCATGCATGCTCGTAAACGGATTGAGGGTGGTGCAAGAAAAGGAAAATATGGATGTATCATGTTGAAATCAACTTGATCTTGAAGCTGCTTTTACTAAAACTCGAGCAGCTTTCCTGAAAACTCCATTCAGATACATAAAATGAACGTAAAATGACAATTAATTAGGCATACTTGTCTTTACACTGTTGGTTATAGAGGTTGTTCGGTTTTGCACGTAAATAACCATTAACATCAATTTATGTAGGATACGGAAGAAGATATATACATAATCAAAAGCAAAGGGAAAGGGAAAGGGAAAGGGAACATGAAATTTCTGAATGGGAGAAAGTGATTCCCCTATAAAGGGAAGATAAGCTGTGTGGCCTATTAAAATTGGGCATGCACTTCCAATCCCAAGAACCCCCTTTAGACATTCAAAGTTGTCCGGAAATTTTGGTTCTCTGCCTTGTAATTATTCTATTGCAAGTTGGACAAAGTTTCATGATTTCACGAAACTAATGTTTTTGCAGCTTATGATGGTGCCATGATCACAGGGCATACATGAACACTTGTTTCATTATTGTCAGGATGCATATATGCAGCTTGAAACAACGCCAAGGAGAAATTCAATGAAGTTTCAAAATATGAACGTAATTAACATGCATGATATATGTCTGGGAAGAGAGGGCTTAATTAAATTCTTCACACATATGGAATTATTACATGATCAAGAAGTAATTAATTGGAGATATATAAAATGGAGCTATGGCTGATATACATATATAGACAGACAATACATGTGCACAAACACTCAGTCTGAAAACTATCAAAGTGAGAAAGAATCTTTGGGCGGTGCAACCCTGACAATGAAAATATCTCAATTTCACTGAGAATAAATATAAAATGGGGTGTGTGTGTATAAAATATGTTACGTTTAAATGTCAAAAGATTTGAATACAAAGCATACGTCTTTCAGATGTAATAAAAGTGCATGCTTTTAGTTTGATGGTGATATAAAGTTTCACTCATTGATGTGATTTTTCTCTTTTATATCTTTAAGCCAAGTGTGTATATTGGATTGTTCAAACTTCTTGTAGCACTGTTTCAAACTTACCTGAGGGTATATGTGAGTATGGTTCACCCAACTGCAGAGAATGCCCCAACGAGCATGTGGATAAAGATTATGAGAAAATTGAAGTATAATGTAATAAAATAAAGAATTGTTTAATATGTTTGGATAATCTACCCCATGCACAAAGGTTCAAAGGGGTGGGATCTAAAACGACTGGAGATGAGAGCTTGTTACAAATTGCAGAGGGATGCTAATGGGATTTGACTTAATTCTGAAATAAATGGAAGTCCAATGTGAATATGGGCTTCTGGGTCTCATTTATTTTATGAGCTTGCCCCCTTTAGGCCCTTCTAACTCCTGAAACCCATTTGGCTAATACACATACCGGGTAAATTATAATAATAAATATTCTCTTATTGTAGCTCATTTTAGAAATATTTTGTAAGAATATTTATAATTTTTTTTTTTTTTGGGAAAGGTAAATTTTATAAATAAAAGGAGGTATAATATAACAATGCTCGTATGATATGCTATCCCTTGACAGGCCAAGGGATACGCCATAATTTATAAAGTGCGCTAGAGCTAACAGAGCTAGGAATGTTTTTGCTAAGAATCCGTAGTCTGATGTCCTCTATGATTAAGCTAGTTAACATAGCCGGCGACCTCGAAGTGTGCTCAAACCGTCTCATGTTGCGTTCCCTCCAAATGTGGTAAACGCATGCCCCAAATAGCGCACGGTATGCCATATTAATAATGTGTTTGCCCTTCCATTTTCTAGAAGCCCATTCAATATCCATCCGCCACTGTCTATTAGGCCAAAGAAATCGAGTAGTTCGTCTGATAATAGTCAAACTGTTAGTATTAAATGGCCCAAATCCGAAGCCCACAACCCAAGCCCACTATCACTTGGGAGGCCCTCTACCCGGTACCCGACCCACCGTCCAAAACCCGACCCGACTCGACTTGATATATAAGTCTCCCTCTTCTAAACCCTAATCAGTCTGCTCTCCTTCTCACTCGGTTTACGCCGCTTCCTCTCTTCTCCCCCTTATATCCGACCATGGCAGTTGCAACCGTTCACCGGCGGTTTTCAAGAGCCAACCGATGGCTCTTCTGGAAACCGCCTAACGGTTTGATACTCCGGCCGTTACTTTAACCCTTTAAATAGTAAGCCCCCTTTTCTTTCCAACGGTGAATGACTCGCGTGAGAGAAATCTGTTTTCTTCTTCTTCCCGTCCACTGAAATATTTCTGTGTGTTTCCTGGCTTGAGTAGTGGGCATTGGTATTTTGTGACCGTGTCCCTCGGAATATTGGATCTGGCTCTATCTCCTGAGCCATATTCAAACAGGTTTTTTGTCTTCTTTATTTTACTGTAACTATTCGATTATTTCTGTAATAATTTTCTATTCATATTCGGCATGTAAATATTAAGGAGTTTTGTACTCCATTTCGAGTGTAATAGTTGGTTAGGTGATTTGTATACCACTGGAGGGTTATTCCCTACAGTGGTATCAGAGCCTGCATTTCTGATCCGAGCAGATCCTGGTGGCGGTAATTTCATAAACCCCTCCTTTTTTGGTTTACTGTTTGTTTATTTTTCCGCACATATTACTGTTAGTCTCTTTATTCCTTATTACTCTTATTTGCCGAGGTGAAACCCCCTAATATCCCTCTTGACCGGATCCGTGAGGTCGTCGGGTATCTAGTAGGGACTTAGGCTGGTGAGCCTCGGTTCTGGTATATGCTTGCATTCTTGGTATATCTGTTATACTGTTGTGTTCTGATATATCTTTGTTATACTGGTTTTCGGCTCTTGGTATATTTGTTATACTGTTTTTGCTTTTGGTATATTTGTTATACTGTTCTTGATTTTGGTATATTTGTTATACTGCTTTTCGGTTCTCGATATACTTGCTATATTGTTTCAGTTCTGGTGTATGTGTTATACTGTTTCATTATCACTGCTATTATCTTGTACTCAAAAGTTCCTGTAATTTGTAGTGAACTGAATCTCTGTTTTTGCCTCTATATTCGAATACTACCTATTAGTAACTTTGAAACACACTATCTGTCTTTTCTTAAGATCACACTGCTTTTAAAAAAAAAAAAAAAAAAAAAACTGATTTCGGTGATTTCTTACGTAGCCCATAAAATCAAACCTTTCTTTAAAAACCTCTGTTTCTAAAATGGCTGGCTATAATCTCCTACCTTTTGACGGAAAAACCGATTTCTCAATATGGCAACAGAAGATGAAAGGTATCCTTATCCAACAAAAGATTTTCAAAGCCATTGAAGGCAACTACGTTGAAAATGTTTCTGAAGAAAAGAAAAAGGAAAACGATGAGTTTGCTTACTCCTCCATAATTTTGAACCTTTCTGATTCTGTTTTACGAAAAGTAGGTAAATTAGAATCTTCAAAAGCCTTATGGGATAGACTAGAAGAACTGTACACTGAAATTTCTTTACCTAACAAACTGTTCTTGTTAGAAAAAGTTTTTAGATACAAACTTGATCTTTCTAGGAATATCGATGAGAATCTAGATGACTTCACGAAATTAATCCAAGATATTAAACCTGCTGGTGATAAATATATTGACGAATATTCCCCTATTGTATTACTGAATGCCATACCTGAATCTTACTCAGATGTAAAAGCTGCCATTAAATATGGAAGAGATAGTATTAATATAGAAACTGTGGTTAGTGGGTTAAAGAGTAAAGAGTTAGATCTTAAGGTCAATAAGCCTAGTCAGAATCAACATGAGATTAATATGGTTAGGGGTAGAACCAAATTTAGAAATCACAGGTATAATAGTAGAAGCAGAAGTAGATATAATAACAGTAGGAGTAAGTCACGACCTAGAGAAAACAACCTTAAAAATGACAAAATAAAAGATAGACGCTGCTATAACTGTGGTATAAAATGCCACTATATAAAAGACTGTAGAAAACCTAGAAGAGAAAATAGAGATAAAAACTATGATGATAAAGAGAAGATTAATAATGTGTCCATTGAGAAAACTATGATGATAAAGAGAAGATTAATAATGTGTCCATTGAGTCAAATGGTGAAGTTTTCGTTGTATACGAAGTTGATTCTGTGAACTCCTTTGATATGAATGAATGGTTGATTGACTCTGGTTGCACTTTTCATATGAGTTCTTTTAAAGAAATATTTTCAATTCTGAAATATGAGCATATTGGTTTTGTGTCTATGGCTAATGAGAAAAAATGTGAAATACAAGGTCTTGGTGATGTTGCATTATGTTTTGAAGAAGGTTATAAAATGATTTTAAAAAATATTAGATACGTACCTAATTTAAGTCATAACCTAATTTCAAATGCTGCATTAGAAGAAGATGGGTTAGAAGGTAGGTGGGGAAAGGGCATTATGAAAATTATGAAAGGGTCTTTGGTTGTCTTTAAAGCTGAACGAAGACGAAACCTTTACATTTGCACTGCCACATATGATAACTTTGCTGCATCTGTTTCTGAAAACTATAAAACAACTCTTTGGCATAAAAGACTTGGACACATTAGCATGAAGGGACTCGACTTTCTAAGAAAAGATGGGATTTTGAATGATAAACTTGATAAGTTAGACTTTTGTGATGAATGTGTTATGAGTAAGCATCATAGGGTGCATTTTCCTGTATCCCCATCCCCAAACCCATCCATGTCCACTTGCATTTTAGACTATGTCCATGCCGATGTTTGGGGTCCATCCAATGTGCCAACTCATGGTGGTAATCGGTATTTCCTGTCAATAATTGATAACTATTCTCGGAAAGTGTTTGTGTTTTTAATGAAGCATAAATCAGAAGTTTTTCACAAATTTGCAAAATGGAAAACCCTTGTTGAAAATCAGACCAGTAAGAAACTAAAATCTCTTAGGACCGATAATGGCTTAGAATTCTGTAACAAAAGTTTTCTGAAATGTGTGATAAGTATGAAATAAGAAGGCATAAGACTAATCCCTACACCCCCCAGCAAAATGGGGTAGCTGAACGCATGAATTGTACCTTGCTTGAAAAGGTTAGGTGCCTACTGATTAGTTCTGGTTTACCCAAAACGTTTTGGGGAGAAGCTGTTTTAACTGTTGCACATTTAATAAATTTGTCTCCCTCTGTGTCATTGTCTGGAAAAATTCCTGAATTTATGTAGAATGGTAAATTGCCTGATCTATCTTACTTATGTGTGTTTGGATGTTCTGCTTTTGTTCATCAGAATGTTGATAGACTTGAACCTAGATCCCTCAAATGCATTTTTATTGGTTATCCTGAAGGGGTGAAAGGGTATAGATTGTGGGTGAGGAGTCAACTTGGCTTTAAAGTCTTAATTAGTAGAGACGTTACTTTCAACGAAAATGAAATGTCATGCTTAGAACAGACTCAACCCATGGGAAAAGAAACCACTTTCAACAAAGTTAATATAGAGGATAACCAAGAAGGGGAGGGATTAGAGAATAATCAAGAACAAAATGCAGAAAACCTTGAAAACCTAGGAGATACAAATCCGGTTAATAACCCCCTAGATAATTACCAACTTGCTAGAGATAGGGATAGGAGACAAATTAGGATACCCTCAAAACTTAGGGACTTCCATACTAGCCTTAATACTGAGCTAGGAGAACCTTCTAGTGTTGAAGAAGCCTTAAAATCCGAAAAATGGCTTATTGCTATGAAAGAAGAAATGAAATCATTAATTGATAACAAAACATGGGTTCTTGTTCCAAAACCAAAAGATGCCTCCATTGTAGACTGCAAATGGTTATTCAAGATAAAATAGAAAAATCCCATAAAATACAAGGCTAGACTAGTTGCTAAGGGATTTACACAAAAAGAAGGCATAGACTATAATGAAATTTTCTCACCAGTTGTGAAATACACTACAGTCCGTATTATACTTGCTCTTACTGCTTATTATGACTGGGAATTAAAACAAATGGATGTCAAAACTGCCTTCTTGCATGGAGACTTAGATGAAAATATTTACATGACACAACCTTTTGGTTTTTCTGATAAGTCTAAATCTGATCATGTGTGTTTGATGAAAAAATCCTTATATGGTCTAAAGCAATCTCCTCGTCAATGGAACAAAAAATTCGATGTATTCATGTTATCTTTAAATTTCTCTAGAAGTAACCATGATCATTGTCTCTATTTCAAATATGTGGATAATGCTCCTATTTTCTTAGTTTTATATGTTGATGATATGTTAATCGCTAGCCCTAGTTTACAACTCATCCATGTGTTACAAAAAGATTTATGCAATGCTTTTGAAATGAAAGACCTTGGTAATGCTAAACAGATTCTTGGTATGAGTATTAGTCGAAACAGAAATTCATATACTATCCTTCTAAATCAGAAAACTTATCTTTTAACTGTCCTCAAAAAGTTTTCAATGGAAAATACTAAGCCTACTGCTGTACCATTAGCAGCTCACTTTCAGTTTTGTAAAGATCAATGTCCTAAAACAGAAAGTGATATACAAAAAATGAATAAGTTTCCTTACTCAAACGTGATTGGCTCTATTATGTTCCTAATGGTATGCACTAGACCTGATGTTGCTTATGCTATTAGTTGTATAAGTAGATACATGTCTAATCCCGGTTCCCCCCATTGGGAAGCTCTGAAATGGCTACTTCGTTATTTGCGTGGATCTGTAAATGTTGGTATTAAATTCTCTAGATATTCTCAAAATGCAAAACTTGTTGGTTATGTAGATTCTAACTATGCTAACGATAGAGATAGTCGTAAATCCACCACTTCCTATATGTTTACATTTTGTGGTTCATGCATTAGCTGGAAATCCCAACTCCAACATATTGTTGCTTTATCTACTACTGAAGCAGATTACATTGCTACTACTGAAGCATTTAAAGAAGCATTATGGCTTAATGGTTTGTTAACTGAAATTGGTTCTTTAAAGGAAAAACCTGTGATTTTTTCTGATAGTCAATCGTCCATTCAATTATGCAAAAATCCTGTATTTCATGATAGGACAAAGCATATAGATGTTAGGTATCACTTTATTCGTGACATTGTGGGAAAGGATTTGATAAAATTAGAAAAAATCAGTTCTGATGAAAATCCTGCTGACATGGGCACTAAGTGTTTGCCTATAGAAAAATTCGGTAAGTGCTTAAAAATACTCCTGTTAAATCCTGACTGATACCTCTGTGTTTTGTTTAGTGTTTTTTATATTGCAGGTACAACCATGGAGTATTTATTGGCAATGATGAGAAAATCAGATCCAAAAACCCCAGACCTACCCAAATGGGTATTTGGTCCAAGGTGGGGTATGTTAGCATTATATGGCCCAAATCCGAAGCCCACAACCTAAGCCCACTATCACTTGGGAGGCTCTCTACCCGGTACCCGACCCATCGTCCAAAATCCGACCCGACTCGACTTGATATATAAGTCTCCCTCTTCTAAACCATAATCAGTCTGCTCTCGTTCTCACTCGGTTTACGCCGCTTCCTCTCTTCTCCCCCTTACATCCGACCATGGCAGTTGCAACCGTTCACCGGCAGTTTCCAAGAGCCAACCGATGGCTCTTCTGGAAACCGCCTAACGGTCTGATACTCCGGCCGTTACTTTAACCCTTTAAATAGTAAGCCCCCTTTTCTTTCCAACGGTGAATGACTCGCGTGAGAGAAATCTGTTTTCTTCTTCTTCCCGTCCACTGAAATATTTCTGTGTGTTTCCTGGCTTGAGTAGTGGGCATTGGTGGTCGGTTCTGTGTGAGTAAAGATCTTTGTGATCTGAGTTCGGTTTTGGGTACCGTCGGTGTTGGTGTAACCGTGATATTTGCTGGGTTGTTGGGTCCGGTATTTTGTGACCGTGTCCCTCGGAATATTGGATTTGGCTCTATCTCCTGAGCCATATTCAAATAGGTCTTTTGTCTTCTTTATTTTACTGTAACTGTTCGATTATTTCTGTAATGATTTTCTGTTCATATTCGGCCTGTAAATATTAAGGAGTTTCGTACTCCATTTCGAGTGTAATAGTTGGTTAGGTGATTTGTATACCACTGGAGGGTTATTCCCTACACAAACAACGTCTACTATACTGACAATAAAAGAACAAATGCGTGTGTGTCTCCAAGTTGTCCTCAGTACATAGGATGCATCCTCCTAAATGTGATAACCGTTGCTTGTCCGTCGTAGCAAGTTTTTCCTGAATAGCGAGCCAGAGAATGAACATGTGCCGAGAAATTTTTAGAGGTCCAGAAAGTAGTGAATACCAGCCTACTTTTGTGGTGGTAGGCTTGTGTGGTGACATTATTGCTCGAGAACCGCCACAAAATTCGGTCATTACCTACGTGAATGACAGGTAGTACCTGCAAGATCTCCAGACATTCGAAGTCAGTGATAGAAGGCTATTGCCACTGACCCTCATGAATGACAGCCCACAACCTACTGGATTCCTGCAATCCCGTAACACTAGGTCCATGGGGAACTCTCTCAATAAGAGGGCCTAGATGGTGTCAAGGGTTCCTCCATAAATAAAAATCCCGCCCATCACCAATGCGGTAAACAACCTCCGATCGCAGCATGCCCTTAACCGTATAAGTTTCTTCCAACACTATGAGCCTCTAATATTTATAATTTCATGAGAGTGAATATTAGTAATCAAGGCACCTTAGGAAACCCCTTATCATTTACCCTATACATAAACCCGACTTAAATTAAATCTGTTATAATCTATAGAATATTACCACCCTTCACTAAAACTTCAGAAATTTTGTGTGTATATATAACATAAGGAGAGACAAAATTATACATAAAAGGATTGTTTGCAATATATGATTTAGTTACTGTACTTACAACAAAAGGAATGATGAGACCATAATTATCAGCTGAAGGTTTCCCAAGCCGCAGTTGCACAAATTCTGGGACACTATCCTCGATACTAATTTTCCCGTGCCTTAATTCCACAAAGTTTCATGTGCCGACTCTAAGACAACATAGATACCAACTCTATCCCCTTTTCTAGCTCTTTCTCTATCCAAGCTTCACCAGTTATCTCATTCTCCAAGTTGCCGTCCACTTCTTCTTTTCGACTCTGTCCAATTTCCTCCTCTTCAATCTCTCTCTTATTCTAGTAATGTCGATTTTTTGGCATCTTTCTTTAACAGAAACAATCTTGCAACCGCATTCCTGATTTGAGTCTCTAGTTATAAGTTCAGTATCACCATCTTTGACAACACTGTTTGCACTGCCAGAGTCACTCAGGCAATTCTCGGTTGTTTGCATGGTATCATTAGCATCAGAGGTTGGCTGTTTTTTATTGCATTTGACTGCTGCAGACTTTGAAATTATTCCAGCAGTTTCCGTTGGATTATTGCTTGAATCTTACTCAACCATTGATGCACTTGAAATGCATAACTGAGAGCTGTCTGATTTTCTCTTTCCCGACACATTTCTTAATTCGCCTTTTGGTTCGCTTGAGGGAAGCACTCCTTGTTTACTACCCTGTCCTAGCAGACCAAGCATGTGTTGGATGACCTCTGCGAAAGTTAGAAACAAGGGCTAAGCTCGCTATTTTGAGAGGTGGCAAATGTTGAAGCTACTGAGATGATGAAAGTGGTGTAGGAATGAATATACAAGTAAGAAGTAAAAGAGACTGCTTAATCGACACAAGTTTTTCAAGTAAATGCAACTTGAATAAGAGATAAGCAAATGAGCAATTTATATGGTAAGTTGTAACTATATCTGCACGGCATCAACATGTTATCAATAATGCTCCTTGTATCTATTTGATCTATTCGATGTCATGCAAATACAAGTGAAATATTAATAAAGGAGGACAAAAAGTAAATGAGGAAATACATAACAAACATTCTAATTGTTTTGGTGAAACATCAAACCACATCCACCAAGCCTTCCCATTAGCAGTAGGCAACTTAACTTTGTGAAGTTTGGCGGCAAGGAAGACCAAACCTGCTGCAATATAATGTGGTTTGTACTGCAAGCACAGAGTTGTGCGGAGCCTAAATATTTCACAGATGATAGTCTGGTTAGCAAATCGACATAATGAGACATAATGATAATTGTTGTAAACATGGAGATGAAATAGTTCGTAAAGTATAAATATAAAATTCTCAATCGATATGATCACTTGATTATAATGATATGAAAAAACACATACCAGTCATTCACAAAATTCCATGCTAGTTTTACAACTTCCTTTTGTAAAATTTCCAACTTCTTCAGAGCTGCAACAAGTGGCTTGTAAGGATGTTCAATATTGAGATCAAAAGCAACAGTAACTAAAATCAGTTGCTCCCCCAGCAAGATCAATTGCTTCTATTTCTCATAAACTTCCGACATATTTAGTCAAAGAATCAAAGTTGAGGAAGTATCCGATATTTTGAAAAGATATGGAGATTAGCCCAAAAATATTAGCATCAGGTTGTCGTACCCTCTGCCTGATCTTTTCTTGAGCTGAAGGATCCCACCTATACATTAACTTATAAGCCATAACAGTGAGATCTTTCAGCCAACTTGGTGTGTCTTCTGGTTTGCAGGTCAAGAACATGCTAGCATTTGCCATTGCCTGTAAAATAGCGTCGACACTCATCATGAGCATCAGAAAAAGAGTAGCAAGAATCTAGAGAGGTTTCTAGAACAAGACATGTTTATCATCACTTTCTATATTTTGAATTCTAATAAATCTCAAATAAAAGATCCCCATAGTTGTCGCTGGACTTTATGGATTCAAAGACCACTCATTAGTTTTTCCAGATCATGAATTCAAAATGCTTACATTCCATATATATTTTGACAGCTAGGTGAAAATTTGTTCAAATAGATGATCTAAGATTGTAAAACTTCTTATGAGACAACACAGCCTACACAGCAGAACATGCTTGCCTAAAAAGAGATCACTTTATAAACAGCAAAGAACAGGATGAAGGATAATCACTTCTACCTGCCAATGGTTATTTGTATGAGACTGATGCATATAAAATCGATGGCATAACATAATTGTGGTAGCTATGGTCACTTGGGGCCTGAAAGTTAAGCAAAAAAAATTAAAATCTCAAACACAGCTAAAAGATTGGCAACTAGGAGAAAAATTCATATAGAAACAAGGATTAAAAAGAGTACATCACAGTAATGTATTACATTCAAAGATGATATAAAAAAGTTAAGACTTCAGAGAACACCAATGAGACACCAAGAACACCGAAATCGAGCACAAAAATTTCTATTTGTATAACCAGATGCATATAAAATGCACGTGCCACATCTTAAGATTTCTTTTTGGCAAATATGATGAGATTATTCTCAAACGTACTAACTCAAATTTCATCACTATCAAATATTAATATAACGATAGCAGATATGGCCATAACTAAAGGATCTGGTTTAGTTACCTTTTTTTTTCGATTTGGAAGAAGGATCAAGAATAATAAGAAATGAATGACACCAAACTGGATGCATATTAGGCATCATATAGTACGAAGTGAGAGAAAAATAGACAGCATAGATTATGTCGAAGTTTCAAATTGGATTCACAGTAGGCATCATAGGCAAATAACTGAGAGAAACAATAGAAAGCATAGAGTATGTCAAAGCTTACACTTTAAGCTCCATGCCAAGTTCTTGTAAGTATGAACAGTATAACTTCTGCAAATGTGATTCATGCTCTAAATGGATACCAGCCTTCCTTGATGGAGAACATTCCTCTATTTCTTCTTTTGTGAAGTACCATTTGGGTTTAAGAGACAGTGACTCTTCTTGTGAGCACATGCATGTTGTATCATCTAAAACTTGATCATGAGAAGGATTCCCTAGCATCTCTGATAGGATCGCATTTTGTGCTTATTTCATATAATATTTTAGCCTATTTTGTGACCAAATGCTCCTAATTAAATATTATTTTGCAGCATTAGGACAAAAGAATTGGAAAATAAAGAAAAGCATCAAAATGGAAATTCAAACAAGACTCAAACTCAATTTTTGGCAAGAGTTTGGAGCTGCTTGGACTACCTCTGATGAAGGAAGAGTCTAACTAATATTATAATTTTATCTCTATAAGTCTTTTAGTTCAACTAGAAATCTACTTCTAATCCTAATAGAACTAGGTATCTAGCTATTATAAATAGGTGATGTAATTCACTTTAAGAGACAACTTTTGAACTCTTCTATTTCTCTACGTTTTTATAATATTTTCTTATTTTTCTTTTCATGTGTTCTTCCATTAGCATGTCTAGCTAGTTTTCTTATTCCGATTGAAGACTTGGTGAATGCTTAAATCCAACGAGTTGTGAGATCTAATTTATGCATTCTACTTTTATTCATATTGGTATTTGTGTTGTTCTCTGTGCTTTTATTATAAATAATCTGATTCATTGTCAAGAATATTTGCCTAGCCAATTGAACTTGCAAATTCGTAATTGTTTATTTAGTTCAATAACTAGTGGTAACACAACATAATTGATTATGTAGAAGTTTTCGATTATGTTGTGGGGAATGTACAATCTAATTTAAATAAATCCTCGTGGGAATTTATTGGTTAGAATTGGGCCTTTCTAATTCTTAATGTTGTTACTAAATTAAATTTTGAGGACGTTCCCAAGGTTGTTTACTGATTAGGGATTTAGTCAACAGACGTCCCTTGACTATCCACAAGGTAAGGAAATGTGGGGTCATTAGGTCGTACCAATGGTCATAACCAATTTATCAATTATGAATAATTATTATCTTTGCATCTATGATCGACTGTGGAATTAAGCATGATCCTGTCTTTAACTGGAATACTCTTCTCTTATATTTATCTCTTCTAATTTTATTAGCTTTTTGGTTTTATTCTTCTTCACAATCAAAACTCCCCCTAATTATTTTCATTTTTGAAGGAATTAATTTAAAACCAATCTCTGTAGATTCGACCCTACTTACACATCTATAAAAGTATTCATAGGAATTATTTTTCGTGGATTCAACACCCATCAATCTCCCTTGCCATGGTTTCTTTCTCTTTGTCACCGGTAGAAAGAAAAGCAGAAAATATAACAACAATACAATTGCTGATAAGTTGAAGGTTTTTGCATTAGCAAATTGGAAAGCCAAAACTTGTAAGTACTGAAATCAAAGTGATCAACACAAAACTTAAAAACAGATCATATATGATCATGTTATTAGTACCCTTGAAAGATTAGGTTACTACGTAATAATATACGATGGGGTTGCCGACAGCAAACATCTTAACATAACTATGTCAAGTGGACTTAACTAAATCAAAAACCAAGTATTTGAAGGCCGCATACTTTCAAATTCTCATTCAGTATTACCATAATTTCAACAAAAAATTATTATAGCAGAGAACTCAAATAATGTAGTAATCAGATCAAGTATATGAAAAACTTTTTTCCAATAAAAAGCATAAAGCAGGAAGGAATTTAAAGGCAACATTTAGATTTGAAATAAACACATTGTTCTTAGTATTTGACCTGAATGAAAAACCAAAGCCAGGAAAAAATAATAACATCAAACTATCAAATATCATACTAGAAATCAAAAAAACACATAAAAGAAAAGCATCAATCGTCAAACAAAAATTTTCGGAAGCTGCGGAGCGAAAATTAAATCTTACCAAACGAAGGAAAGAGCAAATCAATAATTAAAAACCAACATGGCAAAGAACAAACAATTGTCGTAGTAACTAGGCAACGACAAGTAAAAGGCACCACGAAGTAAACCACAAACCTGTAAACAATCTCAAAATTCAGAACACTAATTTGATTTCTGTTAGGGAGCTACAGCTGAAGATAGCGGCCCAGAAGAACCCTAATACAAATGTCTTGCATGATTTGGGGTTTGGGGTTTTTCGTTATAAACCTCAGGAATTTTCAAAAATCAGTTGATGTGTAGGAATATTCTCTCTCTAAATCCTATTGGTCCCTTCACTTTCCTTATAAAGATCAATGACCACATGTGAAAGAGAATCTGAGTTAGCAGCCAACTCATCCGTAATATAGGAAGCAGAGGATGAATCAGTCGCGCCCCCTAACTAAAACGTCCCGAGTATAAACAGCCCAATGCAACCATGTTAATGGGCCGCACCGCTCCTATTTCCTTCTTGGGCCCATCTTATACGTCACTCCACCATTAGTTTAATTTTGTTTGGGGTACCTTTTTTCATTTAATTATACGTAATTTTTGTTATAATTTGATAAACTCTCATTAGTATCCTTAATATTTACTTTTATCTGACAAATAGATTCATCTGTTAGTTAAAATTCACTGAATTTATTGATATTTACCCCTCATTGACTTATTATTGACTTTTTACAGATTAAACACTTTTTTTCTAGTCAAACTAACTATTATACATTTTCACACGGTAATGAATATCAAAAGGTAAATCTTCATTGTTATAAAAGTAGTTTGGTTTAGAAAAGATTTGTTTGACCTACAATAAGTTAGTAGTAAGTCAATTCGAGGTAAATAAAAATTTTCATTCAATTTTTTTTGCTAATATCGAGAAAATTACTGAATTTTGACTAGGTGTAGCAACGAAGCATGTTTGATGGACCAGAACCCGCCCCGCCAGCATAGCAATTATACATTAATAGCAATTTCTTCATCTTCTTCATCGTTAATATTATAAGATAATTTTTTAATTCATCAACTGTTGAACGACTATCTAAAAATTAATAAATAAAACTATATAGTCTTTTATTAATGCTTAAACTTTAGCACATTCTTATTTAGGGAAGAGAAAAACAGGGTTATAAGTGAAGAAAAGTAATATATATATTGATCCGGCTCGACCACGTTTGGTCACGATCTTCGACCACGACCTCCCCACGTCACCAATCCAAACCTGTGATCTGAAAATAAAACAAAGCCAGTCGGGTTCGTCCTGACGACGACACTCCGATGCTTAAGTCAGGCTAAGGTCGAAGGAAAACTATGCGATCTAAATATGCGATCAAGATATGTGTGTAATTCGTACCTTCTCTCTGCGAAAGTTAGAGTATTTATAGGAGAAGGGCTGGGCCCACCATGGGATAGGTGTCGTTTCCATGGTCACGCATGCAATGACTAAGCAGCTTAAAAGGATGACACATGTCCGGGCTAATCTGCGGGTCGGATCCGGGTCACCCCAACCCGATAGAGACGTCATCAAGCCACAATGGGTCACTAACGACCCAGCGACCTCACCGTGCGATCTCTTAATGTCTTCTGTACACTCCAATCCGTGATCAACCATGCGTCCACAACACGCGACCTCCTAAATATCCTCTGTTCACCCCGATTTGCGATTAAGCATGCGACCATACGCTTCGACCTTCGTGCTTTGATAACATCCCCATCACAATTCCCCCACTTCTTCCAAATGTAATTTATTGCATTGGGAAAAGTTTAAAATCTCTTTAACGAAGGTCGGATGATAGTTCACTGGGTCGCATCTCCCATCTTCTTACGTCACTTAAGGTTTGAAGTTCTAACGGTCTCTTGGTAATCGAAACGTCAGCCCTCGTAATCCAAACGTCGCATTTGTTGGGTTTTTTTCAGACACCAAATCGCACATTGTTGGTCTTTTTCAGACGCATGATCACCTTTTTCAGGTTGCATTTGCTGGGTCTTTTTCAGACACCAGATCCTGCGATCTTTCCCAAATCGAATGATCTTTCTCAGATCTTGTGATCTTTTGCAGATCCTGTGATCTTTCTCAGATCCCGTGATCTTTTGCAAATCCTGCGATCTTTCTCAGATCGAATGGTCTTTCTCAGACACTAGGTCGCACCTTTTTCAGGCTGCATATTAGTGGTCTTCAAACGCCTGGTCGCACCTTTTTCAGGTCACGTATTTGGAGGATTTTTTTCACAGTTACACCTTTTGCAGCTAGCGTATTATTTTATTGCAATGCAAGTTACTCAAAAAAGAGCTATTTATTTCATACAAACAGTCACATAGATGCAGATATTCTCAAACATTGCAATTATATACGTAATCCATAATTTGCAATGTAAGCAAAGTAATACTTTTCCTGCAAGAGTTAACATCCACTTATGAAAATAAGAAAAATACTTGCGTACCCACTTTCCCGAGTCATCCTTTTTATCGACAGCGTTTATCTCCTTTTATGCTATCGAGCTCCTATCTGTCCTTGCTCGATGACCTGCCATGCGACCTGCTTGGAGATATTTGACCACGATCTCTTGCCTCGAACACGATCTCTCTGAAGTACCCTTGTCGGATTAATCTTTCGATCTCATCCTTCAATTGGTGACAATCTTCCGTGTCGTGTCCTCTATCTCTGTGGAACTTGCAATATTCCCTAGAATCCCTTCTGCCTGATGTTCTAGCTCTACTAGGCCACTGTAGCAGACTGTTATCCTCGATCATCTTCATCGCTTGTTCTCTAGAGGTAATCAACGGCGTGTACTTGTGGTACTTTGGTTGGGCAGGTCTTTCTTCTTCGCGTCCTTGCATATCTCGACCTCGATCCAGCTTCTGCTTGCTCCCTTCTTTTCCTTGGTCGTGATCACGACCTCTGCTTCCTCCCAACCATTCACCATCTTTCATAACGTTCATTTCTTCCTCATTTATGTATTTCTGCACCAGGCGCATTAACTGCTCTACATTGGTGGGTGGGTCTCTAGCTAGAGCAGAAGCAAAAGGTCCTTTTTTCAGCCCGTGAATCAAGATACTCACCATCATGTCAATTCTCAAATCTTAAACCTCTAAGTCTCATTATTGAATCTCCCCATGAAATTCTTCAAGGTCTCATTATCCCTTTGCCTGATGGTGAATAAATACGTTGCAGATCTTTTTTGTTTCCTCTTGCTAGCAAAATGAAAAACAAACTTCTGTACCAACTGTTCGTGCGATTTAATGCTCCTAGCGGGCAAACTTGTGAACCACTCCTGCATCTTTCCTGTTAAGGTGGTTACGAATAACTTTGCTTCTATGGAATCAGATTGTCCATAAAGGTTCATTACCAAATCGAATGCAGAGACATGCTCTTGCGGGTCTTTTAAACCATCGTACTTTGGCAAGTCAGGCATCTTAAAAGCCGCGTTTACAACCTCACTCAAGATATTATTACAGAATGGTGAGTTCTTGTTCTGAGTGACTAATTCTCCTCTTCGCTTCAATTCATCAATCTGTTTCCCCAGTAGATGGATCTGTCTACCTACACTGTCAACATCCGCTCTCGAGATTGCGGGTTCTCGTCTCCGCCATCCAATTTGAGAGCTAGACCCCACTTCAGAAGGGGCGACCGCGCGCCTCCTTTCGGGAGCTCTCCTACTCATTCCTTCATAAGCCCGCTCGGTTTCTCTTTCACGTACTATCTTTCTCCTGGCTGTTTCATTTTCAAGAGGTTGTGTTCTTCTTTCGTACGCCAGGATGGCATTCCTACTAGCTTCTTCCATCATTCGTTGCAACTCTCCCTGTGTCAATTGGACTATCTTTTCTTTCCCCGCCCTCCGGGTCTCCTCTATAGCCCGCCTACTACCTTCCGACCATTCCATCTTTTAAGCTTTATGTTTTATCTCCAAAATCGTTCCCACATATGGCGCCAAACTGATTCGGCTCGACCACATTTGGTCACGATCTTCGACCACGACCTCCCACGTTCAGTCACGATCTTCGACCACGACCTCCCACGTTCGGTCACGATCTTCGACCACGACCTCCCCACGTCACCGATCCGAACCTGTGATTTGGAAATAAAACAAAGCTAGTTGAGTTCGTCCCGACGATGACACTCCGATGCTTAAGTCAGGCTAAGGTCGAAGGAAAACTATGCGATCTAAATATGCGATCAAGATATGTGTGTAATTCGTACCTTCTCTCTTCGAAAGTTAGAGTATTTATAGGAGAAGGGCTGGGCCCACCATGGGATAGGTGTCGTTTCGATGGTCACGCATGCAATGACTAAGCAGCTTAAAGGGATGACACCTATCCGGTCTAATCTGCGGGTCGGATCCGGGTCACTCCAACCCGATAGAGACGTCATCAAGCCACAATGAGTCACTAACGACCCAGCGACCTCACCGTGCGATCTTCTTAATGTCTTCTGTACACTCCAATCCGCGATCAACCATGCGTCCACAACACGCGACCTCCTAAATGTCCTCTGTTCACCCCGATTTGCGATTAAGCATGCGACCATACGCTTCGACCTTCGTGCTTTGATAATATCCCCATCACACATATATATATATATATATATATATATTATATAAAAATAGGGTTCTAAGTTTTAGGATCCATTATCCACCCATGTCCTATTATCACCCCTAAGTTTGATTAACGAAAGAATTTCTTTATTTTATGAAAATAAATATTTTTTCAAATCACATAAAATATATGTATAATTATATCAAAATTTTATAGAGTAATGTAATTATCTATTTATTTATTTTAATTAATGGAAATATGAAGAAGGTAATCACTACCTACTGATATATTAAAAAAGGATGAGATGCAGCTATTTGTTTCTTTCCAGTGAAATAAAAAATGTACTGGTCCAAAATTAAATTTACGTACAAATATGAAGTGACACGTATTACTTTAATTTATTTTGGATTTTTTGTAGTGTCTATAAAGTTTATGGACTCGACCAATAAAGTTGTTACTTCATTTTACCTATGTTATACAAATAAAATGAACTTGAGCGATTTATGAACTTCAATATCTCATCTCGTTAACGAGATTGTTTTTTCAGATAAAATTATGAGCCTCATACAAAATCAGGAGAGTAACATCTAATACGATGGGCCACCAATTGAGCCGCAAATCACACTACTCCCAAAAGTAGTGATTGAAGGTTAGTGGCTTTGGTTTTCTAATTTAAGTAAAAAAAAATAGGGTGATTACATGAACACCCCATGAGGTTAGACCAAAACACACAAGCAGTCCGTTTTTTCTTGCAAAATTATAGCTACACCCATGAGATTTTAGTTTAATTTATAACTACATCACGTATTCAAATGAAAATTTACACAAATACTCCCTGAAAAATATCACAATAATCCCACAAGAATTGCAGTTGTAATTTTACAATATATATGGGCCGGGCCACATTTGAATGATTTGGTCTAAAATGATATAATTTAACCTAAAAATATATTCCTCATCTCATATGATATGAATTATATATTTGAGATATTCAGAATTTAGGGTTAAAAAAAATTATATTATGCTCTTATTTCGTAATATTATAATTTGTGGTAAATAAATTATTTGAAAAAGTGTGAAGCATTACATGTAAAAAAGCAATTAGGGTGATGATGAAGATAAATTCGTTTTAAATGAATGAAAGAAAGTTGATCAAAGTGGCACCATCCCATCATTTAACTATTATAATACACCACATGGGATTGCGATTTCTCCGACAGATAGCACGATTTTACAAAAGCCAAATATTCTAATTTGACTTCTTTTTCTCAGAGAATCAAGAGGGAGTCAGCGACAAAATCTTAGCCAACTTGACGAATTGGACTATCAGAATCTTAATTTATTGGATATTTATTGGTTATTTTCTTCTTTTCTTTAAATAAAATACATCGATATTTTAAGGTCAATCAACATATTATTTTAATATTAAATACACAATACGTTAATATTTTTAAAAGCATAATAAATACCTAGATTCGTAAAACTCCAACTTACAAGAACTTATGTACTGGAAATAACGATATCTCTAGTTATAGCCCCTCTGTGATGTGAACTATGTCTCTTCTTACCATTCTCATAGTGTATGAGACGAATGTACGCATTTTAATTAAGGTCGTGTTCTATCGTTACGATTCTACCATATATATCTTTTTCATTTCGTCGAAATTAATTCTACAGTATAGACATAAGCACTTATCATCTTATTGATAAGAATGAGTTGAAAATAGTGTTTTTGTTTTAAAACTATTTGACTGAAATTAATTTCTAAGCCTGAAAAATTATAAGCAGCTCTCTATCAACTTTTACACCTTAGACTCAAACTTCAACTTTTTTTTTTTTATTTTAAATTTTTGCTTTACAAATTAAGTTGATTTAATTATAACTTTCTATACAAGTTATTTTCATCATAAAAATAGAAATTATTATAAACTGTCCTGAAATTGCCACCAAAAATCCTCAAATTCAAACAAGGCAGGAGGCGTTTATAACAGCTTGTTTGTTTATGTTTTATTTTTAATTTTAAAATTTTTGTCAGAAAATAAGAATATATATTTGAATTAATGAATGAAATATAAGAGGTATGTAATAAAATTCTTGTGAAAATTAAAAATATATTTAAATTATGTATAACTAAATTTATTATCACTTTAATTATTATTAATGAAAGCATAAGAAAAGGGTGTAAGCATCCACGAACACTGTGATTAAGAATAAAATAATGCAAGAAATCGTTAATTAATAATTAAGGTAAAGAAAGAATGTGGGCATGCGTAAGTAGGGTCTTATATTAAGGATTTTAATTTCAAAAAGAATATCTTTCATGTGAATCTATAAAGTGGTCTAGGTAGCTAGTAGTGGGCTAGCTAGCTACCTAGTGTATAATAATAATAATAATAAATAATATATATTTATATATAATACTGATGAAAAGTATATAACTATACATATATTCTTTAATTCCTACTTCTTCAAATATTTCAGTTTTAAAATAAATTATTCGTAGAAATTTGTCAAATGAGTTTTCGACTTTCTAAATTGGGAAAAGAAAAGAAAATGGGTGTTTTGACTTTTTTTTAATAAATAAAAATAATTTTTAATTATTTCATCTTCTTCTTTATATATACGATTGAATAGTCTTTGGCCATATAAATTCTTCTTAAATATTATTTTTTTTCAAATACGTGTAATTTATTTATTTATTTTTATTTTCTTCCATGCAATCTTAAATTATTATTCTACTATAAATTTTAGTATGTTTTTCACTACAAGACATAATAGATTAACAAAACACAATTCTTTTTGCAAAATAGTGGAATATGTTGCTAATTTACATTTAGCAAGAAAAAAATATTTACTTGATAATTAGCTCGTCGTTGATTTCACCAGAGTTTTTGTGTTGCTGATTTTGCTAAAAATTCTACCAATTAATAAAATTTTGAAGGGAACTTTTCAAACTTTTTACCAAAACCAGCTACGAAGTTTTTTGCAACATCTCTAATTACAACAAGGAAATATTTCGTTTATAATGTTAATTTTAAAATCAAAAGAACTTAAAAATCTCATTCTTTGCTAAATTCATCCCTAATCATCAGCAAATTTACCCTCCTTTCTAATTTTCTTTAATTTGCTAAAATCACCAAAAACTCCTTTAAATATGAAAAAAAAAAAAAAAACAAGAAAGTGGAGGTTGTGGTTGTGGATGAACATTGTGGAGTAAAGAGCACTAAAGATTAAAAACAATGTTATCAAGGAGTTGATGATGATGATGAACTTAATGATGCTAATGATAAGTTTCAAACTAGTTGTGCAAATTTGATTTGTTAAATTGCATAATCATTATAGAAAAAAGCATTGTTTTAAATAAAAATATTCAGTTTTGTGTGCCTGAGCATCCATTCCTTCATTTATTTATTTATTTTCATCATAGTATCTTACTTATCTCTTGAAATTGGTTGGTGACCATTTATCCATTAAGCACGTGTATGTCCGTCCATAAGTGCATTCATATTTTTTAATCTTAGGAAGAAAAAATTGTCATTTTTTGGACAAGCACTTTGTTGTGATATTATAACTTAGTTTCATCATGGTAAAAATGAAATTCTAATTTTGATTTTTTTTAGTACAATGAGGATGGGGATATAGACACTTAGAATCGATCTTGGTATTAGAGTATATATTAGGAATCGTAAAATTTAAATAGTCATGGATTGTTTGAAATTACAAGTACAACTCAAGTAGGAACCATTTTTAGATTATCTAGTCCATAATGGTTCGTTGCCTCCTTGTTCTCTACAATATCAGAAAATTCTGTCATGTAGAACTCGAATTTATCTACGATGCTCTCCGGCATTGATACGAGCACCCTAGTTGCGTTCGACTCTCCAATAATGGGCAGGAATAAGCAGTAAATGTCACTGGTTAGAGGACCCATGTGCAAAGGCTTCCCCTCTCCGAAATCCAGCTCCTCCAACCCTAACTTTGACCACTGCGATATGACTAGACTTGTCGAGATGTCGGTTATGATCGTTTTATCCTCTAATAAATCAACCATGGACTGTATGTAATCATGAGTAATCGTTGATTTTGCGTGTTGCACTAACTTCACCCCGTTGTGCAAGTTGGGTGCGACCAATTCCTTAACCTTGGCCCCCACGCACGCCAGCACAAATCCATTCCCATAATACCCTTGTGGCATCTTATTCGATAATTTATTTCTGATATTAACCGAAAACAACAATTTCACAGGAATCGATAGAGGCAATCCCAACGATTTAACCCAACATCGCCACGTATGGGAAGCAAGAACCTCAAAGGTAGTGCATTTCAAAGAAGGCACACACTGCCTTTTCAAGTGAAGAACCTGGGAGGGTGAAAATGTAATGGATACAGGCACAAGTGGCTGAGACTGCAAATACTTGGAAATGTTGGGGCCTGTTTGTGAATTAAATTCATCAGTGGCAATCTTCGTAAACCCTGGATGGGAAAAAGTAACTTGTGGTGGGCTACGGGGTTTCAACACGTGGCGAGAGTGGAATGGTGGAATCGGTAACTCGGACGAATCAGACTGGTTGGTCATGTGGGCCCAAGCATGTAAAAATTGTGATGTGCCAATACCATCACAGAAACAGTGATTGATTGCCGTGCAGAGAATCATACCTCCACATCGGAGACTCGTCACCTGTTACAACAGTAAAAAGGTGAAAACAATTTGTGGTAATTATAGGGGTAAAAATATTTAAAATTAAAAAAAAAATTACAATAAGTTTCTTACTATTTATCATAATTAACAAATATTTACTCATTATTTAAATATTATTTTAAAATTAAAATCCATTTAATAAATACCCTCTAAAATAAGCTGTCGTGAGTGGGTATTTATTAAATGATCGTTAAATCAAATAAAATATTTATAGTCTTTTAAATAAATAATAAATAATTATAATTATGACAAAAATCAATAAAACTCGTTATAATTTAAATTAAATTTAAAAAGGAAAAAAGAAAAAGGAAAGAAAGGTGAGACAAGAAGAAAGCTCACCAAACAATCGTAGTGAAAAGGAAGGCAAAGGCAAGTTGGTGTTTGGCATCAAAGTAAAGTAGGGTCACCAGCTTTTGGGGCTTTTTCATAAAATGCTGATAGTCCATACAGAAATCAGAAATATATATTGCCTTGTCTAGTCCCAATCTTAATTTGCTTGTTACGTGTTTGGTTACACATTTCCTTACTTTTGCCAATAATTTGATTAAGTTGGTGAAATATATCTATATATTTCAAATTTTATTGTTCCAAGAACTGTAATAATTCATATGTTGTTGCCCATTGTCGATGACTAATGCAGCCGACCAAGCATTAAGAGATTAATTGCACAAGGAGGCCAAAAAATAATTTTCAAAGACCAAAAACTTTCGAATCAAGTCTGATCAGACTATACCCAATAATAATATAATAATTGTTACGTGATTGATCACTCTAATTAAATTTAAATTTTACTTGACGAGGGTCAAATCCTATTTCCTCGCAATTACTATACATAAAAACGTGTATAATGTATAAAGTAAAATTCTTTAATATACTCAATCCTCTTCAGGTAAAAAAAAGTAATAGAGAAGAGGTGAAAATAGGATTTTTTTTAACACAAATTCAAATTAAAATAGAAGAGCGTCTGTGGAAAATTTTGAAGCAAAAGCGTTGGACTGTCCGGGAGACAAGTAAAAAGAGAGGTTGGGGTTGGGGTGAGGGAGAGGGAGGAGTGGAGGAGAAGCCACGGTCAGTGGCCGAGGGAACCAACACATGTCTCATCTGTCTAGGAAACATCACCACCCCGGAATATGATTGAAAGAGAAAGTTCATAATTTCAATTATTTCTCTCTCAATAATCATCCAAAAATTAAAAAAGAAAAAAGTGACTTTTGAAAAATGGGAATCCCTAGACTTTATTTTTCGAAAATTTTTCTATAAACTTTAACATTATTAATACATATATAAGATTTTAATTCTTATTTCATTAAATATAAATTAAATTACATTGATTTTAATTTTGAAGAACCTTAGATTAAACGCAAACCTGAATTACAAGAGGGGGAATATCCAAGAAGCCAGGAGCTTCAACTCTGTAGAGGAGTTTCCTCAAGGACCTGTTTGGCTTTCTTGCAAGCTCAAGAAACTGCTCAGCGCTTAAATCCATGTTTGCTTCTGCAAAAACAGCGCCTTCTCCATTGCAGTGGATCTCCAGCTTATGATCATCGCCTTCCACGCATCGTCTCAACCTCCCAGCCAATGGGTAGTAGTGAACGAGGAGTCTGGAGAGGGAGTGCTTGAGGGCTTGTTTGTCGACAGATTTTCTGAAAGCGTAGAGATATTTGATTGAGAATCTGAGGAATTTTTGATCGTCAAGATTGGAGAGGTAGAGAGTGTGATGTGGAGTTGGGGTGATGGGGTGGACTAATGTGGGCTGGTGTTCGTAGATGCAGTCTGGGAGCTCAGGCGAGCTCAACATGGTGATGGGGGGCGGGGGGTGGAAGGGAAAGAGGAGGAGGTTTGTAGGGAGAAGGGGAAGAATGGTTGATGAGTTGAAGATCTACGGTTGGATATAGGGAAGTCGTACTATCAGATTCCAACCCAAGAGTAAGGATACAAAAAGGGCAGCCTCATCATACACTCATGAGCTCTACCTTTCACAATCTTACATATCTTGCATGTCATATATATATATATATATATAAATACCACTAATTACACGTAACCCCCCTCTAAAAAATATGAAATTATACTTTCCCCCAAAATAATTATACTTACATCCTATTAGAAAATTCTCCGTTTATACCTCTTCTGTTAGGATTTGGAAGGAAAATGTTGGCATTATAAAAAAAATTACACAAATTTTTAGTTTTGCCCTTTATTTTTCTCCTTATAAATATAAAATTATTACATGAGATGTTAACGCCAGCATTTTTCGTTCAAACTGTAATGAAAGATGATTAAATGTAAACATTAAAATTTGGGAGAAATATAAGTGTAATTTAAAAATTCTTTTAAAAGAAAATATAATTCCGTATTTTAAAAAAGAAAATAAGCGTAATTAAATCTCTATGTATATATGTCACGGGTCATTTTCCTTAACATGTCCGTATTGCATTCTTTTTCCCTTTTTATTTTACCTTAAAGTTTCTTGAGAAATTCTTGGTTGGATTGGCCGTTATATGAAAGGGGAGTGGTGGTAAAAATCGCCAAACTTTACGTTGTCCGATTGGTTATTGATGGACCAGATGTATTGCACTGTTATAAAGGATTCCTAATTTTTAAAATAAAATATTAATTGATAATGGAATACCAGAAAATCATGATTTTTTTTTATACATTTAGTAGGCTCCAACACTATAGAATTAAGTATAAACGAGATTGATTATTGAGGGTTATTGCACTACATCAAATATAATATGTAATTATTGCTAATTTTTATAATTAATAATTAGTAGTCGCAGCAAATAGTTATTCATCATGGTGACGCCATGATTATTATTTGCGATTTTTATGAAATTGGCTAAAATATTTGCTATGACAAAAAGGCACGGAAAATATTTTTATCTTAGCTCTAACTGTGCAAATAATGTGACACCCCCTCCGTGATCACATTCAATTATCCTAATAAACTCATATTTATCCCGATAAGATAACTCATATTTCATCAATATTTATATAAACCTCAAATGCATAAAATACTGCATCAATTTTTTGTTATAACATTATTGTATCTATGTAGCTAGAGCTCTCGACTTAAGATGGCACTGCCGAACCACCTATACGGCTGACGACTAGCTTATAATCTATCTCCTAAAAAAAAGTATGATAAATTGATGAGTTGTCAACTCAGTAAGTATTAGTTAATCAGCATATATATATATATATATATATATACATATAGGCATGTAGACCAATTTCATTCATGACCACAGTCAACCAGTATTCTTTTTGAAGTCACGAAGTTGCAATTTCAATAATACCAATCAATTGATATTTTTCACAGAATTTTATGAAATCATGAGGTAATAATGTCAATAATAAAGCAAAACCAATATCAGAATCAAACACCATTCACAACATGATTTACACTCATTGAAGTTTAATTCTCTTAATTATTAATTATTTTTTTTGGGCTCTGCTTAGTTTAAATGAATCATATTCAATGGTTTTTGGGGCACTCATCATCTCAATCGATATTATACAATCATCAGCACAGAGTACCTGGTACCCTTACACACACCTCAGTGTGTAGCTGCACAGGATATTCCCCGTTAATCGGAATACCCTAATACCCTTCGCACATAGTACCTAGCTATATATTTATTTTTCTCATATCATATATCGCATCATCATGACAGCATACAGCTCGCCATCAGTCACATCCCATCACCGTAAATCATTGAATATGCCCAGGTTAGGTAACTCATCTTTTTCATCGCAATAAATCATTCACATTTTATCAACTCCATAGTTCAACTCCGTTCGACATTCATTTCAGTGTATCATCTGCACATTGACAACTTCACAATTTAGCTCTAGTCAATTATCAAATAGAAACGTATCACAATTATTTACAACAACTCCATCATTTATTTTTATTTAACAACAATATCGAGGTATCTCACAATTAATCACCATACATATATATGTGGTATACTCAACCATGGGCACAACCAATAACTATCGTTTCACAAACAATCATATAATTCAACTAAATACATGATAATTTCTGATCAAGTTCACATATTGACAAGTAGATACATATATATAAATTCAATTAACTATACTTATCTCAAAATGTCAAATGAGTACAGTAATCAAAGGGCTGCTCAGTCTTGTACATTCTCGTTACATCCTATAATACGTATAATCAATATATAATAAGTATCATAAATTCTAAATAAAATATTAAATTATATTCGTATATTACTCCCAAATCTTTTAATATTTTCCCTTTATATCAAAACTTAACCTTCCGTTTCATTTTTGGTAAATAATTAAACTTTTTAAACTTCTCAAGTATATATTTAATTTATCAATCAACTCATAGGAATTTAGTTTATCAAATCCCACACACCTCGTTATAACTATCATTCTTAATGATATTTCTAAATTAAATTTATTATAAAAATCTCATTATTCTCTTTCGGTAATCATAATATATTTTTTCAAATATAATACCCTAATATTCCTTAATATAATTTTCTCATAGTTCTATAAATTTTCTATCAATTCCTCGCTATTATATAAAATAATTAAACACCGATACATATAGTTAAGTATTTGGTTAATATGCCCGATAGAATTAAGTAAATTAATTATAGTAATGATTAAATCTAGCAAATCAAGTGATTCAATTAATCAAATACAACATTTTAATACAGAAAGATTGGGGACTCCGAAAAGCTTCTCCCAACTCTAGGTGGTTTTTGTTAAAAACAAAAAAAATTAATCAAATACAACATTGTTAAGTCAAATATGATATTTAATTACACATGAATTTAAATAGTCAAATTCATAAAATGTTTCAATTAAATTTTACCTCGAACAATATAAACTACTTTTAGTAAATCAACTAATTAAATAATATAATTATATAAATTAATATAAAATAAAACCCAAAATTTCCATACCTCTGTTCTCCTCGAGTGTGTGTGTGTGTTTTCTTATAAATTTGTGTGTGTGAATTAACATGTGTAATATATATATATATATAGGGGGTGAATATATATATATATATATATATATATATAAAGGGGGTGAGGCGTGGGATGGTCCCATGCCTTTTCACCCTCTTTACATATTTGAATATTATTATTTTTTAATTTTATTTAATTATTATAATAATTACCATTACGTCCTACTTAATTTTTTAATTAATATAATTTGTTCCCACATATTATAATGAGCTCCAATTTACTTTGTTCAAATTTTAATATATCCTAATTTTAACCTATAATTTATTATAATAAAATTTAATTTTTTTAATAATTACCAATTAGTCTGTCAATTGTGTATAAAATTCTACAGAAGTCACAAATAATTTTTTTATAGGAAAAAAACTAAATTTTTTACATCGATTTTATTTAACTGTGGTTAATAATAGTTATTTATCACGATTTTTAGTCATAGTAATTAATGTTTTAGCCAATAGTAATTTTTTTTCTAGTGTTGTGTGGAATTTGTTCTGATTTTACATACTTAATCATAATTTTTCCTTATCTAACGACCGTGAAAATATTTTTGGTATATCTTTTATTATTGAGGGTGATGCATATTGGAGTCCAACAACACCCTATTGGTTGAAATATCTTTGAAGAAATCCTGAAATCAAATTAAGAAGGATCCTAAAATGCAGAATGGCACAAGCTACCTTTCTAACTGTAATATGGACTCTATTTATAGGTTGATTGAGTAGTATCCAGTGGGCAGTTGCTACAAGGAGATACACTAATTGAAATTCGCGTGGGTTTGCTGACTAATAAAAAAAATGAACTGAGATTTTAACTTATTTGGACGGGGATATGACGCTTGAACGAATCTTACTAAGTCAACTCAAAATTTGCAAAGTCTTTTTACCTGTTGTTGACAGGCCGGCCGCCGTGGATTTAGGGAGATTTTGTTGGAAACTCTTCAGTATGATATGTCCCGAGATGCTGGGAACATATATATATGATGTGGAATCCTCATTGTTTGATGAATCATCTTGCTGCATCGAGCTTGCTAGGTTAGTACAAATGTAGGAATTATGAGTTTGATAGCTTGTTTATAGGCCAGCAAGGTCAGATTTGTTGTGCGGATGAGTAATTGGACTTTAAAATAAATGGTTGAAGAGGTATTATTACTCTCAGAGATATTTTCATATTTATACAATGATTTACAAACCCTCCAATATTGCCAGTGGGCCGTTTGAGAGGGCTCGTTCGACGCCACCAATCTGGTGCAGAAATTGACACATGGCAAATTTTTTGTATTTTCCAAAAAAAAAATTATTGTTGTAATTAAAATTTATTAATAGTGAGTATATAATTTATATTTTAAAATATGTAACAAGATAGCTTTATGAAAAAAAATTATTTGCATGTTTATACTTCTTTAAATTTTATTTTACTTGTTTAATATAATTATGAACTTTATAAAATATAAATATAAATTGTGTCATATTTCAATTTCTGCACCAACTTGGATACAACCTAAGTGGGTAGCATCGAACCATTATTTTGAGAGATAAATTGCTACAGTAAATACAGTGGATCATTTCAGAACGAGAACAATATGGATAAATTGATGAACGAAAGTAGAGATAAATATAAAAAACGTAAAGAGACTATCTTTTAATCGGACACCAAAATAAGAATTTGACCAATTTGTATGGCAGCACAAATGTTAACTGCCCAATATCATAATTATTAATTAGTACTAAATTTGATTTGGGGAGGGCAAATATATTGTTGTACTATCGAATAATCGAATTTAAGGTCTTTAAAAGTGAATTTAGGTGATTGTAAGTTTTCATGAGCAAAATATGAGTCGATTATTGTAATAGTAAAGCTTATAAAATAAATAATTATTAGAATCATACTGAAAAGACCTCGATTATAATCCTCCGGTACTTAAATCAGATAAATCGTAAAGGGTAGCAAAAGTAAGGATGATTATTTACAAAAAATAATTTCTAATTGTACGATTTCACGTGAACCACAAACACTAAATTGATCGATTGTCCACGGTGGGTTCATACTTATTAGGATATAGGATGCACCGGGACTGTAAAGACATTGAATTAATTAAACGAACTTAGAACTTATCTGAAAACCGTAGATATATATACCTATAAAAAAAATTTTGTATGATCTTCATAAAATATACCCCACATCTATATAGAATATTTTAAAACTATTTTTATAAGATGAAGTTTGATATTCGAGTACCAGAAGATGTGGCTGCCTATCTATTTAACTCATGTATTTATTTGTCCAATAAATATCAAATTATTTATGTAAATGTTACATCAGTTTGAACATTATTATCTATTATTTATATAATCCAATGAATTATTGTTTGATGGTTATATTGAATTAATAACTAATATTTTGGTCCAAATTTCTGTAAACACTAGTGCATGACTATAATCTTTTTTAATTGTATTATATTATTTCTTGGATCAAATTTTGATCTTCAAGAAATCCATAATCCATTCCAAAAATAAAAATAAAAATCATAAATAATAGGATAATTACATTGTTTTATTTTTTGAAATTTAATGTAATTATTCATAAATTCTATGTGATTTAAAAGTTTACATTTAGATATCTTGATATTTGCTTTTTTATACTTACTCCGAACGACTTATTACAGATCAAATATTTTTTATGATCAAACTATCTTTATAAATCTTCACGAATATTAATACATGTGAGGATGTATATTTTTACATTTAGAAAAATAATTTAATTAGAAAAGATTTGTTTGACCTACAATAAATTAATAGTAAGTCAAACAAGGTAACTACTAATTTTCATTTAACTTTTCTGTTAATATCAATAAGTTACATGAATCTTCACTAATTGATAGACCAATTTATTGGATGAAAACCAACGCCAAGTATATTACATGTAATTTTCAGGTAAGGATCTCACACTAATTGCAGACAATAAGCTTAAGTGGCTTATAAGCCCCAATGGTTCATATTCATAGCGAGACAGTCTTTTCATGACAGACCTGTGAAGTTTTTTATGAAATCAGAGTGAATAATACCTTGCGATATGAGATTAGCATCTTTTGTGGGAAACGAGGCCATGTGCTCCTCGTCCAGAGGGTTGATGATATAGGCAATTATCACATATTATTGTAGACAATAAATTTGAGTGACTAATAAACCCCAATACCTCTCCTCTCTAGCAAGACATCTTTTCAAAACAAATTTGTGAAACTTTTATAAAATCAAAACTAACAATATATTGTATAATAGGACACGGACAAATTGCATCAAATATGTTCCATGTGGTAAGGTTAAATTCATTTTTGTGAGGAGCACCGAGCGGTCATACATAATTTATTAAGGCACCAAAATCGATGATGGCTAGTGCCCATCTGACAGGGTGCGAATCTAACGTGAAATCCACAAATGTTTGCCTCACTTGCACACATAAATAAAGTTATCCCCAGACCATGCACGTTGCTCCATCAATCAATTCATCTTCACCATCTCCAATTTAGCTCTTTGATCATCACTAGACATGCCAATGCATCCAACTAAATCGCTGCTTCCGATGATGGGCGTCCGTGATTAAGTGAGCAAGATTTGCGCTGTCAAATCAAGCATTAATTATGATGATAGGTGGAGTACTATTACAGTTACACGCTTGTCTACTTTGAAAATCTGAATCCACAAAATTGAAATACTCTCAAAAAATTTTAGTTTAAATTGAATTTTAAAAAAAAATATATGGCGCTCTTCTTTCCTTGCGAGCAGGAAGCACACCAGCAGTGTGCGTTGCGTGATTCTCCTGTGTTTTTTGCACTTGACTGGATGGACAGTTGACCGGAAGAGAACTTCGATTTGCCCGGCCAACAGGCGGAGGTCCACTGTTCCTGTTCTGGTTGTTCCGAAGGTACGAACCGAGGCGGACAAAGGACGGCTGCTATTGATACATCAGCTGTGGAAAATTTAATATATTTAGGTGTGATTGATGTACAATTAAAAAAAAATATCAATCACATAATAAATATATCATACTTACACAAAAATTAATTTAATTTAAATAACCTGATTTCAATAAGAATTTCCCACACCCACCTGCCCACCTTGTTGTGTTCTCACATCACAACCAAGAACAAAATCTCCTACCCATTAATCCTAGACATAAAATCTCATGACTGAGACCTCTGATTCCTTTTGTTTATTTATTTATTTAAAGTTCAATTCCTTTTGTTTTCTACAAAGGAAAAAAAAATAAAAAAGTTGAAGAGAATTCCGTTGTCTTTGTGCTCAACTATACCAGAAAAAGCAATGCGGCGATGGCGATGCTTTGGCTTATGCTACTGACATGGCTCGTGTAAATAATTCGGGTTGAACCAAACATATTATTATTTACGTTTATTTGAATTGTTACTTGATCAGGTTAAATAAGTGTTAACTGAATCAAATATGAATCGAGTTTGAGTAAATTGATAATTTTAGATATATTCTATTTTTTTGCATTAATCGAATCAAGCTCAAGCTGAGATTGAAAGTTGTTAAGCTTAACAAATCTAATTCAAATGAATTTTTATATTCCAATCGAATATCAAATAATTTAATTTATTTTATAAATGTAGCTGGATAATCTCATAATATGGACTTTTTTTTCTTTTTATTTTTTATTTATCAAGAAATGAATTGATGCAATGGAAGTGTGAGGGAGATGGAAGCCTGATGAGTTAGATCTTATAATCCTTCCCAGAAACTAGATTGGGGCTTTGTGTTTTGAGGAGGAGTATTGTAGGGAAAACCAAGAGATGTAAAGCCCATCAACTTTCCATTTCCAAATATATGTATAAAAAAAAAAAGACTAGTGACAAAAAAATTAAGTCATATTTTTAATATTTATTGCTAACTATATATATTTAGTTACAAAATATTTATTTTGTCGTAATAATGAAGTTCATGGTCTTGATAAGTACTATTATTTTATTAGTAAGAATTAGTGACAAAAAAATATGCACAAAGTTGTCACTAAATGTATATGTATAATGACAATCTAGTGATAATAAATAATATTTCAGTATATTGTTTTTTCACTATAGATGTGTTGCTAATTGTATTTAGTGACAATTTTGTACACATTTTTTGTTATTAATAACTAATAATTATATAGCGATAAGATAAAAATTATTGTCATTTTAATATATTTTTTTTAACAATAATTTTAAAATTATCATTTTATATTTCGTCACTAATATCGTACTTCTTTTTTTTTTTTTATATATATATAGTGCCGACAAAGATGCAAAAGGTCAAAAAGATGGCATTTGGTCAAATTGTGTCCGGACATGTCAAATCTACACGGGGTGGATTTTTTCGTAATTTTTTCATATTCGAGGTTATTTTGGTAATGTCCCATCCGAAAATTGAGGGATACAAAGGACAAACCCATTCTTTGATCAGCCCAGCGGGTTGGTCGGGATTAACAATACCACTTCACTTGTAAAACAAAACCGGTTCAGTAAAATGGCCTATTAAGGCCGGTCCAATCCACCGTAGTAAAGGAGGCCTAATTAAACACTAGCACTGTTTCTTGCACTTGGTATGGTCATCATGCTCCAAAATTTTAATCTAAGATATTATTCAATATATTAATATTTTTAAATTAACTAACAGATTTAAAATAAATTTTAAAACATGTGATCTAAAAAGGTAAGGGTGTGAAATTTACGTTTAGAGTGCTGAAAATATAAAAAAAGATGTTCAAACTCGTGTATGAAGAGTGAAAAGTGAATAGAAATCGTGTAGACTTTATGAATGAGAATTGTTACCTCTTTGACCTACCCAGACTTGTACATATAGGATTAGGTTTAGGAGGAGGGGATTTAGTATATTTTTGAATTTCTTGGGATGTCGGGATAGTATTTATCTCCCTATTTGCTGCATCACTTGGGACCCATAGGGCGATTGCGGGTTTTTGAAGAGGGAGAGCAAGGTATGGGTTCAGAGATTCTATCTTGATGAACCTACCCGTTGTCATTTCTAATTTGAACATGTCTTAATTTTTTAAAATAAGTGCATTTACAGAACAACCTCTATAAATTAATTCCGATAAAATTTAGCAATTAATCAATATTTTTTTAAATTAATAAAATTATGTGGTCTCGATATTATTAATTTATAAAGATTTTAATGTATATAATTTTTTAGGTAATTAAATTATAATTTGGAATTATGCCTATTTTTATATTTTACTATTTTTTTTGTCAACTTACAATCTCAAATTTACAATATTTGCACTTTGTTGGTGTTCTGTCGAAAAAATATCACATGCAGCACATATGCCCAAAAGAAATCCTACATTGCCCTAATTAAATATCACATCCCACTACATGGGATGCTTTTCCTACCGAAAATCATCTAGAAAATGATCATATACGACAAAGTACATATTTCGGAAAGGTAAAATAACCAGGAAATTGACATAAAAAAATTTAAATGGCAAAATATGAAAATGAATATAATCGAATGACAAAATATAATTTATCCTAATTTTTATTATTCCATAAAGTATATATATTTATAAGAAAATTTTGATAAAAAGAAAGTGATGATACATTGTGAAAGTGAGAAAAGAAACATATGAAAAATAAAGAGAAAACGAAAAAGTTACCGATAGGTACTTATGCAAACAAAAATTTATTTGAGGGTTTTCGCCTAAATTTATTTGGAATATCTTATAAGTTTTTATATCATATAAAATATTTTAAAATTAAGTTATTACAATATTTGGATAAACAAGATGATTAAGAGGGTGTTTGGCAAAGTTTTTTTCTAAAACATTTTATAAATTCACACATCTTATAATATACGTTAGGAACTTATAATATATTGGATATTATTTTAAAAATAAACTCTTAAAGTATATTTGGATAAAATAAAATATTAGACTGTTTGGCACAATAAAGTTTTTTATTAGTAAAATGACTAAAATGAGCATCATACTATTAGAATCAAATAGGTCGTTATTTCTTAATATAATTCGCTTTAAGAAAATGTTAAAACACTTTTATAAATTACTAGTAAATATTAGTTTAATTATAAATAAAAATTTAATAGATAATTTTTATTTAATAAAAAATAACAGATTATTACCTAACTTTTTGAATAAAAATAATATATATGTATATTCGTGTTAGACGAATATTAATATAGATATATAACTGGTATTTTCTTTATTAATGCAATGACTATTTCTAGTCGTAAAATTTATAATATTTTGAATTTATATTTTTTAATAAATATAATATCAATATCAATTTTATTTTTATTTAACTATAATAATTTATTATTAAATAATAAATTATTTTATCTTTTTTGAATGTTAGAAAAATTAAATAGTGAAAAAAATTAAATCCTAGAGAGAGAACGAGTATGTTTTTGTGTGTGTGTGTGAGAGAGAGAGAGAGAGAGAGAGTGAGGAGAGTATGCGGGTGTATATGTGTGTGTGAGTGTACAAATGGAAATATTTTTATCTTATAACATATTAATTCTATATAGCTTATAAGATTTATAGAATAAAGTTAAGAAAATTTTAATCTTTTTTCAAAAAATTTATAAGATTCAAAACATCTTATTTTGAAATCTTATAAGCTTTTTTTCCTAAAAAAATAGCCAAATATTTTATAAGCTCTCAAATATCTGATAAAATATTTTTAATAGCTTGTAAGTTCAGCCAAACACTTTGATTTAAATACTTTTTAAAAATTATACATATACAAAGAATGCACCGTGCTTATTAATACTATAAATTAAAGTAGAATACTTTTTTTATGTCTCTTTTTTTCGTCTGTTTTTTTTTTAATTTTTTTATTTATTCATTTGGCTTCCTCCTATCCTTTATAATTAAATTGCTTTTATTTTTTTTTAATTTTTATGTATTGTTATTATAAATTTAATGTTAATTTATTATTTTATATATATATATTATTTGAGAAAATATTCAAAGACATAGAGTGTGTTATAAATTATTAATTATTATATTAATTTCCAAGTTAAAAGTGTTGATCGCAATCCGTTAATTGTCAACTCATTCAAACACTTGTGCTAAAACAATTAATTAACAGTTGAACTAACAACAACATTTGCCCACCGTACAAACTGAGCTCAATCGGATCACCTTACCACCCTGCTTACCAAATTCGTTTCATCACAACCATCCGATTTTATCATCATTGAATAATGGTGACACTAATACGTCAGCGTCCCAGGATTTGTCCTTCACCATGCGCCGTACCGGATCTCTACACCACCCATTCTTTAATGCATGACAATTATATCTAAAATAGATAATCTTAAAAAATACTATTTTTCTATTATATCAATAATATTTTTAATTAGTTTTTTATTTTTAATAAAATTCAGTTATTCATAATATATTTGATTTATGATATGAAGGGGTGCGTGCGACCATTCTGACCAAAAACAGGGGAGTGTGTTTACATAATCACTGACACGCTCTCTGCGCATGATTGCGACCACATAACGAACCGCCAGATTTTAATCTCAACTATCTTTGATTACCAAAATTAAAAAACATCTCAAGTATCTTTCCCCAAGAGAAGAATATATTATCAGCGTCCACAATATACATTAATTTCTGTGAATCTGAGGTCATTCATCCCACCACATCCTCCTGATTGATGCAGTGAAATTTTAGCAAGTTCAGCTGAATCCAGCTTTCAATGGCGAAATTTGAAGCAATTAAGTGAAAGATGGGGTCTTATCAAGTAAATTTTGGAGGAAAGGGAGGATATTATGAAGAATTTTGAGCTCTGTGATCCGATTTGAAGGAATTTCTGGAAAATTTTGGTGCAAAAGTATGCTCGCTTTGATCTAATTTGCTGTTTTCTTCGGGATTGACGAGTTTTCTTTCCTTCTTCTTTCGCTTTCTGTAGAATTTTGTGCCTTTGGTATAACTATAGTAAGGCTGTCTCTTTTCTCCTTCTGTTTGTTTCCTCATGAAAATCTGATTTTGGTTTTTATTATGTTTTTCCTCATGGTGAGTTTTTATTATGTTTTTGAATTTCCGAAAGTGGACTTTCTTTTTTCTATTACCTCTCCTATTTTCTATGGTTGCTTCTTACTGTTGAACAATTTACGCGTATACATTTATTTGTGTCTTTCAAGTATAGGCATGTGGGAGTAGTAGAATTCTGGTTCTGGAGCAAATATGGAAAGAAGATGAGTGAAACTCGAATGCTTTTACTATGCTCTTTTTTTGGGTCATAAGATCAATAAACTTGAATCTGGATGTTATCTTATGATGGCAAGAAATTTTATTGAGCACTTTAAGTAAGATTGTTTTAGTAGTGCTTCCTCCACATGGAATTGGTCTTTGGAGGAGGCCCATAGTGGATGTTTGTTGGTGATATAGGAGTTTTGATGATGTTGTGGAGTTTAGAGTGGAATAATTAATTAACTTGGGAGAAATGGGCTTTTGCTAGGAATTTAATGAGTTTCATTTATTGGTTCCAGTGAGATTTTCGTTGTAGATTTTGTTAATGTTGTACATGGAATTGGTGTTTACTGAAGAAACCGAAGTGGGTGTTTTACATTTTTCTTGTTGGTGTTTTATGTTGTTTGGAAATGCGTCTAGTCATTTTCTGTAATGCAGCTTAGAAGGCAAATTTTCGGAAATGCTTTATTACTGTCTCTGGTTCTGTGATTACCGATTAAACATCGCTACAACTAGATTGATGATGATGATTGATCAGTATCAGTTGAAAGTGTAGAATTGCCATCCTGCTGAAAAGTAAGGAAGTTTTCATACTTAATCTTAGCAATTTTGATTACTGTGGCATAAAAAAGACTAGTTTTTTCCTTTTAACTTGTTTATGGTCACTTCTTTTAAAAGAGAGGATCTTAGGTGAATATTGGTTTTAGATTCAGATTTTGCCTCAAATACCTTCTTAATCTGCATTAGTCCAAGATCACATTAAAGCATGATTCTGGTGAGTAATTGCTTCTGAAACGACTCTTTATGAGTATTGTTTGCTTGTGAAATTGTTTTAGGAAATTGATCTATGTGTAGGTGGTAATCTGTTTTCATTCACTGTGTCTAATTTTGGTGTTCTATAATGTTTCAGTAGTATGGCAACTCCAGCAGAACCTCCAAATGGGGTTAGATCACAAGGAAAGCATTACTACTCTATGTGGCAGACACTTTTTGAGATTGACACGAAATATGTGCCAATCAAGCCTATTGGTCGAGGTGCCTACGGTATTGTTTGCTCTTCTATCAACAGGGAAACCAATGAAAAGGTTGCCATCAAGAAGATACACAACGTCTTTGAAAATAGTATTGATGCACTCAGAACCTTGCGTGAACTGAAGCTCCTCCGGAATCTTAGACATGAAAATGTGATAGCGCTCAAAGATGTGATGCTGCCTATACACAAAGGAAGTTTCAAGGACGTTTACTTGGTTTATGAGCTTATGGATACTGATTTACATCAGATCATTAAGTCTTCTCAAACACTTACAAATGACCATTGCCAGTATTTCATCTTCCAGGTACTTATTCATACACTGAACAATACATTCACGTACTTGTGGCTCTCACTTTGATATCACTCTTCTCAATTTATGCAGTTACTTAGAGGTCTGAAGTATCTACACTCGGCAAATATTCTTCATCGTGATTTGAAGCCTGGAAACCTACTCATCAACGCAAACTGTGATCTTAAAATATGTGATTTCGGGCTTGCTCGTACCAACAGCAGCAAAGGTCAATTCATGACTGAATATGTAGTCACTCGGTGGTACCGAGCCCCAGAGCTCCTCCTCTGCTGTGACAACTATGGCACATCCATTGATGTGTGGTCTGTCGGTTGCATCTTCGCGGAACTACTTGGTAGGAAGCCAATTTTTCCTGGTACAGAGTGTTTTAACCAGCTTAAATTAATTGTGAACATCCTTGGTAGTCGAAGGGAAGATGATCTTGAATTTATAGACAACCCGAAGGCAAGAAAGTACATTCAGTCTCTTCCATACTCCCCTGGAACCGCCTTTTCCCGACTATACCCGCATGCCCATCCTCTAGCGATTGATCTGTTGAAAAAGATGCTCGTCTTTGACCCGTCAAAGAGGATTGGTGTAACTGAAGCACTTCAGCACCCTTACATGTCTTCTCTTTACGATCCAAGATGCGACCCTCCAGCCCAGGTCCCGATCAATCTCGACGATGATGAAGATTTAGGGGAAGAGATGATAAGAGAAATGATGTGGAAGGAAATACTGCACTACCATCCAGAAGCTGCAGCAGCAAATATCGAGGTTAGTGCGTAGTCTTGAGTAGATCTTATTTCTCGTATGGTTTTGAAGACAAGAATTGTTTCTGTGACATCAGAGAGTAAGCATCAATCTTTAGTTTACTGCTCCTTTTCTTTATTCCTATGATGAGAAACACTGAATTAGCAGTTTGGGATCCTAGTCTGCTTAGTATTATCTGCCTATGGAAACTGTTCTGGGCTTGAACTTTTCATAACGAGTGCCTTCTGATTTGTACATAGGTGTCTTGTACGCTAGGAACCTTGTCATTGTACATTAGTTACTAATACTATATATGATAAAACCGTTTATGGTATTTGATATTGTCCAAGTTTATTAATATTTCTCTCTTTCTGCCTATCTTGAGCTATTGTGTCTGTGGCACTGGACAAATTTACAATACTGTAGACGTCCATCTTTTCTTATTTAAGCCGCCAATTCATTGAGTTCGTTAAGGTAGTCAGAGTTGATGGAGTTATTTAAAAGGTGGATTGGGTCATGGGGCGCTCTACCCTTGCTGGGCCTTCATTCTTTAATCCAAATTCTTGATGAGTTGGATGGAATTGTCCATCACCATTCATCCATCAAGCGAACGAGCCCTTTCATGATCACATAAATATCACAAATTATTTGTATTTCAAGACGGCTATAATGACGGACCCACTTCTTTGTTTTACTGATTGTAGCGGCTTCCTGTCTTGTGCCTTGTGGTGGAGACTCTTTTTTATAAGTATGAGCAGGGTTTAAATAGTTGGAACTCATTTTTATTAGGTCTGAACAACATGAATTTTGATGTGGATCAATCCCATAACAGGTTGCATTTTTAACATGTTCTGGTCCACTTAATCAATTCAAAATAAAATAATAAGACCTTGTATTGATCCATCAAGATGGATAAAGCCAAAATCTGGTGAGCTTGCAGGTTTATTGTCCTCAAAATATATACAACACAATCATTGACTTTAATTTGGAAGGCAATTATTAGTCTATTTATTTAGTTCATATATATTTTTGGAGTAATACATTTTCAATCAATACATAAATATGATTAAAAACAGTAACAAACTACATCAATTCAATTAATATATTATGACTTAGAACATTAACAAATTATAATAGCTCACATAAAGTAAGATAAATATATATATAAAATAAAATAAATACCAACACATTCGACAAAATTTAAACCATAATTTTAAATTTATTCATAACACTTCAATCTTAATTTGAACGGTTAAGCTAAGATATTATTTGTTAATTCCAAAGTTTTACAACTACTAATTATTTGCAAAATGCTTTGCGGCTTGGCACAGTATTCGAAGATGGCAGCTTCAACCCAACGACTGTCCTTACTTCTATATTGACGGCTTTTACAGGCTGCTCTTCCTTTTTCCATTTTGACTACTACTCCAACTCACTTCTTTATTATAATACCCAATGTTTTAATTTTAAGATTTTTTGGTAAAGAAAAAAGAAAAGCAAAATATATATAAAAAAAATCAACTATATATATATATATATGTATTTATTGGCAAAAAAGTTCTCAATTTCAAGAGATTCGTTGACTTCCATCCATAATAAATAAAAATATATACTACGCTTGGTTTTACATTAAAGGTCACTGAGAAATCTATCAATAATAATAATCCCAAAATATATTCTTACAAATATATTTTTTGGGTTTTTCTTTTGCAAATTGAAAAATATCTTAACACTTTCTCTCTAAAAACTCAATATTGTGTATTTTGTTTTAGATAGATATAAGTATCAAACGTGATGCACGAGCGAAAAAAGCCTTTTATTTTATTCTTGCTTGTTTATTTATAAAAGGATAAACTATTGTTTGGGAAAAAATGCAAGCAACTCTCTTATGATGTCGCAAATGAGCAAATTATTCCCTTATGAAAAAATAAATAACGATTTACTTCTCTGTATTTTTTAAAATATAACAATTTATCCTCCTATGATTGTTAAAATGAAGCAATTTACCTCCCTGTATAAGGAGGTAAATTACTTCATTTTAAAAAGTACAGGGGGTAAATTGCTATAATTTTTTTATATGAGGTAATGTGTTCATTTTTAATATCACAGGGGGATAAATTGCTATTCACCCAATTATGTTTTATATTCCCTGAGGTTGAGTTTAATTGCATAAACACTTCAAACTCTTTGCAAAATTTATAAGTACACCTCTTGAAGTCTTAAATGTAATTGCAAGTACTCCCTCGATAGACGTACTTGTAATTTTACAAAAAACATGAGGTATTTGTGTAATTAAATCTATCCTCATAAACTGTTGATATAAATTATCTTTTATGAAACGAGACAAAAAATTGAGGTAATTAAAGATTAAGCGAACTAATGGCAAGACATATAGAAATCAAGTATATATTAGTATATAGGGATAATTACATTTGTACTCCATGATCTGTTATACAAATTACCTCTATGCTTTAGATAATTACACACATAATTATCCGAAACATCAACATAATTTACATAAATTTTCTTTCTCTTTTTTTGAAAAATTTATACATACACTTTCAAAAAACGTCAACATTATTACACAAATTATTTATAATTTTTTATTATTATCCCCCCTACTATAATTATATAAAAAAATTATAGGTAAAGAATACGATTTAAGGGCATTGCATTTGGAGACAAAAAGATTGGAATGGGCGTAGAGGCCATAAATGGAGGGACAAAGAGCCACAGATATCAGCACCTTATCATTGATAGACAAAAAAATAAAGGCAAATCTTCTTGAAGGATACGAATATTTTTGTCAGAGAGAGCAAATCTTGAGAACTATAGGGGGGCCTGCCGCAATTTCTAATGGTTGGAGTAATTAATGGCTACATAAATCATAAGTTTTTTAACCTTAAATAATAAATAAATATGGAATTTATTTTAATCTTGCAAATCGAGTTAAGAAATTCATATATTTAGTTGGGATAATATAGCCAACTTTGATTAAAATAAAATTATATTCATTTTCTCCCCTTCAAATTTCTCAAACGTAGCTATATATACACATACACATACACATAGACCACGTATATACAAAATACATTCTGACTCAAAGATAATATATTAACTAGACGTGGCACGAAATTTGCAGTATATTTTATGTCAAAATGTTAAGATATCAATATTAAATCATTCTTATTTTTCAACAGTTTCAACTTTCAGATGATGCGGTTGTTTAACATAGTATCAAAGTTGCATCAAATGATATATTTTTACTTGGAATCTCATTACTTTATAAAAGAAATGTTTCATATGCAGGGTTTTGCACGAGACGCGGGTTGTGGTTCAACGCAAACAATTCAAAATTAATTAATACATATATATATATATATTGTTCTTTTCAACTACATGATCTACTGTAAATTAATTAAAAAATTGAAAAACCAAAGATATCCAAAAATCCCCTCTTTTTTTTGCAAGTAGAATTTTGTGGAATTCAGTGTCAGAGTATGAGACTTTTTGATAAACCATCACATGCTCAAAACTTGTTCCTTCCATTTGCATGCAAAAAGAGGCAAAGTCTACACATCTTAGGCTAGGGTTTGTCCCTTTTTGCTTTTCTTTTTATTTATTTTTGCTGTTGATGGATGGAACGTTATGGGACCGAACAAATCCGCATGCACTCAACAGTGTTTTAAAATGAATTTTGCCAAGTCTTTTTTCAGAATAGATTGATACTTATCTTGATGAATATTGACTTGTTTTGAGATAGTACTGTTTGGTGGAACCTACAAGACTTGATGGGATGATGGAAATTTGATTATGATCATATAATATATAACTATATATATATATATATATGGTTATTGTTAAGAAAGATAGGAGACGGACCATCAGTATACCAAATATTCTCATCCAACATCATTGCAACAATTTCGAGTTATAACCCACAACTATTACCAGAAAGGTGATGACCGATACAGCCTCATCAAGACGAAGAGGGTGTTTGGGTTAGTTTGTGAGCTTGTCAAAAATCAAATCGTTGTTTCAAAACTTATAAACTGTTTGATTTTAGAGAATGAGTTTATAAGATCCAAAAACAAAACGTTAAAAATATATAATCCCAACCTATTCTTAATCATTTTTTTACAAACTTGTTCAATTTTAATCATGTTACTTACAAAATAATCATTATAGACACCTTATAAATTTCATAATTTTATTTTATCCAAAAAAGAAAATTCCAACAAAAATTTAATAGGTTAAAAATACCAGTTATATAATGTATTATCATAAAACCTTTGAAAACACCTCTTCTTGTAATCAAGAAATGATGACATTTACAAATGCAAGTAGGCCCACCAAAACCTTGGAATATATGCATAATAACAAAGAGTGAATTATGCATTCATCAAAACAAAAATATAAAGTGTGAATTATGTTAGAATTGAATAAGGAGAGTTAATTTTAAGGATACTAGTTGGTGGGGTCATTTGGTCTAGTTGTGATGCAATCACATCACCACTACTGTTTTATCACTTTTTCTCAACTACTCTTTAAACTTCAAATTTCTTAATCTATTTTTCTCTCTCCAATTAATGTTACCTACCAATCTTCAAATATACATCTGACATAATTACGAATACCTTCTCGTTGTTGTGAAATTACTAATATCATTAGAATTACATAATTTTTGAATGGAGGTCTGAAATTTGACTCTTGTTGTATTTTTTTAAAATAAAAAAGATATGCAAAAATCAAGCGAGTTAGATGAATTTCTTTTAAAAAAAATAATATATATATATAACAGAATTTGTCCTCTTACTTTATAAAAAAATGTCATAAGATCTTTAAAAAGTAGGTAAAATTATAATTTATAATTTACGAGGGTATTTTGATTAATTTACCATAAAAATTAAATGAAAACTAAAGAAATTCGGTTGGTTGTTGGACTGCCCTTAAAATTAGGGAGATATTGATAATTTCTTACATACCGACAAAATATTTGTAATTATGTCAAACTTTAAAAAAAGTCGATGCACTTCATATTGCACTCATGAGTATAAATTTGCACCATATATTTTTAAAAATCTTATATATTTAAATATGGGTGGCATGTGGGAAATAACATATTAGTCCACATATTTGAATTTGGGGTGTGGCTTTGGAATGAAGCAATTTAGCAGAATAGGGGACAAGATTGGAACTCTGGTAAGGTAAATTGGGCACTTACGGTACAATCACTCCATATCCACCAACTGCACTGCTTTATTGCCTTTGGTAGGTATAGGACTCTTGCGGTTTGAATTTTCAAAGTCATTTGTAAGGGGAGATTTATTGGTTCTGTTTCTATTTTTATTCTCAGTTTCTAGCATTTTCAATTGTTTGTAGGAAAATAATTTGAACATGTTTGAATTGTATAGATGCGAGAAATGAAAATTTATTTAAATAACCTTATAAATCGAAAATTTAAAACATAATTAAAGTGGACCTGCAAATTCTCATTGGATTAGGCTAAACAAATATAAGTTTTTGAAACGTCGAATTAGTGTAAAATTTGAAAATAAAACCAAACGTGCTGAACGCGATTAGTTTCATTTTCACTCATACTATGTAAGATGAAGGCATTTATGGTGATCAGGTAACTCAAATGGTAACCATGGTTGCTTTTAATCACTAACCTGAGTTGGGTTGGGGGACGCGAGAAGAGCTTTTATTTTTTATTCTTCGAAATTAGGTTTAAATATCTCTCTTATTTTTTTTTTTCTATACAGTAGTAAGTCGGACACTTGCAAATAAAAATTTCAACAACGTTTGAAATGTAATATATAAGCAGCAGCCTCCTTTAAACAATCACGAATGGGTCAAATTTTGGACATTTTTAAGTCAATCTACTTTGTTATTTTGGTCCTCCTATTTCCATGACTTACAAAATTGATCCATCATGTTATCAGTTTTGCACATTTTTTAGCACAAGTATTAAGTCTGCGTCCAAAGCTAATGGAATTGCACGTGTGCGTCGAAATTGGGGGAAAGAGGGTGAAATCTGGTGCCTAAATGAGAGCTAGCCATATATACCCTGTTTGGATGCGATATATACTGGGGTCAATTATTTAAATATTATTTTAAAAAAATTATTTATATAATTTTTTAAAAATAATATTTAAATAATTAACCCATATATACTATCTATCTTCCTACTTTTGGCTGAAAAAAAAAAAAAATTCCTCTAGAATATCACCTTCCCCCCGACACACACCCAACGTGCTGTTCATATGCTCTTGGGATGAAAACTTGATGATCGAAATCAAACGTGTGCAAAATTAATAACCTAAGGGATTAAATCTATAAATCAAACAACATGCGGAACTAAAATTTATAGCATTTTTTTGAGAGCAAAATAAAGTAAAATATATATATGTACAAGTTGATTTTAAGAGAGGTGAGATGATAGAGTGAGCTGTAACCACCACACTCTCCTTTTGAGGTAGTCCCGCCGTCCCTACAAACCGACCATTACCTTTTTTTCTGTAAATAATTAACTGATTAATTAAATCAGAAGAAAATTCATTCATAAATCAGTACTGTTGGTGGAGCTATTATTATAATTAAATATCAAGACTATGATAAGGTAGTAACTTGGTTTTCTGGGTTTTTTGGTGTGATAAGCAACTATCATTTTCAATATATATCATATAACCAAATCAGGCAGATCAAGGGTCCACATTTTGAGTATTAGAAACCAAGAAACAATAATCAAATGTTCACAAGTTACTATAATGTTGAGGTGGGAGAATCTTCCAACTCTTTTTATTTTGATTGTTCTGGTCTGGTTACGACTTACGATTCAAAACTTAGCATGTATGTACTTGTGGTAACCATTCCATCATTTTTAAATCTATGATTCACGTAAAATCGTACAATTATAAAAGTTTAAGCATTCAACGACGTAAGTACAACTTTTGCTAGCTATCCTAATATTGCTTATGACCTAACACGAATATGTGATGCATTTCTAGGAGGGATGTGATATGTGAAATAATTATTGGAGATAATATTTGCATATATATACATATATATATATATGTATAGAGAGAGAGAGAGAGAGGGAGAGAGAAAAGAGTATATTCTTTTTATAGGCAAAGAATCTCACGGCCTTTTTTCTTCAACTCTTAATTTATCAATAAATTGATGTAATAAATGTTTGTGTGTGGATGATATTTGGTTTGCGCATGAGGGGTACATATTTGTCTCTTTTTCCTTTTTCAATCAATTTCAATATCTAGAAATTAAATAGATTTTGTTTCTAACTTTGAGCTTTTGAAACCCCAACTTTATCCTACATTAATTATTAACACCTTTTAAACAAATTCTTTTTTCAATAGATAAATTTATCTCTGTAAAAAATTGAATTATTTTCTATATGATAAATAATTCTTTTTTATTTAAAATTATGATTAGATATACTAATATAAAAATTTATATTTGGCATAGGACGGAAAAATTAATCAAACGACTTAGTGTTCTATTTGAGATTGATTTGTAGAAAGCTAATTTGAGATTCATTTATTTAACACGCCAAATTTTACTTGATCTTAATTTTTCGTTTGATAAGATTTTAAAATTCGGTTAAAAATAGATTTGGGAATATTTAATTACTCGAGTTAGGGTCACGGCTGATTTAACTAAAAGTAATTCGAGCTCAATTTAATTATTAGTCAAAACACAAATTATTCAACTTGATAGTAATTCAAATAAATTTGAACAATAATACATTTAATTCGACTCGACTTGTCTACAACACTATTGTTTTAGCTACTAATGTGATTATTAATTTATTTTTGCATGCAGTAGTGTGTATTTCTTGTTTATTTTCTTTACGTATGAATTAATTTAAAATCTCTCAACCCAATTTAACCATCTTTTTTAATATATGAATTATTGAAAAAAATACAATTTATCTCTCTAAAAAAAATTATCAATTTATTCCCCTGTACTTTTTAAAATGCAACAATTCATTCTTTGTATTTTTTAAAATAAAGCAATTTACCCCTTCGACAGGAGGGTAAAAATCGCTTCATTTTAAAAAATATAGAGAATTAAATTGCTATTTTGTTTTTGTAGGGGAGTAATTTGCCCATTTACAATATCATAGGAAAGTAAATTATATTAAACCCATATTATTGTATAGAATCATGTAGTAAACCGATATACAGAATAATGATGCCAGAATGTTAATTAATGATAAAATCAAACAATTCAACTTTTACAAACTTCAAATATTATGCCCAGTTTGACATAACCGTTATTTGAAAAATTATAAATATTCTACTCAAATAAAAATTGAATATTGTAGCCCCTAGACAGGTGGACATCATTGCTATTTAATTAATTTACCCTTATTGAAAGAAAAAAAATATAAAAGAGAAAATAGAGAATGGGTAGAGCAAATAATCCATAGAGCTATTAGTCCATAAAAATATTTTAAAATTTTGAAAAAATATATAAAATTATAATTCATGATCCAAAAAGACGTTATGGTTAGTTCACGATAAAAATTGGATGAAAACCTAATAAAAGCTAACAAAATAGGCTCATCATTAGACAGACGTTAAAATAAAAAAGATATTTATAATATCCCATATAACGAAATACTATAATCACGTCAATCCTAAGAATAGATGTATGTAATTTAACTTATATATTTTAAGAATAACATTTGTTTTCAAGAATATAATGGAACATAGAAAAATCAGATATAATTAGAAAACATGAACTCCTTTTCACTAAAAGCTCTAATATTTAGTTTTAGCAAACCATATATTATATAGAAATTTTGAAATATATATATAGTGCATATCCCTAGGGCATTTTGAATTATGATCACTATATTTTAAGCCCACCCCACTTGCAAATAAATCATACAAAATCGTGGGTGTATAAATAATTTATGACATAGTACAAAAGCGTACATAGTATTTTGATGCCTTTGTCAGAAATCTTGTACATATTTATGGTTCAAGAAACATTGTGTTGTATTCCAACACATGCACTAATTAACTCCACATGCCTTAGATTCTTTAGCCTCCCTTGCAACCATATGAATGGCCCTAATCTTGTCTGAACTACGATCCCCTATTTAAATTGCACAAACAGCGTGCATTTAGGCACATATATTAATATATCTTGTGTTTGGTTTAATCATTCTCAGATCTGTATCGAGAAAATCTAAGGAATGATGTATGTCCAAAGTCAATGGTTTATGTATTATAAATTTGTAGTTTTGGTCCAAAAACTGTTTATTTGAGGTTGGAATTTGGATTGAAAAACTCGATTTGAGGTTGGAATTTGGGTATTGGGTATTGGGTATGTAAATGTTTGTAATTAAATGAAAAAAAGAAAAGAGAAGAAAGTATGAGAAAGGGTCCCCTACCCTGACAAAGTAGAGATTTGTCAGAGAAATGTAAACATGTGAAGCTGAACAGTGAACCCCATCTCCATTTCTGTCATTAAAACTGCTTTTCATGTGGTGGGACTCTCAACTTTTAATTTCAAGATTTCATCTTTGCTCTTTCTCTTGTGCTGTAATTGTCTACCAATGGACCACTCTTTCTACCTCCTCATCAACTCTCATTTTCAATACATTAATTTTTGTATAAACCCTACAACATGTCTCTCTCTCTCTCTCTCTCTCTCTCTCTCTCTCTCTCTCTCTCTCTCTCTCTCTACATATATATATATATATATATATATCCAAAGTTCATACAATCTTGTATTAGTGCATGGTAAGATTAAGCTTTTAATTTTTCTTTTTAAATTCTGAGTTCGAGTCTCGCGAGCGTGTATCTACCATAAATTAGAATAAGTTACAATAAGCTCTTTTGAAATTTGATATAATTATAAATGTTCTTTCGTTGTTTAGAAAGTTATCAATACCTTCTTGATTTTAATGTCCATCAAACAATTAGCCCATTTTATTTTTCTTCGTCAGCATTTCTTCCTTTTTTGGTGATGAAATTATTAAAGTGTACTTGTGGATCATGGATTATAATTTTACTCATTTTTTTATAATTTTCTAAATTATTTTTATGAATTAGAAGGAAAAGAAGAAAATTTCACCTTGTCAGCGTTTTTTACAATTTTTCATTTTTTTTTAAAAAAACAAAGGTAAAGTGGATATTCCAAGCCCCCATCCAAAAATTACATAATTTCACCAAATATCATGAAATATTGTAATTTTTTCAAACAATCAAGGAATTCTTATAATTATGCCAAACTTAAAAAAGAGCCCATCGTACTTTACTTAACTGTTGAAATTCATGAAATAATAATATATATAGACTAAAAAGTAAAAATAATAAAGAAATTAAAACAGTCATTTATTTAAAATATTATAGAATTTGCCATACAAAACTTGTATGATATTTAAATTAATGTTTATCAATAAAGACAAAAAAAAAAAAAGATAGCATGTATAGCTTAATTAAGTTTTTACCCATCTAAAAGTTTTATTCTTTGCTCTTTTAATTTGTCGTGGCTTTTCGTACATCTTGGCATGCATTTTGAATCAGACCACGTTTTAACATGTGACTTTTCCACACTGAAAAATAATAAGCAAATTAAATATATAAAAAAGTTATAGATTTTTCAAAGGGTTTTTTTATATATGTATAATTTTAAGTTTTAAAGGAAAATTAATTAATAAAATAAGGAAATCAAAGTTGACGAGATATGACATGTTTGGGACATGCCATGATCTTGCCACCCGATATTTCACTATTCTGAGTTGGATTTCCTAATTGCAAGCAAATTGAAATTCCAAGTAAGTGTTTATGGTAAACAATCATTTTGTTTAAAAATTTAAATTGTTTGAAATAAAAAATATTAAATTATTAGAGATGGGAATAATTTAGTATGAATTAATTATCATGCTCTCTTTACGTACAAATTTTATGACGTGATTTTGATACTATATTAAACCACCATCATATTTAAAAATTTAAATTATTAAAAAAATTATTTAATATTAAGATATGTAATTATTCCCCAAAATTCCATTTGGAGATACATATATTCAAGAAATATTATTTAGTTTTCAATTTGTGCAAAAATAAATATCTTTAAATGTTTTTTCTTACTTTTTTTATTTAAAAAAAAACATATTACATCAGTTATAACTGTTACGATTTCTAGGAGACATGGTTTAAATATTATAATATCGACAATAATCATTATATTATTATCTTACATTTATCTAAGATATATAATACCTCAAAATCGAGATTTCTATATGATGCTCATGTGGTAAAGAATTCAAAAAATGAAAATGAAAATTAATTATAGGGTAAGCAAAATCTGGAATTAATTAATTAGTCTCTATTTATCCTTGGTTGATTAGTCGCATTTTAGTTTAACAAGTTAAGCTAGTTTTTCATTAGTTTAGTTGAATTTATGGCCTCTTGTTTCGTTTGATTCTGATATATGTTCGACGATTTTTAATTAAATTGCTTAAAAAATATATTTAATTATATTAATATTTTTAACAAATATATAGATAATAAAGTTAAAATTCCAAAACACGCTTTAGCTTACCTATGATTTCAATCAGAAGAAAAAATTAAGTAGAATATTCTCAGCTAGAGATGTGCTATCGTTAATTAGTTGGTTTAGAATTAATTAATATAATGACATATTAATCAATTGCAACTTTGACTAATTTGGCAGTCTTGACTTTTGATACCAAAGCCACATTAATCATACTAATTAAATTATTTATAATTATTAAAGTATCGAAATAAAATTAACTAATAACAAAATTCGGATTTTTATCTAATTGTATTATGGCAACAAGAATTGTTGTTGCTAAAATCCTATTTTTGATATTATTATATTCCCTAATGAGACTATGATTAAATAAAATAATAAAATACATTTTGGCCCCTGAATTAACGAATATAACACTTATGCTCTATAATTAAATTTTTGGACAATCTTGCTCTTGTATTATATGTAGTTCAAATAATTTCTTTTTCTAATAATTTTGTATTTTAAATTTAATTAAAAATTTCTCAATTATAAAAAGTATCTTTTACTTATAATGAAGTAATAAAAAAATTAGTAAATTAAATATTTTGAATGTTATTATATTTTACAGACTCAAAATGATACAAAAAATACACAAAACAATTTCATAAAAAAAAATTATTAATTTTTAATAAAATTAAGTTATTAACTATTTATTCGTTTAAATAAAAAAAAATTAAACATATATTAATTAAAGCCCGGAATAAACGGAGAGAAGGTATGGAGGCGCCTAATAAAGGCAAAAACACTCTCCCAACACACACACACACCAATTCTCTAAAGATGATAAAATCTCAAAATTCATTGAATCTGATAAGCAAACTAAAAATCTCTTCTACCTTTTGCTATTATTAGTCCAGACCTCATAATATCCCTTAATACTGATTCTTCGTCAGTTTTTGACTGTCTTCTCATGCAGCTCCCCATACCATCTTCTTATATAGCCCCCAACCCCATTAACATATATTTTCGCTACAGTAATTAAAAGAAAAAAATTATATAACATATACAAATTAATTACGACTATGCGGGTTATAAGCCGTTGTTGTTGTAACTGAAGTTAAAAACATTAGTCATGGCTAAAAATCATAGCAAATGTTAATAACTCGTGATAAAAATTTAAGGTTTCGCATTAATTTTGTTTGACTGGTTAATAATATTGATTTATAACAGTTTTTGAGTCGTGATCGTTTATAATAGGGTTTAAATGCATTTTGCACCTCTGAACTATACATTTGGTCGTATTTACACCCTTAAAGTATGAGGGCTAACAAAAACACCGCTAATAAAATAGTTTAACATTGATATGATAAAAATGCCATTCTCACGTACCTCCTATACTGTTTTTTTTACTCTTTAAAAAATGTTTCATTTAAAAATAGGATTAAACAATTTTAGTCCTCTATTTTATGAGATTTTCAAAATGATCTCAAAATTGAAAAAAGTCGACACATTTAAACACATAAATCTCATAAACTAGAGGAGTAAATGTATCTACTTTTTCTCAATTTTGAGACCATTTTAAAAATCTCATAAAACAGAGGAATAATTAAATATGTCTATTTTTTTAATTTAAGATCGTTTTGCAAATTTCATATAGCAGACAACTAATTAAATGTGTCCCACTTTTCTAATTTTAGGACCATTTTAAAAATTTTATAAAATAAAGAACTAAAATTACTTAATCTTCTATCTTACGAGACTAAAAATACAATTTTACCTAACTTTTTATTTTCAAACACCTTCAATTTTTACCATTTACTTAACTCACAATTGTTTCTACTGACTTATTCGTTTATTACAAAAACAAAAGTTTAGACAAACACTTATGATAAGGTAAAGATGTATGTCCGTTTTGAGGTGCGGTGAAACAGTGGGAGTGCTTTTTGACCTCTCTTTTTCTTAGTTGGTGAAAGAGTCCAAGGAATAGTTCCATGACTTCCTCATAGCCAACACCACCACCCCCTCTTCTTCTTCTTCTAATAATTCCACCCCCACCCCCACCCATCCACCACTAGATTCCTCGCCAACAATCATTTGACACGTACCACTTCCCAATGGTAAAAATTAGACGAGAATTTTCTGTCACATTTTGATATCATACCAATATATAATTAAATTAATTAATACTCGTCCTTTTAAAAATTAAAAGAACATTAATTAAAGTAAACCTAAAAATAATATTACATATAACACACGCCTAAGTGCAATACTAATACAGGATATTGATGTAACATATAAATGATGTGGTTTGCGATTCGATTGATGTCCCATTACATGAGATATTATTCACTTTAACTCCACATACGTTTAGTGATTTCATCTTGAAAATGCATCTTGTTAGGAAGAAGAGGCCACAATGTCTGTAATCAATATGTGATACTTGCCTACGTTTTCAACTCCAGACAAGAGGCTTGGAATGGATATGACCTCATTCCCACATACGACATTAAATAATACGGTTTACTATTATATTTTCGTGTTAAATAAATATTATCCGTTTTAACACTCTATAAATTTTATGATTTTGTCTTGAAAAAATTATCTAAATTACTCGTTCACACCTAATTCGGAGGCTTGACAAAAAACAAAAAAAAAACCTTTTACTGTTGCAATAAAATATTGAGTTTTAGAGTAATTAATAGTGGGGAAAGGGAGAGTTTGTTGAAATCAAGGTAAAAGTATAGTAATTGTCAGAAGAGAGGATGAAGTTGGTGACATCGAATTCAGTAAAAATGGGATGGGAGCGTCACCGTATTTTGCTCCACACACACAAACACATACACAGACACACAGCTGGAGTTGGAGGTTTGCGGAATTATTTCTCCACCCCACATGCCTCATCACTCTCTCGACCACCACCACCACCCTACCCAACCCCACCTCCACCAGATTCCTAAGCCCTTCACCTTTTCCTCTATTTTGTTTTAATTATTATTATATTAAAATATGATAATGATAATTATTTCTCTCCATCTTTTTTTCCTTTTTTGAAGTTTTTTGGATTTTGTATGATTTTGTCGCCCACCCTTTTCTGCTATAAATCAGGCCCTTCCCCTTCCTCAAAAACCTCTTCCTCTTCTCTTTTCTTCCCTCCCTAAAGCTTTGTCTTAATTGATTTCCTTCTCTTGTTTTCTCCTCCTTTTTCTTGTTTCGTTTCTTGGGCATATTCTGCTCGTTTTTGTCCAAAAATCTTTAGATTTCTGGGCAGATTCTGCCCGTTTTTGGGGCTGCTACTCTGCCGGAAAATAGGCAGAAACTTTGTTCAAAATCTTGTGAAAAATACATACATACATATATATATATATATTGATGCTGCAGAAAGTGTTGTTGATGTTTGAGATTGATGTCTCCTGTACTCAGTGAAATCCTCAGGTCCGGTTTTATGATCAATTCTTCCCTCAGGCGCAGGACCCATCTTGTTCAATCTTTCTCTGTTGTCTTTCTCTACTGGTTCTACGTTTTCTCATAAGTTAACTACCCTTCCATCCAAACAACCCCCTAATTACATACATATCTATATATATATATATATATCTATATATATTTTTGTGATCTTGAAAACTTTTACTATTTGATCAAAGAAATAAGCGTAATTCATACGATCCGGTGACCCTTTTGGTGGAAACGCGCGAAAATGGCTTCTTCCAGTGGGAACTCCTCCGGCTCGCCGCCGATTCAGAACTCCGGTTCTGAGGAGGATTTGAGGAACCTGATGGATCAGAGGAAGAGGAAGAGAATGCAGTCGAACAGGGAGTCGGCGCGGCGGTCCAGGCTGAGGAAGCAGAAGCATTTGGATGATCTGATGGCTCAGGTGGCTCAACTGAAGAAGGAGAACGGCCAGATTTTGAGCAGCATGAACGTCACCACACAGCACTATGTGAATGTGGAGGCTGAGAACTCGGTGTTGAGGGCTCAGATGATGGAGCTAACGCAAAGACTCCAGTCCTTGAACGAGATCTTGAATTACATCAACTCCTCCACCGCCGTGGGGGGCGGAAGCTGCATGTTCGAGGCGGAGGAGTTTCAGCATCAGGGATTTGGTGATAGTGTGTTGAACAACCCATGGAATAACATGATGGGGCTTACCCAACATCCCATCATGGCCTCAGCTGAGCTGTTTGATTACTGATCATCATCATCATCATCATTGGGATTCCGGGATCAAGATTTTCTTGGCAAATTTGATTGTAATTTTTATTATTTAGTTCAATTAGGATCTGGGGTTAAAAGGATTACTTAATATATAATTACAATTATATTATGGTTTCAATGATCAGAAGTAGAAAATTAATGAGGGGGAGATGGGGTTCTTGGTGTGTAAATGGGTCAGTATTTAGTGGTGATAATATCTCCCCCACTTGTATCCTCATGTCCTAAACTGCTTTAATTACTCCTAATTACTATTTTTATTTGAATTTTCTACACCGACTTTTGAGTTTGATGTGTTCATCTATTTAATTATAATAATTAATAATTATAACACATGATGGTTCATTTGACTAATCTTGTTCACTTGCTTCTACATATATATCTTATAATAGTCAAATACCAAATAAAGGGTTCCACTCATCTTATATCTATTAAATAAAATCGTCAATTTCTTTTTTTTTTCACTATAAAGAAAATACAACATTTAACTATGATTAATTGTCATAGTTAATTACAAAATAGAAGTTGTAGTAAATAGTCATTGACCACGACGAAGCAACGATTATTGATCGTGGTATCTGTGATGGTGGAAAATTTATGTTTTTGTATTAGTTTTACTTAATCGTGGTCAATAAAAGATATTTACCACGATTTTTTGTTCATAGTTATTAAAAATTGCAGTGAATAGTCATTTTATTTAATGTGTTTCTTATATCTATTAAACTACTATTAAGTTAACACAAAATGTGATTCATATGTCAATTTTGTTTAAATATGCTCAAATTTTAGTTCAAATCAGATATGGTCAAATTTAAATAATTTATAGGGTAAATTATAGCTAGCCAAGTCTATTATATTTTGATATAATTATGAAAAAATTACAAATACTGCTTCAAATAAAAATTAATTATGTAATTTCTAGATCATGCAGTGAAAATTAATATTTTATCTTTGTTAATTTTTTCAAAATAAATATATTTGAGAACACAAATTGTGAGTGGTAAAGTTAATAATACATAAAGCATATTGGTCCAACAAAATATTTTAAAAAAGTTATATAATTCATAATTCAAAAAGGCGTTGTGGGAAGTCACCACAAAAGCTAGATAGAGACATGCTTGTTGTTAAGCGTACGTTTAAATTATGGGGTATTTATAATTTTTCAAAAAATAATGATGTATTTGTAATTATATCAAATCTAAAGAGGTGTGGAAGAACTCAATTAATTTCCTTTGATCGATGTCAAAAGAAATATGAATTTTCACTATGGTAATTATTATGGTTAAAAATAAAAAATTATGACGGATAATAATTAATCAAGTTGTATAATGACTATTAGTCGTTATTTTTGCAAGCGATCCAGAATATTTGTTATAGCTAAAAATTATGGCAAATAATTTGGTGATCATAAATAACATCATATGAATTGTTGATTAACCGTCATTAATTTTCTCTCAATTTTATCTGATCGTAATAAATATCATTGATTTAATACAACTTTTGAACAGTGATGATATATATTATAGGGACTAATCAATTTTTTTTTTTTTTTTTTGTAGTGTGCCCATCTCTATCTTATATATATGAGGTGAAAAGACTCATAATAGTAATTAAATTAATATATATTTAAAAAGGAAATTAATTACATGAGAGATTAATAATTGAATGTTAAGGAATAAATTAATAATTGTAAATAATAAAATTTGTTCCCATATAAGCATGGGTGGTGATGAAAGCACAGGTACATGTCTGTCTCTGTCTATTAATATTAAGGTAATTAGTAAAAGCTTAACATAATTAATTAATATAATTTAATTTATTAATTGTGTCCTTTTCTTGTTTCTTGTTTAATTAGTGGAGACAAATTAAGTGGTTTGATCAAGTTGTGGTGGTAATGTTTGCTAGCTAGCTACATATGCTTTTATTTTCTAAATCATGTAATTAGATGATCAGTTGGTCAGCTGGAGACATAACCTACCAAATTTAACTCCTTTCCTACCTAAATTAATATACAATTATAAATTTGATACGCTTTGAGCATACGGAGCAACCACCAAATATAATAGCCACCATTATTGTGAAAGATATTAGACAGAGGATTATCAGTATTAATTTATCTCGTTCTGTTAGTTCATGTGCGTTATACAGATTATGGCGTATCCCTTGGCCTGTCGAGGGAGAAACCACCAGTTGAGCATTGTTGTACTGTACGATCTTGTTTTATTAATAAAACTTACATTTACCCACAAAAAAAAAAAATTTAATATAGAATTATTTTTATTTATGAAATAATTATAATAAATTTGCAATAAAACATGATCGTAAATGATTCGAGTCGAATCCAACACGTTATTATTCAAACTTGATTAAATTATTATCCAACTTTAAAAATTATGTTTGAACTTGATTTGATCAGTGACCTAATCGAGCTTTAATTTATTATTTTTTAATTAATCAAATTAAAGCGAGCTCGAACCGGTTCAAAAGCTTATCGACCAAACTTTTTTTCAAGCTTGTTGCTTTGTTAAATCTAACAAAATCGAATTCAAACTAACTTTTACTAATCGATTTCAATCGAATAGTCTAATTTATTTTTCAACCCTAAATAAAATCCTTAACTAGAAGCTAGTTTGGGAATTTCTTCTTTTTCTTTCTTTTTCTTTAATATGAATCGTACGTAGAAAATTAGACTGAGTTATGTCATTTCAGCACAATCTAGATTTCACTGTTATAGTGATTTAACCCTCGTGATTCGCAAATTGCAATTTTTTATTCCATTTTTTTATATTTTATATATTTTTTAATATATACACGTCATATATACAAAAATTACGTTTTAAATAAAAATTAATGAAATAATTTTCTACAATTTGCATATGTATTTCAAGAAATTGATAATACAAACTTAATTAAAGACAAGCTAACACATTAATTTACACACACACACACACGTATATATATAGAAATTATATATTGTGGTGTATTGTAATTGACCCACTTTAAGAGATTACTTAATTATTTTTGCCCTCAAGTTGGTGCAACGTGACTGAATCACTGACCTCACACACATTGGATTTTTTTTTTTTTAAATGAATAAATTATTCAAGAATTAGTTACCAGCTTTATGTTATATCATTCTTTACTTTTAAGGACAAAAAATTATGTTAACACCCCTGAGAATAAGTTTAATTACATAAATAGTCTATATTTTTATAAAATTATAAGTACATTCTTTAAAATGTAGTTATAACTAAAAATATACTCTTATTCAATAGCGAAATTTTAGACAAACATCCTTTGAGTACATTGCACTAATGCCCACTTCAAAAATATATCTGTAATTTTATAAAACTTAAGAGGTATTTGTGTAATTAGATGTAAATTTAGAGATGTAAGTAATTTGTACATTAGGTTTGAGTTAACACCAAAACAAAAAAGTTTGAGTTATAAACTTTTGTTTTATTTAATTTATTATTAGTTATTTCATAAAATTTAATCAAAAATTTAATTATTTAAATACCTCGATTTCATAAAGAATAAAAATAAAACTTGTCCAATTTGACTTGGGTTGGACCTGGACTGGACTGGTCCAGGAGTCGGACCTGAGTTTAAAAATGAACTTAATTGAAGTCCATTTAAAAACCCAAAATCAATCATGAACAACACTAAATTGATCTTGGACTAGAATTTCTGATTCAACGATCGGATCTGAGTTTAAAAATAAATCCAATTGAAATTCATTTAAAAGCCCAAAATCAATCATTGCAATACTAAATTGGTATTGAACTGGGATTTTTGCAACTGGTTCATATCGATAGTAGGTCGGCCTGGCCCACTATACATATCAAATTGGCATTAAATCACAAATCATACGGCAAAATGATTGAATTGGATTTTCTATTTAACTTTTTCATATTTTCTATTACAATTAAAATGCACACGTTAGTTATATATATATATATATATACATAATTTTTTAAATAAAGTAAATAGTATAATTTTTTGAAAAACATATAAGGGCATCCTATGATATTAAAATGTTAAAAAAAAAATTTCTATTAAAAATAAAGTATCAATTACACCTCGCTGATATGAATTCGAAGTTAGAGTTGGTGGTACACAAGCGTTGACTGCGACTATGAGGTTGAAAAGTGTTTTTTTTTTTTTTTTTAAATTTTGCGATTCTCTCAAATTTAATATATATAATATTATATAATATATAATATACATAATTTAATAAATCTTAAAAATAATATATTAATATTTTTAATATAATATTTTTAATTATAATTAAATTAATTATTAAAAAAGGACAGCGATGATTTCACCACCGCCATTGCGGAGGAGGGTCCTCACCCTTGGGCGCAACGATCGCCCACTAGTTAGGGTGATCCCCGTTACCCATCGCAGAAGTGGACGGCGATGTCGCCTAGACCTAGTTTGGGGAATGACATCACCGTTGTCCCCTTTGCAGGGCGAGGGTGGGGTGAGAGAAGGGGGAGCCGATTGTGGGGTGGGGGTTGATTATTATTTTTTAAAAATAATAATTTTATTTATAATAATAAACATAGGACTCTTTTACTTTATATGATGTAATTAAGATGAGATAGATATTCAAAATTTCAATCATATTTTGTTATAATTAATGACGGGTCAATTACATTAATACTGAGCTTATGCTAAATGAAGAAAATAAAAAATGAACCTTGATTAATAGGATATGAAGCTCAATCCTTTTAAGTAAAGGAGACAATAATATAATTGTATCTAACATGTCATCTAACTCATTTTTTAAAGCCACATAGGATTAAAAACTCCCCCAAAAATATCCAATTAGCATGCCATGTTATTTTTCAGTCAAAAATCAAAATTCCGGCCACCGAAACACTAAATTTCATCAATTTTGAAACTTAATGAACTTATAAAAATTGGTATAATTATTGGACTAAAATTAGTATTGCGCATATTTAACGGACTAAAAAAATATTCTCTATATAAAATTTTAATTTTATATATTATAGGTATATTTTGTTTAAAATTTATATTATATATTATATAAATATAGAATTTCTCCTCATATATATGGTGGGACATTTTAGTTATTGCCTCTAAAAAAAACCCAAAATTAAACTTGAAGCAGGATGAATCATTATTCATAACATATGAATAATTTTTAATTTTAAATTTTTACAGAGACTTTTTGATATTTTCCCGTATAATGAATCAAACCCTATAGTTTTCATATATCCAAATAGCATTGGTGTTCTTACGTTAAAACACTTGAGCTACGTACTTCCCATACACACAACATGGACAGCTATTTTGATGTTGACATAAGTGTGTCAATACAATGTATGAATCAGTTGCATTTATTTGCACAACTGCATGAAAAATGCTTATGGTAGGATAGGTGGGGTGTTGGGGTGGGTTTTTTTTTACCTCAAATAAACAAGGTAATTAGCATTTTGTGTCCTGAAATTATAGTGATTTTGCACAATGGAACATTAAATTAAAAAAATACCTTGGCACCCTTGAATTGTATACTCATTGGCAACACGCACTTCTTGCCCATATCCAGCAAATTAACTCATGTATTACTCGATTTTTCAAACATTCTTGAATTAAATTATTAAAAAAATCGCAACATTCTACATGTTGAAAATTCTTTAAAAAGTGCAATTAATAAACAAAATAACTTTTGAGGTGAACATTTTTTAAGGAAAGCAGCAAAATTTATATAAAAGAAAGTATATTCAGGATGAAAAATTAAAATATTTACCCTATAAAAGGGACATTTGTAATATGTTTCTAGGAAAGACAAGTATGTACTTATGTGTAGTTTCATGTCACGATTGCAACGTAATATTCTCCAACTACCAATATAGTGTCTTGTATGTGAAAATAAAATGGGAAAAAATGATTTAACTTGGGCAATCAAAGTATACCTAATTGGATTTGAGGAGGTGAATTTACAGATAAGCTCATTAATTCATGACGTGTGCTGTCGACACAAGATTGGTGAAACGAAAACAATTAATTAAAGCCTCGGGCGACCAACCCTACCAACCAACACGCATCAATTAATGACACCTTATATAGTTGATCAATTCTCAAGCCCAAGTCTTCCTTAGGATTTCCAAGTTTGAAACATTGGGTTTTGCAGGAATCTGGGATTATTGATGGAGGAGTACGTGGTATATTTGATTGTGGTTAGTGTAATATCATGGACAACGTTGTGCTTGGTAACAAGAAAGGTTTTCCCAAAGCGGTCTTACGATTTCTGCACCCGCATTGTCTCGTCGGTGCACGCTTCTCTGGCTGTGGTGTTGGCTTCTCGTTCTGTTCAAGATTGGAGCTGCCCACTGTGCCCTTTGGCTTCAAGATCTTCTCCTAAGCAGGTATTTTCTGTTTCTCTTTTGGTCTCGTTGGCTCATGGTAAGGACGTTACATATTTGATAGTTGTGTATGTGGGTTTTTATTGTATTGTGCTTCCTTTTCTTTTGGTGTTTTGTGGGAAAATCGCAATTTTTGTCAAATATGGTCTTTTTTTAATTTGGACGAAAAATACACATGAGAACTAATATTGATTTTTTTTTAATTTATAAAATACAATATGAAAAAAAATCATAATATATGAGACTAAATTAAAAAAAATTCGATAAAAAAAAGCCAATTTCCCATGTTCTGCATTAAGATTTAAAAAGAACGTGTCGGGACTAGGGCAAAACTTAGTTGGAGGATGAGAATTTTGCAGAAAAGGTGAAACATAAGAGTAGGTGGTGGTCTTGAATTGACATAAAATTTGCAATAATAAAAGAATGGAGACATGAACAACATTGTTGAACATGAAACAGATGGAAGCACTAGCAGTAACAGTAGGGTACCTGATATATGACTTGGTGTGCTGCCTCTTTGACAAGCAAGTGTTCATGCTTGATAACACTATTCACCATCTTGTCAGCATTGTTGGCCTTGTAGCTGGACTTGCCTATCAAAGGGTAACCTTCATTTCCTCAATTTTACCATTTCTCTTCCTAGTATCCCCCACCCCCACCCACTCCAAGAAGCTGTATATATACATACATATATATATATGAATAAATCTTGAATATTAATGTAGTGTGGAACAGAAATGGTGGGAGCGTTGTGGATTACAGAAATTTCAAGCCCATTTCTGCACTTGAGGGAGATGCTGAAGGAGGTTGGATACAGAGACACTCATCTCAATTTGGCTGCTGATGTTAGTCCCTCTTCCCTATCATCATTTCTTCATACATTCATGATGTTTGAATGCATAGAGAGTGTGAATCATGAGCATACAAACGCCGATTGGATTTCCTGTTGCAAATTATATTTCATTTCCTATCCTATTCAATATATATATATATATATATATATAAATAATATTTTATATTTATTTAAAAAATAATAATACACATAACGCCTGAAAATCTGATCCCATACAAGTGGTTGAACTAAAAAGAGAAATAATGAATGTGAGTTTGGTGTTGCAGATAGCTTTCGCACTCATATTCTCAATGGCAAGGATGATTGGTGGACCATATCTCACCTACGTCACTCTATCTGCTCCTAACCCACTTCTCATTAAGGTCATTCATTTCTTCCCATATTTTTACTTTTTTAAATTACGCCCACTCCTTCTAATATTTTAAGTTTATTATACAAAATATCTTCTATTCTTTATAAAATTACAAATACACCCTACAAAGAATATTAACGTAATGTGCTCAAAGGGTGTTTTTAATAGAATTTCGTCATTGAATAAGAGGTGGACTTATAATAACAAATACAAAATTGTACTTGTAATTTTTTAAAGCGTAAGTTGTAATGGGTTCCTCCGAGGTTTATCATCATTACAAATATTTTTTCGTTATTTAAAAAATTACAAACACCCCCACGAAATTAACGATTGTCTAATAAATACCTTCATTAATGGACTGTTACGAGAGAATATTTATTAGATGATGGTCAATTTCAAAAGGGTATATATCTGTAATTTTGTAATTATGACAAATTTAAGGAGAGACCGTTGTAATTTATCTTAAACATAAATCTTAAAAATTGTGAACGTAATTTACCCTTTTAGTTATTTCATTTCACCAATAACAGTATTAATGAGAATTAGGATAAGTGCAGGCAATGGCGTTGGGGCTACAGCTAGTGAGTGCGTTCTGGTTTTACAAGATTGTGAGGATGGTAAGGTACAAACTTGGTAGAATTAGATCCTCATCCACATCCTCCATCACCATCGCAAAAGCCCATCAATCTACCTCATGAAATCTGCTGTCAAACTCAATTTCTTTCACATGCATATATGGTCCTCTCATCGGTATTGAGTTAGTGTGTGACTAGACGGGTAATTTCAGAACTATGAATTGAATTTTTTTATTTTAAATATTATTATATTTTTTATTTCTTTTAATATATATGTGTGCTCTGTGTATAAATTAATTAAAGTAATTTTTATAGAGTAGAATTGTTAAAATTAATTAAAATTATGCCAATATCAAGATTATCCCTATATATATTTGTGTATTTATATATATGTATGTATTTGCTCTAAATATACGTCCACTCGTACGTAAGAAGCTAATCCTGTAAGCATAAACATATGATGTAAGAAAAAACAAGATGGTCAAAACATAAATCATCTAAACAACAACATATATCCCAACATAATTGCTGTCAAAAAATGTATCATGTGTATTTAACCTGCGGTTATCGAAAGTTGTATAAGTTGGATAGTGGACCACATAAGTAAAATTGTCATGCGGAAATAAACCGTGCCCACGACTTATAACAAATGTGCAAGATAGAGAGCACACATCTGATAAGACGTCCACTGGATAGAGAATGGCCATGTTATAAGCCGTGGCCATGGCTTATCTCATGTCCGCTCTGACTTCAAAAAGACATGTCAAAACCTTCTTTAACATGTTCCCTTATAGCTAGATACTTAATGTCGATGTGTTTACTTCGACTTCCACTCTTGTTATTTTTAGCCATAAAGATAACAATTGAATTATCATAATATATCCTTAATGGCTTTGAGAGTGAATCCATTATTCTCAACTCGGATATAAACTCTTTAACTACACACCTTGTGATCTTGAATTATTTAAATTAGGTTATATTTCAAATACGATCTATTTGGAGACTGATTTATATCAAAGTTCATGGTGTTCAAACCAACAGAAGTAAATCCAAAACTACCTAAGCCCTGCTCATTCCTATAGAAAGAGGCTTCAACCACATACAAGTGATTGCACGCCACAATAAATCCACAAAAAAAACCAAGTCCAAAAATTTTCTTCCACGATGAAGTTCTACAACCACGAGTTCCACATCTTCATTAGCATCGGACCTCAAGGCTTGATATTATATTTGAAAATAGCTCGTAATCTTTTTTCATAAGTCTGGATAAGATTGTGCATCCGATTCAAGAACAAGCGTCAGCCTTTATATTGATAATCGGAGCAAAAAATCGGGAAATTATTTTTGTGTGTGAAGATTGTATCAATTTCTTATTTGATATTATAAAATTCATTTGTGCATGTATTTCTTGTTTTATAATTTTTTTTTGTAAACTCAAAATTTATCGAACACATACCATTAAAATTTATCAAAATTTTAGATGGAGTAGTATTTTTGCCAAATACTCGATTACGTTATTAATTTAATAATTAGTTTTAATTATTATTAAATTAAAGTACTTCTTTCATCTAGTATTAAAAATATGTGTATGTATGGTAATCAAAAAGTCGTATTAGTTTGATATTTAGTTACATTTTTATTAATTCAAAAAAATTTCTTTCACTGAGTAATGAAAAAATAATGACACATGAATTATGATTAAATAGATTTGTCTATTTTATTATTAGAATCAATTTTTTTTTTTTGCAAAAATATATTATATATATTTGTTGAATTAATAAATTATTTCTTAAGTAGATTATCCTTTTATAATAACAAGTGATATATTTTATAAATTGCTTATACTCTTCTATAAATATTTTTTTTAAATGCTATTATTTTACAATTAAGTTCAAAATGTTCAATAAAATATGAATAAGTAATATTTTTTGGAAAAAAAAAAAAGAATACTGAAGGGCAAAATTGTAATTAAAAATGTAGGTTCATTCCATCACTAGTAGACAAACTGAATTTTCATGAAATAAAGGAAAAATGTTTAGATTTCTCCGACTATCGCCTATCTGAAAAAGTTTAATTTAAATTGAGTTTGATCGAAATTGAATCAATTATATGACAAATATAATATACTTGGTTTATGATTGGTGCACAATTTAAAAAAATAATAATAATAATTTATTGGGGTATATCCACTAGTGAGCCCAAAGAAATAAAAAACCTAATCAACTATTACATAGAATTATGGGTTGTAAAAACCCTTATATTACAAACCAATATTATATAAATATTAATAAATATAATCAAAGAGATACAGTAAAAATAAAATGATAACAAGAGAAAGATATTTGGCTCTGGGGGCCAGATCCGATAGAGGTAGTTCACGGCCAGCAAAGCCGACAACCACTCACTAGTTGCTGAACCCAAATTACACCACTAAGTCCGGTCATGTGGTCGCAAAAAACATTTTAGAGTAAATCTTTGCCTTACAGTCAAAAAGAACATTGCAAATATTTTGCTGTCCAAAATTTCGGGCAGGAAAAGAGAAGTCGCAAATTGTGACACTATTTGTGACGGGTTCAAAACTTTTCTAACAATTTTTAACATTTCTTATAGCCATCTCTATCTGTTGATGCTTCCGTGGCAAATGACAGACCTTTTGCGATTGGAGTTACATCCACAATTTTAGGACATAAATTGCAATGCGAATAAACCTTTTTCAACCGCGTGTCGTTGCAAAAACTTTTCCGACATTTAAATCTTTTAAATATATATTTTTAATTAAAAAGATATCACAATTTGCAACGGATATTTTACAACTTGCACTATTGTGACAGTCGCCATTGGTTGCTGTCCCATCACAAAATCGATCAGAAAATGAGACCTCAATGGATTTTTATAAATTTCGATCGCCAAAGTTAGTTTATTTATGGTGTATGTTTCTAGGTTTGGTTAAGTTTATTTAAAATGCATTATAATGAACACTTTGAAATATTTTGATAACATAAGTTTATGAAACTTATAAAATATTATTAATAGCAATTTTTGTAATTAAAGGAGTTTGTTAGTGTGTGTGTTTAATATATATATATATATATATATATTATTTTAAAAATAAGTTAAAAACTACTTCCTTTTACAAGCTCCTAATATCTTATTTTGGATTTTATAAGGTTTTTTTTTTAAAAAAAAACTACTAAATAGTTTTCTTCACTTTATAAACTCTCGAACATCGGGCAAAATGCTTTCTTAATCCCATAAAATAAACGCAGAATTTATTTTGGTACCACAATTATGGTAGGTGTTGCTTTTAGTCCCTAATTGAAAGTCACGTGTGCTGTGGTTTTGGGATTAAACGAACGTTACTTGGGACAAAAAGATGTTGTAAGTTCGCGACCAAAAAGGCCAAAAAAATCATATTTTTTGGGACGAAAAAGACGTGGTTTTGAATTTTATGGGACTAAAAATGTCACCTACGATAGTTGTGATATCAAAAAAAAATTCTATCCTTATTTTATGGGACTAAAATAATATTTTACCCCTCAAACATCTTATAAACTATTTTTAAACTTATAATTAAGCGCATTTAAATTAACACCATCTTAGTTGTAGTAAAATTAACTTTTTACTATAAAATCGTGAAATGCTTTGTAGTCACTGTTGATAATCAAATTAACAACAGGATAAGTAGATACAAACATGAAAATTTTTTACTCGAATCAGTTTTGCTCCATTTGGATTCGGACTGAAATCTCTAAAACACTAAGCATGAACTCGATCGACCCGGACATGGTGCTTTTTTCTGCACGAAAATGTCCAACCCTAACTGTATGTATAAGTAATACAACTTCATCTGATCGATGTAGTCTGAATAATCACCAAAACATATGTCTGCAAATTAATCTGAAAACGCCAGACGAACCCCAGTTCTTGTCCTCTTCACTCACAGGAGACGTGCATGGCTGTATATATATCATCAACCGTGAGCATGGGAGGGAGGTCTACGATCGATCTTTTCGTATCTAATGAATGGTTTTCTTGGTTCATATCATCTGATTCTTTGTTTTTTCTTTCCCCGGCAAAATTGTCGTCCAAACATAAACTAGGATGCTGAGTAATCAATTTCCACGAGGACTCAATTGTTCATATACTTTGTCAATGCTAAGGTATTTGATTTGAAGTTGTTGATGTAATAATAACCAGGTTTTATACATGAATGGTAGCGAATGATGTAATGAATCGTATCGAGAAAAAAAAAGAAAAGAGTGCTGGAAAGAACCTCAGGTTATTGATCATGCTTTTCCAAGAAAACTCAGAACTTATCTAGCAGAAAAAGAGAATTAGAAGAACGCATCATATGATTCCGTTTTTACGTGAACTCGATCGTAAAAGAGTGGACAGAATATTGAGCAACTGTGCCTGAATTGGCTGTTAGAGATCACAAGAACAAGAACAGTGATATCTCCAAGTGAAAACAGCCAATTCATATTGAACTACTGTTCATCCATTTTGAGGTCTTGCACTTTTGAACCATCCTTTTCAATTTAACTCTTCAGCCGAGTCCCCTACTCCTTCCCTTGTCAACAGCTGATCTGATTCAGTCGAAGAGTCTGCAAATTCCTCTTTGTACATTTCCTCTATCATCGGCTTCCATAGTCGCACTCTTGCGTTTATAAACCAATTCGAGACCTGGAAATTTCCATTCCACAAAGCCACATTTTGATGTTTGATTACAAGGATGCGGGTATAAGTCCAATGGAGATCATTTTGAAAGCATAAAAGAACATTACTTGGTTCTTTGATAAGCCTGTTTGTGATGCTAGCATGAGCTTTTCGGAGTCATTGGGATAACTGAAAGACACAAGAAACCATTAGTGAATGCCAATCATGAATTTGCTATGACATTGAAATTATCAGAAATTTCGACATCAAAATGCATACGGATGCAGAAAGTGTTCGAAGAGCCAAGCACGAAGAATTGTGACAGAAGTCTCTGGCAGCCCTCTGATAGGCCTCCACGCTTGCCGCGAATTGTGCATTAGTCCAAGCTGTTGAAGGGAAATTCTATTCTGCCTAGCCTCTTGATCAAACAGACTTAGTTGAGACAATCTTGAGCTGATTTTAGGCATTTCTTTTTCGATCTTTTGTTTCGTTGCACGAATTTGAGATACTATTGCATTTCTTAAGCTGCAAAAGTGTTTGGACATGGCCTGGAGTGCAAGGGCAGTGTAAGATTTCCCAGCTCCTAAACCTGCTATCACCTCGAATGATGAGACCAGTTCCTCCATGTGATGATAATACTCCTCATATCTTCTTTCCACCTGTTTGTCAAATGCAAGAATTGGACATTCAGGATAAAATGCTTATGAAAAGAGGAAAGAAATGATTTGAGTATCATTGAATTAACCTCCTCCAGCAAGGCGAGAAGCTTTATAAGGTTGGTATAATTTCCATGCTTTTCAGGCAGCAATTCACCATTGGAAAGCTCTGCTTTGAGCTCGGAGGAAAGCCCGTGAGACCCTTTTCTACTGCCACGGGATAGCTTCTCGACGTATCTCTGGTTGCTTATATCAGTGTCCTTCCCTCCAACACTCACCATTTCTTCAAGAATGGACTGAGCTGGTTTTAAGTACTTTGAGCTTCCAATTGCAGCAGCAAACGATTCAGTTCCATACGAAGTCGAGCAAGATTGATTCAGTGAAGCAAAAGCAGTTCCGGTGAACGAGTAGTCGTTGATCACACGGTCAATTCCCAGATTACAGGATTCTCTTGCTGCATCTCCTGAACTTAGGTAGCTGGGATTGAGCAGGCTTGAGTTTAAGGGCCTTTGCCTGCATGGGACAGAGCCTAAAGACAGTGAAAGCCTCTGAGCTGGTTGAGCTGCCTCAGTTGATCTTCCAAGAAGATCCATCAGACGCCTATCGTGGCCTATATCAGAATCGTCTGATAGATGAGGGGCATGATGAACAAGGTCCACAGATCTAGAAATTCTGTCTCCAAGAAACTGAATGCTTAAAGGCAGAGAATGGGGATAAGGGCTATTGGAGACGGAATCTGTTGCTCCATAAGCATCAAAATGCTGGTTCCCAAAATGGTTTTGATTAGCAATGGAGGTTGAGATGATGAATTGGTGCAGAATACTTGAATTTGAGTTTGAGGGTGAATCTTCTGAAACCATACTGACTACTTGATTAACACTTTGTTTTTTTTGCTCTCACTTGGCTTTAAGAGATTGAATCTTGATCAGAAAACTTTCCTGAATACAACAGTTTCTTGATCTTGGGGAAAAGAAAAGGGGTTATGGAAAAAATGGAAGAAATGATCTTCCAGTGACAGATAAATGGTAAATTTGAAGTTGTGCAGCAACAGTCTTGAATAACTGAGTTGAAGTCTAGAAGAAGATTTTATGATGAGATCAACAATCAAGAATCACTTTCACACTGAGTGAAGAAGAGCAAACCTCGTGATGTAAATTCAAGTACAAAACGATGACAGAAATCTTTCATTTTCGTCTCAGAAATGAAAAGCATTCTTCAGCACAGATAGATTGCAAGCAGAAATTTGGAAAGAAAAAGGGTACAGTGAGAGAGAGAGAGGTCAGGGTGGTAAAAGAGGATGAGTACACTGTGAAGTGACATTATTAATCCCCCCTTGAAACAAAGTTTTAAGCCCTGATATGATAAATACAAGAAGTTGCAGGCAGCATTAGGTGAGCAATAGAGCAGTTTATAAGTGTTGGGACAAACATACCTTTGATAATAGTTCATTCAACAAGGAAAGCAAAGATTCTCTCTTATGCTGTCTTGTGTTTCTTTTTTTCTGAAGTCTAGGGTACCCTACCCCTCTATGTCAGCAAGCAGAAAGCTATAAAAGCTATTGTAAACAGACCTCTGCAAACATCTTTAAGCAAGGGTAGCTATTAACCAAGTGAAATTGCTGAAAATGACAAAGGGGGGATTAATGGTCCCCCCTCTCTTCCCTGACTACAAAACAACAAGGTAAAAGCATCAAGCTTTCAGCTTTAGTGCCTGCTGTTACATTTCTTTGGGACACTCAAAAAGCACTTTCACCCTAAACTTCTCTCTCTTGCTATTTCACAGAGAGAGGGAAGAGAAGAGAGCCCATATGATAAATTTTGTTTCTGCTGCAATGGGGATTTCTGCCATCTGAAAAAAAAAAAAGCAAGGAAAAAGTGGACTGTCTTTTGCACACTCCCAGTTTTAACATTGTCTGATTGTGAATTTGTGTACATATGGGAATATCTAACCTTTTTCATCTTTGCCCTGTTATTGTCATCCACGGAGATGTTGAAAGGACACTGCTTTCACAAATCATCAATGGAAAATAAAACAGATATGTACATTAATAGGGTTCTCATGGTTATGAACTGCCTTTGTTTTTTGATGTGCTGATGGATTCTTGGTTTGATGGGCTGCTTAGTTTAGTTGGATGCTGAGCTGAGCTAATGGTTTCTATTTTTGTACTTTGACGCATCCAAGTTGGCATTCTTGATTTTGTAGTTATGTTGGCTATTTAAAGGGTTACTTTTATTTTAGTTTTTTAATTGATTTTGAAAAATCTTCTAAATCTCTTTTTTATTTTCCAATCTCGTTCCTTGGGCACAACTCTTGCATAGAAAATAAGTGGGCAGAAGTATAACCACTAAACATCCAAATGAATATATATTAAACATTGTGAACATCTTAAAAACATCTAAATTAACCTGAATTATTGTGGGTCGTGCATGTATTTTTGTGGTTGCTAATTGGTTAATGTGCATAAACATATTTCATCTTCATTTGGTGTAGAAATTGCACTTGTGTATAACAATGTCAATAGAATTTAGCCACCAAATGACGAGATTGAAAAAAAAACAATGAATGTTTTTAAAAATCAACAAAAAAAGAAAGAAAGAACCCACTTTTTTAAAAAAGGAGAAAACATCTCAAATCTTGATTTTAGTTAATTAAAATCTTATTTCCTTAAATTTGCTTGCAAAAAAAATGAAGATGAAATTGAGGCAGGACAGATTTGGGTCTTGCAAAGATGAAGTTGGGGCGAGTGTTGGATCCAACAAAACATGCTGCGAACCCGTCAGGTCGCTCTATTTATACTTGAGAATCATAACTTCTTACAGCCAATGCAAGGAAAAATTACACATTCACTTATTACAAAGAATTCCTCTCCAACATTCACTTTAGTTAGTATGCAGATTTGCTGTATAACCCTAACATACAAGAACAGGTATAAGGTTCCCTTTACAAACAAGTGTTTCAACAACTTTACATGCTATACAAAACAGACTATCAACACACACACACCCCTACCTTCTTAATCTGGACTTTTCCATCATTTCTACACAAAATTATTTGATTTGTGAACTTGCCAAGAAATATATCTCATCAACCACCCTTTTCATCATGCCACAAAATCAGACAAGAGATGACTATTGCCAAACCTGTTCTGATTATTCACCGGATCCACGTAATAATAATCCATTTTGTCAAGAACCATGGAAGAAGATGTTGCGTCGTTCCCTTTTGCCTCAACTCCATCTGCTGTCGACTTAGAATCTTTCTCGCTATGCTGCAACCCCAGTGCAAGCGATACTTGATTTCCAATGTTACCATCTATGACGTTCTCGTCACCAGTCTTGTTGGTTGATGCATTATTATCAGAAAAAATGCTATTCCCAGCCAGACTAACAATTTGTTCGTTTGGCATATGAGTTAGCCTAAAATTAACTTCATTACCTTGATAAGGTCCATTCTCATAGGCCAAGTGTCCACTGGACATGAAATCAGGCCTTGACTCATTGGACTGCATTGGTTGATTGCTGTTTGCGGCTGCAGTGAATAAGTTCCCCTGGAACTCTTCCTCTCTGTCATCAAAAGCACAAGTCTCTTGAGCTGTAGTTGCATGTTCTGGTGACGATCTTGGTTCAGTTTCTGCATCCCCAAACTCCTCCTTGTACATCTCCTCGATCATGGGCTTCCAGAGACGTACACGTGCGTTGATAAACCAGTTCGCCACCTGATTTAATCAGGAATATTATGATCATGGTACTTGACTCTATTTTAGACTATGGTATGCTCAGATTTGAATAAACTCAAGTAAATACACAATCGTAGGAGACAGCTCAATAGTTGTCTATGCCATATCATTTGCTATGATTCTCTCTTGAAGGTATTTACCTGACTCCTGGTCAATCCTGTCTGCCTTGCAAGAACAATCTTCTCAGAGTCTTTAGGATAACTGTTGATTGATCAAAAAATAGTAGTTAGGAGCGGTGTTCCATAACAATAGATAGCCCCTGGTAAGAAGAAATAGAAATAGTCAAGAACATACGGGTGAAGAAAATGCTCAAAAAGCCAAGCACGAAGTATTGAGACAGCAGTTTCAGGCAAGCCTCTCTGTGGCCTCCAAGGTTGTCTCATCACTCCAAACTGCTGAAGTGCCTTTTGTTGCCTCAGTTGCTGGTCCACATAGCGCAGACGTGATAGGACACCTTGTGAATTAACATCTTGCTCTCCTAAGCTCTTCTGAGTAGCTTGAATTTGCTTCTTGATTCCATCACGCAAACAGCGGAACTGACGGGAGATTGTTCGAAGGGCAAGGGCCGTGTATGGCACTGCAGCACCACGCCCAGCCACCATGTCGAATGATGATACGACTACTTGCATTTGATGGCAATATTGTTTGTATCTTCTATCCACCTTCAAAAGAAACAGACAACGAGAGGCCGTTAAACCATTATTGCTTAACATCAAAAACACAAGAAGCAAAGAAACTGATAATGAATATGCAACAAACATGCATATATAAGTCACACAGAGACTTAAACTGGGATTTAATAACAATTCCCCACTGAGTCAACAACAAAGATCTCTGTATACCCTTATTCATGTAGCATATCAGGTATAGAAGGTTCTTTAATGAAAATCATTAAACAGTTGAATGTGATTTGACATGAGAACCGACAGATAACAAGAATAAAATGTTTAAAGCCTTATCCCATCTTAGATCAATAAGACAAATAGGCAAAAGTTTGTAACTGATGAAAAATTAATCAAAACTTTCTGATACTGATAAGATCATGGCAACAAAGGCAAATTTGCTCCACAGAAAAGAACATGTAAAAGATAATGAGCCTCCTCTCATTAAAAACTCAGACGGAAGGACTCGATCAATTGTTAATGTAGAGATAATCATCTTACCTCATCTAACATGGACAATAGTTTTGTCAGCTTATTCTGCAGTTCATGGCGTTCAGAAGGGGAAAGATCACGAGGAGCATTGTTACTTGACTCCTGAAGCTCAGCAGAGAACCCGTCCCGTTTCAAATCTGTCCCTGTGGAGCTATCCTGACCATTCATGTTTCGGAATTTTTCCAACAGTTTGGGAGCTCTATGAACACTTACCAATTCAATGAGTAAATCTTGAGCTGCTTTAAGATACTTGGAGTTGCAAAATGTTCCTGTGAACTCCGGTGCTTGATGCGGAGACGGTATAAAGCTCGTTTCTTTGGAGCTAATCAAGTTCCCAAAATTGTTAATAGCTCCATATTTCACCGTCTCCTGAGTCTTTCCAGCCAAATCGAAAGATAGGTACTGCACACTCTTGAGGTTATTATTTTGAGAGAGCTGGAGCTCTGATTGCATATCGGAACTTAACAATGAACAGAGACTAGAGCTCGTGTACTGGCTCAAATCTGAATGCAACTGCACGAGTGGCGGTTCTTGAGATCCCAAGCTAAGAGATAAACCATGATATTGTGGAATTGGTTCAGAACTGTTGACATTCACTGATTCTTTAGAAAATATATGAGTATCTGCTATGACTGTATTGCCATCTGAATAACGAGGAGTAAAGTTCAACTGCCTATCAATTTGTTGCATTCCCGTTGGAACACTATTAGGAGGGATAAACACCATTTCGTCTCTGCTTCCAACAGATTCAGCTTCGACAAGTTCATGAGTAGACAGAGAGCTACCAGACAACAAATTCGCATAGGATAAAGTAGCCGAAGGCTGGCTGACATATACCTTATTGTTAGCAATTTCAGATGACGGATAAGAAGGAAGTTTCTGATTCAGCATATATGAAGTAGGAAGCATATCTCCTTCACTAGGATAAAAAGAAGCCATCGTTGCACGGCACTCCTTCAAAAATTGTTGGTGCCAGCTGAAAAAGGCCAAGTGGAAGATAAACCATCACAAAGAGATCTTCTTCGAGGACTGTATTGAAACTATTTGGTAGCTGGAGAGAAAGAAAAAGTGGAACTCAGAAAATGCAGGCTGATCTTGTCAATGTGAAAATGATGCACCAGAGGCAGGAAAAAAGAAAAACTGATATCCGAATCCCACTATGGATAAAAAGCAGATCCAACAACATCCCTTTTCCTATTCTTGCAACCTAAGACCCACATCTTTTTTCTGACAAAATTCTTGCATTAACAGCTCCAGTAAACAATACAAGATCATATAAATCACCAAAAGAGATAGTAAGAGGTTTTTAGCCGTAAAATATTTAATAATTCTTCTGATGAATAGGAGCCCAAAAAATGTGGGGAAGTCTGAGAAAAACAAGAATGAAGGAACACAGGATTCTCTCTTTACAGAAAGAAAGTCCTCTGAGCTCCATTCCATATATGGAAACCCCAAAAGACAAGAAGAAGAAGAAGAAGTCCAGAATTCATCATCTTTGTTCCGGTAAAACTAAGATGACCAGAATCCATTCATCATCAACATGCAATTCAGTTGAGGCAATCAAGTCTCAGTAGCCCACATCAGAAACAAACATGAAGAACAACTCTTTCTTACAAACTCATGATCATCAGAGTTACATCCAAGAAACATAAATTAAGAGTTACCTGGAAGAAAAAGAAAAGGAAATAATAGCAAGAACATTCCTTGTACTTGTGGGCTGCCCTCAACTGGGGAAGCAAGAAAAGGGGTCAAGAGAATGATTGGAAAGAGAGATGAAATGGGCTCAAAAGCCGAAGAGTCTCCCCAACAAATGGAGACAAAACTGATTCCAAAGATCCCAAACAAACAAAAACACCAGCACCAGCAGCAACCCTCCTTATCATTGAACAATGAAAAAAGGGATATAATAATTAAACATAAAGAAACAATGATGACTCTCCATCCAATCCATCCAAACCAACCCAGCTCTATTCTTGAATATTCATATTTTTAAAAAAAAAAAATGTATATATTCCTTTTCACTTATGCCACCATTCTCACGTGGAGACAAGTTACAAGCCCAAGAATAAGATTGCCTAGAAACTTCTACAATGAAAAAATTTGTCAAACAGCCAAAAGGGTTGGTCCATGGTTGTTTGTACATGTCTTTAGCTTAGGCTGTTTGTTAGCTTGGTGTTTTGAAAACATAACCACCAGTTGGTGGACCTAAACATTGCCCTTAAAACACCCATTCAAGACATAGCTCCAGTGGTTGTTTGTTATAACTATAGTTAGGCCATGGTCGGTTCAATTGTTTACTTCATTATGTTCAACTCCCCATTGTATATGTTTTTAAAGTTAGGTATATACACCTTGGATACCCTTTTTTTGTTGTTTATATTTAAACGGTCTCTAAAAATATAAAATTATACTTTTCTTTAAAATTATTTTGAAATTATATTTATATCCCCTCAGAAAATTCTGTGTTTACATTTGACCCCCCTTCTGTTAGGATTTGGACAAAAAATATTATCGCAAGCAAAAAAAAAAATTATCTCAATTTTCAATTCTATCCCCTATCTATTATTCTCATTGTATATTTTTGTACCTATAGAGGATAAATAATATATATATATATATATATATAGATAGAGAGAGAGAGAGAGAGAGAGAGAGGGAAGTTGATATCATTATATTTTATTCTTTATAAGTACAAAATCATTATATGGGAACATTAAATAAAGAGTAAACTTGAAATTTATGCAATTATTTTTGTTAATGTATCATTTTTCATACAAATCTTAATGAAAGGAGGTTAAGTGTAAATAAATTTTGAAGGAGTGTAAATATAACTTCAAAAATTTTTTTAGAAGAGTGTAATTTTATATTTTTAAAAAACGTGTAATTTCGTATTTTTAGAAATGGTCTAAATATAATTAACCCTCTTATCTGGGCGTCACCCTCTTGTATTCAGTCTCCTTATAACACTATAATTTTCAGTATTAGGTGAAAAAAGATTTTTAAGAAAGGGATCAATGAAGATTTTCTTGCTAAAAAGAAAACCCCTATTATATCTTTACTGAATATCACAACGAACGCGTTAGGACAAGAGTGATACGTAACACTGCTGAAATAACAATAAGATAAATGAAAGTGTAAATTAGATAATAAACAGAAAATTAAGATGAAATATTAGGTGAGTGGCGATAAGATAAATAAATGCAAATATTATATTTATATCGAATTTTGACATGTTACCGATATTTGGTTTCTTGGAGTTGAAATTTTGACATTATACCGATAATTTGGTAGCTCTCCAGGAAAATGACAGGGGTACCAAATTCTTCACCTACATGCTGTGGCGATGAAAATGAGGGCTGCTGCTGCAAATAAACTAGTTTTTAAGTATTGTTAGGTATTGTTTCTATCTGGCGAATCATTTTTTGTGATGACGGCTAACAAAGGTATCTTTAGGAGCAAACATTGTCAGTTACAAAGACATGCAATATTATCTGAACTCTCATTCATTCTTTTATTCCCTCTAATTGACAAAAGGTCAACATTTTATGGATACAGACAACATATATCCGTGTCTTACAGACGTGCTTCTTGTCACTTTTGTGGAAGCTTATGTCAATTGCTGTATCAAGTTATCAGTCCAGTCATGCTAACACGGATTTTTTCCTGGGTAATGGGTAAGCAAATCTGGCATCTAAGTCTACACCTGCTTCACGGACCAAGTAATTCATTTGGTATTTAGTACAGGAAAAGAAAAGGGCAGATCAGAGCTAGATAAAGAAACCATGCAAAAATATAAACAACTTGGAATGTGTAGCTGTCTTTTGTTCATTTTTTTTACAGTCTGTTGTTTCAATGACGAGATACTCAGAAGTTGGCGCTTACAGATTCAACCCAAACTAGGATATTAAGCATGTAAGGCAACATAATCAAGAAACTCATAAAACTCTTATGTGGTGTCATTTTACGCCAGTAATTTATATCATTATATGTTGAAAACTCCTCCGCAATCAAAACCAGCCATCCACCTCTAAGAGCACATGTTGAAAACTTTAGCATTAGGAGAATCTGGAGTTTAAATTGCTAAGCGAAGCAATTGGGTCCATTCTGCCAGAGCCAGCACAAAATTTAGCGAAGCCAATAACTGGCTCTGTTTGGGCAGTCACTGTGAATTGCACATATTCTGCAGTTGTGACGGGCAGGCAGACAAGTCAATTGAGAATTACCAGCCATTTCCTGTAAAAAAAAACAAGTGAAGAGTTAGATAATTGTGGCAAACACGGTAAGATTGTTTTAGAAGTTATAGAACTAATTCTTTTTACTTGTCCAGAAACTCACAGTCCCAGCAGAAACTGAATCAATGTTTATCATCTGAAGCATGTTTCCCAAATTTCTCCAGTGCAAGAGAATATATTGCTTTTCTCTTCATGGATGTTCCAGTTGCCACCAACTTGACCGCCTGCATTGAATAAAACAATGGTATATTGCAAGTTATCAAGTAACAAATTATTAGCAATCCCCATCCTCTTCAGGAAATAGATATAGAGTAAATTATAAGGCAAGCACGTCCAAACAATTCACTCGGAAACTTCAAAATTAGACAAAGTATTGTTCTCCAATATATCCCATCAATTTGGTGAAACTTAGAAGTCTCAAAGCAAAGTGTTTATTTTATTACGGGTCAAAAGAAGTCATAGAGCGCTTGCTGGCAGATAAAACTTTTCTTCAACAAAACATATCATTAGATAGTGGAAAGAGCCATGACCTCTATAGCCAACGCCTATTAAGACCCAAATTTGAGGGTTAGCTACAACATGATGTCAAAAATATGCACCTAACTGAGAAAGACAAGGAAAGAGTAAGCGGGCAAGAGAGAGAGAGAGAGTCTAACAGCAAAGAAATGCTCACTGAAGATTAGTGGTTAATTTAGGGGCCGATGACAGCTGGAGATAAAATATATTTAGTGCTACAATGGTGATAAAGATGACAATTTAGGTAGACACATTTCATGTACCAACTATATGAGAATAAACAATATGCGAACACATTACCAACTTTGGGTGGGTGGATAGATAATCAAGGCAACTTTGTATATAAAAAAACAGATTACTGCTAACGGAATATGAATAATCAGATAAACATTTCGACTTGTTCAACCTAGAACCGCATAGAATTAATCTCAACAGAACATCAGCATTAAGATCTTTATAATTTTGTCCTGCATATACAGTGAACTGTTTGCTGTGTTACATATAGGAATGATTATAATAGTGAGAAAAGGGTGGCTGGAGATAACAAAGCGTGAGATGTCTTTGGTTTTAAAATTTAATTCTTCAAAAACTCGGTGCAAGCTAAAGCAGGTTTCAGCTCCGAACATGTCCAAGATCCATAGTCAGGTTTTATGACTTTGAAGGTTCTCTAAAATTTTGAATACAAAGATCTAATGAAAGATGCACCTACTTCCCACAGAAGGACAAGCACTGATACTTTTTCTTGGTTAAATTACAACGAGCACCTCTAAAGTTTAACATAATTACGAATACCCCTTGTTATTTAGAAAATTACAAATAGCCCCCATTAGACGAGGTAGATGGATTGTTTTGAAAAACTGTAAAAAGATTATCCAGTTAGTGCAAAAAAACTTTAGAAAATTTTAAAAAATAAGTAAAATTAAAATGAATAGTCCACAAGAGTATTTTGATCAATTCACTACAAAAATAGGATGAAAACCTAATAGAGACTAACGGATTGAACTAGTTGTAGAAGGTCATTATAATCATGGGGTATTGGTAATTTTCCAAACAATGAGGTATTTGTAATTATGTCAAATTCCGGGTGAGCTCGTTGTAATTTACCCTTTTTCTCGTCCATATACTGGAATTAAAACAAGAATTTAGCAGGTTTATCGTTAACCAATTGGAAACCATAATGAAACAAGAGACAACAAAAGAGGTAACAGTCCCACGCCGACATAGATTACAAACCAGTTATAGTTCAATAACATCATATCGGGATTCCAGTCTTTCTGTGCATATGCGTAATGAAAATGAATATGTCCAATATTATGCAGAAAACCCATATATTAACAAAATTAAATCCCATTAAACAAACTTTACAAGGATAGAGCCCATTACCATGGAGAGGCTGTGCCCTTTTGAAATCAATTCTCCTAACTCATTTTCCAGTTGAGACTCAGAGAAAGCTTCACCCTCGCTAACTTTCACTCCTTCAATCAAAAGTGTAATTTCACCCCTTGGTTGATGGGTTGTGAAAGCTTCTTTGGCTTCCCCAATTGTACCCCGCCAAAACTGGGCAACAAAACTTATCTTGTTAATTAAAATTAAACCAAATTACCATATAACAAAACTGATTGGGATCCTTTATTATCTTCAGGAGTAAAATGCGAGCAATAGAAAATGCTAAATAGAACATTAATGTTTTATATACCCACAAAAGTAACAACACTAAGATATTCATGATTAAACTACACATGCATGGGCAAATCCATATGGGTGCAGTAAAAATTATTGCTATTGATATTCATATCAGCCGCGCCTCAACTTTGACAAACTACAATTATTGATTCTGCATCAGTTCTAATTATGATTCATACGGGTAAATGCTTAATTTGAATATGACTCAAGATCCAGCTCTCCCAGTGTTTCTTATCATTTTTCATGATCAAGAGGTAGTAAAAACCTTCTAATAATAGAATGCGAGAAATTAATGTTAACTACAGTATACATATTTCAGTTTATTTCAAGTTTGTCCAACAGCTTCCTGTCTATTCTCATCTCTTGTGTGGAAAACTAATACAAGTACAACAACGACAGCAAAAAATGCAAGAATACAACATAAGAAAACCAGATGTGAAGATTACTTCTTCATGCAGTTTGGTCATCTCCCGAGCAATGACACATCTCCTATGAAAACAGACAAGAACAGCCAAATTTCAGAATTCTGAAGCACAATTAAAACAACCTACCAGAAGAAAGATATCTTCATCTGATTGACACACGTCCTTAGTAAGAATAATATAGATCATTTGAATTGACAACTGAGGATGTGTCTCGATTGTGACCTCAAAATCATAAATGACAGATATGAGAAGGGGGTGGTATGATGGTATCTGGCCCTCGGAGAGATTCTGGGTATAAACAAGTTTGAATAAAATTGAGACCACGTTCTTGAAGGAAAAACCTAACTTATTAAGTCTGTCAGGTCCAGTTATTCCTTCACAAGCAAAAATAAGAATTATATGGCACATGTGTCATATCGAGTAGCCGTTAGAAGCTCTACAAAAGCCTGTAAGGTAGCAAAACATGGGTGGATTGCAAACTGATGGGACTATATTCAATGCATTGACTTACTTCATTGAAAAAGAAAAAGCAAATGAAAATAGAATTCACAGAAGAGGTGTCTCTATATTTCCATCGAACCAGAATCGGAGAATCCACAGCAGGTAGTTGATAATCTACTTTTATTCCAATAACTAACAACCATCATAATTTAGTTGCTAGAATACTAGTTTCAAAACCAGCTCACACAACCTAATGTGTATCAAAATAGTTGAAGAGTAATTTGCTGACATAAATTTACCTAGATTGTCCAAAGATTGAACAGGTCTCTTCTAGAAATTGACAGAGCTTGTGAGGAGGGACAAAGAAGACCTGAGTAGTTGGGTTATTCGCAGAAACCATCAACCTCTCTCTTCTAGTTGCAGCATGTTTAGGGAGAAAACCAACTGCAGCAGTTTTACCTCGTGTTATGATATTTGAGCAGTTGAAAAAAGCACCAGAGTTCTCGAAAAAGAATTACCAAATGTGAACTCATTGGTAGGCAAACCAGATGCAGAAAGAGCAGCTACCAAAGCAGATGGCCCCGGGACAGGAATGACAGGTATATTTTTCTCTACACACAATTTAGCCTACATCCAAGATTGCAAAATGAACTTAAAGGACCACAAATCTATTGATTTTACAGCTAAATAAAGCTTCGCTCTTTGATTCTGGAGCAGCAGACATATACACACCGCACCAAAAATTATACAAAGCACATAGGTGCCTATGGCATTAAAACATGTAACTCACCAGCTCCATACCAGGATCACTGATGCCTGGCATCCCAGCATCACTAATCAGTGCTACAATTTCTCCGCCTTGTAATCTCCTCAACACAACTTGCTCTCGTTGAGATTCATTGAATTTATGATAGCTTAACTGAAAATCTAAGCATAGAATGAGAAAGATCTTCACATACATTCACACATACACCAAGTGATTTTTGGTAACTCAGAAAAGAACCTTTAGAAATAGCATAAAAAATGGACTTACAAGTGGAGTTCTAATATTATAGTACTGAAGCAACTTTCCTGAATGCCGTGTATCTTCAGAAAGTATGATATCAGAAGATTTCAACACTCTCAGGGCTCTACAAGAATTGGTTGATCCATTGAGGAAACCAGGAAAACAAATTCACTAACCAATGTTAAAGCTAGAATAGCATTTATACTTCACAAAACCAATTGACCTTAAAGTTATATCTTCAAGATTCCCAATTGGTGTTCCCACAAGATATAATCCTGGTTTTAAAGGACCCTACAAAATTAAACATGAGAAAACGAAATCATATTTAGAAACAGATTCAGCACTGCTTAAAAAGGTGACAGAACTCTTGCCTATGAAGAACATATGCATTTTTCCGTGAGACAATAAACATTTAACTGTTTTCTTTAACCATACGCTGGTAACGTAGTGAATGTTGATCCATAATCTTCATATATACATTAAGTATGACACGAATATACATGTCTGAATTATAACCAGCTAAAATCCCGTGAAACAAAATTCGGCATTCAAATTCATAATCATAACTCTGAATCATTCCCAATCTCGCAAAAGCCGTGACCTAAAAAATCAACTACACCACTAAAAGCCTGTAATTTGTGCAAAAATCAAACAGACGGCTCATTGTACTAAAGAAAGAAAAAATCAAAAACAGGAACTATAAAGTTGATTACTTGTTTCGACGGGAAATCTTCCGTAATTTCGCTGTCAGAGGCGGCTGGAGAATTAACAGACGAGAAAGAGAGGAAGGGAATGGTGGTGCGAGGAGGTGAAGAGAGAGAAAATAAAGAAATACAAGATGGAAACAAAGAGGAGGGCCAGCGGGAGCAAGGCGGCGACCGCCGTAGGAGTGGCGGCGACGGGGTTGAGAATGGTACTGCTCTTGAATGACAGCGACGGAACAACATCGTTTAGGGGCGGGCGTGCAGGTGGAGGTGGAGGTGGTTGTTTGCCACAACAAGCGGACTACCTATACAAATACAAATACAAATTATCGTATCTATCATAATAAATAACTATTCTTCTTACTTATCTTTTAATTACTTTTTTAGCTAATAATTGCTATTGATTAAATGAAATTAGTATAAAATCTACATTTCTCTATTCTCTCTTGTACCAGTCCTTTACATAATCTTTCTTCATCATCATATATATATATATATATATATATTAATATATTTGATGTGTTTATAATATTGCAGATGAAATTATATATATAAATTAAAATAGGAAATCCAACCAAAACTCCATTCATCCCCCGAATTTAATTTTGTATTATATTTTGTTAAATATTGAGAGCTGTTTAAATTCCTCTCTCCAAATCTTTCTAAGTACGTACCTTTGTCTCTATCTTTGTTGTGTATTAGTATCCAAGGTAACATTCATAATCTCCGTACTCAAATAACATAATCCAACCCTGTTAAATGAGAACCAACCCCTCCCTCTCCATTGTCTCTCTTAGTGCTGGCTTACTCTAACTACTATCTAAGAGCACAGGCCACCCTGTGCGACCCTTTGAGTTTGATAGTAGCTAAATGCGGCACTGTATTTTTATCACGTTTAGTGACCCCAATCGACAGGGCGTAATTGTTGGTACGAAGCCTTACAGGTCTCAAAATCTTGGCATAAACTGTGAAAAACAGTTTAATGGATTCAGAGACGTGACAAAATAAGTTAGAGATAGGCAATTGCATGCTTTGGCTTCACACAAGCTAGAAAAAACCGCTGACATTTTAAATACATCGACATTAGGCCAGCAGCTACTAAATTGTCTGTTCGATGCCTTCTCGGCATCCAGTGCAGTCAAAATAAAATCATTTTTTCCTTTTCAAATATTTTTTTGGGTTCTTCCCTTAGCTTGTAAAGGGAAGAGAATACCATCCAGCCCTCAAGTGGGGTGGTGTTACAGATTTCTCCAGATTTTAGTTATTACACTTTATCGTCATGGAACCACCATCTTGTCTCCTTGGGAGATCTGCCATTCTTACAGTTCTTCACATAGCGATCATTGTCTGCTGGACGTTGCTGCAGGGACAAAGATTCAAGAGATCAAAGGATCAGATGGAGATTGCAAGTTCCTGATGGTGGCTAACTGCCTCGGAAATGGAATTTCAAAATCTCAAAACAAACCTTCACTGTGGAGCTTGACAACATGGAGAGAATGCTGATGCAAATTGAACTTACAGTCATGGCTGGGGACCAGGAATCGTACAAAATATCTGTATCGAAGACCACATTATTTTTAGAAAAGGAAAAACGAAAGTGAAAATCTAATACAATCATCCCCAAACAAGCAAAATGTAGGCCACAAAAGTTTATATTTCTGAAACCATAAAATAGATATAGTATACCACTTCTTGATTGGTGGGGTAATTGGGATTAGACGTGGGTCTGTAAACATATCCCAAAACGAACTTGAAAAAACATGTGAACTAGGATAACAAAAAAAGAGAACAAAAAGTCAATTTGTATTGTACAATGCTGCTTCAATCCAAATCTTATGGGCAAGATCTAGCAACCTGAACTTAAAAGACAGAAAATTCCAGATTCCAAATCTAATTTACTATTTGAGGTAGAGATTATGTATTTATCTAACCGGGATAGTTTGACATAATATCATTGTTGTCTAACAAGTTTAAAAACTAATAAATATAAATAGAAGTCAAGGTTCAATATTTGGTGCATGTCAAATCATGAAAGTTAACAGTTCCAATCTCACATTTCGCTTGTCAGCATTGCAACACTGCATCAAATATAAAACTAGTTACACTTAATACCAACAAACTGAGCTAGATAGAGATTAAGATCTTCTTAGCTACAAATTCTTTTACAACTCCACAGGATGGGCCTCAATGCAATCCATCACTTAGTTTCTAATTGCTCACAGGATTACAAGAACAGATACCCACAAGAAACAAGAACAATATATTTCCAGACCCTGCCGAAGCTGGGTTTCAATTCAACTTCCATAAAACTTATTACATATCTCCTCCTGCAGCAAGGATGCAGAAGCAAAGCTAATCTTATCCCTTGATATTAAGTGCAGCAGTATAAAATTTCCACTTAACTTTCAAAGTCGCTTCAAATTTCATCTCATTGTAGACTGTGACAATTTAATTATGGGACGCATGTTGGATTTGGTGCCATTTAAATTCACTACCAAACCCTTCTCAAAAGTTACCAACATTTCTAGATAATCAACATAAATTTGAGCAAGAGATAATCAAGATAGAGCTTGATAAACAAACGAAGCATTCTTATCCATCACCAAGTCACTTCAGTTCTTGTTGAGATTGCGAACTAAACCACTACAAATATGCATTGATGCAGAATATTGCATGAAAGGAGAAATAAACAAGAACAGTGTTGCTTTCCAAATACAACAATGAACACTAAACCTTATATAGGTCAACCCAATTAAGAACCTATCAGAAATTGTGGAACTTCAAACGATGGAGGTAACTTAAGGCAATCTTCCCTGCATTTACCAGCTGCTGATAGCAAATGACGTACCAATAACTACCCCTTCCACATTCTCAAACTTCATATGCTCTTTAACCCTAGATTAATAACTCAATCCCTAGAAAGAATGCATTAGAATATGATTCAACTCTGAGGAAGTCATGACATCATATAACAAAGACATCTGAACCAAACTGAGTTGCATGATAAGACCATCTTTCGACAATAATCACCAATTACTGGAAATAAATACAAAAAAAAAAAAAAGAATGGCTTGCAACACCACCACCAGCATATAAAGCAAAATGGAAAACAACTAAGTAACACAACTAATAGATAAATTTAGAACTTACTGTAAATTAGATTTTGCAAAAAGCCTCTAAATTTGATAAGGCAGGAAAATCAAACCTAAACAAATGTGGCCATTGCTATATATGTGTGGATGGAGTGGAGCTGGAGGAACAAATATAACCTGCCATGAAACAATTCAGTCTCAAGTTAAATACACAAAACCACAATTAATAACTGAAACTGCAACAAATATCAAGATTACCAACCGACAAAACCTAGAAATCTACCTAAAATCACACTCTTAGTAACAAGACAAAATTTCAAATTTTTCTCATATTTATTAACATAAACAAAAAGTGAAAGGGAAAATATCTGCAGAAGAGAGTAACCTGAGGCGCTTCCATAGGGTAATGCTCCGGGAAATCCACCTGAAGCTGGTAGGTTTCGCCCGCGTACAGCGTCCCAGGCGCGCCGTTGACTTCAATTACCCACCTGTCCGCACCAAATTCAATCAATTACTACCAAAAATCAGTACTTTCGAAATTATTCAACAAATTTAAGAAATTTGATAAGTCAGAGAAGAACAAAGAAAAAAGGAAAGGAATTTTTCTTTTTCCGAAAAAAAAAAAAAAAAAAAAACAGGGAAGGAACCTCTGAAGATTATCAGTAACTTTATGCTTGAAACCCGCGGGCGGATTGACCTGCCACTCCACCAGCTCTTTCTGCAGCCGGTTGCATGCGATCTTGCTCAAAGCCTTTTCCCCAGTATTTCAATTCCAGAAATCAAAAACAAAAATCACTAAATTTCTCCAGCCAAAAGAAAAATTAAAGTAAAAACTCGTACTATAATAGATGAAGATAAAAATTCAATTAAAAAAGAAATACCTTGCGTGAAGAAGCGGAGGGGGAGGTCATGGCGTACGGAAAACGAAAATTTTAGAGAGAGAAAAATCTGTTTAGAGAGAGAAAGCGGAGGGCAAAGACAAAAGGATGCCGAGTGCTTCTTAATGCATTGCACTTGCAGTGCAGGGGTTATTTTTCAGGATTTGGTTCCTTATTATTTATATATTATTCTTTTATTATTATTTAAATAGAATCTCAATGAATAGATTGTGTCCGGTCAACACATCCACGGCCCATGATTGATCTCTGGTTGATTACAATTCATTGCTATCTGCCTCGCGTGTTCACTTGAGCAGAGAATCATTTCTCTGTACAATGTGTACATCCCCCCAGTGACTATTTTGCCCTTGTCGTGTTCCGTCTATTTTATGATAAAAAAATTTTAAAATAATAATATTAGTGACAATTACGAAATTATTATTAAATATATATTAAATAAAGATACTTTTATCTTGTTATTACATCATATTAAACAACAATAATTATACATAACAAAATACTGTAAATAATTAGTAACATATTTACAGTGTCAATATAATAATAATTCACTATAATTACAATTATTACATCATCGCTATATATGTAAAATTAATTATTTTAAATAATATTCTTTTAGGACTGATTCTTATTAATAATATTTTTTGTAAAATAATAATTACTATTAAAATCATGAAATTTATTATTGTGATAAAACAAAATTTTGAGCTCAATCAAATTATTTTGCATTTAAGAATCCAATTGATTTATCATTTATATTTTATCATTTTATCTTGTTTTGGAAAATTTCATTAATGGGTTTGGTTAACTTCATTTCCATAATCATATGAAACAATCAGTTAATTTTTTATATCGCATCAATTATTAAAAATTAACTTGAATTTACTTACATTTTATGATAAATTAGAAAGAAAAAAAAAAGGATAATGACACGATAATATATAATTTAAATATAACATTATTAACTTAATTTTGAATCACAAAATTTAGGGTCGTCTATGATTAAAAGTTATTTAAAATCTTAATATGATTTTACCATTTTATTTAAGGGTTAATTATATTTAATCTCCCTATAAAAATATGAAATTACACTTTTCAAAAGAAATTTTAAAATTACGCTTACACCCTGTCATTTAATATTTTTATGTAATAATTTTATAGTTATGAAGGAAAAAATGTAATTATGTTAACCATATTTTATATATATATTATATTTATCTCTTTATAAGTATAAAAATATACATGAAAATGTTAAATGAGGTGTGAAATAAAAAAACACGTAATTTTTTTTATTATGATAGCATTTCTTGTCCGAACCTTAATGAAAGTGGGTTAGGTGTAATGTGAGAATATTTTTAGGGGTGTTAGTGTAATTTCAAAATTTTTCTAGAAGAAAATGTTTGAGTGTAATTAATCCTTTATTTTGACAAAATACTAAACATGAGGTTCTAGATATAAAATTGAAACAAAAAATAATACAGGGGCCAATTGTAATATAAGGAAACATGCCTGTAATTTGAATAAACCTAAAATGGTAAAAATTAAATCAATATTTTTGTAAAATACTATAGGAATTGGACCATGTTCGTTTGATACGACACATTCGTAACATTTTTGGACATATTCTCTTTATTAATTGTCATGGTAATAAATAAGAGGTGAACAGTGTCACATTATTTAATTATTACAATTTTTATTATGATACGCGGAGAAAATGAGGTTAGAAGATTAAATTTGGTGTAAATAGTATAGTACCTAAATTTAAACATTTTTAATAATCCAATTGATCAGGGAGCTTATTTTTAAATTAATAGTTCACATAAAATCGTATAAAATTCAAAAATATCTATAAAAAATATTATTCATTTATATTCTAAATATTACTTTTGCTACATCATACTCTGGTACGACCTTCATACTTCTTTAGAAAGTTAAAATCGAAACTTTTTTGTTGTGCGGTTCTTATCATTTCTTACTTTACAAGTCATATTTACTATATTTCAGACTGATCTAAGTATATTTAGATCTTTTTCTGGAGAATCCTTTTACACCATATCGATATGTTCTCAAGTATTATTTTTGTAGAATAACTAATTGGATAAATTATAGCTATTTCTCTTAAAGTTTGGTATAATTAGGAGTGGTAGACAAGTCAACATGCCGGCTCGATTTTGAACTCGAAAAATTCCCTCTGTTCTGGCTTACCATCTTTTTTTATTTTTTATATATATTTATTTTTAAAAATTTTATATATTTAATTTTATATACAATACTTTTATACTCAAAATTGACCATATATTATAAGTATTAATAAGTATCATACATTTTATTTTGGAGAATAATAAATTATGGTACTTTAATTTATACATTTAATCTTTATACAAAAACTAATTTAATCAACAATTTAGTGAATTATAATTTTTTTTATAAAATAATTATTTAATACTATATAAACTTTATGCTATATTTTAATATATATTTATATTGTTCTATACCTTTTTTAATTCACTTATGGTTTTTTATTTATTTTTTTGTTTTATATTTATATCATGATAAATATTATGCATTTTGCAGTCTTTTTTATTACTTATAAACTTATTTCAAATTTAGTGATTTTTATTAATTAATCTAAAAAACATATAATAATAATAATAATAACAAAAACAACAATGGTGATTGAACAATTTTAATTATTTTAATTATTATTTTATTATATATAATGAGATCAAAAAATTTTAATCAACAATTACGATGTCTTAAAATTCGGGCACCCGATTTATACTATATATATAAAAGACTATGTCCATTAGATCATATCAGAAGATAAGATTAGAACTCTAGCTCGAACTATAAGAGCTCGTCGAGTTCGAGCTCGAGCCATACCACTCGAAATCGAGCTCGAGCTCGAGCTTACTAAAAAAGGTTGAATTCGACTCATTTTACACCCCTAGGTATAATCGCAGATGACCATTATTATTAGCAAAATTGAAAATACCTTCATCAAATAAAAAATAATTATATAGTCTCTATACGCCAACATAGACATTATTATTTTACCCTTGCTATTTTTTAAATATTTAAAAAATATATAAAAGAAATTTAGGGTGGATAAGATAATTAAACCATAAAGCATATCAATCCATAAAAATATTTAAAAATATCTAAAAACAAAAATTTATAATTCATAAGTTGAATCCGAATGAGACAGTTGGCGTTGTAAAAGTGGAGAGTACTTTTCCTCATCCGTTCCATATGGATTCTCAACCTTGGCTTACAAGCGAAAGAAATTATGCCAGCTCAAGCTAGAACCCACTTAGAAGGTCAGGAAAGAGCGACTCAACATGCAAAATGCCGGTCTCTTCTTCGTAACAAACCACCCTAAAACTTTTACATTCATATCGAATCAAAACCATCAATTGAGTTGTCCTCCTACCTGTGCCCTAACGATCATACCCACTTTTCTTTGAAAATAGTATTTCAATAAATTTACAATAAAAATTGAATAAAATCTTAGAGAAGACTACTGATTTCATTTTAGACGAACACTAAATTAAGAATATATTTATAATTTTTAAAATAATAATAAATATTTATAATTATATCTATTTATTTTTAGAAGTAAAATTAAAAAATATTTATAAATTTTAAATAATTAAAAATATTTATAATTATATCAAATCTAGCTATAATTTCCCCCGACTAATTTGTTAGATGAATGAGGATTGTTGGATAAATGGGCTTGTGGGACAGGGAGAGGGTAGTAGACGATTGAGTATAGGAAGGCCCAATTATGACAGCACATCTATGATTAGATTTCCAGCCCACAAAGAAAAAGGCCCAAAATAACTTTTGGTCTATTTATTAACATTTTGCAATTACTCGGAGAAAATTGATTATTACAAGAATAATTTATTTATAGGAATACATGAAAATTCAAGATAACACATAAAACGTACTTAAGTTGTGTTTTTTGGTGTAGTGATTAATTCTAGTACTTGAAAAACTTGCTGGAACTATTCACCATGACATTTTTTTGTGTGGGAAGGGGAACGGGAACACGAGAGCAGTATAAGTGAAATAACTAAAATATCCTTGAAAAGAAAAAAGTACAAGAATGTAGAAGAGTGTATGAAATAATAGAACTTGAAGCACAATTGAGCTACAGGGACTGGATTTTTATAAATTGAAGATGCATGAATGATGTTAGGACAGCAAAATATATAAGTTTGATTCTCAGTTGAAACACTAATTTATATGAGCAACAAAATTACAAATCTACCCTTTTCAATCTGATTTCTTCACCTATATATCCCAATTGGACAATATTTCAATCTTGTAAAAAAAAGGTAATCGATATCATATACTACTACCCCTCCTCCTCACAACACTAAAAATAAAAATGAAATAAGAAAGAATAAGAATACTAATAATTGTGCAATATTTCTAACTGAAAATTCATCTAATTAATTTGCCTATATTTACATATTTGAATATGTGGCGTATATACATAATCAACCAATAAATCTATCATATTTTTCCTCAGAACGAAGCTCCCCTGGGATTAAGCAAAGGTGCAAATATACGTTGCCCTGTGGCCAAAATATGTCTCGGGTCGAATTCCATTTTTCTTCTGGAAAAGAGGCTCCATTTTTCTCCAAAATGACGCATCCATTCTTGCTGCGTGGAGTAATGAGGGAGATACTGCTTCACGTTGATTCCGGCCTCATCGCAGAACTGCAAGATCCCACGGTTTTGGTTGCTCAAATACTCCAGACCCTGCGTCTCATCGCCATTGTCCAATGCGGACCTAAGAAGCGCTACCAAGTAAAACACGTCTTCATTTGGCGTCACTACTGAACTCTTGTCGTCCCACCTACACGTACGTGACCATACTCAATTCGTGTTGAATTTATCATCAAGAGAATCAACTACAGACCACATAGGAACTCGTCGTAGGATTCAGGCAAAACATGCACCTTTAGTGCATTGGTAAAATAGTCCAAGAATCAAATGCAGGTGTTTGCATACAGGCATTTGATCTTACATGTCCCAAATGTTGAACTGGAAAGTCGATTGATTGGTTGATTGATATATTGATTTTTAGCACTAAACAAAACGACTAAAATTATCTTGGTTATGAGTAATGTAGCACTAACTCCGCGTCAGCACAACGACCAAATAATATCTTAATTCTAGTTAAAGATCCATGATTAGTGCATATATGATCTATCATATGTGGTCCACTATATATATTGAAACGACGTAACCGACTCAAGATTTTGTCCGTATCACATGTATAATGACAACCCGGAAATAACATACTATACTTGTATGCTGTATGATGCAAACGTCGAACAGGAAGCTAACAAATGATTAGTGTCAAAATTATTACAGAGTACTATAATCAAAAGTTAACAAGGCTTACTTGTTCTTATTCATGGGGTAGATGAGAATAGGACCACTTGTGTTGTTGCCCAGAATGCCCTTGAACACACCTTTATCGAAGTCTGCGATTCTTGATTTAGGTACAAACAGGTTTAGCCATGGGTGCGGCACGTCCCACAGATTCTTGGCCCTCAGCTTCAGCTCGGCCTTGTGAACCCGGTCCAGGAAGTCCACGTACGGAAGATCAGTTGTGAACACCGATGCTGGTATAAAATTAAGTTTCTTCAACAGAGCCTCCACCTCCTATAAAAGACAAGAAATTGTAAGATGAGTGGAATGGATGTTCTTACATCAGTTCAGATCTTTTATTGCAAATTAGTATTACATCTCGTATCTAATTAGACGTGTCGTAAAAATGGAACCTACTACAAGCTAGGTTTTAGTATTATTGTATTAACTAAAGTACAATTAAGTTTATGTTCCCTCTTAAGATGCATCGACTCAAAGATTGTATGTAATATTCGCCGTTGTCTTTTCATGTTTGTTCCGCCTTTTAATGTGCGTTTGCTGTCGGAAGCAATTACATACTAATGCAAGTAAAAAATCCATAAAAGAGATTACAGGATCTAGTACTTAAATCCAACTTCAATATACAATACAGCAACGGCGTAATCATAACTAAACATCCAACTTTTCAAATGCTTCATATACTTTCAGGAAAATAAACTAAGACACTAATGTTGGAAGAATCTTCTGTTCTTTCCCTTGTTGTATTAATAAAAGATAATGTAATCTTTGTAAGATCTCCCCTTTTGTTGTCAGGATGTAAAAATGTTTGTTTATATACTAATAAAAAGAAGATATTGCTTTACATTTTCCCCTTCTTTTCAGGAAATTTTCCTTTTTTCTGTTGCTTCATGTGATTATTTATCGTATTATATACGAGTATTTAAGCATCAAATACGTCGTTAGCCGCCTGATTAGACCTATTGTGGTGTGTGTATACATTGCCATGCAGCCTAACTATACCCCACTGTAATAATGATTATAATTATTTAATTAACTATGATATTAATTGTAATTGTTCCTAGTCACAAGTACAACATTAGACATAGTACAATGAACTAGATTTGTAAGAGTTTATAATATATATATGTGTGTACCTGGTCTATGGTATCAGCATTGGATTCTTGATAATTCTTGGTAATTTCCAGGCAGTACAAGACGCCTCCATCAGCATTGAGAGACGAAATCTTGACAGGATTACGCGGTGAGAAGAAGGAAGAACGCCAGTTGTTGATGAGGCCTTCATCAACTATTACAAAACCTTCGACATAGTCAAATTTTTGAGGTTGTCCATGCAAGGAGATGAGGTATTCCTGGTCTTGCGTGAAAGCCGTGAAATTTGAATACAACACTCTGATCCACCTCACCTGCATCAGTAAACAATTTTAATTAATAAGGGGTTGCAGAGAAACCCGAGTTTTAATATATTAGTCTTGTACAAATCTATTTCGATAAATGATTTTAAAAATTTCACATGTGGGCATGACAAGCTTAATTGAATGTACTTTTTCTTAAGGAAAATTCTAGACCAGACCCGGCTGAACTAAATTTGAGATCAATTATATAGCAGGTGCAATACAATTGGCATGTAATTAGTGTACAGTTCAAAAAAAGATACAATTGCTTTATAATTGGTTCGGTTTAGCTAAAACTGATCAAACAAAAAAATTTTCCTTTTCTAGTCATTTTAACAAACCGCGATTACTTTTGGTCCTCAAAAGGATGAGAAACAAGCGACCAACACAACAATCCTGGTTAAAATTGTTGATGACTAATTAAATAACATTGTTGATATGTGTAGGAAGTGTGAAAAAGATTGAGGGAATGTGAACAGCAGTGCCAGCTCTAGGCCAGTGAGTTTTAAAAAGAAAGTTTGAATTAATTGAGGGTAGTAATTAAAGAGGCAGTTCAAATGGACCCAACTCCGAACCATAGGTCATGAAATTTGTTTTATAACTTTTTCTTGAGGTCATGTCATTAGCTGGTACTAGGAAAACGTTGTGCAAAAGACACCCTCAGCCCCACATCGAAAACAAGAGAAAGTCGAAGAAGAAGAAGGAGAAACAGACAATTTCAATGATGTCGACACACACACACACACACAGTAAAGAGAGAAATATTAATATTACCCTTCTGGGAGCTCTTTCAAGTGCAATTCTTGCCCTCGTGATGATCCCAAACTGTCCCAGCCCCCCAAGAACAGCATCGTACAGTTCCGAGTTTTGTTCCTTGGAACATGTCAACAGCTCACCCTTTCCTGTGCACATAATATATATGTCAGACGGGACTAATACACTTTTTTTTTAAATCATCTTATAAGATAATTTTTTCTACATACAACTCGTTCCATACATAATTTAAGGGGGTGTTTGGGAACACTTAACATCTTATGAATATTTGATAGGTCATAGGATGTAACATCGTGTGGTAAAAATTTACAGAGCATGAGTTTACGAAATTTAAGATTTTGATATCTTAAAAGCTCTTTTTTCTTTTTTGGGTGAAAATTCATTTTAACTGACTTATTTAATTTTAATACATTAATTAATCACAAAATTACCCTTATGACTAAATTTTCATCAACTCTATAGTCTTATTCTTTTCAAATATTTCAAGAGTTTATTTTAAAAATAAAATTAAATACACTATAAATCTAACCAAACATCAATCCTCGGTCCATTTTTCTTTGTTGTAAATTCTGGATGCATAAAACAAATTTCACAAAACTAGGATTAAATGCTAGAAAAATATGCATACATATAATCAAGACAAGTAATTAATATTTATCAAGTAGTATAATATTTATATTAAATAGTTAAAAGCATGGAGGCTATGATTGGTAGGTTGAAGCATTTAAATTGTGAAAGGATGTTATAACTTATATGTCTCTCTAATAAGAAGCACAAATTAACATGATGGCATTAAACCAAAACCAATCCACGTCAACTTATACTCTCACACAACCCTTATTACATTTTCTATTTCATTAAATATATACACATCAAAACACCAAATGTTATTTAAATAAATAACTCAAGTAATTTTTATATACATAATATTTATTATGTTTATTGAATGAAACAAGAAGTCGCAATATAATTTCAAATATAAAATTCACATTATTGATATATTTAAAAGAATATTTAATATATTTTTTTGTTTTAGGAGAAAATAAATTATATTTAAGAAGCACATGCAAGGCAAGGGAGAAATATTTTAAGAGGGTAAATTGCAATCTATTTTTGTGTTATACGAGAAGTAGGCCAATTGTTTCATTTTTTAAAAACACATGAAAATAAATTACTATTAATTTTTTATAGAGGGTAATTTGTTCAACTGTAATATTACATGAGTGTAAATTGCTATTCACCCTATTTCAAGACGATGCAAATTATTATTATTATTATTAATTTTAAAATTGGAAATGAAAATTGAAAAGGGAAAAAGCTGAGAAACCTGTAACAACGTCGAGCTCATACACATTGCTGATTTGAGGGCCATGATTGAAAGCTTGTCCACTGATTCCCGCATTGGCGAGAGTACCTCCAACTGAGAGGTACAAGTAATCAGTCCATGATTTGGGTGCGAGTCCATACTCCAAGGTGGACCTGAGAACATCTATCCATAGCTCCCCTCCCCACACGTCCACGTACATGGATTTCTCCGAAACCCGGGGCGGAGCCGGCTTCCCGCGAGAGCCGCTCATTTGAATGACCAAGCCGTTTCCGGTCATAGCCTGGCCGTTTATGGAGTGGCCGTGGCCCCTGGCAGAGATGCCGAACCCATGAGCCGATTCGTACGCTGATTTTACAAGGCGGGCGACGTCCTGAGACGAAGCCGGGTGGAGAACGGCCATTGGATGGGCGGTTTGCATACCGCCAAAGTCACGGGAAGCGGAGCCCACGTCGGCTGGATCCAGACTCAGCTGGCCTTCCAATTCGAGACGGAGCAGCTCGGTTGGCTCTAGAGTTAATCCGACGGTCACGATCAGCCGACATATTGCAAAGGTAAGTAGAAACTTGGTAGCCATTCTATGTACGATGGATACAACTACTGAAGATTGATTGCTTCTCTCTTATATATATATATATATAGAGAGAGAGAGAGAGAGAGAGGAGAGAGAATGGATAAAGGTAGAAGAAAAGGTGAAGGATAAACAAAAATGCGCACAGCGGCGGAGGGGAATGGGGTGCAGGGTGTAGCGCTTATGGGGAAGGGAACAAAATCTTGTGGGGAGTCGTGGCGCTAACGTAAGCCGGGATTGCGCTTTAAAGATTTTGCACACAACATGCACAGATTCGTTCGATTCTACTCTCCTCTCTGCTTTTCTTCTTTTACTACTATTCACGTTATGGGACAAATCAAAATCCCTCTCCGTCTCTCTGTGTGTGTTTTGGTGTGTGCTTTTTGGTCAGGTTATGGGATGTTTGTATGTGTGTCAGTGCGTGATTTTGTGTGTGTATGTTCAACAAGTATTTATAAGCGCTCAAAAGGTGTTGCAGTAGTGTGAACTCTTCTGTGTTGTTTCACTCTATTTTTATTTAATTAAACAATCATATTTATTATGTAATTGATCATTTTTTAATTATACGTCAAACATAATATATATATTATAATTATTATATAATTGATTCAGGTCTTGTCAAATCATATAATGGATGGATTTTTTATTTTCTTTTTTTTCCTAATTTAATAATTATTTTATTTTATTTTGGATTTGGGTAAATTTGAAGGTAAAAAGGGGAGAAAGTGTCGAGGATATGAGATACAGGTTGTGAATTTATAGGACAAGAGAGGGGGTTCACGTGCGAGGGATGAGGGAGGACACGTGTGAGGTGGGACCATGGGTCCACAGGGGGATACGGAGATCTGTGTGGGGACGCGAGCATGGGAAATTTCACGTGGGCGCAGGGACGAGACGACGACGTATGAGAGGGGGAAAGAGGAAGGGTGGTTTTCCTTTCCATGCATTGCTTCTCCCCTCTTTCTATTGCTTTCTTTTTTCTTTTTTTAAGTAAATGTGACAATTATTCTGAATATCGATTATAATTATTAATATTTAAAAATAATTAATAATTATATATTAATTATCAATATCATATAATTATATCTACTCAACACATATTATCAAAATAGAATAACATCTCACATATTGGTAGGGTCCGAACCCATGACTTTAGAGTAATCGGACCTCAACTTCACCAATTAAGTTGGGATTCAGCCCCTTTTTGTGCTACTTTCATTTCCCTCATTTATTTCAATTTCTATTAAATTATTGATTGGGAGCATCAAGGACATATTATTAATCCAACGATCGATATCGCTCTAACTATATTTTTGGAATTCACATAAATCTAACCTTAAATTATTATCTTTTGTGCATTCGATTGTAACAACGTCAAAATTTGCAAATATGTAGGTTTTCTAGGTAAGGTTGTAATCAAATTGTCAATCATATATTGCTAGTAACCAATCTAAGCTACTATGCCCCTAAACTATGCTCTACTGATCCAATTCACGTAACATATATAACGTGTGTGAATTATGAGGGACGACTTATTTGATTGTGATTGAAAATATACTCTTTTTTAAAATATTTATATATTTTTATAATGATACACCAATTCTCAATACTTAAATTTAAATTCTTTTTATTTCATTTGTTTCTTCGTAGACAAATATACGATTCAAAGTATTTTTTATATTCAAATTTGATTTGCTGAATTTTTTTTTTTTTTTTTCGTACCAAACAAGAAAAAAGGGGTAAATATTTTAGGGTGTAAAGATAATTAAGATAAGTGTTTCATCTTATCTTATACGTAAAGATAATAAGCTCCAACACTTAATTCTCATTTTGTGGCTCCACCATTGATACTTAATCAAATCAATTACAGAGCAAGTTTGATACACTTATTAGTGATTATTTTTCTTAAAAATGTATCAATTATACAACAACTATATTATATTTATCATAAAATTAATTTAAGTTTGGTCAAATAAGGTCGGAAAAATTTATTTTTTTGCCCCACTTCTTGTCACTAAAATTTAATTTTCCAAGACATTAAAAGCCTCTACATAAATAGAATTTGATGATTATCATCTTAAAGACATAGAATTGTTTACTTATAGAAAAAGAAAAAGGGAAACGTGTGAAATAAATGTTTGGAAGATCCTTACAAAATTGCTCACATCAATTGGTAAATTGAGGTGGGCAGCAATTTAGGGTTCATAGCAAGTTGATATATATAGCCGACTTCTACAACTTTGCTGTTGGAGCCTCCAAATTTGAACCCCCAATTACTATTATTTTTTTTTTGTTTTTTAGAAAACAATTATATAATTAATCCACTTCTTTAATTTTTAGCGTAATTACACGTAAATATCTTGTGTTTTAAAAAATTACATCTAATACCCCTAAGGTTCACATTCATCTAACAAACAAGTCCTTCAATTGATCAAAATTTAGCGAATTTGTTGATATTAACGAAAAAACTGAACAAATATTGATACTTACCCTCGATTGACTTATTACTAACTTACTACAGATCAAATAATTTTTTTCTGACTAAACTACCCTGATAACAGTGAAGATAAACCCCATCATGCATTAACGTATGAAAATATACAAGGTTAATTTGATCATAAAAAGATTTAGTTGACTTGCAATAACTCATGAATAAATCAATCGGGAGTATATATGAATTTTTATTTGATTCTTTTTATTAATATCAGCAAATTTAGTGAATTTTAACTAATTAAGTAAATATTTGTTATAAGAAAGCAGAACTCAAGGTACGTACCTCAAAAAAAGAGTGTTATATATTATATTAAAATATAATTAACGAAACAATTTACGTGATATATATATACCAAAATTATGTTGTACGTAAAATCAAGTGATCATATATAGTATAGAGTTCTGGGGTATCTGGCTCGATTTATATATACATATATATAAATAGGTATATATATTATTAAACATATTAATTATAGTAAATTAATAATTGAATTTTATTGAATGGCATATGTTGTTGATGTTGGGAGTCGATATTCAAATGTGGTCTATATATGTTTGAAGTATTGAATGGAAGAGGTGGTAATAAAGATTGTGGAGTCTCACATGGGGCAGCCATATATGTTGCCAAACAGTAACATGTGAGATGTGTTTGTAAAGTGGGCATCTGATGATTCTTCATTTCTCCCAATCACCACTTCAATTATGTCACAAACATACATTGATTTTTTTTTTTTAATTAGAAAAATAACATAAAAATCAACTTTTCTCTCATTAAAAATTACATTCTAAGATGGGATACATATATTTTTTTGTTAAGAAAAGTATGGATAGCACATAAAAGGATTACGCCTGCGCTATGTAGGTCGAGTATGCCTGTGCCTGTGTAGGTCGACTAAGACCCTTATAGCTAACCTAAAACCATTTGAAGAAATATAATTTTTCGTTACGATAAATTACTATAATAAAAAAAATTGTGACAAATATAGATCAATCACGGCTTCGCGACGGTCATTAGCTGTTATTTATGTAATTGTAGTCAAAACATTAGCCATAGTCAAAATTATGGCAAATGTTTTGGCTATTGCTAAAAATCATGACGAATATTGATTAATTGTAGTAAAAATTTAAGTTTTTGCTTTGTTTTTGTTTAATTTTGGTAAATAGTATTTATTTATTATGATTTTTAAGCAGCGGTCAAACTTTTTTTTTTTTTTTTTTGTAGTGAACTAAGATCTTATTATGTGGGAATCGATACACTTTGTCAAAACATACGTTTAGCCCACAAAAACCTCAACAAGTTTATATAATATGAATAATATAATTTTGAAGTTTTTATAATTATATATTTTATGCTCAGTCGTCAGTACGTACGTTTAGCCCACCAAAAATTAAAATTTGGCGTGTTAATATGGTCAAGTTTTTTTGTCTAATACAACCCATATGGTCCCATAAAGTTTTAAAAGTTAGATAATTATGTGGCTATTGGAAATCAATGTTGGGACTATTATTAAAAAGAAAAAAGAAAAAAAAAGTCAATATTATAAATCTAATTACATGATAACTTTTACTTTTTAAACATAATTATATAGTTAATTAATAATGAATTAGTTAATCATATCTACCCAAAATAAATAAATAATTATAGAGCATCCCATGTGGTTTTTCAGTTAATAAAGGAGTCCCACCATAAGAATCCTCATCCAAATATTAATAAATTAAATTAATTTAATTAACTTTAATTTTTTAATTAAATATTTTCAATTGATACCAACTCTACAGGATAAGGATATGTCAACAGGTCAAAGGGAAGTGCATGTTCCCAGCCAATCAAAGATGGCCATTTAAATAATTTCTTTTTAATATAAATAAAAAAAACATTATGATAAGAGACATATAATTATATTGTTTATATATATATAAGTGATTAATAATTAATCCTAATTCTATATTAATTAGAGTGGACAGTACATGACACCTAATTGCCCATGTTTCCAAAAATCATGGGGCGACAAACATCAAAGTTTGTCCCCTCCATTCATTGGTGCTTTTCTTCCACCCTGCATTTATTTAGAATCTTTTATCCGAATTAAGTTTCATCGAACCCAATAAATCTAAGTACTTATTATGTGGAAAAAAAATATAATTTCAATCCTGTAATTTATGAAAGGTGATATTTTTTATTCTGTATGAATTAAATTTCGCGATTTAAGTATGTAACTTTAAAATTTTAGCAATCTTCATTCTTTTTCGGACAAATTGAATGAAAAATTAAATCAGTTCATACAGATCAAGAATATCCCCCCCCCCCTCTAAGTTACATATTTAAAACTGTAATTTAATCAGGCCATGTGCAAGTTGCATTCAATTTTTCGATCAAAATTAGCCAAAAAAGGACTACAATTGCCAAAATTATAAAGTAACACGACTAAATTGCAAAAATCAATTCGTACATAACCAAATATGTCACCCCCTAAGTTACATAATTAAAATAGCAATTTGACTAAAACCAATCCCTTTGTATGTGATTGATCACTCTTTCAAAATTATATACGAATAACACGACAAACATATTATATTTATCGTGTAATTGATTTTAGATCTGATCTGAATTAAAATTCGTCGCAGCATGTGACATATTTATTATGTGATACACAAATTATAGAATTATGTTTAATGTAAAATTAATTTGAAATTAAAATTTGGGACATGTATGTGGAAGGTGTGGGTCTTGATTTGAAACCTAATCAAAGAGACAAGAATTGGAGTTGGAAGGTGCAGATTGAGAACATGGTGTACCCCACCTTAGATCTATTTTGTTTCCTTTCACTTCCTGTTCAAACTTACTAATATGAGAATGCTGCCAAAACCAACTATTGCTCTTTTTATTTTATTTTGTTTTTTGGATTTTGCAAAATGAATTTGATTTTCAAGAAAAATAATTTACAAAATATGTATATGTTAATGATAAAAATTTAATGGTTAAAATGTATTTTTCCGTCTGTGTTTTATTGAAAAAGCTAAAAACCCCTCTATATTTTTAAAATAGGTTAAAAATCCCCCTATATTTTTATAAACTCAGCATAAAAGACCTCTTTTATTGGTATTAATGGAAAATGTACTACACACGCTCCTTGTGCATTTTGAAATATTTTTTAACCTTATTTTTTACTGAAACACCCTCATTATATTTATATATTTCACATGTATATTTTTTTATTTGTTTCGTGAGATTTTTTTTTGCATTTTCAACTATTAAAAGATAAAATATTTTTTGAATATATTTACTTAAAAATATGAAAAAGATTATATAAATTTTTGAAATTTTATAATTTAAATTAAAATATTAAAGTAAATTGTATTTAAATTTAAATATTTTTTATAATTGTTAAAAACTGAAATTTAAAAATTGTAATTGTTAAATCTATTTTTTATATATTTAAATTAATTTGAGTATAATAATTATGATAATGATATAAGATTATTTTTAATTAATTAAAATATACATTTAATTATTTAAAAATTATTCTTAATTAACTAAAATATATTTAATTAGTATAATTAAAATTAACTAAAAATTTAAAAACAAACTGGGGTGGCGGCCGCATTGAAGGGCGACGACAACGCTTTCGCCCAATTTCCAGACCATGGGCGATGGCAGCTTTCTTATTTGACGTCGCCCATATTTGGGGGAAGAGTAGAGGCGGGTGGAGGGGGAGGCAGCAGTGGGATTGTGCAGTAGGGCGACTGGAGAGGCGGCGGAGTGGAGGTGGGGATTAATTTTGTTTTCTTTTAAAATAATATTATATATATATTTAATCAATAAAATATCCCCTTTTTATCTTTTTTTATAAATTTAAAATTCAACGATTAAGATTAATTGATTAGATGACAAGTATGGTATAATCATACAAATTCAACTGTGATAAAAAATAAAAAATAATATATATTAAATAACGGTATAACGGTCATTTTGTAAAAAAAATAACACAATTAGTTACATTTTACGGAAGGGCGATTAAGCTACATTTAACAAAACAAAGAGGTTTTTTTTGCCTATTTTAAAATAGAGGGGGCGGGGGGAGGGGTTTAACAGATTTTTTAAAATATAGGGGGTTTTATACACTTAACCAAAATTCAAATGATAACACAAAGTATTATTACTAATTATATTTAATAAGCGACATTAAATTTATTTTCTTGCCTTAATAACTTTTACAATTTTATGATGACTCTAGAAGAAATTTAATCTTTAATAATAATTAATTATCATAATTAGAAATAAATAGCCGTAGTTTTAAATAATCATGGTTGCAACCACGTCACGATTGTTAGTCGTGATTTTGTGAGTATGACTCACATATTTATCATGACTAAAAGCCATGGTAATAATAATTTTTATAGTGAATAATTTGAGTTTATTTTTTATTTACCATAATTAATAATAATTACTTAAAACCACGGGTTTAATCTAGGTCAATAAAATTATAACCAATAACAAATTTTATTATAGTGTAATAACCACAGTGCAAATGACACTTAATTTAACTAATTTATGGAAAAGTTGTAGATAAGACTATCATAATAAACAATTTGATGACAAGTATACAGTATAATTTTTTTGAAGTGAAAGTGATGTACTATTATTTTATTTTTAAATAAGTCGATTGAAATCATCAATATTAAATATTAATGTCTGACAACTATCAAGAATACAATCATATACTATTTATCAATATCAGATAACTGTATCTAATCAATACCTACTATTAAAATAAAACTACACTTACTATTAAAGTAGAATTGCACCTACATTAAAATATAATAACGTCAAATTTAATTAAGTAATAGTAAATATAATATTATTATTTTTTACCATAAAAAGTATTCTCATATCACATAGTAAATATAGTTATTATTTAGCTATTATTTCACGCAGTTTCCGTGAGCATATAAAAAGAATTTAGATGTGAGATGATGAGAAAAAAGGAATTTATAGAAAAAAACAAGTTATATATAATTATACAGTATAATAAATGTTGAGAAGTAATGTGCTAGAGAAATATTCTCGAGTATGGACGGTTGAGAGAAAAAAACTACTTATTAAAAGTATTGAAATTGCTAATCTGATCAGATTTTTTTAAAGGGAAGAAATAACATAAAGGGTATATTTAGGTATTCAAAAATTGGTACCATAATTTTCTTTTAATTATAATATAGATGTAATTGTGACCATATAAAATTATGTATATTATGACAAAAAGAATTATTGTCAGTAAATACCTACCATTTATACGATTTTGATACTATCATTAGACAATATTTTGTTTATAATCTCTTTTTATAATTTTCATTAATTATAAAGATTTTATTCCCAAAGGGTCCAACCAATATATATATATGTGTGTGTGTGTGTGACAAATCATTTATTCGCCATGAAGATTTTAAAATATTCTTTATCCTAGATAACATATATTCGATCCCTCTATTAAAAATGAATTATTACCCAATTATTCCTTATGTAATCTAATGAAAAGTGGCTCCAAATCCCTTTAATTAACATTTTATTTTTGGCACATAATTTTAGTTAAATGTGAAATCACACCAATTCAAGAATCTATCCCCCCCCCCTCTTTTTTTTTTAAATGGAAGCAATGAATTAGTATTTATTAACTAAATCAATTATAATTATCAATATCAATTATTTATATTTAACAACAACTGACAATTATAAAATTATATATTAATTATTAATATCAGATAACTACATTTAATCAACACCTATTTTTAAAATAGAATAACATCTTATATATTAATAAAATTCAAACCCATAAATTTAAAAGTTATTTCAGCATTCACACATACCACACCTACTATTCTAGGGTATGTTACCTAATCTTGCACAAGCAAATTGACGATTTTTATTTTATTTTTGGATCAATAATTTAAAATAATTGATAGTCATAAAAGACGTACGTCTTTATACAAGACCATATATAGTATTAAAATTTTCTTGATTATTAATTGAGTCAAGAAATGAATATTTGTGTATCAAAAACTTTGAATTCCTATATTAAAAGATACATTAATTAATTGATGAGCGTGCAAATTAATCAGAAAAATATTTTAATTGCTTTTTTAATAATAACAGTAACTTACACCTTGGAATATTAAAATTCTTACAATGGTTGAACTACAAAAGAAAATATATATATATATATATATATATATATTATTAGCTACAAAATATGAGATGACAATATCACTAAAATATATATTAATTGACAATTCTATCTTTTTTCTATTTAATTTATATTTGTCATAGTATTTTTTCTTCCTTTCAACCATAGCAATTAACTCTAAAAAAAGATTATATATTTTTCTAGTGATAATAAATAAAAATATTAAAATTATTACTTTATTTTGTGATTCAATAGCAATGAAAAAATACAATTAGCGTTAAGTTAATTAGTAAGTCAAATTAGCTCGATATTAATATTCACATCAAACTTTTCGTAGCTATCGAGCTGTTTTTTTACAGTGTTTAATTCTTATAAAAAATAATTAATAAAACAAGGGGGAGACACAATCAAACGTAATTATCAAAGATGATAATATTTTTCTTGTTAGGTAATAAGAAATGTGGACAATTGACACTTACAATAGTTCTCGTATCTTAGGATAAAATTAAAATAATACAACACAACTAATTAAAATAAATTGCAGTTGCTCTCTTTTCATCACCTAACCTCTTTTTCCAGAGAATGCATACATACACTCATCACATTATTATTATTATTAATAAAAAATAATAATAATTTATTAGCGACGGAAAATTTATGTGTATCTAAAACAAGTGGACAGCATCTTTGCTGTTTTTATTATTGCATAACCACAATCATTGCATCAGCTGCAATTGTTTTGGAAGGGACTGCAATTATTTGGGAAAAATAATCAAATTGTAATGCAATTTATAATATTATAATGAGATGAATCATGTATTTTGAATTCACAAGATCCGTCATAGGGCCCAACGTAGATATGAACGAATAATGAGCCATTGTTCATCACATAATTTTATTTTTGTCTTTCAATTTATATATAGGTAGCTAGGGTTTCATTTATTTTTTTTTTAGGCTACTAGGCTTTATATATGTTGGTGTGATGAGGGTATAGTAATTCGGAATACCATCGCACATAATGTCATTAATTACGTCGTTTCGTTTCGTCGATAAGACATATTTTTATTTAAATAATAACGTTGAGATTTCATAATTACAAAGTTGCGTGTTTTAGTTCGACGAGTGTAGGTATGGAGTATAGTTGCATAGTGGTTTCTCTCTCTCTCTCTCTTAACATGTTTGTTGATTTGGAAATATCGATGTATTGAATGAGTTTTTAAATTTGAATGTATTAAATGATATAAATGTATAAGAACCACGTCTTTTCGTGCCAATTTTGATACCTCTTTTTTTATTTTTATTATATTTTATTTTTTGAGACAGTGACGAATTTAGAGACAAAATTTTAAGATAAGATAATAATATTGGAAATCTGTAGTAGGTGATTTTGATACTGATTTTTCTCATTGATTCAGATGGAAATTTATATATGTAGAAAAGATAAATTTTATAATTCGTAATACTTATGTTTTAGTTTCTAAAGAAAGTTGTATATATTAGACTCTATCTCTATTCTTGAGTTCACTAGAAAAAAAAAATATTATTAACTATAATTATATTGGTTATGGACTGAAATCGTGGTAATAATTATTATTAACAATGAATAAATAAAAATCGATGCAAAAACTTAATTTATTTACTATGAAAATTATTTTTTTTATTTTTTATTTTTGCTATGGCTTTTAGCCATTATAAATGTATTACCCATACTCGTAAAAATCACAACAAACAATCGTTGCACGGTTGTGGTCAATGGCTTTTCGCCATAATTATTAATTTTTAACTATGATTAAATATTATATATTTTTATAGTGGTTGGGGATATTAGCGACAGATTTATTTCCATTTCTGATTTTTTTGTATCAACCATTTTCCTTGTACTTGCAAGGAAATCTTGTTCTAATAGGATGATTGTAGTCTTACGATCAAGAGATTGTGAATACTGCTTGTAATAAAGTGTGTCTCGACTTACATTTTTAGTCATTTGTGTTTCTTATCTGCTTGCTTTTAATTTTAAAATATTAACATATTGAATTATTTTTTATTTAAACATATTAAATAATATAATGGATTGATTGTATAAAAAAATATGCTTCATTTTCATATGGGTTTAAGATATTTATTGACTTAAATGTATAATTTTTTGACATTATTAATTAATTTAAAATATATTGAAGATACGTATTATTTAAAACGTTATATATCAAGTGGTCCAAATTTTGTACACCATAATTACAAATTGCCCCCTTTAAGTGGTCCTTCCCACCAAAAAAAGATGTGGAGTAAGCAACTTAGATCTACTAGTGTTACATATAATTCGTTCTTCGACAAGCTTAATTAATTAATTAAATATTTATGTCATTTTTAAGCTACCAGACGTATTTAAAAATACTACTAAAAAGTGAGCATCAGGCAGTCGGTGCGACTTATAAATTCCAAAATTATCTCTTTCTAGTAAAGTGTTTTCACATGACCATAAAAATTTGAACAGATAATACCAGAAAAATCAAAAGGGACAATTTTTGTTGAAGAATTTGGTCTCAAACATTTCACATCTTGAGCTGAACAAGCATGAGACAAGTTTATGAGGATGTCCCAAATAATGTGAAAACGTAATGAAATTATTGGAAGCAGACATTTATTAATGGTCCCAAACAAGGGGAGGGGGTAAGCTAAGCTCATACTTTAACTTGCTAAGCAGCTAGCTGTATCCTACACTTTAACAATTTCATCTCAAAAAAATAAAAATAAAAATAAAAATAAAAGTATCTTTTGCTTAAAATTAAATTTACTGGGAGGTTGTAATTCTTTCGGTCCCGGCCCAATTTTAAAAAAAAAAATAAAAAAATTACGATATGTAACACTATGTTTGGAGTTTGGAAACCCTTGTACTTTTGTGATAGGCGTAGTACTTTAGAAAAAATCGAGAAAATAATAAACATAGTTAAGAATATTCAAAAAAATGAGATATTTACTGATACTTCATTTTACATAGTAGGAACTAAAACCAAAATCTCGACAGTCGACATCCCAAAACTATTTAATTTCAGTCAGAAGTTAAAATTCACTTTTTCCTTTAAAAATTTTTCAAACCAGTTTTAGTTTTTCGTAAGCTAGTGCTTTACTTTTCAGATATTTTTCTGATTGCTTTCGCATTTTTGTCGCTAAATTTCAAATATCCAAACATAGCAACGTACTATATATATATATATATATAATATATATACTTTTGAAAAATCGTCGTATGGACAAAAAATCGTGTTGATTATAATCAGAGGAATTAATTTCTTATTTCTTTAATGTCCTAAAAAAGCTTGGCAACACCATTTCATCATTTTGCCGTCCGTCTAATTAAAATATTAAAAATAAACTTATTTTTTTTTATATTTATTTACACACATAAGATCCAATATTAACATTAATTGGAGATTGGTTTGATGTGTTTGTAAAAGTGTAGGGCAGCGGACCTACAATTATATTTATATATGAATGAATGCAGTAGTAGTAATTATATTAGGAAGAAAAAAAAAAAAAGGAAGAGTTGTTGTTTGATTTTGGTTGGGGGCGTAGAGGATTTGATTCTTTCTTTCTTTCCAGCTCCAGTTATTAAGGTTGTTAGCTTGTAATAAACCGACATATCATCATCAACTACTTTAATTATTATGGAAGAACAGATACAGATGGATGGTTGTTTCCCTAAGACATTATTAATTGGTCCTTTTCATGTTGCTGGATTAAAGCTTAGCAAGATTAAAAGTCATCTATACATATATATATATATATATATATGCATCTATGATTATAATTGTGCATTTGTGATGGACTACATGTCCAAATAAATTATGTCTTTAAATATTCGATTCTAATGATCGACTCGAATGATGTCTTAGTCTAGTAGTTGACGTTAAGGCTGAGGTCTTATAAATAAGTTCGGGGTCATGGGTAATTTGAGTTTGTATGGGTACTTGTCTCGCTTTATGTGAATTATTGTACGATCATATTAATGGTGGTCGAATCGAGAGTTATTGTAATTTGTTGCTTACTTTTCAAATAAAAAAAAGGTATCGATCGAGTCATATTATTAATAAAACATTTCGTTCAGTTAATTGATTTTTTATTTCGCCTGTTGAAAAAACGATCAATAACTGTTGCAATTAATTGGTATTGGCCGCAGTTTTTCACTTTTATTTATTAGTAATTAGCCATTATAACAAAAGGTTATATTCTTCGTAGTAAATAATAAAAGTGATTGAATAAGTAAGATACTTTTATGTAATAGATGTGAGAATGACTAACCCCATCGCCTACATATTTTAAAAAAAAAACCCACAAAAAATTAATACTTTTTCTTCTGTAATGATCGTAATTCCAACATAGTATTTATTGCATTTATCCCTCCGTTGCATGCAAGCATGTGAAACCTTTTTTTTTTTTTTTTTTTTTCTATAAATCGGTGACAGTGAGTTTTGAATTTCAAGCATAATTTAACTGTAATTGGCCCTTAATTATATTTTTAAAAAAATGAGCGAATATAAAAAACCATCATAAATAGAACAAGTGATGAAATAGTATTTTTCGACGCATATGTCAGGGTCGTACTACTTTTCATTCTATCAATAACGGAATTCTCGTTAATGATCCCATAAATTATAAAAATCTTTACTTTTAATTCTTTTATTAATATTTTAATAAAAAAAAGTCATGTTAAGTAGGTGTCCGTCAACTGTAAACACAATCTTAGTACATGAATACATATGAAGAAATAATTAAGAAAATTGAAATGGGCTCCATCACAAACCATTACACAACAACTTGGAAACATACGACATTGGACTATATATATGAGAATGAAATGCACTCAAACGACCCTCGCCCCGTAATGAGAATGTAGACATATTACAAGACAGTTTTACTTTTGATTTAACCATTCATGGGCCTGCCAACGTCGTACATCAATATCATCGACAAATTCTTCTTTTATTTGATTTGAAGGTGGGTTTTTGATGCACTATAGATTTTTTTGATCAATTCATTGTAAAAAAACGAATCCATAAATTCAAATGATACACCGAAAGTCAATCTCTCGATCAAAAGAAAACACGATAGGTCGACATTCTCTTCAAAAGATATTTATATAACTTTTAGGAGAACCACCAAAAGACTCCAGAATTTAGAGTGTGGACGTTTAAAAAAATACTAATTGCTTTCTCTTGATGAACAAAAGGTCTACTGTTGAATTAAAGGAGGTTAAATCAAATCAGATTTGAGGCATGTTGAAGTTGATCTGATCGTGGCTCGATACGTATCAAAGTCCATTAGTAATTTAAAAACTCACAAAGAATCGTAAAGTTTTTTATCCCTGTCCACGTCATTGTGTTTGATGCTTTTATTTCCCAACATTCACAAATTTTAAATTTTTATTAATTTATATTTCGTTGACGTTGATGGGATTCGAATATTATTTTTTCTTTCCCCGACTATTAGGATGGTCGAGTAGCAAAACGAAGATGAAGTAGTCGTACGATTATGAATCTAGACACATAAGGGGAAGTCACATATTATGTGTAATCCACAAAACGGGAAACTGATTTGATCTGCTCTCATGACTAATACATTAAAATTTTCGAATATGAAAATATCAAATATGTAAGGATGAACTATCAAATTAATGTTGATTGATGATAGACATCCTCATTCAAGAATCTGCATAAAAAGTCAATAGTTGGAGTACAGCCAACCTAGACCAATTATTAACTAAGTTATTGCATTTCTACGACAAAACATAATATCAATGAAAAAATTTTAATGCTACTTTTAAAAATTGATATATATTAATTAAATAACAATAACTTTACTATAATATAGTTATTCAAAATTTGACAAATAATTTATATAAATTTCATTAGAAAAATTATAAATTTTCTTACAATTAATTACTATAGCTAAAAGAAGCTTTGCAATGGCTATTAGCCGTTGTTTCTACAAGTGTAGTCAAAACATTAGACATGGCTAAAATCATGACAAATATTTTGGATATGACTAAAAATCATGGCGAATAATAATCAATCATGGTAAAAATTATAATTTTTAAGCCGTGGTCATTTATAGTGTAGCGAAAATTTAATTTTTTAGTAGTGATTGTCACTACTAATAATTTCTGATATGTCTATACATTGACAAAACAAACACTACAAGAAGAGATAATATTGACGATAAAACATTTAAATTATGATATTAAAATTTTCACCATGTACAAAGCGGTAAAATCTTTTATTTTTTTTTCAATTTTCATAATGCGAATAATTAATGACAAAAAAATTATAGAAATAGTTATCACTATAAACGATCAGTGAGATATATGTATAGTGACTACAAATATAATTGTCACTATATTTCGTGTTATCACTGAGTTGTAACAATAAATGTATCATTAATTAATCATTACAACAACTTAGTTACGGGTAATTATATATGACACAAGTTAAAATTATTTTCACTTAAGATTTTATATTCTTTGCGGCAATACTAAGATTCTCACTTATATTATTTTTTGTTGTAGTGAAACTATAATGAAAACTATGTCGTTTATTGTTGAATCGTTACTGTAATATACGTTACTAATTAGAATTTTATGTACAATTCTTTTTTGTCGCTAGGGACAAATTTTATACGATAATTGTAACTATTAAAATTATAAAATAAAAATTATATATTACTAGGAAGACATATTGAAACGTGATGGAACGGGTGCAGTGTGCTATGCTCCCCCATGAAAACATAGTGTGTAGGAACAACACCAAGCACAAGAATCTCATCTATTTAATTAGGTTGCTGTCTGTTGAAGATGATGTCCGAAAGATTTGATGGACTACACATTATAGTTCAATTCAATTATTGTAACGGGCCATTTGATTTTGTTTTTATTTTTATTTTTATTTTTATTTTTAGTTCTCAGCATTTTCAATGGAGTGAAAATATTTTTATTCATTTTTGTGTAAGAAATGAAAATATGGATAGGGACTGAGTTCGTCAAAACCCAAGATTTGATCCTTCGATATATCTTAGGATTCATTATGAGATTCAACAAATATAATTGTCACTGTATTTGTGTTAGAGCTGCTAAAATAGTTTTGTAATTTGAGAGAATATCAAAATTATTTCTTAAGTCTAAATTTTTAAGTACATGTGCATGTTTTATTTCTTTTTAAGAATATCAAAATGTCAAATACATTTCTTACTCTATACATATAAAAAGTATAAATTTAATTAAAAAAATTACTGAATTCTTTATGTCAATATATATATGTAACACGCACATATTTGTTTCATATATTAAAAAATATGTCCAAAATCTATATACTATATTAATTAAATGAGAGGCTTATACCATCGAAGAAGAATATGGACTAAATTAACCTTAACTATATTCAAATTTCTATCAATAATTATTTCGTCACGCATATTAAGATTGATTCATCTTATTGGTTTCGATTCATTATTTTTTTTTAATTTTTATTTTTATTTAATTAACAAATAATTAAATCAAAACCCATTTATACTTACAACTTGGGCCATAAGTCTAAATGGGCTACTTTAAGTAGATTTGTGCAAAAACTGGGCCAGCCTTTCACGTGTTGCATTCCTTCAACTTATTCTCATTCATCTCCGTGCCACATACAACTCCGCGGTGTAAACAATTCAAACAAAAATCTTTGTCCAAATTAGATTTAATCATAGATATTGAATTTATATTATGAGTATTATCGCATTTGTGATCATGTCATATGTCGCTCTTTCTAAAATTTATATCGTTCAATATAATTTATTTCAATGCATTGAGTCCGATTCAAATTAAAAACTATAGATCGTGGTTGGAGGAAAAACCTCATTTTTCAACTAGAATTTATTTACTTGTTTGCGTTATCAAATTTTGGTTAAACCTAACTTGAAGTCTTCACTAAACTTTGTTATCAAATTCTATTACTCATTTTTCTCCACCTAAAATGTGTATAATTAAAAATAATCAATTATCAATATTAACTATATATATAACCACTAATATTATTATTATGGTGAACCAACGACTATTATTAATAATACCCCCTCAAGTATTTTTTTCTCAAAGTCCAAGAATAAGGAAGTAATCCCTCCACCAAGCAGGTCGGGCACTGCTAGCCCATAAACAAGGTAATAACTTGCATTATTCTTGCTAAACTGACAGGTCCAAAAAATAAGCTTAATCCAATAGGTTAAATCAACATGCAGCAAGAACGACACGTCACACAAGCCGTTGACACCTTAGATTACATCATAATAAAAACCAAGGAATACGGTTGAGGCATTTTTTTGTTGGAGTTGTAAACGAAACATGAATTGATACCCTAAGTAAAGGAGGAGTAGAGCGTCCCTTGTAAAATAAGCAAAAGTAAAAGAGAAATGATGAAAATGGAAGTGAAATTGGAATGTAAGTAAATGATGAGAGCACGTGACGCAGATGACGATGTAGATTGTGTCTCAAGATCATACAGCTGCTGCTCATCATGCATGCATTCACGCACATCCAACGAAGCCGTGAACGCAACGCACCTTCCACTCAATCAAACGACACCCATTTTAAACCAGCATTCCCATGTCCATCCTTTATTTTAATCTCTAGATTTCAGAATATTTAATAAATAAATTTAAAAATATTAAATATGTGAATTTATAAATATTGTTAGTGATAAATTATTTAAAAATTCTAACATGAGCTATTTTAAAAATAAAATAAAAGGATAAAGTCGAAATAAGATTATTATATTGAGGGTAAAGTAGTCCAAAAAAATTAAATTTATTTAAAAATAAAAATAAAACAACTAGAAGTATCCCCCAATGTGTTTTTTGTTTTTGGCTTAAAAATGTTTTTTTATAACAGTTTTAAAAATAGAAATTGGCATCCTAAACACTGCAATAGTACTTTTTTAAACCTAAAAGTTAAAAAGCGCTTTAAAAAGGCTCGTACAAACACTCTCTTATTCCCTTAGATAAGGAATTAGTCATTCAGTTCCCCCAATACGATATTAGCTATTCCCATTATATAAGGAATGAGTTCTTTCTTGTTTTTTCTTGTATTAATTTAATGTTTAGTTTTAATTGTTATAAATCTTAGTATTTTATGTATCTAGCACTAAGAAATAATTATGTATGCATTGTAAGAAAAAAATTATATTACTTTGATACTTAAATTATTTTATTAATTCAAAGTATTGAATAAATAATTGTAGATGCACTGATTAAATACATTAATTCATTTGATTGTTCGAATTATTTTCTTTTTTTGGTAGAAAAATATTACCTATATATGTGTTTAACAAGTCAATATATTATTTATTACGTAAATAAATAATGTATATATATATATATATATATTTCAATAATAAATGAGATGTTTTATAAACCTTCATAAGTAATATTGAAAAATAATATTATTATATAATTAAATTCACATATTCAATAAAATATTTTTTAACAAGAATAATTAAGAGCAGATTTGTCATAAATATAATTCTATTTCATTATTAAGTATTATTTTTTAATTATAAATTATGTTAATGGAATCAACTATGAACTAAGAAATGACTTGTATATATTAACTAAAATATGTTGGCATGAGTTTGAAATTAAATTTGATCGAATCAAATTAATTATAAAGTTAGTGCAATATATTTATTACATGACTAATTACTTTTTATGAATTGTACATTAATCATACGACAAGTATATTACACTTATCATATAATTATAATAAGTTTATTTAAAATTAATTATTTCAAAATCAATCATTAATTATGCAACTGGACCAAATTGACCTCTAATCAAGTTGGATGATGTGGATCTTTTTTCTTCTATTTATGCGCATGTGTTCCTAATTCATGACTGAGATCCGACATTTGCTCTCAAACAAAAGTCTTCCATCATTCATTCCAATTTCCACCCATTTTCTAATTAAGAATTTCTGGATAGTTAATTTATTATTATTTTAAATAAATTGATTGTTAAAATAAAATAATAATTCACATATTCATGGGATTCAAACTCACATATTATTATTTATTAGGAAATTAATTGAAGAAAGTCAGGCTTTTGGGATGGTTCATAGATACGTAATAAATATTAGGATAAAATACATAAGTATCTGCTAACTTTCGTGAAATTATAATTCTACTTTTTAAGGTTGTGATTGTACTATAATCCATTTCTATGAAAATATTCTTTGAGGTGTATTACACTAATTTCTTAAGGAATATTTTTGTAATTTTACAAGAGATAAAAGGTGTTTTATGTATTTAACCCAACTTATTGGGGTGCTAATGTAATTTAGCCTAAATGTGATATTTATAATGTAGTCCGTGGGTGTGTTTGTTAGGGTGCACGTGAAGAGTGGAAGAAGACAACGCATACGATGAGCCACGTGATTCTTAACTCATCACCCCCTGCCCAAAAATTACATGCTTCCATCCACTACTATGATTCCTGAGTTGAAACCCCAACTACATACACATCTCTATTTTCCAAATAATATTATATTTCAAATATAATGGAAAAGAATATCAACCATCCCATCTGAAACTTACTTATTTGTTTTTTTGCTTGATTTAAATTTGCATGCAATTTATAATTTCTGATTTGATATAGATAATCATCCCGTATTGATTGTAGATGAATAGTTGAGTGACTTATAAGTTCTAAAGCCTCATTTCTTAATGAAATGTCGTGTTAGAATAAAATCGAGAGATTCGTATGAAGATAGAATGAAAAATATTTCATGTAATAGAGTATCAATTGAGTCGCAAACTGCATTAGTGTGTTATTATTTTACACAAAGGGTATGAAGGTTTGTTGAATATGTATGATGTAGGTTACTGGTGACGTAATGTGATTCTTGTCAAAAGGCATATTTATATATATATAAAAGAATTTTTGTATTTTTATGATGGTTTTTGTTGATTTTCTTAGGTGGGTGTTTGTTGAAATTGAATTTTGTTTTGAGCAAAATATAAAACTAAAAGAATAATAAAGATTTGAATAGAGGGAGTCAGTGGAGTGTGGACTTTCTCCACATTAATTTATTAATAAAATTTGAAATATTATTTTTAAAGAGGGTTTTGACTTTGTTTTCCATTCTTCAAGATACATGAATTATTATTATTATTATTTTCATATTACACTGACATGCAAATTCCATGCAATTTCTCATATACTATAATTCATTTTTTCTAAAACAGTAATTATTATATGATTATGTCAGTGTCTCAATCTCAATAAATCATGTCATATATCAGTATTCAATTAATCCATACAAATTATGACAAAATAAATACGGACACACACCGTAAAATTCAAACTCATAAACTTAAATTAATTTACGAGATCATGATATTAATCACTGCATTAAAACATCATTGACAATCAAATAATATAAATTTGAAAAACTGCAATCTGCATCACTACCAAGAAACCTCCTAATTTACACTAATAACTAACATTTAATGCAGCCCAATCGAGCAGTAACTTTCAGCTTCAAATTCATTAAATAATTCATGAAAATAACTTCTTTGTTTTTTAAAATTTCCTTCGAAACTGCAGTTCCATTTCTTGAACTCCACTTCATTATTTATGAGTAATCCAAAAAAATTTGCAAACAAGAATCCAGGCAACAAAGTCTGGAAATTTTTGCTGTCACTTTCTTGCAGTGGGGGAGAGAGCATTTATTAATCAACAGTGATTGCAAACAGATGTTCTGAATCTGTTTCTCCACCTCATTCCACCACTTCCAAATCTCACCGCTTCACTGTTTCAATCTCTCTTTCCTTGTGTGTTCATGCAGATTTAAAGAGGGCTCCAAGTACAGATTTTTCCTTCACATTTTGTACAGGAGAGGGAGAGAGATTGAAAAGAAATGGAAACTAACTCAGTTTCCAGTTTAATTCTCTTCTTCTGCATTTTCTTGGTGATGGGCTCTCAGTTGATCAGTGGCAGTGTTACTTACGATAACAAGGCTGTAATCATCAATGGGCAAAGGAGAATTCTTCTCTCTGGTTCTATACACTATCCAAGAAGCACACCTGATGTAATTCTCCATCACTCTTGTTAGTTCATCTTTTTGTGTTTTTTCACTCACAATGGAGAAATGATTTGGCTGAGACTGACTTTTTCTTTATGAATTTTGGTGAAATGGGAATGCTGCAGATGTGGGAAGATCTCATTTTGAAGGCCAAAAATGCAGGGTTAGATGTGATTGACACTTATGTGTTTTGGAATGTACATGAGCCTTCTCCTGGCAATGTGAGTGAGTTGTCCTAGATTGTCCTTTTGTTTGTTCAGTTCTTGTATGAAATATCATGAATATTGACTGTTTTCATTCAGTTCTTGAATTGTTATTTATTTACTTCTTTTTCATGTCTTGGCCATCTTTTAGTACAATTTTGAGGGTAGATATGATCTTGTGAGATTTGTGAAGACTGTGCAAAAACTTGGGCTCTATGTTCATCTACGCATTGGACCTTATGTGTGTGCAGAGTGGAATTTTGGGTAATTTCTGTGATCACCTTTAAATTTCTACTCTGAACCATCTGTTATGTCTCTAAATAGTTTGCACTACAAAATTTAGGCTGTTTTACTGCTCAAGTTTCTGTTCATTTCATGAAATTTGGGTTAGAATCAAGAATGTTAATCCTATGTGATGCAGAGGATTTCCTGTATGGTTGAAGTATGTACCTGGTATCAGCTTCAGAACAGACAATGAGCCCTTCAAGGTTCCTTATTCTTGCATCCGCTATTTCGTGTTATTTTGTGAACTTTGTTCAGATAGTTCAGTTGTTTTGTTTACTTTTCGTGTGTGTAGTTACTTTGAATTTCTGTGATATTGTTGAGCACAGGCGGCAATGCAACAGTTCACTCAAAAAATTGTCGGTGTGATGAAAAGTGAGAACCTCTTTGAATCACAGGGAGGTCCCATTATATTATCTCAGGTATTCTTCAAATGAAGATTGAAAAGAGTTCCCTTCTCTATATAGACGATAAGTATGATAATTTACCTTCCAATATCCAAACTTACTAGAATGATGTCGCGATTGTTCGTCAATAGATTGAGAATGAATATGGAGCACAAAGGAGAGCACTTGGGCCAGCTGGGGAGGCATATATGAACTGGGCTGCAAAAATGGCTGTCGCGTTGGATACTGGAGTTCCGTGGGTCATGTGCAAAGACGACGAGGCCCCTGATCCTGTGGTACATTATTCACAACTCCCTGTTTTTGAATTGCTTTACACAAAACACCACCCTTTACTTCATGTTTTTTCCACCTCTAATGTGCCTCAATTATGATGAGATCCGTCAAGTAATTCTTCTTGACTGCTGCAACAGATAAACGCTTGTAATGGCTTTTACTGCGACTCCTTTTCTCCTAACAAACCTTATAAACCCACTATGTGGACTGAAGCTTGGAGCGGCTGGTAATTATAGCATTACGATAACTTTCATTCTTGCTGCTCATGGTTGGTTATTCTTTCTTTCTTTGTTTCTTACCACAATCTTTCAGGTTCACCGAGTTTGGAGGCCCAATTCTTCAACGGCCAGTTCAGGATCTTGCGTTTGCAGTTGCTCGCTTCATACAGAAGGGTGGTTCATTTATAAACTATTACATGGTTAGTCTGTTTGCTCGTCCAAGTTAAACTTAACTGCGCATGAATCTCCCATTTAAAGCTCGGTTCAATAGTTGAACTCTCTGCAAAAATACTGAACAGTTTCACGGAGGCACTAATTTCGGGCGCACTGCTGGAGGTCCTTTTGTTACAACCAGCTATGACTATGATGCCCCAGTTGATGAATATGGTGAGAAAACTAAATACTGGATAATGTCGACTAAGAATGTTTCACATTTGACGAATAATATTGACATAGATGATATATTTCTCATGCCGTTTGTTTTCTTTCCAGGTTTGATCAGGGAACCCAAGTACGGTCATTTGAAAGAGCTTCACAAGGCCATTAAACTTTGTGAACATGCGTTAGTCTCATCGGACCCTACAGTTACTTCATTAGGAAGCTCTCAGGAGGTTTTATTCTTCAGTACAATGCTTCCATTTCTCTTACAGAAATGCTTATTTTAGTTACGGTTATCCTTATCAGAAACATGTTATTTCCAGGCTCATGTGTTTTCCTCGGGAGATGGAAGTTGTGCAGCTTTTCTTGCAAACTTTAATAGTACTTCTGCTGCAAGAGTCTTGTTCAACAACAAGCACTACAATTTACCTCCTTGGTCTATTAGCATACTTCCTGACTGCAAAAACGTGGTGTTCAACACTGCAAAGGTAAGTCTAACCGTAAGGCAGGTGAGCTAATTGTTTGGTACACGAATTCTGATTGTGATGGTTCTGTGATCATCTAGGTCGGCACACAAACTTCACAATTTCAAATGTTACCTTCTGATTCTCAATTGCACTCGTGGGAGACGTACGGCGAGGATATGACTTCACTCGACGACAGTACAACGTTTGCAGCAATTGGACTTCTAGAGCAGATAAACGTCACAAGGGATAGCAGCGATTACTTGTGGTACATTACTAGGTAAGTCTTTCGTCCAACTCCCTTTTAGGAACTTATTAAATTGCACTGTTTCACGTAGATAATCTATTAAATTATACTAGTAGCTGCCACCAAGTGGGATCGACATATCAAATGTTCCTTAACTTTGAGACAGGTTTTTTGAATTATAGAATCAACTAACTAAATCTTTCTTTCTCCATGTTTCTTTAATCAAGCATCGACATTGGTTCGTCAGAGTCGTTCCTAAGAGGAGGACAGAAGCCCACTCTAACAGTGAACTCTAGAGGCCATGCACTACATGTCTTCATCAACGGTCAGCTTGCAGGTTGAAAGTTTTCTTGATTGCAAACTTCTGCGCTTTGCTACAAGTGTTCTTCTCATGATATGGTCCAAATTGTTCAAAAATTGAACTAAATAAATGTATTTCAGGTGGTTTTCCATAATTTTGTTTTTAGCAAAAAGTTGGATTTCTAAGTTGCTACCTATCTTTACAGGATCTGCTTATGGGACAAGGGAAAATACGAGATTCACATTCACAGGACCTGTGAGCTTGCAAGTTGGAACGAATAAAATTTCTCTGCTCAGCATAGCCATGGGACTACCAGTTAGTTCTATACTCTTGACTAATATTTTTAGTTAGATAAAGATTTACGACAGGGTCAAAACTGCATTGAATGTTGGATTTACTAAAACCAAGTCAAATATATGTAGAATGAATCTTTTTTACCGTATACGCAATGATTCAATAACTGATCAGAACTAATGTCATTGAAAAATTCAAGAACAACGGAGTGCATTTTGAAAATTGGAATGTCGGAGTACTGGGGCGAGTTGAGCTGGCCGGGCTGGATCAGGGGAAAAGAGACTTATCAAGGCAAACTTGGTCTTACAAGGTGAAACGAGTCTGAATTACTCTTGCCATAATTTTATGTTTCCGGCATACTGTGCCACATTCTCACTTGTTTTGTGTGAATAGGTTGGATTAAAAGGCGAGCAAATGAATTTAGTCTCTCCAGACAAGGTTTCGTCCGTTGAATGGGCGCAAGTTTCAGCCATCACCCAAAATCAACAGCCTCTGAGATGGTACAAGGTAAAGCTGAAAACATAGATTCTAATGTCCTTTAAGTTCTTATCTGCGGAAATTCTTAACGTGCTGTTTTAAAAAAATTTAAGGCATATTTTGATGCACCAAGTGGAGACGAGCCGTTGGCTTTAGACATGAGAAGCATGGGGAAAGGTCAAGTGTGGATCAATGGGCAAAACATAGGAAGATATTGGATGGCCTATTCAAACGGAAACTGTGGAGTCTGCCACTATGCTGGTACATTCCGAGCCACTAAATGTCAACGCAGCTGTGGTCAACCAACTCAACGATGGTAAGATTCTTCGAGCGAATAAAATCATTAGAAACCAAACATGAGACTGACTGAGAAGTTCACATCAAGACATCTTTTGACCAATACTCTTCCGTTCTGGTTTTAGGTACCATGTTCCTCGATCTTGGCTGCAGCCCACACAGAATCTCATTGTACTATTTGAAGAGTTAGGTGGAGACGCATCAAAGATCTCTCTCGTTAAAAGAACGACAGCAGGTGTTTGTGCAAATGCATTTGAGCACCGTCCATCGGTTGCAAATTACCAGATCCAAAGCACCAGCGCATCCAAAATGCTTCATCAGGCCAAGATCCATCTCAGCTGTTCACCTGGCCAGTCGATCTCGGCCATCACATTTGCAAGTTTTGGGACTCCCACCGGAACTTGTGGAAGTTTTCGGCTGGGAAACTGTCATGCACAGAACTCCCATTCGGTCGTAGAGAAGGCAAGTTCTTGATGCACCGTTCTTCTAGTGACATCTCAGTAATAGTAACTTTGACACTAACGCAGTCCTCATTTGCTCTTGACAGATGTGCGTTGGGATGGAAAGTTGCAAGCTTGCAGTTTCAAATAGCTACTTCGGGGCGGACCCTTGCCCCCGTGTATTGAAGAAGTTATCTGTTGAAGCGATTTGCTCTACAAAAATGAGTTGAAGCCACTTAACAAGTGTAGATGTTAGAATACTAGTAAGAGAGAGGTAGAAAAATTTGCAGGGAAAGTTGTCATATCCATAAAGAAATATTGTTTCTTTTCCTTGTGATTAGTATCATGCTGTCCGAATAGATCGTGAATCGTTATTAATATTCCATTTTATGATCTTATCATAGATTCTTGCATGGATAATGTGGCAGTATAGTACTCTGCAAAGTGTAAGTGTCCGGACAATTCTGGACTGTTCAGTCAAATTATTACACACAAGTGCATGGTTATGATGAAACGAGGCAACAGGAATGGTCCCTTTATGCCTAAGGAGAGCTCTACATCCTATGCAGAATCATAGTTATTTCCAAACTTCAACACCTTCATCTGTATATCTCCATTAAATTATGCTTACTACGAACGAATTACAGCCTGTGGATGTTTCGCTAAGAATAATAAGAATTAATTACACTTAGACCCACTTTTTCTTAAAAAAGTTCTTAAATTATACTTATATCCCCCACCAAAAATTTCTTATTTACACGTTATTCCCTTCTATAGAGTTTGGACAAAAAATACTGACATTAACTAAAAGAAATACAAAATTTTTTAATTTTGTTTCTCATTTAATATTTTTATGTATATTTTTGTATGGATAAATATAATTATATAGAATGAGATTAACATCATTACATTTTACCTCTTTTAAATACAAAATTATGATATTGAAATGTTAAATAAGAAGTAAACTAAGAAATTTATGTAATTTCTTTTTTACTCATCAGCAATTTTTTGTTCAATCCTAACGAAAAAAGGTTAGAAGTAAACAATAAATTTTTAAAGGTAGTGTGAATATAATTTTAAAACTTTTTTGAGAAAAAATATAATTTCAAGATCTAAATGTAATTAACAATAAGAACAATGCACCTCATTCGTATAAACCAATTAAAATTTTTCATTTACAAAATAATAGAAGGAAACATTGTGAAAGGGACTGCATATACAAAAAAATTAAGGTAAAATGTTACAGGCTGCAGCAGCTACCACAGTAATAAGACTGACATAGAATAAAACACATTTCAAGTAAATCTTCGCAGCAGTCGAAAATACTTGAAATTCTTCATTACATTAAGAACGACAATCCATATAAAAGTAAGCATACATCCTGACACAAAGCTTAATTAGAGAAAGAAAGCTTAATGTTGTTACTACAAGCACTAATAGAATACATAACTGTGCCTTCAGCAACCTCAAGCAGCAACAGCAAGGGCACCATGTTCGGCAATTTTCTCCTGTAATGCTTCCTTTCTTGCACCCACAATCTTGTCCACCACCTTCCCTTCTTTGAGGAACAAAAAGGTTGGCATAGACTCAACTTCGTATTCCTGGGCAACAGACTGCAGCAAAATGATATGAAATCAGTGCATTGTTTGTATATTCAACTCAGCAATCTCAAAACCTCCCCACAAAGTTTTGATAGAATAAGGAACAAAGTCGGACGGGCCGCCCAACAATATAAATTAATGCAGAGGTAGATAGATACCTTGAGTTCGTCTACATCAACTGTTAAGATTGTCAATCTACAGAGGAGAATTGCTGATTCATGTGTTGCTTCTCTTCTCTCTAATGTAGTCGTGTTTTTTTATTTCCGCTTTTACACCATTTTACTTAGCTCATTTTGTTTTACAATTTTGTCTTTTAGTTAGCTGCTCACATGGCATTGCTGTTAGTTTGTTAGGATATTTTCTCTGTTTCTTCTCTGTTATTTAAACCCAGCTACTCCATTCCTTCTAAAAAAACAGATTTTTGTGAATACACATATTCTTCAGAAAATGGCTTTGCTTGTGTATTCATCTGTTGTTGATAGAGAATTTGACATGGTATCAGAGCCATCGTGCTGATGGTCTCTGTATATCTCTATTGGTGAAAAACATTATACAAACCTAAAATAGATGATGGCTGATTTACGAGGAGGAACGGTAGAATCAACACCAGCAGACATGAGATCTGGAGGTGAACAGAACCATGCGAAGCTGCTTCATTTGGAGTACTCTCCTTTGCCTATCATCTCTGCGCCTCTGAATGGGAACAACTGGCTAGCCTGGAGCAGAGCGATACGCATAGCGTTAGGCGGCAGAGACAAGTTGAGCTTTATCGATGGAACCTGTGTGCAACCACGAGAGGGTACTGAGGAGATGCGGCAATGGAGGACAACAGATTACATGGTTCTAACCTGGATACTAAACACTATATCTAAGGAGATAGTCAATGCCTACCTATATACGTCTTCAGCAAGAGCTTTATGGCTGGAGCTCGAAGCACGATACGGTGAGTCTAACGGTCCATTGTTGTATCAAATACAGAGAGAAATCAATTCCATGACACAAGGAAATATGAGTGTGGCGACATATTACACTAAACTGAAACAACTATGGGATGAAATACGCTGTCTAATACCTACTACTTCATGCACTTGTGGACTATGTATGTGTGGTAGCAACGATAGAAACATAGTGCAGACTGAGGCAGGTCATTTAATCCAATTTCTTATGGGGTTAAATGACTCCTTTGATGGAGTGCGCAGTCAAATATTGGTGATGGAACCTTTGCCTCATGTAGATAAAGCATACTCCATGGTTATGCGAGTCGAAAGGCAGAGACAGATACACTTAGAGTCTATGGACACAGGGGTTAATACAGCAATGTATGTGAGAAATGTGGAACATGATCGCAGCTATGTTTATAAAACCTTTGGGAAGAAGAAAGTTACTGATAAGAGACATTTAACCTGTGAGAGTTGTGGCAAGATGGGACATGACAAGGACACATGTTTCAAGATCCACGGCATTCCTGAATGGTATAGAGAATTGTCTGACAAAAGAAAAAAGGGCAGTAATGAAGGGAAAGCATATGTAGCTATTGAAAAAGCTGCAGGTATGAAAAACACCTCACTCATTTCAGATTTCATAGAAGCGCTTAAACTGGTTCAGAACAAAGCTGCAAGTGATCCTGTGAAAGTGCATTATGCACAGTTTGATGAGGCTGCAGGTATGGCTTCAAATACAACTTCTAATAAGCATGTTTCAGGTTCATGGATTATAGATACTGGAGCTACGAGACACATGTGTGGTGATGCTACATTACTTGATTCCTTAGCTCCCATTCACCCTACTCCTATCATCTCTTTGCCTGATGGAAATACCACTGATGCTACACATACAGGAACTGTAAAACTGTCACACAATATCATCCTTGAACATGTTCTTCACATTCCTAGTTTTCAACATAATCTGCTATCTGTCTCTCAACTCTGCCAAGCCTTACCTATTCGTTTTTCTTTCTCTAATAATCTTTGCTTGCTGCAGGACCGGAGGACTGAGAAAGTCTTAGCTATAGGCAAGCAAATAGGAAAACTTTACTATCTGGACACACTTTCTTTTTCACCTATGAACAAGGCATCTTATTCGAACTCTGTATCTGAATCGTTGCTCCTTTCCCATGTACATGATGCATATGAATTGTGGCACAAGAGGCTTGGACATCCCTCTGCTAATGTACTCAGTCATATTTCTAGCTTGAATCTAAATAAAAGCATTGAACCACCTGTCTGTCATGTCTGTCCACTTGCTAAGCAAGCTAGAACACCATTTCCCTCAAGTACATCCACATCTTCAATTCTTTTTGAATTAGTTCACGTTGATATATGGGGTCCCTACAAACAACCCTCCATTGGAGGATGTCATTATGTTCTCACACTTGTTGATGACTATTCTAGAGCCACTTGGACATACCTTATGCGATACAAATCTCAAACAACATCTCTCTTGTCATCATTCATCAAGCAAGTCCAAACTCAATTCGGATTACAAGTTAGAAGTCTAAGGACTGATAATGGTCCAGAATTTCTTGCATCCTCTTGTCAAGAGCTAATAAAAAATCATGGTATCATACACCAAAAATCATGTGTCTATACACCGCAACAGAATGGGGTCGTAGAACGAAAGCACAAACACTTACTCCAAGTCGCTAGAGCTTTGATGTTTGAATCTCATCTTCCAAAACATTTCTGGGCAGAGTCCATTCTCGCTGCCACCTTTATCATTAATCGTTTGCCTTCCCCAACTCTCAATTGGAAATCACCCTATGAACTCTTGTATAAAACAAGTCCTTCATATCAGCCTCTTAAAACTTTCGGCTGCCTGTGCTATGCAGCAAATGTGCAGCCACACAAATCAAAATTTGAACCTAGAGCTACTAGGTGTGTGTTTATAGGTTATGTCCACGGTCAAAAGGCATATAAACTATATGACATTGAGCAAAGGTCTGTTCTCATTTCGAGAGATGTTATTTTTCATGAAAATGTGTTTCCCTATAAGAATTGTACAATAGAAAGTGAGCATTGCCCTGTTCCTTTACCTATAAATGTTGACTGTGAACCCATCAACTCTGCACCTTTATCTACTGCAATCTCATCTACTACTTCTGAAAACTTGTCCACTTCTTTTCCATCCTCTGCATCTGATAATTCTACAGCTGATACACATCCTAGTCTCGCTGTCTCCCCCCCATCCTTACCTCGTAGATCAACAAGGCCTTCTCATAAACCAAGTTGGTTGAAGGATTTTGTTTGCCATTCCTACATAGATTGCCAAACCCCTTCATTTTCTGTTGCATCATCACATTTGAGTTTCTTGGCTGCTTTGTCTATAGTGCAGGAACCAAGGACATATGCACAAGCCAAGGACATTCTTGAATGGCAACAAGCGATGGATGCGGAAATTACTGCTTTGGAGGAAAATGATACCTGGGAAGTCACTACTCTTCCCTCTGACAAACGGGCAATAGGATGCAAGTGGGTATACAAGGTGAAGCTAAAACCCGATGGTTCGGTGGATAAGTACAAAGCACGACTTGTTGCAAAGGGGTATAACCAAATCGAAGGTATTGATTATCTTGAAAGTTTTTCTCCTGTGGCTAAAGCCGTCACCGTACGTCTTTTCTTGGCTATTGCTTCTAGTTTTGGATGGGCATTACATCAAATCGATATTAACAATGCTTTTCTGCACGGATATTTGAATGAGGATATTTACATGCTTCCTCCTGATGGTTATTCCGTACCTCAAGGCCAAGTATGCAAACTCAAACGTTCGTTGTACGGACTAAAGCAGGCTTCTCGCCAATGGAACCATGAATTCACCACCAAGTTGCTTGCTTACGGCTTTGTGCAGTCACATAATGATCACTGCTTATTTTCAAAGTCTATTGAATCTGAGGTGATTTTTCTCCTTGTTTATGTTGATGATGTACTAATCTCCAGTTCTGCAGAAGCTCTCATTCAACCTGTAAAGGATTATTTGCATGGTCTTTTCACTATCAAGGATTTGGGGCATGCCAAATACTTCCTCGGTCTAGAAATTGCTCGTTCTTCCGAAGGTACTTCAGTCACTCAGCAGAAGTACATCAAAGATATCATCCATGATTCTGGCCTTGACAACGCCAATCCTGTGCACACTCCGCTGCCTTTAGGTTTGAAATTAAGTTCTTGTGGAACTGTTTTGGAGGATCCAGAATCATATCGACGTTTAATTGGAAGGCTCTTATACCTGGGATTTACTCGCCCGGATGTTTCTTACGGGGCGCAGCAACTGAGCCAGTTTGTTCATCGTCCTTGCAAGGAACATCTTGCTGCTGCTCTACACTTGGTTAAATATCTCAAGGGGACTTCTACAAAAGGTCTCTTTTTTCCTGCCCATAATTCCTTTTCTTTGACTGGATATTGCGATGCTGATTGGGCTAGCTGCCCTGATAGTCGACGTTCGCTCACAGGTTATTGTATATTTTTGGGTTCGGCCTTGATTTCGTGGAAGACTAAAAAGCAACCTACCGTCTCCCGCTCCACAGCAGAAGCTGAATATAGGAGTCTTGCTGCGACCGTCTGCGAATTACAGTGGATTTCATATCTTCTTAAGGATTTTCAGGTTCCAATTCAGACTCCGATTCCTCTCTATTGCGACAACCAAGCCGCTGTCCACATTGTCGCCAACCCCGTATTTCACGAACGCACGAAGCACTTGGAGATCGATTGTCACTTAGTTCGTGACAAGTACAAAGATGGGTTCGTTCTTCCTTCCCATGTTCCAAGCAAGCTACAACTCGCTGATTGCTTCACCAAAGTTTTAGCTCGCCCTGCTCTCACTGTTCATCTCTCCAAGTTGGGCTTGGTTGACTTCTCTTCAAGTCCAACTTGAGGGGGGCTGTTAAGATTGTCAATCTACAGAGGAGAATTGCTGATTCATGTGTTGCTTCTCTTCTCTCTAATGTAGTCGTGTTTTTTTATTTCCACTTTTACACCATTTTACTTAGCTCATTTTGTTTTACAATTTTGTCTTTTAGTTAGCTGCTCACATGGCATTGCTGTTAGTTTGTTAGGATATTTTCTCTGTTTCTTCTCTGTTATTTAAACCCAGCTACTCCATTCCTTCTAAAAAAACAGATTTTTGTGAATACACATATTCTTCAGAAAATGGCTTTGCTTGTGTATTCATCTGTTGTTGATAGAGAATTTGACATCAACCTTCAGGAACATAACATGGGGAGTCCTCTTGGCAATCTCAGCCAAAATTGGAGCGATAAAGCGGCAAGGGCCGCACCATGACGCTGTGAAATCTACCACCACCTGACGAAAAGTTTTTGCATAAGATACATAAAACCAAAGGCAACTTTTAACAAGTGAACAATTAACAACATAAATCACAGAATTCTTTATTTTTCCCATAGACAATAGCTTTTAACTGCTTCTTGGCCATAAACCACGAGCATGGCCATAGATTACAATTAGAGATTGCTAGAATACCCCATCAGAAGAATTGTCAATTTCTTCAGATCAATTGGAATGACTGTTGATGAACAGATTGCTCATCTTTTGCAAACGGCGCTACACTTTCCATTACTCTATTCGACATAAGAGCAAGCTTTCTTTATTATCAATCAATGGTGAAAATGAGACAGTGGTTTGGTATAACTGAGAAATAAAGCCTCGGGGTACTATCATACATTCCACAGAAAACCTCCTTACACCTTAGGAAGACAACTAGCAAGAACACAGAGACAGCACATCCTTGCCCCATGGAGCTAACTTTGGGCCTCTTAGGATATGATCATAGCTCTAAACAGTTAATCAAAGCTCAAACATCCCTTAATTACCCCCCAATTGCACTTCCAGAAGGTCCAAATTCACGCAATTCCACACTTCAATAACAATTGAAAAACTCCATCCATTCTTCTAAAACAACTCAACGAAAAGCAATAAACAACAAGCCGCTCAAAGCCCTAAAGCATAAAATTACAACAGACTACATTATAGAAAATCCACAATTTCAAAACCAAAATAAATCGACAGCAAACCAATTACTCATGCTAGAAAAGTACTCCAACCAGAAACAGAGAGATAACTACGCACCAGTTTCTTAGAGTCGACGCCCTTCTGGAAAAGCTGCTTCCACTCATCGACGGTGTGGCAGCCGATCACTTGTCCCTCCTCGGAAGCCATTTCTTCACCCCAAATATCTGAATTCACAATATATATGTATCTATGCCTTGTGGAGCCAAAAGCTGTGCGTTTGCCGCAAGTATAAAACAGCTTGAAGGGGGCATTTTGTAGGCCACGAGGCGGTAGCTGATTTACCGAAATGTGTCGCTTTCTTGTCGTAATTACGAATATGCCAGCATACGAAGGGTTTGTGGTGATGTATAGTGGGATGTTTTGATATTTCTGGAATGTTCTTGGGCATCTGCGCGTATTGAAATCTGATTTAGAGTTTTGGCCGTTGGATTCTGAAGAACAAAAAGTCAAACGTTGTGAATTGGTCGGCGGGGGTTTGTAAGTATAGCACCTGGACGCGAAGCCGACTTCATTCATTGTTGCTCGAAGAGGATTTAGACGTCTTCGCCTCAAATTGTCTATAAAAATATTTATATCAAAGTCAATGAGCTGTCACCTAAAAAAGCAACTTACAGTTGTTTGTAATTTAGCAATTGAATATGTTTAACGAAAATCGGCATGTATATCATATTACTGTCCTACACTACAAATACATATTTTTTTATATTTTGATCGAGTTTTATGGATTTGTTTTTGAGGGACTAGACGAAGAAGAGTCTCGCAGGATGCCATTTGGGCTGCAGCAGACGCTGAACAAAATGAGTGGCCTCCTTTCGTCCAAGGAGTGGCAGTCAACAGATCGCCATTTCGCGATCTGCGAACAAAGAAAAATAATAAAGTTGATTATCATACGTATCTTTCATGTAGAAAGATGAATAAGTCCATTTATTTAGTTCTACATTCCTTGGACTTATTCTATATACTCACTTAGATATATAGATACTTATATCTCTAATAAGAATTTTCAAATTGAATTAATTAATAATAACTACGAATTCATAATAATTACAATTCTTAATTATAATTAGTATAAAATATTAAAAAAAAATAATAACAGGTACAAATAGTAAATCGAGGTACCCATTTTATGACAACTTTCAATTTTCCCATGAACCCAACGGGGGGAACTCCCAAGGCTAATTCATCAGTGAGATCTTTTCCGTTTTCATCAACAATAGTGTTGAAAAGGTATGATTCAATTAACCTTTGAATATCCTTATCCACAACGATCTGATCAAGATTACATAAGAAAGCGTGTGGATCAAAACATTTTATAGTATTAGTCATGTTTATCTTATAGAGCCGTCTGACTTGACCCCTTGCACACACGTATTCATCATAATATTGCTTTGGCAAAATGATAAAGCCAAGCGAATTCTCTAAATACACTTCATTTTCAATAAAGATTTTATTCAACACACATCCAAGAAACTCGTTAAGAAAATGAGTCATTAAAATCTACAAGTGACCCAAAATTTTCTCATACAATGAATATAGATGTGTGGTAACATAATTAGCGCCCCAAATCAAGAGCTTGGAACGAGCATATAATTGTATTCAGACAAAAATGGTATTGCATCAAAACTCTAGTAATGTTGTCAAAAAACGAGATCGACTAGATTTTTATTATTGAGATGCAATTTCAACACACTTCACACTAGAGCTCTCACAAAAAATCCCCTCCTTCTAAAATGAAGTGAGGTATTTATACTACTCCTAGTTTATGCTTATTTAGGTAGGTGAACACAAATACTGTTTCGTCCTTTACCTACCCCTTTTACATGGTCAAGATTTCTTTACTAAGAGTGTTTTCGTAATTTGCTGGATTACAATGGCTTTGGCATGTTTGACTTCAGTTTTTCCTTTGGAGGCATTATCTTCTTTTCCTTGTTGGGACGGGACAGTCTTTTCATTTATGACGCGATTTGTTTTCTCCTCCATCACCTAGTTATTTTCTTTTTTGGTTGGAGTCTCATGTATTTCTTTTGGAAAAGGAATCTCGTTAAGAAAAAGAAGTTTTCAAATTATAAATTACTTAAATTCATCGTGTATAATTATTGTGGAAGCGTATCAATAGTAGTATTGCTGGAAGTTTGATGTTAGAATTTTAGATATGTTATTTCAAGTAGTGCATATGCTACATTAGAGAGGATTTATGTTTTAGTTTTAATAAGCAATTCTATTCAAGTAAAGAGAATAAGTACTCTAAAAAAATGATCTTTAGTGTGCATATGTAACGATTTTCATTTTTAATAAAGATGAGGCTCTTAGAGTTTTTAAGTACCACAAGGTTCATATTTGTAGCCAATGTAGGACAAGTTGGCATTTTCAACTCCCCGAACAAGGGGCTACACCCTAGAGGTAGGCATATGACCTCGTTCAATTGAGCGAGGTCTTGAGTGTCACAAATTTGTTTTTCAAAACGCCTGAGGTGCTATCATCTATGATGCATAGATACATACACAACACAACATGATATGGATATAATGACTCGAAAAATTTTAAAAAGTAAGACACGATACGATGCTAATATTGCTATATATATAATAATTTTTAAAATTTATATTCTTACTTTCTCATAAAATTAAATTATATAAAAAATATAAAATAAGCGTGTTTTATATTTAAGCTCATAATTAAAATATTTGGCTTATAAAATATACATAGAAAACCGCAAATGTGTGTGCCCAACACCATAGCACTTTTTCTTTTTGATTTTATATATGCGAATATTATATTGGAGCCGAGTGTTGTTAACTGATGTAAGTAAAATAATGATATTCTACAATATTAACTATAGCCTATAGGTAATTTACATAAAATTCTATACATTTTGTTATAATTATTTCGGCAAAATTACGCTTTTGGTTTTGTAGATTAAGGGGTTCGAGATATTTAGTCCTCTATTTTACGTAATTTATGAAATTAAATGTATTAATTATTTTCAATTTTAAAACCATTTTGAAAGTATTATAAAGTAGAAAATTAAATGCGTTGAACCGAAACTAAAAGTATAATTTTGTCAATTATTTGTTACTTTCAAATGTAAAATGCTATAGTGGACAGTAATTAACTATGATAGATATTTTGATTTTATCTAAAACCACAAATTTTTTTAATTAATTAATTAGGATTAATAACTTAAAATTTTCCATTAATTTGTTTGAAGCCTTATATTTTCTTGCAATGTAACCTTAAATGAATAAAGTGTGGGTTGAAATTTCCAATGATGTGTAGGTAAGAAAAACAAATGAAAGAAATATTTGGGAAAATCAACCACTAATATCATACAACTTTATATGCTAACATTTTTTTTTTAAAATTTTATTTGGGCCTTTATTGAATTTTTTATTTCAAATTTTATTATATACGTTTTTCATTCTAATTAACATACACATTTATGTGTACAAAGATAAAACAAAAATTTTATATTCCTTATGTACGTATATTAAATGAAATAAAAGATACAGAAATTTAGAATAATTGATTCTTTTCCAACTATTTAATTTCGATATATATATATTAATGTTAAGCTAAGTGAATTAAATATAATTAATACTCCCAAACTCAATTAATCTACTTCTTTTTTATGCTAAAAAATTCCAAGTGCTCTCCCAAACACAACTGCAAAACCAAGAAATGAATCTGTTGAACAACTCTCTGCCTTTTCTCCTTATTTTCATCTCCACCAAATTTTCAATGGTGAACTCCAAGACCCACCCAGATGATATTCGGGCCCTCGAACAACTCAAAACCGGGTTTGACCCGAATTCCATATCACCCGGATCCTGCCTCAGCTCATGGGACTTCTCCGTCGACCCATGCGACAACATCTTCACCGATCGGTTCAGGTGCGGCTTCCGCTGGCGACCTCATTGTCTCCGCTTTACACCGCGTCACAGAAATCACCCTCGACCAGGCCGGATACCCCGGTTCGCTCTCCCACGTTTCCTTCAACTTGCCTTATCTCCAAACGCTGGACCTCTCCTACAATTCCCTCTCCGGCTCAATCCCGGTTTCCTTGTCAAACCTCACCCTCCTCCACCGGCTCAGCCTCTCCAAGAACTCCTTCACCGGTTCAATCCCGTTGTCCCTCGGCGAGCTCACACGCCTCCAAGAACTCTACCTCGATAACAACCGGCTCACCGGTTCAATCCCGGCGAGTTTCAACCTTCTTGTAAGCTTGAAAAGACTCGAGCTTCAACAAAACAATCTCTGCGGCGAGTTACCCGATCTCAGTCAACTCAGAAACCTTAACTACTTGGATTTGAGCGATAACCTTATTTCCGGCGAAGCTGTCGAGATCTTGCCGCTTTCCGTAATCGAAATCTCGTACAGAAACAACTCATTATCCGGCGATTTAAACGTTAACATCGCCGAGTTGAGATGTCTGCAAGTATTGGACCTGAGTTACAACGAGTTAACTGGGACGATACCCTCTTTGCTGTTCGATCACCCTTCTCTTCAGCAACTCACAATCTCGCACAACAATTTCAGGTTCTTGCAAGCGCCGGCGAGCAACATGGGCTTGACGAGCGGGCTTGTGGCCGTGGATTTGAGTTACAATGAGCTGCATGGCTTGTTGCCGGCTTTCATGGCTTGGATGCCGAGCTGTCTGCTCTATCGTTGGAGCACAATAAGTTTACTGGGATGATACCGTTTCAGTACGCAATGAAGGCAGTGGTTCCTCGGCCAGGTACGGCGCCGTTTCAGCGGCTGCTGCTGGGTGGGAACTACTTGTTTGGGCCGATTCCGGGCCAGTTAATGTGCCTGAAGCCCGGGTCCGCGAATGTTAGCTTGGTGGATAATTGCCTGTACAGGTGTCCGGATACTCTGTTCTTCTGCCGAGGTGGAGATCAGAAGTCTTTGGTGGATTGCAAGACATTTGGGCCCATTATCCCATAAATGTTTCATATTGGGCCTTATCTGATGAAGCCCATTTATCTCAGTTGTATAACTCTGCTTTATTATACAATTAGCTAATAATTTTTCAAGTTACAGGTCATGAGATCGAATCTCACCAATTTATAAATTGTTATTTTACTTTAAGAAAAATTATCAATCAGATATACATATTTGATATTCATAATTAGTATATTAAGCCTTTATATATTTTGTGATATTAGTTATTTGAATGACAGAATAAAAAAATTCACGTATTACTTAGACTGCTTGGGCTAAGTTATTCAAGAGAAATAATGATTTATGCGGAGTTTGGGGAAAAAATTAGGTCCCTATAGTACAAGATAAATACCTTACAAGGATGTATTAGACGATTTATCCAACTCTATAACTAAAAGTAAATGGGACCTAATTGTTATAATTGTCGATGATTCGGATTATGATATGATTGTAATTATTACTCAAAATAAAGTTAAAGGTTATCCCTTCAACTTTTATTTAGAAGAAATCTACTGAATGTGTTAAAAGATTCCAATTGAATCGGAAGTTTGGTTAACTGAATATTCGATTTGATCCAATAAAAATCAATTTTATTTTGGTTCGGTTTGATTTTTATATTGAATTAATTGATTTTTTTAAAAAAAATAATGTAATGTTAATTTAGTAGTTATAAATTATTCATTAATTAATTATAATAACTAAGTATCTTTTAATCATTAAATTATTTTTTTTGTTATACATACAGATATTAACATTTTAACCCCCATGTTTTGTTAAATTAGTAAAAAAAACTCCTCCTATTTTTAAAATCCCAACAAAAAAAGGCTCATTATATTAACAATTGATGGAATGTGGCATGGACGCACGGGTGGTGTGCTTGGTTGTTGGTTTATGCCATTTTGGTAATATTTTAGGTCATTTTGGACTAAAATTACATTTTTATATAAGAGACTAAGGCTTTTTTGACTTGTTTTGTGTGCTTGTTTTTGCCATTATCACTAAAATATTAAATAAATTATATTTAAATTTATTACATTATAAAAATTATGCATTATTATTTTTTATTTCAATTTTTTAAAAATACCAAAAAGATAAAATTATATTTTTTATAATATTTATATTCATTATTTTTATTTCAAAGTTTTTTTAAAAATATAAAAAAAATTACATTATAAAACATAATTTACTAAATTTTAATTTTCAAATTTAGGTTAAATATTTATAAGGGGCTTATTTTAAATAATATACTAAATTTAAATTATTATTTAGGTTAAATTTTTTATTAATTATTATATTTTTTTATAAATGAGATTTATATTTCAATTAGTGTTGTATATATTTAAAAGAAAAAAATAATATACATATATCAAACAAAATAATAATTAAATATATAATAACTAAGTAAATCGAAAAAAATTAAAACTAAATATAATTAAGTTAATTTAAAAAAATTAAACTAATTATATCTAATAATTAAGTTAATCAAGATTAGCTATAATTAATTAAAAAATTAAGAAAAAACTAATGGTGGGCGGCGGCATCGCCACGGCAGTCACCTTTTTTTTTTTTTTCTAGTCCCATCGCTGTCTCTCTTTTTGTTGGCCGACGTAGCCAAATCGGGGATGGCCGGGGCAGGGGTGGGGATGGGTAGGGTATTAAGGGTATAATAATTTATTTTTTTTATAATTTTCAACTATTAGCCAATGTAAAGGTACAATGGTCAGACGATATTAAAATTTAATACCGTCATAAGTCAGTCAAAAAAAGAAAGAGTGAGCTGAATTATTAAAACACAGAGGGGAGGGGGTGTTGAGTTTTTAAAACACAGGACAAGTTTTATGTAATTTTGCCAATATTTTTACCATGGTGAATAAATTTTTTTTGATGGAAAATCTGTATTTCTGCAACGATTTTATTTAATCATAGTCAATAAAAATTTATTTATCAAGATTTTTAATCCATAGCTATTAAAATTGTAGCCAATAGTAATTTTTTTTCAAATGCTTCTAGATTTTAGTGAAAAAAAAATAAATTCATCAGTTTTTGTTCAAAATAAAATGTAATAAAAAACAAATAATTTAATAATGGTCTGTATATTCAGGGGCATTTACCTAAAAACACAAATACAATTTCCTACATTATAAATTTTAATTATTAATAATTTAAAATTCAATTATCCATATTCATAACACGTTCTGGTAAATTAACAGTTACTATTAAAACATACAAATATTAGCATAATAATAAAAATAAGAAATTTATAATTTATAATTATGAGATCTCGATTTTGCCCCTCAAACTAATATATTGGTGCATGCAAGGAATCAAATTTGGAGAATGATATTCGAGTCTTTATCTTTAATCTAACTAGTATATATGCGCCAGAACTGGAATCTTATCTATCTATATACCAATTAAAAAAAATCTCATTTCTACTCTCAAATAACGAAAATTTACACTACGACACTAATTTTTAAATTTATTAAAAATATTTTTTATGTATTTTTCAACCATCCCTAATTAAATTTTTCTTTCTATCTATATATCTACACAAATATAAAAAATTGACGATATTTTTCACTCACAAACGACAGTTTATGGCACTGCGACATCAAATTTTTGTGTAGATAATATCCTAAACTAAATTTTTTTGTTTATTTATTTTTAAATGTGATATATTCGTTTATATATTTTATTCTTTTGTATAATATATTTTATAGGGTCTTATCTCTTTATTAGTATAGATATGCACACAGGAACGACGTGCCATAACGGTTAGTCAAGAAACAAAAAAGATATCAAGAGCCTTATCAGTATAAATTATCTTAACAACTGCTGAGTTTAGATTTAACTACACAAATACTCACTGCTTTTTCGAAAATTATAAATGCAACTCTAGGGAGTGTTGATGTAATTTAAGTTGGAGGATATATCTATAAATATTTATCCCTAAATGAGATGTAATTATAATTACAACTATAAAATTAGGAATACATTTGTAATTTTATAAAATTAAGACTGGGGTATTTATTAATTGGAAATTTAGACATAATTTACCTGTAATAAAATAAACAATAAGATTATCCCGAAATCTAATATACCAGTCACCCAAATCTCGACACCAAAAAATAGTATTTATCTTTTTTATTTATTTTTAAATAATACATCGATTCAACTAAAACTCTCAAAGATAAAATAAAACCATAAATATAATTTTAAGATGTTAGTAATAATAAATTTATATTAATCAATATAATTAATTAAAAATTAAAAGAAATATAAACCCTCAAAGATTTCATAAAATATTTTAACAAATTATAATAATTACAATCAATATTTAAATCTAACAATTATAATAAATATATATTAATTATTAATATTAGATAACTATATCTAGTCAATAACTACTATTAAAATAGAATAACAACGACTAGTAAAGTAAAATAACATTCCACACGTTGGTGAAACTCGAATTCATACTTATATAGTCATGGGGTCTCAATTTTGTCAATTGAGCTATACTTTGACCACGCCTGTCTGTGCATTGGAGCAAACATACCTTTGTGTTGTACTTAAAGATGTTAGTAATGATAAGTTTATATTACTTAATATAATGAATCAAAATTAATTTTTTTATTAAAATATAAACCGTCGAAGATTTTATAATATATTTTAAGAAAAATTTGCGAACTCACCCAAACACTCTCTTAATCAGACGAAAACCATATCGATATAATTGCACGGTTTTAGAACTTCAATTTTACTACTTTTTTTTTACTTTTTCGCTATCCGATACGCGTTCTAATTCAAAAAATAGCGTATTCTCATATTATTTTAAAGTGGAAGTGATAAATTATTATATTTTGGATAAATCAATTACAATCATCGATATCAAATATCTATATTTAACAACTACTGACAATTATAACAATTATATACTGGTCATCAATATCAGATAATTACATCTATCAACAACTATAATTAAAATAGAAGGACAACTATTATTAAAATAAAATAATATCTCACACGTTGATAAAATTTAAACTCATAATTTTATAATTATCGGATCTCAACTTGGTCAATTAAAATATGTGTTGACAACACGTGTCTATGCATAAGCAAACTTAGCTTTGTTGTTATTCTTAAGGGGAACACTAAGGAAGCATTCTCCTTCTTGCAATATTGCAAAGGTGGCAATAATTGAGACATCAAATATGCTTTTTAAATAGTTAGTGGACTTTGGGATAATGTCATGAGTGATGTAATCGCCCTGTTTTAGTACTATTTTTATTTTCTATTAAGACAATGACTAAATAATGACATGGTTGAGTCATTCCATATGATTCATATGTTTGACTATGTAAACATCTTTGTACGTAAAACTACATTGCATTTTGTTTTCAATTGTAGTATATAAATTGAGTAAATTATCCTTTTGGTCCCTATGTTTAGGGTCAGAGTTGATTTTAATTGTTAATTTTTTTAAAATGTTAAGATTTTGCTCTAACCATTAAAAATGAAACTAAAACTAATGGAACAGGTGAACACAGCTATGTTGTTTGAATTTGGAGTGGACAAAGGGGGACAACGGCAAAAAGAAACGGGAGGGGGAGACTTCACCGACAGTGGAGCGGACGGCGATGGGTGTGGGTGGGCTTTTCGAACGATGGTGGTGCGCCGGTGAAAGGGCAGTGTTACCGGTGTATAAGGGCGAAAAATAGGAAGAGCAGAATAAATCAAAATCGCACTTCAAAATGTTTAAGGGTCAAAATCAATTTTGAACCTAAGTATAGGGACCAAAAATATAATTTACCCTATATATAAAAATATGTATGATCTCAAAATCTTATTTTTTTGGAAAATACTTTGTTTATTAGGATATTTATAGGCGTCTTATGCACATGAAAAAGTCATTAAAGATGATGTTGAATATTAGTGTGTGTTGATGAATTCTTCTTCCGATACATTTTCTTTGGAATTATCTATAATATATAACTCTTGGTCTATACTATTTATTAAGAAAAAATATTCTAAAATAATTATCTTTGTTAACAAAATATAAATAAATTAAAAATACTCTTAAAATATATATGTATTTATATTCAAAATTAATTCATTTTTTCAATCATTGTAAATTCATAATCTCCAATAACTATTGCATTCCATTAAATTATATATACACACACACACACACAATTAGGAAAAATTGCAATTTACATTTTATAATTTTTTTATTTGCAAATTTGATCCCATTATTTTACAATTCAATATATTTAATCCCACAAATTCAAAAAATTTGTAATTTACAACCCACTACTCATTTTCGTTAATTATCAAAGGAAGGAGCACGTGGAACGCACGTGCACGTGCTCCTTCTATTGAAGGAATAAATTTATTTATTTTGGTGTAATTTTAAATAATATTTAGGATTTTTTACAATACTTATATGGACCAATCTGTGTAGCACCCCCTTCGCTACAAGGGCTATATCTACCTTAAACGTCATACTTATAGTAATCACTGTGTTCATATATATACATTTGCACATAACCATCTAATCAATTTGCATACATAATCCCAACATGTCATAATAGGTATTATCAACCCACAATATTATATATATATATATATATATATATATATCACACATCACAAAGTGATTCGTCACAGATAATCCGTACATTTATGTTCTCTCTGTACAAACAAAATGTAATTTGTACTCTAACTGACAAAAAGGAGAAAACTACATACTAGCCCGACCTGCTTGAGTATAGCGCGTAGACCTACTCTTCAACAGTCAAACACCTCAAAGTCTACTCCTGAAAGAAAATGTCAGCAGAGGGATGAGCCTGCCACTCAGTAAGTAAATAACCAGCCCTATTTATATATGTATATCAAATATAACCTCAAACAAGATACATAGGCAACATGCATAGAATATATAGCTTCCACATAACCATCTTTATTACACCACATAGTTATCACGCAATAAGACAATCAATTAAACTTTCTCTTTTTCCTAATTTGCTTACCAGAAGGTGATATCGTGTTTTTCCCATCAACTCAATCTCACAGTTATATAAATTTAAGTGAATCCCCTTGACAGCCGGCTCATCAATCTCATTTCGCATCGTAGCTCTTTCATTTCGCACATAGCATTTTTATTTCGCACATAACTCTTTCATATCGCATCAAAAAGCTCTTTTCATTTCATTTCTTTCTCATATCGCATCAAAGCTCTTTTCATTTCATTTCGCCTTATAGGCTTTTCAACACATCAAGGGGTATTCACACCACAATTATATTCAATTTCCATCACTCCCTCATTTCCGCATATCACCATTCTTCTAAGCAACTAGGAATGTAAAACAATATATCAATACAATCTCATTCCAAACACCCACAACACAACATACAACAAACATGATATTTCAACGTACTTTCTCATTCCACGTACACAATATCGTCAATCAAATCAGATTATTCATCACTCATATATTTTCAAATAAATCAACTTCAGCATGAATCTCATATTTATATGAGAGTAATATCACAAATAAAGGGAACATATATAGATAATACTAATGATTTACTTACCTCGACCTTACAACGCCTTTATCTATTCAATAGGTAGTGGTTTGGTCTTCTCACTTTACCCCCGTATCCTATAATGAGTTATACCACACACGATAAATATATCGAGAATATTGTAATTTCTTTTAAATATAAGATTGAATATCATTTGTACAATTTCTAATAATTCTTTAATATTCTATTTCTGTTGAAATACAATCTTCGTTTTTTCTCTTTATTAACATACCATTTATTAAATATAATTTTCAGAATATTTCTATGAATTTCCTATCAATTTCTCGCTATTATACACTTTAATTGAACAATAATACACATAATTGCGAATTTGGTTAACAATTCCGATGGAATTGTATAAATTAGCTATAGTAATATTCAAATCAAATAAATTTAATAATCTAATTAATCAATGATATCATTTTTGTATCCAATTTGATATTTAATTCGACACTATTTTAAATAGTCAAACTCATAAAATATTCTGATTAAATAGTACACTGCTTAGTATAAATAATATTTAATAAATAGATTAATTAAATAATATAATTATATAAATTAATAAAAATTAAATTATAATTCTTCGTACCTCTGCTTCTTTTCCCGCAAGATCAAATTTTCAATTTCATATGTGTGTGTGTCGTGCATGTGTGTATGTGTATTATGTATGTGTGTGTGGGTAAAGAGAGGAGAGTGAGGCGGTGGGGGGATGGCCCACCTCCCACTCTCAATCCTCTCTCTCTTTTCATATGTATATATATATTATTCATTAATATATATATACTAATATATATGTATTATTTACTAATACATATATATAAATAATAATTATAATAATATTATTATTTATTTAATTAGACTTTTCTTAAAATATCCATTACCTTCCTCCTAACTTTCTTTAATTAAGATAAATTGTTCCAAAATATTATAACGAACTCCAATTTAATCCGTTCAAATTCTATTATATTCCAATTATGGCCCATAATTTATTTACCAAATAACTAAATTTCATAAAAATTTACTAATTAATCCCCCAATTATATATTATAATCTTTGGGGCGTTACAATCTGCCTATTGTATTATTTATTTTATCCACCCTCAATTGTTTTTATTTCACTTTTTTCATACTTTTTCATTAAAAAAATCAACAATGATAAATTAATAATTAAGGCTTTATTTGAGAAAAATATTTATAATTATGACAAATTTTAAATTACGTAGCTATGTTTCTTTTTATTATAAGTAAATAGATTATTGAGCAAGCTGAGAAAAATGGTTCGCTTTAATAATATATATATATATATATCTCACAACAAAAAATCTCCCATAGTCTCACTCTCCCTCCTATTTTTAGTTAAATATTTATTTACATAATAATTTAATATAGTTATGGGGAGTGATAAATTCGTACAATTATTGATAATAATAATAATAATATTATAAATATAAAAAGTGAGAATTATGGGAATCCCACAAGGCGACAACCATAAATAGATCGCCCATACCCCCATCCCATAAAATCAAGATTCCTCCTCTTTTAACTTTTGTTCTCTTCAAGACCTCTACTCTTTGTATTTTTTATTTTTTTTTTCTTACCTTTGTTTAAAATAAATATTTTCATTGATTTATAAATAAAAATAAATTAATTCATTTATTTAGACTTTTCATTTTTTAACTGTTTAAATTAAATTAAAAATTACAAACCACCTTTTATTTTTTTATTTTAATTATTTTCAAACACCTCTAATTTTCACTGCTACTTTCTCTCATTTCGTCTCTCTAACTAAACATTAACCTTTGTTTTTTTGGTACATTTCATTTTATTTTTGATAAATTATTTATTTTGTCCTTTAAATTTGTCTGTCATTAATTTTACTTCTTTAAATTTATTTATTTTAGTTTTAGTCCGGTAACTTTTAAAATTATTTAATTTTACTCATTTGACCCAATTTTATGCATACACATCTTTTCAAGAGCAATATTAGCCAATTATATTCATTCATTTTGCATCTCGTAGCTAATGCTCACCTAAAATAGTATAAAAATTTAGATTTATTAAAAAAATATTTATTTATATTACACTTAAAACATTAGAATTGACTATTAGCATTTATCATCAAAATAGAAAAAAGTCATAATTATTCAAAATAGAATTCAGATTAAATTATAGGACGAAAATTTTCTTTTTTCATTTTATTTTTATTTCTCTTATACATCCATTATCTGCTCTTGAAGTAATGTTCATTATTGGAATATCTACATTGAAATATATAGGTAAAATATTTAAGCATGGTAGGAAAGTTATGCTATGGCATTGTTTGTCTGCCTATCTCTCTATTTGCTTTTAAAATAATAATAAAATATTTGTTCAAAATAATAATAATAATAATAATAATAATGAATAAATAAATAAATTATCAACTCGAATATTCCTATTCTTGCTTGACAATGCAGTCATCACGCCATCAATTTGTCTACCATAAACATGTACAGAAATTTCAATCACAATAAATTTATCCCTTTCACTTAAACTATATATATTTATATATATGTATATATATATATATAAATTTCAGACGAAACGAGATAAAGCATCTTCTATTATACATTCATGCCTCAAAGCACTGAAGTCGCATTTATGCGTGTATAATATGCTATCATTAATTCAAAAAAACACATATCAATCACTCGATACTGCAAGATCATTGATTGCGCGATACGAAAGTGCGATAGATGATAAACACAAAGAAAAAAGTTGTCATGAAAGGATATTATAATTTAAAAATGAAATTGCACACAATATATGTGTAAGTAGAGCTAAAAAAATAACCAAATTTCTCAATATTAGATTTTGAGATAGATTGATACAAGTCTGTTTGAGCTCGATTCATTATTTACCAAATCAAATTTGAATTTAATTTTTCATTCGATAAATTTTCAAAGTCAGTTGAGCTTTATAATTTGATTACAAAAAAATAATAAAAAAATACATTTAAAAATATTAAATTACGAGTTTGTATCTTGTCCAATTTAACTTAAAGCTCGTTCGAGTTGGATCTGATTAAGTCAAGCTCAAACACAATTTTTTAAAACTTATGGAGGATGATAACTGAGTTCGAAAGGCTCGTGTTAGTATAAAATTTAATATAGTAAATTACAACAAGTTTTTTAGGGTTGACATAATTACGAGTATTTCTTTATTATTTGTAAAATTAAAAATACTTGTATAATATTTGAAAAATACGTATCTTTAGACGGAAGTTTGAAATTTTCAATTCTGTTCTTGATGTAGTTTTTTTCTTAAAAAATATTATAAAATTTATAAAAAATTGCGCGAGGTGGATGGAAATTTTTAAAAATTATCTAATTAGTCCAAAAAAAATTAATTTTTAAAAATAAGTAAAATTATAAATCATAATCCACAATGACATTTTAATCCGTTTACTATAGAGAATATATGAAAATGGTTTTGACATTATATTTTGAAGTCATGATTTATCTATTTTTGTTCAAAATGGGAAGTTGACATTCTGTAATTGTACAAATTTTGAGATCCATCTTTCCTAATAATGGGAAGGTGTGTGAATAAATAAATAAAGGCTTTGCTCATCCCCTGCTTCCCTCTTACCCTTTCTCTCACTCTACCAAATTTCAACGCCTTCTCTCCTCATTTCTCTCTGTTGTTGATCAAACTTCATTGCCTCCAATCAACACATTCTTGATCAAGAAAAAAGGTACAAGAAAACTGGAATAATCAAATGAAGATTCAGTGTGATGTATGCGACAAAGATGAAGCATCTTTTTTCTGCGTTGCCGACGAGGCGGCTCTCTGCGCCGCCTGCGACCACCGCGTCCACCACGCCAACAAGCTTGCCGGCAAACATCAGCGCTTCTCCCTCCACCACCCTTCCCCCAAACAGGCCCCTCTGTGCGACATCTGCCAGGTCTGATAGTGTTCTTGCCTTCTCTCCGGAAATACTCTTCTTTTTTTTTCTATGTATTTGCTGATAATCTCAATTTTCGTGAATTTAGGAGAGAAGGGCTTTCTTGTTTTGTCAGCAAGACAGGGCGATTCTGTGCAGAGAGTGTGATATTCCAATTCACAATGCGAATGAGCATACTCAGAAGCACGCCAGGTTTTTGTTAACTGGTCTCAGACTCTCTGCTACTTCAGCCCTTTATTCAGACTCAAAATCTTCAGCAGAATCGGCAATCTCGAAGTCCCAAGAACCAAAAGCTGTTCATGTTTCCCCAAGCAATGCACCCTCCACCTCAAAGTGTACAACAGCTCAAAGCGGTGGTGTGGCTGCACCAGAATCTTGTGACAAGAATAATCCTCAGTTGATGAATGGAGGGAGTTTGATGAATACTTCAGTTTCATCGAGTAGCATATCAGAATATTTGATGGAAATGCTGCCGGGGTGGCATGTTGAGGACTTTCTTGATTCTTCTCTGCCTTCTCCTTATGGTTTCTGTAAGGTTTGCATGATTTCTCAACCTTTAATTGATATCAGAGACTATATATTATACTTAAAGATTCCATTTTGAAATGGACAAGAGTTGAGTGTCATTCTTGTTTGGTTCTTGATCATGATTTTCAGAATGGAGAGATTGATGATTTGTTGCCCTACTGGGATGCTGATCTTGGGAGCAATCTGAGTGGTTTTCCCACACAAAAAATAGGGGTTTGGGTCCCTCAAGTTCCTCCTCCTTCTCCTCCTCTGAATCAGGCCCAATATCAGTCACATCAGTCTATAGAGTTGGCCTTTGGGGCACCAAATGGAGCCAAGGAGCAGTACAAGGGATTCACTACTAATAATATCAAATCTACCAGAAAGTGGAGTGAAGATAGCTCTTTTCTTGTTCCACAGATCACCCCACCTTTAAGTGCCTCCAAGAGATTGAGAACTTTGTGGTAGTGCCCTCAGAAGAACAAAAGAGAGAGGAAAAAAAAAAGCGCATCTTTTAATTCTCAAATTGATCTTGTTTCTCTCTTTTTTATTCTATATTGGGCTTTTCTATCGATCTAGTTTGATTTTTTTTAGCAACTTTGTGGTTTAAGACAACTACTCATCCAGCATGTAATTTTCTGGTTGCAATGGATCTTCTTGTCTGTAAATATTTCTGCTGCATCCAATGAAAGAACAGCTTGTAGCCCTCGAATTCATGAATCCGGTACAGACAATCAATCATAAGTCAATTCTTTACTCAGAATCCATTCAAGAAAATTCTTAGTATTTGATTTGAAACTGGGAGGTGACAATTGAAAACCCCCTCTTTCACTCAAGTAGTCAAGTTGCTTCCTTTGATCTCAGAGGAATAGGAAATGTGAGATTGAGATTGACCCTTTGCAGAAAGGTTGAAGATCTTTATGATTGGATAAGGAGTACACACTGGCAAAACTTGGAACCAAGTGCTTATGTCCAGCTCAAATATCCTCCTGTGGGGACAATATCATTTATTGAACCATCTTCCTCACTAATATGAAACCCTAATTTGAAGTTTTATCATCATTATTCAAGAATTGCTATGTTCTCTCTCATTTTATGGCTTTTCCTAAAATTCCCATCCTAAGCTATATATAGACATACATGTGTATATATATATATTATATACATAGAGTGATGGTGGTAGTACTATACTCGTGTTCCTTGTTTTTCTTTCTTTGTTTTTTTTTCCCCGATGTTGTACATGACTCTCATCTCAATAGAACTTTAGAGACGTGGCTGCCGACATAATAGCAGGTTAGATGAGAGTTTGTAATTAAAAAAAACATAACAGCGAGCAGGTTAGATGAGAGTTTGTAATTAAAAAAAACATAACAGCGAGGATTGTAATGTTAATCCTTATTAGATATTGATGTTGATAGTGAAACGTTGATAAGTGCTTCACAAGTTTTCCTAGAATAACAACTTTGGGCAGAACCCTTTTCGCAAATAAACTAGAAGCAAAGACAAAAAGCAATGAACCTCTTGTGCGTGGCATTGAATTTGAGGGAGACATATTGAGGAGCAAAAGGAATTGGGGGCCAAAAGTGAGTTGCCAGTCATCATCTGCACAGGACAAAACCTCATCCCTTGATGCAATAAATCCTCTGGATCAGGTGTAGTGCCACTCACAAGAAATGAGGTGGAGCTTTTCATCATTCCAGTTGGCAAGTGCTCACAGTTAAAGGGTGGAAAAAGCGCATGCAAACATGGCAGTGACCAGAAGTAGATGGTTTGTCCGAGCAAAATAAGATGACAAGAACCTCAGTCATGTTTAGCCAGGGGATCAACCAGCAGTGCAGGGACCATTACACCAACTTGGTATTGGGTGGGGTTCTCAAGTCTTTGTCAATCATTAATCTGGGTCGCGCCTCTCTAGTGAAGGTGCAGTAGTCCTGCCAGGATTTGATGATCACAGGCTCTTCAATCTGAAACCAGCATCAATCAAGTTGGTCATCAAGAAATGAGCCCACCTGGTCAACTCATTAATACAACTTGGTTATCAGGTTTGAGTTTCCCAGCTGTCTTAGAGACCCTAGTTGACATAATCAAATCTCTGAGTATCAGAGCATTGCAATCAATCAACATTCAGAAGATCTGAGCGGACCGACTTTTTGAAATCGGTTCATCCAAGAATTACATGTAATAATAAACGTCGCAAAAATACGCAGTAGTACATTTTTGACTAAAATGAAAACCGCTGAATGAAAAGTGAGACTTCGTCATTTACTGAATGAAAGTCTCTACGATCCATCATTATTTTCATTGACAATTTGAAGTTTCTAATAATTTCATAAAGGGTGAGTGAGAAATATTTGTACTACTGACTGCAATTAGGTAGGACAAGGAAAATGCAGTTTCCACGAGGAAATATTTCACATTTCGTTAAAATAATACTACAGATGATAACAATTAGAGTACATACCTAGATGAATAGGGATCCAAACTTAATTCTGTTCAAGTTCTGAATTAGGTTAAGACAGATCATTCGTGTTAAAAACAGAAAAATGTAAGAGAATTCCTTAGATTTTGCCCTGTTTTCGACAAATATAAAGTGATTAGACTTTTTGGATATTGGGCAGTGGTGGTCTTAAAAAGGTTTTGGAAATAATTAACGACCAAGAATAGGAGAGAATTTGACTGAAGAACTCACAAAAAGGTGACTAAGAACAGTACTAAGAAATTCATCAGGGGGCGATGGGACAAGGTCGGCTGGAATTGCAAGCCTAAAAAGTGTAGTTTTGGCATTTGAGGTAGCTCCTGAATTCAAAGCATGCATCACATGTATGTTTTCTTTTTGGGTTCAAGTCAAATATGATTGTGTGAAGCATATAACATGTTTAAAAAACTTTAGTGAGAAAATACAGTAGGTATAGTTCTTCATATAAGCGAAGACATACCTATCACCTGATATGCTGAAGTATGCTGTAAGAGAGTATATATTCTTGCTAGCCAGTTCGAAATAGTTGGCATTGCTTCACATTTGCATTTTTAAATTCCCCTAATAAACCTTATATATGAAAAACGTTAGGGCCTGTTTTCATGTGATGACGCAATTGTGCACCCAGTGCTTGTGACCTCCAATGAGTTGCCTGATCTTAGTAGCAACAGAATATTTATCGAATAGAAGTAAGATGGATTATGCAGCCATTCTTCATGATCCGATATGTCCAGTGATGGAATCCAGATATCTCAGCAATGAAAATGGATAGAATTCTTGCAATTTAGTTAGTTTGTGGGTAGAACCCAGACCATGGTGGTATACAAAGTCTAAACTCTAGCGATAACATCACCAATAATCTCCACATGAACAAGTGCCTTTGCTGAAATGGTGAAACCGTTTCGGATCTCTTATCACTATTTCATGGCCCGTGATCTTGGACATCAACTTAATAGTCGTGTGACAATCTTCGCAAGTTCTAAGGTTTTTAATAACCTGGATGGTTGTGCCAGGAGTCGAATTCATAATTCCAAAAACAATGGCTAGCTTCTCACTGTGAATTTGTAACACCATTTCCTTTTCCTCCTCATCTACGTCATGAAGAACTGAAGCCACTCTTGGTACATACCCAGCTTCTTGAAGCTTCACAGATAGTTGTTCCAGGTAAGCATAGATCTTCTCATGCTGAGGATGTTGCCTATCTCCAACAAGAAATATATGAACTCTACCCTTTAGTTCAACAAGACTAAACCCAGGGGATTTAACTACTCCATGATTTTTCATAAATATCCGCATTTTTTTCACATCTTCCCACCTCCCAGCTTCAGCATAAATGTTTGAGAGCAGTGTGTAATATCCTGAGTTATTAGGATCTAACTCAAACAATTTCCTAGCAGAGATCTCCCCAAGCTCCACATTTTTGTGTATTCTGCATGAAGCCAGAAGAGAACACCAAATAACAAAATCAGGCCTCACCCTCATCTCCTCAATCAAATTATAGGCCTTTTGAAGAAAACCTGCACGACCTAGGAGATCAACCATGCAGCCATAGTGTTCCACAGACGGTTCTATATTAAACCTATGCTGCATTGCACAAAACCAGTGCCATCCTTGATCCACCAAACCAGCATGGCAACACGCTGAGAGGACTGATACAAAAGTGATACCGTTTGGTTTTATCCCAGCCCGAATCATGTCAGATAATACTTCAAGTGCTTCCCTTGCTTTACCATGCATTCCATAGCCAGCAATCATGGCAGACCATGATTTTACATTCTTCTCGTTCATCCTATCAAATGCTCTCCTTGCCGAATTTACTCTCCCACATTTGCAGTACATGTCAATGATTGAAGTACCAACAACTACATTACTCTCCAAATTCATCTTTATAATCTATAAAAACAAAGGAAAATGAAAATGAGATATGAAATATCCTTAAGGGGATATAAAGTAAAACAGAGTTGAATCAATACATTAACTAACACACCATGACCTAGTAAAATCGTAGTACCTGAGTGTGCATGCCCTTGCCTGTCCGAAGAGCTCCTGAATGTGCACAAGCTAACAACACAGCTGACAAAGTCACAGCATTATACTCAACCTCCGCACACCAAACCATTGACTGGAAAACTCCAATCGCCTCCTCACCCAACCCATGCTGAGCACAAACCGCTATCATAGAATTCCAAGATATCAAATCTTTCTCATTCATCTCATCAAATACTTTCTTCGAAAAATCCACCAGGCCACACTTGGCATACGCATCAATCAAAGTGTTACCAACACCCAAAACCTCATCCAATCCTCTTTTAATGACAAACCCATGAACCCCTCGCGTCACATTCTTCTCACAAGTACGTGAACAAGCCGCCAAAATAGAAACCATAGCAACACCATCAACGCACCCATCCTCCTCCATGCTGCCCCCGCTTTCTTCAGCTAACTGCTCCTTGAAAAGCAACAACGCCTCGCGAGCACAATCATTCTGAACATAGCCATTAATCATCGAGGTCCAAGAAACCACGTTTCTCATATGAATTTCGTCGAACAGAATCCTTGCATCCCGCAACTGACCGCATTTGGAGTACATATCAATTAGTGCAGATGATACAAAAAGGTCAGAACCATAACCAAAGACGAATGCTTGCTGGTGGGCTTGCTTTCCTGATGCAAGGTCGCAGAGGGCAGAGCATGACTTTATCGCGCAAGGAAAAGTTGAACGGTTGGGTTTGAGGGCGGACTTGCGCATGGAGGAAAACGCCTTGAGGGCTTCGACAGAGTCGCCGCTGCGAGCCAACTCGGCGATGATGGAGTTCCAGGAGAATACATTCGTCTTGTCTACATATTTGTTGAACAACGTTGTGATGTTTGCATTTGTCGAACAATGGCGCTTCTGCAGTAAAACACGTAAACTCCATTTCGCAGCCTTCATTCATTAGTTCAAGAAAGCTCGTTTTTGGCTTCTTCATCAACCCAAATTCCCTAATTATAATCTCAGGTCTCTGCAACTGTTCTTCATTAGCCCAAAATTTTCTTCAAGTTTTGAGCTTCAACAGAGCTTTTTTATTTTAGGGTTTGGGTAAACTAAACTCACCCAGTATGAGATTTAGCCTCTATCAGGTTTTTAATTTTATACGGAAAACTGTCCAAAACGTCTTTTAACATTATAAATTATAATTTTTATATAATTTTAAAATATTTTTATGAACTAAATTGCTCTATTGAATATTTATTTTATCTACCCTTATAATTTTTTACAGTTATAATTTTTTTTTTGAAAAAAAAATAAAGAAAAAAAAATAAAGATAAAACAGTAATTTTCATCTCACAATCTAAACACTTCATAATAATTCTCTATTTGAGGGAGAAATTCATTAATTTTTTGAATAATAATTTGATATTTATAATTATATCAAACTTAAAAAAAAATTACTCGTAATTTACTACTAGGGTTTTCATCTCAGTTTGAATTATTTGTTTCCATTCCCTAGTCCCCAAAAAATAATTTTCATTGGCTAGTTAACCCGATTATTTTTCTTAGTAATACTGATAATAAATTGAATTCAATTTTTATGAAAATTAAAATAAATATAGATAACATAATACAAATCCTCCCAAATAAAAGGATAGGGAAACGCAACTCCTCGCATCAATGTTTTCAGGATTGGATTGGAGATCGAACCGATCAAGTTATTGAATTATTGAGTCACTGGTTCGATTGATCGGATTGAATTAAAAAAATTGATTGACCCAGAATCTATTATATATATATATATATATATGATTGGGTTTTGACCAGTTCCACTCGCTCGAAGTCCGACGATTTTATATGTACAGTCCGATTTTCAAAATATTGCCTACCATGGGAGATAGTGGACTTATTTTCAAAATTTTAGGGGCTGCATTGCATAATTTTTTATTTAGACAGATTTTAAATCTATTAATTGAGTTAGAAATACAAAATTGAAATTAATGTAATTACTAAAGACTGAACTATCCAAACTATTCTTTTAAGGGCGAAAATAATACCTTCACAAGATTGACGATTTGCATATTTTTGTATTGGGGATGAGTTAGCTCGACTTCTCCGACCTATGGCATGACCCTCAACTGCAGTATTGCTCGTTATCACAAACATTTGCCCAATCGTATAAATATTTATTATGATTGTCAAAAATCAACGCTACCCTATATTTCAACGGTTTGAAATTGGGAAAATTAATCCAAATTTTAAGATTGTGTACTAATACGTTAATATTTTTAAATTAACCAACATATTACAACATTCAATACGCAATACATTAATATTTCTAAATTAATCAACAAATAAAAAATCAATATATTACTATTAAAAATAAATTAAATATTATATTGATAAAATTCGAACTCACAGCCTGATTGAGCCAAGCTCGGACTTTAACAGTTGAATTATAAACTATAAGGTACAAACTTTAGATTATGACAAGTGCTACCACGACAACATCATTCAGTCTCAATTACTACATACAGCATACGCCTCATCATTCCACCTCCTCTGTATAAAACAATTTGAAGTTCAAATCAAACTCCAAAAAAGAAAAATATGTCGAAAGGACATTGCAATCTTACTCGTAACCTCTCTTGTCCCGAAACCTTGTCATATAATTAAATGTCCTGAAAAGAAACTGACATTTTAGGACAAGAACCAAATTAATAAAATTGCAATGCTGATCAGCTTATACTTAAACATTATACTTGTTATGTGATTGATTGAATATGAATGAATTAAAATTTCTTATTTTAACATTTAACGTGTAGTGTTAGACGAAATACAGAACCCGTCGTCGAAAAACAAGAAATTGTGGAGTAACCCTTTTACAGAAAAGCAGACAACCACAGTAACAGAACCATGCAGCATGTAAAATGCCACTACATATGCATGCAAGAATCTCACCACATCAAGAAAACAGACAAGCGCGCTTGCAAGAACCTCCACTTACATCTCTACCTATTACCACACAAACAACAAAAGACCTCAACCTTTTTTAGCACTTCTCACTAAACCTACCCCAAAACCAAATCTACCCTCACTGTTCTTGCTGATAAAAGCTAGCTTTAACTAGAATTACAAGAAGAGTTTGAGTAGAACAAAAGGAGAGTAATCCGGAAGGCAGGATGGCGTACGGCGGATGGATCGGGCTAGCGTTTGCAGTGAGCTTTGCACATGTACCTGCAGTCATAGAAACAAGGGCCTCCACAATGTAAAGGGCAATCCAATCTCATACCTCTACACCTTCCTCTCAGCATGCACTGAGCAAATTCCCCCATTACATACTCCTCCTTATGGTACCTTCTCTTGTTCTTGGCTTTCCTGCACCCCCACCCCCAGTACCCACCCCCACCACCTCCCCACCCCCATCCACCACCACCTCCTCCACCTCCACCGCCACCGCCACCTCCACCTCCACCTCCACCACCACCACCCCATCCCCATCCATATCCACCACCTCCACCTCCACCTCCACCACTCCAACCTCCATTACCATTGTTCCTCCTCTTGCTATCCACTGCAACTCCATTCTCAGTTCTGTTATCAGCATTTCCTTCGGCTTCACCTCTCAATCTAACTACCATAAAACCAAAGAACAGAACCATCAAAAGAAACCTCATTCTTGGCACTGCTGTCTCCATTGATAACTTGAATGAATTCGGACAAGCTAGCACTCCTGATGTTTCTGCACAGTTGGAGTTCACCAATTTATAAGCAAATTGTACAGCAGTGGAATGAAGAACAAAAGAGCTAGCACATAGGCATCAGTTAAGTAACTAACAAACATGATAGGAAACATCAAAAAATTGAGAGAGTGGGAAGGGTGAGGAGGGACACAGATTTCTTGGATTTCACTTTTGTCCCCACCTACATACAACTGCAACAGTTCACGCTTGCAAGAAAAGGAGGGAATATTTTCTTGTTTTTTAAATATTATAGGCAGGACCAACTTGATATTTGTTAACTAATGCCGAGGTGGGCTAGCTCGTGATATCTATGGGAAAAATTGTAATTTTAATTCTATAGATATTCAGGTTGCAATTTTGTCCCGTATATATGAATTTATTTTTGACAATATAATATATAAAAAAATAAAAAAATAAATAAAAATGCAAGACTTTTGCTCTGGCCCTTTGGAGTTAGCAGAAATGAAGGAATTCTACTTTTAAAAAGATGAGTGCAATAATGTTTGTATGTAAAGCGTATAAGTTGCATTTATATGCATCCAATCCACCAATAGGAGAAAATTAAAACGTAAATAGAGAGGAGAGTATGATTACGTGAAAAGAGTAAAGAAAAAGAGTGATTAGTTCAAAATCCCAACAACCAATTAAAATAAATTAGTACAAGTATGTAATTTTAGGTAGAAGTTAGAAGTGTGTTGATCACTACGTGTGATGGTTCCAGCAGGACCAGCAGCTCTTGAACCAAATACGTTTCGTATTGCTGGTCCAGCTCCAACACCACCACACCAACTGTATGCTATACACAGAGAGATAGAGAGAGAGAGAGATGTGGACCCTGTATGCTACATGCCATTCACTATTAATTAAAAGTATTAATTGATACTACTCATCTGTAGGTTTAGTAAACTTGCACGGTTGCACCCTTGCTTGCTATAGGTTTTCAAGTTGTATAAAATGAAGTGGGATTTGGTAAACAAATCTGTTGCAGTCTTGAATGGTTACGGGTTCGAATTCTACCTTTTTGTCATCTTTTGGGTTATTCTTTTGCCAAATTGCTCCGTCAGAGTATTGGAGAGCTCCCATTTTCTGATGGGCCTCCTTTTGTGAAGCCCAGAGAGGGAGGAGTCTTTTAACATGCCTATTTGCAATTGGTTTGCTTACATAGGCCCAATGTCCAGTTTCTGAAGAACAAATGTACCATGCATTTGTTACCCGAAAAAGAAATTTTTGACTTGATCGGATGAAGTGAAATAAGAATACATCTAGCAGACATGTTGTCTGCGCATTTTGCAATTCCCATGTTTTATCATGTGATGTGGCTGTTACTAAAATTGACTGTTGTAGAGCTCCGTAGGATGTCAATCCTAATTCCTAACTCTTAAGTTGTGACTTCACTCTCTGTATGAATCTTAAAGTCCGTTATTTGCCCTCGTACGGCATGAGCTGTTTTCTCGTACCCAACACACACCACAATCATGATCCTCTCATACACCAAGCATGAAACTAGACCTCTAACTTTGTATCGCATTTCCACCAGTTTCAAAACTGCACATATATATATAGATGTAGAAATGCCCCCAAAATTATTACATATAATTGCCAAGAGGATTACACAAATTCGGTCATGCTAAAGTCAGAGTCTCAATCTGTCCAAATGACAGTAATACTTCTGTTGGTGATGATGTTTGTGGTTGCAGGAAGGTCATTCTCTGCTCCACCACCTTCATTATCACAGCCACCACTCCAATTCCAGCCGGAGGCAGTGGAGGTGCAGCCCGACATGGTGGCTCAGCCTATAATGGAAGAGGATTACCCAATATTTAATCCAGCACCCTACTTTGATGGAGTCGGTGGCGCTCCCATTCCTCATGCAAGGAGCATCTGCTGCTGCTGTCATCCTCGTTTACCGTGTTGTAACAATTCCCAGAAACAGAGAGATGCATTCGCCCACTCAACTTAGTTTAGTGCTCTTTATACCATAAATTATAAAACTATCAAGAGTGCTAATACTGAATCTACTTTGCTGTTGATTAATGCATGCCAAGAACTAGATACCATTGTAACAGATTACTTATCGTTCTCTCTATTATTGTAAAGGTGGAAATGCTGAGTGTGTAGTTAGGTTGATATATAAACATGTACTTAATGTTATATATTCTCTTAATTTTCTCTTACCCTAGATATATAAGCTTCCTGCAAAAGGCAAGAAACCATTTACAGAGAATTTTTGCATCTTGTCAGGACTTTATACACACATAATGTGTATGTATAAAAGGTGCAGTAAGAGATACAACATCGATCAGCAATGAAAGATCTAAAATGAATTTTTAGGGGGGGGGCATATTACTTGCATTGTCCATCAGGGCGGCAAATTAAGTAGGCTTAAAATGTTCAATAAACTCAACAATACCCAAAATCATATAAGACACCTTATGCTGCTCAAACAAATTATGCAATCTAAACAATAGACATATAGCATCAGGCAATGCTACACAAATACCAGCATGCAACTAGTCAATTTCGTATATCTTCTCTTTTCCATCTTCCAAGAAACAACTTTTGTATAACACAGAGCAACATATGCTAACTGAAAATCTTCATCAAAATCCAGAAAAACATCACAATAGCCATTAAATAAAAGATATATCAAAACTGGGATGCAGCTCAATATCCATAAACCTCTGCAAAATTTACTCTTACAGAACATCTGCAAGCTTGAGTATCTGCTCATGGAGCCACTTATGCTGCAAATCCATGATTGTACTGATAAGGGAGAAATGCAGGTGAATCCTGGTATCATAAGAAGAATTGTGTGTGAAATCTTACTTGTAAATAGTATAGAAGGGAGAGAATACAAAATATAGTCAAAAGTTATTCTCAATATAAGGAGGTATATGAAAGAGTTCACTCAGGTAAGATAGAACAGAGAACTTAAAGGGCCATGACAAGAAAAAACTCAAGCATTCATAAAGATGCATGTGATGTTCATTCATTTCTTTAGGAAGCTTAGTTTTGCCAATACCAGGCATTATAGGAACACAGGTGTGCCTCAGGATTCCTGACTATTAATGACATTAGTTTATCAGTTTCGGATCTCTGATAGCCTCATCTGTCGTCCATAGACAAGTTATCTGAATGCAGCAGAACAACCACCCAACTAATTTCTATGTTTCATAATATAAAGAACCATCTCCCTATGATGCTGAGAGTAGCTGACCAATGCATTCATCAGTAACTTGGTTCATGAACCTCACAGTTGCATCAATGTGGTTTGTTTCAGAGATATTAATCATAGCTACTTAAGGGGCAACTGAACGCCAAGCTTACATCAAAAGAGTATAATTAAATATTAACAAGCATATGAAGCACTCAAACCACAAGATCCTCCGTCTTTCCTGCCTTCAGTTGGTAAGTATAAAAATAAGCCAGAAGCAAGAGAACACAAGTGGAAAATACATAATTGCAGACACCATTGTTTATATATAATGACAATAAATGCCAAAATAATAATATAATTCGACAAGCTCATATCATATTTTAGGGCTAAATGGCTGTGTAAATTGGATGCTGCCCTACATTAGAGCATAAACAAATATACTTCCAGTAGTTCGACCATGACCTAATCAAGTAATAGAGAGCTGAATTTGATGAAAGAATCTGAAGCTAAGTATTTCAAATGATTCCAATATATACAAACTTAAAATCCAAAATGCTGACAGGAAAAATAGGTCAAAACATGTGCTAAAGAACTCGAAATTTGTAGTAACTCAAACTTTTCCAACAAGTGAATGGATATGTTTTCATCAATTTCAAATCCTTTAACTCCCAAATTCTTCAACACAAAACAAATTAGATGAATAAAAGATCCATCAAACACAAGCACATCCGAGTAAGGAGATTGGCATACATAACCCACACAGACTTACTTGAGCACAGGTGTGACACAGTCACATAAGATGAATAGATGATGGACCAGTAAAAGCTGCAACCTTCTGAGCACGGTGGGCCTCAGACTTGTAAAGCCCTTTCATCTCTTTTTTCATTTGCCGTGCCTCACGTCGTTCTAATTTCACAGCAGACTGCAAAGGGATAGTTCCAGTTGACAACTATGGTATTCTAGAAAAGAAAACTATGCAGACATTGATAAAGGGAACTGGAAATGTCAAACAAGGTTAAGAAGTGGTATGTGAAGAAAAAGGAACAGCAATATGATCCAGTCAAGGAAATAGTTGTAGTACTTATCAGAAACATGAAAATATGATCACAATAAATTCTTGTAGTACCTTCCTTTCTTTCTTTTCCTCCTTGGACTCTTGACCACGCGGCTTCCTTTTCTGGAGCTCAGTTCTCTTATCATTGACATTGTTCTCGTCTTTGGTCTTTTCTTCGCCATGTCTTTTACTACGAGGCAAAAAGTCTACGGGAAGTCTCTCTTTTCCTTTAAGTGTTATCACTTGATTGGGGCTAGCTGAAGTACCCAATAGTGCTTCAGCCAGCTTCTTCTTCCTCCTTGCTTCTGGAGCTCCAATTTTACCAGGGTGATTGTCAAGTGTTGAATAAGTAGAAATGATAGTTTCGCAATCCCACACTTCTGATTCATCACTACTTTCTTCAACCAACACTTCCTCTACATCATGATCATCATTTTCGTATTTTTCAGCATATTCCCTGCATCGGCGAATCACTTCAGCAGTTAATTCTGGTGACTCATTATCATCTCCTTCCCCGTTAAGATGCAAGATATCTGAAGGATGGTCCTTGAAAGCATGGTTAAGCTTTTCTGTAAGGGATTCTTGACATTCATACTCATCCATGTACCCATTATATTCTTCTTCACTATCAGCACCATATTCATGAAGTTCAAGCTGCATTGAATAACTTCTCTGTGAGAGACTGCATAGTCTTTACGACAATGCCAAGGAGAGCATACATGACACAAAAATTAAAACAAAATCAAATCAAATTACCAAGTCAAATTGCTCATCTAGAGGACGACGAACTCTAGGCTTATGACTGTCTAAGCCTGACACGGAAGCCCCATCCTCTGGTGCTTTAGAAAGACCTGAATCCAGATTTTGTAACTGGTTAACCCTTGAATCCGCTGTACAGCTCAATTTCTTGTCAATTTCTTCATGAACTGGTCCTTCCAAAAGATTTGCTCTGACAACAAAGTCCTCTTCCAAATCCTCGATATCGGACCCAAACTTTGACGAATCACTGTCATCCAGTATTGCAGCCACTTCAGGATCCATTACTTTCTGTAATCTTACACCGACAGACTGTTGTGCCACACTGTAGATAGATTTGTCCTCAGAAGCATCAGTTAACTTGGAAACGTCAACCCTTGTAGCATCATAGGCCTAAAAGATAAACAAAATTCACAGATTAGTGATACTGCAGGGAGTGAAAACTAGATTTTCTAGCAACCTTAAAATTATTATGATTGACTGGTGCCAATATAAGAATAAGAACCTATGTTATAAAATATACCACTATATTGAAACCCCAAATCTTCACACACAAATTAAACTAACATGCTATACTTCCACTTGTCTCTAGGCACATCGTAGTTAACTCCGAAAGCAAATTTTGCTTGAATCATAATTTCAAATATCGTAATTGAACTAAAACAACAAATCCACCCAATCACACCTTGACATCCCGGGGAAGCTGATCAAAATTAGCCTTGGGATTATCATAATACGCCGAACCACCACCTGTATTCTTAATCTCCCGCAAATGGGTCAAATAATTGTACCCGTCATCCGGAAAACCTAGCTCCAGAATCTCCTTCCGTATGTGGTCCGGCAACGCCATCGTTTGACTTCTATTATTAGACACTCCTCCAACCCCGCCATTTGCATCCTCATCGTTACAGTCCTCGGGGGCATCGCCGAAAATCGAGTCAGGGTCCGCAGGCAGGTCGCCGTCGTTCATGAATGAGTCCGGCGTGTACTCATTGTTGTCGACACGGACAAAAACCCGGTCACCGGAGGGCTCAGATGAGTAATTGGGGTCGGAGGTGTCGCGGGCCATGAGCTGGAAGGTGGCGGATTTTTTCTTATCAATAAATTTCTTCTTCTTCCCCATTGTTTTGTGGTAGATCCTTTGTACTTTCCCGGCTTTCCCTGATACTATTGCAACAAGAAGAAGTAGAACAGTTGATATAGAGGTGGACTAAAGATAGAGGGAGAGAGAGAGAGTTGAAGAGCAGACGGTGACGTTAAAACCCTAATGATGAGGCTCCCGTGCCTCTCACGTGGCTAGGCTTGATTGGGGAAAAAAAGTAAAAAAAGAAAAACTTGAAAGGGCGAAAAATTCCGTTGCCGGGACTCGAACCCGGGTCTCTCGGGTGAGAGCCGAGTATCCTAACCATCTAGACTACAACGGATTGTTGATTGTATTTTAAAGTTATATAAATACCTAAAATATATTTATTATCATTAACTTCAAGGAGTATTTATAATTTTTCAAATAAAAAATAAAGTATTTCATAATTATAGTAATCTCAAGGGAACCTGTTATAATTTATTTCAAAAATTTGATATTGTTTACTAGACAAAAAATTCACTTAACTAAAACGATATTCACCTTAACTTATTTAAAGAAAATCCCATAGCATCACAAGGGATGCTAGATTTTATCTTGGAAATGAATTTTTGAAGCTTGCGATAAAATAACATCATAGGATTTATAGGAAGTTGATAATGATAATTTTTTAATTAATATAATTAAAATTGAAGAAGTTTGGTAGATTCTGAAAATAAGTTAAGAATTTTTTTTGTATTTTATTTTTAAAACTTGTAAGCTCCGCATAATTAATTAATACTTTGTAACTTCATATATGGTGGGAATCTCTCATAATGTGTACATTTAACTCTGATGAAAAATTGAATATTAAAGGAGTTAAAAAGTACAGCAAGCAATACACTACATGAGCTGAAAGCGAAGTTAAAATCAAAAAGGAAAATTTACACATAAAGTTCCTCAAGAAAAAAAAGGTTAATTGAGTGGATTCAGCTTGACAAATTGGGTCCCCTCAAGATTTCTCTATGACGGTATCTTGTTCGAGTTTTGGATGTGTGCGCGAGTGTAAAAACAACATATGCATATAATATTTTTAAAAACTATATACATTTAATTTTTTTTATATATAGACCCTCTCATATTTTTAATTTTTTTTTAAAATTATACATAAAATTTAATTATATATATATATATATGATGCTCAAAAATAAAATCAATTCAAGAAGAGACCCAACTTGAATGAAGCCCAACGAGAAACCCTTGAATACTTGAGGTTCAAGAAGACGGCCCCCCAACCCACGTTTTGCTTGAGGCTTTTCATGAGAAGTGGGCTGCGATACAGGCCCGCCAGCCCATCGGGAGAAGTGGCCTTATGCTCGCCAGGCTGCCAGGTTGGCCACTCCCACAAATGCTGGTGAATCATTCGTCCACAAGGCAATAAGAGATAGCCACGTGAGCTATGACAAGGTGCGAAGAAGAAGAAGGATCACGTATCCCAACAACTCTGGGAATTCAAAACCCATCCTCGTTGAGAGTTGGATTCCTCAACAAGTACAACTCCTTAACATTTTGGACAATTACTTTCCTATTCGAGAGAGCATATCTGCAACAACCACCAACTTGAGTCCCAGCAGTCATATTTCTTCACCCGATGGGAAACTAAGGCTGTAAAACCAAGTCTTTCTCCCTTCGATTGAAAATAATTTTGCACTAGTATTAACACGAAAGCACTTTGTTGATATCAGTCTCTTATTACTTTAGACCCTTATTACTCTCTCAACTTATTTAAATTTATCCTTCTACAACTGTTTACTGATTAAGTATCGAATTGCTAATTTTTTTTTTCCAACAGGTCTATTTTTTTTCAGACTTACAAAAATGAAGTTTGTAAGAATTTAGAAGGGCAAGAATTAATAAAGATGGTTGTAATAATAAGAGCTTCCCCCCTCGCCAAAACAAAAAACGCTTTTACAAGAAGAGCCGGATTTAAGGGGGGAAAAAACGCGCTTATCACTTTGATTTCTCTAATAGAATTCAGTTTTGGCCGTTGGTAATGGCGGTTGATTTCAAAGGTTGGCGCTTTCACATCTCTCCACACACATGAAATCTTATCGAAAGCGTCCTCCGAAGTCTTCTGTGGACTCTCCGAATTACCGGTGTCGCCTTCATTTACGCTTTTCCGACACATAAAGATATACCTCTCTTTCTTTCCATTTTCTCTTTTTTCTGTGTGTTTCTCCTCTCTCTCACACACACTTTCTCCAACCCTCCAATGGGTCGTTTCACCTTGCATTTACCATTCTTCATCTGTCAGCATTTTCTCCGGAATTAGTTCGCTTGTGGGTTTTCCTGAAGATAAAATTATTGACATTTTGGTATAAAAAGTGAGTGAATATGCACATCTTTTTATTGTTTTTGGCTGGAATGTTTTGTGGGTCGTCAAATTTAGTTTTCTTGTGATTTATGTGCAATGTGGTGTCAATTCACGTGGTATCATGAAAAGTTCGAGAAATTGTGGCAATGAGCTGTTTAAGTGATCAACCTGTTTGCATGAAGATGTTCTTTTTTCCATTTTCTCTTTTTCTGGATTGAGGAAGAACTCAGTACATTCTTTATTTTTTCAAGATTTTGAAAATCGTACAGGGTTTATCTACAATGCCTCATTGCATGTTCGTGAATATAAGGAGCAATATACAGAACTTAGGTAGTTTATGTCATGTTTGTTGTGGTGGGTAGAAATAGGATCAGTATATTACAAGAAACAAAGATCACATTTGGGGCTAAAAGAAAAGAGGAAGGAGTTCTTATATTGTAAAAGTAACTTCAAGGTTAGAAATCTCGGAATTCAACAATATACCTCTAATGTAGGTGTTATATCCACGCTTATGTTAGAATCTTGTTTTGTTGCAGAGAAATAGGACAGACGGGCTGAACTTAAGCCTTTTGCAGTACAAAATCCCTCTCTTTTTACAAAGAGAGGTAAAAAGAGAGGGAATATATGAAGGGTTCTACTTGTTGGTTCTAGTAGCTTGTCGATTCTCTTCAAGTGCATTTGGGTAGGGAGGATATAGGATAGGCGATCAGAAATGGGGGGGTCGATCATTGGATTTGGGGAGGATCTGGTCGACTGGGATGGCCAAGATTCAAGTGCACAAGAGGAGAAAATCTTTGTTGCAGTAAGGGTGAGGCCTCTGAACGAGAGGGAACTCGGGAAGAATGATGTCTCGGATTGGGAATGCATCAACAGCACGACCATCGTATTCAAGAATAGTCTTGCGGAGCGTTCTTTGGTTCCAACAGCCCACACGTTTGGTAAGCAGTTTTTATGTGTTCTCTTTACAGTCTGAGATCATAGGTGCTCTCCAACTTGACAAAAGTTTGATATTGTTGAAGTTCCCCTTGCTGTAGTCGTCTATGGTTTTGAGTTTTCATTTTCTTATCACTCAATACATTATTTTATGTTTTTGCCTTTTCTTCCTTATCGGTAGACAGAGTATTTGGGACTGAAGCTTCCACGGGGCAAGTTTACGAGGAAGCTGCTAAGAAGATAGCCCTTTCTGTATTAAGCGGAATGAACTGTGAGCACTTGCCCTTGAAATATTCTTCCTGATGTTCCAACATGATACTATAAGCTTTTAACTGACGGCGGATTTCCTCCGCAGCAACTATTTTTGCGTATGGACAGACAAGCAGTGGAAAAACATACACCATGACTGGAATTACAGAGTACACAGTAGCAGATATATATGACTACATACACAAGGCATTTCTGATCATGATAATTCGAGTCTTGATTTTGAGTCAGAAGTCATTTTCTCGAAGTTGTCTAACTCATACTTTCTCAAAATACAGCATTCTGAAAGAGAATTTGTGTTAAAATTTTCGGCTATGGAGATTTACAATGAAGCAGTCAGAGACCTCCTCTGGCCTGATGGTGGTCCACTTAGACTTCTGGATGATCCGGAGGTAAATTTTGATTTTTTTTTTTTTCTTTAAACAAACTGTAACATTTTAGTGATACTTAATTTTCTTTTGCTGCTGCAGAGAGGGACTGTTGTTGACAAACTTACCGAGGTGACCTTAAGGGACTTCGACCATCTAAGAGAGCTCCTATCAGTTTGTGAAGGTAAGAGCACTTGTACTACTATTATTCATTAGGCAAATTACAAGAAAGCTATCGATTTCTGAAAATCATGGCTAAGGCCACCTGCAGTCATATTTTACGTAACAAATTCCCCAAGAATCTGTTTCTAGGAATTTCTTTTGTAAAACATGGCTGTAGGGCTGCAATATAAGTCTTCAAAAGCAATGGTTTCTTTTGAAATAAGCCTGAACCTTAAGAGGTATCGATATAATTATTCCGTCCTTTTATTAAATAGCACCTCTAGTTACTCTTAGCGAAACTCTCTTCCCGCAGCTCAAAGGCAAATAGGAGAGACTACTCTGAATGAAATGAGCTCCAGATCCCATCAAATTCTGCGCTTGGTATGCTTCTTAAACTAGCTAATTGTCATTTAAAGATGAGGATTTCATTATACTCTGTTGACTTCCTATACGATAAATATTCCTGCAGACGGTTGACAGTGAAGCTCGTGAGTACCTTGGCAGAGATAATTCAAGCGTTCTAACAGCTACAGTGGTAGGAAACTTACAGACAATTCTGTTCTAGACTATGTTTTCTGATAAATTGTCCTGCAGTGGACTCTTAGGATTATCATAGTGAAGAGAGTACATAACACTCTTCATGTTTCATGCAAACACAGAATTTTGTTGATCTTGCGGGCAGTGAACGTGCTTCTCAAACATTATCAGCTGGCACGCGGCTAAAAGAAGGTTGCCACATTAATCGCAGTTTGCTTACACTTGGGACAGTTATTCGCAAATTAAGGTACATTCCAGAACTTCAGGCTTGAAATTTTAAGATTTTTTCCTTCTGATATCCATCTACCAGACAAATGGAGCTCTTCGTTCTATTCGTTCATTCTTCTTTCACTTTTAGATTTGAATTGGCTAACTTCCTAAGTCTATGCCCCATATGCATAACCTAATTTACTGTCTTCTCATCATATTCTGATGCAGCAAAGGAAGAAATGGCCATATTCCATATAGAGACTCCAAGCTGACACGAATACTACAGAACTCGTTGGGTGGCAACGCCAGAACCGCTATTATTTGCACGATGAGCCCAGCTCACAGTCATGTCGAGCAATCAAGAAATACGCTCCTATTTGCTAGCTGTGCCAAGCAAGTTAGTACGAATGCACAAGTGAATTTGGTGATGTCAGAGAAAGCACTTGTCAAGCAACTGCAAAGAGAACTAGCTAGGCTGGAGAACGAGTTAAGAAATTTGAGGTCAGCTTCTGCCTCATCTTCTTCATCAGCACTAAAAGAGAAGGAACTTCTTATCGAGAAGGTGACTGAAAAAGATTCCTTGTCCAAATTCCACTTATTAAAGATACTTAGGTTGTTCTTATAAACCGTGCTCCAGTCTTAATCATTTACATTTTTCCAAGTCACTCTCTTGAAAAAACCTATTAACTGCCGTTGCATATATATGTAATGTTGAATTCTCTTAACTTTTGCAGATGAGCAAAGAGATACGAGAACTAAAACATCAGCGTGACTTAGCTCAATCTCGTGTTGAGAATATGCTGCGGGCAGGAGAAAATCCAGCATCAAAATCTTGGGTTCGTGGAGATTTTGTCCTAAAATAGATCATAGCATGAAACTTAGCCAATAAGATGTTTCATATAGCTGATTCCTATGTTTTTCTCCAGGTTGATATGAGTAACCATGAAAAAGGTTCATGGGGAGATGAATATCCAACATCAGACGCATCAGAGATGACCGACCCCCTCAGGTCTGATGCTGTGTCTCGAGGATCACACTTGTCAGACAGATATGAAGGTGTCATTTCCAGCAGGATTGAGGATAATTTCCCCGAGAATAATGAAGAGCAGTTTTTGTCCAGTGACACTTCCCCAAGACTATACATTGATAAGTACTTTGGTCCGGATCCATGTAAGGGATGGGAGAAGATGGCTGAGGAAACTAGTAAGAATTTTGAAGATAACTGCAAGGATGTTCAATGTATAGAAATTGACTTCACCAAAAGAAATGTCGTTTCCAGTGAACCTTCCTCAGAAAAAGGGGATGATCATGTTTCAGGTTACACTAGTTAAGTTTTTTTTCTGAAAATGAAGAATTTGAACTTTCTTGTACTAATTTTCTTAATGGATTTACCATGTAGGGCAATCTCCTTGTTTGTCAGACAACAATTCGCCTGGCCCTGGTGCCAATGTAGAGAGGTGCAACAGTTGTTCAGCAATCCTGACGACAGTCACGAAATCCCCAAGTTCCGATGAAGCAAAAGAATTCGAAAACACGTTAGAGAATGAAGCAGACAATCAAGAGAAACTTTCTGATCCAGAGCCAGTGTCTAATAATGAAAATCTATACACAGAGGAGACTCAACCATCTGTCGAGGCTGACTTAATGAACAAAGGTGACTGTTTGGACAAGCAACAAGAAGCCCCCTTGGAAGAACACAAGGAAGTGATCGAGACCGAGCCTGACCCCGAGCCAGAACCAGAGCCAGAGCCGGAGCCGGAGCAAGAGCCAGAGCCAGAGCCAGTGAAGCTGGTTGAATATGATTTGGTGAGAACGAACCCTTTTCCCGTCTCAGCAATCATTCCCATTTTTCAAGTGTTATCTGTGAAAAAGTAGACAGGAATCGCTATATTTGATTATGTTTTGTGATATATTAAAATGGTCATACAAGAATGTAGATCATCTATGTAGGTTGTTTTAAGTTCAGCCTTTCCATGAATTGGTTCAAGCAATTTCTAACCTGTCATTTCGATCATTAACCATGGAGAACAGCAGTTCACATAAAATTTGATAGTAAGGACCAGAATTCTGGGAGAACGTAAATTGTTTTCATACGTTATTGGTCCTTATGAGGGATTTTTGCTAGCAGGACATGAAAAAGGAAAGAGAACCAGATGATGCAAAACAAACTACAGATGGTGGCTCTGATAAAACTCAGGATACTGAGCAATCCGCTTCTGATTGGCAAACTGAATTCCAGAGGCAGAAGAAAGAAATTATTGAACTTTGGGATGCCTGCCACACTCCTTTGGTCCATAGAACCTACTTTTTCCTGCTCTTTAAAGGAGATCCATCAGATGCTGTTTACCTGGAGGTGGAGCTTAGGCGCCTCCAATTTCTCAAGAACACGTTGCACGGAGGCGCAGTCTTGAAAGATGATCAATCTTTCAAACAGGCCGCAAGGTACTGTTTTCTCAATTTCCCTCCTCTGTTAATTTCTTATATGTACTAAATGAAGCTAAGAATTAGGAGGCAGTACACCTTGTGTTATGTACTGGCATAGCCATTTTAAAAGTCAGGGTACATGATACATATTCTTGGCTGAATAACAGCGTAAAGGCTCTCAACCGGGAGCGAGAGATGCTGAGCAAACGAATGCTAAAGAAGTATTCAGTAAAGGAAAGGGAGGCGCTATTTGAGAAATGGGGCATCGACATAAAATCAAAGCAGAGAAGGGTCCAGCTATGCCGGCAGCTCTGGACAGATCCCACAGACATGGACCACATCAATGAGAGCGCAACCATAGTGGCTAAACTGGTTGGTTTTAAGGAACCAGGGCAGGCCCCAAAGGAGATGTTCGGGCTCAGCTTTTCACCAAGACCAGCAGATGTCAAGTCCTTCAGCTGGAGACACAGCCTGCATTCCATGATGTAAGGTATTGTGGGGCACAGTTTAGTGCACTAGCCAAATATATACCTATAATTTAAGGGCTGAGGGATGGTTTAGAGTTTTGTTGGTGGTCTAAACCACAGAGCCTCATGTATATATACGTGGTTGAGATCCTAACTCCTCTTCTAATGCTCTACCTCATACAACATGCAAGCTATATAAGCTATTGGAATCTATTTAAACGCTCTTTTCATTGTTGTAGCAGAATCCTATCCTTATGCTCATCATATGTAGAATAGATGGTTATCTTCAGAACTCAAAGCACAATACTTTTTTCTCTATTTGTAGATTTTGCATTCTATTTCACGGTCTAGGGAAACTTCTAGGCACATGAGACAACATAGACGTGTAAGAAAAGGAAGAAGAAAAACCAGACTTGTGATCATGTAACTGGATTTCTTTTCCATTTTTGTTCTGTAGTTACTGGTTGGGCTATTGATTAGATTATTTACTTATTCTATGAAGCCATGTGTTGACGGAAAACCCTTAAGAAATATGGTGAACCTAAATACAAAGCCCCCAAAACGTACACAACATAGCATTTACACCAAGGAAAATTATTAACAATTGAATTATGACTTGAGCACAGCTCCGTCCACTATTTTCCAACCAGATTTTGCACAAGACATCTCATATCGCGTTGTATAGGTTATGCTATATGAGTCGTTATGCTCGGGATGAGCAACATCAGTTAGCTGTGCTGACTCCTCGAGAGTTGCTTCCACAATAGCACGGCGACCATCAGCTGATACAGTTACACTGTCAATATTAAGGTTGAGAAGTTGGTAGTTCCAGAACCAGCCATGCTGAGCTATTTCTGCAGCTCTGTCCGTCCAGATCTTTAGCATTTGACCATCCAATACCTGGCAGCATAAGTTTCACAAAGTTCAGAATGGATTTCAAACTAATTCAGACCATCATACTTTTCGGACAGATATGCAAGTGTCGTTTCTGGAAGGCATTGATATTAACAGCGAGAAACAGTGATGCCTTATTATCAACAATGACAGTGGTAAAAATATGAGGGCAAGCAGCACGTCTCATAACTTTCTTGGCATGTTAAATATAATTGCAATGTCTTTGACCTAATAAAACAAAGACAACAAAAAGCTATATGCTAATTCCCAACCAGTTTAGTGTGGAAAAATAACAAAAAGAAAACTTGAGAAAAAATATCATATAATTGAGGAAAACCCATTTCAAGACTAAAAATTACACAAATAGAGAAAAGCCCATCCCGCTGCAATTCTTACCTCTGACAATTTTCCAAGACAATGATCAGGACCCAGAGCTAGGGACTTGACACTTTGCCACTTGAGCACAAGGCTTTCAGCAAATCTGGCATCCATTCGTGGTATTTCATCAGTGTTTTCAACTAGTGAGGCCCCTGGAAAATATATATTGCATTCCTAAATCATGAAAAGCACCAGGGAAGAACTAAAGGAAAAAAAGAAACTTTTTGCTTCACCGACTAAACCCTATCTTTATGCAGGAAGGATAGATTTTTTCTCCCCTTCCTTGGAATGGTATTCTCTCTCTCTTTTTTTTTTGACTCTAGCAGATTCAAGTTGAATGTCAAGAACAACTGCAAAATATTAAGGTGAATTTACTAAATCATACCCACATTAATGACATCAGAAGCCACAGATGTCCCTGCATCTTTATGTAGATTGGAAGAGTCGTTTCGGTATGGTAGGAATCTCAACCCCAGTAAAGTCAGCAAACCAACTGCCACACCAGCACACATGATCTTAACAGTTGCGTCTTTTATCTTGTCAGTGATAATTTCTTCCTGGTGTAGTCCGTTAGAACGAGGAACACCAAACATGTTGGAATCATCTTGATCAGGACGAACTCCAGTCTCCTCACTCGCAACTGGCAGATCATAACTGTTCATTTCACTCTCCTCATAAAGTCTGACATTCTTTTCCCCAGTACGAAGAGGAAATACTTTCTGCAGTGCCTGAATTGCACTAGCCTTCACATTGTCAAGCACAGCAGTTGCCTCGGCTCCAATCCTAGCTATAGCTGCAGCAGCAGCCAGAGGTGAACGTCCAGCACCTCCCAGTCTTTCTAGGTATCTCAAAACCGTTGGATCATCATAATAATCTCCAAGTTTGAACCTGACATCCTGGGTCTCTCTAAATCGAGGAAAAACCACCTCCATCAACCAGGTCTCCAACAGTTTGCAGAGTCCAGGAAGGAGATCATCTTCTTGGTTACCCGTGGAGTGTTCTATCACAAAGTCAATAATGGATGGATCTCTGTAAGGTGAGTCTTCTTTGTCCAAGCCCAGCCATGCACGACATTCATCAACCTCCCCAACAAGAAGAGAACAAAGACCTCTTTCAAGCGCAAAGTCTATTTCGCGATTTTCTCGGACAGTGTATGCAGATGAGGAGGTCCCTATAGCTGTGATCTTGGTTTGCTGAAGTTGCTGAAAAAGGTTGTCAGCATCTTGGATAAGATGAGGTTTTTTGCTTAAGAAGGCTTGAGAAACCAAGGCAAGTGCCACTCCATAAACTTCAAAACTCTCAGCAGGTATGTTGCTTGGCGTGGCAGCAAAGAGATCAACCTTCAAACAGAAAAGAAACAGGTCAAACTACAGTTTCAACACAAGAAAAAATTTGGGCTTCAATAGAGAACATAATCAATTCAGTACATATTACCTGCTCTGCGGCTGTCATGCGCAGAAAAGCCTCATTCATGAAGTCTTCACGAGTGAATCCTCCAGCAATGGCAGCTGCACCTCCTCCTCCCACAGCCCACAATATATTCCGCACACCTAGAAGCCCCTCTCCTCTTTTTGACTGGTACTCATCACCAAGTGGTAAACCAAGAAGCTCCAGAACACAGCGGGGGCTGATCTCTTCAAGGGTCTCATCTATCTGTGCTTGCAAGTCAGGAGCAAGGTTGCTTGCACCTTCTTCCTGCTCGGAAAAGATTCAAGATAAGTGTCTACGTATTCAGCAAGCATGAAGTTATACACAGCTCACATTCTAGATCCTGGAATGTAGATCTTGTAGAGTTCAAGAAACAGTAATACAACCTGCCATACCTGTAAGTCGAAACTTAAACAAACAAAAGATAATGCAAACAACGAGCTACATGAATATGACATGATAAGAGTTAAAACACAGACACATTATACAATTAGAATCTAAAGATCCAAAAATCAGTAAAATACAGGATGTCCAGAATCCATTAACTAGTTGAAACACAGATCCAAGCAATGTGCATGATTAGTTTTCTAACCTGCAGCAGTTTGAGCGCCATCTCAAGCACCTCACAACCTCTGATAAAATCCGGAGGTGACAGTGCCATAGCATCTCTAGATAAATCAACATAAGCAAGTGCCATTGACAAAATTATGTCTTGCTTGAACGACTTGGGCAGCCTCTCTCTTAACAAGCTCCCTCCAATTTGAAGAACCAACTCTGTCTCCCCAGCTTCTTGCAATACACACAAGGCTCCAGGAACCTATAGATTCCAACAAGATGAATTGTCATGAAATTACTTCAAGAATTTTAGTAAAGAAAACATTATATAAGACATTATCAACCTGGCTTTGAATGAAAAGAAAATGTCTGTACAAACTAGATTATCATAGAAACTTTTAATCGATGTTTCGATTCTTTGATGTTAAAAAAGGAAAAAAATAATTAAATTGAGAACAAACTTTTACTCTGCCTGAAAGGAAAATGACGGGAAATTTAATTCTGGTGCTTTGGGTTTCACTTTTACATTCCCCAGCAATATCCTATATCCAGAATCCCCAATTCCCATATTACCGGATAATCTGATTAAAAATCCTCAAAAGTTGAATAAAAGTATATGAGAGATACAAACCCCAACTAATTTAAAACATAATTCGTTAAACAGAAACAAACATGTCGTGTTCTTTTTAAAATAAAAGATGCATTGAATTAGTTTCCTTTCTTTCCCTTTTAGTTTCGAAGTTAGAAGAAATGAAACTATAAATATCACTTACGCACATCGCTACTCCATATCTTCAAATTCATTTAAACATCTACAATTTCAGCAAAAATGTGCAAGAAAGAGAATAAAACCTTATCCCAGGGCACTTGAGTGAGAATGGTATCAAATTCATCCTCGGCAAGGCCTTGATTGTACTCTCCCCTAGAACTGGGGTTAGCCAGGGTTTCACAAGCGGCTTGAAGAATCTGCCGTCGGCTAATCAAAGCGTCGTCGCTGTACCCATACTGCGGCGGCTTGGAAACCCTAGCATCGTAGGCTCGTCGAATGCCGTCCCCAAGGAAATGCGATTCGGCTCCTAGGACCCGGTAGAAGTCCAGTGGCACCGACACGTGGCGCTCGGGAAAGGAAGGGAGTGGAGGCGGCGATGTAGAAGTGGCGAGGTCGGGTGAGTCTGAGGTGGAAGGCAAGAATTGGAAGTCAGGAAGGAGGCGGTCAGCCCATTTGCTGGTGGTAGGACCGCCGCTGACGGCGGCGTGAGGTCTGAATTGGGTCTTCTTGGCGGGCGGAGGTGAGAGTAGGCGAGGAGAGTAGATTCCGATGCTAAGTTGCGTCAAAGCTTCCATTTTTGTGGGGGGTTTAGTGGAACTGCGAGAGGTATTTTGAGGCTATAAAACCACCCAATAGCCAAAAAAACAAAAAAAGAAATATCTAACTCTATTTATAAATATTTTAAATAGAAAAAATAATTTAAATTTTAATTTTAATGGTAAATATTTAATATATTATTCTCAGATTAAATGCAATTTACTTTTTATAACACAAAAAATTAAGTGTGAAAAAAGTTAACAAATTACCTCATATATTTACATAAATTAAATAAATTTTATTTTTCAAAATACAAAAATAATTAATTTTTTTATTTACTTTTCATATCACACGAGAAAATATTTATCCTATTGTTCACTCTTTATTTTATTTTTTGAATTTTTTATGGGTATTTCTACTTATTGCTTACCACCTCATAAGTGGCATTAGAGTTCCAACATGATTTGCTAATAAAATGACTTATTATTTTATTTAAGTGCAATTTCAAAAGTGTTTAATTTTAGGAATGATTAATAACTCATTAAGAGGTAAAATTTGTGGATATTTGCAAATAATAGTTAAAGTAGAAAAAAATTGATGTAGAATTGTTTGGTAAAAAAATTGATGTATTATCAATTTATTTATAAAATTATTTAATTATTGTGATAGATCGGCCAGATTGCTGATGTGTTTAATTATTTACATAAAAATCATAAAGAAATTCAACTTATTTATATAAATGCCATTTGCTGCAATAAGCACCTTTTCACCACGCACAAATTTTAACTTACTTCAGCTTAATTTAGAAAAACATAAAGTTTTTCGTTTAGCTTAAATTGAGCAATCGATGGTTGGGTTGTCGGTCTTTGTGGTTGTGAGCTTTTCCATCGGATTCGCCTCACTGAGTCGAAATTATTTTTTGTTGTTGTTTTTTTTCATTGTTCCTATTAATCTGTAATCGTTGTTATATTAGTTGTATTCTACTGTAATACTTATTTTTACTTTATTAGGCTCAATACAGGGATAAATTCCCAACAATTGAGTATATAAATACCATTTTACAACTGAAAATGAATTAAAATCGCATAATAAGCGTAAAGGTTTATGATGATTAAAGTTAGGCCTCCGCTTCAGCCCAAATTGGGCCCATAATCTAGTGGCTAACACAAGGCCCAAACTGTGGCCATGTTTGTTTTTGCATTCATTTTCATCTTTTCCAAAAAATATGTATATTTATATATAATTTTATTAAAAATATATTGGTTTAACAACACAAATTTAATATAAAAAATAATTTTATTAATTAATCTAAATATATTTTTATTTTATGAGAAAATCTATACAAAATTAAAAATACATATTGTTCCAGTGAAAATAAAAACACGAATCAGGCGGTAATTATGGTTGCCTACATTTCACAAAAAATGAAAAAATAAAACAATAAATTCAGTAAGGAAATCAAATATTGCAGGATATTATCCACGCTTTTGTCGCATCATCATACATGTATAATGAGATGCAGATTTGGACAAAACAAACACTATTTCAAGAGTCGTTAGATATCTTGTTTGTTCCGAATGAGGGCTAAACAAGTGGGGCTTACCATTGGCCCAACACATCACTAACAAGGTCCAACTCTGGCCCATTAAATAATCATTGAGATTCGGGCACACGACAGCGGGTGGTCGGTCGGATTGGATTTTTTATTACAAATTATGTTATATTTTTTATTCCGTCTAGTATATATGTACATCATGATCTCGTTTGGTTCGTGTAGTTGTAAACGATGAGATTGTTTATCATACATAATCAAATGTTTGATTCATAGTATTAATATCGGATCAGATCTTTTCAATCCTTAAAGTGGGATACACCGTCCCGTCTGTAAGTGAAGATAGGATTAAAAATCTTTCTTTCTTAAATGCCCTCCCGCTTTCTCTCCTTCCTTTAAATACATGCATGTTTAAAGAATGTACTTCAAATTATAATAATTCAATAAGAAATATTGCTTCATTATTTTTTGGGACTTTTGAAAAATATTTGAATTTGGATTAGTTATTAAAATTTAAAAAAGTAAAATTTTCGCCATACTTCAATAACTTTTTTTAACAAAATTAAACCTTTGACTCTCTTTTTAGATAAATTTAAAAAAGGATACCCTTAATGATTTTTTTATATTGATCATATTTCTAATCCTTTTAACTAAACATCGTATTATATTATCACATGAGACATCTTATATACAATACATCAAACCAAACAACATAAAATGGATAAGCAGATAATTATTATTCTACTCCTCATCCTCCCCAATCCCATCATGTCTATTTGCTAGCACACGAGCCAAACGAGACACATGTATAAAAATGAAAGTCATTTACTTAATTTATGAAAGATTTTATATAAATAGCATGTGTTGACATCGAAATTTTGGAACAAGTTATCAATTAAAAGTTGAAAACAATGTGCTAATAATTGGGTTTCAAGTTAAAGTCCATAATAAATTGTGCTTTATGTATGTTCAAAATGACAAATCGCAATAAATCCATGCCAAATTTAGACCTTATGCATTCCCATGGATCAATCCAAGATGATTAGATGAACACAAGTCTTCTTTATTTAGGATTGATTAGTTGGGCCAAAGCATGTTCAAGTACATTCCTTAGTTGATTAATTCATATCAAAGTCTACGCTAGTTTAATTCCAGAGAAATGAACCCAAACTGTTTGTAAAAGTCTACCAATGCCTATAAAAAGGGACATCCACTGTACAAGACATTACATTACATACAGACAACAACATCATAGCAAGAGCAAATTCAAAAGTTTTATGCAACAACAAAGTCCTACAACTTTAAGGCCTTGATCTGTATTTCAGGGTAGTATACGATTAGGGATGGCAATTGGTCTCGAAAAATCAGAGCCTCGATCCAAACACACCCCATTTGGAGCGGGTTTGGGATGAAATTCCCCAAGTCCGGGGCGGCCCTGGGGTGGCTTGGGCATTCCCTGGCTGGGTCTAATGCGGGGTACGGGACTTGTCCCAAACCCGTCTCGAACCCGTCATGCTGGCCCCTGCCTCGCCCGCGCCCCGGGTAATAAATTTTCTATTTTTTAATATTTATTATTAATATAATATATTATTAATAAAAATTTATAGTATAATATATAAATTCTAAGCAATTTTCGTATGTACCCAACTCTATATAAGAAATACAAAAAATAAAAAATTAATTGATAAGAAAATTAATAATTTAGATGAACTGATCAACATATTATTTGTCTTGTACAATTCATTTTAGATAGAAAACTATATTAAGGTATTTAAATCTAAATTGATATTATTTAATAAAATATTAGTTGAAAATATTCTTTGTCATATATAATTCATTGTAAATTAGAAAATGATATTACTTGATGAGAAAATTAGTAATTTAGAGGAACGTATCCTTTTTCTTATACAATTCATTTTAGATTGAAAACTATATTAATGTATATAAATCTGAATAAATATTATTTATTAAAAAATAAAATATTAGTTGAATATATTTTTTGTAGTATATAATTCATTGAAAATTGTAAAATAATATTACTTGATGAGAAAATTAATAATTTAGATGCACGTATTATTTGTCTTATACAATTCATTTTAGATTGAAAACTATATTGAGGTATTTAAATCTAAACTGATATTATTCATTTAAAAAATAAAATAGTAGTATGTATTCTTATATAATATAATTTATTAAAAATTGTAAAATGATATTACATGATGAGAAAATTAATAATTTAGTTGAATCAAGGAAGAATTTTAATTTCTTGTGTTTAAGAAATAGAAGAAGGGGCAAGACCAGGGCGGGGCCGGGTTTTGAAACAAACGGGGCGGTGTACAAGGGCAGAGTGAAATGAACCGGGCAAGGTCTCGGGTTCGGGTGGACCCGTACAAGACCCGCCCTGTTGCCATCTATATGTATGATTCCCTTCCACAACTCCGGAGGAGATTGTGCATCCGATTCAAGAACAAGCGTCAGCTCTTAAAAGAAATACTTCGAGCGAAGAATAAGGAGTTATTTACATTCACAATTATTACAACCACTTATTCAAAAATAATAAACTTTATTTCTCCATATTGTTTCTTGTCTCGTAATTATTTTTTGCAAACACAAAATTTATCTGAACATGTATATATTAATTAAAATAAAAAATATAATAAGATTTCAGCAACCGTAGTTTGCATGACATATATTTTCTAGCAAAAAGTAGCTTGAGATAGTAGCCAAAAAAATAAAAATAGCAAAGTGTAAAAATTGTTATAGCTCAGACGATAAAATATAATTCATGCTTATTTTTTTTTAATATCCTTTGAATACTTTAAAATAAAATACTATACATCTCATAGAACAGATAATAATCTTAAAAATCAACATCTTTACACGTTGAAGTTAGAGTAATTATCTTACTTTTGAAGAAACCCTCAAGTATATATTTCTTATGCCATCACATTACATTATTTATAGAATTAGTACACAAATTCGTTTGGACATTAAACGGCAACTTTATTCCTTTAACTCAAAACCTAAGTAAAACCAAAAACCTGTCTTAAGTAATTAATTTGCCAAAAATCTAGACGTCCATGGCGGTTTGCTCAAAGCATCCCTATTTCCTACTGTCATCTCCTCACCCTTGAACAATTCTATTCTAAAATTTACAATGTTCTAAAAAATCACGATGTCTCCGTTTTGAGTCCGGATACTTTGTTACAAAATAATATTACATTTTGTATTTATTAATACATTCACGTTATGTATGTAAATACATTTTAGGGGATGATTGGATTTACGTTCGCTGATTTACGATCTATTTATATATATTATTCGATTTTTTACGTAATTTTTCAAAATAAATGAGTAATTTGTGTAAATAGACCATAGGTAAAGGGGCGTAGATGTAATTATTCCTATTTTTGAAAAATATAAATTACGTGAATCTTATATAAAAAGGCTATATATATCAAATAAAATGGTTAATTGCATTTAGAACCATCTTAAAAATGCAAAAATTATATTTTTTACGCATTCTGTTCAAGAATTCTCTATTTATAATTGTACCTCTTCCGTTGAGGTTTGGATAGAAAATATTAACGTCATAAAAAAATTAGATAAATTTTTAATTTTTTAATCATAATTCAACGTTCCATATAATTTATGATAAAGATACACTAGTAATATTTTATACATGTAAGAAAATAAATATAATATATATAGTTAAAAGAGTGTAATTCTAATAAAATATTATTCTCGAATTACTGTCATTGGATTAAAAGTAGTTGTCAATGAATAAAAACACTAATTATATTGTCAATAGTTTGTACAAACGCTAAATTATGCATAAAATTAGAAGTTTAAGTAAATTTTTTGTTAATTTCAGTATAATGAAAATGGTATAATTGTAAACGGAGAGTTTATGAAGGAGTGCAATTGTAGTTTCAATATTTGTTTTAAAAATAAAAGTGTAATTCCATATGTTTAAAATGAGAATAAGCATAATCAATCCTAATTAAATATAAATAGTGGTAGGGGATATACTATGACTATCTACAAAAGGATATAAATGCCCTTCTTTACAAAGGAAATACTACTTATGCTAGGATCCACCCCTATTCAGGTCGGATCGGATCGCCTGATCAGACCTACTTTGATTCAATTAGTGATGAAGTCACGTGAATCAGTTAAGTGGGCACAATATTTGACCTTATAAATACATGCATTATGTTTAATTTATGGTAAGATATTTTGACTATAATTCTAAATCTAGCAATTATAATTATTCTATCTCGATTTTGAACTAACTTAAGCATCCAAGGGTTTTAGTTGGAGACCACTCAATGAGCTTAACGACTTTCTTTTTTTTCTCGGGTTCTAGACATCATTCGAGTATCTTTCCAAAAGTCTCAATTTTTTATTTGGATCAAATAATAATATCGATTTATAATAAAAGACTCCACTTTGTTGAGAGCAAACAAAAAAGAAAGAACCCATTTTTTTTTTTTCTTATGATGGTTAGAAATCACAACATTGTCCGTTAGTATATTAATATTAACACGAATTTAATACAGGTTATTATGTTTATATAGTCAATGAAATACAAAATACAATACTATTTCATAATTAAAAAAAAATTCAGACCGCATCATTACAAATAGCGAAAAATAAAATAAAATAAAATAGAACACATAATTTCCGTAGATTGTCTATGTACTAATCGTTAGATATCATATTGGGACAAGGTTGCCGGATAGGGTATTTATTTTTCTCAGTAATCAAGACGACTTGCCTGCAGTTGAAAATGACTTGGGACCTATTTTGAAAATTTAAGATATCACAATTTGACCCCCAAAATATAAGGGAATTAATTGGTGGTCCAAGATTTATTTATTTATGTTTTCATATATTGTCAGAACTCACAATTGATGGAAAGGTTCACATCTTGAACATGACTTCTTATGGCAGCAGGGACTCCACTCCCCTTCATTTTCAAACCCTTTCTTTTCTTTTTTCTTTTCCTCGCGATGAATTTTGTGCATTATTTACGGTGGATGATCCGGGTCGAAATTATCAGTGATCTAAATCTGGTTTGATAATGAGTTAGCTATAACTTAACGATAATCTGGAGTATAGATCTGGATGAGTATTTCGATGTACTAGGAATGATTTTTTGCACATAAAACGTTAGGCTTGCGAGGTGATTTCTAACTAAAATTCTCTGATACTTAAGTTAGTATTAATCAAAGTTGAGGTTATAGGGTCACAAAGTGCGATCTGATAGTAATAAATAGCATATCTTGTGAAGTGCATCAACTGATATTTATAGAGAATCAAGAATTCCAAATCGTACGGAGTCACGTGTCTTCTATGCATTCATTGAATAAATTTGAGATCAATAATTGACAAGTTAAGTCATTGAATCTAAAGAGTTAGATGTGACCCTACTCAAAGTGACTCACTTAAAAAAGACACGAATCCTCAAAAATATTTTGGGCTTTTCATAGATTTTGATTCTTTTGAAGGGTAAATCTATTTTGGAGTTATTTATTTATATTTTCCCGGTCAGTAGATGAGAGCCCAGATTGGCTACTACTCAAATGGTGGGATTTTGAATTTTTGGAACATTTTAAATTGTATTAGTGGTAGGTAATTTGCTTTTCTAATTGTCTAAGATGAATATATATTTCGTCCTAAAAGTCTAGCAATGATTAAGAATCCCTGTAATTGAATAATTGTGATGTACCATTTCATGAAATTGGACACTAAATTGTAAATCAGTATTATGTTTTATATTTCATTTCCTATATATAAATCAGATTTACGACATTCTATTGTTTTTTATATACTAAAAGAAATTATACTGATGCGAGCGAAATACTCAAGTCGAATGAATTGCGAACAAGGCTTTTGGGTTTTTGCAAGCTTCTTATGAAATAAATTGGTGCCACATGTCTTAACCCGTCCAGGGTGTATATTTATCTACCTCTATTCTTTTGGGATAAGTTGGCAGCATTTCATAAAATTTGTCGTAATTATAAATATTTTAAATCAACGATTGTCTAACAAATATCCCCTTATAATGAGCTGTCATGAGAAGTATTTGTTAGACGATTATTAATTTCAAGGAGTATTTATAAATTTTTAAAGAATAATAAATATTTGTAATTATGAGAAAACTTCATGAAAGTCCTTTGTACTTTATAATTTCTTTTTCAAGAAAAAAAAGAAAAATTCCGTAAATGGATGGAAAAAAAAAGAATGTTGCTTGCAATGTAGATATTTTGCTCAAGTAGATAAAGTCCGCTTTTGTCAACAAATATTACAAAATCTAGCGTAAAAAGCAACATTATAAATGAGATAAATATGCACACAAATATTTAGATAAATGTCGAGGAGCATGAGAAGTAAATTTTAATATTAATAAAAATCCCGTCATTCTATGATAAAAATTCCTCGTTGTTATATGATATTTGGTGGGGATTTTATTTAAAAAATGCCAAAAAAAAGAAAAGTTAGTAAAGTAAAGCCATTCTAATTCTGTTAGTAAAGTAAGCGGCACCGCGGTCTCTGACCGCGGTGCCTGAATTTTTTTAAAAAAAAAAATAAACATTCTGTGTCACCGCGGTGCCTAACCGCGGTGACACAGAAAAACTATATTTCTATTGCCACCGCGGTCACTGACCACGGTGGCAATGATATGGTGAAAAATTATTTTTAGCCACCGCGGTCACTGACCGCGGTGGCAATGTTTTTATAAAAAAAAAATTTTTTTATAGCCACCGCGGTTGGTAACCGCGGTGGCACTGACGTTTTTTAAAAAAAAAAATTTTTTTATAGCCACCGCGGTTACTGACCGCGGTGGCATTGCCCGGCCCGCACGTCGTACCTTGCCCGTGCTGACACCGCGCTAACAAAGCGCGGTGTCAGTCAATTTTTTCTTTTTCAGTATCTGGCACCGCGCTGTGTTACCGCGGTGTCAATCAATTCTTCTGCATTATCGTCTGTGGCACCGCGGTTACTTACCGCGGTTTTATTGCCTATATAAGTCGGATGCTATTCTCACATTCATACACACTGAAAAATCAGCCTGCACTCTCAAATCAGCCGCTTGCAAAAATTATCCTTCAGTTTCTTATTCCTTACACTCTCAAATCAGCCTTCGGAAATTCATACACCACCATCTCGCAATTCTTGTAAAATTTCTGCACTTGTTATTTGAAGATTAAAACGTAAGTTATTTATTAAATTTTCGTGTTATTTGTTCTTATTTTAAATATCTTATTATAGTATGAAAAAAATATATATTGATGTGTATTTTATATTGTTCTGAAGATATGGCGGATCAAAACACTGTTGATATTGTTATATATTTTGGAGGTCAACAAATCAATTCGAATGGTTCTGTAAGTTATGATCGACCTCCACTCGGATTCATGCAAATTTCTCGTAGTACTACATTTGCTGAGTTAGAGTTAATTTTGTATGAAGAGATTGGTATGGATAGGAATAATTTTAAATTGCATATATTTTTTAAATACATAACTTTTAATTTTGGCCAAAGGAATGAGATGTTGTTGGCAATTAAGAAGGATCGTGATATGCAATTCTTTTTAAATCCGATGAATGGATATGTATCGATTGATATTTTTGTCGAAGCGGAGAAAGTTCTGCAAAATGCTGTACCAGATGACTCAGCTGTTGGTGATTGGGGAACGTATATGTCTATGATAACCCAAGATTTGCCGAGTTTACCAGTAGTAACTCAAGAAATGGGGCGGTTTGGTCTTAATGAAGATTATGCAGGTCCATCATCATATGCAGGCCCCTCATCATATGCAGGTCCATCATCGTATGCAGGCCCCTCATCATGGTCAGGTCCATCGTCGTATGCAGGCCCATCATCATATGCAGGGACAAATGCATATTCTGGCTCATCGGATTATGCTGGTTCATCTGAATACAATGATGAAGATGACGAGCTTGAAGCTGATAGCTTGTTGAACACTGAGCAAGCTGACTCGGAACCAGATGAGGTCGAATTAGAAGACCAGATTGAACAGAATAATGACGATGATGGTGATGTAAGTATACCTGTTATGATGGAAGTTCTTGGTGAGAATGCACAAGAGCATTTTGATTTGAACGTGCCTGCCGTGCCCGACAGAATGAACCTATATCCAGAAGTTCCATTTTTCAGCACAACACACCCAGAAGTCCCTGCAGACTCGATTGATATCCCTACTAGCAGGTGGGGCAATTTTTACGACTCAAACACCGGAGAGCTCGCCCTCGGAATGCTGTTTAAAAGTAAGGACCATTTGAAAGGAAGTGTACAAGATTACTCGGTTCGATTTGCACGACGAGAATACCGAGTGGTGGAAAGCAACAAAAAATTATGGAAAGTCGCCTGCAGATACGAAGCACAGACTGGGTGTTGTTGGATGCTGAGGGCCATATTCAAATCCAACATGGAATTATTTAAAGTTACCAGGTATGTCGGACCACATACATGTCTGATGAATGAAATTTCTATTGATCACGGTAACTTAGGAAAGAGCATGATCGCAACACATCTGCTGGGTATGGTTCGTCAAGATCCATCTTGTGATATAAAACATGTCCAGCAGATTGTGAAAGATAAATTTGGTTTTGAAGTCCCATATCATAAGGCCTGGTTTGCTTTGAAAGCCGCTAGAGAACAAGGGTACGGCACTTGGGAGAGTTCTGTTCAGAAACTACCCAAATATATGGCGGCATTGCAAAAATGGAATCCTGGAGCCGTTGTGGAGTGGATGCATTTGGAAACAGATAGCCCGGGCAGGTACATGTTGAAATATGTTTTCTGGGCATTTAGACCATGCATTGAGGGATATCGTTATTGTCGTGACGTTATAAGCGTGGATGGAACACATTTGTACACGAAGTACAAACATAAAATGCTGGTAGCAGTAACTTTAGATGCAAATCAGCAGGTGCTGCCGTTAGCGTTTGCACTCGTAGACGAAGAATCACTTGAGTCATGGCGTTGGTTCCTCCAAATGCTTTCCAAACATTTGTTGCCGTCAGAGGATGATCGAGTCTGTTTGATATCAGACAGGCATGCTGGCTTGATCAATGCTATAAATTATGTACCGGCGTGTTCGTAGACAATATGTTATGTGAATTTTGAACACGAGTAATTTGATGATACCAGTTCATGTAATCAGGAACGGTATCAAGACCACCTTGAATAACGGGTCCTTCCACCCTCAGTGATTGCACATCGTTCCATTTCGCAATATAGTCTGCGTGAAACGTAGCCCAATTCATGTCTTGACGTCCCCGCCTGTCTATTGTGTGTAAACGACGCTCACTAATTAATGGGTTTGGGGGGATGTTTTGCACAAAGCCAAATTGACGGAGAACCCTCTCCGGGTGCTGCATCTCGACGATCGAATAATTGATCAATGGACAGCGTATATGCCACGGTGTGCGCGTTGCATAAAAGGGCAATGAATCAAGATCGAGTGTTATATCATCATACGGAGTCCAAATAAACTACAATACAAAATATAGCGCCAGTCAATATATTTGAACAAATGCATCAGAAATACACTAAACGTAAAAAAAAAAAAATCATAACAATATACCTCGTTAAATTGCATACGATCCAAAACATTCCTTATTATACGAAGAGCGTTGTGTGCCGTATGAGTACGGGATATATGATAAGACCACCTAAAATCAAAATTAAGAAAAATAAGTGAAATCAAAATTATTTATAACTGTATAAATAAATAAAAATATTCATACCGTGCAGCATATGGAGGATTAGGCAGAACATTGTCAGGGTCTAGAATGGTCGGCATCAGTGTCGAAGATTCACTCGATGGGGGCAAGTGTTATGATGCGAGACCATGCCCATATCTGTAATAATTGCATGGCACCGCCAATATTATTTTTCCCTCGTTGTGATGCTGTACATAGCTCCCGGTAGAGATATGCCAACACTGCAGAACCCCAATTTGATACATACTGCTCGTGTATGTTTTCCATATGCCGCAAATATAATAATGACACGGTGTTCCCCGTAGCATCAGGACACAACACTCCACCAAGAATGCACATGGCACATATACGTGCCTCCTGTAAGACAGCCTCAAATGGGCTATCATCATCACTTGTATTTTCTAATAAACGTTCATATAACACTGACAATTTTATTCTGGACCATCTAAAGGCATCTTCATTGGGCATGAAACCCAACAATTGATGACAATAATTTTGCCACTGTTGGGTACTACACCTTGTATCTATCCCGGTAATAAGATTACCTTCCACCGGGAGTGCCCACAGGATGGCGATATCTTGCAGTGTTATAGTAGCTTCACCCACCGAAAAATGGAAAGTATGTGTCTCCGGGCGCCATCTCTCTACCAAAGCAGTGATCAAGTGGGTGTCAATTTCAACATGCCCACATTGCAAAACACCAAGAAACCCCATATTTTGGAGTACTTGTAAAACACGAATATGACGTGGTGCTAGTTGCAGGACGCGAAAAAAAGCAATATCACCACGTCGTACTGATAAAGTTGTATCCGGATTTTCGGACACATCTTCTGTTCTGTGATTTAATTGCCCGTACAAAACACTGGTATCAATAGGGCCAAAATTCGACATTTTCGCTCTAAATTTTTTTAAAGACAAAGATGTAATAATTGTGCAAAAACAAGAACAAGATGAAGGAGGAGGAATTGTTGAAGGAGGAGGAATTGTTGAAGAAGGAGGAATTGCCGAGAGATTTGAAGGAAATGTTGAAGGAGCAAATGTGAGAAAATGTTGAAGGAAATGTTGGAGTATGGTGAAGGAGGATTGCAGCTCACACTTAAATAGTGTGAGCTGCAATCAAATGTATTCACGGGCACACTGTAGAAGTGTGCCCGTGAATATGTAACTGAGGCACCGCGCTTGGTAAGCGCGGTGCCTCAGCCTGCAGCCTGCAATTGCAGGCTGCAGGTTTTGACTACTTTTTTTTTTTTTAATTTTAGTGAAGAACCGCTATCCCAGATAGCGGTTCTTCACTGTTTTTATTTTTTTTTTTATAATCTGTCATGCCACTGCGGTCACTGACCGCGGTGGCAATTAAATTAAGATTTTTCTGTGGCACCGCGGTGTGTGACCGCGGTGCCACAGAAACTTTATTTTTTTTTTAAAAAAAAATTGAGGCACCGCGGTCTGTGACCGCGGTGCCGCTTACTTTACTGAGAAACCTCAAATGGCTTTACTTTACTAAATTTTCTTTTTTTTGACATTTTTTAAATAAAATCCCCATATTTGGTTTGATGCATGATTATTATTTGAAAAGTGAGTCAATCATTGTAGCACTAAAATATTCGATTTTGATATTCTATATCTACACTGTTATGAAATAATTTTTTTTAATACTCGGGTTTATTATTTAATTCATTTTTTTCTTTAAAAGATTGTTCAAATTAATAATTTTAATATTATTTTTAAATAATCTCATAATTACAAGTTAATTTATTTTTATAATTTTTTTTTCTCATCATCTCATACTATAATCCTTTTTTATGCTCGTGGGCAGCATGCAATGATAACTAGTTAATATAAAAAAAGAAAACCACTTGACATTTACAATGGGCGATTTAAGATCATAATATTAAATTTTAAAATACTAATTATATATTGGTATCGGTATTATTATATTTATATTTTAATCCCCAATATGTTATTATATTTATATTTGAATTTCAGTAATATTTATTTATGAGAAATATTAGTAATTAAAAATAAAAAATAGAAGGGGAGGTCACAGGCAGAGAAGCGGGGGGCGTGGTGTTGGACTAATGATGTAAAATGGCTTGACTGGATAAACTAAAGTGCAAAAAGGCGTTTCTCACTCTCTCTCTCTCTCTCTCTGCTTTTAAAACCTTTTGGGGGAAGAGGGAAACAAGAAAACACAAACACAATCCTCTCTGCACCCAGCGCAACATATGGCGTTGCTGCTGCTGCTGCTACCCTACGCTCCCTATGCGCACTCCTAAGCTAAGCCCTCACCCACCCCCACATTTTGTTCCCATGTCAACGGCTACTCTTCTCCTCGCGCTGGCGCTCTGCGCCACGCTAACAGCGACCTTAACGTGCGCCGGCCTCGACTCCGAAATCCAAGCGTTACTCTCCTTCAAACGGAATCTCTACGACCCACGTGGCGTGATGGACGGCTGGAATGTGGCCACTCCGGCCGCGCCCTGTGATTGGCGAGGCATTCTATGTTACGCCGGCAGGGTACGCGAACTCCGCCTGCCGCGCCTTCAGCTTAGCGGCCGGCTGAGTGACCAGCTAGGTAACCTGCGACAGCTGCGCAGGTTAAGCCTGCACTCCAACAATTTGAACGGCTCCATCCCACGCGCATTATCCGACTGCTCTCTCCTACGCGCGGTCTACTTGCAGTACAACTCACTCGCCGGCGAGATTTCGCCTGCATTTTTCACAAACCTCACGAATCTCCAAGTCTTAAACCTAGCGCACAACCTTATCTCCGGAGAAATCTCCGGCGACATCTCGGCGAGTATGCGAGTACTCGACCTCTCCTCCAACTCATTCTCCGGCCAAATCCCGGCTAACTTTTCTGCTGCTCACCAGATCCAGCTCATCAATTTGTCATTCAATCGTTTCACCGGAGGCATTCCGGCTACGATCGGAGCACTGCAGCAGTTGCAGTACTTATGGCTCGACGGCAATGAACTCTACGGAACGATTCCCTCAGCGATTTCGAACTGTTCGTCGCTCATCCACGTCAGCGCCGGGGATAATATGCTCTCCGGTGTCGTTCCGGCGACAATGGGTTCACTTCAAAGTCTTCAGGTTATCTCGTTGCCGCGTAATCAGCTAACCGGTGTCGTTTCGCCGTCATTATTCTGTAACATTTCAGTATTAAATGCCACAATTAGGATTCTTAACTTGAGTTTCAATGCACTCACGGGTATAGAGAATAATGATGGTGAAACGTGTGCTAGTGTACTGGAAGTTTTAGACCTTCACGAGAATCAGATAAATGGTGTGTTTCCTGATTTCTTAATGAATTTTTCAACATTAAAGATTCTAGATTTTTCTGGGAATTCTTTGTCCGGAACTGTGCCGGATAATGTCGGGAATTTGGTGATTTTGGAGGAGTTTAGAGTTGGGAATAACTCATTAACTGGGGATATTCCAGAAAGTGTGACGAAATGCAAGGCTCTAAGAGTTCTTGATCTTGGGAAAAATCGGTTCTCGGGTTCGATACCAGAGTTTTTAGGGGAAATGAAAAGCTTAACAATGTTGATTCTTGGTGGGAATTTGTTTACCGGTTTGGTTCCAGTGAGCATAGGCAGTCTCTATTCGCTACAAGTGTTGGACTTGAGTGATAACAACTTGAATGGGACTGTGCCTCTGGAGTTGATGAGGCTTAGCAATTTGAGCACTCTAAATTTGAGCAACAACTGGTTTTCTAGTCAAGTGCTAGTAAATATTGGGGAATTGAAAGCTTTGGAGGTTCTGAATATGAGTGGTTGTGGGTTTTCTGGGGTGATACCATCGGGCATAGGGAGTCTTTTGAAGCTCACAACTCTTGATTTAAGTAAGCAAAATTTGTCAGGAGAGTTGCCTGTTGAGCTCTTTGGGTTGCCAAGTCTACGGGTTGTGGCTTTGGAGGAGAATTCATTGTCTGGAGATGTTCCTGAAGGTTTTAGCAGCTTGTCTAGTTTGCAGTATCTAAATCTTTCATCGAATTTTTTCTCTGGTGAGATTCCAGCTACTTATGTATTTCTTGGATCATTGACTGTTCTTTCACTGTCTCATAATCGTATTAGAGGTTCGATCCCGGTGGAGTTGAGCAATTGCACAAGTCTTGAAGTTTTGGAGCTCAGAGGAAATCAATTGACAGGCCAAATTCCAGCTGAAATTTCCAGTTTATCTCATTTACAGAGGCTTGACCTGGGCCACAATGGCTTAACAGGTCCAATCCCAGAAAGTATTTCTAACTGTTCGTCTTTGGTTGTCCTGTTATTGGATTCAAATCACATCTCAGGCCACATTCCTGACACATTGGCAAATTTATCAAAATTAGCGGAACTGGATGTCTCCTCAAACAGCCTGACTGGTGTTATTCCAGCAAATCTTGCACTGATCCCTGCTTTGCTGCACTTAAATTTGTCCGCTAATAATCTTGAGGGTGAGATTCCAGAGGCTTTGGCTTCTCGGTTTGGTGATCCTTCTATATATGCTATGAATAAGAATTTATGCGGGAGGCCACTGAAGAAGAATTGCAGAAACTTAGAGAGACGGAAGAGAAAGAGATTGATTCTCTTTATAGTTGTGGCTGTAGCAGGTGGTTTAATGCTGTTGTTGTGTTGTTGTGGGTACATATACAGTCTTCTTAGGTGGCGCAAGAAGCTGAGAGCAGGGCAAGCGGGAGAGAAGAAACGAAGCCCCAGTCCTGGTTCACAAGGGGCACGTGGAAGTGGAGAGAATGGTGCACCAAAGCTTATTATGTTCAACAACAAGATCACATATGCAGAAACTGTAGAAGCAACAAAGCAATTTGATGAGGAAAATGTGCTGAGCAGGGGAAAGTATGGTCTATTATTCAAAGCAACTTATGCTGATGGAATGGTGCTCGCGATTCGTCGGCTACCTGATACATCAATTGAAGAGAACACCTTCCGGAAAGAAGCTGAATCTCTAGGCAAGGTTAAACATCGCAACCTGACCGTTCTCCGTGGTTATTATGCTGGGCCACCTCCTGATATGCGTCTTCTTGTTTATGATTACATGCCTAATGGAAATCTCGGTACCCTGCTTCAAGAGGCATCACACCAAGAAGGGCATGTATTGAATTGGCCAATGCGCCACCTGATTGCTCTAGGCATAGCCCGTGGCTTAGCATTTTTGCATTCAGTCTCAATCATACACGGGGATGTAAAACCACAAAACGTTCTCTTCGATGCTGATTTTGAAGCCCATCTTTCTGATTTTGGGTTGGATAAACTGACCATCGCAACACCAGTTGAAGCTTCAACATCAGCTACGCCAGTTGGAACTCTTGGCTACGTAGCACCAGAAGCAACAGTAACAGGGCAACCGACCAAAGAAGCAGATGTATACAGCTTTGGGATCGTGGTGTTAGAGATGCTAACTGGGAAAAAACCAGTCATGTTCACACAAGACGAGGACATAGTGAAGTGGGTGAAGAGGCAATTACAAAGAGGCCAAGTCTCCGAACTGCTCGAGCCTGGCTTGCTAGAGCTCGACCCCGAATCATCAGAGTGGGAAGAGTTTTTGCTGGGGGTGAAAGTTGGATTGCTCTGCACAATGCCTGACCCTCTCGAAAGGCCTTCCATGACTGATGTCGTTTTCATGCTCGAAGGCTGCCGACTAGGCCCGGAAATCCCTTCCTCCGCAGATCCCACCACTCTTCCTTCACCTACCTGAAAAATCAAACCTCCCTCCAAGATTTCATTAATTTGTGTACTCATGTATTCTCTGCATGCGTGAAAAATTGGACTAGCTTAGAAATTCAGTTGTTCAATATCTTGTCTACCGCATTTTGATCAAATTCATTCTTCCCACTAAATGTTGATAACAATGGTAATGTTTGCTACCATTTTTACTCTAATGTGAAGATTAACCAGACCATAACATTATTCTCAACGAGCTTCGGTATGTACCAATAAAGGGATGTAATAACAATGGAACTCAAAATCCCGTGACTTCGCTCATAATATCCATGAAAGCGTTGCAACTTGAAAAGCTGCTGACAATCGCTGTACATTTTTCAGGCAAACACTAATGATGGTGGAGGACATCCGTCCAGATTCCCGCCAAAACAGAGTTCAGATTCCCAGTTCCACTCCACTGAAATAAATATATACTCCAAAAGGGACATTAACATAAAACGACAGGAGGGCACATGGTTTATTATGAACAGAATTCTTGGGGACTATTTTTTATTTTATTTTATTTTTAAAAAGGCCAAAAACGCTGAGAAAGAAAAGTAGCCGTTACAGCGGGCAGAGTGGCTGAGAATCTGAAGGGCAGGGCAGGGCAGGCCAGGAGGGAGAGAGGGACAGTCTTTTATCGGAATAGTGTACAAAATGCGTGGGGACGTGAGTCTGTCGGAATTGGCCCTCCTTTCTGGCTCCGGTTCGGATTTTACGGAAATCATCAGTTGACCGGGAACGCGGGCCCCGATATTTGTTTGGTTGTCGTGTTGCGTGAAGCGTTTTATGCTGATTGCACGGAACTTGTATGCAGTGGGGCCTCACACTCACTCACTCAGCACCCGTGGGCGAATTGATTCATAACAATTAATTCTTTACTTGTTAAAAGATTTTTATTCAAAGACAACTATTCAAAGATTTTTATTTATTTTTTTTTAAAATAAATTGTCCAAATGATATCATATTGGGGTCTTGTACTGCTATGCATTTTTAACTCTTTTCTTTCTTTCATGTCATTAAAAGCATGTCTTGCTTGACAAAACTTTAGACTTATTATAAGTTGCTTAATTTTCTCGTTTATATCCAATATAAAATGATAGCACACATGCTATCATAAGTTAAAATAGCCCCATCACGTAGAACATATCCGCGCTGCAAGTTGCTTTATTTGCGCTATATGTGAAAATATGATCACGTATCCTTTAAAATTTCTTTATTGGGCGGGTTTATAATAGCGAATACATTATAGTCGAACGTAGATGACACACTTAAGCAACATATAAGTTGCTAGCTTCCATTTTTCCGTTCAGATATCTTTTCAGGATAATTTTGTAAAACTTCAATCAAAATAAACGGTATCTTATATAAGAAACGACTAAGATTAAGCTTATTAACATTTTATTGTGGAGATGTTGGGTTCAGAATTCATTGACAGAGTGTATGAGTGTGTTGGTCCCTGGGAAAAAAATAAATAAATAAATAAATTATCAATGAATAAAGTATTGCCCTACCATACCCAAAAGATAATTTTTATCCCATACACATGCCCTACCTAATAGGTAGAAGACCTTACCTTACCCTACTTTGGACCATAAAATTAAATGAATGGATTGATAGAGTCTAATATTTTAAAATATCCATACTAATTATTAATGCTAATTCCAAAAAAATATTCATTTATCCATTAATTTAAATTATTGAATTCATAAAATTTTAGTAAATCAATCGACTAATTTACTTAATATGTAAAAAAAATTAAATAGTATGTAATCATTTCATTACATATTTTATTTATCTTGATTACCTATTGATATTTTGGCCAAATATGTTAGAGCTTTTTACACTGATTTTAATCACTCAAAAATTAATTTTATAATCAAATTAATCAAAATTTAACTTGACAATTTAAGAAATAAAAAATACGGACAAAATTAAATTAGTTGGACTTGGGTAATATATGGAATAAATAAAATTTGTTAAAACTCAACTTGTAAAAAAATCTATCAATTTCAACATATGCAGGTTCAAATGGACACTTGAGAGATTTAAATAAAAATTAAATATATTATACTTAATTGCATTTATTTTCACCCAACTCTATATTTTCATTCTTAGTTCGAACTTATCTCAATTTCATAATTAATTAATATAAGTGATCCATCATTTGGATAAGATTAAAATTCTTGCTTAAAATTTTAATTAGTTAGTATCGATTCATCATTCTAAAAAAACAAGTTTATTATTTAAATTTCAATAATGATAAATTTCCACCTATCAAAAAATTTAAGTAAATAATTTTATTTTATCGATAGATCATGAAATACTACTAATAAGCTAATTTAATAATATTTTACTTGAACGTAAATTTAAAAAGTACCTTTTTGTTAAACATATTGCAAAAGAAAAAAATAAATAGATCTCGACTAAGTAAGACCCAAACTCTACCCGATATTTTGGGTATAATATGGATATGATGGGATGAGTATTTTACTGGGTAGAATATGAAGAGGGTATGAAAAAAATCACAAATGGGCATTCATTTGGTCTGAATCCCCGAGTAGAATGATATCCGTAGCTGAGGTGCGGCGATGCTCGCCACACTACTACTTCCGCAATCAAATTATAAAGGCAATCAATCATGCATCATTGTTTTTGCCTGACTGATTGAACAGTAAGAGTCAAAGAAAGACGAAAAGGCATATCACATAACTTGATGGAAGGAGAAAGAAACTTGGACAAAAGGGTAAAGCAAAAGCAAAACTAGGAAAGTGAGGTCAGCAAAGACGACCTTAAGATTTTGCCTTAAAATCCCATGTTAAGGAACAGATCCAACAACTTCTTCAGAATAACGCATAGGAAATAATGAATTAATCTTTCTAGTTTAGTTGGAACGAAGAAAAGTAGATAGAAAATTCACAGACAATAGTTCTTATTCTTAAATATCCGGTAACAGGTAGGCAATACTTATATGCATCGTTATTGTTAAATTATTATAATGCAAATTGGTTATCATCCAAAAATCCAACCTTAAAGGTAATGCTAACAGTCAAACATCATTAAATTTCAACAATGTCTGCGAAATTCAAATTACAGTACATTTCAAGATCCAAATGATTTCATGTTAAGCTCACGTAGCCCATGTCATTTTCCTTGATGCAGATTTTACTCAAGTTAAAAACTATGTCACTCACACCATATATACCCAGCCAGCATCAATTAACCAATTTTCAACCTACCCCAAATCTGAACCACAAAACAGAGGGAAATCAGTCTCAGTTTTCAGCTTTTTCTTGTCTTGTAGTCTTTTTGGTGTTAAAGTAACAGAAGAACAACACTCATTATGAAGAAAGAGGGGAAGTGTAGAGTAAAGAGCAGGTAGCAGGCCAAAAAGGGCCTTGTGAGCAGAGTAGTGAGAAGCAAGTACTCACATGGAGAGAGTTATTGATCACTGCCACCTGAAACCACTACTATTTTCTTACCATGGTGAAAAGCTGATGAGTGTTATTGATCACTGCCACCTGAAACCATTACTATTTTCTTACCATGGTGAAAAGTATCTCAGCTTCCACCATTCTAATTTCATTCACATCTTTATTTTACTTACTTTGACCAATTTTAAATTAATCATATAATCAGTACAATATGCTTGTCATGCAAAACTTGATTTGAATAAAATGTTTGTACTTCTCCAAATGCATAAAGATACTTGCTTTTTTCTTTTATTCGCTGAGGAAATTGCTTAGTTGATATAAATTGACAAGGTATATGGTGTTTTTGCCTTAATCATAAATTGGCTTTTTAGATTATACCAGTCAAGATGAAGTGTCAAATAAATGGTTCACTTTTGCACTTCCTTTCTAACTTAACTTTGTTAGCTGTAACTGCAAAGAGAAAGTGGCATAAGTTTAACCAAGATGGAAAACAGGACAAGTAGTACATAGGAACATTAAGCAATATGAAAAAGCTCCTTTGCGAATTTCACTAGCAAATAAATGTATCTAACAATTGCGGTGCCTGTACAATATACAAATCCAATAACCCAGAGAATACATCAAAGAATATTTTCAAATCAGCTAAGAAGATAAGTGGGGTTGCAAGCGAATACCGAGTCCAAATAACAGATATGTCATTATTTTCATAGAAAAATGATGTAATAGAATGGAACATACACTTTTCTTTAAACAGATAGCAGGCCTTCCCCAAGAGTGTTAAAACTTTGGTTGGATGAAAAGAACTTGCGGCAAGCATAAAATACAGCTGAATGGAAAGCAGCTGGGTTATCTATGAATACAAAATGACCAGCCTGCAATCACAGACAAGGAAGTTCGAATCATACTTCGCTTTTAAAAAACAAGCCAAACAGCATAAAGACCAATATAGGATCTCAAGGATTTTTATTTGTACATAAAGCAAGCTAGCAGGCGAGAAAGAAACCTGAGGAACTCTTATGATCTCGCACGGAACCTTCATGTGCTTGCGAGCTTCTTGTGCTCCTTGGTAATCCATCCAATCTTGGAAACCGTATATGAATGTTGTTGGCACCTTCCATTCAGACGCACTGCATCCAACACAGACTAGACCATTACAAAGTGAATGTCGATTGTTTCTCCATTTTTCCAGGTCAAGCGTGAGACCTGGCACGATATATTTGATATATACCATTACCAATTTTAGAGAAGTTAATGACATGATGTGCAATTTGAAGCTAGTGACAGGGTGAAGAACCATAACTGAATCAACAAACCCCATTCCTGAAGAGCTTAGAAAACAAGTGACAATGATTCTTCTAATTTATTTTGAGGACATAGCAAATGCAAATGACTAGTAGATTTCAATGGAAATGAAATCTATATAGTCAAGCCACAAATCTGTTCAAAATATTACGTTTTAAATGAACTGATTCGTCTTGAATTTACAGACATCCACAGATATGCTTGTTGCATGACATAGTTTTAGCATTTCCAGCTTCTGTAATATATATTTCCTGAAGCTCATTTGTTCAGTGGCAACATGAACAAAAATGAACCACATTTTCAGTGGTAAGGCATGATTCATCCAGGATCACCTTCTGCTATATATAGCAGAATCTGTCCAATAAGGCCCAGTAATTTTATCATTTAATTGATACACATATATCAGAGGAAAGTAAGAACAGTTTAGAGTTCATTAGATTGACAGTTCAATTCTGAACCCTGAAGGCCAAACCTTATTTCCTGCCTCCTCATTCATATTTTACTGTTTGGTTAACATGCATAGCATTTAGGTGAAAAGGCTCAAGCATAAGTCTCCAAAGACAAACAGAAACCAACAGAAGCATGACATAACTCACCAGTACAATAGAGGCATTCGAGCAAAGGCTCCAAACGAGAATATATATTTTAAGCACAATTCTCCACTAGCTTTAGCCGCCAGAGTGTGATATACATAATCTTCAGTAGAAGAAGCAGCTTGAGATTAGAACATAATCAGCAAATCTTGGAAATCAAACAAATCAACAGAAGCTACCTGTAAGTAATCTTGATTCATCATCATTCAACATGCTTCCTTGTGAAGCTGAGCCAAATCTAGCACTTGTGTATTTGCGAACCAGGTCCGGACCCCAAGGACCTAAACCCCTTTATTAGGATAAAAAAGGGAGTCAGCATCCACTATAGAAAAACATATTGCTAAATGACAATAGGAATAATCAACAATAGGTTCTATAGCCAAAACTTGAAAGAGACAAATCAATCAGGAAGGGATGATAATACGCATACTTCTTAAGTCACGCATGAATGAGTATCCCAAGTGCAACCCACATGACAGTAAGTAGTATACAACTCTCTACCCATGTCGCATAAGGGAATGAGAGTGGGGTCACAAGAGTGTCAAAATCAAAATCTTAAAATAGCCCAGGCCGTACTTGAACTAAAGCAACAACCACAATATATTCTGAAAAATTAATAATTACAGTCTAAACAATATGTGTATTATCTAACAGGACAGTCGAAGTTACCAATTAATGTTTTATGCTTTGTAGGCCATGAACATGGTACAGCCAAATAGAGTAAGAAGATCAATTAAATCCCAAGTGACCAAACAGAAAACTCTTCTTAAAAGATGACAACTACAGTCCACCTCATATGATATTCCGAACCCCACTCATCGTCATCCCCCTTCCCTCCAAACCGTTCTTTTTCCAGATTGGCTCATCTATTTGTGCAATAGCAAAAGCCCGAGACTGTATTATTATCACATTCACATATATCTCTGACTGTGTTCAATAACATAGCTGCCATTAAACCCAGCAGCCGTGAATCAAGATTATTAACACTGAATAAAGCATGATTTATCTATTCACACTGCAGAACTTAAGGATTTGAAAAGCATCTTAGAGCAGTGCTCCCACTCTTAAGCAGTCCTGTATAATAGGAAAATCAATATCACCTCTCAAAATTTGGCTTGGTGTTTCTTGTTGCAATATATGTGTACCAATCAAAATTGGGGTTTGAATGCTTTGGTGCCAGTTTGAGAAAGGGACCCCAGATAAGCACACTTTGAAACCCATGCAGAGAGATTACCAAATAAGACATGCTAAGAAATATTTAGATCTGCATTCTAGTTTTCTCCCCATGAAAACATCCAGCACGAGCACAAAACAACTCCAAATTGGAGAGATTTGCTAGAAGCAAATGTGGTTGGTAGCAGTCAGACTCAAGCAATTTAAAGAACTCAGTGAAAGTGCAAGAAAGAAATGGCTCAAGAACTGGAAACCCATAGAGGCACCACTATTCTAGCATATTAATTGTTCCTAATTTACGGGAGACAATAAGCACCTTATTATCTTCTGAGGAGTAAAATTAGTCTCCCACAGATGATTTAGCATGGCACCTTTCCATGTTGCTCTAAATCGAGTAAGCCACTCAGATTTATGTTCTGTTTCTGAAGTAAATCCAGCTGGTCCTACTAAAATCAAGTGCTGAACATGCTCAGGATGCTGCAATAAACATTATACGTGGTATCAACTGTGGAAAAGAAATCACTTGCACTAACAGACTTATCAGTAGAAGGTTTATATACGAGAAAACAATAAATCAGGATCCACCTTGAGCGCATATTTGGCAGCAACGTATCCTCCAAAAGAATGTCCAAGTAAAATGAAGTTGCTAAGATTTTTCGCTTTACGCCATTCCTCAAAGGAATCAATGAACCACGCTTCGGTTTCTGCACCACAATGCCACGCATTTAGAAATTGATATATTATAAACTCAAATATGAACTTCACCTGATGAATTCTCCATAGAGAGAATCAAAGAACTAAGAATTTCATTCTGACATCCCTTTGAAACTGAGAGGAGTAATATCAAACATTTGGCAGACAGAAATACATTAAAACAACTAACCTTCAGTGCTTTTACATGTGAAGTCAGGCCTACTGGATCCACCCCAACTGCATAAAAGAAGGTACATTGAAGATGAGTCTACTGCTAAAGTTTATCCTATTTAGTTATTTTCTTGTCTAAGGATCATTGCTTTTCCTTTTCTCCGTTTCTTTTGAAACAAACAAGGCAAAATCTATTTGGAAAAATAACAAAGATGATGAATATTTGAACTCATATTTGTTGTTCTTGCATTGGTTACAGTGGGTTTTTGCAAAAACTTTGGCACTATTTTTAGCAATCTCTACCTGAAAAAAAAAAATTAAAAAATTATGATTAAGACTTGAAGTCAATTCTCCAAAATACATTCACATTTTCAAGGAGAAAAATCAATCCAAACGAATGTAACACTTCCCCTACTAGATCAACAATCAAACAATCAAATTCTATATCATATAATTATACCAAACTATGAATTCCAAATGATAAAGTAAACAGCTAAAAGTTTAAATTGCAAGATAAACATCCTGAACTGCATGGTTGACTTGAACCATGATAGCAGCATATATGATGCAGGAAAAGGAAGTTGCACTCACCCAAGTTGATCAATTGCTATCACTTTAAAATGATTAGCAAGCGCATCAAAATTACGGAAAAAGAAGCCTTGAGAAGCACCATATCCATGCACCATCACCAGCGTCGGAGACCCCTCTTTGCTATCGAACGTCACCGTATTAATAAACCTCGGTTCATTGCTCGCCGACCGAAACCAACGGATTTTGGAACCCGGCGGACCCGACCCAATATTAACCTGCTCTTGCTCATACGGGGTCCTACAGAATCAAAATTAAAACTTAAAAAACACCCAAAACATCAAATTAGGGCATATCCAAGTCCCCTTACTTGACAAGAGAGAGGAGACGTTTCTCCGCGGCGATAATATGATCAGTGGAGGTAGGTATCCATCGCCAAAAAGAAGGCCACAAGGAGCGTCTCTTTGTAGTGTCTACGGTGGCGGCCGCGGTGGCGGATGAGCTAACTTCCTCCGCCATTTTGGGTAGTAAGTTCCGTGAGGATCTGGACCACCTCCGCAAACCAACACTCATGCGATTGAAAAGCTTGTGCTTTGTGTGTTTTCTTATGAATTCGATTCAAAAAGTGAGATAATTTTGGTAGGGATCCCAATCAAGTAGGAATTTTTCTGAATGCTTTTCGTGCAGTGTATATAATACAGTTCATGTATATATATGTATCATGTGGTGAAGAAGATGTTCAAAGTTTGACTATGTGGTGAAGTTCTAGGAAGGTCGGTAGACTCTGAGGCCGTCCCTCAAGGCTCAAGCTATTCTCTTTTTATTATTATTTTTACTTTATTATTATATTCTTATTTCTCTCCTAATTGAATTAGTATAGCATTGATTTGAACACAGCTTCTTTCATCTTTCCTATATTAATTGGTGTTAATTATATTTAAATCCTATTTAAAAATATAAAGTTACACTCCCACAAACTCTTCAAAAATTTTCTATTTACATTTGACTCCCTCTCGTTAGAGTTTGAACGAAAAATATTAACGTCAACAAAAAAACATTACATAAAATTTTCAATTATATCCCTTATTTAATATTTTTATACTTATTAGGATATAAATGTAACATATATATTGGACTGAAGTTAACATTATTATAATTTTTCTAAATATAAAATTATTACATGACAATATTAATTGCGGAAAAAAAATAAAAAAATTATGTTTCCTAACATTGATATTTCTCATCCAAATTATAATGAAATGGGATTAGATATTATGGATTTTTAAAGGGATGTAAGTGAAAATTTGAAATCCTCTTTGAAAAAGGTGTAATTATTATTTTTGAACAAGTCAATAGCTAGTTATTATATTTCTTTAGCCAAAAGGATTGTACAAAAGGGGAGGAAGTGGTGCGTTGAAACGTAACAGTGTGCATCTTCTAGCAAACTAGAGGACAAAGAACCGGGCATGTTTTGGTATACAAGTTGAAAAGTGGATCAGCAGCCGCCACATTCGCCAGTTTACTTATTTATTTATTTTTGACGGGAAAAGAAAACAATCCCATTAAGACACCATATCTGAAGCTACAAGAAGGATGGCTGCTGGGGGAATCATAGTCACCCTCAACAGAGCCATGAGCAATCTTGGCAAAGAAATGAGCAACTGCATTGCTAGACCGCTTTACAAAGGAAAATGCACACGACTGAAAAATTAAGAATGTCAGCGACAATCGGCCCCACTGTCTAGAAATCCCGTTCCCGAGCACAAAGTGTGTGAATCAAATTGGCGCAATCCCCTTCAGAAATCACTGACCTCCAGCCCGAGCGAAGCGCCAGGAGAACCGCCCCCCTTGCTGCCGATGCCTCAGCTAGTTCCCCATTTCCCGGCCAACAGAGACGCCTAGACCGGGGGGGGGGGGGGGGGGCTTGCTAACGAGAGGAAACTGAGACCCCAGCCTGCTTTCAGAGCTACATGACTGAATAAGAAATGAGTGCAGATAGTGACAAGCAAAGGATACCACCTGATGGGGATCAAAACAAGCACCTTGCATACCTTGCATGAGTTTGCGATTCCTACTCCACCACACAGACCAGCACAAACACAAGAACAAACCAAACTCCCTAGCATCTAACTTGGAAGACATAGACTGCAAGCAGGCATCGAAAACCAATGAGGAAGAGAGAACAGAGGTAAAAGGAGAAAGACCCCAAACCTGCCGAGCAAAAGGACAATGAAACAAGATGTGCATAGTATCCTCCTTCCTATCGTGACAGAAAGGTCAACCCCCGGGGAACTCTCGCAACCGCTTAGTGAGGTTTACACTAGTTGGGAGAGCGTTGAGACACACCCACCAAGCGAACACCTTAACCTTTTTGAGGAGCTTTGACTGCCACAATTTCCCCCGAGCCCACCTGCCGTCTACACTCTACACCCTGCTCGGAATGTTAGGAAATGGATCGGGTCAAGATGGACAACAGCGGAATATGAAGGCGATAAAAGACACACGAATTTGTTAACCCAGTTCGGATATAAATCCTACGTCTGGGGGCGATACCAAGCCAGGAGAAAACACTCAAAGAGGAGGAATATTGAGGAGTACAACACACACACACACACTAGTATGTAAGTCTTCACCACACGTGAAAGACAACACTCACTCTCGTCTCAACTCTTTCTTTTATCTCTCTATTATACAGAGAACTTATATGTTTTTCTCTCTACTCTACGAAACAATGCTAATAAGAGTAGTATTTATAGCCATGACTTATCCTTTTCCAACTCAACTTGGGATTTCTAAGTTGAATCGAGTTATCCTTCTCCAACTCAACTTGGGATTTCTAAGTTGAATCGGGTCATCCTTGACTTCTTCAAATCAATCTTCACAACTTAACAATCTCCCACTTGAAGATTGATTAGCTTTTCTCCACTTCTTTCTTAGTACCGCCGGGTTTGTCCACTCTAGTCATCAAGGCCAGTCGAAGCCGTACACAGCTTCAACTTCTCCATCGCAACCGCCTTGGTCAGCATGTCTGCAGGGTTCTTTTCTCCTTGGATTTTCTCCAACTGCAGTGCCTTCTTCTCCAGAAGTTGTTGGATGAAATGGTACTTAATCTCGATGTGCTTTGTCCGCGAATAGAACGCGGGATTCTTTGCCAGATGGATCGCACTCTGGCTATCGCTATGAAAAATCACATCTGCCTGAGGTTTCCTTAATTCACCCAAGAAGTGTTGCAGTCAAATGAGCTCCTTAGCCGCCTCAGTAACTGCCACGTACTCAGCTTCCGTCGTGGACAGTGTGACAACCTTCTGCAGCTTTGAGACCCAGGATACGGCTGTACCGCCATATGTGAACACGTACCCTGTAGTGCTCCTCCTTTTGTCATAGTCACTCCCTGCAAAATCAGCGTCAACAAACCCAAACAAGGTAAGCTTGCCCTTACCAAACACCAATGCTCGGTCCTTAGTACCCCTTAGGTACCTAAGAATCCATTTCACAGCTTCCCAGTGCATCACTCCTGGATTGCTCATAAAACGGCTAACTACTCCCACTGCATGTGCTATATCCGGTCGAGTACAGATCATAGCATACATCAGGCTCCCAATTGCTGAGGCATACGGTGTGACTCTCATCTTTGCACGTTCGGAGTCAGTCTGGGGCGAATCACTGTTGGATAGTTTGAACTGATTTTCCAATGACATTCTAACCGGTTTTGCATTTTTCATCTTGAATCTGCATAATACCTTCTCAATATAATCAGATTGAGATAACCACAATTTACCAGTACATTTGTCCCTTGTGATTTTCATGCCCAATATCTGCCTTGTTTTGCCAAGATCTTTCATGTCAAACTTCCTCGACAACTGATCCTTGAGCCTATTGATCTCCTTGACATTTGATCCTACTATCAACATGTCATCAACATACAGGAGTAGAATGATAAAAAACTCATCGAACCTCTTCATGTAGCAGCAATGATCAGCGTTGCATCTAGAGAAATCTATCTCTAGCATGAAGTTGTCAAACTTCCTGTACCACTACCGTGGAGCCTGTTTCAATCCATACAGGCTTTTCTTCAGGCGACACACCTGCTGATCATCTCCATTTTACCCCTCTGGCTGTACCATGTATATCTCCTCCTCAAGATCCCCGTGTAGGAAGGCTGTCTTCACATCCATCTGTTGTAACTCCAAGTTCTCTGCCGCTACCATGCTCAACACAAGACGAATAGTAGTTAACTTGACAACATGTGTAAAAACATCAGTAAAGTCAATACCGTATCTTTGTTGGAATCCCTTTACTATGAGTCTTGCCTTGTACCGCTTCTTCCCGTCTGATTCTTCCTTAATCCGATAGACCCATCTGTTTTGTAGGGCCTTCTTTCCTTTTGGGAGCTGACACAATTCCCATGTGTCGTTTTTCTTCAACGAGTTCATCTCGTTCATCGCAAGCTCCCACTTGCTCTTGTGGGCATCGTTGACTGCCTCTGCGTAATATTCGGGTTCCTCACAATCATACAAAAGGAAGTAATAAAGAAAGGGGGAGTACCTATCTGGGGCCCTTCTCAGCCTCGGTTCTCGACCCAGTGCCAAGAGTGTGTTGCTTTCAGCAATCGATTCCTCCGATGCTGGTTCTGGCTCTATCTCCGTCTGTTCGGTTTCGTTCGTCTGAACTCCCACTGAATCTGTATCTGCTGGTTTTATGATCCCGAAATTTGAAATGTCGAGATCAACAAATTCCCTTTCTTTCTTGTCATCGTCCGGGCTTACCTTCCCGTCGTTGTACATTACATCCTCATTGAATATAACATTCCTGCTGCGAATTATTTTCCGGTTTTAATCATCCCAGAATCTATACCCAAATTCATCAGTCCCATACCCAATGAATGTACATTTAATCGACTTAGCATCCAGCTTAGTCCGATCATCGTTCAAAATATAGGCTGAACAACCAAAAGTACGTAAGAAAGAAAGATCCACTTTCTTACCACTCCATACCTCTTCTGGTATCCTGTTGTTCAACGGGACAGAAGGCCCTTGATTGATCAAGAAAGCAGCCGTGTTGACTGCATCTGCCCAAAACATCTTTGGCAGTCCGCTCTTCAATCGCATGCATCTCGCACGCTCATTCAGTGTTCTGTTCATCCTCTCAGCAACGCCATTTTGCTGAGGTATCCCCGGGATTATTTTCTGCATTCGGATTCCATGGTCGGCGCAGTAATTCTTGATACCTTCATTGCTGTACTCGCCACCGTTATCCGATCTGAGACATTTCACTTGTAGACTTGTCTCATTTTCCACTAGTGCCTTCCATCTCCTGAATGTGTCAAAGGCATCAGATTTTCTTTTTAAGAAATACACCCATACCTTTCTAGTGGAGTCATCGACGAATGTCATGTAATATGTTGATCCACCAAGAGATGACACTGGTGCTGGCCCCCACAAATCGGTGTGAACAAGCTCCAACTTTTCTTTCCTCGGAGTTCTTCCTGTGGTCAAGAAGCTCACTCGCTTCTGCTTTCCGAACACGCAGTGTTCACAATGACCCACCTCTACCGATTTTAACTCGGGCAACCGTCCTTTCGACTTCAGTACGTTCATTCCTTTCTCGCTTATGTGGCCCAAGCGATTGTGCCACAAGTTAGCCTGCGATACAGTTCCTGCAAAGGGGATGTTTGAACTGGATCCTCCCGCCATGTAGAGCGTTCCCGACTTTAGTCCTCGTGCCAAAGTCATTGCTCCCCGACTGATCTTCCATTTCGCGTCTCCAAACGTCATGTGGAATCCATCACTGTCCAGCTGTCCGACTGAGATCAAGTTCCTCTTCAGTCCTGGTATGTGTCTCACATCATGTAGGGTCCAACATGACCCATTCGTTGATTTGATCCGCACATCTCCCTTTCCTACAATCTTGAGGGGTTTGTTATCTGCAAGATAAACTAAGCCAAAATCACCTGAGGTGTATGGCTCCATGATGTCTTTGTTGCTGCATGAGTGGAATGAGGCCCCTGAATCCACAACCCAATCATCGGAAGAACTGCTCACACTCAACAAGAGTGCATCCGTGATCTCTTCCGTCACGGCATTCGCTGTCCGACCCTCCTTTTCCTTCTTTGGTGCCCGGCATTCGCTTTTCATGTGTCCGGGCTTCTCGCAGTTCCAACACACCATCTCCTTCTTGCCCTTGTTTTTCCCCTTGGACTTTGACCTTCCACGGTATTTACCCCGTGTGTCAGGTCTCCCTCTGGACTCTGTATGTAGTGCAGAGCCAGATGATCCACCCGTTTGCTTTCTACGGGTTTCCTCGTTCAACATCATGTCCCTGATGTTGTCGAACTTCATCTTCTCCTTCCCAGACGAAGTGCTTACCGAAGTAACAACCACATCCCAACTGTCAGGTAAAGATGAGAGCAAAATTAATGCTTTTACCTCATCGTCAAACATGATATCCACAGATGCCAGTTGTGTCGTGAGTTGGTTGAAGTCATTGAAGTGATCGGCCACCGACTTCCTCTCCTCCATCTGCAACCTGAATAGTTCCTTCATCAGCATGACCTTGTTCATTGCTGAGGGTTTCTCGTACATATCGGCAAGAGTCTGTAGGACTTTCTTCGTGCTCTTCGCTCCCTTCACATGATAGGCGACATTCCGAGAGAGCGACAGGATTATTGCGCTCATCGCCTTTCGATCGAGCACCTTCCATTCTTCATCACTCGTCTTCTCGGACTTCTCTGCAAGTGGTTCGTATAGGTCCTTCCTGTACAGGTAGCCCTCCATCTGCATACGCCAAAACCCAAATTCGGAACCATTGAACCGTTCGACTGGAAACATTCCCTCCATCTTAACTCCTTGAACCAGGTTCTTGATACCAGTTGTTAGGAAATGGATCGGGTCAAGATGGACAACAGTGGAATATGAAGGCGATAAAAGATATACGAATTTGTTAACCCAGTTCGGATATAAATCCTACGTCTGGGGGAGATACCAAGCCAGGAGAAAACTGATGGGTGTCGAATCCACAAAAAATAATTCCTACGAACACTTTTGTAGATGTGTGAGTAGGGTCGAATCCACAGAGATTGGTTTTAAATTAATTCCTTCAAAAACGAAAATAATTAGGGGGAGTTTTGATTGGAAGAAGAATAAAACTAAAAAGCTAATAAAATTAGAAGAGATAAATATAAGAGAAGAGTATTCCAGTTAAAGATAGGATCACACTTAATTCCACGGTTGATCATAGATGCAAAGATAACAATTATTCATGATAGATAAATTGGTTATGGCAATTGGTACGACCTAACAACCTCACCTTTCCTTACCTTGTGGATAGTCAAGGAATGTCCGTTGACTAAATCCCTAATCAGTAAACAACCTTGGGAACGTCCTCAAGATTTAATTTACCGACAGCATTAAGAACTAGAAAGGCCCAATTCTAACCAATAAATTCCTACGAGGATTTATTTAAGTTAGATTGTGCATTCCCCACAACATAATCGAAAACTTCTACATAATCAATTATGTTATGTTACCACTAGTTATCGAACTAAACAAACAATTACGGATTTGAAAGTTCAATTGACTAGGCAAATATTCTTGACAATAAATCAGATTATTTGTAATAAAAGCACAGAGAACAACACAAATACCAATATGAATAAAAGTAGAAAGCATAAATTAGATCTCACAACCCGTTGGATTTAAGCGTTCACCAAGTCTTCAACCGGAATGAGAGATTTAGCTAGACATGCTCATGGACGAACGCATGAAAAGCAAAATAATATAAAAACGTAGAGAAATAAAAGAGTTCAAAAGTTGTCTCTGAAAGTGAATTACATCACCTATTTATAATAGCTAGATACCTAGTTGTACTAGGATTAGAAGTAGATTCCTAGTTGAACTAAAAGACCTATAGAAATAAAATTATAATTCTAGTTAAACTCTTCCTTCATCAGAGGTAGTCCAAGCAGCTCCAAACTCTTGCCAAAAATTGAGTTTGAGTCTTGTTTGAATTTCCATTTTGGTGCTTTTCTTCATTTTTCATTTCTTTTGTCCTAATGCTGCAAAATAATATTTAATTAGGAGCATTTGATCACAAAATAGGCTAAAATATTATATAAAATAAGCACAAAATGCGATCCTATCAAAAACACTCAAAGAGGAGGAAAATTGAGGAGTACAACACACACACACACACACTAGTATGTAAGTCTTCACCACACATGAAAGACAACACTCACTCTCGTCTCAACTCTTTCTTTTATCTCTCGATTATACAGAGAACTTATATGTTTTTCTCTCTACTCTACTCTACTCTACGAAACAATGCTAATAAGAGTAGTATTTATAGCCATGACTTATCATTTTCCAACTCAACTTGGGATTTCTAAGTTGAATCGGGTCATCCTTGACTTCTTCAAATCAATCTTCACAATTTAACACGGAACAGATTATGAACTGCCATCACACTCCTCCAAGTATAGGAAGGGCGCGTTCCCAAAGTAGAAGTAAAAACGTCACGATTAGGGAAAATTGGGCTTTGAGAACTCATTAAGCAGTTTCTCGGGTTGGGTCAAGAGATGCCATAATTGCTTCGCCAGCATAGCAAGGTTGAAAAGCTGGAGCTCCCGAAAGCCCAGGCCTTCACCAATTTGCTTTCACATAAGCGTTGCCAAGAAACCTAAATGAGTTTTGTGTTTTCCCCGGATACTCCACCAAAACTTAGAGATCATACTTTGAATTTCATTCAACAGTGTAGTCGGTAGCTTGAAACATCCCATTGCATAGGTCGGGACGGCTTGGATGACGGATTTGATAAGAACCGCTTTTCCCCCTTGGGCCAACAACTTATCATTCCACCCTGTAACTTTACTCCAAACCCGATCTTGGATAGTAGCAAAAAAGTCTCGCTTGGGGCGTGCAATTTTGGAGGGGAGGCCCAAGTATAGCTCCATTTTGTTTTCCCTGAGGATAGTGAGTTCATCTGAAATGAAAAGACACATATCCTCCCTTGTATTCCTGCTAAAAGCTATCGAGGACTTTTAGAAGTTTATCACCTGGCCCGATGCCCCTCGGTGAACGGCCAAAACATCCTTTATTTCCTTTGTGCTCTCGAGGGAAGCCTGGCAGAAAATCAGAGTGTCGTTTGCAAAGAGGAGATGGGAAATAGACGGAGCACCCCTACAAACAGTGACCCCGCAGCCTGCTCACCTGTTCGGCGTTATGGAGAAGAGAGCTAAAAGACTTTGTGCACAACAGAAACAGAAACAGAAACAGGAGGGAGAGGGTCTCCCTGACGGAGTCCCCTCTCAAGGATAAGGGACCCAAAACTCTTACCACCTAACATAAACGAATACGAAACCAACGACACACAAAGCATAATAAGACAAACGAAAGGGGGAAGGAAACCAAGTTTGGATATCACCTGTTCCAAAGAGAACCATTCAACCTTGTCATAAACTTTGCTAACATCCTACACTATCCAGCCCTGTCCTCCATTGGACTTAGTATTCAAGAAGTGGTTAAGTTCAAACGCAAGCAAGATATTATCATAAATGAATCCACTAGGAACAAAGGCAGACTGAGTAAGAGAAATGATTCTATCTAACAGATTTTTCAACCGATTCGCAATGGTTTCTGATGCAATTTTATACACAACATTTTGTAGACTAATTGGTCGAAACTGGGTGAGATACTCAGGATGCTTGCATTTTGGGATAAGAACAATATGCATGGAGTTTAAGCCCGGGGGCGTGCAACAAGAATTCAACAGATTAAGAACACAAGTCACAACATCACTACCGACAATATGCCAAAAAAGAATGTGTGTTTTTTTATTTCATGTTCTTGGTCTATTTTGTATTTAACAATTTGTGCAATATTGACATGTAACTACTAGTTACATAAGCCATTTTTTTTAAATGTTGCGGAGTGCATAGAGTTAAGGAGAAATGTATTCCCTTGACAAAGTTGAAGTAGAAGGTTAAATCCATATCATCAGCACAAGCATTGGTAAATCACAAGTGAACTGCATAAGACCTAATTCTGAGAACAAAATCACCAGTTTTAAAACAAAAGAATTTTGAATGAAAACTATTCAACACTTCCTGATTCTGTCAAGTTGCAGAGAACGTGCACCAAGAAAACTACCATAACGACTAGTAAGTATGAAACTTAAAAGTAGACCGATCCTTGGAAAAATAATACAACAATTGTTTTACACAAATCAAATTGGTTTCTTGCAAGATACACAGCACCATAAAAATATAAGAAACTTTATTCAGGGAAAAGGGAAAACCGAACTTGTCATCTACAATCTACCGCCATACACATCAACCGCTCAATTTTTCTGGCCACTCATTTCCCACACACATATCAAAGCTTGAACCTAGAAACAATGCCATGGCCAAGCTACCATGCTAACCAGGAGAACAATAATTATGGTTCTTGACAGGAAGAAACTCCATAAATCGTCGAGTTTGACGTACTCCTCTAGTCAGCTCTAGACTGACCAGCACGAGATGAAAGGATGATACCAACAATGAGGCCATAAAGTGCCAAGGCTTCAGCAAAGATAAGGATAAGGATCATTCCAACAAAGAGCTTTGGTTGTTGTGCATTGGCCCTGTCACAGAGAATAACAAGGTGAGAATGATTACAATTGTAACTCATAAGGAAAAGAACAGACATCGAGTTTCATCTCCAGGAAAATTGGAAGGAAAGCAGATAACTGATAACCCAATACAAAAAGGATCACCTATGTCATCATGGCACCGCATTTTTAATTGAGTGACAATAACAACAAATTCTCTAGATTAAAATCCTCATTTTCCTTTTTCTCCTCAAAAACTTAAAAGCAAATAGACAACTGAATCCAACAATAATCTATAATTTTGCTCAATTGCATCTAATGGACTAAGCTATTCTCTATTCTTCCTGCCCTAGTTTTACTTAGCCTTCTTAAACTAAGGAGAACGGAAGTACTAATTGCATGATATGTAGAGTTATAACCCAATTTTAAAGAAACATAAGATATCACAGAAAGCTTTATGGCCACCACTCTAAGCTTTCTACTTAGATTTACATTTCAACCATAGAACCCAAGTAGTGACATGACAATCGAACAACCAGAACACAAACTTCAAGCTGCCTGACAATCAATTTTTGCTTACACTATTAAGAACAGATATGAAGGGAGTGATTATAATGGACTAGGATCAATAAAAAATTTGTGAACGCACAGATCTGTGTACTCATATTGACCAATACATATACATATCTATGAAACAACACTGAACTACCATGTGCTTGATCAGTAACAAAAGCATTTACAGAAGATTCAAACAATGCAGTATAAAAGGTTTCATGGCAGAACTTCACATTATCAAATGGCAAGAAGAGACGGATGAATAAACACAAATTCAGTACAAAAGGAATGGCAGCTGCTAATTCCTAATAAGATCATAACAAGCCACTCGTCACCCTTTCCATAATCCAAATGAGCAATTGCTGAAGAAATCTTTCCCATGTACCAAAAAAAGTAAAACTTCTAACCAGTCAGTAACTGAAATTACATGCCGATAAACATGAATAACAAATCAAAACATTTCGAATCATAATGACCAACAAATCAAGTCCAAAGCGGATCTATGAAGAAAATAACAAATTACCTAACACCAGCATCTCCGACGATACCGATAGCCATACCAGCAGCAAGACCAGCGAGACCACAAGCGAGTCCAGAAGAAAGGTGAGCATAACCGTCAAACAAGTAATAAGACTTGGCCTTAGGGTTAATACCGGTACTGATAATCACAGCAATAATCAAGCCATAAATACCCAAGACACCAGCCATGACCACAGGAACAATAGACTTCATCACGAGCTCCGGTCTCATCACACCCATCGACGCCACACCGACGCCGCTCTTCGCCGTGCCGTACGCCGCTCCCATACCTAAATCAAAAACAGAGTCGATCAAATTCCTGCAGCCACAACCTTAGATCTGAAAAATAGGTACCGAATACAGTAGCATATAGCTTACAGGAGAAGACGAGGGCGGCAGCGGCGCCGAGAAAGCCGAAAAAGGGTGCCGTTTCATCGCCGCTGAAGGTTGACGACATTTTTGATCGATCTGTAGCTCTGCAGAGTTCAGATCCAACGAGAGAAAGAGAGAGAGAGAGAGAAATAGTTGGATTAATAGAGACCCCTTTTATTATGTTATTATTATATTATATAATTTTTGCAACGCAACTGTCACGATTTTGTTTAATTAAAGGAGTGATGAGGAAGTGGATGACTTGTCCCTCCCTCACTTCGATCCATTTTCAACTTTACAATTTTGCCCCTCTCCCCACCAATATACATATGTATATATATATATAATAATCCTTTCTCCCTCTTCCATTTCCAATAACTAATAATTAGATGAGCATAATTCTTTAATATTACATCTATTTTTTTCATTTAATAATATATGTATACAACATAACATATTATTATTAAATTTAGAAAAAAAAAGTGGGGATAAAAAATAATAATATAATATTTAGAGAAAAAAATTGCATGAAAATTAAAAAAAATTTGGGAAAATGAGAACTTAGATAATAAATAAAAAAAATACAAAATGTCAAACAAGTAAGGCAAGACACAAAAAGCTCCTCTCTCTTAATAATAAAAACTTATGTCTGGCACACTTAAATGAGTTTGCATAATAAATTTAAAATTTTAAAGATTAATAGTTATTTTTAAAATATATTTTAATTGCATAAATTTATATATTCAAAAATATATTTTTTTGGCCTCTGAAACAGTAAATGTTGCATTTTTGGGTCTTTGTCCGGATGGATTTTCTGTTTGTTTCTCTATTGCAAATTCATTTTACAGTGTGCAATAAATACGTACTGAAATGCATTTGTAAACAATAATTCAAGATATATTATATTAAAGAACAAAAGATGAAGAAAGAAATTTGATGATATTCACTTCTTTTACAAGTACAATTGTGATTAGCGTAACCTTTCGCTTCACAGTAACATAGGAAAAAGGGAGAACCGTACGTTAACAAGAGGAAAGGATAAGTACATACGTCAACCAACGTAATGATTAGACTGTTTCTTGCCGCTAATGTACTGAGAATTTTATTGCAACTGTTTTAATCAAACCGCGAAACCTTTACGCGAATTCTGCAGAGACTTGAAGAGATTCTTGAAACAAGAAAAATAGACTTTACCCGAACAGATTCTTGAACATCCGCGCATATGTGTGTCTTTTAGTGAGAAACGCGTATCTCTCTCTGGTTTACGCTTTTAGTTTCTCTCACTTCGTTCCTGCTCTGGCCGGATGGATACGGTCTTTGACCTGGGGTCTTTAGCAAATGAGCTGTTTCTCCTGGAAAAACACAGCAAATAGCCACAAGAATATCAGTTTTCAGCGAGTGTATGTATACCTGAATGGAGTGGGAAATTAATGGGAAGAGAGAATATTGTCGGGGAAAAAGAAATGAACATGCCACGGCAGGATCCGGCTTTTGAATGTGATATGATATGCATACGTGATGGATGTATTGAAAATGTAATGCTGGAGTTTGAAATCTCCTGGTGAAGACAATGTTGCGGCTGATTCTGGTCTCCACACTTGTAGCCGACTTTTATCTCGAGGTTTCCTGAAGCTAAAAGCACGGATTCAAGAGATTAGATTGTTTTAGAGGAAAACAGAGCAATTTACCAGTTTTTGAAAGTGGAAAGCTTCTCCTGGATCAACCGTATGGCAACGGAGAACAGTGACCAGTGTAGAAGCGCTTGCTCCTGCCCACGAGTAAATTTTGCGTTTCCTGAAGCACCGAATATAACCCATGACTTCTGTGTTACACAGGTGTGAGCAGAAATAAGATAGAGATGGAATGGATCATAAAAATGGCAAAGATACGGCACCACAATATGCTAACCTGCCAGGAATCTAATTCCGGTACAAGACTAGCTGATAGAAAAGAGGCTACAAGCACTCAAACGCCACCAGCTGCGAAAAACATAAAATGGCAGAGAATGAAATAAAAAATCTACCTGCAGTGGCATTCATCATCAGCATACTTGTAAGGAACTACGCTTGAACTGCATCTGTTATATGACTTATTAAAAGTCAGTAAGAAGGGCCTGTAAGATTCAAGCAATTTCTTATTTGCTGCCCTTTTTATGCTCATGGTAACAAATTCCACTACAATGATTCGAAAAGCGCGCAATCAGTGGGAATATACAAATGCAGAAGATTGCAAACTGCCAACTCATACATCCATTGCATGCTCAATGTCTCAACAATACGGGAAAACCAGCAAGAAATGCTAAATCCAATTTGATGAATATTCTATATCATGAGGTTCTAGAAGATGGTAATCATTAAACTTACATAAACCATATAGCATCTCACCCTTCAAAAACAACATCGCATGACAATTAAATCAGAATCATATTACCTGTTAGACATATGTGCTTTTGCGGAAAGAGAGAAAGCTTTACACCCATCTCTTCCAAACGCACAGACCTTTGCCGACTTAAAATATAGAGAGCAATACAAGCAGTCAAGGTATGCTCAATTAGATAACATGGTTGTGAACTTCCATCAAGAAGGAAAATGCATATTTAAGTCTAATCTTAATAAAGACCACAGACACACAAAAGGAGGATGAACACTTATTTTCTGGAGACAAGTAAAACGAACTAGAGAAGAGAAGAACAGGTACTGCTGGTTAAGGAGAACTCTGTATATTTGTTTCCATGAAACAATTCTAAGCTGTACACATAACAAAAGTCAGAAAGAAGTCATTTCTCTTCTAATGGGTCCCTGGAGAAAAAAGTTAGGGGTCTCCACTGTCTACCCTAAAAGATACAAGTTTAATTTATAATGAACAAATTCCAAAAAACAATCCCATGTTAACAGGACTGCTTGGCAATTGGAGGACGAAAAATGTATAGAAGATTTGGATGCCACCCATGTCCAAACATTTGAGCCCTTTGCTAAGTTGTCATGATTCAGTCATATCTGACTAAAATGATTGCTATTCCCAAGTTTTGAAGGGAAGAGTATACGATTCACCACAGATGCAAGCACAAGTACCATCTACCGGCGGACTTCATGAATCTAAGTAACTGCGGTCCATGATTTAACAAGCGGAACAGCCTTCTCAATTTTGTGCTCAGGACCACCAGCTAATCCTTCTGAGAAGATCCTGATTTGGCCTCTGGCTTCACTGCCATGTGTCTCTCGATCAACATGTCCACGAATGCCCGGATCTGAGAACGAAAATGAAGTGAAAATTTCAAGGCTTCACATAAAAACCTTAAAGGAACATTGCTACTTCATCAAACAAGTAAACACAGAGAGGAGAAAAAAAAAAGTCGAGAAGGAGAACTAATGGACTGGCAAGAAGAAAAAGGCAAGTATTACATAAAAAATTTCATTCGATACAAAATATATCGGCAGTGAAATTAGGCTGTCAATTTTTGTCCCCACTTTTCTGTAACTTAAACATTTCCAACTTTTTTAAAACAATCCTGCTATATGATAAAGGATCAAGGCTCACTACACTGCCACTATATTCCAGTTTAAAAAGCCCTTGCATTTGGAAATTTTGATAAGAAAAAGAAAAATTAAATTTTTATTTATATCCAATATGATTGCCAACTGCTTGTAAATTGCTGCCAGATAACCTGACTAATTACACATTGGTAAATCATAAAATCAGGTAAAAGGGTGCCAAAATGCAGTTCTTTGTCATAATACCAATTTTGGGAAGAATCTCAGACAAATAGAATGCTCTTACTACAGAGAAACTAGAACAACGCCATTGCAGTTAGATAAGCCTACTCGCCATGCCTCTATACCAAAGCAGACCTACCGATGCTCCAGAGAAAATTTAGGGGCACAGAACCACTTGCCACCAACCAAAATTTAAAGAAAAAGAATAGAATAGAGATGGTAAGGAAGAATCTAAAATAAAGCAAGAAACTAGAAAAACTGTAACCCAGACCTTGTTTTTGCGTTTGAAATCAAGAAACTCAAAAACAGCCATTGCTTTCTCAGCATCAGTAGTCTGTTCCATGACCTGAAATAGAATACCAAACAAGACAGATAAGATACATCCACCAGCAGCAAGGAAATCATAAACTGAGTGATGTTTGATGGATAAAGAATGGCAAAGAAATAACCTTGGTGGCAGTTTTTTTCATTATTGACTTGTAACCGTCCCTGTCAATTTTCCTTGCTTTATAAAGAGGCATGAGCAATGAAGCCACATAATCCACAACTGCTTGTTTTATTCGATCTGCTCCTCTAGGTTGACTGCCTTTAGGTTCTTGTTTTATTGTAACTTGTGAAGCCAAGCTCTCATTTGCTGCTGCATCATGTTTATTCTTATGCAATTTCAAGCTCATATTTGACTCATCGTCATCTGTCATGTGCATTGTCCCATGAGAGAAGCCCGAACTAGCAGCTGCTGCTTGACATTGCCATCTTTCAATAGCATTGTAATCTTTTATCCCTATGCTGCCAGCACTATCAACCCATGCTTTTGTCAGTAAGCTGCTATCAACAGCTGCATTCTCCCCAGAGTGCTCTCTGATGTTCAACTGATTAGCAATCTCATTCGAATGGCTCCGCTGCGAACGATTATCAACCGACATTTTTGAACTGCCCAGGTGTACACCAGTAGCAGAAAAATCAACTGACCAATCTCTCACCCTGCAGTTCCTGGAATCTATTTCAGATAAGCAATCTTGCCTCCCTATTCCTGCACCAGGCCAGTTCTTTCTACTGTCAGACTCATCCATATTAGCAGATTGTTCACGCATAGCAAATTTGTGAAACGAAAGAATCTTGGGAGGCTGTCGTGATGCATTATGCATGGCACCGGAAGAAGCATATGCCTGCAGTATACAAGTGAACGATCAGAATATAACACAAGGAAATCAACCCCAGAACACAGCATATCTCCATAATTCCAAAACTGGACCCGATCAAATGTAGAAATAATATAATGGTGGCCAGCAGAGTTAGCAAAAGAAGTCGCGTTGCTTTCCATTCAGGCAGACATGTCCCGAGTTGATTGCATCTGTTAGGATCTTTAGACAATGAGGAGGAAAGAAAGAGAAGCAGCCAAGAATGAAGAAAAAACCAGTCACATCAAGACTAAGATAAAAATTTCAGCAATACAAATTCCAAAGTGAGGACACCAGAAGAACCTTTTTATAAAGGTTGATCTGGAACAAACTTGGCCATTATTGCAACCATGGAAAACAGACTTTCTCATTGCTCAAGGCTTTAAGCCTAGTGCACAAAGCAATAGTTGAAAACTGAAAGTTTCTCTGCAGTATGACACCAAAAATGTTCTCTATCCTAAGGTTAAGGCGATGCCAACAGTGTCCATCTATCAAAGACAACAAGTAGCAGGAAATAGAAGATAAAGCATTCCCGAAAGCAACCTCAAATTACACTGATCGATTCAGTAATTTCAACCCAATTCAAAACCAGAGGGCATGTCACCCATCTATTTCACTGCAGATTGAGACATCCAACAGCATACAAAGAGAACTTGGGAAATCGATAAATCATAGCAAGGAACAAACACGTACAAGCAAGATTTGCCTGACAGCTTTACACCAGTAGCAAGTAAGTCCATATTAATGAGAACCTCAGAGATCAATTAAACCTTAGTTTGAATTGAGCCATAAAACATGGGTGAGAATAGGAGAGAGAATAGGAGAGGCTGTAAATGCTGAAGAAACAACAAGCAAACCTTGGCAGCAGCAATTGCTGCAGCACGGGCCGCTTCTGCAGCAGCAAAAGCAGCCTTTTCTTCCTCAGACATGGGAATGTCATCATTGTCCTCCTCCCTGACATTGCTGCATCCTAGTGAACCATGAGAGTTTGAGAGCTGAACATCTGACTGTGGGTGAATTCTTGTATCGGATTTAACAGGTTCATTGATTACTTTCTTATTGCTTGCACCGGAAGGGAACTGGTTCCCAGCAGACGCAGAAACTTTTGGACTTCCCTTGCTGTCAACATGATGTGTGCGCAACGGTGGTTTTCCAGAAACTAGAGGAGATTTGCTCTTCGAATCAAGAGAAGTTGATTGCCTAAGTAATTTACGTCCCCCTTTAGAAGCCTTCTCCTTGCGGAAAAGTTCAACCCACACACTCACAAGCTGGCTAGCTATGGCTCTTATATCACGGCTGGTATGTACACAGACTTTCTCTTTTACAGTTTTTCCGACACCTAAGTAAAATATGGAAAAGATTAAAAATATTGCATTCTTAAACAAAAATACTCAAACTAGGGGACAACATATAGACAAGAGATGTCCCATTGTCCTAAAGAAAATGTTATAACGACCTCAAAAGCACCAGCACAATCAATTATGAAAGCCAAACACTAACACGAGAATCATTTCAAAGCTTCTACTTAAATCTGAAAACACTGGTGTAAGAAATATATAAGAAATTAATGCATCCAGAACTAAAAGGAAAAGAACGAGAGAAGGAAAGAAAGTGGTAGATAAAGGAGGGAGAGCGCAAGCACCTGATAAACGAACGGCAAGCAAATCATTTGAAACAAGTACAAGGAGACGGACACAATGGCGCAAGAGCTGAGTTCCATCTTTCCCCATGGAATCCTGTTGTCAACAAGAAAATCCAGAACAAACAATTATTTATTTCCAGATAGAAAATATAATCGAATATTCCAGCAGTGGAGTTGAAAAAGAATTTCAAATAGAACACTTACAAGAATCCATGAATTAAGGGTGCTAAGCCCTTCTTTAGTGCTAGCAAATGTCTTCAAAAACCCAACAGGAAGTTTTAACAACTCTTTAGCTAGATGCAATCTCCCAGCTGTAGTTTTTGCAGTGAAAAACATATCCTTTAGCACATAGCCCCAAGAAGAGATCTGGGATCCATCCAAAGACTTCTTACAGAAAGCACCAGAGAAATTTATAGCATCAAGCTTCCTGATAATGTCCTTTATTTCACTCTTTTCAATATGCAAATGTCTTCTAGCAACCTCCATTGCCTCCACCTCTGCAGTATAATCAGTTCCTGTGTTCAATATATCAATAATGCGTACAGCCTCTCGAAGCCCACTCATCATTGCACCACCAACAGTGTCAGGATGCTCTTTGCAAGTGGCTTCACCAGCAAAAAATAAACAGTTCTCCACCGGCCTTCCCAAGATGTCATAGTCTTCTCCTGATGATCCCACAGCAACATAAGAGTAAGCACCATAGCTGTAAGGGTCCCTTCCCCAGTCAGTCACTACAGATGCAACTGGATGAGAAACCTTATGTTCCCCAAATAGTTTCCGGAGAACAAGCAAGGCATGACTCACATGATCCGACGAGCTAATATTTTGTCCATCTATGGCAGCCTTACCAACAACCAAGGCTATAAGAACAGGTGCCCCAACTGTTTTCTTGACATTCCAGAACATAAAACACCAACCCCGCTGATTTGTATCTTCAGCAGTAGCACCAAAGTAATCAATTGTGTCATCCCAAAATACTTCAGGAAACTCCATGACTACTTTGTTTAGAACACCAAACCCAAGTCTCTTGATGGATAGATATTTCCATTGGGGCAAAGGCGGTGAAAATTTTATCGTTTCCGCTTTCAGGCATCCAAGTGGGACTGTGACCAGGACTGCGTCTCCTGAAAACTCTTTGCCATTTGATGTAGAAACTTTAACCATTTTATGCACATTATTATTTGTCCCAGAATCCTTTGTGCAATACGAAATATCCGTGACAACATGGTCCAAGTGAATGCAAATTCCTTTTGCAAGAGATTCAACAACAGCACTATAACCTCCTTTGATCATACAATGAGCTCCACCAAATCCCCCATATACATCATCCTGATTCCAGTTTGGGAGTGAGACTTCTTTAAGCAAGGCAGCACAACCATACTCTAAGTGCGCAAAATGCCAATCCATAACTCTCCTCTCCAAAGGACTCAAACCTTCTGTTTCAGAATCCTGAGCATTTGAAACTTCATCATCCACAGCAAAACCTTCAGAAGCAACAGATGTATCTTGAGGTTTAACAGGTAGAACTTCCATATCCTCTTGTCCAGAGTGGGCCATACGACGTCTCTTCAGGCTATATTCTAGACCTTCTTCGAGAGACATTGTCATGGCACACTCCCCCTTCTCTGCAACAACCATTACCATGTCATCAAGCAGGCTATTATATTCTGCTTCCAATGCTTCATCTAGATCTGCAGGTACTTTCTGACCAGTCACAGTATCATAAAGAGGACAGTCGCTATTAAGTACAGTCAGCTCGAGGCCCAACTGAGAACAAATGATTGAAGAAGGATCAGGTCTTCTTTCAGTGTCAACATCTGCCTCCATACCAGTAATGATGCTAGCTCCAAGATCTACAGGAACACTTAATGATGAATGGTCTGTAAAAACACGACCACCTATTCTGCTTCTAGCCTCGAGAACTGTAACAATGAAACCTTGGCGTTGCAAGTGGCGTGCTGCAGTTAAGCCAGCAGGACCAGCTCCTACAACTATTATACTCTTTCGTGGTCCTGAATCATTTTGTGTATGACTACACCCAGAGTCCTCGGTGGCTGAGAAAATAGCAGAGCCAAATTTGGGGACCTTTGCAGGTACACCACTCACTGCTTCACCAGGAGAAGGCAAATCTGGATCGACAGCAGGAACCAATGTGCCATTCTCATCCTTGCAGGAAGGAATCGAATCAAAATAATCTGAACCAGCAGAATATTTAAGATGTATAGGATCACGGGAATTCATTCCTTGCCTATCATCAATGGAACATCCTTCAGGTGTTTGTAACGGCTCAAGGTTGTTAACTCCTTGTTCTGATACAACTTTTCCTGCCAGCTTTTCATCCGCAAAAGTGTCATCATTTTTTTCCCCTCTGTGAATCTCTGTACTTCTTTCCTTCCCAAGGATAAAGGAAACTCCATCCTCAGAATCAACCACAGGAAGCTCACCAGTTTCTCCAAACTTCTCCTCTGTCAGAAGTTTCAGTTCATTCTTGATGTTATTTCCCACCTTCTCCTTTCCCGAAGGCACTCCAAAATTTATATAACCCTGTTGAAACAGGTTTAGCCATATGAAGAGAGAGAAACACAAGAAGTTGGTACTTGGAACCCACTGAAATTTATATGTGCAACCAGTAAAAACAAGAAAAGCAAAACAAATCCAAAAGAAAACACAACTAAAAGCATCATAAGGCAAATCAGAACATACGGAAAAAAAGTTTAAGGAAGAACTACTGATAAATCTCTGCCACACCCTCTCTCTCTTTCCATTATTATGTTAAACTTCTTTATGAAGATGAAAAGATGAAGGAAGCCCCAAAAAAAGTACAGTTCCATTTCATGGGCCAGTTCGATTGCATTTCCCATGCATGCACTTTGTTCCAGCATCACTACATTTCACTCGATTCCTTCAGTACAAAGCACAATGACCAGGACTTGCTCTCTCGCCCTTTCACTTATGTCAAACTTTAGTTTTTAAGAGCATCTCAATTATGTCTATTATACTCCTCAAGAAAGAATCAAAATAAACCAAAAAATTGCAATTTTGTTTCTTTTACTTGTGGCATGATCTCTATTCTAATGGAATTGGTCCTCTCGTTTTAATTAAGTTTCACTCTAGACATCCAAAATGAATGCTGAACAAGCAAATTCCGTATGACGATTTCGTTCACCCACCAAATAAGCTGCATGAGAATCGGAATTAGAATGATTTTGTAAGATCAGAATAGAATAATTAATTAAATCCAATCAAATAAAAAAAAGAGATGAATAGTGGAAAAAAAATATGTGAGTGTGCGTGAGACAGACAGATATATATATATATATATAGAGAGAGAGAGAGAGAACATAGAATGTTTGTAAGCGCTTTACATATGGCATTTTCTGTCTATTTCTTTAATTTTTCATTTCACTAATCTTAAGGAAGTTATGTGAGAGAATTTCCTCTATTAGCAAGTATGCTGGCCTTTAATTTATGACAAACATGCTAAATGTAAATTTCAATCACTTGGAAGGCCATTACTTTGTTAATCTTGCAAAGTCAATGGATATAACTCTTTAAAGCTTACCATAATACGATTAAATGCCTGTCCTAGTTGAGGGGTGTAGGAGCAAAGTACAATTCACCTCAATTCAATGGAATCTGAAAACTTACACATTGATCGAGAAAGGTAAAGATATCTCTAATCAGAGAAGCACGTGAGCTTTCACCCATCACAGGAGCATCAGACACACCAAAGTCTGAAAGTGGCAAAATGCGCCTGACATCTTTGTTCCAAACACTCAAGATATGGTTCCTGCAAAGCATGAAATAACTAAGTTCAACAGAGTTTCCAGAAACGATTAAGGAAACTGTTCAAATAGCTTATTTATCTTACCATTAATATGCCACAACAAAGAAAAAAATTGCATAGCTGATTTTTTTAGTTGAAATAAAATCTGCTAAGCAGACAATTTACATTCAACAAATTAGACTTACAATGAACAATCAAATAGGGAATCAAGTTACTAGCATGCCCTTCAAGACCGAAAACCACAAGATAATGGTGAAGGAAAGCAACAAATCTGTATTCCCTGAAGAATCTTCCGTAAGTTACATTGTGAATAATGAATAACCTTCCATTCAAAACAATCCATTCTCACCTTTCACTCTCAAGAAAAATAATACTGATGCAGCATATAATTAGATGAATATATTAACCAGGAAATACACACGCACACATACACATATTTGATGCATGCAATTAGTAATAAGGCTGAGCAGTAAAGCCAGGGGAAAAAAAGGAAAAAGAAACTCTTTGCAGATATTTTTTAAAAGAATGGATTTGTTAAACCAAAAAAAAAAAAGGGAGGCTAATGAAAAATTTGTTTCTCAACAGGAACAACTATGATCTTAGCAGCAAAATCCCAGTGAGAAGTAAGTAGTGCCTCGTCTCAGTAGACAAGATAGGTAGCATCGCGTTTTGTAAAAGATGAGACAAAAAAATCATAGTATAGGCTGAGGCATACATTACTACTAGATAAAATGAAAAAAAAAAATTATTTACGTATGAGTATTTGAAGACTGCATTAGATTCTGCACTAGTGAAGCGGTCAATTTATACATTGAAAACAGCAAAGCAACCAACAAATACTGTGAACACACATGATAGCAAACTATGAGCAGCGTTAAGTTTCAAAAATCATATGTAATCGAACAACGCACAAACTAATAATGATTTAATCCAAATAGGTCATAGACCACATATATAGACGATAGCATAATGGGAAAAAGTAGGCAACCTAACTTACAACTGGTTACTGACCTGCACTCCAGATATTCTTGAAGTCCACCTTTGCGCTTTAACACTTCTTTAAACTTGATTTTCTCAAGGGGACCAACCGCCCGAGCTTTCAGCCCTACTGCTACAGCTGCTGCTTTGCCATTTTCAGCATCCACAGCAGTAGACGATGAATTGGATTTGTCTCTTGTTTTATCTACAGTCTGATGGTTTATGAAAAATTCTTGGCTCTGCATCAAAACATCCCAATCAATATCACCCTCATAAGCCATGTCCCCATGTCTGTGCTTCTTGGCATTGCGTGGCGCTCGCTGTCCAACTGACAGGCTACTTTCTTTAGTTTCAGTGTCAGCCAGGGGTCCCCTGTCGTCTGCACAGGTTCCTTGGTGATCCAGCATAATAGATGGGGAAGAGGTCCCATTAACCTCTTCATCCTCAGAATGATAGTTACTGTTTCGAGGGCATGCACCTTCTGGCAATACACCAGAGGGCTCCAAAACATGTTCTGATTCATCAACAGCTCTGTGTGAGTCATTCTTATGCTTTCTGAAGGCCACTTCATATTTGAGGATTTCACTCCCTGACCCTGGCGATAACCTACACTCAGATACTTGACCGTCTGCCTCTTGTGAATCAAATGGTGCATGATCTGTCCCTTGAAAGCACTTACCTAGAACAATAAGTGGGCCATCATGTGCCCTACTAAACGCAGGGGGTGATGAACGAAGCTGTACTTCACCAGAATATTTCGGGACCAAGTCAGTATCGAGCCCACAATCTAGTTTCACATCATCAGTACTTCTTGCTATGCCTTCACATAAGGATGTCGACAACCCCAAATCCTTTGCTTCCATGCAATGGGGTACCTCATTATTTCTGTCAGGGATATTGTTCAAACCAGGGGGCTCATTTGTGGAACCTGGTTGATTCCCAATTGCTTGAGAGGCTAAAGAGTCAGTTTTGCCATCTTCAACCCCAGCGCTCTTACCAGAGCATGCCCTCAGACTAGAAGAAGAACTTTGGACCAATGATATGGAAGTTGAATTCTCTGAAATTAGTTTGAAAGATGAATCATCCATGCACTCAGTAGGTCTTTGTATCTGACTGGAATCCAGTGGACTAGAACAAAGCCCTAGTTTTGAACCAATCGAATTCCCGGGAGTACGATTTAAGACTTCTGGTAAATGATCATCAAGCCTCGGACAAATCAAGGTTGATTTTGTGGGACCTTGATCAGAAGCTTCCTTGACAAAATCTGAAGCAGATTGAGATTTCCCAACACGAGCCTCTAAAGCATCACCTGAATCTGGTCTTGACTCATCATTGGATGCTTGAGTTTCCTTTCCCTGCTTCACTCTTGAAGAACTACGAGATTTCGAAATCATCCCGGAGTGCACCTTCTGGAAAAAGGCAGATAAGGAATCCTCTAGAACTTCCGCCTCAGACTCTGAAGCAGTCTCTTTTTCATGCTGCAATGCATCATTTCCAGATTTACTGTAGTCAAGACCATCATCCATTTTGGAGTTCCCAATTATCTTGGCATCTGAATTGACCTTCGATCTCTTATTTTTTATTTTAGCCTTCACTTTTAAACCCTCAATTACAGTTGCGTCCCCAGAAGATCCACTTGGAGTGCCCCCCAGGCCCCTTTTCTGTCCCTCAGGCATCAAATTTGAATCCAATTCCTTATACTTTGCAGACTCATCAAGAAGGCATGATGGCTCCACAGCATTGCTGTTCAAGTCTTTTGTAGCCACAACTGTGGATCCACCATCCTTTTTGGAACCCCTCAATTTTTTCCTAAAACTTGCCAATGTGTCATCCATACCACCCAATTCTTTATCCTCCACATCCATCTTTTCAACCCCTTTAACCTTGTTTCCACCAGCATCCGCCACCAGCTTACTTTTCTTGGAATTTCTTTTGCCTTTAAGCTTTAACAGTGTCCCAATAGGCTCATCATCATCTGAATCAACCAATGTCCCCAAAGATTTAGACTTTCTTTTTAGACCCATTTTGTTCTCCTCCTTATCCATCCCTGAACCCTAGGGTTTCAACTTCCAATCCTCCACCACATGAAACCCTAACCCTAACCTCCAATTCAATTGAATCTCAAACCCACAGAGCCACCACTTGACTGCCCCTGCACACAAAAAGAAAAAAATTCACATCCAAATTCTCATTTACTCTACCAAGAAATAAACAAACAAACAAAACATTTGTAATTCAATCAACATTTCAACATTAAAACTCTTCTCCAATGAAATCCACACGCCCAAAACAACTCCTCCATCTAAACACCACCCCCCAACTCCATTAATTTTCCAAAACCCCACATACATGCATTCAAAATCAAAACCGACACCCCAATGACGAAAGCAAACAATGCCAATCCATTCCTCCCCCAAACTCAAACACTTTAAAATCCCCCAGATATCATGAATTGAACAAGAAGAACTAAAACTAGGGTTCGTCAAAAATTCCCATGGGGCACACACAAACACAGACTGTTGCTTCCATGGATCAAACCTGAGGCTATTGAAATTCCGGAGTACGTGAGTGGAGAGTGGAGACACCGTCTGCAACCGCGGTCTGTAGATGAGAAGGTGCCCCTCGGCCCTTGCACACTGCACCTCTTCTAAACACTAGTGAAACCAGATAGTAATAAAAACTACAACTTTTTTCATAAATTAACAGTGAAATATTGTTAAGGCGGGTTGCATTTTTATACCACCGTGTGGTGACGTTTGCCACATGAATTATTATGCCTTTGTCCAAAAATCAGGATGTAATACTCTCTTCTCACCTCCATTACATATCTCTGAGATCGCATTACATATTTTTGTAATGAAAACAATTTATTCAAACACGCCTTCAGAGATTCATCCACAGATCATCTAAAGTCTAATATAATTTGAATCTATGTGCTCAAAATATTTTCTACATTCTTGATTCTATTTTAATTTCTGCCCTTTTTTGTGCCTTTCTTTGACTACGACACAGATTTTCTATTAATATATATTCATTTAAATTGAATGATACGAATTAATTTATTCAATCCATCAACATTTTAAGTAATATAATACAAAATGAGAGTTGAATTATTTGAAATTCTTTGTAGTATCAATGAGCCCCAAATTATTTGTTGCTATGAATGTGAAATTCCTAATTTCAAATCCATTAATCCAAATATAGTCTATCACCGATGTATCACAATCTCTGTTCTTTTGCAACTTTTTGGTATTTTTTTTACTTCTACGGTCATAAATTAGTTATATTTTTATATTCATATATATAAATACATAGAGTTTTGTCATTTATGTCATTTTAGTACCTGAGAGTTATAAATGACTCAAATAATACTCAATTTTCACGATTAATGTCATTTTAGTACCTAATTAATGTTTTCCATTATCTTGAAACATAATAATCGCTTTGCCTTAGATACTAAAATGAAAAATAACAAATATATAAAAGAGACGTTTATATATATTTTCCCTTTATTTGAATCATTTGACTTTATTTTATACAAAAATAAAAGTTAAATGATTCAAATAAAGGCAAAATATATTGATAGAAATATATGCAGATGTTTTTTTACATATTTCTTATTTTAACTTTAATATCTAAGGTCATAGGAATGCTGCCATATTTGACGGAAGCTAATCGTATTATCTTTCAAACCCTCAATTATCTTCATCTTCTTGGTAAAACCAACCTCATGAGAGCTATCTGTTGCCTCTCTTTTTAAAATTTCACTTCCCCCTCAGAAGATATCATCCAGAATCTCTATTATTAATTGGATTAAGCAAGATAGGGGATGGCTCAAATTGAACACGAATGGGGCCTCAAAAAAAAATCCAGACGTAGCAGGAGCAGGCGGCATCATCAGAAATCATCTAGGTCAGACTGTCTTTGCATTCTAAGAACATCTTGGCTCATGACCAACACAGCAGCAGAACTAAATGCTATATATAAAGGTGTTAAATTGTGCATTGATAACAACATTAGGAAAAATTGGGTGGAAATAGATGCCAACATCGCCATTAAGCTTATTTCCTCTCCCCCCAACGGCCATGGCACCTTCAAAACTTGCTGCAACAAATTAGAAAGCTTCTATCCCAAACTGAGTTCAAGATATCACACATTTTTAGAGAGGGTAACCAAGTGGCCAATTATTTTGCTAACCAAGCTTGTTTCAACCAACATCTTACCATTTTATCCTCTGATAATATCACTGGTATTCCTAAAGGTTTTATTAGACTTGACGCCTGCTCCTTGCCTGCTATTAGAATCAGAAGTACTAGTACCTTTAATTTTAGTTAAAATATTTTTTATTGAAATTAGGGGTACTTCATTACTGACTAGTTCTTTGCTGATACTTGATGTCCTATCTGAGCTAGTCTATACTGTTTTTGTCATTGTACCTATATGAGTTCCTTGGAGGTTACTCATCCATATGGTTGACGTTGGGACCAATATTTCTCTGGTTACCTTTTGGTTTTGTCACTTCTGCTGATCTCCTTTATCTAGTTGTTTGTTGTTATATCTTTTGCAGGTCTTATGAACCCCTTTCACAGGTTCAAAGGCTGTTAGCCATACAAACATGATCTCCACGTTAATACTTATATTCATTATTTATCCTTTTGGAACATTACACACACTCTGGCTTGGTCTTTTTGTACAGATTTGTTTGCAGGTGCTGTGCGATCCACGACGTGGTGGGATAACAAAAACCTTTTTGACTCGCCATAATTTTTCTACGACACTTATTTGGGTCTTTTGTTGTAAGGAAGCAGTACTCTTTGTTTATTGTTACTCTATTTGTAAGGGAGTAGTATTTCTTGTTTATGGCTTTACTAGAAATTTTAGGGAGGTAGCTCTCCCCGCTGTAACTATTTTGTGTGTTTTAATATAGAAGGACTGGGGATTCCGAAAAGCTCCCCCCACCTCTAGGTGGTTTTTGCAACCAAAAAAAAAAAAAAAAAACTTTAATATCTAAGGTTAAAACAATCATTATGTCAAAAGATAATGAAAAAACATCAATTGAATATCAAAGTGACATTATATAGATACAAAAATAATATTAATCACAAAATTTGAATACCAGTATAATTTTTATCCTACATATACATGTCTGGAGTAATAAAAAGACTCGATGAGTTATGCTTAAGAACTAAAAAATCTACGCTCTTTTGTTTAAGTTACCCCTTTTTTTTGTTTTTTCTCCACAGACGTCCTCGTCCTTCATAAAAAATAAAACTAATTCTATTAGGAGCAATAGCGAAAGACGATGAAACTAATCCTATTAGAGGCTGGAGCGAAAGGCTTAAACGTCTCCCAACAAGTGTAAATATGAAGTTTTCAACAATAATTCATTCTAAAACTTCAACTCCATTGCTACTGAAACAACAATTATTATCAAGATCTCACTATTCAAAGCTAAAAGTAACAATCATTATGATACAATTCTAATATTATATTTCATAAATTTGTCAAGACATACTCCAAAACATCGTATTGCCCTACAACAAAAATCTATAGTCCAATCTTCAATATATAAGCAAAATCAGAAAATAGCCCTCAAATGCTAAGCAATGTTTATTGTGTTTTAATTGAATTTTTGAAGAAATAAATATAAAAAATTGTATAACGATATATAACATTCGTATCAAAATACGGCAAGTTTTAAAAAAAATGCTACATCAATGTAAAAGAATAAAACGTACCAGTAAGAATGACGAGTTGATCGCTAGCTTTTGTATGATAAAAATAAGTAATGTATATAATAATTTATCGGGTATAATAAAAAAATATAATTGTATATTTCAACATAAGCTTAAATATATCATAATATCAATAAATTACTAATTAACAACCAATTATACATGAGAGAGAAATCAAACCAAAAGTCTCGTACAAGTAGAGGTTCCAATTTTCTTGTTCAATCAAGTCCTCAGTATATTGATATTAACAACTGTATATCTTCAATATGTTCCATCGATTTGTTGCATATTTTGGAATTTGAATTTTGTTATGTTACATCATTAAAATACTCGACATATTTTAGGGGAAATGCCACGAACATTCGCCCTTTCACTGAATTTTTGCTCGCAGAAGATGGAGACATGGTGATTTCATAGGTAAGGATTCCGATGACTCCTGGCGTCATACAAACTTTGATGATTCTAATTTGATGCTGTTTCATTTGGTATTGAGGGTGTATTTTGTGGGATTCATCTGATTTTGCTCCTGAATGTTTTTGAAGAAGGAAAAAAAGGAAAAAAGAATAATGTATGATGGGATAAAGTTCAAGTAATTCGATTAAATTCTTTTGTGAGTTTAATACTCAAGAATCAAGGATGGTTAGATGGGAATTTATGTTTTGAGAAATCGAAGTCCAGTGAGGTGCAAGAGTGGATCTTCCATAGGATATTCAGTATTCTTGAGTTTCATATCAGTAATATACAGCCGTGGGAGGGCAGGCGAAGCTGCTGTGATTTCCAGCTAATGGGTATTAGTTGCTATAGTGTATGTCGGGGTGGTGTAGTTTTTAATGAAAATATGTAGTCAAGGTGTTTGATAGAATGCTGGTGTTACACAAAAAAAGAAAAAAGAAGGCCTCCTCCAGACCTGGTTGTGGTTCTCAGAGGCCAACAGGGGATTGAATTGCCTGATGTAAATTCTGTAGGCAATGAGATATTGGGGCATTAGATTTTTACAAGTTTAGGTTTGTACTCTTGGTGGTGCTTGGGTAATTGGTCAGAAGATAATGAGTTGTGTACGTGGGGCTGATTTGTAGCAACAACCTTTTTGTGCATCGATTTTGTTATTTTGGGATCATAGGGTTCCTAGTGCAACTTATGGGATTGTTAGAGATGCAGCTGTTCCTTTTGGAGGAAAACAAAGTTGTAAGGAGTTTTATTTTCTGCTATTTGTTCCAAGAATCAATTTTTTCTGCATTATGAGGCCAATGGATCCCTAATTCTGATGGAGATTATAGGCTGGTTAGCTGAGAGACTGGAAAAAACTCATTTTTGATGGGAACGCATCATTCTACTTGATCTGTATTTGCTAAACTTACTTGTCCTCATATGTACTGCTTATGTAACACTTAACTTTTTTTAATATCTTGAATTGTAGTCTACAAAATTTTCACCATCCTGCAACTTCAGCTAACAGTCGGCCTTTGGTTTTCTAGTCTGTTCAATGAACGGCTCAGTGTTGGGATAAAAGAGCAGGCTTTCCAGGTTTCTTTTCCTCTTTAAATTTTACTATTCTTCATTGCAGGTTGTGGTGTTCATGTTGTTTCAGTTATCTATTGCTCTTCTAGAATATATATAATATATACTAGGTCCCACACACAGAGGTAGGTTTGATAAATATGATTTTAAGACAGATCTTTTTCTAACTTTGATAAGAGATTTCTATTTGAAATATAAGAGATGGAGTTTGCAGGGGATTTTACCTGCCAACCACTGGCTCATGTCGTAGCATGATTTGTGCCAACAGCCCCATCACGGAATAGTTATTATGGCCGCCAGACTGGTGGGCACCCTGTGTCATTTCGAACTTATTCAAAAGAAATGAATAGGAAGGGTCAATTATATCTCTAGATGCCATTTGTTTCATGAACTCATTAGTTGTTAATCGAAAAGCTGAGATTCGAAGGTATAGGCCACTGCAGGATATTCATATAGCAGGGCTGTGTAGCCTTACCCTTCGCTAGCAGATAAGTTTCTACTCACAACTTATCACTCATAGGTTAGAATGAAAAATATCATATGTGCCTGAATAGCATTGTGCACCTTTAATTTTCTCCCAAATATGCATCTATAGAAAATAGACTTCAGCCTGTTGGATGAAAGTTCCTCGTTACTATCTCTATACTAAAGGCCAAAGGTACAATTCAAATTGCTCACTGGGCATTTGGGGTCTCTGTTGATAGCTGCTGGGCTCTAAGCTCATCTGTTTTAATTATGAGATAAATCTACTTTTGGATTCTTTATTCTTCCATGAAAAATTCCTGATCCTCTTCAGGGGGGAGTTGAGTAGGTCTGCTGAAAGTGTAACACAAAATTATGCAAGAATAGATGGCAATCCAGACATAAATAAAAGGGAACTAATGCAACAAATAACACTCAAAAAGCAATATGTTCAACACAAGACTATATGACAATGGAAGTTGTTCAAAGTAATTTTTTTCTGTAGAGAGGGGTAAAGCTGAGTACTCACATCAGAATTTGTAATTCTGGTGATGGGTTAATCAACTCAGCTCTTGTTAACCAATTCTTGCGGTCACTGGACTTACTCATCTGAAATTGTATTTTCCTGAAAGAAAAAAAAGATGTTACAGTGTTATTGGTATATAACAAGAGTAAATGGTGAAGTTTGTCTAAATCAAATGAATTTGAGAACCTGGATTACAATTTTATATGGATGGATGATGAAGCCATCTACAGGGAAGGGGCAGTACTCTGCACATATTGTAATGAGAATATCAGAAGAAATGAGAAGTCATGTGGAAGACATTCACTAGACGTTTTGCTGTTGAATGGCAGAATTTAACTTGGTTAGTTCATATAGATTCTTCATCCTACCATAATGTAATTAAGTAGAGAGCATCTTCTAAGTAAAATCAATTTTCCAACTATTCTTGTTACAAGGAGTAGTTCTCTCCACTTCCATTCCCTTATCACCCAAATCTACATCTGCTCCCATGGCTTTCATAAATCCGCAGAGACCGCAGTTTTCTTTCACTATTTTTGCAGCAGAATGCCTGACCTTCACATAGATCTAAAATGTGCAGTCAACACAAGGAAGTGTTGCCCCATTTATGAGCCTGAAAACCAAAATTAGAACCACCACCAATAATATATGAACCTGAAAACCACAATCAAAACCACCGACTAACAACATATGAAACCTGAAAAAGACAATTGAGGCCACCAACAAAATCCACCGCCGAAGCGAATATTAACCCCCAAGCCATTTCTCCTCCATGTTTCTCATCCATGCATCTGTGGTGCTAGCCCCTAAAAAAGAACAAATAAGAATTCTGAAAGATTCACATCGTGTCATTCTAGAAAAGGGAAAAAAGAGAGACTGAGCCATCACACCTCTATAGCTATTGAGCGATTCAAAAGATAAATCCCTAATTAACAAATGTAAAGCATATCGTCTCTTCGAAACCACCACAGGGTACAAAAGTGGGTAGATCTTGTATTTTATTCCATACCATTTCAACAATTAGATTTGATTGCCATCATGGATCTTCTTTATGCTCCATTCCTTGTCATGCGCTTAAAGATTTGGTGGTGGATCTTATAGTTGATGCTTTTGGCAATCTTAATGGCAAACAGAATGGTGGCCGGGAGTTTCTTCCTGGTGATCGCTTCATTGATCTGAAAGGATGGTGGTAAATCATTGTAGCGGCTGCGGTGTGAGGTGCCGGCGGTGCCATGGTATAACATGGTCATGATGGTGTTTGGTGGGAGGGAGTGGGTATGGTTGGTGGTGAAAGGGGGCTAAATGAATCATCTGACGTTAAAGCCTTTTCTTTTGTTCTCATCTGTTGGTCTTTACCATTAATTTAAGGAAGGGTCTTTTGGGAAGCGATGGGAAAGAAATTTCAAATTTCAGTAATTTGTCATTATTGCAAGAATCCAAAAGGAAGGTAGCACGCAATGAAGAAAATTGTCATTTGTATGAGAATAGTTTTTAAATGTCATAAAATCGACTTATATCAATAGAAGAAAAGGAACGTCAATATAAAGAGTAAGTATGAAGTTATGAAAGTCGACGGATGATAACCTTGATGCATACATTTTCAATTAGGTACAACCTTGGTGAGTGTATTTTCAATTAGTTGATATATATGAAATCTCAACTTCTATCTCGATATATTATTCTGTACATGCATGGACTTCTATGCGTGCTATAAACTTTGGAGTTGGGGGTGATAGGACAAGAGACAAAAGAAGAGGAAAAAGAAACGAGATTAAGCATGCTCTTTTTCTCTTTTCTGAAATCAGAACTTCATAGGAGTAAGAAGAGTAAATTGAGGCTCATAGATGTGTTTGGAATGGGGGTGGTGAGGGGGCTGATTATGCATGATATCTAATTCATGACTTGAAAATTAGGTAATTCCACAAAAATATAACTGTGAATTATTTTCCTGAGAACTTTAAGCTTGTAGCTTGATTGTTCCTTACATTACTTACTGCTTTGATTTTATGGTGTTTCTGGAAATAATTTTCTATTCCAGGCAAAAGGCATATCACTAGGTGACATAACAGAAGGAGATCAAAGACATTCAATATCCAACAAAGGGGTAGTTTGAAGAAGTTTTTGTAAGATATGTTATTTATGAGAATATGCTAATGTAGAGGCATGGAATGGAATTGGTCATGAAAATAATGTTACAGCTCACTTTCATTACATAATCCTAATTACTTCAGGGTCAATATACCAGGATATCTTGAGTGCTCGATATGCATTATTATCTTTCTGGCGTAGTGTTTTTTCTGCATCCTTTGTGAAGTCACTGACTTGTCATTCGTCACCAGTTAAATAAGTCCTCGCTGCCTGCAATACAGTGGAGAAATAAATGTAATGTCATGCTTGGTTTCTCATGTGGAGAGTTGTATATTCAGCCAGGTGGTCCCATTATAAACTCATCGCACGGTTCTTCAAGTGTCAATCTCCAAGTGAGGCCCTTTGTTTCTCTGCATGTTTCCAATAAGACACTCTCAAAAGTATGTTCTTAGTTTCATCTGATTCCATATATGGCTAAGGGCCCTAGAAATGCGATGGCAATTGATGAATACAATAGTCAGTTGCTGCATGACTTGGTTGCTTATTATGGCAGTGATGTTGATTTTGAGCTTTGTAAAAATATAAATTATTATTCTTTCTGCCTTACCACCATAACAGCTGTCAGACTGCCATCTAATAGTTTTTTAATTAGGTCTATTTTTGTGATAGAGAGAGTTTTCCATATTCATATATGCTTGTTAACCTCAAGGATTAATTTTCACAGAATGCCACCAGGTAAAATATGCAAAAATTCTTACCTCTTTTGCTAGCATTGCATAGTGAATAGAACCTTGCCTGAAGTTAAGCACACTGAAGTTGTGAAAGGTGACAAGGATTTGAGGGCATGGTAATTACTGAAAGCGGACAAGCTCCAGAAGTAAAATTGAGAGCTTGACGCACTTGCAAGTTTGTTCTCTCTCTGCACTTCGCGCATATACATATAATATGTATATATTCACAAGTCAAAATCAAAGCCTCTGCTAATGTTAAAAAGGCAGAGGGGTATTTTATTCAGAACGCATGTATTTCTGAACTAAGATATATTTTTGGTTTCAATTAATAGGTGCTTAATTATGTTCTAGTTCACTTAATTAGTTTATCAGTGGATTTACATGTGGTAACTGGAATCTTCTCTGCCACATATGCGGTAGACAAGGCAGAAGAGACCTGTATCCTATAGCTGGGGAAGACTCATCCATTATGGTTTGTCTTCCATGTTCTACTTGTTGCGGAGTTGTTTTTTTCACTTAAACTGTGCACTTACTAGCCTTTTACATGAACAAGGCTGACATTTGTGCCTTCTCTATGGCTGAAAAGCTTACATATTTGCACAATACCGTGTCTCCAAATTATCTATGAAGGCAAGAGGTGACTTTACCTTCTTAAGTAGTTATATGCCACTTTTAACATGGTTGACCTTCTCTATTTTTACATTGTTAAAGTAGTCACCTTAGAGGTTATGGATCAACATTTGCTAGCCCACAGTGTTGTGTTGTGTATGGTGGATGTCCATGTGTCTTACATGTCTTATGCGATGCTATGTCTCTGTATTCCATGAAGATTAAGGAGCAAAATCACCATGCCTCAGATCATCATAGTACTAGAATAGAAAAGACATCTGATGAAGATAATGCCATAAGCAATTGAAAATGCTAAACAGCTGTTCTTGTCTTCACTATCTACTTAAACTTTTAACAGCAATGAGTGATACTGCCTGCTTATAGTAGTTTCAGTGAAGAATGGCAGTATGGAACTTCATTCCCCTCATTGCGTCATCTCTTTGAAGATGATTTATGCATGTTTTGCTGTCCGAAAATGGTGTTAGTTATGAATTTTATAATTAGCTTTCACTTCTTTACTCTTGTTTACATGAAAAGATTTTGCAACTACCTATTTAACATCTTCTGTCCCAGGAATATGCATGGAAGTTGGTGACCTCATTGCGTCATCTCTTTGAAGATGATTTATGCATGTTTTGCTGTCCGAAAATGGTGTTAGTTATGAATTTTATAATTAGCTTTCACTTCTTTACTCTTGTTTACATGAAAAGATTTTGCAACTACCTATTTAACATCTTCTGTCCCAGGAATATGCATGGAAGTTGGTGACCTTTACCCTCCGACTGACAGATTCTAAATCCTGTATTTAGGCCAGTATTCTTTGTTATTGTTGATAGTGGTACTAAGCCCGACTCGCCGTCCTGAACTTTCATGCGAACTACCAGTTTTTGTTGGTTGCATGCTCAGTTGCAATAACTGCATATCTACATAGCTGTTTGCTTAATTGATAGCACTGACGTGGGGGAAACTTTTGTGATTTGTAACCTAGTTTACATGTAAAGCCGGGGTCAGTCGTGACCTCATAACCGTGCTTGTTGATGCTGCACCTATTGCTTCGTGCAGTGGTGCAGCATTCATCGACACATACTCCATTTTTAAAACATGGGGTGTGTATAATGGGATGTTATCTTCTCCCCCACATATATGCAGCCTTGTGACTGTGTCAATATATCGTCTATATCCACTTCATAGCCCATGCTACGAATTAGGCATCTTTCACTTGCTCTAGAATGCGTAAACTCTACCTTAATACAAACAATGCAATGTCTTGGTTTTTCTGGAACTCGTGGCCTTCATCGTTTGGTTCAAGTGAGCAAAGCATGGATATTATTCTTTGAGCATTGAATCTTTAGTTAGATTAAATCTTAGTTCATGTCTTCTTTCACTTGTTTGCAGCTCCAGTCGAATTTTATCCCAAACGTGCTGCAACATTGAACACACAGCAATACCTTCTGCATGTTTGAAAATTCATGGTGCCGTACAATGGCTAAACTATCAACTCAGCTGAAAGAGGGAACCGAGAATGGAGAAGTTGGTAATTTTTAGCTATTTCAGGAACAACTCAAGTACAATCAATCCCTTTTATAACTCTTGAAAACGATGTTTGTTGCTTCTTTGACATGTCCAGGATTGTGTTCGAACACGTACGGACGATGGTCTCTGGAGCTGCTGATGAAAAATTGTAATGTACTTGGGATCTTTCAATGGTGGTTTTTTGATCTACGTAGCTTAAATTGCATTTAATGAATCATCAGGTTAGAAATATTAAATATTAAATATTGTACAGTTTAAATTTTTAAATAAAATGTATTTAATTCGGGGCAAATTCGAGGTCCGGAGCTTAATTTTATTGTTACATATTTATAAATAAAATTAGAGTTTCACGTGCGAAGGCTTGACAAAAGAATGCTGCATTTATTTAACGGGGTGTGTTAAATATATTAAATATAAATCATTCTTCCTTTCAACAGTTTAAACTCTTGGGTGTGAATTCAACTAAACTACACAATTGCATTGTTTTTTGAGTGTACACGTTGATCAACTCTTAATGATGGTTACGTAATATAGAATAATACAATTGTTAAGACAAAATATCGACTAGTTTAAGAAATAACAATGCCACGCTACAATAAAATCTTTTCAAATCTGGTATTATTATAAATACTTCTTGATTATTTAAAAAATTATCAATATTTTTATGACGTTTGATGAAATTATTTAATTTTTGGAAGGAGACTTGAGACATTAATTTTACCTAGAGGTGGCAACGTGGGGGGAAAGGGGGGTACTTGGGCTTGCTCGTGAACAAAATCTTATGAGGTGAGGTTAACCCAATAGAATTGGTTATTTTATTTTGTCGGTTCTACAAAGAGAAAAAAATTCAAATATCAACTAAAAATAAAATTGTTCACCAATATTCTAGTAAAAGAAAATATTCTAAACTTACAAGTGAACTTATTCTTAACAAAACAATCTAAACAATTCATAACAATTAAACATTAGCAACAACTTTTGGATCTTCCTTATCGTTAAGTATTTGAAATAAACTTTTAGTTCACCAACTATTGAGTAAGTATTCAACAATAAACAAATAAAATAACATAATATTTTATTAATATTTAGACTTTAATGCGTTTTAATTTGGAGAAGAGAAGACAGACTTATAAGTGATGAGAAGTAAAATAAAAAATTAAAAAAATATATATTATACTGGGGCGGGTCTCAAACCTGGTTTTGCCGGGTCCAATTACCAACTTAATTTTGCTCTTATTGTATTCTTTTAAAATTATATTATATATATATATATATAATGGACGATTTGAATGAAAAAAAGTTAAAAAAATCACTAAAGCCATAAATATTTTTTGAAAAGATTAAAGAAATAAGTAAAATTATAATCTATAGTGTACAATAACATTTTGGATAGTTCAACACAAAATAAATAAAGTTGACAAATAAAGTGATCTAATTCTTAGATTATTGTTAAAATGAAGCGACATTTCTCCAAATAATAAAAGAAAATTATAATTATAAAAGTTAGTTGTACTCCACCCAATACATATTTTTTAATAGGGACAATTCCACATGATTTAAGGCAGATGTAATAATTTGCATGCATATATAGTGAGTTTGGCATATTTAAATAAATATGCAATCGTGAACTATTCATGTGGGACTAAACCTCACTACAAAAATGAGAGTGCTAACAATTATTCCTTCAACAATTACATGCTCAAAGTCATGATGATACAACTATTAAATATTTATCTAAGTCTTTAATTTTAATTTCATTGACACGCGAAAAAGAATTATTTGAATTATTAATTGATTTGTCGTTTAATTTTATAGAGATATTATGAGTTTAAAGTCTATCCGTAATAATATTTTGTGAATCTATCGTTATTACGAAGGTGAAGTTTTAACTAAATTGACATTTTATGAAGGTTGAGGTGATAGGCTCGTTCGCTCAACAATAATCGTATCTCAAACTAAATATTTCATCTTAATATTTTTACTTCATCTAAAATTGCAAAATTATACTTTTTTTGATTTTTTTTTTGAAATTACACTTCCGGTCTTTTCAATAATTCTTTATTTATAATTATACACTGTTTGGAGAAAAATATTGATGTTAGTAAAAAAATATAACCATTTTATGAAAAGTAGCTATTGATAAATGAAAAAACGTACACTTTTTGTTTTTTACTTCTTATGTATATAAGGTGAGATTAACACCATTTCTGTATCGTTTTAATTCTAATACCATATTTTAACGATTATCTCATTTAAAAAATTAAATTATTAAAAAAAATTATTTAATATTAATATTTTAACTGATATAATTGCATAAACCTACTTGTAGTAGTTGTAGTTTCTTTAAAGTATTAAATATATACAGTATGATTTATACTAATCAATTTATTTATTCCGATAAAACATTTAAGGTACATGATAATCAAAAGAGTAATATGATTGATCATGAAAAACTAGAAAAAAAATAATTAATGTCATATTTTAATTGTTATGAACTAAAAGTCATGATAAATGATAATTATTAATCATGATTGAATAAAATCGATGCAAAAAATTATCTTATTCATCATGACAAATATTTTAATTACCCTCGTAAAAGATACGGTCAATAAACATTGTATGACCGCGATCAATAACTATTTACTACTACTATTTTTTTAACTATGACAATTAATTATGATTAAATATTATATTTCTTCTAGTGACATTCTCATGCATCACGAACAATTATTTGAATGATCCCAAAATCATGATGCAGGTTCGAATTCTTGCTGTCAGGGTATTTGGTAAGACTAAAAACATACGTCAGAACTTGTACGTTTGATTCTCATATGGTTCGATTTAATTTTTTATGATAGTAAATTAGCTGCATAAATTCTTGCGCACACATATAATGTGGACACAATCCTCTCTAGCAGGTTTGTGGATTACGACGGCTAACCTTGCTTCTCCAAAAAAAAAAAAAATAAATTAAATCATGTGTATAATTTTGAAGAAAAACTACAAAAGCAACGGACCCATATGCCCTTTTCATGGACGCCTTTTTTGGCTTTTACCTTTATGTTTCTTTGACACAAAGTATATTTCTTGCACATGTCAATTCCTGATTCCGATTACATATTTTAGATTATGCCACTTGGAATTATTCTCATGGTTTAAATTTTTCCTGAATTTGAAATTATTTACATCGGATCACGAAGAAATTGAAATACTGTCAAAATTTGAAATGCTACCATTTGAAATTCTTTAAAACTAAAATTACGCAAACTGTTGGAAAAATAATTTGGTTTCAAGTAATCGAAACAATGTTTTGAAATATTTCAATTGGATTTAGAAATCAAAAGCAATAAAGCCACGTTGGAATAGATAACATAAAGCAATCAGAAACACTATTTATGACAAGAAATTTAAATAAAAAACTTACAATGAGAATTGTATCGTAACAATTCTCAGTCCAATTTGAAGTCGTAAATTTTTAACCGAATCGCAGAATTACTGCTTGCCTTAAAGAAAATATACGCCCCGTATCAGCAGTGCCCCGGGCGCAACGTAATTTCTCCCAGGATAAGACAGTTACAGTTCTTCGATTTCAGCACTATACCAAAAAACACCTCGATCAAACACTCAAAAGCTTGTTATTGAAACAAGAGTCTCAAATCTTAGACACAATATAGAAGCCGAAAGAGGGAATTAGAGAAAACTCAAGAATTGGAGTTTGTTGTTTGTGGTGTGTCTCAAATGAAGAATGGACAAGCCTATATATAGGCTTCCAAAAAATTCAGCAATAAAGAAGGACACAATGGCAATAATTTCCCCACATGAAACTGTCCAAATGAAATGAAGCAGCAGTAAAATTTGGTGGCAGTTTTTCCATCTCAATCAAATGCAGATCAAACCAAATTGAAAGTGAATTCAATGTTGTTGCTGTTACAAATTGCTGTTACAAATCTGTGTGTTTTCAGCTTTTGAAATTCAAATTCAACAATCCCCCACAAACTCATAGATTTGAACTCAAGTTTCCATGACTTGCTTTCAACAATGGTACCTTCCGGTTTGAACCACTGTCTAAGTTATCTAACGTCAGTTGTCACCAGGTCAAATGAAACTAAGCCTTGAATTTAAGCCTGTGAGTGTGATAACGTCTGTCAGTAACAACAAGCCACCAGCTTTGTGTTGATCTTTAGGGTTGACACTTAGGCCATGTGTCCTGATCCTGTTCATGAATGCTTTCAGGAATAACTCAATTCCTTAGTTGCGGCCGAACAACGACATTCACTTAGTTGGGCGTCTCCAGGGATGCACTACTAGCATCTCGTCTTTTAAGACTTGACCCCATTCAGAGATAAATTCTTACTATACTTGCAGTAGCAGCACCTTCCAAAATTTCAAGAGACAGACTCCAGATACAAAGTATCAGTCTATTTGGTGCTTCGACATACCCTTACGACTTGTTGATACCACATTGAACCTTCTTTGTGGGATCTCCACTCAAAAGGTTGGGTTGCCGTCGTAGATACATCACTCATGGGTTTTCAGTCCCATCCCCAATCTGGACTTGTGAACTTGTGACAGATTCAATCCTTTCGTCAAAGGATCAGCCATATTGTCCTTTGTTCCCACAAAGTCAATGCTCATTACTCTGTCTGACACTAATGCCCTTATAGACTTCAGTCTAACTTGGATGTGTCGTTTGGTCTTTTGATTGTATTTACGACTCCTTACCTTTGCTATTGTGGTTTGGCTATCACAATGTACAGCAATCGATGGAAGAGGCTGACTTACAATGGGAAGTTGTGATAACAACCCAAATAGCCATTCTGCCTCGATACCAGTCGTATCTAACACACATAACTCGGCTTCAAACGTAGACCGGGTTATCAAAGTCTGTTTTGCAGACTTCCAGGAGACTGCGCCCCCACCTAAGGTAAAAATATATCCTGAGCACCCATTACTCTCGGAGTTTTTGGCTATCCAGCTAGCATTACTATATCCCTCAAGAACAACAGGGAATTTGCCATAATGTATGGCCAGTGACACCGAGCCCTTTAAGTACCTTAGTACTCTATCCAAAGCACCCCAATGAGTTTTGTCAGGACAACTAGTGTATCTAACCAGCTTAGAGACAGAAAAAGATATATCTGGTCTCGTGTCATTTGCCAGATACCGTAAGCTCCCAATAATTTGGGAATACCTTAGTTGTGCAACCGAAACACCACTTTCATTTTTGAATAAAGCTACAGAAGGATCATATGGTGTCTTAGCGATTCTACTATTTTGATAACCAAATTTCTCAATTCTTCTCAACGTAATGAGCTTGAGAAATGGCTATTCCATCAATTGACCGAGTCAACTTGATGCCAAGAATCACATTAGCCTCACCCATATCCTTCATTTCAAACTTATTTTTAAAAAATGACTTGGTTTCGGTAATAATATCTAGACATGATCCTATTAACAAAATATCATCCACATACAGGCATAGAATTATCATTTTATCTCCTTTAACCTTGCAGTATATATATTTGTCATTCTCATTTATCGTGAAGCCGAACACAAGAATAGTTTTATCAAACTTTTCATGCCACTGTTTGGGTGCTTGTTTAAGTCAATGTAGTGACTTAACAAGTTTACAAACTTTATGCTCGTTACCATGAGCTACAAACCCCTCAGGCTGATCCTAGCTCTCTTACTCCGTCTAGGTTCATCTGACTCCTCATGAGTCTGATTAGAACTACTAGAACTAACCCCCACATTTGACATCTTTTCCACATGTTCAAGAATAGATGTGGAAGCAAGTGAATCATCAAGTGAAACATTTGAAGGTATTCTTGTTTTTAAAGGAAATACATCTTCTAGGAATACAGCATCACAAAATTCGACTATTGTGTTGACCTCAATGCCTGGAATTTCTGATTTAATAACCAGAAATCTTAAGGCATAACTTGTCTCCACATAGCCCAAGAACACAGCATCGACAGTCTTAGGACCCAATTTCTTTCGTTTGTGTTCTGGGACTAGCACTTTTGCTAGGCACCCCCACACTCGAAAGTATTTCAAGCTTAGTTTCCTACCTTTCCACAACTCGAAAGGAGTACTCGTATTGTGTTTCAAAGGGACTCTATTCAAAATATGGCAAACCGTATTCAAAGCCTCTTCCCACAAATACTTTGGTAACCCAGAGGTTAGTAGGAAACTGTTAATCATGTCTTTGAATGTTCTATTCTTTCGTTCAGCCATTCCATTAGACGAAGGGGAATAAGGAGGAGTCTCTTCATGAATAATGCCAAAAGTTTGACAATATTCATTGAACTTACTCGACTCATATTCTTCTCCTCTATCGGACCTTAGTCTTTTAAGTTTCTTACCAGTCTGGGTTTCTGCTTCATTTTTAAATAAAATAAATTTGTCTAAGGCTTCATCCTTATTTTTCATGAGAAATACATAACAGTTTCTACTGCAATCATCTATAAAGGTGATAAAATATCGTTTGTGGTCCCTGGTCAAAACTCCATTGAACTCACAAATATCAGTGTGAACTAAATCAAGTATTTCTGAATCCCTTTCAATTGATTGATAGGGTTTCCTAACTTGTTTAGCTTCTACACAAACTTGGCATTTGTGATTTCGTTCAATATTTTGACTAGGAATTAAATTCAAATTCATCATTCGTTTGATCGAATTGAAATTTAAATGACCTAACCTACTATGCCACAGAGTAGAAGATTCAACATTCAATATAATAGAATCAGAAACATCAATTTTATTATTATCAACTCGAACTTTGAACAAGCCATCGTCTAAATAGCCTTTACCAACAAAAATACCAAATTGTTGAATTACAACTTTATTAAATTTGAAAACCAATTCACATCCTTCCCTAACTATTACAGAACCACTAATGATGTTTGTTCTGACAGTGGGTACATGATGAACTCTTTTTAGCGACAGAATGCGCCCTGAAGGAAACTTCAAGTCCACGCTTCCTATCCCAAGTACATCAGCTGTACTGGAGTTCCCCATGCTTATTGTCCTTCCACTGATGGCCTGATAAGACACAAAGAGAGATTTATCAGCACAAACGTGCACATTCGCTCCAGTGTCAATCAACCAATCATACGGTTCGTAAATATTCAAGAGTTCGGGTTGTACAGATACATACCCATCAGTTGCTCCTGAGGTGCTAGCACCGCTAGAACCTCCCACAACCATGTTGACAACTGCCTGCCTAGTTTTGGCCTTTTTATTAGGTCAAAGCTTGGCCCAGTGTCCAACCTGCCCACAATTCCAGCATGGTTTGTTTGCTTTTGGTTTCTTATTTTTGGAGGCTTTGCTTTTATTGATGGCTTTCGAATTCGAGTTAATCTTATTCACTTTCTGTTTCCCCACTATAAGATTGGCCCTTGGTTGATGTTCAACAGACATCTTGTGCGTTTGATTTCTATGTTCTTCCTCAATGCTGATAGCAATCATAAGATCATCCAGAGACAATCTCCCTTTCTGATGCTTGAGTGTCATGCCAAAATTTTCTCAAGATTTGGGAAATTTGTCCACTATGGACATGACCAGAAACTTCTCGGGAAGCTTCATCTCAGCATCAGCCAGAGCATGCTCAAGGTTGATAATCTCATGAGTCTATTCAGCTACAGACCGGTTCTCAACCATTTGATACCTCATGAACTTAGAAATAGAATACTTTTCGAGCCCTTGCTCTTCAGTATTATATTTTCGGTCCAACTCATCCCACAGAGACTTAGCAGTGTAAGAATCATAACAATAGACATCGAAGAGCGTATTTGACAAGGCTAACAAAATCGCCCCTCTGCCTATTTGATCCCTTTCTGTCCACTGCGCTATCTCAACAGTTTAGGGATCGGTATCAGTAGGTTCAGGTCTGATCACCTGAATCACTGACAAAAGTCCTTTCATCGTCAACCAAATTTTCATTCGTTGTTGCCAGCATTTGAAAAATTGGCCCGAAAACTTGTCCGGTAAACCGGTCAAGTCGACCTTTTGTGTGACCGAAATTGCAACAGAAATCGGCTCGGCCATCTTTAGTATTTTAGGAAACTAAAAGTAACGTTTCAAATAAAAAAAAAATTGAAAATAGCATTTTCCAAAACAGTTCCAACGACAAAATCCGATTTTTCAAAACCTGTATATTTTCTTCAAGATTGTTGGAAAAATAATTTGGTTTCAAGTAATTGAAACAATGTTTTGAAATATTTCAATCAGATTTAGAAATCAAAAGCAATAAAGCCAAGTTGGAACAGATAACATAAAGCAATCAGAAATGCTATTTATGACAAGAAATTTAAATCGAAAACTTACAACGAGAATTGTATCGTAACAATTCTCAGTCCAATTTGAAGTCGTAAATTTTTAACCGAATCGCAGAATTACTGCTTGCCTTGAAGAAAATATACGCCCCATATCAGCAGTGCCCCGGGTGCAACGTAATTTCTCCCAGGATAAGACGGTTACAGTTCTTCGATTTTAACACTATATCGAAGAACACCTCGACTAAACACTCAAAAGTTTGTTATCGAAACAAGAGTCTCAAATCTTAGACACAATATAGAAGCCGAAAGAGGGAATTAGAGAAAACTCAAGAATTGGAGTTTGTTATTTGTGGTGTGTCTCAAATGAAGAATGGACAAGTCTATATATAGGCTTCCAAAATTTAGCAATAAAGAAGGACATAATGGCAATAATTTCCCCACATGAAACCGTCCAAATGAAATGAAGCAACAGTAAAATTTGGTGGCAGTTTTTCCATCTCAATCAAATGCAGATTAAACCAAACTGAAAGTGAATTCAATGCTGTTGCTGTTACAAATTGCTGTTACAAATCTGTGTGTTTTCAGCTTTTGAAATTCAAATTCAACACAAACAAGTTCAAAGAATTTACTTTGAGGAATTTGAAATTTATAATTTTAAATTTATCAATTCAAATGCAATATACCGTCACTTAAAATGGCTTCAATTTTGATAATAATAACTTTTAATTTGTAATTATTAATACATATATAAGTCCACTCAAAAAAAGGTCCCACAATTCCGAAAAAACTACTCTACAGAAAAGACATATGAAGCCCAAAACTTTTTAAGTACAATATTTCAATCTTGTCATTTGAGCAATACTAAATCAATTTGCACTGTGAATTCGAGTTCATCCAAGTAGAAACTTCAGACGACGAAAATTCAAATATATTTGTTTATTCATGCCGTCATCTTGAATCCTATGTGATATGGTCAAAATAGGCAAAGCCCATGGGGTAAAGTAAATTTAAAAGGGGCCTAAAGTATCCCAATAACAGTATGGACCCAAGAATAAATGAGGCCCTTCGCAGCCCATAAAGTACACAGGTCGGCTGGAAACGCTAAATGAGGAGCACATGTCCGCATCGAATGGGAGGATAGATGTCATCCATACAAGTGGTCTTCTGTATATATTCCAAGCATTTATAAAAGTCAAGATATTCACAAATCAACTCATATATTATATATGGTATCGACTTATGCTAGTCCTTTATAAAATCTAATTTGAGCGTCAGAGTATTCACCTGGGGTCTAGTCCGACACCTCCTCCTTGTGCAGGTCCAAAGTTTGTTCCCTTCCCATCTAAGTCCAAGAGTTGAGCGACCTACAACCTTTGAGATTCGGACCACATCACTATGCAACTAAATTTATAGTGACGATATCATCATATACTAAACCTAATAATCCCCATTAATCCCATTCAATTAGCAATTTAAGAAAATTCTTTACCAAATCAAATTTGACTTGTACCAAATAAATCACACAATTTTTACAATACACTTATCATGTAATTAATCACTCGTTAAAAACTATATATTAATAATCATATGGTAAATATATCATTCCTATGATGTAATTTTTTAAGTTTAACTACATTCAATTTAAATTAGAATTTTTCATCCGGATGTGGTCCATTTGTCAAAAAGATATTCCTGCTGAATGTGTACACAATCAAAAGATGGGTGTGGTTTCAGGTGACAGAGAGCTGATTGTCTGTTTCTTTCCTTTTTTTCCAGTGTGTCACTTGGAACTAACAAAAGACAATCAAAGAGAGGAATGTTTGGCAAACAAGCTAACCCAACCCTTTCCTTCATTGACAATCCATTCTTTTGGGAATATCGGGTGGTCTCCCTCCAAACATCTCCTACGTATCAATATTCCAATATTTAAATACTACTCGTGTAGTATCATAACACGGCAAGCAAATTAGCATTAATTAATGGACCCCCCCACCCCCCCTTCCCAATTATTTGTGCATGTAATTAGGTATGTTAAGCCAATCAGGCTTAATTTAGTTCGCGAAATTAAGATTTTACTTTTGGTCATGTGTTCGTGTCCCGTTAATATGTGAATATTAATTTATTTTAATAATAGTTGCTAGTCTACTGTAATAATAATTTTTTTTTTGAGTGAGAACGTTTTGAATTTTTATTTTATGGATTACAATCATCAATATCACATGCTTATATCTAATAATTGTCGACAAACGATAATTATAATAATTATATACTAATTATTAATATAAGATAATTATATATAATCAATAATTATTATTAAAATAGAACTACAACTATTATCAAAATAGAATAATATCTCATACATTGATGGAGTTTGAAATCATAACTTTATAGTCATGGTCAACTTTGCTAATTGATCTAGGTCTAATTGGGGTACTGTAATAATAGTTATTGATTAGTATTCATATTTAACGTGGGCAACTGCAATCGGTTCATTCAAGAAAGAAAAAGGTATTTAAAAATAATTTAGCTGATAACATAAATTTGATTAGCATGTGCAATTAAGCCGGACTTTGATTAGACATGATTTGAATATTTTAGTTTTCGAATATTAATTCAAAACCTTTAATTTAATTTAATTTAGGGATAATTATACTCATCTTTTTTTAAATTTGGTGTAATTATACATAAATTCTGTGGTATGAAAAATTATACTTAGTACCTTTGAGCTATGTTTGCTTCTGTTGAGCAAATATGTCCCTTGGATAGTAAAAGTTCACTAAATTTATTGATATTAATAAAAAAATTGAATAAATATTGATATTTGTCTCAATGGACTTATTGGATATCAAACTTTTTGTTTTCAACTAAACTACTCTTATAACAGACTAACAGTGAATTATACCTCCTCACATTCATTAATGTGGGAAAAAGTATGAGGGTAATTTGACCATAAAAAGATTTATTTGACCTATCATATATAAGTAATAAGTCAATTTGGGATAAATATAAATTATAGTTGATAATTTATCATATCTGCCATTAGAATGTCCGTTTGTCGTTTTCTTAAAATGTCAAGAGAAAAATGTTATGACAGCACAATGCAGGGAGATATTGAAAAACGAGCAACCAAAATTTGTGTCAGTTTTTGCAACAGAAGTAATATAATATATATAATATTATATCAAAATTGCAACTATAAAATAAAATAAAATAGTTTATCTCGAATGCCTTAAACAAGAAATGTTGTATATAATTTTATGTAGATTTTTGCTTTCGCTAGCGTAGGTATTCCAATATTGTCTACATCAATTGGAGTTAAATAAATTAGATTGTTTGCATAAGTAAATAAATTCTTTTTTGTAATATGCGATTTATACATCATTTAAAATATTTAAATTTAAAAATTGATTCAATACACCAATAATTCAAATCATTAAATACGTACAAAGAAACCAACAAACTATTATAAAAGTAGAGATACAGATCCACGTTAGCAAAATTCGAACCCACAAACTTATCAATCGAGCAAGATCTGATTGACTTGTGTAAGACAATTTTGATTTGCATATATATATATGGAACATGTAACAGAAACTGTGTCGCTTGTGTTGGGTAGATTATAATGACAAGGTAACAAATATTCAGTTTTGATGCTTATGAAAATTAGGCAAACAGAAAATGATGGGATCTGTTTAGCTCCACATGTAACTGTGGACAGACATGTCAATTTTTTGACCAAATATTTGATTCTCCTCCTCCCACCTATTCATTAAAAGGGTGTTTGGCTTATTTGATGTTTTTTTCCACCTTATAAAATGTCAGATTTTATTTTTAAAAAAAATATGTCGAAGCATTTAAATAAAATAAGATCATGAAACTTGTATATGCATTTTACTGATGATAAATTCATATTCGTTCACAAAAAATCGAACTGTTCGTTAAGATTATGAAAATAAGTTGGTAAATCCTTACTTTTTTTTAATGGATATTATAAGCTCCTAATATTTTTTTTATTTTTTATCTTATAATATTATTTTGCAGAAAAGTTACCAAATACTTTACGGCATCTTATAAGTTTTGAAATGAATTAATGTTTTTTATGGTAAGGGCAAGCGTCCCATATTGGTTGTAGACGAGGAGCTTATAAGACCCGATACCTCCTCTCTCTAGCGAGAAGTATTTTCAGAATAAATTCGTGAGGCTCATTGAAAGACAGAGCTAATAATATCTCGCGTAACGGGGCACCGATCGAGTGGCAAGTCACATGTTTTGATTGGTATTGCTTGATATTTTTATATTTGATCCATATAAAGTAAAAGAAAGAAGGAAATTGAAGAGGGCAGCTACAATTAAGTGATTATTGTTTGAGAAAGATAACAAGAAATGCCAACCACCTTATAAAAGGAATCTAATCAAAGTGACACAAAAGAAAAGGGAATAAATACTTCCAAATTAATAACATTTCAATTTAAGCAAAATGAGATATTTTAATATAAATACAATATTAATGGAATTAATTGGTCGGTATAGAAATTATTCCCCTCTTTAATTTTCCATCGCTCACAAACAATGTCTTAGCTTAGTGGTTAAGACTATGTTTGAGGTCCCATGAATAAATTCGAGCCATATGTTCAAGTCTCATCGGACATGTAGGTATTTGTTTCACTTAATATTAGTTATTATAATTTATTACTGTTCTTAATCACATTGATGTATTGCTAAAAAAAATCGCATCACTTTTTTTTTTATTTCTTTTAATTAATTCTTACAAACCTAAAAATGTAGGTTTAAATTCTATGATATGCCTATTCTTATTTATTTCAAAATTATTCTATGCCTATTTTAACAATATTTAGTTAAACAATTTTTAAAATATTCATAGTTTATTAATATATTAGTTCGAGTTCATACTATAATTTACCCACAATCAATCCATACACGCACAAAAGAGGAACAACCTACGAATAATCCAGTGATATGAAGCACAACATTCTTGACCTGTCCTCATGAAAAATTTAGATAGGAAGCAAAACATTCTACGAATAATCCAGTGATAATATGTTGTCAGAGAATCAACATTCTTGCTGGAACAACCTATCTCCACGTGACCATTTCTTCAATCACATCACAACACACTGCTTTTCATTTTTTGTCACTTTCGAACAATTCTATTTTCTTCTCCTTTCTTTTGGTAAATTATATTTGTACTCTTGAAATTAAATTTAGAAATAATTATATTTACACTTCTTGGTATATGATTTGTTTACACAAACTATTTCTGAGAGTCGAAAAGTAAGAATAGATTATATAAAAGACAGGGATAGTTTGTATAAATAATCATAAATCAGGGGGTAAAAATATAAACATTCCTTAAATTTAATACACAAATATTCTATATTCTTTGCAAAGTTATGAGAACATTCCTGAAATCGTAATTGTAATTTACCTCTTCACTCCTCAAGAACAAAAAATTACAGAAAAGTTACAGCGACACAACATGAGAGAGCGTAGTTGTAATTTTGCAAAAGAACAAAGAGTACTTATGCAATTAGATGTAATTCCAATGGATATCAATATAATTCATTCTTGTTCTTCTTTTTTTTTTTTTTTTAAATTATAAAAAAGGAAAATGAACTTTATATTGTAAACACTACAAAGAGAATGGATTATTCCTTACATGCTGCATCATAAATGACCACGACATAAAAATTATAGTAAATTAGTATTTTCTACCACAATCAATAAAATTAATGTAAAAACTTAAGTACTGACCATGATTAATCAAAATATGTTATGGTTTTACTTATAACCGAAATATTTGCCATGATTCTTAACAATGACTAATATTTTTGATTTCTCATACAGAAGGGAACGACTAATTACGTATTGCTGCTGAGCAGACATGGTTAATTGGTATATATTTTTCATAATTCTTTAATTTACATTATGGTAATTAATTATAATAAAAAACTATATTATCTTAGTATAAACTCAAATAAATAATATTATTGAATAATTAGGAAAAACAACTGTTGTTGTCTGTGCTAATCAATTAATTAGTGGTAGGTCAAAAACATTTAGAGCCATAGTATAAGGTATAATAGCAGACTCATTCATGGGCACCTGACCATAATTTTTGTGGTCAGACTCTGCAATAAATGTCAATAAACCCTTATTTGAACGATACAGTGGAGACCTCACAATTAAAAGGTTGTGAGTTCGAGTGTTGCGGATGTGGGTATATAATATATTTTTGTATAGTAATGTCTTGTTTCTTTGTTTACTTTAAATATTTTAGTTAATTTAAAATATTGATTTATTGAGTTCGTTTTTTAATTTGAATTTGGTGAATAATATAGCCTTGAATCGAGTCTTATTTTAAAAAAAAATTGCAATAAATTGATTTTACACCGTTACAGTACTTATGATTATGACCTTTAATTCTTTCTCAAATTGGAAACATTGCAAATGACTGCTATTCAGCTTCTATATATAACCTCCCTTCGCACTTATTCAAAAACGAAACCTCAATTTTGACTTTTCATAACGGAACGTTGACTAAGGTATAATTTAGATAATTTAATGTCAGAATAGTCTCTTCTATTTATTAGGGATAAGGGTAAATTACAATGGACTATTTGAGGTTTGTTGCATATATTTTCTCATTGTTTGAAAAATTATAAATATCCTAACAAATACCCTTTGTGATAACTCATTGAAAAGGGATATTTATTAGAATGTTTGTAGTTTTTAAATAACAAAAAGGTATTTATAATTAAGATAAATTTCATAAGAGTCCCTTGTAATTTACTCTGAAATAAAATTTATACATTGATGAAAACGAAAAATTATGACTTTAATTTGTCCCATAATTAAGTATAAGGGCCAGCAATTTTAGTCATATACTAAAAAGGGAAGGAGAGCACATGACCAATGTATTTGGGTGTACTTTTTCAATTATTTTAGTCAATTTCGATTATTTATCTTTAATGTTTGCAAATATTTTAAAATTAAAAAAAAATACTAAAATGAATTCGTAAAATTGTCACCTTCATATTTAAGTACTAAAATTACAATTTTCGCCATTGGAGAGGACCTTATTCCCATTCATAATCAATTCAAATATGTAATTACAAATTAATGTTAGTTTCTATTCTACTTTATAGATATATGTCACACGTGTATAATAAAATTTAGATTTTTTAAAAAATAATACTACAAAAAAGTAAATATATAAAATATGTAATGTTTTGATATAATATTAGATTTGAGGCACAACCTCAAAGACGATGGTTATGGCTTCCATGTTGCCCACCACCATACACACAATATCCATAAAATCTCCAAAATACCAAAATATAATGAAAATAGGGAAATTATTTTTTCAACAGAAAACACAAATTACAAAAAACGCCAAAAATTTAATTTCCACGCGTTTTACTTGCGTGTGGAGGTCGCCCATTATAGCTCTCTGCATCCCAACCTCAACAATTTAAAGCAGCCCCCAATCGACCTTGCTACCATTTCACCACTGATCTCCCACCCCGAACATGGCTCACACACTCGTTCTTTCCACCGTCCTCCGCCGTCATCTCCTCCTCCTCCTACTTCTCTTCCTGACACACCGGAATATTCTAACACGCGCCGCCGATGGCAGGTGGGATTTGCTCCTATCCAACATCGGCATATCAGCAATGCACATGCAGCTCCTCCACACCGACCGCGTTGTCATGTTTGATCGCACAGATTTCGGCCCCTCCAACATATCCTTACCAGACGGGAAATGCCGTAGGGACCCTAACGACACGGTGTTGCCGGTCGACTGTACAGCGCACTCGGTGGAGTACGATGTAGCTTCGAACTCCATCCGCCCACTCATGGTGCTCACCGACGTCTGGTGCTCCTCCGGCGCCGTCATGCCGGATGGAACTCTGGTCCAAACGGGAGGGTTCAATGATGGAGACCACGCCATCAGAATTTACGAACCATGCAGGAATAGCACTTGCGACTGGCGAGAAATCAGCCGTGGGCTCACACAGAGACGTTGGTACGCCACCAATCACATTCTGCCGGACGGAAGGCAGATTGTTGTCGGTGGACGGCGGCAGTTCAATTATGAGTTCTACCCGAAGACGTCATCGGCTGATGGGTCGTATAATCTGCCGTTTCTTGTTCAGACCAATGATCCGAGGATAGAGAACAACTTATACCCGTTTGTTTTTCTGAATGGGGATGGAAATCTATTCATTTTCGCCAACAATCGAGCTATATTGTTCAATTACTTAAACGGGTCGGTGGTCAGAACGTACCCGACGATGCCGGGTGGGGATCCACGGAGTTACCCGAGCACGGGCTCTGCAGTTTTGCTTCCACTGAAGAACAATGCTGAAACTGAAGTTCTGGTGTGTGGTGGAGCGCCAAAAGGTGCTTATGTTAGAGCGAATAATGGTGATTTTGTGGGGGCCCTCAACACATGCGGGAGGATCCGAATAAACGACTTGAATCCTCAGTGGGTCATGGAGACAATGCCCATGGGTCGGGTCATGAGTGACATGTTGTTGCTACCAAATGGTGAAGTCTTGATAATCAACGGGGCAGGCTCGGGCACTGCTGGATGGGAATTGGGTCGGAGCCCAGTTCTGGCTCCGGTCATCTACAGACCCGACAACCCGATAGGATCAAGATTCGAGGTGCAGAATCCGAGTTCCACACCTCGTATGTACCACTCGACAGCAGTGTTACTTCGTGACGGTCGGGTTCTTGTAGGCGGGAGCAATCCTCATACTTACTACAACTTCACAGGAGTTCTATTCCCGACAGATTTAACTCTACAAGCATTTTCTCCACGGTATTTGGATCCGAAACTCTCGTACCTCCGACCCAAGATTATTTCACCCGTTTCACAATCTGAAATCAGGTACGGGCAACAACTACCGATTCGGTTCACGATTCCTCCGGGTAGGCTAAATAGCACATCTGTCATGGTAACGATGGTTGCCCCATCATTTAATACCCACTCATTTTCGATGAACCAAAGGCTATTGGTTCTCAGCCACGGGGACGTGACAGCAGTGGGAAAATCCACATACCAAGTTCGGGTCGGGACACCCGGGTCGGGCAATCTTGCACCAGCAGGATACTACCTTGTCTTTGTGGTTCATCAAGATATTCCAAGTGAGGGTATTTGGGTCCAGATCCGGTGAATGATTTGGATTTTGACCTACATGTGTTTTGCTTTAGGTCTTTTGTAGATATCACATGATTCGTATACAAAGGATTGATATTATACATAAGAATATTATCGGAAAATACTAATTTAGATCAGGTTTGGTCGGCGCTAAACTAATTATATAGTAAATGTAATATACTAGTTATGTGATTGCTATATAGTTTAAGGTAAATAATCAATCACATACTAAGTATATCACATTTACTGTATGATTGATTTAACTCGACCGAGTCTGCTTTGGACAAGATTTTTCTCAAGCATTACATATATTTTAATTTTTTACCTATCAATTATTATAATATAAAAATTGCAGAGGTAGGGAATAAAGGATTTGTCTTTACGTTGTCCTGAATCAAGTTGTAAGAATTATTTTTTTCTAATTACAAGTGTTTCCCGATTTTGTATTGAACATCTGCTCAGAAAATTCGGTTTTCTAATTTAAATTTTGTTGCATTCTTTTATTTTAATTAAAATATACATAAGTACAAAAATTACATCATTAATTTCATTTAAGGATAGATTTGAAATAAAATATGTAACAAGATTTAAAATTAAAAATTTAATTCGTTTAATGCCCGAAAACAAAAATTAAGGTTTGAAACTGAAATCGAAATAAATGTAGTAATACGGCTTTAATGTAAGAATTCATTATTAATGTTTTATTAGGTTTAATTATTTAAAACATCAAATTTACGTAAATATTTTAATGTTTTTTGTTTTGGACTGGTCAATTGCGAGATGTATAAAATTTTTGACACACTTGGCCACACGTACCAATAAATTATTTGGAGTTTTTCTATCTTTTTTCCTTATTTATACATTTGGCTCACTCAGCTCGTATTTTTATTCATACAGTTCACATCAGGATACTGTACTTTATTGTGTGTGTGTATATATATTTATATATATTATAAAATTTATGTTATATGTATATTTCAAAAATATTTTATATATGTAACATGCACAAGTGAAATAATCAGCTTTCTTATATATATATATATAAATATTCTGTTTTCTGTTATAAAAGAATATTTTGTTTAAGATATATAAGCCACACCAGAGGAAATATGACTTTTTACTATGATTAATTATCATAATTATAAATAAAAAGTCGTTGCGGATACTTAATTACAATACATTTCATATAAATTTTACAGCCATGATGTAATAAGAATTAAAAAGGAGATCGCAAAGGGCACCTGGCGAAAGGATATTTGAAAGCAGATCGCGGCTATGAAAGCAGCTTGTAAGAGTGAAATGAAGTATAAGTCAAATGGCCCACGTATATATATAGGCGGTGGATCATGAAAAGATGTGGCAAAGCGGATGGCATGATGCAGAGGACTCTGACAAATCCAATGGTTGAAAATAAATGACTGTTCAAATTCTCGTAGTATACATTCATACACTAAGAAGAATTGAGGGAGTAATGATGGGGGATTAAGAGAACAACCATGTAAAAAGTCGAAATGCCCTCGAGATAAACCAATATTACAAGAATACCAGGAGAATCCAAGATCCGCAGGTCAGAATATCGGGTTGGGTCGCGACTTGGATCCACAACCCGACCCGGAGAAGTCGCTTACTTTGACAGTTGGGGTCGGGTCCGAATCACGAACCAGGTCCACAATCCGACCCTGAAGATCCGCACTTGTAGACCATTGATTTATATGACGTCAATGGGCTAGAACGACAACACGTGGTAGAATATGAGTGGACCTCTCAAGCATGTAAGTGGACCCACCTAGGCACTACAATACTCTATGTATGGTTCATTTATAGTAAGACGTTTTATTGCACCCATAACTCACTTTAGATTACTTCAATCGCATTTCTATTATCTATCCAATCTCGAATACATTATTAACTTAAGTATTAGAGGGTTTTAGATGAGGACCACCCAGCGAGTCTAATGATCTGCTCTCTTTTCTCAGGTCCACTACCATTTAGAGGATGTGAGTTGACTAACCACCTACAACCCAAATCAAATAAATAAATAAATAAATAATGTAGGTAATGATGTGATGAAACTATTATTTATTTGTATTCAGGGTATAATAGTGTTAAAATTAGCATATTTGAGATGGCAAGGTGGTGTAGCAACTTTTATATGTTCGGAAACGCGATATCTTGTTTTTGAGATATAAAAAAGCTATTTACCAAGCGCGGCGTCGGGGATGCTCAACTTTATCTCTTGATCTTGACAACTGCTTCCTACCCATTTTTGTTTTCAGAATTAGGGTAAAAGAAATATTGGTATTTTTTAGGGGTTTCATGTAATTTATCCTCAATCATATTGTAAATGAGAAAATTACCACCTTTAAAAAAATTAGTAATTTGTTCTTGGATTTTTTAAAATAAACCAATTTACCCCTTATCTAGGGGGTAAATTGCTTAATTTTAAAAAATATAGAGGAGCAAATTGCTAATTCTTTTATAAAAAATAATTTGCACATTTACAATATCACAGGGGCTAAATTATATTTTTTTCTATTTTTTGGTGTACACAATTTTATGCAACTTTCTTTTATTTCTTTCTACACACTTAAAAGGCCACATTATTCTGCATTTTTTTACAAAATAAATCTTTAATTTTGCATCTAAATGTTACATACAAATAATTGCAAAAAAAAAAAAAAAAGTAAATTATAAATGCTCAACTAAAGTTTGACATAATTACAAATACTCCATCTTTGTTCGAGAAATTACTTATAACTTCTCATTTTAATAACGGTCTAACAGTTAGATCAATCTGTTAGTCCCTGTTAGACTTTCATTAATTTTTTATGGTAAATTGACCAAAATATCATTGTATATTTTCTTTTTCTGAAGTTTTTTATGGACTAAGTGATACTTTTGTTTTATAATTTTTTCCATCCATCTAGTCTATTTTTTCTTTTTTTTAATAAAAAAAAAGTAAGGGTAAAGTTGATAATTCTATACCTCCATCCAAAGATTATATAATTTCATAAAACATCAGGGAGTATATAAATTTTTTTCTCAAACAACTAGTGGGTATTTGTAATTATGCCAAATTTCAGTGGAGCTTATTGTAATTTTCAAAAAGAAAAGACGGATAAAACAATGAATTCAATAGGCGAGATCAGTTTTTACATATATCTAAGTACCAACGTATGGCCTAATTTGTATTATAAGTGTATTATATATATTTATATATATGTGTGTGTGTGTGTGTAAGCCCCACCTATACTTAAACGGGGGATTTGGCTGACCTTCTACCCATTTATAAATAATTTTTTTACCAAGTTTTTGTTGAAAAATAAATAAAAACACAATTTAGGACATTTTACTTTATCTTTCTCCGTCTCTCAGTAACATAATAAACATTCTAAATATTTTCAACAAAATAAATAAATATATTTATCTTTATATTTCTCTCCATTAAAATTTGTGGGTAGTTTAAGTGCCATAATTAGTGTGAGTGACAAATTGCAGGTAAGTTGGTCAGGTCATTTTCCTAAGCCAGTTGTAATCTAAAAGGCAGACTTCAGTTTCAGACACGAGAAACAGTCGTCTTCGATCACATTGATTCCGACATGTTCAATAAAATGGCCCCCTCAACTTCTTCCAACAATCAAGAATTTCCATTTCCCAGGAACAAGCCTTGTAGTTTACTTTTGTCTTTGTTGACGAAATTCTCGTGTATTTAAAATTACAGATTCTGACTTCTTAATATAAAGTTTTTTTTTTTATATTTTTTTTTCAAATGGTAATTATATAATTATATTATTGTATTAATAAATTAAACTCGCATAAAATGAGATAAATACTCGTATATTCGTAAAACTTGAAATTATGAACTCGAACTTGTTCATACTTCATGAGACCTCAATCTTAACTATGAAGTTATAACATTCATGGGTATATTTATTTGGATAAATTTAAATATAGAGAATTTATAAAATTTTTAGTCCTAAATTTTAATTATACCAAATTATTGTTAGATCAATTTCAGATCATCGACGACCTCGACCCTCGACGCGAATCAAACGTGCTCTGCTGATGTTCACGGATGGTTGGTTACTTTTGGTTTTGTACAATGTAACTAGTTGTAAGTTGAACGGCTTACCATGATGAAAAGGCGCGGGAGAGATCTCGTGTGTGGATTTGTCCAAATCCAATGAAAAGAAACACAGACATTAACGAGATTCTTTATGTGGTTATGAATGTTTGTGTGTGTGTTGTTTTTGTTTGTTTCTTATTTGGCTGAAATTATGGTGATAGAATTTTTCCAAAAAATAGAAAAAATTCTTGTTCGGATCAAATTTGGCTAAATTAAATCTATCACACAGTAAGTGTATCGCATTTGCAATATAATTAATTGGTCATTTTTTCTAAACTGTACACTAATTCCACGACAAGTATATTACACTTGCCGTATGAGTGGTTCAAGTTTGGCCGAACTGAGTCCAAATAAACTAGAATTTTTAAGAAATAGTTATGATTCAAATCAAATATTTTTATTGATTAATGAAAGAAAATATGTTTTTTTTTTTAGAAATTGATTACAATCATAACATGGTCTCAATCACTGACAATTATAACAATTAATATACTAATTATCAATATCAAATATCTTAATATTTAATCAATAACTACTATTAAAGCAGAATAACTACTATTATCGTTATATTAGATTAATATTTGAATTTGAATATAATTGACGCTCTTTTAACGGAATCGAACAAAAAATGAATAAAGGGACGTTGTTTGTATCTACTTTTGTTTGATTTATATATGTTGTCTACGTGCATGCAAATTAATAATAACGGGCATATTCTATGTTATAAGTTTGTTACACATATTTTTGCAGCTGTCGATTTGGATTTGATTGCTGACATATATATAAGATAATTAATGTTGTTGATGTCTATGTCGCGGGTGTTTTATGCCTACGCTTCCATCTTTTTTTGTTTTCCCTTCATCGCAATTTTTTAATTAATTTTGTCCACATCAAAAGATTAATTCTTTTGTCACTTATATATATAAGCACGAGTGCTTACTAACTTGGAATTATTATTTATGTAATTTTTTTAATTTGAACGATAATTAAATTATTATATTAAGATATTAATTAATAATTAATTCATCCATAAATTACTAGAAATATTTAATATAATTACAATAGGCACTCTTAAAATTTTTCATAATTATGAATACTCCCTTCGCTTGTTGTCAATTATCAATGGTGTTTGATGTTTAATGGAATTGTATAATCCTTAAATAGGGACTTGAAATTGTCAATTTTGATCATACTATTTTTTTTTTTTTTTGAAAAGTTAAATTTTTGTCTAAAGACAATAGACGAGGTGGATGGAAAAAGTTATAAAAATTGTAGAAAACTATTTGCTTAGTCCAAAAAAACTTAAATAATTTTTAAAAATAAGTAATACTATAATTTATAAATTACAATAATATTTTAGTCCGTTCACTACAAAAAATAGATGGAATGAGACTAACAAATTGAGATAGTTGCTGGAGGGCTATTAAAGTCAGAGGACTATTGGTAACTTTTCAAACAATAAGGGAGTATTTGTAGTTATGTCAAATTTCAGGAGAGTTCGTTGTAACTTTACACAATATTAAATGATTCTTCTTTAATAACAATTTAAAATTTTCAATTAGATGATCATTTAACATGGCATAGAAATCAGACCTAATAAGAAATTTTGAATTCGAATTTCTGTCCACTTATTTACCATAAAAGAGTCTCGTATTTATCACATCGTCTGCATTCAAGGGAATATATTAGAAATATTAAATAAAAACAAAACACTACTCACATGAAACGATGTATTAAATATTAAATATTTTTTAACAATTTAATTTTTAAATGAGATGATGTTTCATATATTTAAGTTATTACAACATCAGTCATATTTGGCACGATGAAAAGCTTTTTCGTGTTTTTTTTTTTTAATTTATTTGTTTATTGGATGAGTGGGTATTTATCTCACTGTAATGAATTTATTGTAATTTGTGTCATCGTTCTTAATTATAGTGATGGCAGATGGATTGATTGAATATTAATATATAATTTAATTTATTAAATTATTAATATAATTATTTAATTAGCGCTTAAAAAAATACAATGTACTTGACTTTAAAATCTTCCAAAATAAGAAAGAAATAAACAAGGAGGAATAAGGCATTTGATATCAATAAAATCAAATAAATCAAAACTTTGTCTTAAAAAAATAAAATAAAGGCTTAACTTTTTGTTAAACAAAAATGTTTAGTTACAACTAGGTTTTCTGAAATTTGACATTATTACAAATACCTTAATTGTTTGAAAATTATCAATACCATCTGGAGACCTGAAACTATTAACTTTTTTCTTATCATATTTTTTTCTTTTTCAAAAAATAAAAAATATAGGGACAAAGTGGATGGAAAAATTAAAAAAATTATAAAACTAATTACCCACTTAGCCGCAAACAAATTTTAAAGACAAGCTAAATTATAATGCACAGCCCACAAGAATATTTTGATCATTTCGCCTAAAAAATGAATGAAAACCTAACAAAAACTAACGTATTGTGTTAGTTGTTGGAAGAACAACAGTCAAAATTGAGAGAATGTCGTTAATTTTTTAAACAATAAAAAAATATTTATAATTGATCAAATTTTAAAAAAATGGTTATTTATGAAAACAAATAAACAAATAAAGGTGGAGGTGAAAATCACGACAGGATTGAGGAGAGTAAAGTGGAGGGATTGAGAAGTCACAACTCACGGGTCGTAGCTAAGTTAAAAACCTTTCACGGGTCTGCTGCTGCTTCAGATCAGATCTCCTCTCTCATACCAATCACCAAATTAGACCATATTTTTCAATAATTTTTGGTTGTCAATTTGGGATATTATTCTTCCCAAGTTCCCATAAGATAATCACTAATTTATATTAGCCTTTCACATGATGGAGGGTCCACCTTTTTTGTTCTTTCTCCCTTTCTTTTTCTTTTTTTTTTTTTAAATTTAATTATGATCGAAACCTCATAAATTTAACTTTTCTTTTTAAATAAAATCAATAAATTAATTTTTTTTTAATAAATAAGTCGATTACAATCACCAATATAAAATATCACTGTGTAATAATTACCACCAACAATGACAATTATATACAATTCGTATATATTAGATAATTATATATAGTCAACACCTACTATTAAAGTGGAAACATCCTATAGGTTGGTAATGTTCGTACTCACAACCTTAGAGTCTCAACTATGTCAATTAAGCTAGGACTCATTAGCTTGTAAAATTAAGTATGTCAACTGCAAGTTTCTATAATCACGGGACTATTGGGATTGACTGCACCGGTTTGTTGAGACAGACTGAATCGGTATTGTCGGATAAGGATAACCATATCCAATAAAATAAAAAGCATCAGAATCAGGAGACTTAAGTTTTCTCAGGTGCTTGAACATTGTCTGGGCTAGAAGCATGATCAGATGTACTAAGGATAGGTAGTGGACTCTCAATTTCTTGAAACTGATGAACATCACATTTGCAAGCAGCAACGATCAAGCCCAACGGCAGAAAATATCATGGACAGTGAGCGTCGAGAAGCCACTGTACGTAGTTACTCCAACAGAGCATTCTATGACTTAGTAACTAAATAAGGATGAAATGAAGTTGGCAATGTGTGTCTCCCTTCCGCCAATTCAATAGCTGCTTAAATAGCCAACTTTGGAGGTGAACACATTTGACAGCATTTGCTATGTTATAAATGGTGATTAATTGATCTTGACTACTATTTTTGACATCTTTACATTCATTAGTTCATACCTATATTAAGTGTGTTTTCTTTTAAAAAAAAATCAAACAAATCCTGTGATATTACAAAAAAATAAATTACTTCGTATAAAGAAATAGACAATTTACCCACCTGTGTTTTTTAAAATGCATCAATTTATCCCCTTGTATTTTCTAAAACGAATCAATTTATCTTCGTATAAAATGAGCAAATTATCCCGTATAAAAAAAATATTAGCAATTTACCCACCCGTGTTTTTTAAAATATTTCAATTTATCCCTCTGTATTTTTTAAAATATATCAATTTATCCCCCTATGTTATCAATACTAATCTATACTAATACATATATATATATATATATATTTCTATACTTACAAATGATGAAAAAATTTTAATTTTTTATCATATAAGGATAATTTGTTGATTTGCAATATCACATGGGCTATAAATTGCATTAAGTCCAATAATCAGAAAGCCTGAATCAGCGTTCATCTTACTTTGTCACATTTACCTCATTCATTGAATATTGACAAAACACCCTCCGACGATTCATGTATACCATGATTATATCAAAACTAATTTTCTTGACAACCACATATATACATATATGCATGGTAAAAATTCGAGCACAAAAAACAATGAGCTAATAACTATATCATTTTACTACTTCTACATCAGCAGATTAATTGAGTATTCAAAAAAAATTTAGCCCAAATTAGATCTAATCAAATATGAGCTAATTAAATGACAATTATAATATCACGTACAGACAGTGCGACTTTCCATAGGGATTGCATGTACATGGGATTGTATGTATGTATGAAATGTATTGTAATAAGAGATGTTATATCAATTTGAGAAGCCATTTTATTTTGTTAAAACTAATGTTTGCAGTTTAAGAGCTATGGGCTTAATTTGAGTTGGATTTAGGTAACTTAGAGCTTTGTGGGCCAAAACCTGACTACTTTTCTCCTTGTCCGAGACGCATGGGTTCATGACACTTTTCTCACACACTCACTTGCGCTTTTTTAAGTCCTTGTAATAATAATATATTGACTAAATTGCCAATATAACCATCAATTTTTAGAGAAAAACATGGAAAGAGAAGAACACAATTATATTTTCATAATTATAAGGGTAGTTTAGTCCAATTAAATAATTTGATCTGGAATAAGTGAATTTTAAATTAATCAAGGATAAATATTAATTTTTATTCAATTTGTTGTTAATATCAGCAAATTCAGTGAATTTTGACTAGTGCGTGTCTTATTTGTTTGACGGACGTAAATGTAATTTTTCCAAACCATAAGAGCTCTACGTGTAATTACACCAAACTTTAGGGTAGGAGAATGTAACTATCCCTTAATATTTTAGGTAGTTCACCATAAAAATTGGGTGAAAACCTAATGTAGGCTAATGGTGTGGGCTCATCGTTAAACGGATATTAAAATCAATGAAGTATTTGTAATTTTTCAAATAAGACGAAAATATTTATAATTTTACCAAATCTAAGGAAGAATGGTCATAATTTACTAAAAAAGGAAAAAAAAAATTGTAACAGAAGAACAACACCATAGAGTTTATGAGTTGAGCATGCACATTCAGCGGCGAAGCCAGAACTTTTGCTTGACCCTGTCAAAATTTTATAATTATTGCAAATTCATTCAAAAAATTAAATTATTATAATTTATCATTACAAGTTTAATACATATTATGAGAATTAATACAACTAATTCTTATCAATATTACTCCGAGAGCTAGGGGCAAATTGAAAAATCAAAATAATCATAAATTTCATAAATATTTTTTTTTTATATCTAAACTTGTTTATTTATTATGAAATATTTAGATAAAATAAAAAAAATTAAAAATCTTGGGAAGAATTACAATCTGATGTTGAAAAAATCACAAGATGAAACAAACTTTTCTTGTACAAGAGAAATTGTGATTTTCTTTTCCTCATACAACAGCTGCTCGCGTTTTGATGAGGAAGATTAGATGACAATTTATATTTTCTTGTACAAACATGGGCTTGGGCTACAATAAATTTGATTTGATTTTTCTCCTCATGTACTTCCTCTTTTACCTCTTAATTTATCTTTTTGTGCTTACATTAATTAATGGGCTAAAAAACCAACAAAAATCGATGGGTTTAAAGAAAAAAAAAAAGAGTTCAAGGGCTTAGCTTAGGGTAAGCTATGTCAAATAAGCCCAATTTACATGTGTATGTTTATATATATATAAAAAGAAGAAAAACTAATGAACATGTAGTCCAAAAGGTAGCCCAAGGCCAAGCCCTGTGGGCCTTGCTTGGGCTTGCTCCTGTGCGCATTTAGATTGTTGAGATACATAAATATTGAAAAAAGTATAAAGATTTTTGAGGCACATAAATACTGAAAAGAGTATTACGGTTTTTGAGACACAGAAATACTGAAAGGAGCATATTCTACACATTTATCAAATGTGTTATTCATGTAGATTTATTTGAGACATAGTTCTATGGGTGTTATTTATATAATACCCAATTATTAAAGTTCTATGAAATAACACTTTATTGTCTCCATCAGGATGTTCATGTGGAAGTGAAATGACTATTTGTTGTCACCATTAGGACGTGGAATGAATATTTTGTTGTCTGCATTAGGTTGCTCTTGTGGAAGTGGAATCACAAACTTGTTGTCTCCATTAGGTTGCTCTTGTGGAAGTGGAATCACAAATTTGTTGTCTCCTTTAGGTCGCTCCTGTGGAAGTGGAATCACAAGTTTGTTGTCTCCAATAGGTCGCTCCTGTGGAAGTGGAATCACAAATTTGTTGTCTCCATTACGTTGCCCCTGTGAAAGTGGAATGACAAATTTGTTGTCTCCATTAGGTTGCTGCTGTGGAAGTGGAATGACAAATTTGTTGTCTCCATTAAGTTGCTGCTGTGGAAGTGGAATCACAAATTTGGTATCTCTATTCGGTTGCTGCTGTGAAAGTGGAATGACAAATTTGTTATCTTCATTAGGTCGTTCCTGTGGAAGTGGAATCACAAATTGGTTGTCTCCATTACGTTGCCCCTGTGGAAGTGGAATGATAAATTTGTTGTCTCCATTAGGTTGCTGCTGTGGAAGTGGAATCACAAATTTGTTGTCTCCATTAGGTTGCTCCTGTGGAAGTGGAATGACAAATTTGGTGTCTCCATTAGGTTGTTCCTGTGGAAGTGGAATGACAAATTTGTTGTCTCCATTAGATTGCTCCTGTGGAAGTGGAATGACAAATTTGTTGTCTTCATTAGGTCGCTCCTGTGCAAGTGGAATCACAAATTTGTTGTCTTCATTACGTTGCCCTTGTGGAAGTGGAATGACAAATTTGTTGTCTCCATTAGGTTGTTGCTGTGGAAGTGGAATCACAAATTTGTTGTCTCCATTAGATTGCTCCTGTGGAAGTGGAATGACAAATTTATTTTCTCCATTAGGTTGCTTCTGTGGAAGTGGAATGACAAATTTGTTGTCTCCATTAGGTTGCTCCTGCGGAAGTGGAATCACAAATTTGTTATCTCCATTAGGTTGCTGCTGCGGAAATGGAATCACAAATTTGTTGTCTCCATTAGGTTGCTCCTGTGGAAGTGGAATCACAAAATTGTTGTCTCCATTAGGTTGTTCCTGTGGAAGTAGAATCACAAATTTGTTGTCTCTATTAAAACCCTCAAGTGCATCAAAATGACGAGCATCACATCTATTAGCAACGATAATCAAACCCAACAGAAAAAACAAAGTTGACAAAGATTTCCGAGAAGCCATTACTAAAGTTGAAGCAAAAATGAAGTTGCCAATGTTGTCTCTTCGAGCACCAATTGAAGTGCTGCTTAAATAGCCAATTACTGGGGGTGACAACATACAGATTAGTTTGATTGAATACTCGAGATTTGTTGTGTGATTTAGTAGGTGGTAGGTAGAGATTGATAGAATTTCTAAGGTATAAATGGCAATTATTTGGTACAACAAATAGGGAGAATAGGACTTTTATCTTTCCTGCTATATATTTACATGGACTCCGTTTATTTTTCTATATGAGTTATTTGAATGACATGATAACAATAAAAATACTTTGTAGTAATTATAATATGTTTATTTAGACTGTTTGAGTTTATTAACTTAACCTACCTATTTACAATAATTAGTACCGATACCGGGGTTCTTGATTAGCAACGAGGCTCTATATTAATGCAATGGAAACACGTGTATTATTTTACTTATACATCCCAATAATAAAAAATAAACGAAGCCTTCATGACTTAATATTGTAATAATTCTCGCGACCCTTACAATATTGGGAGTTTATGCTTAGTGGAGAGTGCATATTGAAATTATACCTATGTATCTTTCTTCTTCTCGCAACCCACTTGGAGGATTTGGAGAAAATTAATTCAGAGTATCAATAAATTAAATCAATGCACATGTCCAAACGAGACAATGAAACAACATATTGAAGTAAACATATGTTAATATATGTGAGCCTTGAACTCACAATTTTTTTTATTAAGAGGCCTCATCACCTGCTTATGTATAACTCATCAAATAGCTTTTGGGATTTAAGATTACGTAGAGCAGGTTTTAGATCTGATGTATATATATATATATATTTTATGATTGAAATTCATTATATAATTTTAATTGACTCACTAAAAAAAACAATTGTACTTAACGAAGGATTTTTTGTAGAGGAGACAAAATTATATAATTTTTATTTTCTTCTTATAATTGTATTATAATACTAGTAGATATTCTTTATTATCATACTATTGAATTGTAAATTAATTTTTATTTTTCCCCTTAAGTTTATTATTCCAAGATTATTAGTTAAATTATTATTTAAACTCGTCATATAATTTCGGGTAAAATACACCTTGCCCCTCGAACAATTGTTGATGTAATTTTTACCCGTTAAATTAACAAATGACTCCTTAGTTGGACAAAAATATCTTTCATGTCTTGAACAATTATATTATTTTTATTATACTTTAGTATTTTGTACATTCAATTATTATCAAATTATGTATTAATTAATTTTTTTAATAAATAAAGAATTTAAGTTAAAGTGGGGTAGAAATTAATTTATGTAGTAGATACACAACAAATATAATATAACCAACAACTGATATATGACTTTTAAAAGAAATTGACAAATATATATATGCTTAATCAAAAGTTAAATATTTTTTTAAATATATATGAATAGAGAGTGCATATTCAAATGTTTGATGAAATACTCAAAATTTGGTGTGTGATTTAGTATCTGGGTGGGTAGAGATTGATTACATTTATAATTGAAAAGCATTTTATTGATGTATTCAATTTATTGATATGTTAATTTTTTATTTTTTTAAAATTGAATAATTCTTTTAACTTCCTGGCTCATCATGATTTTTCATAACGCCCTTTTGATATTCTTTTATTCTTATTCATTTTTATCTTATATATTTAGGTGATTTTTAACTCTATAAAAAGTAAATAATATAATTTTAAAAAATTATTTTAAATATTTTACAAAAATTATACATATACATACAATGTGCCATACATAATAGTTAATTATAAATATGTTTACTCAGGCTATTTAGGTTGAATAGCTTTTGGGATTTAAGAGTAGAGCAAGTTTTAGGTTTGGTAATTAATAAATATTGAACCCCCATTAGGAAGAATTTATTGTTTACACCTGACCCTCTTTCGATAAAATTTGGACGAAAAAGTGTTGACGTTAGCAAAAAAATTATATAAATTTCTAATTTTATTCCTTATTTAATATCTTTTTGTATGTCCTTAATTACCCACCGTTTTTCTACCACGACCTCTATACTTCATCCGCAATGAAAATATCAATTTTTTTCCTTAAAATCTTAATGAGAACGGGATAACAAAAACACAGAACAAACTTCAAGTTGTCTGAATGGGATTTTTTATTTTTGGCGATGACTATTTTAGTTAACAAAATTAAGGCCCCATAATCAAAAGGTTACAGGTCCGAGTCTATGATAGCTGATGATTAAAATTTATGACATAATTGTAATCGATTCACTAAAAAATAAAATAATTAATTTCAGAAGACAATAATAATTTACGCAATTAGAAGTTCAAAAGGTTACTTCAATTTTATGAATTTGAATATAAATATTTATATGTGGAACATTAATAAAAATAAAAATCATATACTACATATTGCTAGCAGCTTTTTTTTTTTTCAATTGTTTGGGCTTAGCCCAAGTTATTCTTTTAAAAACACATAGGCATAGTCTGGGCCTTGATTTGTCCTGGTCCGTAGGCTGGTCTTAGTTCCAAAAAAATGAATACCGACTCATTTCAAGGTTCATGGCCAGCACATGATCGAGCATGAACAGTATTTTATCGATCTTAGGCCAAGATTTTCTAATCTGGCCTATGCTTCATTTGGACTGACTTGACCCAATGTACATCATAACTTGCAATAGTACCTACTCCTATCTACCTCGTAATAATATGAGATAATTTTGATATTTTTATTTCATTTTTTTTTGTTAATAATATCCTTTTTTTAATAGTGTGGTCAATAAAATAAAATTTTAATTAAGCTTTTAAAATGTGAAGATTAGGAACCATTGAGATCCAGAGAATGTATTAATGTATTATAAAATCGAGAGAAGTTCAAAATAAGAAGGAACACTTACGAACTCATAAAAATGAGTGAAACACTAGTTAAATTTCTTATCCGTCTGAACGTTCAATTACAATCTATTGACTTTTGGATAATTGGAGTTCAAATAAATTTAAAATTTCCTATCTTACTCAAGCTTAACAAACTGGAGTTGAAAACAGAGATTAAAAATTCTAAAATTTTGATCGAAGTATCAATCTATAATAAAAAAATATAAACAAAATATACACTAATATGATTATACAACAATCGTTATTCGTCCAATATAAATTTAACAATTACAAAAAGTAAAGATATAATGGCCAATCACACAAAAATTAGTGGTGTTAAGGTCATTTAATGTATAAAGAAGAGTATGTAATATTTTATAAAACACGTGGGAATGTTTAGCCTATTTTCATATCATAGGAATTTTTATACTTTTTCACGAAAATACAAAAAGATTTTTTGCATTTTACCCCTTTTTTTTTCAATATGGGCACAGTAAACCCATACCCATTGATATGTCCAAAATATATTTGAAGTAAAAATAATTTTCATTTTACCATAATATAATTTGAGTAACACAAATTCTGTATAAGTTGTCACTATTAATAAATTGATAACAATTTTATAGTGAAAAATGTAATTATTGTCATTGAATAATAAATTAATCAACTTAAAGATTCGCTAGTGGAGTTCTGATCCGAATCAAAATATACGATCTCTTTAAGATAGATCTCGAGCTCGCTTTACTCCTTGCAAATATCAAAAAGGTCCTTGAGAAGCAACACGAACATTAGGCTAGCCGAGGATGTCCTCGACTAAAATCCTTCAATGTTCATGTTATTCGAATTCAAGATGGAAAGTAGGCAATTTCAAACAATAAATATGGCATAAAGTAATAAATGTGTCATGTCATAAATGCTCTGAAAGGAGGGTATGCATAGTCCCAAATGTAATTCACCAAATGGACCACGTGGCTTCATCCTAAGATCTTCGCTGTCAGAGATGGTGGGACGAATGACTTCCACGTCGCCTGGGTCCAAATGGTAGGTTAGCAGAGTGGGTCGAGTGATTCGATCCAACCCAATATCTTAAATGCGCGAATCTTGTGGCATTTTTAATATTTTTAGCTCATAAAAGGAGCATTTTGGTCCTTTTCTCACTTAAATGGTTTACACCCCCATCAAGTTCAAACCTCCATAAGTACGTACCAAACCGAATTGAGGGAGGATAAAAGAATTCACAAGGACAAGATGGGCATTTCACAATCAAGTAAAATTCAAAGAAAATCATATATTTGCATTCACCAAGTCAACTATCAGATTCCCAATACAATAAAACAATAACTACATGCTAGAGGATAAAATTGTACTTTTACGATGGACGTAATAAATGCGTCAAATAATATAATACTCCCACCCTGTATAGAGAAAAGGAAAATAAAAAGGAGAAGACTTTAGATGATTGTGGGATTATTCAAGCGTGTTTGATCGTTTTCTATCCCTTTTTTTGCACTATCATGTTTGTTTGAAATATTTATCATTTGTGTGGTTCTTGTTGGCAGAGATGAAAATAAATGCACCACTTGATTTATAAAGGTAACATGCATGCACATTGAAGTTACTCAGACACAACTAAAGAGCATAAAATATTTACCAAACACACATCCTCGTCCAAGATTTATTGTAACATAGTTGTCTGGATGGTAGTAGATAACCCCCAGTTATTACATATAGATGAACAATATATGTACTATAATACTTATATGACTCTAGGAAAGGTCTTGTCAGATCAAATTTGATCGTGCCCACTAATTTTATGGAAAGTTCTCACACTTTTCATATATTAGTTTGGTTTGATTGAACCTGATCTCAACTGCAAGTTTCTATAATCACGGGACTATTGGGATTGACTGCACCGGTTTGTTGAGACAGACTGAATCGGTATCGTCGGATAAGGATAACCATATCCAATAAAGTAAAAAGCATCAGAATCAGGAGACTTAAGTTTTCTCAGGTGCTTGAACATTGTCTGGACTAGAAGCATGATCAGATGTACTAAGGATAGGTAGTGGACTCTCAATTTCTTGAAACTGATGAACATCACATCTGCAAGCAGCAACGATCAAGCCCAACGGCAGAAAATATCATGGACAGTGAGCGTCGAGAAGCCACTGTACGTAGTTACTCCAACAGAGCATTCTATGACTTAGTAACTAAATAAGGATGAAATGAAGTTGGCAATGTGTGTCTCCCTTCCGCCAATTCAATAGCTGCTTAAATAGCCAACTTTGGAGGTGAACACATTTGACAGCATTTGCTATGTTATAAATGGTGATTAATTGATCTTGACTACTATTTTTGACATCTTTACATTCATTAGTTCATACCTATATTAAGTGTGTTTTCTTTTAAAAAAAAATCAAACAAACCCTGTGATATTACAAAAAAATAAATTACTTCGTATAAAGAAATTGACAATTTACCCACCTGTGTTTTTTAAAATGCATCAATTTATCCCCTTGTATTTTTTAAAATGAATCAATTTACCTTCGTATAAAATGAGCAAATTATCCTGTATAAAAAAAATATTAGCAATTTACCCACCCGTGTTTTTTAAAATATTTCAATTTATCCCCCTGTATTTTTTAAAATATATCAATTTATCCCCCTATGTTATCAATACTAATCTATACTAATACATATATATATATATATTTCTATACTTACAAATGATGAAAAAATTTTAATTTTTTATCATATAAGGATAATTTGTTGATTTGCAATATCACATGGGCTATAAATTGCATTAAGTCCAATAATCAGAAAGCCTGAATCAGCGTTCATCTTACTTTGTCACATTTACCTCATTCATTGAATATTGACAAAACACCCTCCGACGATTCATGTATACCATGATTATATCAAAACTAATTTTCTTGACAACCACATATATACATATATGCATGGTAAAAATTCGAGCACAAAAAACAATGAGCTAATAACTATATCATTTTACTACTTCTACATCAGCAGATTAATTGAGTATTCAAAAAAAATTTAGCCCAAATTAGATCTAATCAAATATGAGCTAATTAAATGACAATTATAATATCACGTACAGACAGTGCGACTTTCCATAGGGATTGCATGTACATGGGATTGTATGTATGTATGAAATGTATTGTAATAAGAGATGTTATATCAATTTGAGAAGCCATTTTATTTTGTTAAAACTAATGTTTGCAGTTTAAGAGCTATGGGCTTAATTTGAGTTGGATTTAGGTAACTTAGAGCTTTGTGGGCCAAAACCTGACTACTTTTCTCCTTGTCCGAGACGCATGGGTTCATGACACTTTTCTCACACACTCACTTGCGCTTTTTTAAGTCCTTGTAATAATAATATATTGACTAAATTGCCAATATAACCATCAATTTTTAGAGAAAAACATGGAAAGAGAAGAACACAATTATATTTTCATAATTATAAGGGTAGTTTAGTCCAATTAAATAATTTGATCTGGAATAAGTGAATTTTAAATTAATCAAGGATAAATATTAATTTTTATTCAATTTGTTGTTAATATCAGCAAATTCAGTGAATTTTGACTAGTGCGTGTCTTATTTGTTTGACGGACGTAAATGTAATTTTTCCAAACCATAAGAGCTCTACGTGTAATTACACCAAACTTTAGGGTAGGAGAATGTAACTATCCCTTAATATTTTAGGTAGTTCACCATAAAAATTGGGTGAAAACCTAATGTAGGCTAATGGTGTGGGCTCATCGTTAAACGGATATTAAAATCAATGAAGTATTTGTAATTTTTCAAATAAGACGAAAATATTTATAATTTTACCAAATCTAAGGAAGAATGGTCATAATTTACTAAAAAAGGAAAAAAAAAATTGTAACAGAAGAACAACACCATAGAGTTTATGAGTTGAGCATGCACATTCAGCGGCGAAGCCAGAACTTTTGCTTGACCCTGTCAAAATTTTATAATTATTGCAAATTCATTCAAAAAATTAAATTATTATAATTTATCATTACAAGTTAAATACATATTATGAGAATTAATACAACTAATTCTTATCAATATTACTCCGAGAGCTAGGGGCAAATTGAAAAATCAAAAGCTATATTTATATAAATTATAATCATAAATTTCATAAATATTTTTTTATGTCTAAACTTGTTTATTTATTATGAAATATTTAGATAAAATAAAAAAAATTAAAAATCTTGGGAAGAATTACAATCTGATGTTGAAAAAATCACAAGATGGAACAAACTTTTCTTGTACAAGAGAACTTGTGATTTTCTTTTCCTTATACAACAGCTGCTCGCGTTTTGATGAGGAAGATTAGATGACAATTTATATTGATGAGGAAGATTAGATGACAATTTATATTTTCTTGTACAAACATGGGCTTGGGCTACAATAAATTTGATTTGATTTTTCTCCTCATGTACTTCCTCTTTTACCTCTTAATTTATCTTTTTGTGCTTACATTAATTAATGGGCTAAAAAACCAACAAAAATCGATGGGTTTAAAGAAAAAAAAAAAGAGTTCAAGGGCTTAGCTTAGGGTAAGCTATGTCAAATAAGCCCAATTTACATGTGTATGTTTATATATATATAAAAAGAAGAAAAACTAATGAACATGTAGTCCAAAAGGTGGCCCAAGGCCAAGCCCTGTGGGCCTTGCTTGGGCTTGCTCCTGTGCGCATTTAGATTGTTGAGATACATAAATATTGAAAAAAGTATAAAGATTTTTGAGGCACATAAATACTGAAAAGAGTATTAAGGTTTTTGAAACACATAAATACTGAAAGGAGCATATTCTACACATTTATCAAATGTGTTATTCATGTAGATTTATTTGAGACATAGTTCTATGAGGGTTATTTATATAATCCCCAATTATTAAAGTTCTATGAAATAACACTTTATTGTCTCCGTCAGGATGTTCATGTGGAAGTGGAATGACTATTTGTTGTCAACATTAGGACGTGGAATGAATATTTTGTTGTCTCCATTAGGTTGCTCCTATGAAAGTGGAATCACAAATTTGTTGTCTCCATTAGGTCGCTCCTGTGGAAGTGGAATCACAAATTTGTTGTCTCCATTAGGTTGCTCCTGTGGAAGTGGAATCACAAATTTGTTGTCTCCATTACGTTGCCCCTGTGAAAGTGGAATGACAAATTTGTTGTCTCCATTAGGTTGCTGCTGTGGAAGTGGAATCACAAATTTGTTGTCTTCATTAGGTCACTCCTGTGGAAGTGGAATGACAAATTTGTTGTCTCCATTAGGTCGCTCCTGTGGAAGTGGAATCACAAATTTGTTGTCTCCATTACGTTGCCCCTGTGGAAGTGGAATGACAAATTTGTTGTCTCCATTAGGTTGTTGCTGTGGAAGTGGAATCACAAATTTATTGTCTCCATTAGGTTGATCCTGTGGAAGTGGAATGACAAATTTGGTGTCTCCATTAGGTTGCTCCTGTGGAAGTGGAATGACAAATTTGTTGTCTCCATTAGGTCGCTCCTGTGGAAGTGGAATCACAAATTTGTTGTCTTCATTACGTTGCCCCTGTGGAAGTGGAATGACAAATTTGTTGTCTCCATTAGGTTGTTGCTGTGGAAGTGGAATCACAAATTTGTTGTCTCCATTAGATTGCTCCTGTGGAAGTGGAATGACAAATTTGGTGTCTCCATTAGGTTGCTCCTGTGGAAGTGTAATGTCAAATTTGTTGTCTCCATTAGGTTGCTCCTGCGGAAGTGGAATCACAAATTTGTTACCTCCATTAGGTTGCTGCTGCGGAAGTGGAATCACAAATTTGTTGTCTCCATTAGGTTGCTCCTGTGGAAGTGGAATCACAAATTTGTTGTCTCTATTAAAACCCTCAAGTGCATCAAAATGACGAGCATCACATCTATTAGCAACAATAATCAAACCCAACAGAAAAAACAAAGTTGACAAAGATTTCCGAGAAGCCATTACTATAGTTGAAGCAAAAATGAAGTTGCCAATGTTGTCTCTTCCAGCACCAATTCAAGTGCTGCTTAAATAGCCAATTACTGGGGGTGACAACATACAGATTAGTTTGATTGAATACTCGAGATTTGTTGTGTGATTTAGTAGGTGGTAGGTAGAGATTGATAGCATTTCTAAGGTATAAATGGTAATTATTTGGTACAACAAATAGGGAGAATAGGACTTTTATCTTTCCTGCTATATATTTACATGGACTCCGTTTATTTTTCTATATGAGTTATTTGAATGACATGATAACAATAAAAATACTTTGTAGTATTTATAATATGTTTATTTAGACTGTTTGAGTTTATTAACTTAACCTTCCTATTTACAATAATTAGTACCGATACCGGGGTTCTTAGATTGGCAACGAGGCTCTATATTAATGCATTGGAAACACGTGTATTATTTTACTTATACATCCCAATAATAAAAAATAAACGAAGCCTTCATGACTTAATATTGTAATAATTCTCGCGGCCCTTACAGTATTGGGAGTTTATGCTTAGTGGAGAGTGCATATTGAAATTATACCTATGTATCTTTCTTCTTCTCGCAACCCACTTGGAGGATTTGGAGAAAATTAATTCAGAGTATCAATAAATTAAATCAATGCACATGTCCAAACGAGACAATGAAACAACATATTGAAGTAAACATATGTTAATATATGTGAGCCTTGAACTCACAATTTTTTTTATTAAGAGGCCTCATCACCTGCTTATGTATAACTCATCAAATAGCTTTTGGGATTTAAGATTACGTAGAGCAGGTTTTAGATCTGATGTATATATATATATATATATATTTTATGATTGAAATTCATTATATAATTTTAATTGACTCACTAAAAAAAATAATTGTACTTAACGAAGGATTTTTTGTAGAGGAGACAAAATTATATAATTTTTATTTTCTTCTTATAATTGTATTATAATACTAGTAGATATTCTTTATTATCATACTATTGAATTGTAAATTAATTTTTATTTTTCCCCCTAAGTTTATTATTCCAAGATTATTAGTTAAATTATTATTTAAACTCGTCATATAATTTCGGGTAAAATACACCTTGCCCCTCGAACAATTGTTGATGTAATTTTTACCCGTTAAATTAACAAATGACTCCTTAGTTGGACAAAAATATCTCTCATGTCTTGAACAATTATATTATTTTTATTATACTTTAGTATTTTGTACATTCAATTATTATCAAATTATGTATTAATTAATTTTTTTAATAAATAAAGAATTTAAGTTAAAGTGGGGTAGAAATTAATTTATGTAGTAGATACACAACAAATATAATATAACCAACAACTGATATATGACTTTTAAAAGAAATTGACAAATATATATATGCTTAATCAAAAGTTAAATATTTTTTTAAATATATATGAATAGAGAGTGCATATTCAAATGTTTGATGAAATACTCAAAATTTGATGTGTGATTTAGTATCTGGGAAGGTAGAGATTGATTACATTTATAATTGAAAAGCATTTTATTGATGTATTCAATTTATTGATATGTTAATTTTTTATTTTTTTAAAATTGAATAATTCTTTTAACTTCCTGGCTCATCATGATTTTTCATAACGCCCTTTTGATATTCTTTTATTCTTATTCATTTTTATCTTATATATTCAGGTGAATTTTAACTCTATAAAAAGTAAATAATATAATTTTAAAAAATTATTTTAAATATTTTACAAAAATTATACATATACATACAATGTGCCATACATAATAGTTAATTATAAATATGTTTACTCAGGCTATTTAGGTTGAATAGCTTTTGGGATTTAAGAGTAGAGCAAGTTTTAGGTTTGGTAATTAATAAATATTGAACCCCCATTAGGAAGAATTTATTGTTTACACCTGACCCTCTTTCGATAAAATTTGGACGAAAAAGTGTTGACGTTAGTAAAAAAATTATATAAATTTCTAATTTTATTCCTTATTTAATATCTTTTTGTATATCCTTAATTACCCACCGTTTTTCTACCACGACCTCTATACTTCATCCGCAATGAAAATATCAATTTTTTTCCTTAAAATCTTAATGAGAACGGGATAACAAAAACACAGAACAAACTTCAAGTTGTCTGAATGGGATTTTTTATTTTTGGCGATGACTATTTTAGTTAACAAAATTAAGGCCCCATAATCAAAAGGTTACAGGTCCGAGTCTATGATAGCTGATGATTAAAATTTATGACATAATTGTAATCGATTCACTAAAAAATAAAATAATTAATTTCAGAAGACAATAATAATTTACGTAATTAGAAGTTCAAAAGGTTACTTCAATTTTATTAATTTGAATATAAATATTTATATGTGGAACATTAATAAAAATAAAAATCATATACTATATATTGCAAGCAGCTTTTTTTTTTTTCAATTGTTTGGGCTTAGCCCAAGTTATTCTTTTAAAAACACATAGGCATAGTCTGGGCCTTGATTTGTCCTGGTCCGTAGGCTGGTCTTAGTTCCAAAAAAATGAATACCGACTCATTTCAAGGTTCATGACCAGCACAGGATCGAGCATGAACAGTATTTTATCGATCTTAGGCCAAGATTTTCTAATCTGGCCTATGCTTCATTTGGACTGACTTGACCCAATGTACATCATAACTTGCAATAGTCCCTACTCCTATCTACCTCGTAATAATATGAGATAATTTTGATATTTTTATTTCATTTTTTTTTGTTAATAATATCCTTTTTTTAATAGTGTGGTCAATAAAATAAAATTTTAATTAAGCTTTTAAAATGTGAAGATTAGGAACCATTGAGATCCAGAGAATGTATTAATGCATTATAAAATCGAGAGAAGTTCAAAATAAGAAGGAACACTTACGAACTCATAAAAATGAGTGAAACACTAGTTAAATTTCTTATCCGTCTGAACGTTCAATTACAGTCTATTGACTTTTGGATAATTGGAGTTCAAATAAATTTAAAATTTCCTATCTTACTCAAGCTTAACAAACTGGAGTTGAAAACAGAGATTAAAAATTCTAAAATTTTGATCGAAGTATCAATCTATAATAAAAAAATATAAACAAAATATACACTAATATGATTATACAACAATCGTTATTCGTCCAATATAAATTTAACAATTACAAAAAGTAAAGATATAATGGCCAATCACACAAAAATTAGTGGTGTTAAGGTCATTTAATGAATAAAGAAGAGTATGTAATATTTTATAAAACACGTGGGAATGTTTAGCCTATTTTCATATCATAGGAATTTTTATACTTTTTCACGAAAATACAAAAAGATTTTTTGCATTTTACCCCTTTTTTTTTTCAATATGGGCATAGTAAACCCATACCCATTGATATGTCCAAAATATATTTGAAGTAAAAATAATTTTCATTTTACCATAATATAATTTGAGTAACACAAATTTTGTATAAGTTGTCACTATTAATAAATTGATAACAATTTTATAGTGAAAAATGTAATTATTGTCATTGAATAATAAATTAATCAACTTAAAGATTCGCTAGTGGAGTTCTGATCCGAATCAAAATATACGATCTCTTTAAGATAGATCTTGAGCTCGCTTTACTCCTTGCAAATATCAAAAAGGTCCTTGAGAAGCAACACGTACATTAGGCTAGCCGAGGATGTCCTCGACTGAAATCCTTCAATGTTCATGTTATTCGAATTCAAGATGGAAAGTAGGCAATTTCAAACAATAAATATGGCATAAAGTAATAAATGTGTCATGTATAAATGCTCTGAAAGGAGGGTATGCATAGTCCCAAATGTAATTTACCAAATGGACCACGTGGCTTCATCCTAAGATCTTCGCTGTCAGAGATGGTGGGACGAATGACTTCCACGTCGCCTGGGTCCAAATGGTAGGTTAGCAGAGTGGGTCGAGTGATTCGATCCAACCCGATATCTTAAATGCGCGAATCTTGTGGCATTTTTAATATTTTTAGCTCATAAAAGGAGCATTTTGGTCCTTTTCTCACTTAAATGGTTTACACCCCCATCAAGTTCAAACCTCCATAAGTACGTACCAAACCGAATTGAGGGAGGATAAAAAGAATTCACAAGGACAAGATGGGCATTTCACAATCAAGTAAAATTCAAAGAAAATCATATATTTGCATTCACCAAGTCAACTATCAGATTCCCAATACAATAAAACAATAACTACGTGCTAGAGGATAAAATTGTACTTTTACGATGGACGTAATAAATGCGTCAAATAATATAATACTCCCACCCTGTATAGAGAAAAGGAAAATAAAAAGGAGAAGACTTTAGATGATTGTGGGATTATTCAAGCGTGTTTGATCGTTTTCTATCCCTTTTTTTGCACTATCATGTTTGTTTGAAATATTTATCATTTGTGTGGTTCTTGTTGGCAGAGATGAAAATAAATGCACCACTTGATTTATAAAGGTAACATGCATGCACATTGAAGTTACTCAGACACAACTAAAGAGCATAAAATATTTACCAAACACACATCGTCGTCCAAGATTTATTGTAACATAGTTGTCTGGATGGTACTAGATAACCCCCAGTTATTACATATAGATGAACAATATATGTACTATAATACTTATATGACTCTAGGAAAGGTCTTGTCAGATCAAATTTGATCGTGCCCACTAATTTTATGAAAAGTTCTCACACTTTTCATATATTAGTTTGGTTTGATTGAACCTGATCTCAACTGCAAGTTTCTATAATCACGGGACTATTGGGATTGACTGCACCGGTTTGTTGAGACAGACTGAATCGGTATTGTCGGATAAGGATAACCATATCCAATAAAGTAAAAAGCATCAGAATCAGGAGACTTAAGTTTTCTCAGGTGCTTGAACATTGTCTGGGCTAGAAGCATGATCAGATGTACTAAGGATAGGTAGTGGACTCTCAATTTCTTGAAACTGATGAACATCACATCTGCAAGCAGCAACGATCAAGCCCAACGGCAGAAAATATCATGGACAGTGAGCGTCGAGAAGCCACTGTACGTAGTTACTCCAACAGAGTATTCTATGACTTAGTAACTAAATAAGGATGAAATGAAGTTGGCAATGTGTGTCTCCCTTCCGCCAATTCAATAGCTGCTTAAATAGCCAACTTTGGAGGTGAACACATTTGACAGCATTTGCTATGTTATAAATGGTGATTAATTGATCTTGACTACTATTTTTGACATCTTTACATTCATTAGTTCATACCTATATTAAGTGTGTTTTCTTTTAAAAAAAAATCAAACAAACCCTGTGATATTACAAAAAAACAAATTACTTCGTATAAAGAAATAGACAATTTGCCCACCTGTGTTTTTTAAAATGCATCAATTTATCCCCTTGTATTTTCTAAAATGAATCAATTTACCTTCGTATAAAATGAGCAAATTATCCTGTATAAAAACAATATTAGCAATTTACCCACCCGTGTTTTTTAAAATATTTCAATTTATCCCTCTGTATTTTTTAAAATATATCAATTTATCCCCCTATGTTATCAATACTAATCTATACTAATACATATATATATATATTTCTATACTTACAAATGATGAAAAAATTTTAATTTTTTATCATATAAGGATAATTTGTTGATTTGCAATATCACATGGGCTATAAATTGCATTAAGTCCAATAATCAGAAAGCCTGAATCAGCGTTCATCTTACTTTGTCACATTTACCTCATTCATTGAATATTGACAAAACACCCTCCGACGATTCATGTATACCATGATTATATCAAAACTAATTTTCTTGACAACCACATATATACATATATGCATGGTAAAAATTCGAGCACAAAAAACAATGAGCTAATAACTATATCATTTTACTACTTCTACATCAGCAGATTAATTGAGTATTCAAAAAAAATTTAGCCCAAATTAGATCTAATCAAATATGAGCTAATTAAATGACAATTATAATATCACGTACAGACAGTGCGACTTTCCATAGGGATTGCATGTACATGGGATTGTATGTATGTATGAAATGTATTGTAATAAGAGATGTTATATCAATTTGAGAAGCCATTTTATTTTGTTAAAACTAATGTTTGCAGTTTAAGAGCTATGGGCTTAATTTGAGTTGGATTTAGGTAACTTAGAGCTTTGTGGGCCAAAACCTGACTACTTTTCTCCTTGTCCGAGACGCATGGGTTCATGACACTTTTCTCACACACTCACTTGCGCTTTTTTAAGTCCTTGTAATAATAATATATTGACTAAATTGCCAATATAACCATCAATTTTTAGAGAAAAACATGGAAAGAGAAGAACACAATTATATTTTCATAATTATAAGGGTGGTTTAGTCCAATTAAATAATTTGATCTGGAATAAGTGAATTTTAAATTAATCAAGGATAAATATTAATTTTTATTCAATTTGTTGTTAATATCAGCAAATTCAGTGAATTTTGACTAGTGCGTGTCTTATTTGTTTGACGGACGTAAATGTAATTTTTCCAAACCATAAGAGCTCTACGTGTAATTACACCAAACTTTAGGGTAGGAGAATGTAACTATCCCTTAATATTTTAGGTAGTTCACCATAAAAATTGGGTGAAAACCTAATGTAGGCTAATGGTGTGGGCTCATCGTTAAACGGATATTAAAATCAATGAAGTATTTGTAATTTTTCAAATAAGACGAAAATATTTATAATTTTACCAAATCTAAGGAAGAATGGTCATAATTTACTAAAAAAGGAAAAAAAAAATTGTAACAGAAGAACAACACCATAGAGTTTATGAGTTGAGCATGCACATTCAGCGGCGAAGCCAGAACTTTTGCTTGACCCTGTCAAAATTTTATAATTATTGCAAATTCATTCAAAAAATTAAATTATTATAATTTATCATTACAAGTTTAATACATATTATGAGAATTAATACAACTAATTCTTATCAATATTACTCCGAGAGCTAGGGGCAAATTGAAAAATCAAAATAATCATAAATTTCATAAATATTTTTTTTTTATATCTAAACTTGTTTATTTATTATGAAATATTTAGATAAAATAAAAAAAATTAAAAATCTTGGGAAGAATTACAATCTGATGTTGAAAAAATCACAAGATGAAACAAACTTTTCTTGTACAAGAGAAATTGTGATTTTCTTTTCCTCATACAACAGCTGCTCGCGTTTTGATGAGGAAGATTAGATGACAATTTATATTTTCTTGTACAAACATGGGCTTGGGCTACAATAAATTTGATTTGATTTTTCTCCTCATGTACTTCCGCTTTTTACCTCTTAATTTATTTTTTTGTGCTTACATTAACTAAGGGCTAAAAACCAACAAAAATTGATGGGTTTAAAGAAAAAAAAAAGAGTTCAAGGGCTTAACTTAGGGTAAGCTATGTCAAATAAGCCCAATTTACATGTGTATGTTTATATATATATAAAAAGAAGAAAAACTAATGAACATGTAGTCCAAAAGGTAGCCCAAGGCCAAGTCCTGTGGGCCTTGCTTGGGCTTGCTCCTGTGCGCATTTAGATTGTTGAGATACATAAATATTGAAAAAAGTATAAAGATTTTTGAGGCACATAAATACTGAAAAGAGTATTACGGTTTTTGAGACACAGAAATACTGAAAGGAGCATATTCTACACATTTATCAAATGTGTTATTCATGTAGATTTATTTGAGACATAGTTCTATGGGTGTTATTTATATAATCCCCAATTATTAAAGTTCTATGAAATAACACTTTATTGTCTCCATCAGGATGTTCATGTGGAAGTGAAATGACTATTTGTTGTCACCATTAGGACGTGGAATGAATATTTTGTTGTCTGCATTAGGTTGCTCCTGTGGAAGTGGAATCACAAATTTGTTGTCTCCATTAGGTTGCTCTTGTGGAAGTGGAATCACAAATTTGTTGTCTCCTTTAGGTCGCTCCTGTGGAAGTGGAATCACAAGTTTGTTGTCTCCAATAGGTCGCTCCTGTGGAAGTGGAATCACAAATTTGTTGTCTCCATTACGTTGCCCCTGTGAAAGTGGAATGACAAATTTGTTGTCTCCATTAGGTTGCTGCTGTGGAAGTGGAATGACAAATTTATTGTCTCCATTAAGTTGCTGCTGTGGAAGTGGAATCACAAATTTGGTATCTCCATTCGGTTGCTGCTGTGAAAGTGGAATCACAAATTTGTTGTCTTCATTAGGTCGCTCCTGTGGAAGTGGAATGACAAATTTTTTGTCTCCATTAGGTCGCTCCTGTGGAAGTGGAATCACAAATTTGTTGTCTTCATTACGTTGCCCCTGTGGAAGTGGAATGACAAATTTGTTGTCTCCATTAGGTTGTTGCTGTGGAAGTGGAATCACAAATTTGTTGTCTCCTTTAGGTCGCTCCTGTGGAAGTGGAATCACAAGTTTGTTGTCTCCAATAGGTCGCTCCTGTGGAAGTGGAATCACAAATTTGTTGTCTCCATTACGTTGCCCCTGTGAAAGTGGAATGACAAATTTGTTGTCTCCATTAGGTTGCTGCTGTGGAAGTGGAATGACAAATTTATTGTCTCCATTAAGTTGCTGCTGTGGAAGTGGAATCACAAATTTGGTATCTCCATTCGGTTGCTGCTGTGAAAGTGGAATCACAAATTTGTTGTCTTCATTAGGTCGCTCCTGTGGAAGTGGAATGACAAATTTTTTGTCTCCATTAGGTCGCTCCTGTGGAAGTGGAATCACAAATTGGTTGTCTCCATTACGTTGCCCCTGTGGAAGTGGAATGACAAATTTGTTGTGTCCATTAGGTTGCTGCTGTGGAAGTGGAATCACAAATTTGTTGTCTCCATTAGGTTGTTGCTGTGAAAGTGAAATCACAAATTTGTTGTCTCCATTAGGTTGTTCCTGTGGAAGTGGAATGACAAATTTGGTGTCTCCATTAGGTTGCTCCTGTGGAAGTGGAATGACAAATTTGTTGTCTCCATTAGGTCGCTCCTGTGGAAGTGGAATCACAAATTTGTTGTCTTCATTACGTTGCCCCTGTGGAAGTGGAATGACAAATTTGTTGTCTCCATTAGGTTGTTGTTGTGGAAGTGGAATCACAAATTTGTTGTCTCCATTAGATTGCTCCTGTGGAAGTGGAATGACAAATTTGGTGTCTCCATTAGGTTGCTCCTGTGGAAGTGGAATGACAAATTTGTTTTCTCCATTAGGTTGCTCCTGCGGAAGTGGAATCACAAATTTGTTACCTCCATTAGGTTGCTGCTGCGGAAGTGGAATCACAAATTTGTTGTCTCCATTAGGTTGCTCCTGCGGAAGTGGAATCACAAATTTGTTGTCTCCATTAGGTTGCTCCTGTGGAAGTGGAATCACAAATTTGTTGTCTTTATTAAAACCCTCAAGTGCATCAAAATGACGAGCATCACATCTATTAGCAACAATAATCAAACCCAACAGAAAAAACAAAGTTGACGAAGATATCTGAGAAGCCATTACTATAGTTGAAGCAAAAATGAAGTTGCCAATGTTGTGTCTTCCAGCACCAATTGAAGTGCTTCTTAAATAGCCAATTACTGGGGGTGACAACATACAGATTAGTTTGATTGAATACTCGAGATTTGTTGTGTGATTTAGTAGGTGGTAGGTAGAGATTGATAGCATTTCTAAGGTATAAATGGTAATTATTTGGTACAACAAATAGGGAGAATAGGACTTTTATCTTTCCTGCTATATATTTACATGGACTCCGTTTATTTTTCTATATGAGTTATTTGAATGACATGATAACAATAAAAATACTTTGTAGTAATTATAATATGTTTATTTAGACTGTTTGAGTTTATTAACTTAACCTTCCTATTTACAATAATTAGTACCGATACCGGGGTTCTTAGATTGGCAACGAGGCTCTATATTAATGCATTGGAAACACGTGTATTATTTTACTTATACATCCCAATAATAAAAAATAAACGAAGCCTTCATGACTTAATATTGTAATAATTCTCGCGGCCCTTACAGTATTGGGAGTTTATGCTTAGTGGAGAGTGCATATTGAAATTATACCTATATATCTTTCTTCTTCTCGCAACCCACTTGGAGGATTTGGAGAAAATTAATTCAGAGTATCAATAAATTAAATCAATACACATGTCCAAACGAGACAAAGAAACAACATATTGAAGTAAACATATGTTCATATATGTGAGCCTTGAACTCACAATTGTTTTTATTAAGAGGCCTCATCACCTGCTTATGTATAACTCATCAAATAGCTTTTGGGATTTAAGATTACGTAGAGCAGGTTTTAGATCTGATGTATATATATATATATATATATTTTTTTTAATTATTGAAATTCATTATATAATTTTAATTGACTCACTAAAAAAAATAATTGTACTTAACGAAGGATTTTTTGTAGAGGAGACAAAATTATATAATTTTTATTTTCTTCTTATAATTGTATTATAATACTAGTAGATATTCTTTATTATCATACTATTGAATTGTAAATTAATTTTTATTTTTCCCCCTAAGTTTATTATTCCAAGATTATTAGTTAAATTATTATTTAAACTCGTCATATAATTTCGGGTAAAATACACCTTGCCCCTCGAACAATTGTTGATGTAATTTTTACCCGTTAAATTAACAAATGACTCCTTAGTTGGACAAAAATATCTCTCATGTCTTGAACAATTATATTATTTTTATTATACTTTAGTATTTTGTACATTCAATTATTATCAAATTATGTATTAATTAATTTTTTTAATAAATAAAGAATTTAAGTTAAAGTGGGGTAGAAATTAATTTATGTAGTAGATACACAACAAATATAATATAACCAACAACTGATATATGACTTTTAAAAGAAATTGACAAATATATATATGCTTAATCAAAAGTTAAATATTTTTTTAAATGTATATGAATAGAGAGTGCATATTCAAATGTTTGATGAAATACTCAAAATTTGGTGTGTGATTTAGTATCTGGGTGGGTAGAGATTGATTACATTTATAATTGAAAAGCATTTTATTGATGTATTCAATTTATTGATATGTTAATTTTTTATTTTTTTAAAATTGAATAATTCTTTTAACTTCCTGGCTCATCATGATTTTTCATAACGCCCTTTTGATATTCTTTTATTCTTATTCATTTTTATCTTATATATTTAGGTGATTTTTAACTCTATAAAAAGTAAATAATATAATTTTAAAAAATTATTTTAAATATTTTACAAAAATTATACATATACATACAATGTGCCATACATAATAGTTAATTATAAATATGTTTACTCAGGCTATTTAGGTTGAATAGCTTTTGGGATTTAAGAGTAGAGCAAGTTTTAGGTTTGGTAATTAATAAATATTGAACCCCCATTAGGAAGAATTTATTGTTTACACCTGACCCTCTTTCGATAAAATTTGGACGAAAAAGTGTTGACGTTAGCAAAAAAATTATATAAATTTCTAATTTTATTCCTTATTTAATATCTTTTTGTATGTCCTTAATTACCCACCGTTTTTCTACCACGACCTCTATACTTCATCCGCAATGAAAATATCAATTTTTTTCCTTAAAATCTTAATGAGAACGGGATAACAAAAACACAGAAAAAACTTCAAGTTGTCTGAATGGGATTTTTTATTTTTGGCGATGACTATTTTAGTTAACAAAATTAAGGCCCCATAATCAAAAGGTTACAGGTCCGAGTCTATGATAGCTGATGATTAAAATTTATGACATAATTGTAATCGATTCACTAAAAAATAAAATAATTAATTTCAGAAGACAATAATAATTTACGTAATTAGAAGTTCAAAAGGTTACTTCAATTTTATTAATTTGAATATAAATATTTATATGTGGAACATTAATAAAACTAAAAAACATATACTACATATTGCTAGCAGCTTTTTTTTTTTTTTCAATTGTTTGGGCTTAGCCCAAGTTATTCTTTTAAAAACACATAGGCATAGTCTGGGCCTTGATTTGTCCTGGTCCGTAGGCTGGTCTTAGTTCCAAAAAAATGAATACCGACTCATTTCAAGGTTCATGACCAGCACAGGATCGAGCATGAACAGTATTTTATCGATCTTAGGCCAAGATTTTCTAATCTGGCCTATGCTGCATTTGGACTGACTTGACCCAATGTACATCATAACTTGCAATAGTCCCTACTCCAATCTACCTCGTAATAATATGAGATAATTTTGATATTTTTATTTTATTTTTTTTTGTTAATAATATCCTTTTTTTAATAGTGTGGTCAATAAAATAAAATTTTAATTAAGCTTTTAAAATGTGAAGATTAGGAACCATTGAGATCCAGAGAATGTATTAATGCATTATAAAATCGAGAGAAGTTCAAAATAAGAAGGAACACTTACGAACTCATAAAAATGAGTGAAACACTAGTTAAATTTCTTATCCGTCTGAACATTCAATTACAGTCTATTGACTTTTGGATAATTGGAGTTCAAATAAATTTAAAATTTCCTATCTTACTCAAGCTTAACAAACTGGAATTGAAAACAGAGATTAAAAATTCTAAAATTTTGATCGAAGTATCAATCTATAATAAAAAAATATAAACAAAATATACACTAATATGATTATACAAAAATCGTTATTCGTCCAATATAAATTTAACAATTACAAAAAGTAAAGATATAATGGCCAATCACACAAAAATTAGTGGTGTTAAGGTCATTTAATGAATAAAGAAGAGTATGTAATATTTTATAAAACACGTGGGAATGTTTAGCCTATTTTCATATCATAGGAATTTTTATACTTTTTCACGAAAATACAAAAAGATTTTTTGCATTTTACCCCTTTTTTTTTTCAATATGGGCACAGTAAACCCATACCCATTGATATGTCCAAAATATATTTGAAGTAAAAATAACTTTCATTTTACCATAATATAATTTGAGTAACACAAATTTTGTATAAGTTGTCACTATTAATAAATTGATAACAATTTTATAGTGAAAAATGTAATTATTGTCATTGAATAATAAATTAATCAACTTAAAGATTCGCTAGTGGAGTTCTGATCCGAATCAAAATATACGATCTCTTTAAGATAGATTTCGAGCTCGCTTTACTCCTTGCAAATATCAAAAAGGTCCTTGAGAAGCAACACGAACATTAGGCTAGCCGAGGATGTCCTCGACTAAAATCCTTCAATGTTCATGTTATTCGAATTCAAGATGGAAAGTAGGCAATTTCAAACAATAAATATGGCATAAAGTAATAAATGTGTCATGTATAAATGCTCTGAAAGGAGGGTATGCATAGTCCCAAATGTAATTTACCAAATGGACCACGTGGCTTCATCCTAAGATCTTCGCAGTCAGAGATGGTGGGACGAATAACTTCCATGTCGCCTGGGTCCAAATGGTAGGTTAGCAGAGTGGGTCGAGTGATTCGATCCAACCCGATATCTTAAATGCGCGAATCTTATGGCATTTTTAATATTTTTAGCTCATAAAAGGAGCATTTTGGTCCTTTTCTCACTTAAATGGTTTACACCCCCATCAAGTTCAAACCTCCATAAGTACGTACCAAACCGAATTGAGGGAGGATAAAAAGAATTCACAAGGACAAGATGGCATTTCACAATCAAGTAAAATTCAAAGAAAATCATATATTTGCATTCACCAAGTCAACTATCAGATTCCCAATACAATAAAACAATAACTACATGATAGAGGATAAAATTGTACTTTTACGATGGACGTAATAAATGCGTCAAATAATATAATACTCCCACCCTATATAGAGAAAAGGAAAATAAAAAGGAGAAGACTTTAGATGATTGTGGGATTATTCAAGCGTGTTTGATCGTTTTCTATCCCTTTTTTTGCACTATCATGTTTGTTTGAAATATTTATCATTTGTGTGGTTCTTGTTGGCAGAGATGAAAATAAATGCACCACTTGATTTATAAAGGTAACATGCATGCACATTGAAGTTACTCAGACACAACTAAAGAGCATAAAATATTTACCAAACACACATCCTCGTCCAAGATTTATTGTAACATAGTTGTCTGGATGGTAGTAGATAACCCCCAGTTATTACATATAGATGAACAATATATGTACTATAATACTTATATGACTCTAGGAAAGGTCTTGTCAGATCAAATTTGATCGTGCCCACTAATTTTATGGAAAGTTCTCACACTTTTCATATATTAGTTTGGTTTGATTGAACCTGATCTCAACTGCAAGTTTCTATAATCACGGGACTATTGGGATTGACTGCACCGGTTTGTTGAGACAGACTGAATCGGTATCGTCGGATAAGGATAACCATATCCAATAAAGTAAAAAGCATCAGAATCAGGAGACTTAAGTTTTCTCAGGTGCTTGAACATTGTCTGGACTAGAAGCATGATCAGATGTACTAAGGATAGGTAGTGGACTCTCAATTTCTTGAAACTGATGAACATCACATCTGCAAGCAGCAACGATCAAGCCCAACGGCAGAAAATATCATGGACAGTGAGCGTCGAGAAGCCACTGTACGTAGTTACTCCAACAGAGCATTCTATGACTTAGTAACTAAATAAGGATGAAATGAAGTTGGCAATGTGTGTCTCCCTTCCGCCAATTCAATAGCTGCTTAAATAGCCAACTTTGGAGGTGAACACATTTGACAGCATTTGCTATGTTATAAATGGTGATTAATTGATCTTGACTACTATTTTTGACATCTTTACATTCATTAGTTCATACCTATATTAAGTGTGTTTTCTTTTAAAAAAAAATCAAACAAACCCTGTGATATTACAAAAAAATAAATTACTTCGTATAAAGAAATTGACAATTTACCCACCTGTGTTTTTTAAAATGCATCAATTTATCCCCTTGTATTTTTTAAAATGAATCAATTTACCTTCGTATAAAATGAGCAAATTATCCTGTATAAAAAAAATATTAGCAATTTACCCACCCGTGTTTTTTAAAATATTTCAATTTATCCCCCTGTATTTTTTAAAATATATCAATTTATCCCCCTATGTTATCAATACTAATCTATACTAATACATATATATATATATATTTCTATACTTACAAATGATGAAAAAATTTTAATTTTTTATCATATAAGGATAATTTGTTGATTTGCAATATCACATGGGCTATAAATTGCATTAAGTCCAATAATCAGAAAGCCTGAATCAGCGTTCATCTTACTTTGTCACATTTACCTCATTCATTGAATATTGACAAAACACCCTCCGACGATTCATGTATACCATGATTATATCAAAACTAATTTTCTTGACAACCACATATATACATATATGCATGGTAAAAATTCGAGCACAAAAAACAATGAGCTAATAACTATATCATTTTACTACTTCTACATCAGCAGATTAATTGAGTATTCAAAAAAAATTTAGCCCAAATTAGATCTAATCAAATATGAGCTAATTAAATGACAATTATAATATCACGTACAGACAGTGCGACTTTCCATAGGGATTGCATGTACATGGGATTGTATGTATGTATGAAATGTATTGTAATAAGAGATGTTATATCAATTTGAGAAGCCATTTTATTTTGTTAAAACTAATGTTTGCAGTTTAAGAGCTATGGGCTTAATTTGAGTTGGATTTAGGTAACTTAGAGCTTTGTGGGCCAAAACCTGACTACTTTTCTCCTTGTCCGAGACGCATGGGTTCATGACACTTTTCTCACACACTCACTTGCGCTTTTTTAAGTCCTTGTAATAATAATATATTGACTAAATTGCCAATATAACCATCAATTTTTAGAGAAAAACATGGAAAGAGAAGAACACAATTATATTTTCATAATTATAAGGGTAGTTTAGTCCAATTAAATAATTTGATCTGGAATAAGTGAATTTTAAATTAATCAAGGATAAATATTAATTTTTATTCAATTTGTTGTTAATATCAGCAAATTCAGTGAATTTTGACTAGTGCGTGTCTTATTTGTTTGACGGACGTAAATGTAATTTTTCCAAACCATAAGAGCTCTACGTGTAATTACACCAAACTTTAGGGTAGGAGAATGTAACTATCCCTTAATATTTTAGGTAGTTCACCATAAAAATTGGGTGAAAACCTAATGTAGGCTAATGGTGTGGGCTCATCGTTAAACGGATATTAAAATCAATGAAGTATTTGTAATTTTTCAAATAAGACGAAAATATTTATAATTTTACCAAATCTAAGGAAGAATGGTCATAATTTACTAAAAAAGGAAAAAAAAAATTGTAACAGAAGAACAACACCATAGAGTTTATGAGTTGAGCATGCACATTCAGCGGCGAAGCCAGAACTTTTGCTTGACCCTGTCAAAATTTTATAATTATTGCAAATTCATTCAAAAAATTAAATTATTATAATTTATCATTACAAGTTAAATACATATTATGAGAATTAATACAACTAATTCTTATCAATATTACTCCGAGAGCTAGGGGCAAATTGAAAAATCAAAAGCTATATTTATATAAATTATAATCATAAATTTCATAAATATTTTTTTATATCTAAACTTGTTTATTTATTATGAAATATTTAGATAAAATAAAAAAAATTAAAAATCTTGGGAAGAATTACAATCTGATGTTGAAAAAATCACAAGATGGAACAAACTTTTCTTGTACAAGAGAAATTGTGATTTTCTTTTCCTTATACAACAGCTGCTCGCGTTTTGATGAGGAAGATTAGATGACAATTTATATTGATGAGGAAGATTAGATGACAATTTATATTTTCTTGTACAAACATGGGCTTGGGCTACAATAAATTTGATTTGATTTTTCTCCTCATGTACTTCCTCTTTTACCTCTTAATTTATCTTTTTGTGCTTACATTAATTAATGGGCTAAAAAACCAACAAAAATCGATGGGTTTAAAGAAAAAAAAAAAGAGTTCAAGGGCTTAGCTTAGGGTAAGCTATGTCAAATAAGCCCAATTTACATGTGTATGTTTATATATATATAAAAAGAAGAAAAACTAATGAACATGTAGTCCAAAAGGTAGCCCAAGGCCAAGCCCTGTGGGCCTTGCTTGGGCTTGCTCCTGTGCGCATTTAGATTGTTGAGATACATAAATATTGAAAAAAGTATAAAGATTTTTGAGGCACATAAATACTGAAAAGAGTATTACGGTTTTTGAGACACAGAAATACTGAAAGGAGCATATTCTACACATTTATCAAATGTGTTATTCATGTAGATTTATTTGAGACATAGTTCTATGGGTGTTATTTATATAATACCCAATTATTAAAGTTCTATGAAATAACACTTTATTGTCTCCATCAGGATGTTCATGTGGAAGTGAAATGACTATTTGTTGTCACCATTAGGACGTGGAATGAATATTTTGTTGTCTGCATTAGGTTGCTCTTGTGGAAGTGGAATCACAAACTTGTTGTCTCCATTAGGTTGCTCTTGTGGAAGTGGAATCACAAATTTGTTGTCTCCTTTAGGTCGCTCCTGTGGAAGTGGAATCACAAGTTTGTTGTCTCCAATAGGTCGCTCCTGTGGAAGTGGAATCACAAATTTGTTGTCTCCATTACGTTGCCCCTGTGAAAGTGGAATGACAAATTTGTTGTCTCCATTAGGTTGCTGCTGTGGAAGTGGAATGACAAATTTGTTGTCTCCATTAAGTTGCTGCTGTGGAAGTGGAATCACAAATTTGGTATCTCCATTCGGTTGCTGCTGTGAAAGTGGAATGACAAATTTGTTATCTTCATTAGGTCGCTCCTGTGGAAGTGGAATCACAAATTGGTTGTCTCCATTACGTTGCCCCTGTGGAAGTGGAATGATAAATTTGTTGTCTCCATTAGGTTGCTGCTGTGGAAGTGGAATCACAAATTTGTTGTCTCCATTAGGTTGCTCCTGTGGAAGTGGAATAACAAATTTGGTGTCTCCATTAGGTTGTTCCTGTGGAAGTGGAATGACAAATTTGTTGTCTCCATTAGATTGCTCCTGTGGAAGTGGAATAACAAATTTGTTGTCTTCATTAGGTCGCTCCTGTGCAAGTGGAATCACAAATTTGTTGTCTTCATTACGTTGCCCTTGTGGAAGTGGAATGACAAATTTGTTGTCTCCATTAGGTTGTTGCTGTGGAAGTGGAATCACAAATTTGTTGTCTCCATTAGATTGCTCCTGTGGAAGTGGAATGACAAATTTATTTTCTCCATTAGGTTGCTTCTGTGGAAGTGGAATGACAAATTTGTTGTCTCCATTAGGTTGCTCCTGCGGAAGTGGAATCACAAATTTGTTATCTCCATTAGGTTGCTGCTGCGGAAATGGAATCACAAATTTGTTGTCTCCATTAGGTTGCTCCTGTGGAAGTGGAATCACAAAATTGTTGTCTCCATTAGGTTGTTCCTGTGGAAGTAGAATCACAAATTTGTTGTCTCTATTAAAACCCTCAAGTGCATCAAAATGACGAGCATCACATCTATTAGCAACGATAATCAAACCCAACAGAAAAAACAAAGTTGACAAAGATTTCCGAGAAGCCATTACTAAAGTTGAAGCAAAAATGAAGTTGCCAATGTTGTCTCTTCGAGCACCAATTGAAGTGCTGCTTAAATAGCCAATTACTGGGGGTGACAACATACAGATTAGTTTGATTGAATACTCGAGATTTGTTGTGTGATTTAGTAGGTGGTAGGTAGAGATTGATAGAATTTCTAAGGTATAAATGGCAATTATTTGGTACAACAAATAGGGAGAATAGGACTTTTATCTTTCCTGCTATATATTTACATGGACTCCGTTTATTTTTCTATATGAGTTATTTGAATGACATGATAACAATAAAAACATGGGCTTGTACAATTTATATTTTCTTGTACAAACATGGGCTTGGGCTACAATAAATTTGATTTGGTTTTTCTCCTCATGTACTTCCTCTTTTACCTCTTAATTTATCTTTTTGTGCTTACATTAATTAATGGGCTAAAAAACCAACAAAAATCGATGGGTTTAAAGAAAAAAAAAAAGAGTTCAAGGGCTTAGCTTAGGGTAAGCTATGTCAAATAAGCCCAATTTACATGTGTATGTTTATATATATATAAAAAGAAGAAAAACTAATGAACATGTAGTCCAAAAGGTAGCCCAAGGCTAAGTCCTGTGGGCCTTGTTTATGCTCGCTCCTGTGCACATTTAGATTGTTGACATACCTAATTATTGAAAAAAACATAGAGATTTTTGAGGCACATAAATACTGAAAAGAGTATTAAGGTTTTTGAGACACATAAATACTGAAAGGAGCATATTCTACACATTTATCAAATGTGTGTTATTCATGTAGATTTATTTGAGACATAGTTCTATGGGGGTTATTTATATAATCCCCAATTATTAAAGTTCTATGAAATAACACTTTATTGTCTCCATCAGGATGTTCATGTGGAAGTGGAATGACTATTTGTTGTCAACATTAGGACGTGGAATGAATATTTTGTTGTCTCCATTAGGTTGCTCCTATGGAAGTGGAATCACAAATTTGTTGTCTCCATTAGGTCGCTCCTGTGGAAGTGGAATCACAAATTTGTTGTCTCAATTAGGTCGCTCCTGTGGAAGTGGAATCACAAATTTGTTGTCTCCATTAGGTCGCTCATGTGGAAGTGGAATCACAAATTTGTTGTCTCCATTACGTTGCCCCTGTGAAAGTGGAATGACAAATTTGTTGTCTCCATTAGGTTGCTGCTGTGGAAGTGGAACCACAAAGATGTCTCCATTAGGTTGCTCCTGTGGAAGTGGAATGACAAATTTGGTGTCTCCATTAGGTTGCTGCTGTGGAAGTGGAATCACAAATTTGTTGTCTTCATTAGGTCGCTCCTGTGGAAGTGGAATGACAAATTTGTTGTCTCCATTAGGTCGCTCCTGTGGAAGTGGAATCACAAATTTGTTGTCTCCATTACGTTGCCCCTGTGGAAGTGGAATGACAAATTTGTTGTCTCCATTAGGTTGTTGCTGTGGAAGTGGAATCACAAATTTGTTGTCTCCATTAGGTTGCTCCTGTGGAAGTGGAATGACAAATTTGGTGTCTCCATTAGGTTGCTCCTGTGGAAGTGGAATGACAAATTTGTTGTCTCCATTAGGTCGCTCCTGTGGAAGTGGAATCACAAATTTGTTGTCTTCATTACGTTGCCCCTGTGGAAGTGGAATGACAAATTTGTTGTCTCCATTAGGTTGTTGCTGTGGAAGTGGAATCACAAATTTGTTGTCTCCATTAGATTGCTCCTGTGGAAGTGGAATGACAAATTTGGTGTCTCCATTAGGTTGCTCCTGTGGAAGTGGAATGACAAATTTGTTGTCTCCATTAGGTTGCTCCTGCGGAAGTGGAATCACAAATTTGTTACCTCCATTAGGTTGCTGCTGCGGAAGTGGAATCACAAATTTGTTGTCTCTATTAAAACCCTCAAGTGCATCAAAATGACGAGCATCACATCTATTAGCAACAATAATCAAACCCAACAGAAAAAACAAAGTTGACAAAGATTTCCGAGAAGCCATTACTATAGTTGAAGCAAAAATGAAGTTGCCAATGTTGTCTCTTCCAGCACCAATTGAAGTGCTGCTTAAATAGCCAATTACTGGGGGTGACAACATACAGATTAGTTTGATTGAATACTCGAGATTTGTTGTGTGATTTAGTAGGTGGTAGGTAGAGATTGATAGCATTTCTAAGGTATAAATGGTAATTATTTGGTACAACAAATAGGGAGAATAGGACTTTTATCTTTCCTGCTATATATTTACATGGACTCCGTTTATTTTTCTATATGAGTTATTTGAATGACATGATAACAATAAAAATACTTTGTAGTAATTATAATATGTTTATTTAGACTGTTTGAGTTTATTAACTTAACCTTCCTATTTACAATAATTAGTACCGATACCGGGGTTCTTAGATTGGCAACGAGGCTCATTATTAATGCATTGGAAACACGTGTATTATTTTACTTATACATCCCAATAATAAAAAATAAACGAAGCCTTCATGACTTAATATTGTAATAATTCTCGCGGCCCTTACAGTATTGGGAGTTTATGCTTAGTGGAGAGTGCATATTGAAATTATACCTATGTATCTTTCTTCTTCTCGTAACCCACTTGGAGGATTTGGAGAAAATTAATTCAGAGTATCAATAAATTAAATCAATACACATGTCCAAACGAGACAAAGAAACAACATATTGAAGTAAACATATGTTCATATATGTGAGCCTTGAACTCACAATTGTTTTTATTAAGAGGCCTCATCACCTGCTTATGTATAACTCATCAAATAGCTTTTGGGATTTAAGATTACGTAGAGCAGGTTTTAGATCTGATGTATATATATATATATATATATATATATATATTTTATGATTGAAATTCATTATATAATTTTAATTGACTCACTAAAAAAAATAATTGTACTTAACGAAGGATTTTTTGTAGAGGAGACAAAATTATATAATTTTTATTTTCTTCTTATAATTGTATTATAATACTAGTAGATATTCTTTATTATCATACTATTGAATTGTAAATTAATTTTTATTTTTCCCCCTAAGTTTATTATTCCAAGATTATTAGTTAAATTATTATTTAAACTCGTCATATAATTTCGGGTAAAATACACCTTGCCCCTCGAACAATTGTTGATGTAATTTTTACCCGTTAAATTAACAAATGACTCCTTAGTTGGACAAAAATATCTCTCATGTCTTAAACAATTATATTATTTTTATTATACTTTAGTATTTTGTACATTCAATTATTATCAAATTATTTTTTAATAAATAAAGAATTTAAGTTAAAGTGGGGTAGAAATTAATTTATGTAGTAGATACACAACAAATATAATATAACCAACAACTGATATATGACTTTTAAAAGAAATTGACAAATATATATATGCTTAATCAAAAGTTAAATATTTTTTTAAATGTATATGAATAGAGAGTGCATATTCAAATGTTTGATGAAATACTCAAAATTTGGTGTGTGATTTAGTATCTGGGTAGGTAGAGATTGATTACATTTATAATTGAAAAGCATTTTATTGATGTATTCAATTTATTGATATGTTAATTTTTTATTTTTTTAAAATTGAATAATTCTTTTAACTTCCTGGCTCATCATGATTTTTCATAACGCCCTTTTGATATTCTTTTATTCTTATTCATTTTTATCTTATATATTTAGGTGATTTTTAACTCTATAAAAAGTAAATAATATAATTTTAAAAAATTATTTTAAATATCTTACAAAAATTATACATATACATACAATGTGCCATACATAATAGTTAATTATAAATATGTTTACTCAGGCTATTTAGGTTGAATAGCTTTTGGGATTTAAGAGTAGAGCAAGTTTTAGGTTTGGTAATTAATAAATATTGAACCCCCATTAGGAAGAATTTATTGTTTACACCTGACCCTCTTTCGATAAAATTTGGACGAAAAAGTGTTGACGTTAGCAAAAAAATTATATAAATTTCTAATTTTATTCCTTATTTAATATCTTTTTGTATGTCCTTAATTACCCACCGTTTTTCTACCACGACCTCTATACTTCATCCGCAATGAAAATATCAATTTTTTTCCTTAAAATCTTAATGAGAACGGGATAACAAAAACACAGAAAAAACTTCAAGTTGTCTGAATGGGATTTTTTATTTTTGGCGATGACTATTTTAGTTAACAAAATTAAGGCCCCATAATCAAAAGGTTACAGGTCCGAGTCTATGATAGCTGATGATTAAAATTTATGACATAATTGTAATCGATTCACTAAAAATAAAATAATTAATTTCAGAAGACAATAATAATTTACGTAATTAGAAGTTCAAAAGGTTACTTCAATTTTATGAATTTGAATATAAATATTTATATGTGGAACATTAATAAAAATAAAAATCATATACTACATATTGCTAGCAGCTTTTTTTTTTTTTTTCAATTGTTTGGGCTTAGCCCAAGTTATTCTTTTAAAAACACATAGGCATAGTCTGGGCCTTGATTTGTCCTGGTCCGTAGGCTGGTCTTAGTTCCAAAAAAATGAATACCGACTCATTTCAAGGTTCATGACCAGCACAGGATCGAGCATGAACAGTATTTTATCGATCTTAGGCCAAGATTTTCTAATCTGGCCTATGCTTCATTTGGACTGACTTGACCCAATGTACATCATAACTTGCAATAGTCCCTACTCCTATCTACCTCATAATAATATGAGATAATTTTGTTATTTTTATTTCATTTTTTTTTGTTAATAATATCCTTTTTTTAATAGTGTGGTCAATAAAATAAAATTTTAATTAAGCTTTTAAAATGTGAAGATTAGGAACCATTGAGATCCAGAGAATGTATTAATGCATTATAAAATCGAGAGAAGTTCAAAATAAGAAGGAACACTTACGAACTCATAAAAATGAGTGAAACACTAGTTAAATTTCTTATCCGTCTGAACGTTCAATTACAGCCTATTGACTTTTGGATAATTGGAGTTCAAATAAATTTAAAATTTCCTATCTTACTCAAGCTTAACAAACTGGAGTTGAAAACAGAGATTAAAAATTCTAATATTTTGATCGAAGTATCAATCTATAATAAAAAAATATAAACAAAATATACACTAATATGATTATACAACAATCGTTATTCGTCCAATATAAATTTAACAATTACAAAAAGTAAAGATATAATGGCCAATCACACAAAAATTAGTGGTGTTAAGGTCATTTAATGAATAAAGAAGAGTATGTAATATTTTATAAAACACGTGGGAATGTTTAGCCTATTTTCATATCATAGGAATTTTTATACTTTTTCACGAAAATACAAAAAGATTTTTTGCATTTTACCCCTTTTTTTTTTCAATATGGGCACAGTAAACCCATACCCATTGATATGTCCAAAATATATTTGAAGTAAAAATAATTTTCATTTTACCATAATATAATTTGAGTAACACAAATTTTGTATAAGTTGTCACTATTAATAAATTGATAACAATTTTATAGTGAAAAATGTAATTATTGTCATTGAATAATAAATTAATCAACTTAAAGATTCGCTAGTGGAGTTCTGATCCGAATCAAAATATACGATCTCTTTAAGATAGATCTCGAGCTCGCTTTACTCCTTGCAAATATCAAAAAGGTCCTTGAGAAGCAACACGAACATTAGGCTAGCCGAGGATGTCCTCGACTAAAATCCTTCAATGTTCATGTTATTCGAATTCAAGATGGAAAGTAGGCAATTTCAAACAATAAATATGGCATAAAGTAATAAAGGTGTCATGTCATAAATGCTCTGAAAGGAGGGTATGCATAGTCCCAAATGTAATTCACCAAATGGACCACGTGGCTTCATCCTAAGATCTTCGTTGTCAGAGATGGTGGGACGAATAACTTCAACGTCGCCTGGGTCCAAATGGTAGGTTAGCAGAGTGGGTCGAGTGATTCGATCCAACCTGATATCTTAAATGCGCGAATCTTGTGGCATTTTTAATATTTTTAGCTCATAAAAGGAGCATTTTGGTCCTTTTCTCACTTAAATGGTTTACACCCCCATCAAGTTCAAACCTCCATAAGTACGTACCAAACCGAATTGAGGGAGGATAAAAAGAATTCACAAGGACAAGATGGGCATTTCACAATCAAGTAAAATTCAAAGAAAATCATATATTTGCATTCACCAAGTCAACTATCAGATTCCCAATACAATAAAACAATAACTACATGCTAGAGGATAAAATTATACTTTTACGATGGACGTAATAAATGCGTCAAATAATATAATACTCCCACCCTGTATAGAGAAAAGGAAAATAAAAAGGAGAAGACTTTAGATGATTGTGGGATTATTCAAGCGTGTTTGATCGTTTCCTATCCCTTTTTTTGCACTATCATGTTTGTTTGAAATATTTATCATTTGTGTGGTTCTTGTTGGCAGAGATGAAAATAAATGCACCACCTGATTTATAAAGGTAACATGCATGCACATTGAAGTTACTCAGACACAACTAAAGAGCATAAAATATTTACCAAACAAACATCCTCGTCCAAGATTTATTGTAACATAGTTGTCTAGATGGTAGTAGATAACCCCCAGTTATTACATATAGATGAACAATATATGTACTATAATACTTATATGACTCTAGGAAAGGTCTTGTCAGATCAAATTTGATCGTGCCCACTAATTTTATGGAAAGTTCTCACACTTTTCATATATTAGTTTGGTTTGATTGAACCTGATCTCAACTGCAAGTTTCTATAATCACGGGACTATTGGGATTGACTGCACCGGTTTGTTGAAACAGACTGAATCGGTATCGTCGGATAAGGATAACCATATCCAATAATGTAAAAAGCATCAGAATCAGGAGACTTAAGTTTTCTCAGGTGCTTGAACATTGTCTGGGCTAGAAGCATGATCAGATGTACTAAGGATAGGTAGTGGACTCTCAATTTCTTGAAACTGATGAACATCACATCTGCAAGCAGCAACGATCAAGCCCAACGGCAGAAAATATCATGGACAGTGAGCGTCGAGAAGCCACTGTACGTAGTTACTCCAACAGAGCATTCTATGACTTAGTAACTAAATAAGGATGAAATGAAGTTGGCAATGTGTGTCTCCCTTCCGCCAATTCAATAGCTGCTTAAATAGCCAACTTTGGAGGTGAACACATTTGACAGCATTTGCTATGTTATAAATGGTGATTAATTGATCTTGACTACTATTTTTGACATCTTTACATTCATTAGTTCATACCTATATTAAGTGTGTTTTCTTTTAAAAAAAAATCAAACAAACCCTGTGATATTACAAAAAAACAAATTACTTCGTATAAAGAAATAGACAATTTGCCCACCTGTGTTTTTTAAAATGCATCAATTTATCCCCTTGTATTTTCTAAAATGAATCAATTTACGTTCGTATAAAATGAGCAAATTATCCTGTATAAAAACAATATTAGCAATTTACCCACCCGTGTTTTTTAAAATATTTCAATTTATCCCTCTGTATTTTTTAAAATATATCAATTTATCCCCCTATGTTATCAATACTAATCTATACTAATACATATATATATATATATTTCTATACTTACAAATGATGAAAAAATTTTAATTTTTTATCATATAAGGATAATTTGTTGATTTGCAATATCACATGGGCTATAAATTGCATTAAGTCCAATAATCAGAAAGCCTGAATCAGCGTTCATCTTACTTTGTCACATTTACCTCATTCATTGAATATTGACAAAACACCCTCCGACGATTCATGTATACCATGATTATATCAAAACTAATTTTCTTGACAACCACATATATACATATATGCATGGTAAAAATTCGAGCACAAAAAACAATGAGCTAATAACTATATCATTTTACTACTTCTACATCAGCAGATTAATTGAGTATTCAAAAAAAATTTAGCCCAAATTAGATCTAATCAAATATGAGCTAATTAAATGACAATTATAATATCACGTACAGACAGTGCGACTTTCCATAGGGATTGCATGTACATGGGATTGTATGTATGTATGAAATGTATTGTAATAAGAGATGTTATATCAATTTGAGAAGCCATTTTATTTTGTTAAAACTAATGTTTGCAGTTTAAGAGCTATGGGCTTAATTTGAGTTGGATTTAGGTAACTTAGAGCTTTGTGGGCCAAAACCTGACTACTTTTCTCCTTGTCCGAGACGCATGGGTTCATGACACTTTTCTCACACACTCACTTGCGCTTTTTTAAGTCCTTGTAATAATAATATATTGACTAAATTGCCAATATAACCATCAATTTTTAGAGAAAAACATGGAAAGAGAAGAACACAATTATATTTTCATAATTATAAGGGTAGTTTAGTCCAATTAAATAATTTGATCTGGAATAAGTGAATTTTAAATTAATCAAGGATAAATATTAATTTTTATTCAATTTGTTGTTAATATCAGCAAATTCAGTGAATTTTGACTAGTGCGTGTCTTATTTGTTTGACGGACGTAAATGTAATTTTTCCAAACCATAAGAGCTCTACGTGTAATTACACCAAACTTTAGGGTAGGAGAATGTAACTATCCCTTAATATTTTAGGTAGTTCACCATAAAAATTGGGTGAAAACCTAATGTAGGCTAATGGTGTGGGCTCATCGTTAAACGGATATTAAAATCAATGAAGTATTTGTAATTTTTCAAATAAGACGAAAATATTTATAATTTTACCAAATCTAAGGAAGAATGGTCATAATTTACTAAAAAAGGAAAAAAAAAAATTGTAACAGAAGAACAACACCATAGAGTTTATGAGTTGAGCATGCACATTCAGCGGCGAAGCCAGAACTTTTGCTTGACCCTGTCAAAATTTTATAATTATTGCAAATTCATTCAAAAAATTAAATTATTATAATTTATCATTACAAGTTAAATACATATTATGAGAATTAATACAACTAATTCTTATCAATATTACTCCGAGAGCTAGGGGCAAATTGAAAAATCAAAAGCTATATTTATATAAATTATAATCATAAATTTCATAAATATTTTTTTATATCTAAACTTGTTTATTTATTATGAAATATTTAGATAAAATAAAAAAAATTAAAAATCTTGGGAAGAATTACAATCTGATGTTGAAAAAATCACAAGATGGAACAAACTTTTCTTGTACAAGAGAAATTGTGATTTTCTTTTCCTTATACAACAGCTGCTCGCGTTTTGATGAGGAAGATTAGATGACAATTTATATTGATGAGGAAGATTAGATGACAATTTATATTTTCTTGTACAAACATGGGCTTGGGCTACAATAAATTTGATTTGATTTTTCTCCTCATGTACTTCCTCTTTTACCTCTTAATTTATCTTTTTGTGCTTACATTAATTAATGGGCTAAAAAACCAACAAAAATCGATGGGTTTAAAGAAAAAAAAAAAGAGTTCAAGGGCTTAGCTTAGGGTAAGCTATGTCAAATAAGCCCAATTTACATGTGTATGTTTATATATATATAAAAAGAAGAAAAACTAATGAACATGTAGTCCAAAAGGTAGCCCAAGGCCAAGCCCTGTGGGCCTTGCTTGGGCTTGCTCCTGTGCGCATTTAGATTGTTGAGATACATAAATATTGAAAAAAGTATAAAGATTTTTGAGGCACATAAATACTGAAAAGAGTATTACGGTTTTTGAGACACAGAAATACTGAAAGGAGCATATTCTACACATTTATCAAATGTGTTATTCATGTAGATTTATTTGAGACATAGTTCTATGGGTGTTATTTATATAATACCCAATTATTAAAGTTCTATGAAATAACACTTTATTGTCTCCATCAGGATGTTCATGTGGAAGTGAAATGACTATTTGTTGTCACCATTAGGACGTGGAATGAATATTTTGTTGTCTGCATTAGGTTGCTCTTGTGGAAGTGGAATCACAAACTTGTTGTCTCCATTAGGTTGCTCTTGTGGAAGTGGAATCACAAATTTGTTGTCTCCTTTAGGTCGCTCCTGTGGAAGTGGAATCACAAGTTTGTTGTCTCCAATAGGTCGCTCCTGTGGAAGTGGAATCACAAATTTGTTGTCTCCATTACGTTGCCCCTGTGAAAGTGGAATGACAAATTTGTTGTCTCCATTAGGTTGCTGCTGTGGAAGTGGAATGACAAATTTGTTGTCTCCATTAAGTTGCTGCTGTGGAAGTGGAATCACAAATTTGGTATCTCCATTCGGTTGCTGCTGTGAAAGTGGAATGACAAATTTGTTATCTTCATTAGGTCGCTCCTGTGGAAGTGGAATCACAAATTGGTTGTCTCCATTACGTTGCCCCTGTGGAAGTGGAATGATAAATTTGTTGTCTCCATTAGGTTGCTGCTGTGGAAGTGGAATCACAAATTTGTTGTCTCCATTAGGTTGCTCCTGTGGAAGTGGAATGACAAATTTGGTGTCTCCATTAGGTTGTTCCTGTGGAAGTGGAATGACAAATTTGTTGTCTCCATTAGATTGCTCCTGTGGAAGTGGAATAACAAATTTGTTGTCTTCATTAGGTCGCTCCTGTGCAAGTGGAATCACAAATTTGTTGTCTTCATTACGTTGCCCTTGTGGAAGTGGAATGACAAATTTGTTGTCTCCATTAGGTTGTTGCTGTGGAAGTGGAATCACAAATTTGTTGTCTCCATTAGATTGCTCCTGTGGAAGTGGAATGACAAATTTATTTTCTCCATTAGGTTGCTTCTGTGGAAGTGGAATGACAAATTTGTTGTCTCCATTAGGTTGCTCCTGCGGAAGTGGAATCACAAATTTGTTATCTCCATTAGGTTGCTGCTGCGGAAATGGAATCACAAATTTGTTGTCTCCATTAGGTTGCTCCTGTGGAAGTGGAATCACAAAATTGTTGTCTCCATTAGGTTGTTCCTGTGGAAGTAGAATCACAAATTTGTTGTCTCTATTAAAACCCTCAAGTGCATCAAAATGACGAGCATCACATCTATTAGCAACGATAATCAAACCCAACAGAAAAAACAAAGTTGACAAAGATTTCCGAGAAGCCATTACTAAAGTTGAAGCAAAAATGAAGTTGCCAATGTTGTCTCTTCGAGCACCAATTGAAGTGCTGCTTAAATAGCCAATTACTGGGGGTGACAACATACAGATTAGTTTGATTGAATACTCGAGATTTGTTGTGTGATTTAGTAGGTGGTAGGTAGAGATTGATAGAATTTCTAAGGTATAAATGGCAATTATTTGGTACAACAAATAGGGAGAATAGGACTTTTATCTTTCCTGCTATATATTTACATGGACTCCGTTTATTTTTCTATATGAGTTATTTGAATGACATGATAACAATAAAAACATGGGCTTGTACAATTTATATTTTCTTGTACAAACATGGGCTTGGGCTACAATAAATTTGATTTGGTTTTTCTCCTCATGTACTTCCTCTTTTACCTCTTAATTTATCTTTTTGTGCTTACATTAATTAATGGGCTAAAAAACCAACAAAAATCGATGGGTTTAAAGAAAAAAAAAAAGAGTTCAAGGGCTTAGCTTAGGGTAAGCTATGTCAAATAAGCCCAATTTACATGTGTATGTTTATATATATATAAAAAGAAGAAAAACTAATGAACATGTAGTCCAAAAGGTAGCCCAAGGCTAAGTCCTGTGGGCCTTGTTTATGCTCGCTCCTGTGCACATTTAGATTGTTGACATACCTAATTATTGAAAAAAAACATAGAGATTTTTGAGGCACATAAATACTGAAAAGAGTATTAAGGTTTTTGAGACACATAAATACTGAAAGGAGCATATTCTACACATTTATCAAATGTGTTATTCATGTAGATTTATTTGAGACATAGTTCTATGGGGGTTATTTATATAATCTCCAATTATTAAAGTTCTATGAAATAACACTTTATTGTCTCCATCAGGATGTTCATGTGGAAGTGGAATGACTATTTGTTGTCAACATTAGGACGTGGAATGAATATTTTGTTGTCTCCATTAGGTTGCTCCTATGGAAGTGGAATCACAAATTTGTTGTCTCCATTAGGTCGCTCCTGTGGAAGTGGAATCACAAATTTGTTGTCTCAATTAGGTCGCTCCTGTGGAAGTGGAATCACAAATTTGTTGTCTCCATTAGGTCGCTCATGTGGAAGTGGAATCACAAATTTGTTGTCTCCATTACGTTGCCCCTGTGAAAGTGGAATGACAAATTTGTTGTCTCCATTAGGTTGCTGCTGTGGAAGTGGAACCACAAAGATGTCTCCATTAGGTTGCTCCTGTGGAAGTGGAATGACAAATTTGGTGTCTCCATTAGGTTGCTGCTGTGGAAGTGGAATCACAAATTTGTTGTCTTCATTAGGTCGCTCCTGTGGAAGTGGAATGACAAATTTGTTGTCTCCATTAGGTCGCTCCTGTGGAAGTGGAATCACAAATTTGTTGTCTCCATTACGTTGCCCCTGTGGAAGTGGAATGACAAATTTGTTGTCTCCATTAGGTTGTTGCTGTGGAAGTGGAATCACAAATTTGTTGTCTCCATTAGGTTGCTCCTGTGGAAGTGGAATGACAAATTTGGTGTCTCCATTAGGTTGCTCCTGTGGAAGTGGAATGACAAATTTGTTGTCTCCATTAGGTCGCTCCTGTGGAAGTGGAATCACAAATTTGTTGTCTTCATTACGTTGCCCCTGTGGAAGTGGAATGACAAATTTGTTGTCTCCATTAGGTTGTTGCTGTGGAAGTGGAATCACAAATTTGTTGTCTCCATTAGATTGCTCCTGTGGAAGTGGAATGACAAATTTGGTGTCTCCATTAGGTTGCTCCTGTGGAAGTGGAATGACAAATTTGTTGTCTCCATTAGGTTGCTCCTGCGGAAGTGGAATCACAAATTTGTTACCTCCATTAGGTTGCTGCTGCGGAAGTGGAATCACAAATTTGTTGTCTCTATTAAAACCCTCAAGTGCATCAAAATGACGAGCATCACATCTATTAGCAACAATAATCAAACCCAACAGAAAAAACAAAGTTGACAAAGATTTCCGAGAAGCCATTACTATAGTTGAAGCAAAAATGAAGTTGCCAATGTTGTCTCTTCCAGCACCAATTGAAGTGCTGCTTAAATAGCCAATTACTGGGGGTGACAACATACAGATTAGTTTGATTGAATACTCGAGATTTGTTGTGTGATTTAGTAGGTGGTAGGTAGAGATTGATAGCATTTCTAAGGTATAAATGGTAATTATTTGGTACAACAAATAGGGAGAATAGGACTTTTATCTTTCCTGCTATATATTTACATGGACTCCGTTTATTTTTCTATATGAGTTATTTGAATGACATGATAACAATAAAAATACTTTGTAGTAATTATAATATGTTTATTTAGACTGTTTGAGTTTATTAACTTAACCTTCCTATTTACAATAATTAGTACCGATACCGGGGTTCTTAGATTGGCAACGAGGCTCATTATTAATGCATTGGAAACACGTGTATTATTTTACTTATACATCCCAATAATAAAAAATAAACGAAGCCTTCATGACTTAATATTGTAATAATTCTCGCGGCCCTTACAGTATTGGGAGTTTATGCTTAGTGGAGAGTGCATATTGAAATTATACCTATGTATCTTTCTTCTTCTCGTAACCCACTTGGAGGATTTGGAGAAAATTAATTCAGAGTATCAATAAATTAAATCAATACACATGTCCAAACGAGACAAAGAAACAACATATTGAAGTAAACATATGTTCATATATGTGAGCCTTGAACTCACAATTGTTTTTATTAAGAGGCCTCATCACCTGCTTATGTATAACTCATCAAATAGCTTTTGGGATTTAAGATTACGTAGAGCAGGTTTTAGATCTGATGTATATATATATATATATATATATATATATATTTTATGATTGAAATTCATTATATAATTTTAATTGACTCACTAAAAAAAATAATTGTACTTAACGAAGGATTTTTTGTAGAGGAGACAAAATTATATAATTTTTATTTTCTTCTTATAATTGTATTATAATACTAGTAGATATTCTTTATTATCATACTATTGAATTGTAAATTAATTTTTATTTTTCCCCCTAAGTTTATTATTCCAAGATTATTAGTTAAATTATTATTTAAACTCGTCATATAATTTCGGGTAAAATACACCTTGCCCCTCGAACAATTGTTGATGTAATTTTTACCCGTTAAATTAACAAATGACTCCTTAGTTGGACAAAAATATCTCTCATGTCTTAAACAATTATATTATTTTTATTATACTTTAGTATTTTGTACATTCAATTATTATCAAATTATTTTTTAATAAATAAAGAATTTAAGTTAAAGTGGGGTAGAAATTAATTTATGTAGTAGATACACAACAAATATAATATAACCAACAACTGATATATGACTTTTAAAAGAAATTGACAAATATATATATGCTTAATCAAAAGTTAAATATTTTTTTAAATGTATATGAATAGAGAGTGCATATTCAAATGTTTGATGAAATACTCAAAATTTGGTGTGTGATTTAGTATCTGGGTAGGTAGAGATTGATTACATTTATAATTGAAAAGCATTTTATTGATGTATTCAATTTATTGATATGTTAATTTTTTATTTTTTTAAAATTGAATAATTCTTTTAACTTCCTGGCTCATCATGATTTTTCATAACGCCCTTTTGATATTCTTTTATTCTTATTCATTTTTATCTTATATATTTAGGTGATTTTTAACTCTATAAAAAGTAAATAATATAATTTTAAAAAATTATTTTAAATATCTTACAAAAATTATACATATACATACAATGTGCCATACATAATAGTTAATTATAAATATGTTTACTCAGGCTATTTAGGTTGAATAGCTTTTGGGATTTAAGAGTAGAGCAAGTTTTAGGTTTGGTAATTAATAAATATTGAACCCCCATTAGGAAGAATTTATTGTTTACACCTGACCCTCTTTCGATAAAATTTGGACGAAAAAGTGTTGACGTTAGCAAAAAAATTATATAAATTTCTAATTTTATTCCTTTTTTAATATCTTTTTATATGTCCTTAATTACCCACCGTTTTTCTACCACGACCTCTATACTTCATCCGCAATGAAAATATCAATTTTTTTCCTTAAAATCTTAATGAAAACGGGATAACAAAAACACAGAACAAACTTCTAGTTGTCTGAATGGGATTTTTTATTTTTGGCGATGACTATTTTAGTTAACAAAATTAAGGCCCCATAATCAAAAGGTTACAGGTCCGAGTCTATGATAGCTGATGATTAAAATTTATGACATAATTGTAATCGATTCACTAAAAAATAAAATAATTAATTTTAGAAGACAATAATAATTTACGTAATTAGAAGTTCAAAAGGTTACTTCAATTTTATTAATTTGAATATAAATATTTATATGTGGAACATTAATAAAAATAAAAATCATATAATACATATTGCTAGCAGCTTTTTTTTTTTTCAATTGTTTGGGCTTAGCCCAAGTTATTCTTTTAAAAACACATAGGCATAGTCTGGTCCTTGATTTGTCCTGGTCCGTAGGCTGGTCTTAGTTCCAAAAAAATGAATACCGACTCATTTCAAGGTTCATGACCAGCACAAGATCGAGCATGAACAGTATTTTATCGATCTTAGGCCAAGATTTTCTAATCTGGCCTATGCTTCATTTGGACTGACTTGACCCAATGTACATCATAACTTGCAATAGTCCCTACTCATTTTTTTTTTTGTTAATAATATCCTTTTTTTTAATAGTGTGGTCAATAAAATAAAATTTTAATTAAGCTTTTAAAATGTGAAGATTAGAAACCATTGAGATCCAGAGAATAATTTTAATTTTGTATGAATGATGATCTATATTAATTTCATTATAAAATCGAGAGAAGTTCAAAATACGAACGAGCACTTACGAACTCATAAAAATAAGTGAAATAAGTATCAAGGTATATATAAATTTGGCTTAAATATAAAATTTAAAAAAAAAATCAAACTGTTGGTCTAAATTTCCTATCCGTCTAAACGTTCAATTACGGTCTAATGACTTTTTGACAATTGGAGTTCAAATAAATTTACGATTTCCTACCCTACTCAAGCTTAACAAAATCGAGTTGAAACAAAGATTAAAAATTCTGAAATTTTGGTCAAAGTATCAATCAATAGAAAAAAATATAAAAAAAATATACACAAATATTATTCTACAACAATCGTTATTCGTCCAATATAAACTTAACAATTATAAAAAGTAAAGATATAATGGTCAATCACTCAAAAATTAGTGGTGTTAAGGTCATTTAATGAATAAAGAAGAGTGTGTAATATTTTACAAAACACGTGGGAATGTTTAGCCTATTTTCATATCATAGAAATCTTTATACTTTTTCACAAAAATACAAAAAGATTTTTTGCATTTTACCCATTTTTTTTTCAATATGGGCACAGTAAACCCATACCCATTGATATGTCCAAAATATATTTTAAGTAAAAATAATTTTCATTTGACCATAATATAATTTGAATAACACAAATTTTGTATAAGTCATCACTATTAATAAATTGATAACAATTTTATAATGAAAAATGTAATTATTGTCATTGAGTAATAAATTAATCAATTTAAAGATTCGTTAGTGGAGTTCTGATCTGAATCAAAATATGCAATCTCTTTAAGAAGAAATAGATCTCGAGCTTGCTTTACTCCTCCCAATATCAAAGTGGTCCTTGAGAAGAAACACGAACATTAGGCTAGTCGGGTATGTTCTCGACTAAAATCATTCGATGCTCAAGTTATTTCGAATTCAAGATGAAAAGTAGGCAATTTCATATAATAAATGTGGCAGAAAGTAATAAATATGTCATACCATAACTGCTCTGGAAGGATGGTATTTATAGGCCAAATGTACTTCACCAAATGGACCACATGACTTCATCCTAATATCTTCGTTGTCAGAGATGGTGGGACGAATGACTTCCACGTCGGCCGGGTCCAAATGGTAGGTCAGCAGAGTGGGTCGGGTGATTCGACCCGACTCGATATCTTAAATGCGCGAATCTTGTGGCATTTTTAATATTTTTAGCTCATAAAAGGAACATTTTGGTCCTTTTCTCAATTAAATGATTTACACCACCATCAAGTTCAAACCTCCATAAATACGTACAAACCGGATCGAGAGAGAAAAAAAGAATTCACAAGAGCAAGATGGGCATTTCACAATCAAGTAAAATTCAAAGAAAACCATATATTTGCATTCACCAAGTTAATTATCGAATTGCCCAATACAATAAAATAATAACTACATGCTAGAGGATAAAATTGTATTTTTATGATGGATGTAATAAATGCGTCAAATAATTTAAATATTCCCACCCTATCGAGAGAAAAAGAAAATGAAAAGGAGAAGACGTTAGATGATTGTGTGATTATTCAAGCGTGTTTGATTGTTTTCTATCCCTTTTTTTGCACTATAATCTTTGTTTGAAATATTTATCATTTCCTATTGTGTCGTTCTTGTTGGCAGGGATGAATACAAATGCACCGCCTGATTTATAAAGGTAACAGGCACGCATATTGAAGTTATTCAGACACAAACTAATGAGCATAACATATTTACCAAACATACATCCTCATCAAACATTTATTAAAACATCTTTGTCTGGGTGGTAGTAGATAACCCCCAGTTATTACATATAGATGAACAATATATGTACTAGCTAGAATACTTATATGACTCTGGGAAAGGTCTTGTTCAGATCAAATTTGACCGTGCCCACTAATTTTATGGAAAGTTCTCACACTTTTCATATAATTAGTTTGGTTTGACTGAACCTGATCTCAATCACAAGCTTCTATAATCACGGGACTGTTGGGACAGGTTGCACCGGTACTGTCGAGACAGGCTGGACCGGTATTATCGAGACAGGCTGGACCGGTATTGTCGGGACTGGTATTGTCGGGAAAGGATAACCATATCCGTAACCGTAATAAAGAGCATCAGAATCAGGAGACTTGAGTTTCTCAGATGCTTGAACATCGTCTGGGCCAAAAGCATGATCAGCTGTACTGGGGATAGGTAGTGGACTCTCAATTTCTTGAAGCTGACGAGCATCACATCTGCAAGCAGCAACAATCAAACTCAACAGTAGAAACATCATCGACAGTGAGCGTCGAGAGGCCATTGTACGTAGTTACTCCGACAGAGTATTCTATGACTTAGTAACTAAATAAGGATGAAATGGAGTTGGCAATGTGTGTGTCCCTTCCGCCAATTCAAGTGCTGCTTAAATAGCCAACTTTGGAGGTGAACACACTCACGTTAATTTGAAGAAATGGTGTGTGTTTTAGTAGGTAGATAAGTAGATTTGACAGCATTTGCTATGTTATAAATGGTGATTAATTCATCTTGATTCCTATTTTTGACATCTTTGCATTCGTTAGTTCATACCTATATCAAGTGTGTTTTCTTTTATAAAATTTCAAAGAAACGATATAATATTAAAAATGAGCAAATTTCTTTGTATAAAAGAAATTGGCAATTTACTGACCTGTGTTTTTTAAAATGCATCAATTTATCCCCTTGTGTTTTTTAAAATGAAGCCATTTACCTCCATATAAAAAATGACCAAATTATCCCGTATACAAAAAAATTAACAATTACCCACCTGTGTTTTTTAAAATGTATCAATTTATCCTCCTATGTCTTTTAAAACGAAACAATTTAACTCCTTAGATTGGGGTAAATTGCATTATTTTAAAAAAAATATATAGGGGGATAAATTACTATTTATTTTTTCATATAGGGATAATTTGCTCATTTGCTATATTACATGAGGATATATTGCATTAAGCCTGTTTTTTTAATCCTTTTTTGAAATAAAAAAGGTTAAGATTGTGTTACTATTATACTTTATACGTAATTTTCGATAATATTTGCTCCTAATAAAGGGAGTAGGGTTGAAAATCATTCGAGTCGAGTTGAATATATCATAGTTCAAACAATTGTTTGAATTATTATCGAGCTTGAAAATCTGTATTTGAATTTAGTTTGATTATTAATCTAATCGAGCTCAAACGAATTTTAATTGGATCAAACATGAGTCGAGCTCAAGTAATTTAATATTTTTAGTATATTATATTATTTCTATATTAATCGAATCGAGCTCAGATAGCTTATCAAACAAAAATATGTTCAATCTTGATAAATTAAATTTAACAAAAGACTTCAAATATGTATTTTTTTTATCAATTTAATTAGATTGAGTAATTTGACTTATTTTCACCCCTATTCTATACACATATATAATTGTTTTAATTTTAAATGTGTAGTTTTGACTATGGATAACACAATACGAACATCAACCATCTATATATTAATTGTTGCCAACTAACCTACCTAGAGCGATCACTGCCTCATCCAAAATCTTATCCATTTACCTATTACGTGATTTTAATCCTCAGAACTTGTTTGGTCCGAGCGAAAAATAAAAGGGTAATTATACTTTTCTTAATATTTTTTATAATTATACATAAATTTTTTATAATTTAAAAAATTATATCTAATATTTTTAAAGTTTATTTCTAGTTAACAAATAAGTTTTTTTATTGATCAAAATTTATCGAATTTGTTGATATTAATAAAAGAAATTGGATAAAAGTTTTTCATATTTACTCCAACGACTTATTACTGATTTATTACGGGTCGATATAAACTTTTTTTATGATCAAATTACCCTTATACATTTTCACACATTAATACATGTGTGAAGGTATATTTTCATTGTTATAAGAGTCGTTTGTTAGAAAAAAATTTGTTTAACCTATAATCAGTCAATCAATGATAAATATATCAGTTTTTTTTATTAATATAAAAAAATTCAGTAAAATTTAACTAATTGGGGGACATATTTGATGAATGGATGCAAACCTCAGGGGTACTAGATGTAACTTTTTAAATCATAGAAATTTTATGTGTAATTATACCAAACGTTAAGAAGAATGTAATTATTCTAAAAATAACTATATATATAAAAAAAAAAAAGTGGATAAAAATGTAAGGCTAAAAAGGCAAAAAGTACTCAAATCTCATTTTAGTTTTATTTTTATTTTTTGATAGTATACAATTCATTATATTATCCAATATTCAAGTTTAAAAACTAATTAAATATATTAATAATTTTAAATAAATACATTAAAATGAGATAAAAATAAAAAACTATTATAACAATAGATATACATCTATATTCGTGGGATTCGAATCCACAATTTTTTAGTCGGAGTCATCAACCTTATTAATTAAATAAGGCTTCTTTAACTATTTTTTTATTTACTATATTACATGTAGACATTATTTTACTATAAAAAAATAACTCCTTCCATTTAAGATATTGGCATAAAGAACAAAAATTTCCTTCTTATTTTGTTTGATGCATATTTTTATTCATAAGTTTTTAGGTTTGTTTAAAATATTCTACTATTAACTTATTTATTTTTAATATAAAATAATGAAAAAAAATATTTAGTTGGTAAAACTATAAAAATTAATCTTACATTTGTGATTTATTCGATTTGTACCAAACACATAGAAGTATTTAAAATTTACTTTTATTTTGAGGGTAAAATCCATATTACTCCCTTTGATATCCAAAATATTCAAATGGACTCCTGTGAAAAAAAAAAGATCACATAAGTCTTTGTATATTTTAAAAAGGTGCGAATTACCCCTCCCCTCTAGAAGTGCACCCCATGCGCGAAAAATGAGAATGGGTAAGTATTTTTGTTATTGTAAGGACTAATTTCAAAACTCTAATTATAATATAATTTATATATTTATTAAATTATACATATTTTAATATAATAAAAAAAATATAATTCAATTTGCATATAAAAATAAACAAAAAAAGAAGGGTGAACGATGGCTTCTGTGGGATAAAGGAGGAGAAGTGGCCGAAGCTTTCAAACGGTGGTCGATCGGGTGCCAAACTACGGCAGAGGACTGAGAGAAAAGTGCTAGAAGACTGGAGCACGGGGTTAGGATTTTTGAAATGATAAAGTAGAGATAACTCGTCGAAAGCTAAGAGATTGGTGGTGGGTGGTGTGTCAAATGTTTTGCCTTCGGAGGGGCTTTCCAATGGTGGTAGACTCGCGTCGAGAGGAGGTCGGACGATTGAAAAAAAAAGCGATAGAAGAGGAGGACGCAGATTAGGATTTTTTGAACGAAAAAATAGAGATAATTTGCCAACGTTTTGGAGATTAACGGGGGGTGAGGTGTTAAAATGCTCGCCGTTGAACAGGCTTTCCAACGGTGGTAGACTTACATCGAGAGTGGTCGGACCATGGAAATATGGGAGGAGAATGAAATTAAATTTTCATATATATGTATAGATACAAAAATATATACATATCTATATATTAAAAAAAAGAAAAAATGCATCTATTTTATGTGATATCTAAAATGAGCAAATTAGTTTCCAATAAAAAAATACCAAATTACCTTCCTATATTTTTTAAAATTGAGCAAATTACCCCCCTCATGCAATTCGTTAAGTGCACTCGCTTTTTCTTTAACTTTTTATTTGTTAAAATTTTAAATTATAAAATTATATTTATAACATTATTTAAGAACCGTTGAATTTGATTTGAATATAAGGTACAAATTTAACTAGTAGATCAATAGTCCGAATTTTATTTTAATTCAAATCAATAGTTTGGATTTAAAATTATATTTTTAAAATAGATTTATAAACTTTTTAACAAAACATATATAATATATTATATATAAAATTATAATTATACAGATAAATATATATTTATATATATATATATACAGAGAGAGAGAAACAAAGAGAAGGGCAGGAACAACAACGATGACCATAAGCGTCGAAGGGGTGGTGGAGGTTTGAGCATTTTCCAGGGTAGAGCGACGACGGGGAAGGGTTTCTAGGCAAGGAGGTGGCGGCGATGGGGGAGAGGGAGGTTTCTAGCGGAAGGGAAAAGGTTTTCGGGGTTAGGCGTGGGGGTGACGGTGAGGGTTTTTAAGGAAGGGGGCAAAGACAATGGTGGAAGGGGAGGGTTTCTGACGGAAAGGGAAGGGTTCCCAGGGTAGGTGTGGGAGGTGACGGGGATGGAGGCGGCGATGATGGGGGAAGGGAAAGGGTTTCTGAAGAAGGGGAGGGTTTCAGGCGGCGTGGCAGCAACGGGGATGGGGGGCGGTGATGGGGAAGGGGAGGGTTTCAGGTGGCGGCAGCGATGATGGGGGAAGGGAAAGGGTTTCTGAAGAAGGGGAGGGTTTCAGGCGGCGTGGTAGCAACGGGGATGGGGGGCGCTGATGGGGAAGGGGAGGGTTTCAGGCGGCGTGGTAGCAACGGGGATGGGGGGCGCTGATGGGGAAGGGGAGGGTTTCAGGTGGCGGCAGCGAGGGGTAATTTTTTTCTTTTTTTTTAATTATATATTATTATAAATAATATAATATATATAATATTATTATATATTTTTATAGAAAAAAATATTTTATTCTTAAAAAATCAATCAAATTCGCATAAAAGGAGTTAGTAATACACCTAATTTGCTCAATATTGAAAAACACAAAAAAGTAATATGGTATTTTTATTCACAAGGGTACTTTTGTTCATATCATAGGGCGGTTACATATATTTTTTTCATTAAAAAAAATATTATTACCTATATTTTAAAATAATATATTTTTATTTTTTATAAATATGACTAAATTTGAGCCACAAATTGAGATTAAATTAGATATAGGTTGTTGATTCACAAAGGGCATTTTTCTTGTTGCTCCTTAAAACTCATATTCAAATGCACTATGGCGGTGTGTACCTTTTTAAAAAATATAGAGTTATAATATTTTAATATTTATATAGATTTATTTGAATCTTTTAAGTATCACAAAGGGGTAATATGAATTTTACCCTTCATTTCTATCATACGAAACAATAAAATAGAATTCTTTCTTATCCCCCTCCCCTTCTCCCCTTCCCCTCTCATTTCATTGAATCAAAAGAAACCCAAAGATAATTAAAAAAAACATATATATAGGAAAAAAAATAAAAAAAGGAATCCCCTCCAATTAAACTCTATCTTCCATGGTCTAGCAACATTCAAATCAAAATTTCCTTTTATTTCATACATTATGCATCCTTATTTTGTATGTTCTTTCTTGTATAAACCATATAGCTAATTTCTCACAAATAAGAGATGCTCAGAACCCAAAATATGATACAATGAGGTTTGTTTAAGCTATCTTAAAATAAAATCTAAAATTTTGGTTCTAATTATTCAAAAAAAAAAAACCTAGCACTTGTTGGTTCAGTTGGTAAGAACAGATCACTTTCAATTCAATAATTGTAGGTTCGATATCCTCTATTAGTGTAAGAATTGTATTGGTGTATCATTTGAAAATATCCCATAAGCGTCTTAAGGGGCATGTGTTGACTATGTTGGTGAGAGAAATTGAAATTATCCAAAAAAATTTATAACAAAAGAAAAAATATTTTAAATTGCATTGCAGAAAACCCAACAAATTTGAACCACATGTCCACAGTCATACAACCCATTAGATTTTATATATATTTATAATGGATTTGAAATCACCCCAATAACCTAATTATTTTATTATATTTGAAATGTTCTAAATTTTTTTGGCTGCATTTAAATGAAAAAATTCATTTCAAATTCCTCAAGGTTGCACTTAGATAGAATAATTTAAATTTAATAAAAGAATTTTAGATAAATTCATATTATGACATAAAATATAATTTAAAATATTTTTTAGTAGGAATTTATTCTAACAAATTTAATTAATTTGTTATTGTGATTTAAAATTCTTAGATATGAACACGACATGTAACTAAATCTAAATGTTATCGTCCGAGTGTAATTTAATTTGAATTAATTTATTACAATTAATGTATCATAAACTTGATTTTAGAAAGTATTCTTAATTAGCCGTGCAAATTGATATATAAAAATATCAAATAACCAGTTCTTGTTTGAAAATGATTCACATGTTGCAAGTTCATCTTTATAAAATTAACTGTAGTTTTTATATTTTTCTATGATCATTCAGACATTAGTTGGGTTGAAATTTTTGTAACTCCATCGAACGCAGGAGTGATGAAGATTTGTTGATCGTATAAGAAAAATAATAACAAATTCAGCCAAGTTTCTTTGTATTTTATCGGCAATTTAATCTTAAATTGATGAATTATATAATTCGCTCAATTCATAATTCGTAGCAAACTCAAAAAGTTCATACACAGTGTAATTGAATTCCACGGGAACCCTATATCTCATTGCTAAAGGTGAAATTTTGGGATGGAGGGCGGCAAGAAGAGAGGCTACGGGTGCGCAATTTCAGCTGGACTCAACGCCGCTCTCGCCGCCGTATCTGCTAAATTCTTTTCCTCCCAGGTGATTAAGTTCAACCGGAAATCCATGAATTAGATTCGTTGATTGAAGTTTACAAAATCCCTAGCAAGCTGCGGAAAATCAGGATTTGAATCTAATACATTGGCGTGGCTTCGATCAGTGCGCATTATCGTACACACAAACGTAGAATTGTTTCCTTAGTTCCTTTTTGTGTGTGGTTCTCCAAATTTAGCTAGTTTTGTTGGAAAATTGACGTCCAGATGTTGGTTAGGGTTTATTAGTTCTGTATGGGCTTATATTTTTGGTCGTTAATCGTTCTAATGTTTGATGGATTCTGTAAAACTTGTTTACCTTTGTGTTCCGATAAACATTAATTGCTTTGAACTGGATGTTAATGTATGCTTTGGAAGTAGTTACGGAGCATAGGGCAGTGTTTGAGTGAAAACATTTGTAGTTTCTTGATATATATCCAATGGTTCAAGTTCACTATAGCCAGCTACTTGATCAGCATCCCACATATTTCTTTTGTAGTTCTTGTGCAAAATCCGTGGCCAGGATGGTTTGTGGTTGAAGTAACTGGTACCGTGAACTCGAATTAGATAGCCAGCTTAAGTGGCCGTGTATATTTTGGCTATCATTTGGTTTACTCATTAAAGAAGTGTAGCAGTTTTAAGGTCTCGAGGACTAGGTGACATGACCTTGTATATATTGCTTAGGATGTGATATATAGTGTTATTTCTTTTGATAAATATCTGAAAGAAATTCGAAGTGTATATTCTTACATTTCAAGTTGATGAATCCCTATGCTTATTACCTCATCCAACGGATACAAATCATCCGTCCAATATCTGTGAGAAGGTGGTTTCATGTACACAGAACATCTCTGAGTTGTCTTTGGTTCTTCCTTTGACTTTCGATTTCCTTGTGTTCATTGAGTAATATAGTTTACTAAAGTCGTTGGATCTCCGATTGACATGTGTCTCCACATTTGCAGTTGAGATATGCTCTGGTTATATTTTTCAATGTTGTGATGTGGGGATGTTATGTTAATAGCATGAAGTCTCTCTCATCTTTACAAGCTACAGTCACCAACTTTGCGACAAACTTTCTCTCTTCTGGGTTGGCTGGATTCTTCCTCTTCGAGGAGGCACTATCTGCTAAGGTAATTTTTTTCTCTCTTCTGGATTGGCTACTCGTCATTGGAAATTGTACGGACTGCTGAAGATTGTAGAGTTTATGGGACCTTTGAACTGCAGTCTTCTTATAGATAGATGGAATAATTCAACAGTACCTGTTTTCTAACAAGCTAGTTTGTTAAGCTCCTAGTAGCCATGGAACTGATTGGACTCTTGAAGCAAGTAATAATTTGGGTTTAATTTTAATATCATGTTACAGAACTTAAGCTCAAAATTTCGAGGAAACTAGATGATAATTAGACCTTTATGTATTGCGATCAGAAGCAAGAATAGAAACATGTGGGTAATGACATCATTGAGTTTTATTTCCATTGGGGTCTTTTGTATGGTATGATATGATCCATGACATCAGTTCTTTCTCCCACTCAAAATTATTGCAACCTTTGATGTTCTATATTCAGGATAGAACCAACTTAGAATTGGGAAATACACTCCTTGATGTCTCATAAGTAAAGGGCAGGCTGAATCGGCAGATGGATTGGTTAGGAGTGAAAAGATAGGTGAGGACTGCTGATTCTGAAGAATACATGGATCGGAGATAAACATGGCTTAAACTATCTAGTCCTTGCTTTATATTGAACAATGACTTAGATGAATTCAAATCGAATCTTTGCCCATAGTTGCTCACCTAGTACTGTGTTTATAAGAACATTGTCATCAAAAGCATATTTGTGCTGGAGAAATATTGAAATTGGACAATTTGTAATGTCTTTCTGGTTGAAGAATTACTCAATCTAATCACACCTAATATAATGACATAAAGCTTACATTTCTAAGAGTAGAACAGATATCAAAAACTTATAGCTACTTTCTAATGCAAGTCTACTTTCCAGTGGTTTGCAGGTGCTTTGCTAATTGTAATTGGTGTTATAGTTCTGAGCAAATCAAGCATCGAGAAGAAAACACATCAAAGTTAGATGCCTGCCTTTTGGGTTTGTCATATTCCTTATGCGGCTGATGGCCGATCTTCCATACTGTTCCATGTTGTCATAACTGTGGCCTAAAGTCGATATCTGAGTTTAGAATGCGGAGGAAGCAACATGCAGTAAGGAGATTGTTTTGTTGGCAATTAGCACAAAAGAATCTGAATACTGGTAGAATAAGAGTTTTGGATGATCTATAGTTTGTTGTATGCCACAAGAAACATTGTATTTAAACTCGCCCTCTGTTTGCTTCTTGCCTTGCTAATTCAGCATGAACAGGGATCAGTCATGTGTGAAATTCTATTTTCTGAGGGTGTTTTTCTAATTTTTATAAAGAAAAAAGATGGATTTTTGAAAGACAAGAACAAAGGAATCAAATTTTACTAGTTCAAGAAGCTGGTTAGATTTGAAAAGGATGCAATTTCAAAGATCTGAAATTCGCACAATGATTTCAAAACTGTTAAGCTGCAAATCTCTTAGATATTATTATAAGAAAGATTTGTTGATAAAACAAAAAACTTTTAAAGTTAATTACACTTAGATTCCTTCAAAAGTTGTGAAATTACATTTTCTGTCAAAATAAATCTGAAGTTACATTTGAATTTTCTATTTATAATTGTACTCCTTTAGCTTTTGAATGGAAAATATTAACGTAAATCAAAAGGTTTGCTTGAACTATCAATTTACTTCTTGATTAACATTTTTTATAGTTAAAATATCCATGTAATATTTCTATAGTTGTAAGGAGGTAAATGTAATATATATGAAGTCAAAATTGTGTTAAAATATTGTATTAATTATATAAATGTTGAATAAAAAGTAGTCGTTGATGAAAGAAAATATTAGTTGTATCGTTAATAATTTATACGGAATATTGAATGAAGCATGACATTAGAAATTTGCTTTTTTATTATTGAGGTTAGCATTTTTTATCCACATTCAAATAAAAGGGTACAATTATGAACGACGAATTTTCAAAAGAGTGCAAATACAATTTAAAAAGGAACTTGAGAAAAAATATAAATTTATACTTTCTGAGATCTAAATCTAATTATTTCAAATTCTACATTGTTTTTATTTTGAAGTGAACTTACAAACTTTTATTAAGCAAAATAAATGTTTTTGTCATATATTTGATTTAGTAAAATTTGGTTGTTAAAAAATTAAAATCTTAATAGTAAAAACGATCTTCTTACGTTATCAGACATACATGGTGACAAATTACATAAATAATTACATCTAGCTGGTATAAACACACCTAACAATCTTTCTAAAATTTTATTACAATACACAAACATACATCGAAAGAGAAACTTTGTAAGAATAGATATTGCAAGAACTACTTTTAACATTTTCCACCTTCAAAAATAACCAATAGAAAGATACAATTATTATAACCCAATTCATATAAAAGATGAGAGCAAAATCACAAATTAGGTAAAAGGAATTTAATTAAAAAAAAAAAAAGTCACCCTTAGAAAAAAAATGATATGGCTGAAAAAGACAAGTAAAAAAGGTGTCCCAACTTCCTCACTCACACCCCACGAATCCCAAGAATCCCCACTGAGCGGCTAAGTAGAAGAGCTTGACATTCACTCCCTCACCCACCCGTCCATTTCGCGTTCTCCCACTATCCCAGTTAAGGAACACACTCCACTTCTCTCTCCCTCTCATCCCTTTCTCTCTCTTCTGTAATAAAATCTCACACCTCCTCCTCCTCCTCCTACAGTGGTAGAACTGAGGAAAAGACATCAACTTTGGAATAAAAGAATGAGAAAGAAAACAAACAAAATGATGGTGTAATATGGTTAAAGCCACTCAGGTAAAGTAATATCCAGAAAGGGAAAAAGGAAAGCGTGCTGCTTGTGGGTATTCTACATCTTCTTCAGTGTCCCCTTTCAACAACTATTCTTGAATCACCCATATTTCATTTTCCCTTTCATTTTCTTGCTCCTTTTGAATTAGGGTTTCTGTCTGCCTCATCATCTCTTTGTTGTTCCTACCAAGTAAGCTCCTGTGTTCTTGGCCAACAGTGTAAAATTCTTTTCTTGATCGTTGTTATCTGTTTTTGTTTTGTTTGTATCAGTTAGTTTCTTGGGAAAAGGAGGATGCTTGTAGGAGTTTTTGGGTGTTTTGTTTCTGAATTTTTGGTGTGTGGTTGATTTGGGGGTTTTGGTGATGTGGGTCCGTTTTTGTTCTGCTTGATTGTTCTTGAATTGTGATTCTGTTGTTGGGTTTCTTTAATTAAGTTCGTTAAAGATATGCGGTTGGCTCTTTGCAATTTGCTATGGGCTAAAATTTAGATTTCAGTTCATTTGATAGAAGAATATCTGTCCAAGTACTTGGGCTTTTCGGTGGATGCTGCCGCTATAACTGTTCTGTATTTGTTGGTGAAGATTTAGAGAAGCATGATAAAGATTTTTAAATGCTAGAAAATTGGATGTTTGTCTTTGAAGTGTAAGAGGAAAGGGAAGAGAGGAGACGTCTTAACGGTGCTTTAATCATAGCCATTTACACTAGAAAAAGAGGGCATTTGGTTGCATTCATTTTGATTTAGGAAAAAATTATTTCTTGGGATGCAGATGTGTTGTGAATTTAGCATGTTCTGCTGTCATGTCTGAATCGATATCTACGGATCTATCTAGACTGCGAGTAAGCAGCGCTTGTTTTGTTTGAACGTCATTATCTGCATAGATGTGATCTAACATGTGAAGTGTTATTTTTAGTCGAATGGAAATTTTAGAAGTTCATTGACTGTTAATCTCTCAGATGATTCATGATTTTTCTCTAGTAAGATGGTTGGAGTCGTTTCAAATATGCTACAGCAAAATTTGGTCTCCTTGGTAGTGCATTCTTGTGCAGTAGAATATAGAAATTTCTTTTGAAGAATCAGAATGAGTTTTTTAATTGAAACTTCAACTTTGTGTCAAGCATGCTGCTAAAAGAACTTACATCTGTGATATAGATGCTCATCATTCATACCGTCAATATATTATAATCTTTATCAAAGTTGCATGTAAGGCTTGTCATCTGTGAACTGTGATGGTATAGTTTTAATGTTCTGCCATCTACATCAGTTTTGACATTTTAGTGTCTCTAAACCATGCACTTGATTCATCTGAACACTATTTCTTTAGTTCCTGTTAGTTTTAAACGGTATCGTAAATGGAATTTTGTGCTGCAATCGAGCATTATGGTGACTGTATTTGATGAAAGTGAACTGTCATGCTCAATAAGCTCTGTTGTTCGTATACCACTTTTATCATGAATCTTTGATTGTACACTTTATTACATTGTCACGATGGACTTCTTGAAGTGCATTTTTATTAGGTTCACCTTTCTAGTTGCTATATTTCTCATGGAATAATGGTCGTCTTGAAAGATAGATTCTTCGAAAGTTGCTCTCTGCTACTTGATCTCTTCCTGCATATGATGTACTGGTCCACTTCTTTTTGTTTTTGTTAGCACTTTGTGCGAGCAAAAAAAATTGAAAAATTATTTCCAATCATTTCCCCAGGAAATTGGGGAACATTTCTGGTCTGGGTGATGTACTCTTATGTCACTCTCATGTTGTAGTAGGTTTGAAGTTGACATCCAGACTAGCTGATTTCATACCGTGGTCTTAGATGGACGACAGTGGGCATCGTGAAAATGGAAGGCATAAACAACCTCACAGTCAGGTAATTCAGCAATTTAACTTAGAGGAATCCTGCATATATCTGTCAGAATCTCTCTCTCTCTCTCTCTCTCTCTCTAACTGTCTGCTAATCAGTGATCATTAATGATGCTTTTGCTCCAGTGGTTGATGCAGCATCAGCCATCAATGAAACAGATAATGGCCATTATGGCTGAAAGAGATGCTGCAATCCAGGAACGGAATTTGGCCATTTCTGAAAAAAAGGCCGCTTTAGCTGAGAGGGATATGGCTATTTTACAGAGAGATTCAGCAATAGCCGAACGAAATAATGCCATAATGGAAAGAGACAACGCTATTGCCACTCTCCAGTTCCGTGAAAATGCCATGAATAACAGCAACACGTCTCCCTGCCCACCTGGATGCCAAATCCCACATGGAGTAAAACACATTCACCATCCTCAGCAACATGCGCACCATCATCAGTCCCATATGGTTGAAGCTCAGTACAACACCAGGGACATGCACATGGCTGACACTGTTCCAACGTCACCTGTTGCTCCCGAGCCTGCAAAGGCCCGTCGTGCAAAACGAACAAAGGAGGCAAAGCCTGCAACAGCTCCCACGAGGAAACCTTCAAAATCTTTGAAAAAGGTTAAACGGGAAGGCGAGGACCTTAACAAGACAATGTTCGAGAAGCCACATGAGTGGACAAATGGGCCGGATATGAGTAGAACGAAGCAAGATTGGAAGGATCAAGACCTGGGATTGAACCAGGTTGCATTTGACGAGACGACCATGCCTGTGCCTGTATGTTCTTGCACAGGGGTTCTAAGACCGTGCTACAAGTGGGGTAATGGTGGCTGGCAATCTTCATGTTGCACAACCAACTTGTCGATGTATCCTCTCCCAGCCGTACCTAACAAACGACACGCTCGAGTTGGTGGGCGGAAAATGAGTGGAAGTGCATTTAACAAACTGATCAGCCGGCTTGCTGCCGAAGGTCATGATCTATCAAATCCTGTTGATCTTAAAGACCACTGGGCAAAGCATGGGACAAACCGCTACATCACCATCAAATAAGTACCTTTGACAAGAGAAATATCGCATGCACGAAAAACAACATTTAGTGCGAATGTGCTGTTGTTGATGTCCTGAGTTGGGAGGCTGAACTGCTCGCCAAGATAACGGACGATGGTAAAATAAATCTTAATTTTTCAGTTAGTCATCTTGCAAAAGTGATGTTCTCGCCCCTTCATATCTTGTACTCGTCTTTAAGCATTGTCTAGAATGGATGAACTTTGATTCAAGGGAGGAAGAAGAGGTAATATCATGCAATTTGTTTGGAAGAGAAGAGGTCACACTTGTATCTTCTTTGCATGCAACTGCAAATAGCTGTAATCCAGGTTGTGTTGTATGTTCGAATTCTTATCATGTTTGTATCATCGGTAGCCGTAAATTGTGAATAAAGGGTCTCTTTTGACAATTTCATACTATTCTACAAACATTTTTTAAGATGAATAATTTAACCTCATTAACATGTATCAACTGCTATATCTGTTCGGGCCCCGAACAATATATGCAAAACAAAGGAATTTATTACTATGTTGCATTTGTCTGTGAAGAGTTGTTTACTGTGTTTTCACTTCTTGTACCTCTCATCAAATCATCGTCAGCGTTCTAATCTCATAACACCGCAAATATCTCAAAGGCAAAAACCATATGTTAGACAAACAAACATGTAAGTGGGTCTGGTTGACAGGTCTTTGTAGCAATCTATGGTAGTTGTCTGTTTGTTTCTTTGTAATATCTAAATTATTGATGTTGATGTGAACGCAATAAATCGTATGTATTAAAAGAATCAATGATTAAATAGACACTATAGTCATATTAATATTGTTTCCCCGTTATTACAAGACAAGAAGGTATATCTCAGAATCAGACTTGATATGGTGATTACAACAATGGAAACATATTTTATGAGTGAATTTCTAATTTGTTTCTATGCTAGGTAGTAATTTATTCTCCATTAGAATTTTATCGCCGATAAAATAAAATTCTACCGTAAATTCTATAATCTTATTGGTATAAGTTTTTCATCCCATATCAATTGAGCGAGGGTCCTAAAAGTGTTTTGTAAAGTGGGATATTTCTCTTTATTAATATGTGAACGAATAATACACAGTCAGAGTCAGTTTTGTATCGATATCCATAGAGAGATTTGTATATAAGTATTCGATGTAGGTTTGGCTAACGAGAGCGTTTTTCTACAAATGGATGTGGGCCTGTGATGAGTGGCTTCAGGGCCAATTCCTAACGATGTTTGGAGGGCAGATCTCCGTTGAGCCCTCAATGTAGGATTGGCTAAGAGGGAGTCCTTATTGTATGAAGCGTGTGTATTTAATGGGGGTTTCTATTAATGTCTCAAGAGGGATTCACGTGTGAGTTTGCAATGTAGGCTCGGCTAATGGGAGTTTTTTTTAGGAATGGTTGTGCGCTCATGACAAGTGGCACCAAAACTAATTTTATATTTAGAGAGGGATATAAGTATCAACTCAATGTAGGGTTGGCTAAGATGAGTCCTTACTGTATGAGGACGTGTGGAGATTCGATGGGGTAAAATGATACCCATATCGATGTGAGAGGGATCCCGAGGTATTTATAAAAGAAGATATTTCTCTTCATTAATTTTTAATTGGGGTGGATGTAGCCTCTGAAACTTACTTATTGAGAAAATAAATATGATAATAATCAATATAGTTTCTAAAATTTTCATATTTTTTTTATATATAATTTCATATTCGTCCTTCTTAATATTCGATCTTTTGAAATGGATGTGGACCCGTAACATTTACCTCGAGGAAACAAATAAAATAACTAATCAATATAGTTTCCCAAAAAAGTTTCAAATTATTTCTATATAAGACTTCATATTTAATGATTTATTTTGCTATATAATCATCAACAATCGAAAGCACTCTCTCCCGTAAACAACAACTTCTATCATTACCACATGATACCAATATATATTTAAAGGAAATTTTCACTTGATATTATTTACTGGAATAAAATTCAATTATATTAAATTAATTACATTATAAATATTATTATATTTATAATAATTAAATATTATTTTTGAAATCATACATCTATACATGACACGTAAGATACATTCACTATAAATTGAATTTTAATTTCATAGAATTTGAAAGAATATTTTATAAAATAGTATTGTAGATAGGCACGATTTCATTTTCTTGAAGATTTTAGGAGGGGGAAGGGCAGTGGGTCCCAAACTCTCATTAGCAATCCCAGTTGACATTTATTCTTAAACCCAAATGAAATTCAAATGAAATGCAAACGGACAAACAATAAAACATTTTAACAACGTCGGACTTTTCAACCAAATGTTAATCCACTCTGCCTAAATTAATCGGAGCTCACTGTCAAGAAATCAGAAGGGACAAATCACAATGGATTCTTTCAAAATTTAAAATAATTATAAATATTTTTTAAATGAATGATCGCCCAACAAATATTTTTTTATTATAATAATTACGAAAAATATTTATTACATGATCATTTGATACCATATTTATGATATAATATAAATTTTAAAAAAATTATTTATAATTTTTGAACAATAGAAAGATAATTACAATTTTATGAAAGTTGGTTGTAAATTTTTGGATTAAAAACGAAAAGAAAGAAGTAAATGAATTGTGTGTGTTTGTCGTACGCGTCTGGGGCCTGCAGCAGCACTCGTACAAACCTCTTACAGGCACACGCACTCTTGCCCCTACTATTACAGTAGAATTCGTGATTTTTTATGCAATCCAAAGTTTTTGTCTCTTTCACGCACACGCACTCTCTTTGTTTTTCAACGCAATCACCGCCATTTTCAGCGGGAAATTCGCAAGAAATTCCGATTTCAATTCACCCCATTTTGAGTAGCAGCGGTTTCGTGACTCCACGAACTAGAAACAGGGGCTGTTGAGGCTGTGTTTCTTTTGCCAGGTACGAGCATTTGCTGCTGCTGTTCTCTCTCTCTTTTTTTCTTTTTGGACTTTTTTATTTTCCTTAAGTTGAATTCTGGAGTTTGAGCTTTGAAGTTGTGGTTTATTGTGTTTTTCTTCATTTATCTTTTTTGGGTTTTTGATTGTAGGGTTTCTATGAGGGTCGAGTGTTGATGTTTGAAGATTTCAATTCAGTTTATGCTGTGATTACGGAGAGGTTTTATGAGAATCCAAGATTTATGGTGGCTTTGAAAGTCTTATGACTGCGTGTTTTGGGTTATTTGTGTTGTACGATTACCGTAGGCGAACTTAATTTATGTGGTTTGTGTCTTGATTGCGTGATCTTTCGAGTCAGCGTAAAGTTTGATTTTTTGCGGGAAGGGACGGAGAATAATCGAAGTTTGTCAATTTTAGATTGATTTTGATGGCTCAGTCCAATCTGAAGCAACAGATGAGTCAGACTCTTAATGTTGGGGGTCCTCACTCGCGCTCCTTATCTCAACCCATCTTTTTTGCGACTAATTGTTTGCCCCCATTAAGCCCTTTTCCTCCTAGCGAGTCTTCTCTGGCCTCTTCAAATTCGAATTTGAAGGATGCGTCTATGGAGGATGTAGATGTTAGTTCGCGAGTGGCTCCTTCATTTTCCAGGGAAAATCCTTTTCGAGGCAGTGAGAATCTTCCCCCTCGTAGAGGGCACCGCCGGTCAAACAGTGATGTTCCATTGGGATTCTCTGATATGATTCAGTCATCACCGCAGTTGGTTCCCATAAGCAGCCAGGGTAATTTGGGGAGAATGGTTAATATGAGAGAAACTTCAGGAAATGAGAAGCCCATTGAGCTGCGAAGACGAGAAATGGATACGGTTGGTTATAGCAAGGGCAGTGTTGAGGGAATTGGTGATATAAAATCCGAGGGAGAGGTTGTGGATGACTTGTTTAACTCGTTAATGAATTTGGATCAAGTGGATGCTTTGCACTCATCTGGTATGGAGGATAAAGAGAAAGACCGCCCCATTTGTCGAACCAAGATAGGTGGGGGTGAGAGCAGCAATAATGAGTCAGAGAGCGTGTCAAGGAATGGCATGACTCCTAGGGAAGGAGTGAAAAGAAGTGCTACTGGAGAGATTGCACCCCCACCTCGGCATTACAGGAGTCTTTCGATGGATAGTGCTATGGAGAAAATTTGTCTAGGCGATCAGTCACCAAACTTGCAGACCTCCCTTTGTAATCGAGTGGATCAGCTCTCACCAAGCAATTCCATCAGCGAAAATTCAGCTAAGTTCAACTTTGACTTTGGACATGGTGAATTTAATGATATTGAGCTGAAAAAGATTATGGCAGATGAGAGGCTTGCAGAAATTGCCATGTCAGACCCAAAGCGTGCAAAGAGGTATGATTCTGATGATGTGTTTTATGTGACTAGTACATAGAAAAACTTGTTCCATTTCGAGCTTTCCTACATCCTTGCTTTTTGGGTCCCAGGATATTGGCAAACCGGCAGTCAGCTGCTCGGTCTAAGGAGCGGAAGTTGCGGTACATCTCAGAATTGGAACACAAGGTACAAACTCTGCAAACAGAAGCCACCACGCTGTCAGCCCAAGTTACTATGCTTGAGGTATGTTGTTGTGTACTGATGAGTTTTCCTGTATTTGTTTCTGTTAGTACTAAATTATCATAACCTAAATCATGTTACAGAAAGAATATGCTGAGTTGACCAGTCAGAATAATGAGTTGAAATTCCGGGTTCAAGCTATGGAGCAACAGGCACAGCTAAGAGATGGTATCCAATTTTCTCCCATAAATTAGTTTATGGATTTACTCGAATGTGTGAATGCACTCGAAGTTTGTGATTGTTATAGTCCCCATCTTCTTAACCATCCTGTACCTATGTTCTACATGGAACAGCATGGGTAGTTGAATTCAGTGTCATCATGTCAAAATGATTCCTTGAATGCATCTTTTACTTATACTCTATGAAACCTAAACTGTAAATACTAACCTCCATCTTCATATCCTGGACAAAGTAACTAGATTTGTCAGCCATGGTTATCCTCAAATTTTTCCAGCTATAAATGCACAGACACATGCATATTCTTTCTTCTAGTCTAACTATTTTCTGATATGAAACTTTTATAAGAAATATATGCAGAATTGTATACTACCATTACATTTCTAGGTATACTACTATTGCACATGACATGTCCTACACCCGTGGCAAAAGTTCAGTGTATTTGTTTCCCTAACATTGATGTCGCAGATATTTGACAGGTGGTTGAGCTGTTATATAAACTGTCAAGTTTCTGATTTTGATATATCCTGCTAGTTTTACTGAAAACACAGCCAGACTGTTTGTCGGGATTGAGGACTTGGGCATAGGGTAGGAGTATTCCATCTGAACTTGTTCTATGGCTCCATATCTATTTTTCCAATCTAAATCATTCAAAAACAGCCTTCTCATTTATCTTGTGACCTATATGGGAACAGAAAATTTAATCACTGTGAAGAATTTGTCTTTGACATGTTGGCGAAACCATACAACTGATTTATTTCTTCCCTCTGCCCTCTAACCTAATTGGACATAAATAAAAAACTTATTAACCAAAATACACCTAAACTACTGGGTCTTTTAGGAGCTCGCATATTTTCTCTTTCACTTGGTTGTTTGGAGGACTGAAGAAGGTGGACGGGTTGGAAGAAGGGGAATGCATTCAAATTTCAATAATTTGCATTAGGGCTTGATATAGGCTTGCCATGAGTTTGCATATTTTATTCTTAACTTTGTGATTGAGGAGCATTATAACAGGCTTAACATTTTTTATCATGTTTGTGAAGCATGTTGCAACAGTAAGGAAAAAACTTAAATTTTTCACGTACCTGTTATCTTTTTTGACATCAAATGTTTGATCTTGTGGCTATCCATTTACCTTCCTTTACTGGCATTGTCGTAATGTTCACAAGAAGACAACTGGATTTTGCTTAAACTGTTGTATGGTTATGTGGTGGCATATGGTTCTGAATATCACATGTTGCCTATACCAGAGGACGCGTTATTATCTGGAGATGGTTTCAAGTTAATATGATACATAGTTTCTTATGATTTGGCTTGCGCCGTCCTGCCTGATAACAAATTAATATTGGAGTATATGGTAAACAGCCCTCAGAAAATATCCAGAAACTTTTATCACCTTGCCTGCACTGATATATGTAGTTGGTGTTTCAGATTCAGATATGTGTAGCTTGTAATCGTATAAGACATGGATAAAAGGAATAATTGCTAAACTCTTTGCTTGGCAGCTTTACATGAGGCATTGACTGCGGAAGTTCAACGTTTAAAGCTTGCAAATATGGAGCTTAGAGATGAGAGAAGAACACCAAATGGGATGGCTCAGCAAGTAACTATGAAGCAGCACGTGTTCTCCATGCAGCATCAGCAACCTAATCAAATGCAACGATTATCAGCGCCAACATCTACAACCTCGACTACAACTTCAACAGCGCCTACCTCAGCATAGCAACTCATGTCCGAGAATGGAGATGCTCAAATTTAATAGGACTCCTACACAGTATCTGGTGATGCAGATGTTACAGTATTCAGGCGGCTTCGTTTAGACTACTACAGCATATATATTTGTTTATATTCATTTCAAATTACTTAGAGCATTATAATTTCATACATTGAATTGCTTTCTGATATACATAAAAGGTAAAACTACAGTATTAGGAGTTGAAGTTAAAGCTGAAGTTGTTTCGTTTTTCTTTAATGTTGCCTATGGAGGTATGGGGACTAGTTGTGTACTTTCCGTTACTGCAACATGTTAGGCCCATTTGTATGATTTTGACTGCAAAGTGTTTGATTTCTTGATTTAGAATTACCCGATTACCCGTCTAGTTGGTCTTAACTTATTAGAATTTGAACTTTTGGAACTCAACTTTTACTTTGATGTTGTAGCTCTTCTGCAGCAACTACGGAACAGATACATTAGAGGAAACCCGGTTTAAGAGTTTTTCCACAAGCCTTCTACTGGCTTAGATTTTCAGAATTTCTTCAATGGTTCTCGACTGGAGTGATTCAGGATCATGAGCTTTGTTCACTGTGAACTAGTTACCGGTCACTTGATCAAACGGCTCGTGTTCCCTGAACCACTTGGGATCTAGTATCATTGTGAGAATTATACAGTTTTGCTCATTAAATCATGCACATGTCAAATGTTTGCTTCTTTCTTGTCCATGGCAAGAGTCGAGTTTGCTTCCAATCACCACACATTGGCGTGGCTTGCCTTGAAACCCTTGATACATGGATGACTCCAGGCTTCTCACTCATATATAGTATTTTCTTGGTAGCTCTGGGACCAATAGGTCATGGTGATCTTCCCACTCATAATGTTGGGTGGTTAATCTCACTGTTGGTCCTAATGAATTCGGCATCATTGACGACTGAGATCACTCTGAATTTATTCGGGCTAGTAACTTGTAACACCCACTACCCTCTAATTCTTTTATCTTATTCGAAATAAAAATATTTATTACTTAATAAAATTATATAAAATAATAAATTAATATTAAATTATAAAGAAATGGTGAGAAAAAAAATGATATGATATTAGAGAGAAAAAAAAAGATGCATGAAAATTAAAAGAATAGGAAAATAAGTATTAATGTTGTATTTGGATTGAAGGATTTGAAATTATAGGTTTTAAATACTTCAAAATAAATCCGTTGGATATGTTTGGATAATTTTAAGTATAAAGGATTTCAAATTCTTTTATTTTAATTTGGAACTAATTTTTAATGAATATGAATGGATTTCAATTTTCTTTCAAATGGAGTCATTTGAAATCCTTCCTCAAAATCCGAAATCCATCAATTCAAAATACATCCTAAGATTTAGTAAAAGAGTGGGAAGTTAGATAGAAATTTAAATATTAAATTAAATTAAATATTAAAAAAATAGTGAGCGAAAAAATTAAAATACCAAAAAGGTACTTTCTCTTAATAATCATAGGGAAAATATATCTTTTATTAAAAAAATATTGACATAAGTTTATTAGTTAATCTAAATATATTATCACAATACATTCATACAATCATTCCTTCCGAAACAATACTTTGATGATCTTCTATAATTGTTAATAAAAGATCAAAATTGATTGAATTGATAAGTAGGACAAAATAAATATAGGAATTCAGACATTTTGATAAATGAGAAGGTGAGAACTTGAAAAATGAAAAGTTATAAAATCACTCATATATCTTAAAAAATGATTGTATTATAGAATTCCAACAATTTTCAATCCAAACCTGAAAGAGGAAAGAAATTGAAACAGAAAAACAAGCCTCCCTTGATGGTAAAAGGAAGAACCCTAATAAAAGGAGTGAATTTTGCCCCAAATATCCAGAGGACAAAGTTCGCGGGAAGTGGGAACCCTTAAACCCTACAGGGCCTACACACAAACAAATGGCAAATCCAAATCTATCCGAAAACGACTACAGAAGCTTTTTGTGCCCTATTTCTAACAATATTTCAGTTTATTTCTCTCTCGAAGCATGCTAATAACTATACATATATATATATCTTACCCATAAAGTCATTGTTCACCAATTCTAGGATACACCCAAATACACAATCCCTTATCCACTTTTCTTTACCCCCTTTTTGCATTAAATTAAATTGTAAACCGCATTACTAAGTGGTGGGTGGCAGTAGGGTTTTCAATTCAAATGACCCTTTTCAGCTCTCCAATCTAGGGCTTGTTTTTGGCCTCCATCTTGAAACCTTTAGCTCTTCCGCTGATTACCCTTCATTTCTTCCACGTGTTCTGCCTTCCGCCGAGCGGTTTCTTGGATCTCTGGTGGTGGTGGTGGTTTTTGTTTTTTTTTAATTTTTGGGTGGTTGAGTTGGGTTGGCGGGAGATGGAGCCGGTGGACGAGGAGAAGAAAGTGGAGGAGGAGGTGAAGGGTGGGGAGTTGCTTTTCTGCGGCACAACTGCGTGGGATGCAATGGGCCGACGGAGGACCACGCTGGAGGAAAATTTGGTTTCTCCCACGAGGCTGCGCCCGCTTATGGGAGTGGATATTCGCTTTGTTGCCTCTGGTTGCGGTAAATGAGACGAAAAACTGTTGGTTTATTTTCGGGTTTGGTGTTTTTGTTTTCTGCTTTTTATTGCTGTGGTATGTGAAGTTGGAACTTAGTGAGGTCAGGTTTCCTATACTTGTTTTCTTACTTTTAAGGTTTAGTTGCTTTTGATAAATTTGAATGGGTGTGGAAATTTTATGTTGGTGATTTTGTGAAATGTAGTGTCTTGTCACTGTGTGGCGTTGGACGTTGAAGGACGCTGTTATACATGGGGCCGCAATGAGGTATGTTGTGTTCTTTTAGCTGGGATTTTGACTAGCTGACAGTTTGTGCTTCATTTTTATGCATTTGTTTTGTGTTTGTAATGTGTGCAGAAGGGTCAGCTTGGTCACGGGGATAAAGTTCAGCGAGATAGGCCAACAATTGTTTCAGAATTGTCCAAGTTCGTTACCTCTCATCCTGTTATCTTGTTGTTGAAATGAAAATTGATAGGCTTCTAAGTTCTTAGCTTTTGGCGAAATTCCAATGAGGAGAATGTTTGTCTTCTTTTCTTTTTTGTTTTTGAATTATGGAAAACCATGTCTATAATCATGGCCATTATTTTCATCGCCCTCCGTCTTTAGATGCCATGTAGAGTATGTGATTTAGCATGCATTTTAATGTAAGGGGAGAGGTCCATCAGGTGGTGTGTATTTCTAACTATAATTGAATTATGGTCACCCTGGGGAACTGAGGATTCTGTCGCATTTATGCAATTCCCACTAGAACGAGTGCACAAATTTATTCTTGACTACATGTGATGCTCACCATCGTTGGGTTAACTAGCATATGCTTAATTTCAGGTATAAAGTTGTTAGAGCAGGGGCTGGGAGGAGTCATTCTGTGGTAGTGACTGAAGATGGCCTCTCTCTTGCATTTGGTTGGAATAAGCATGGGCAGCTTGGTTCAGGTTCTGTAAAAAATGGTGAGTTCTCTCTCTGAGATTATTCGAAGTTTTCAATTTCAATACTTAATTGCAAGCATTATAGCACCTGATGCAGTTAACTTGTATCAGCATGTCATAGACTGATATGCAAGAAATCTGATTCTGTTATCCTGCATGCATGCGTGCTCTGGATAATGGGTCTTATAGTTTGCTGTTATTAAATAGTTACTGGATCTCTGGTAATTTTGTTGATTAAGAAATTGTTTTCTTTCTAAAACCCTTTGCACTACTGTTTGACAATTCATTGAGTAGCGATTCCTTGCAGTTGGACTGGCTGCATCATTGACCTTTTTCTTTTTCCTTTTTTATCAGTATAGGCCCGTCATGTTTAGAGTGTGAATATACTCAGTAATATTGTTTGTGCATGCAATTGTGGTATTAATATTTGATTGACAGCCTTGCCTTTTGCCCTTTTTGTTGCAGAAGTTGAATTATCTCCAGTTCGTTGTCTAGTTTCTGAAGTCAAAACTGCAGTTTGTGGTGGTGATTTCACCGTGTGGTTGACTTCTATTGAAGGATCTTCTATATTGTATGGTTTTCTGGACTTTGTTGCATATTTTACTTTTGGAAATTTTTAATTAGTGTGGTTATACGTTTTGTTCAGTTCCATCTATTGAAACATTGCTGATTTTATTTTACTTTTTGTTTCAATTTATTTCACATTTCCTAGAACTGCTGGTCTTCCACAGTATGGTCAGCTTGGGCATGGTTCCAACAATGAGGTAGGCTCAAAAGAGTTAAGTTTCTTTATCTATAGTTAATTTGGTTGTTTTTTATTGTTTATTTCACTTATCTCTTGGTTGCTGGAAGTGCCTTCTCCTAAAGATTTGTTAAGAAATTGTTGGTACATGTATTGTACCAAAGTTAACATTTGTGTCTTAGAAAGTAAAATTTCTGGGTGTTATGGTCAATTTTCTGAGTTGGCTTTTCTTGTTTATTTCTGCCACATATGATAAACTTGAGCTTGTAAGTGTGAAGGGAGGTGCTTAACCGAAGACTCTAATGTATGTAAAAAATATGTAATCTTCATATCTGTTGTTTCTTTTGGATAGAGTGGATTACAAATTTAATTATGATCATCCTTTTGGTACTTTTGTGTTCAAATTGTAGCGGTATACATCTTGAAGTTCTACATTCATCATGGAAATAGCTCTGCAGATGAAATTATCTCTGTTTTATGATATATGACATGCCTTGACATAGAAAAATTCCACATTGCTAATTTGCTAGCTTCAGTTAACTTAGGTTTCTTTTTACCCAAGATTGTCATTTGTTTTGTTCTTTTTCATTGGAGTAATAACTAGATTTTCTTTTGATTGGCAGTATAATACCAAAGACAGCTCTGTGAAGCTTGCTTATGAAGCTCAACCTCGCCCTAGGGCTATAGCCTCCCTTTCCGAGAAGACTATAGTAAAAGTTGCTTGTGGAACTAATCATACAGGTTTTTTACAGAACTAATCGAGTTCTGCTTGACGATTCTGATCTTATCCACTAATTATGTTATTGTGTGTTCTGTGAGATAGTTAATTTGTAAGTCCTGTTTGTTTGTTTGATCTCAGTGGCGGTTGATAAGAATGGACATGTTTACACGTAAGTTGCATTCTGTCTGAGTGAAACTTGTGTCTGTTCATTCAGTAATTCCTTGAAAAAGAGTATACCTGATGATCCTTTAATTCAGAACACCTGACTTATTATGTATTTCTTTGTATTTATTTTTCACAATGATTAGGTGGGGCTTTGGTGGTTATGGAAGGTATGCTATTAGTTTCACTCAGTGGTTATGTTCTTGCTTTTTAGCTTTTTTGATGGTCATGGACTTGATTGTTTGGCTGCTGGTGACAGGCTTGGACATAGGGAACAGAAGGATGAATGGACTCCACGGTGTGTTGATGTTTTCACAAGGCATAACGTACTGCCACCTGATGCAGTCGTTTCAGCAGGTTCTGCTAATTCGGCATGTACAGCCGGTAGGACTTGCTACCTTCCAGCATTAGCTTCCTCTGGGATGAATTCTCTTTCTTTATGTTGGATTCTTTTACACTCCTCATTTGGCATTGGTTGCTACCAAATGTTTTTGTAATTTCTATCATGATACAATTGTGTTATGATCCTAATTGCAAGATATGGTAAATGGTTCCTAGATTGGTATGGTACTAATATAGGTTTAATATGGCTTTGTCCTTCCTCTCCTACTTGAACAGCTTTTAGTCATACTAATTGGTACCAGAGCTCTATTTTGCCCCTCCAAGTTGCAATTCTGGTGCTGGCGATGCTGGTATTCACTATTTGAGTGTTCCCTGGGGCTAAGTTAAGCTAGCAGAAGCCAGCCCTCTAGTGTCATGGGTATGGAGCATGGGGAACTGTTGTGATCCTGATTCTAAGATATAAGACTTCATCCCATGTTATTGTATGTTACTTTGAGTTTATATGACCTTGAGAGTTCCCTATAGTACTAATATGGGATCTAGTTCTCATTCCTTACCATTAAGATGATAAGGATTTGATAATTAGTCAGCCTTAGTTTGTTTCCTTGGATCTAACATATTTTCTGCGCCATTTCTCATTATCAGGGTAGACTAGCTAAGAAATACTTCATCACTCTTTGATTAATATGCCTTCACATTTAGTGAGTGATCAGTCTGATTCTAGTTGCACTGGTGCTGGGAATGCAAAATTTTGCTAAACCTTGATGTTCAGTTGAATCTCTCACCCCAAAGATTCTTGCTACGAAGTTCTGAGAAGGTTACTAGACTGGATGGGACATATCACGGGGCCTTGAGACCAAAATCTTTCATTGACTTGACTCTTGTCTTCGCAGGTGGTGGACAGCTTTACATGTGGGGCAAGATTAAGAACAGTGGGGATGATTGGATGTACCCTAAGCCTTTGATGGATTTGAGGTGTTGCTTCTTCCCATCCTTGAATAGTGTTCGGTTTTGTTGTTTGCATGTTTTCACTGATTAAATATAACCAGTTATTGTAAGAACATAAATACAGTGTTTATTTCTATTAGTCTATATGTGCAAAATATAAAATAAACTTTTTTTAAAAAGTGAATGATGAAATGAACCAATTTGGTGTCAGATGTGGAGATCCATTCTAATTATCTCTAGTGATACCAGCATTTTTAACCTTCTCAAAGCTCTGCTCAAAATATGAGAGAAATGGCTTGGAAGAAGGATGAACACACCCCTATCTTTTTACCACACGAACCCCTTCATGCGTTACGTTCTCTGGCTTTAGCTTGGTTTTTTCACATGCCCCTCGAGCCACAAAATAGAAAGAAAGGAAAACTCTATTCGCAACCCAACCCAAAGGCCTCGTTTGCCTTTGACCAGCATTCTTGTAACAATGATGCATAAAGTCAATCAAATTTAGGTGTCCTTTATTCTGTCTTTATGAAAGCATAGAGTCTGTTCACTTTCATATTGCTAATATTGTGTAGGATTTTCTTTTTGTCAAAACATGGAGTGTATTTTTTAGTTTATCATCTGATGAGCTGGCATCTTCTACAGTGGCTGGCATCTACGCTGCATGGATTCAGGCAATATGCACCACTTTGTCGGTGCTGATTCTTCATGCATAAGCTGGGGCCATGCACAATCTGGGGAACTGGGATATGGACCTAATGGACAAAAGTATTTGGTGGTTTTGATATGTTTAGTTTGCATGCCGCATGCACATGCACATGCACATGCACGTTATGCTCCAGAAATACATGCATTTATCTAGAAATATGTAACCATTATATTTCTTAGCCTTGCTTTTGCTCCTGCCTCTTTTCAGATCTTCTGCAATCCCCAAAAAGGTGGACATCCTAGAGGGAATGCATGTAATCAGGTTGGTAATATTTTTAGAATATAGACTTACTGTCATTTCTTATAGAGAACTTATTTTGGCTGCAATTCATTGTAGTGTTGCCTGTGGATTTGCCCATTCCTTGGTGGTAGTTGATAGAACAAATATTGCTGATCAACTTGAACAGGTACAGTTTTCTGTAATGAACTTTTCGTGTTTGGCTTAATGAACATGTAATTAAATGCTTAAGTGCTTAACTTTTGTTTGTTTCCTGGCTCTACAATTCCTTCTGATTTTTTCTTGCCCGAGTGTCTTTATTAGTCACATCTAATCTAAGTTAATAAAAGTTCCAGAGGGTATCTGATGTTTTCATGTTTTTCTTGACAGCTTGAAGTACACGACGGTAAAGCTGCCAATGAAGGTATAATAAAGTAGACATGTTCAAAAACCATTTGAAATCTTCACAATGTCAACATTTTGAGTCTCATTTTATAAGTATTCACAGAAATTTGTTGCCTGGTTGAGATATTTTAACTTTTGAGAGTGCACTTGCACAGTTTTGAGTGTATCTTTTACCCAGTAAAAGTACTAGTTTACTGTCTGACTTGGTTTAACAAATGCTGGGTATATAGCACATGATTCTGAATTTCCATGCAGCAGTGGTTGAAGTACCTGATAGTGGACCCGCGGTGGCTGAAAAAACTCCAAAAAAGAGTTCTGTCAAAAAATCTCAAAATTCGAAAAAGAGGAAGAATGTAGAAAGTTCTTCAGAGGATGAGGAAGATAGTGAGTATGACACTGATGATAGTGACGAAATGCTTAATGGTCAGGCTGAACATGGAAGAGGCGCGAAGTCCTCAGGTAAAGGAAGAGGCAAAAATACAGGCAAATCTGCTTCAGGGAGAAAGAGCAATGGTCGTGGGAGGGGACGACCCCCATCACAGACAAAAAGCTCACAGAGTGCTGAAGGAAAAGGATCGGGTAGGAGGGGGAGGCCAAAAAAGTCATGAACATGGTTCGTTTTTATTATAATTTCTTTTTATTGATTAAGTGTGCTATGACTCTTTACATTTCCATTTCCTTTTCCAATTTTTCAGGATGCATTTAAATTTTGAACCCCCTCTGAGTCAAATGTTATCCTGAATTGACGTTATTAACCTTGTATGTCAGAGAAGGGCTGATATTTGACAAGTTCCTGAGTATTTGACTATTCTTTGGCAAAAAATGTTGGAAAAGAAGAAAAAGAGAAAGAAAATCTCTTTCTATCTTGCTTTGTTTGGTAGTTCTCTTTTTAACATTGCGACCCTAAGCCTGTTTCAGACCGCTAGATGTGTGATTCTTTATATTTAGATCTCTTAGTCTGCAATTCTAGAAATCATTTGTTGGATTGGATATGGTTGTTTTTGGGTATTTTTCAGACAGGCTGATTCTGAGCCACCATGACCACTCTCATGTGGGCTTCACACAGATCAATGATGATGATGCGGTTGGCCAGCCAAGAGTATCATCCTCGGCAGGCCAACACTAAATTGTGCATTTTCATATGATGACATTGACATTTTGCTCAATCCTTTTTCCTTGTGCACTTGCCTTTTCTGCATCTGGTTGCCCTATGACTTTCAATTTTTTCCCCAGATTGTAAAAAACCAAGTTAACTTTCATTGAGTTGACGAGCAGATTCTTTTCTTTCTAGGTCACTAAGTTTGACAATGTAATCAATACTTGTAGCAGCAGTTTCCCCTTTCTTTTTGTTTGAGAAACTTTTGCCCTTACGTAATGCTGTTCAAAACCATCAATTCAGCCGACAATGGCCCATCTTTTCTAGTGCATACAATTGTGTCCTCCCATTCTGTTTTAAGGTAGAGAATCTTGTCTTTTCATGTACTTCCACGTATAGTACTTGAACATTCATTTCTGATGGTGATCTCTTCATCGCACGTTGAAATTGGTTGGATTTTCTGTGTACATGTTTCTTAAGGTCCTACTTTCTTTAATTTTGGCTTGTTAAGTAAAAAATTATGTGCTACAACAGCAGGCATCTACCTCTGAGTCTCAACAATGCCTGTGCATGTGAGCACATGGTACAACAATGGAGACATTGACTACCCTCACATGCATTGACCAAATAATCACCTGCAACTATTAAAATTCCCCTCTTGATCAAATGATCAAGTGCCTTTATAGTTTTGTACGTCAGTGATTTTAATCACTACCGTTGTATGATAAGTTAGAAATCAAAAATACCATGCATCATAGATCAGTGATCCAGGGGCTTGGATTCTGCAGTCTTCAACTCCATTCATTGGTTTCATCTACAGAAAACTTGTCGAGAGATTCAATGGATTCTTGATGAGGTTTTGAGAGGGGCTTCTTGTCACAAATCTATCATAGATTTGCTGTATCTCAACGTACATAACTTCATAAACGATCAATCCCATTAGGTGCTAGGAGAAATTGAGACAGAGATGCTTTTGGACCACTAGATTCTTAATATGTCGAAGTGGGGGATATTGGAGCTCTATGATTATGTATAATACCATGTTTATTGCTATCTTGACGTGTAAAGTTCTTATCCCTTGTTCTTTTCCAGCCATTCCTTTCTTCATGCCATGCCCTCAACCTTGTTCCATTGTCGTAAAGAATACACACACAGACACACACACAACAGGCACGTGTATGTGTGTGCGTGCGCGCACGCATATACTCAATGATATATAAGCATGCTGGTATAAGGGCTAACAATTTCAGAGATGTCATCATCCAAATTTGGGCTCAGCACTTGACATTATTTTGCAGTGGGGAAGAGTGAAATGAACGTTGCATTTTCACTTGTATTTGCTGTAATGATTGGAGCTTTTCTCCATGTGACTGAGGCGCCCACCATTTCTTAAAAGTGTCTGATTTGAGATAATAACTTGCAGCTGTACCTAAAACTATATTCCCGGTTCATTACTTCTACCTACAAGTAATTACTAGACTTTGACATTTGCCCTTCAATACCAGCCTTGAGACTGAGTGCCTTAACAGTAATCACCAGACTTCGAACAAGGGATTATGGCCGAAGCAACGGCCTAAACGTCGCAGAATAATCCAGTCATTTTCACCACGACTTTGATTTCTCAGCAGATTTGATGTCGGGTTTGTTCTAAACGTAGCATGACGATTCCTTTCTCTTTAAAGATTCTTGTTTTGAAACTTTGAGGTAACTACATTAGATGTACCAAATTAATTTGTTTGAAGTAGTCTTTTGCTTTTGAATGTTCTTTCCCACTTTAAGTTAAAATTGTTATAATTTGGCATGGCCAAGAGAACAAAACTTTAGGGGTAATAAAGGGAGTAAAGAGGGTAGCAAAAGTAGGTCATCTATGACAACTCTTTGAAGCAAAAGAAGACAGAGGCTATGACAACTCATAGAATCTCACACCACCACACTTAAACAAATAATAAGTTGTGGAAACCTTATCATTATATGTTGATTATGAGCAAATGTATATGTTTCTTGGCATATTAAGCCATCAACTACACACTTACTCCCACCAAATGCATCTCTCTTTTGCTTTCTTGAACCATAAATTCATACATATTACCCATTTTGATGGGTTGTTGAATGTGTACATGATAATATGCTCTCATGCATAATGATATTGTGAATTGAAAATCCCGATACAGTTCATCGATGTGGTAGTTTAAGTGAAACGAACTGTGTTTTTTAATAGAGGATATTGTTGGATTGAATCAACTTAGCTCGAATTTCCCTATTGCTCCACTTTACATTTGTTTGGGGGCGTTTGTCCGTTTTAACTTTTGGACATTTGTACGAAACTCTTATGATTGTATTTAAAGAGAATTGTTATATTGATCATTCTTTCACTTTCTCTCTCAAAAATAAGTATTAGGATAATATGACAGTTTGTATCTTTCATCAATAGTTATCCGACCAACGGCATTCGATATTAATTGATCGACAGTTTTAATACTAATTCATTATTCTTGGTTTTCTAATTTGTCTTTTCTTAATGGGGGCATAGTCTATTTTTTGTTTCTTATCACTAATCGATGAGATTAGTGTAGAGTATTAATCAAGCAAAGATATTGTTCCAATGGGTGTAGGTCAAAATGGTAGACCAACAAACCTGATCAAATCAACATAATCTTCAATTTCTGATCTCTAATCCTATTTTTCCAATTTCTCTCTCTCTCTCTCTCAGTTGGGTCCAATAGCACTCTCAGCAGCTGCTCTGAAATTGTCACATGGGCCCACAGGGTAAGATAATTATCATCACATCACCACCCCCAAATCGACAACGGTGCATAGAACCTGCAGCAGCAGAGCAGCTCTGACATCGCGTGCGCGCCACAGACCAACAGACACTCCTCACCTTCTTCGCTTCCTATAATTATCGGAAAACACCATACAATGATGTAGCCCATGTGCACTCACAACGTGTCGCCTCCCGATGTCCGACACGTGCCGAGTACCGACAAAGTAGCTGTCAACCCCGTTCCTTAGACTCCGTCCAACGCCGTTCTTCCGTAACTAAAAACACCGTTACCGTTGATGCAATTAATCTTGCTAATAATTCAATCATTAATTCTTTAAATTACCTGTCCTCACATGATCAATATGCTGTGGGGCCCGTTGGTACGGACAAAAAATTCTTATTCAGATCAGAATTAATTGGATCGAACCAACAACGTGATAAATGTAATTATATGTATTATATATTTTCTCACTTTTCTCATGTATTATGATTAACTCAAATTTAATCGGAACGAATCCTAGTTTTTATATAATTTTCGTGAATTACAATGGACTCTTCTTGGATTTATCATAATTACAAATTATTTTTTATTATTTAAAAAATTATAAATACCTCCTTAAAATTAATGATCGTGTAACAAAAATCCTTATAATGAATTGACACGAGAATGTATTTCTCATGACAATCAATTTTAGGGTATTTGTAATTTTTTAAATAACAATAAAATATTTATAATTATGACAAATTTTAGAAGAACTCATACTTTCAAAACTTTTTCGTAAATTCTTATGTGGCAAAATAATTTCAATTATTTAAAGAATAAAATTGCAATTAATGACATTAATTGAAGGGAATAATTGAAGAACGTCAAACAATAATTATTCTACTATTCCTGATAAATATGGTCCCAGCTAGCTTAATTAATAAGATCGCAACGTACGTAAAGTTGTAATTGTCGTATTAGGAATAACATTGAAAATTATTTCATTTCATTATAAATGTATGTATTTATACTTATGAGTTATTTTTCATTGTAATTAAAGTTTCTTTTTTGAATCCCGAAAAAAAATAAAATAAATACTTGTGACATGTTCATATTGTGAATTGATCAATCTCGTGAATGAACTAACTTCACAATCTATTATACATATTTTAAAATTACATTATATATATGGGCAAAAAATAAATAACTAAAGTAAGATGAACATGTCCATCACATGTGACTATTTAAATACTTGAATTATTTTTGTTAATCATTGTTCTTCTTCACAAATAATTAATCCAACTTGCTTAATTGTTTTCTATGTTTACCACAAATAATTTTTTTTTTTTCAATTTTAAGTTTTATTTTCTAATACGTCAAACCTTTAATACAGCTGAAGCTAATTTTATTTAAAATTTATTTTTATCTGAAAAATAAAAGTTATTGCAAAGACGAGATGGAGTCGATGTATAATAAAAGGATTGATTCCGTTATTTATTTATACATGAATTTTCATATTTAATGCATAATTACAATGATTAGTTCCTTTATTACATTATTTAATGAAAAAGAAAAGGAAAAAAAACAAGGACTTGATGAAGAAGCTGGTCCCAACTTTTGTTGAAGTATTAAGACTGATGCATCATTAACAATTTCGAAATCATGAGTTTTAGTTTAATTGAATATGTGGGTGTTTGTTTTATTTTATGTGGACCTTTGTAATTTATTTACAGTCGTATTGATATATTAATTATATTGATATTGTTTACTATTCTTAGTTTGTTGGTGTATTGGTTGAATCGATATAATGTTAAAGAAAAAAAAAATTACAGAAGTATTTTTTTCTTCTCAAACTGATAATAATAATTGGCAATTGATTAAATGAGAAGTGATCATTATTTACAGATAAGGGACATAAAGGGGATTATTACAGCTAATCGTCACCTATTAGTCAATCTATAACATCATTATCTATGAAATTCAAGTTAACATTTTTAGATAATGATAATTTAAGTTAACAGCATTGCATAATGATAACAAATTAACAATGATGTCAAGTGTGATGATTCCTTAGTTGAACTTGTGTAGTTGACCCCCCTCCCCCCCATCCCACCCCAACCTCACCCCCAACCCAAATTACACCATATTTAAATTTGGGGAAAACAGAATTAATTTTTTGTGATATTATAAATGAGCAAATTGTCTTTTTATAGAAAAAAAATTAGCAGTTTATTTATCTGTATTTTTTTAAAAATACAACAATTTATCTCTCTATGTGGTAAATTGCTGTTATTTTTTATATGAGTAATTTGTTTTTTTACAATTCACTTGAAGGTGAATTCCATTAAACCTTTTAAATTTGATCCGGAATTGAATACGGCCCTGCCCTAGCGACCGCTCCTTACCTTTAGTTCTTTTCTTTACCCAAATGAGGGGGCTATCATTGATTCCGACCAGAAAGAGGAGGCTTTCCCGTGGGCTGGAAAGTAGCATCTTTGGCTTGGCTATTCCCCACTACTATGGGGGAGACGGCATTAGCGGTCAAAGCATTGATTCTAAGCCAGTCCAGTCTATTAGCAACTTGCTGGGTGGAATGAGTCAAGCTAGTGGAGCTACCTGCGGCACCCTCTTGTTCTAATCTTCTCGCGGATAGCAGCGGGAGGGAGTGAAGAACTAGCGCGTAAGCCGTTGCGGTATAGGGCCAACGACAGGACACGGGATAGAGGCTAGCTTAGACCAGACTGGTTATGGAATAGGGGGGCTAGCTTAGACCGGGATGGATAGGGTAAAATTCAACCCTGTCGGAGTGCAGTTCCCCATCGGATAATGAGGCCTTCTTAGTTAGAGCTAATAGAGCCGATATTCAGTAATCAGGAGTTCAGTTCTCTACCGGACAATAGGACACGAGTGACCTAATCTTGATATAACACAATCAAGAGACGAATATTGTTCACATAAATAAGCAAAAGCCCGTCAAAGTGGATTGAATTTTTACTTCGTATCATATTGCATATTCTATTTCATCAACATATGTACGTCACGTGTACAAATATGACATAATTTATTTTATTTAAAAAAATATCTTATGCATATGTTATGTATTGTTAAACTGAATAGAAGATGTAATGTGATCTAAAATAGGAAACTCGTTCCTAATTCAACGAGCACATAATAAATAATATTTGTTAAAAGCACATTGGAAGGAGTTTGAATATGTGAACGAATCTCACCAAACTACGTGAGTAAGTTTAAAACCACTCGATCACCATTTTTATAACATAGACACGTAATTGTAAAATACAAAAAATTCGTGAGTACTTCTATAAGTAATGAATTTTGATAAATTTTGTTGGTTAATTAACAAGGGTCCAATTAAAAGTATAATATTTATATTTTTGATAAATTTAAAAAATAATCAAATGACTTAATAGGACCCAAACCTATTAAACTAAAATTATTAGATGTATTGTTTATTGTTCACAAGATGAAGAGGGTATTTGGCCATCTACAATATCTTATAAGATATTATATTTTATTTTAAGATAAGTTTTTTTTAAGTGTTTAGGTAAAAATATTATTACGAAACTTGTACAATATTAATAATAAAAATTTGTACTTACTATGATGAAAATCAAAGAAACTAGTTAAGATTTTGATTATAAGTTAAAAACTCCTTAAAGTTCATTCTTTAAAAGTTTTGTACAATACTTGTCAATATCCTTATGAATGAGATCAAAATACTATACATAGATGGAACTGATTCTCTAAATAAGAATTATTGAACAACGAATATTCGGTTTAGATATTTACGATCAGAAGCACTAAATTCTCTTTCGTCCCCAATGGAGAATGAATGATGGAATGGCAACATGACGTTTAATATTGAATTGCAATACGATCCATTTTGGGAACGTGTCAACCAATTTCTCGACTATATAATGTACTTTATCTATCGAGTGTCAGACAATCATTATATCAGATATTTCTGATTTTCACTCGATTCCCATTAAAAATATATACTTTGGAGCGATGTAAAGACAAAAAATTAATAAAACAGGTTCCTCGTTCATATAAAATTTTAAATAGCTTATGAGTTCACCCAACATCCCCAAGTAAAACAAATATGAAAGTAAGATACTATAAATATAAAAAAAAAAAAAAGAAAAGAAAAGAGAGAGAGATGCTTTTAAAATTTAAAAATAAAAAAGAAGAAAGAAGAAATCCAGGTCAGCGTCTCAACGGATATAATGTGGAAGCATCCAAAAGAAGCTTTGAAGAGGAAACGGAACAGCGGAATCCAAAGCCACGAGTGAACTAGATTTGAGGAGAGATGTTGAGGTCCGCTTTCCCAAACTGCCCCTTTTATCTGGTTCAATTTCCAACAACACACTCTTATTATTACTATTATTATTATTATGGATGTACTTAGCTAGCAAAGCATATGCTGTGTTGTTGTTGTTGTTCTCCTCCATGCTATAGGACAGGGTGGTAGCCTAGACTGAGGAAAAGGGTAAAAAAGAGTATTTTTAGAGAGAGAAACAGTGTGTTTGTGAGTGAGTGAGTGAGGAGTTTGCACGGATTTCTAGACAGAGAAGGAGAAGGTATGGGCAAACCAACTGCATCGTGCTTCAAGATCATCGCCTGTGGCAGCGATTCCGTCGACCACGACGATCTCCAAACTTCGGAAGTATATATCTATAATCTGTTTGTTTGCTTTTTATCTGCTATTCATTTTATTTTTCTTTTTTTTTGGAGATTGGATTTTGCTCGTGTGAAGTTGTGGTTCGAGTTCGAGCTTGTTTATGGAGTCTGAATTTTCTCTTTTTGGAATGTAGGTTTTCGTATTGTTGAATGCATCTGGTTCTGTGGATTATGCTTTGAATTGATTGGATTTGATTTGTTTTTTTTTCTTGGTGAAAATGTTTTGGTATTTTTTTTTATTTTGAACTGTTTGATGCTCAAGTCTGTTACAGGATCAGTGAAAGTGGAGTTATTTGTGTATTGTGAACTGAACTGCAACTTTTTTTTATTCTTCTTTCTTGACTACGTCACTTAAATTTGTTGTGTTTGTCTTCAGGATTAAGTGGAGATTTGTGATGCTGTAGTTGGCAATGCTGGTGTTCAACTAGATCTGTTTGTAATTTTGGTGTTGAAATTAATAGGTGAAATAGAATTCATGATTGTTAAGTGGAATATTGACGAGGTTTCATCTTATCTTTGTTGGTGAATCCTCATAAGTTTGAAGTATCTAGAGATCTGATTTGTTCTTCTCTGAATTGCCTTGCCCTGTTGCAGTCAATGTATAGACCAGGTTCCAGTGAATGCCATTGTATAAGATAATGCAGTTGGAATGAGGACCACTGGCGCATAAGTATGGCATCATTATGATGTGGTTGTTAATGAATATTCTTTTGTTATTGATGGTATGATCACATAATGCAATCGTTTTCGACATGAAATTTTGGCGTAAAGGAAAGCTATTCAGATTGTTTAACTATTTGCCACCTTTTTCATTATATAAACTTTATCATTCATACAAGGTAAGGATTTATTCTTTTTTGTGCTGCCGCTTCATCTAGTTTTTTGTTTCTCTTTTTATGAGCTCAGGCTGTTTCCACTGGAAATTTACACTGGCTTTCCTCATTTTCTGTTTTTTAGTGTGTCTCAGCATATAATGCTTTTAGGGCTGAAGTGAAATTAGTATTGTTCATTAGCGCTGTTGGAGAGACACTCTCATCAGGATTCTGGATATTGATCTTCAAAATTCTTGTTTTGTTTCCACAACATCAAGCTGATTTTCTTCTGCTTCTTGTGCATTTAATTGTTGAGTGGTCACTCAATCAGGACAAGACAGCTGTCTTAAAAATGACACTATAGTTTTGGATATTCTATATTTCTGTACTGTACCAGAATCAATTTGGCATTTAGCGTACAGCTTGTGAATAAGAGGAAAGTAAAAGAAATCTAAACCTTGTTTAAGAAAATATCTTATAGTTTTGGGTTTTCTTGAATCCAGAAGTAATTGATATTTGAAGAAAAAAGTATAAAAAACCTAGCACATATATAGTTACAAGATGTTCTCATGCAGAAGCCAAAAAAAGGACTTATTCAATTTATATTACTTAAGAATTATTGCAAAATGCTTGCTACTCAGATTTATAATTTAAATTGAAATCGTGACTTGAGAGTGCTAGGATTTTGCTTTATTTATATATTCCCAAGCTTACAAGTCATGGAGATGCTTTTCAGGCATCTCATCATCTAAGAGTAGTAAACCTTTGTATAGTATGCTTCATGCATACTGGTTGATGTGTGCAAAAGGGCAACCCTCTATGCCCCCCATATTACTTTGATATATATTCCTGTTGCGTGATTCTATAAAAACTATCAAGACTTATCTTACAAATTTCTACCTAACCGTCACAATTAGAGACAAGATGGTGCTTCACTGCAGCAATGTAGCAATCCTCACATACTCTCATGAAGCTGATGTTTATTAAATGCTGGCTTAAACTGCTTTCATTTTTTCTCTCTTCCTCTTAAATGTCCTTCTCGTGTCTGTAAGTATGAAAATGCATAGGCTTAGGATGCTATTGCAAGGTGAAAGACTTCTTCTTGTCTGTAAGTTATGAAAATGCATAGGCTTAGGTTTATTTTCTTCTTTCGTTCTCATTGTTTATGTTGTTGGTATATGGTACAAAGTTAACACTTGATTCTATATAAGCGTATTTGCAACTTTTTCGGGTAACCAGTAAAAGTTAGTACTAAACAACATGAATAAGAATATAAACCACCTATATTGTGTATATCTTATGCTTTAAGTAAAGTATGCTCTAAAATAAAATTTGTTTCCATAGATACATCTACCTTTGCATTCTGATTGAGTCACTTAAGTGACAGATAGCGACTGCAATCTCATGTCAGAAGGCTCACTAAGCTGATCCATATTTCTAGAAGTCAACTTGGACGACTGTAATTTGACCTGTTTATAGGTTCCTTACTTTTGGCTCCCAGGAATCTATTAATGCAAATTATTTCCTGACAATAATTGGGTTGGAGAAAATATCGATGCAACTAGAAAAGACTCTTACTGCATTGTCCCAGTTATAAATAACTCATTTGCAACATAACTAACGCATTTTCATTCATTTGATAGCATAACGTCACTGTATAGTGGTCTTTCTTATTTGCACGTCAGTCTACTTCATCATAATAAATATGCCACGTGCATACTGCTCTTTTTTTTGTACTTGTCATAAATTGCTGATGTTGTAGCCTTGGTTTAGTTGATGCTGATTTTCATGATATTCACTTGCCTTGTACACCATCTTAGATTGTGAAGTTGCCGCCTAGTTGTGTAGCTAATTTTACTGACAAAACGAGATACACATTAAACTTCCTTTAATTGATGTAGTAAGTCCTGACATAATCTCGCAAGCTGCATTTTGTCGTTTTCCACTTATAGTTTCTCTGCGTGATATTTTCCCTGCGACCGCCAACACCAGCTGATTGTTTATCCCAATAATTTTCTCATACTGTTGTGATGTCACATACCAAATAAGTGTAGTAAAAGGCTTGGCGCAGTCTGAGACCAACATACTTTCAGAGGTCAGGACATTCTGGTTCCATTTAAATCAACTTTTAATTACAAAGACAGGCATTTGTTATGCAATATGAGCACAATTTTACAACTATGCAAAAAGTTTACTATTTCTTGTGGAAAACATTGCCTGCCAAGCTATCCATCTGAAACGGGATCTAGTTGCTAAGATGCCAGCATCTAGTGATGCTTTCAGCTATCTAACTTCAGTTTGTTCATGCATTTGTAGTGATGGCCACTCTTTTATACATGCATCTGATTGAGTATATGTGATCTTGTGAAGCTTTGACTGATCTCTAGATACCGTGATTGAGGTCTCAAAAGCTTACAGTTCAGAGAAATCTCTGTTTCTATCCTTCTTAATGTTATTTGAACTTATTTGCAGAGCAAGGGCTCTAGTGATCGGCGTGGATGGAGTTTCCGGAAGAGGTCTGCGAGACATCGAGTATTGAGTAACAGTGTCATTTCAGAAGCACCTTCATCTGCAAACAAGGAAAACCCAGATTCTACTGCTGTTGACTTCCATGTGCAGCCTGACTTGACTGCTCCAGAGAAGACCCCGGCAGTTCAGTTGGTTGAAGAGAAGACCGAGTTGTCTACCCAACTGAGCTCAAAGTTGTCAGATACCATACCTGACAAAGAGGATGACTGTGGAGCATATGCAACTGTTGATGAGTCCAGTGTTATCATAATTCAGGCGGCCATTAGGGGGTTGTTGGTATGCCTTGATACCATGATTTAGTTTTTATGTTATAAGTTAATCAGCCATAGTTATCCATCATTCTTTTCTATATGTCTCCAGGCTCAGCGGGTGTTATTGAGGCAGAAGAACGTGATCAAATTACAAGCTGCTGTACGTGGACATTTGGTTCGAAGCTATGCTGTTGGAACTCTGCGGTGTGTCCAAGCCATTGTCAAAATGCAAGCTCTTGTTCGAGCACGCCGTGCCCGTCTGCTTGGGGAAGGGTCAGGCGATCTTGTGAAGCAGAGTGAGACCATTGGAAAGGATAATAATGATTTGATAACCCCCTTGGTAACAACATTTAACTTAATTAGCTCATCATTTTCCATTATTCCCTGTTCCCCTTCACATTAAATTATTAGACTTCTTCCAGTGCCATCTTTCATATCTGGGATTTGAATACCTTTTCTTCTCAAAGTGGCTGCCTTATCATTGCATATACTCTGGAACAGGGACCAAATTGTTTGAAGTTGTCTTCCTCGGCAGTTCTTTTTATATAATTTGTGATTCTAATGTCAGACAATCTCTCTGTTCTCAGAGTAAGAAAGAAGCCAAGACAAATGGCACATACGCTTACATTTCCATCGAAAAGCTACTTGGCAATGCTTTTGCTCGTCAGGTAAAATGGATGTGGCTGATGTTCTGATTTAAAGTTCGGTTTTACTTTCATTCCATAGAACAGGTAAAAGTTCATTCAGCCCTTGACATGTTTACTGAATTTTAATGCAAGCTCATGGAATCAACACCGAGGAGCAAACCTATCAATATCAAGTGTGACCCCTTAAGATCCGACTCAGCCTGGAAATGGCTTGAAAGATGGATGTCAGTTTCATCTGTAAGCAATGAAGAGCCACAAGGCTCTGGATCAGCTATTGAGCAGCATAATGAAAATATTGGACATTCTGATGCCAAAGAGGAGATTTTAGCTCCATCTGATTGTTATACTGAGTCAACAGACTTCAAATTTGGTGTGGGTGAGTCAGCCGAAGCATCCCAGGATGATGACAGTTTGATCAATCATGACGCAAACAACTTAGACCTTGATTCATGCAAATCCATATCACCTTCATCCAGTCATTCTAAGCTGCACAACATCGATCAATCAAATGAAAAATTAGATGAAACAGAATCTGTTCTAGTTGAGATCGAAGATACAGATTTGATTGAGAAGGTGGAAGTGGAATCTCTTTCCGAAAAGGAGGAAACAGGAAGTGAACGAGATTTACCTGATATGAAAAAGAATTCCACCGAACAACCTGATACTGAGGCAAAAAAGTTCTCAAGAAAGGCAAGTAATCCTGCTTTCATTGCTGCACAATCAAAATTTGAAGAACTGAGTTCAGCTGGCGCTCCTGCAAAATTAAGCATTTCATCCAGTCATGATCCTGGAGTTGAATCTAGTTTGGAAAACGTTTCATCTTCTAATGATCAACCATTGAGGTCTATAGATATCGGATTAGCTGACAATGCCATTTCCAATGCTTCAGCAATTCAGATTGGTGGTTCTGAATGTGGGACGGAACTTTCCATTTCTTCTACCCTCGATTCACCAGATAGGTCAGAGGCTGGGGTCAATGACATTGAACAGGAAACAAAAGTTCCAGATGAGACTGACCATCATAGAAGTGGAGACAATTTAGAAGTTGAAGCTGATGGGAAGTCCATCACACTGGAAACTGATCCATCATATACTACCACCAATGAGTTGGAGAGAAATGAAAGTATTGCCTCCGCTGCTGCTGAATCTCTTTCTACCATTGCTGCAGACCCACATCAGCTAGAGAACAAGCCAGAAACAGATCCAAGGGACCTGCAGTTGGAGTTGGAATCTGAAGCAAGCCACATGGTAAACAAGTCATCACCTGAAGCCTCTCCTAGAAGCCATATAACTGTCCCTGAATCTCAAGCAACACCTTCTAGCCAAGCGTCTGTCAAACCCAAGAAAAACAAAGGTGCTAAAAGTGACACCAATCGCAAGAATAGGCCTTCATCAGTTGATAAAAAAACCCTTTCGAGTCGTAATCAAGATTCTGCCTCAAGAAGTAGCTTGGAGCAGTTACAGGAGCACAAAAGTGGAAAGAGGAGGAACTCCTTTGGTTCAGCAAAACCTGATCAGAGGGAGCAGGAACCAAGAGATAGCAGTAGCAGTAATTCTCTACCAAGTTACATGCAAGCGACTGAATCTGCTAGAGCCAAAGCTATTGCAAATGGCTCTCCTAGATCTAGTCCAGATGTGCATGAAAAGGATGTCTATTTAAAAAAGAGACATTCCCTACCTGGTACAAATGAAAGGCAAGGATCCCCTCGTATTCAGCGCTCTCTGTCTCAGGCACAGCCAAATGCAGCAAAGGGAAATGGAACCCATTCTCCTCAAGGTATTATCAAAATTTCCTCATTCATTTTTTTTTCCTCTATCAAAGGTTCATATGAATTGATTTTAACACCAGTTGCTCTCATGCTTGAATCTATTTTTATGCTAAATTGCCATGGCTCTAATTAGGGCTGTCAAGGCCCTACACAGGCCCATAGAATTAGGAAAATACCCATACCCCCAGTGAATATTATTAGACCGAGGTCTGGGTCCAAATCCATTAAAAAGTTATAGATTGGATTTGGGTTGGGTCTCTACCCATCAATACCCATAGGGGCTAGGGCTTGGGCCATATATACCCAATTTGAATGTAATAAAAATACTTCTAGTAATTTCTCTCAATTCAATCGGATTATTATCGATTAATCAATCTATATTCAAGTGAACAAATTTCAAGAACTTAAGGCGTCCTAAAATGACTTATTCTGTAATTTTTAATCATGTACATTTTTTAATCAATAATTAATAGAATAATTTGCTATATAAATATATTAATGATGCTAGGTATGTTTTTCAACATGATGATAAGCAATAATGTTTGTTTGAAATGACAAATTGAGGCTTAAAATTTTGTAATTTTAAATTCGATTTCTGATAATACATTGACTTAATATTTTCATATTAGAATATCTTTTAAATGATATAACAAATTGTATGTTCCTTAAAAAATTTCTATTGACAAGAGTTATTTGTAATTTGGGTCTCAATAATCATAAATTTATTGATAATTATTGGTAAAAGGATACGATACTAAGTACTAACCCAATATTTTATTTATTTATTTTTTCTTTTTCCTTAAGTTAATTAGTAATCCAAAATGAAATTGAAGATGAAATTGGCTGCGCATATATCAGCTGATGATTTGGATTTTCGGTCTATCAGCCTTTAAATTGAAAATAAAAAATTAATAAATTTAATGTATATATCGAATTATAATAAATTATTGCTAGCTTGAAATCACAGCTTTCTTTTTTGATAATAGTTTATTTCGATACCCAATATGAGTAGTTCGTCTATTGGCGAATTAGGTCTAAGTAATTTTTGTTAGAATATGTATCTCAGATAGTTTAGTGTTTTGCTTTAATTTAGAATTTTTTTAGTCTTTTTTAAAAGAGACATGGGTCCGGTTCTTACCCTATCCATAACTCAGTGTCTATACAATAACTTTGGGGGTCTAGAGACCCATTGAACGGGTTGGGTAGGATCTGGTATAAGCTAATATAACGGTTCTCTTTTAGGTATAAGCTAATATATTGGATCTCTTTTGGGTATGGCCCTGAGTAAGGGAAGACCCTACCGATTGACAACCCTAGATCTAATGATAAATTTGAAGTGATTACGGAGCCAACAACTTAGAGCTAGACGTTATATAATGTATGTGTGACCTACCCTGATGGAATTGTGGAACTGTCAAATAAATTTCACTTAAGATCATAGTAATTTGTGCGTTCTCTTTTTCCATTTAAGCTAGCAGTATTGATGCATGATAAGACACTAAAAATCATCAGCAAGGTGTCTGATCTGCAGTTTTATGACATTTGAATCATGGGTGCTACTTCCCATATGATGAGGCCCCACTCAACAAACAGAAACAGGGTTCCTGATGCATGCAAAGGAGAGATTGGGGGTATATTATGTATGTGGATTTCTAGATGTTGAAGTATCTCGGTTCATTCTCTTAATGTGTGCGGTTTATGATGCGTTGGAAGTTGCTTATTCATGAAAGATGTATATCATCGAGTTAATTGTATTAATTTTTTGACATTCTGTCTGTATTGATATTTGTTTCAGAACGGAAGTGGCGGCGGTAAACACAAATCTTGCGGCTCACAGCTAAATGATATTTGACTGTCCTAAATTCTGCGTTTCGGCTGCTTTCAGAAGTATGTTGCTTTGTTTGGATGCGGAAACTGAAGAAGCTATCGGTATGGTATTATTTCTGCTGGAGAGATGTAGAGACATTGAGATTGCATGTAAATTACCATCATATTATTATTATTATTATTTCTTCTTACTTTTTCCCCTTTTTCTTCTTCTTTCAATCTATCTGAATGAACTTGTTTCTGTTGAAAAGAGTTTGATTGTATGTCAACTTGTATTTGGCTGCCAATGTTATTTGATTTTGGATGTGTGTCTCATTCTGGCTCAAGATTCCAAGAGGTGTTGGTTTCTGGGTTTCTGCGTTGAGGAGATCTTTTTGACGCTCATTTAGCATGTATTAGATTTTGCATCAATCTTATGGAGATTGCTTTGTACACAATCTAAAAACGATCTTTGATAGTAATTAAGGTAATTTTACCAAATATTAATTCATGATAATTTTGACGTTTTTAATAATTTGAAAAAATCTCATTACTTGGAAACCTTATCTATTTTAAACAAATTCAATAATATTTTGTCCAAACGAAACTCTATGTAATATTCAATCTTCAATACTAGATTCTACCTTCAAAATTAGAGTACTTAACTGATTTGTATTTATCTTGCACAAATTCATATTTGATAACTTAACTTAAAGTCATAAGGCTATGATAATAATTTCAATGTATAAATTTGATAATTTGCTAACGATGGAGAACTAAAGGGGGGTATTTGAAGATTCATATATTATAAGGTGGGCGTTTGATACTACTATGATGATATACGTCACGAGAAAACAAGAATGTATCTGCAACATCTATACGGTGAGAATTTAGTTCGAGAATTAAAATTCGGAATTCAATGTTCATTTATGAATTCAAAACCCTCTCATCTATGACTGTCCCAATTTTATCATAATTTGAATTTATATGTGATATTTATATATTAGGTTCATATTATTACATTATTGGGCGATTAAAATAATTAGGAGTGCTAATGTATATATTAAACAAAATTAAATTTATGTATAATTTTTTTAAAAAAATGGTGGGGCCAGTATGAACAAAATTAATTTATGCAAGATTTTAAAAATGATACAAAAGTTGGGAGGCTAATATATATAATTTGTAATTTTATGGATATTTAAAAAAAAAAATTACAAAACTTGTTTGTTGCTGTCCCCGTTTGCACCTTATCCATTCATAGTGAGATTTTCATGAACTTGGCGTTAAGCGTCCAACCTCAACAACAAACACAAAATATGGCGGGTTGCCCCATTTCCATTTGGTCTAAAAGTAGGTTAGGGAAAGATGATATTTTATTTACTGCAGATCAACAGAGACTACAAAAAGAGAGGTTGACTCCACGCCTAGCTTAGCTTCAACATACAAAATATGGGTCAGACTCGGTAAGCCAAACATCTTTGATAAAGAAAAAGAAAAGATCTGCATGGGCATCTTGTTTGCACTTTGCAGCAGCTTCATCAACCAAATTATTTTCAATCAATAATTTTTTTTTTATTACGATTGATGATGGATAAGTAGCAATAATAAAGTACCCCCAAGCCCAAGGGTGTAATAAACAATTTTTAATAATGTGATTCACCATGAACACAAACATTCTAACACACACTCATAATTAATTACCTAATTTGACATATAATTGTTGAAATAGTGTTAAAAACTCTTAAACATGTGATATTTTTATGCTTTGGGCTTGCAAGGATTCGATCAGATGTTAATAGAGAAATTGAGTCCACAGAGAGAAAATGGTAGACAAATGTTGGGAAAAAGAAAACTATTACAAATATACAGTATTGTTAGACGTGCCCATACTTAGTGCAACGGAAAAAAACAACAAATATGGAGGGTGGATGAATTTCCTGGAAGCAATGGTTGATTCTTGCTTTCATTTCAATCCTTATTTAGATTAGAAATGTCTCTTTCTTTAGGATATTAATTAGGAATAATAATTTTATTAGGAACCTTCCTTTTCTTTTAGAAAGGAAAGTAGTATCCTGGTTAATTAGGAAATAAAATTGGTATAAATATGTGATGTAATTCAAGATATCACATCTCATCTTTTAATCTCCGCGTTTTTATAAAAGTCTCCCTTATCTTTTTTATGCATTTTTTCATTAGCAGACTTAACTAATTTATTCATTTTTTATTAAATATACGATGAATGTTTGACTCTCATATGTTGTGATATCTAATTTGTGCTTTTTATTTTTATCCATTTGAGTATTTATGTCGTTCTCTATGCTCTTATTGCAAATAAACTGATATTTGAATGAAGGCCAGTTGTTCATTGTAAAAAATATTTATTTAACCAATTGAACTTTTAAATTTGTAATTATTTATTTAGTCTAATAACTAGTGGCAACACAAAATAGTTCATTATGTCGTAATAGTCAATTATGTTATGGGGAAAGCACAATTTCACTTAAATAAATTCTTTAGGAATTTGTTGGTTAAGAATTTGGGTTTTTTTTAAATCTTAATATTGTTGGTAAATTAAATCTTGAGAACATGCCTAGGATTGACATGTGCCACTTCATGTACTACTTCAACAAATCGTTGGACTTAATCTCTTAACGACTTGTCCTCTTTCTGTGAAATCGTTACAAGGTATGAGGCATTTTTGTGTATTTTCGTATATGGAGAAATGATCTCCAAAATATTGAGTCAATTGCTCGAGACTAGAGATAGTTTCAACAAGTAGCTAGTTAAACCATGTCAAGGCAAGCTTCAAGAATATGGTAGGAAAGATTTGGCGGTGGGCAGCGTAACTCTTATCGTACCAATATGTCTTAGCATAATAATTATCCAAGTGTTCTTGTGGGCACTGATTCCATTATATTCTAATAGGTTTGATACTTCCAGCCTACTAGGAGTGTTTTGACCGAGATGCCAAGCGAGAAAGGGCTGCGTTTTGGTGGAGCTATTGCTAATGGCAGGTAGCCGCCTCCCTCTCCCCTGGATGGAGGGAAATATTGTGGTGTCAGAGTTAATACCTCATTCTAATTACTTTTGACAATTAAATAACAAATAAATAATACCAAATATAGTGAGGTTCGGTCTAAAATTATGCCTACATCCTTGGACACCATCCAAATATATTTTTACTAAAATAAATATTATTAAAATAAAATAAACAAATTGCAAAGACAAAGAAATGCAATTGTTGAGTATGAAGAAAACCAATTGCCAAGCTTTCTGTTCATAGTATGAAGTGCTTGTGAGTTTGCCTTGCATTTCCTATGTGTGACAAATGCTAATGAGCCAAAAGTTTGACAAATCTCCACCTTGGCAAATTTTCTTAAACAATCTTGGTAGTGTCTCCAATTCAAATTTCAAATTTTGATAAGGTTGATCAAGTTCAAACAGAATTTGAATTTGATTGTAGTCACAACTTTTGTCAGCATATCAACAGAATTTTCAGTGGTCTGAATTTTTTGAATTTTAACTCCACCTTCTTCCAGAATTTCTCTCATAAAATAATATCTAGCAAAAGATCAAGTCTATCACGCAATAACAAAGCACATTGATGTTCGATATCTTTTTGTATGAGAAATTCTGGAAGAAGGTGGAATTAAAATCCAAAAGATTCGAACCACTGAAAATTCTGTTGATATGATGATAAAGGTTATGACTATAATCAAGTTCAAATTCTGTTTGGACTTAATCAACCTTGTCAAAATTTGAAAGTTGAATTGGAGACACTACTAAAATTGTTCGACAGGAAATTCGCCAAGGTGGAGATTTGTGAAGAATTTGGCTCATTTGCATTTGTCCCACATAGGAAATGTAAGGCAAACTGACAAGCATTTCCTACTATAGATAGAAAGCTCGGCAATTGGTTTTTTTTATCACAAGTATTTTTCAATAGCTCACAACGAATACCAAATAGACCAAAAAACTCTTTTATGATGTGGAAGATCATATTAAACTACAACCATAGGGCACACTAAGAAGAACCCTAAGTTCTGATACCAATTGTTATGGTATCAAAGTTATTACCTCATTCTAATTGCTATTAAAAAAAACAAGTAATTAAAATTTGATGTGATCGAATAACATCAATCACATTATGAATATAAATCAAATAGATTATGATTAGTCATTTTTTCTAAAAAATAAACATACGTCTAAATTTATTCATAGTGTAATTTAAGTCGAACTTGATTAGTTGAATTTGGACTGTTTTTCGTTTTCTCATTTTCTGAAGTTGAGTCGATATGAGACTGAAATATTACTAGAATTTAATTTTAAGTTGGTAAAAATCGTGAAATAATATCAATAATGTCTTAATTTAGCGATTAGTACTAAGATTTCATGAACAAATTCGTAATTATAGGTCAGCATATTACAGTACATGTGTGTATTTACATCATTTATATGAGTTTATTATAATTTAATTTATTATTCTATGTTGTATTATATATCGTTCGAATTGATATATTATTCAATTTATCGAAGTATTAATAAAATATTGCTAAATAAATTGTAAATATAAAATTGGGGTATGGTAAAATAAAATGAAAAATGAGAAATAGTGGGGGTCAAAGAGTGTGGTCAAATGTGTAACAGCGTCAAATATGAAGGTTACAGCTATATATCTATCTATAAAGCGCACGGAAAATTAAAGGAAAAACGAAATTGTTGTAGAAAAATAATTAGCAAAAGAGGAAAAAGGAAAAAAAATCAGAGGATCTAGGGTTCCTATCTAGGGCTTTCTTGGACTTATCCTCACTCTGTTTCTCCCTCTTCCTTTTTCTTTTTTCTTTTTTTTCTCTCTGTATCAGTTCACTCTAAATCGAAGAGCAATCGACTAAAAATTAATCGGCGTATTAGGGTTTTTTTGAAAAAGATTTGCGGCACTGGGAGTTGGCGATTTGATTGCTAAAAAGCGATTGAATTTATAAGATATATATATCTATACATTTGAGAATCGAATCAACATTTTTTTTGATTTGTTAATATGGGAGGATCGCAGAAATCAAAAAGGGTTACTTGGGCCTCCGATGTTAATCTTTGTCAGGTAAATCTTGTAAAAATCCTTAATTTCTTCTTTTTGTTCACTGTTCCTGAATAATTTTGTTATGGGATTCTCAATAAATGGAAAATGATTTAAGTTTAAAGGGTTGATAACTCCAATGGATGGTTGAATGGAAGTGTCTTGTGTTCGTCTCTTAATCCTCCCAACATTCCGTGTTCGATCCACGACTGCAACTAACTGGAAAACTCGTCGTAATTGATTTGGGATGAGTATTAACAGGAAAAGATTTTATTAATGAACCATGAAATTGACAGGTTTCTTATGTTGCACAGTGCATGTTTTTACAATTCAAATTTCTTGATACGAGTTAAATCACTTCAAGAACAAAAATGGGGAAGATAGAAAGCTAAATAGATAAGTTCAAGCTCATTAATCCTTTTGCAGTTAATTGTACTTTATCATTGTTAAGTGTTGTCTGGTATGGACTTTGCTTAAATGCGTCTCTTAATGACTATGAAGTTGAGTCTGGGATAAGGATTCAAGTACAACTGTTATTGCAACCTTATCCATGCATTGCATTCAGTAAATGAAGTTTGAGTTCGAATAAGGAGTTGAACAAAACGTAATGAGTTAATTTGTTAGAACAGCAGACAGAAATCATCTTGGAAGGTTTTTACGCCATATTTTTCTGTTGACCCTCAATCATAGAGTCTTGTGGTTGTGTAATGTAAAAAGTACATTAGTTAACAGTAGCATACCAATGAATGGTTACCATGATTGAGTCATCTCATGCAGATGCCAGGTGAGGATGGTCTCTTAAAAGTTGTTTATAAATTTCCGTTAATTTTGGAAAGATCTTGACTTATGTTCGAAGATTACACCTGGAAAATGGAAACAAATGAAAGGAAATCACATTTAATACCATTAATTTCATGTAAGTAACAATGGATGTGTGAAGGTAAACCAGGTGTAGGAAAAGGCAATAAGTACTTAAGATTGTTGAGAAGTGGGACAAGTGCCCATTTTGAGGTACATAGGAAGAGTATGGTATTTTGGAAATTAAAGAAAAGATGAAAAGGTAAAGTAGAACTAGCAATAAAAAATCTTAGTTGGTTCATTTCGTTGGTTTCTAGAAACTGAATGATTCCTTCATTAATGAAAAGTTATTACCTAGCATCCACAAAGGTTACAATAGCCAATAATTGTAAAACCAGGGGGAAAAATCACATTCTGACATTTTATTTCTCTATGGAGTGGTCCAACTGTTTAAGTTAAGCATTTTAGTGTCCGTCATTTACATTTGATAAGATGATTAGCATTGGTAACTGCCTTTAATTAACAGAAAATGATACCAGAACTCTTGCTGGTTTCATCTTAAGTCAGGTGGATATCCAGTCTGGTTATATTTTAGGTAGGATACAGCTGGCAAATTGTCAAATCTCTTTGGTTCTTGCTATCCTTTATCTTCTCTTCTATTCTTTCTCCATTTCAAAGTTCTTTAAGTGTGTCTTGAGCCTGAGTTCAGAGCAGAAATCTAAATATTATTTGCAAGCCTTGTCTGTCTAGCGTATAATCTATTCCTAGTGTTGTCATACATTAGCTACTCACTCCTAGTATATTTTGTTTAATATGATGATGCTGTGTGGGATTGCCTGCCATGTTGAACTTGAAAATTTAGAATACTCTTGAAGATGAACTGAAAATTTTCATGGTTATATACTTAGAGAAGTCTCATTAAGATTTCTATCTTGTTTCATATGGCCATTGCTGCCTGAGGAATTGTTCAATTCTTGATAAATGTTGGGTTCCATTGTCTGATGCATATAAAACAATATTGATGCTATAGGTGGCTGTTCAAGTTGTTACTTATTAGTTATGAGGCTATATGTTCTTCTCTAGTTGCAGTCCATGGGGCAGATTTTGCAAGAGCCTAATTTATATGAAAATCTTTCTTCTATTACAAAGCAGCATACTATAACCTTAGATTTCATGAGCAGCCACACTAACAAAGTGAAATTCTTAACCCTCCTTTCCTGATATCTTCTTATTTCTTGCTGTTGTAGCATTGCGAACCGAATTTTCCCGTTTAATTTCATTGGGATAAATCATACCACTTGCCCTAACGTTCTTTTAGTATATTTTAGAAACGAAATGGGTCCCTGCTCTAGTTTGCCAGATGGCCTGAATCTACATGTATTCTATTTAATTGCTGGAGTCTTCAAACATTGGATATATTGGGTTAGGATTGTACACTTCGAGTTGTTAGATTGAAAACCTTTTATATTTAAAAATAACTCCTGTGTCCCATGTTCTTTCTCATGTTTGTTACAATTCTCTTGCTTTCAAAGTTCAAAAATTCGAAGTTTCTAAATTAGGTTTATATTGTTATGCAAGTGAATTGGGTGAATAATTCTTATGGCTGCCATAAATTCATTACTTCCATAATAAAGTTGGCCTGTTGGGGAATTCTGAAGAAAAGATGTAAAGCACATGAGGGCATAACATTCCGGCATTTTCTTAAATATTTGTGTATAGTCTAATGGAATGGACGGACCTAGTAGGCTGGGGGAGTAAATTTAAGTGAGATGTGACAGGATGATTGGATTGAAACCGATGAAAGGTAGGGGGTGAGTTAGAGTTCCTATCTTTATGCCTAGTTCTGCTTGAAAATGTGCAGGTGATTGCCCTCCAGTTTTTTACTTCTTTTTTCTCCAAATCTAGAGCATTTTAGTTAAGAATGGAGTGATCAATTATACTCACCTTGTTATGGTTTATTCTAGACTCGACAATCTTCTCCTTGGAAGATGGAGAAGATTAGTGTATGACTTCTGTGATAATGGTTCATAAAAGTACCAAGAAACCTGATACGATCTATTTTCTGCATTTAGTTTATTCATGGTTCACTAGGGATTTTTATTTTTCCTGTTATTTGCATGTGGGGAAATTGGGACAGTTTGGAAACAATAAATAATGTGATTATGTGATGTGTTTATGCTGCATTTGCAATTTTCTTTGATTCTCATCCCAGCAAAAGCAAACTTCTTGCTCTTTTTCTTTTTTTTTCCCTCTCTTCACACTCATGAACCCAACACAAGCACACACCCAAGGTTCGAACATAAGACCTCTTATAGGGAAGTCTTGTGCCCGACCCATTGGGTTGTAACCCTTGGTACCTGCCTCCTTGTTTTTGAATATACTGGAGTCAGATTTTTTACTTTCTCTCCAGTATAACCTGCTTGACTAATGCAATGTGGCATGCATTATATTCATAACATGTGTGAGATACACGACTACGGTTCATCAAGAAAGGACAGTCTTTCTTGCACCTGGATTTTAGTGTCATCTTTAAGTGCTTTTTACAAGTCATAGGGGCCACTTGACCCTCCATTGGACTAATACGTTCAATTTGATAGGTGAGGCTCTTCTTGTCGGAAGAATCTCCTTCACAAGTTGGAATGGGAGCTCAAGACCATCTCCAGGCAAAGGCAATCTCAGGTGGAATGGGGTCTGATGACAATTTGCCTCCAGGTTTTGAAGGAATCCAGCCTGCAAATCCATGGATAGTAAAGCTAGCTCAAATACCATTAGCAAAATGGAAATGGCCTCCAAGAGTAAGTCGACTATTTCCATTTGACTTTGACTTTTTCATAAGGTTGTCAAAATGCAATGTTTGAAGAGGAGAGGTATTTCTTCATGTTCCCTACAGCCGTCTGCAAATCAATATTTTACGGAAAGTAGCAGAAGATGGGATTCTCTTGCTGATATTCGTATTGTGATTGTACTTGCTTATGACCATCTTATTATAGTGTTTTGTTTTGAGCCTGTGGATTGTATTTTACTTAGTTGCCCATTTTTCGAAGCCAAATCTAAAATCATGAGATAAATTCAGTGTAGATTTGGATTCAACTTCTGTCCCTTTTGTGTGAGGGCACTGTGGGATAGCAGGGGAACAAAAAGAATAAGAAAGTTTTGATTACTTGATATGTCTGTATGCGATGGATCATGGATGGAATGTTTAGCCTAAGCCTTTGGCATCCTCAAAGCAAACAGGATCACCTGTGCTGGTGCCGGGGGACATAGGAGAGTATGGTGGGGGGAGCTGGACAGATTTAGGTAGTTTTGGTGCATGTGAATTGTAATGGCCGAACTTTACTTACAAAGATGATTGATGATTATAGAGCACTTATTACATGTTATGTGGAAGCATGTCTCCTGCTACTAATACGTTTCTTCTCTGCTTTTGGCAGTTTGAAGTTGATAGCACTTGGCGAGTGGTAGCTGGGGAAGAGAGCAGAGAAATAGAAGCCCAGAATCAACGAGAAATGAGAGTTCTGGAAGCCATTTATCCACGGCCTTCAGCTATTCCTCCAAAGTGTGATGCATTCCTGTCTTTAGATGTTCCCTTTTTATTTTGCACCATGTTTTTGTTAATCTACACTTGTGTGCACTGAACATTTGGCTTTTATCCTAGCGCAGCCCTTCTGCATTAGTTGGTGCGGAAGACTCGAGTGTTAACGACCAATTCACTCCTCTGGTTCCCATAACACCAATTGAAGATGAAGATGCTACATTGGATACACCACTTAACTCCATGGCTGCAAACAGCAATCCCCTACTCTTACAGCCACAGCACTCATCTCATGCATCTTTTTCCTCTCCAGGCAGTTCGTCTATTAATCTTCATGCCAACGGTTTTCCAGCTGCCAGTGTGGAGCCCGATATTGTGGCAGCTGCACAAGCCGCATTGACTTCAGTCATGTCAAACGCCGATCAGGGAAATCTAATAGATCGTGAATTGCTCATTAAGATTCTCAGCGACCCAAAAATGATTGAGCAACTAGTTATAAACCATGCTACGCAAAATGCTCCATCATCCAGCACACAGAATATGCCATCGTCTTCCCATTTCCACAATGTTGCAGCCACTGGAGCACAGACTATTGTATCCTCCAGCACACAACATATGCCGTCATCCAACTTGTTGCCATCCATTGGAATGCAAAATGTTGCATCTTCCAGTACTCCAAGTATGCACAATACGCCGTCCACCAGCTCACAGTATATTCCTGATCTGAGGTCGCCGCCGAAGAGTTCATTTGATCCGGTCAATGTTGCTGTCAATAGAAGAGAAGCACTTTCTGCTCACGTTAGTCGGCCGGAGCTCATTGCACATTCTAGGCCTACAACAACTGGACCTTTTTACCCTCCAAGTCGGATGGGATCCATCCCCAACATAAGGCCGTCTGTCCCTGATGTCATCTCTGCACCCTCTCCATCTGCAGGAGCTCCCGTAAAAAAGGATATCAATTATTATAAGAGCCTCATTCAGCAACACGGAGGAGAAAGACGAGAGACTATGCCTCAATTTGCTCATCAAAGCAACCAACCACCAGGGTCGAGTCAAGAACCTTTGAATGTGATGAAACCAAGAGAGTCGAAACCGAAGATAATGAAGCCATGCATCTACTTCAACAGTTCGAGGGGTTGCAGAAATGGAGCTAACTGCGCCTATCAGCACGATATGTCATCCCAGCAAAGGGTCAGTAGCATTCCGGAGGTTCAGAATGCTAAGAGAGTGAAATTGGATAGAGAAATTACTGGTACATAACTATGCAATCAACATCGTCGTGTATATCTTTATTTGAGTATGGTTTTATCCCCGGCCTTATCTTTCTAATTCCACGACGAGGATGAATTCATATTTGTTTATTCATATCTGTGAGATTTTTTGCTCAAATTTTGAAGTTACAGATAATAAGCTGCTACATCTCTTTCCTTTCTTAAATTCTGTTTGATGTGGCTCCTAAAGATTTCAGATAGGGGCTCGTTTTTTGCTTTTGAACTGGTTGGACTTTTCTGAAGGAACAATATGATTTTCTCGTTCTCATGTCTTGAACCCTTCTTTATTTAAATTTATTTGGAATTCAAGTTATTTAAACACCTGAAAAATTCTTGGAGAATGAAAACTGGGAATTGTTGCCATGGCAAAGGGTGGTAGTTTTGTCGGATTTGAGACTCATCTTCCTGAATTTAGTAAGACTTGACAAAACTTGCTCTCCCATCGCCTCTTTCGGATCTGAAATTCCTTTCATCACGCCTAATCCCTCCCCTTCTCAATTGGGTCTGAACCCCATGGGTTTAATTCCCAACATTTGATTATTTTTTCTAATTTTTTCGCATAATAAACACAATCTTTTTTAAAAAAATAAAATTATTATTTTAAATACTAATTACATTATTATAATGTTAAATATATAATTTCTTGTACTAAATAAAAGCTTAAAATTTTTGAAACAGTTTAAATATATTTATAATTATCATTGAGGAGGGTTCGAAGACTGGTCTAGTATGAAACTTAGACAAGATCTGGGACCCGGCCAGACACCATACGTGTAAAGACTATGTCATCAATTTGAACAGAAATTGTCATTTGTCATACTAAATCCAATCCACCCGAAACGATTAAAAAATAGAGTTAAATGGAATGTTCTTGGTCGCATGATGTATGAATCTTGAATCACAAAATTACTCTGATATTACTTCACCAAGAACATTGTGCCTCTGTCTAAATGTTAGTATCATAGAATTTATATGACTGTTGTACATTATTACCTCAAAAACTGGTTGTTACCAAATAATCGACAAACGTCACATTCTCGACGATCAGGAAAAATTCTGTCTACGCCTCTCTCTCCCCTAGTGAAAATTTTGGCCCAGAACTACTAGAAAAGAAAGAGGAGAGAGGAGAAGGAAGAGATGTTGAAATTCTTGTCCAAGGTAAGGATCGAGTTCAATGCGCTGGACCCACGCGCAGCATCGTGTATGGAGTTCTTGGCGCAGTGCCATGCCCGCAATGCCAAAGAATCGAACCCCTCTTGCCAGGTTCAAGTCAATCGCCGAACCGACGATTCCCCGCCCAAGATCACCGTCACTTTCGTCAATGGCGTTGAGGAAACCTTCGACGCCAACTTAACGCCCGCCCAGGATATGCGCAACTCGATTCTCGAGAAGGGTCAGTATATTGAGGCGGAGCAGATGTTTCGTGAAGCTGGTGAGAAGTGGCCTGTTGATATCCCTGAAGAAGAGCTCCGACAACCGTGTGGGGGGGCCAAGGTAAGTGAGGCATTTGCTTGGACAATTCGTCGAGCAGGTGGTGCATCTATGCTTTTCTGTTGTGTTCTTGGAGTTTGTTATTTATTGCGAAATTCCAACAAATCCCTTTATCTTGACTCACAAACTATGCGTTGATTTGACTTGAACAGAAACTCCAAACGCAGTTTGTGCTTGTTCATATGATGTATCCGCACGCATCATGCTCACAACTCGACTTGTGTTGTACATGTTAAATCACTGCCACATCTTCTCTTGCTTGATTTTCCTTTGATGATTCGGATATACATGCATGGTTGGCAGTTGAATCTGCTGTTGTTGTACACTTCCACTTCAAATTCATTATTGTGTTGTTTCTTTTTGCAGAAGTGACTAAACCCCTTCCAATTTTCACTATGTCCATCAACAACATGTAAACCCTTGGAGAGGATGATAGAAACATAGCTTAGCTGCGCTTGGAGATTCATTCACTCTATACTTTATCATTTAATCAGTAAAAAAAAGTTGAGTGTTTGTTGAGATGTTGCTTCAATGCTTCTACTTCATATGGACTTGTTGCTTGGGATTCTACTTCATCTTTATATACAAGTAAGAATATGTGAAGAGCTATGCCCATTGAAATGAAGGATTTTTTATTGATTTTCTGCTCCATTCTCAATTCATGGAGATCTTCAAAGTAGTCCAAAATTATGTAATTCTTGAATGGTGGTCTTGAATTATCAATTTATTTGATTTGCTATAAATTAGTAAAAGTTAATTGGGATAAATATAGATTTTTTTTCTGGTTTTCTTGTTAATATCGATAATTTTAATAAATTTTTATTAACGGATTGACTTATTTGTTAGACGGAAATAAATCTCACAGTGTTAGATATAATTTTTCAAACCACATAGAGTGTGAATTATATCAAATCTTAGAAAGAAGAGTGTAATTATCCCCAAAATAAAATTAGAGTTGTTTAGGAAAGTAAAATAAAATGATATATATATATATATATATTCAATTAATTTTAGATGAATGTACGTATATAGAAAGGCAGAATATTATAATACTAATTCAAGAAAAGAGAAAAAGAAGAATTGAAGGCTATCTCAGAATTTTTCTGGCCAGCATTCTTTTCAGCCAGAAAACAAAACCATTCGGAAGAAACTCCAGAAACCGCTCTCCCCGCTCCATGGAGAGCTTGATCCTTCCCTGCAAAACCTTAATACCCTCAAAAATCCCAGAAAAACCCGCAAAATCCAATTCTTTATCCACAAATAACCCACCAGAACTCACCCACGATGCCTACTTGAAGCGACTGTGCAAGCTCGGCCGCCTGAGTGACGCTATTTCCTCTCTGGACTCCTGCGGTTCAACGGTAAGGCACAGCACTCTGTCTCACTTGATTGAGTCTTGTATTGACTCCAGTTCACTCGACTTATGCTATAAGCTCCATGCCAGTGTGAAGAAACTGATAAAAGAACCAGACCCTTTTATCGAAACCAAGTTGGTTGGTATGTATGCTAAATGCGGGTCTTTAGATGATGCGTTTGTGGTGTTTGAAGGGATGCGTGAAAGGAATCTGTATGCATGGTCCGCTATAATTGGGGCTTGTTCGAGGGAGAAGAGGTGGGGTGATGTGGTGGAGCTATTTTATTGGATGATGGCGGATGGTGATGTCGTTCCGGATGATTTCTTGTTTCCAAAGATTTTGCAGGCTTGTGGGAATTCTGGGGATGTGGAGACGGGGAGATTGATACACGGGATAGTCATCAAAAGCGGGAAGACTAGTGAACTTCGTGTGAAAAATTCTATTCTCGCTGTTTATGCTAAATGCGGATGTTTGACCTCTGCCAGGAGATATTTTGAAGGGATGGAAGTGAACGATAGAGTTTCTTGGAATGCAATAATTACGGGGTATTGTCAGGCAGGTAAGATAAATGAGGCACAGCAGTTGTTTGAGTTGATGCGCGAAGAAGGGCCTCAACCAGATGTGATCACCTGGAATGTATTGATCTCGAGCTGTAATCAATTGGGGAAGTGCGATGTTGCAATGAAATTGATGAATGAGATGGAGAGCAGCGGAGTAAAGCCTGATGTCTTTACATGGAGTAGTATGATTTTGGGTTTTGCTCAAAATAATCGTAGGTTGGAGGCATTAAAATTGTTTAGGGAGATGCTTCTGGCTGGGGTTGAACCAAACAGTGTAACGCTCATGAGTGCTATCTCAGCATCTTCCTCTATGAAAGATATTAGAAAAGGAAAGGAAGTCCATTCGATTGCCATAAAGATGGGGTGTGGTCAAGATGTGCTTGTGGGGAATTCGCTTGTTGATATGTATTCCAAGTGTGGGAAACTTGAGGCTGCCCGAAAGGTCTTTGATATGATCCCACAAAAGGATGTCTATACTTGGAATTCACTGATTGGAGGCTATTGCCAAGCTGGATACTGTGGCATTGCACATGATCTCTTCAAACAAATGCAAGAGTCAGATGTCTTGCCAAATGTCATCACATGGAATGTGATGATCACGGGGTACATTCAAAACGGAGATGAGGATCAGGCTATGGATCTTTTCCATAGGATGGAGAAGAATGGGGGTGTTAAGCGGGACACTGCCTCATGGAACGCTCTCATCGCTGGGTACTTGCATCATGGCGAGAAAAATAAAGCACTGGGGATCTTCCGGCAGATGCAATCTTTTGGTGTCAAACCTAATGCAGTTACTATTTTGAGCATCTTACCTGCATGCGCAAATTTAGTTGCATTCAAAAAGCTGAAAGAGATTCATTGCTGTGTTTTGCGCAGCAATTTAGAGTCTGAGCTTTCAGTGGCAAATTCTCTGATTGACACATATGCAAAGTCGGGGAATCTACAATACTCGAAAGCCATATTTGATGGAATGCCATCCCTTGATATTGTGACTTGGAACACAATGACCAGTGGTTATGTTTTACACGGATGTTTCAACGATGCGATTGATCTCTTTGAAAGCATGAGGAAACAGGATTACAGACCCAATAGAAGTACATTTGTTAGTATAATCACAGCTTATGGTCTAGCCAATATGGTTGATAAAGGGAGAGAGATTTTTTCCAAGATGACTGAAGACTATCAGATTTTACCGTGTTTAGACCATTACATAGCTATGGTAGATTTATATGGTCGTGCAGGGAATCTCGATGAAGCATTTGATTTCATCAGCAACATGGCGGTAGAACCTGATGTCCCTGTTTGGTTCGCATTCCTAACTGCCTGTTGTAGGCATGGGAATGTCAAATTGGCAATCCATGCAGGGGAAAAGTTGCTTGAACTAGAACCAGAAAATGCCTTCATACGGAGGTTGGTTTCACAACTTTATGATTTACGTGGGATTTCCAAAGATTCTTCAAAGATAAGGAGGCCTGGAATAAGAAAAGATCCTACAGAATCTCCCGAGTGGAGTTGGATTGAAGTCAAAAACATAGTTCATACTTTCGTCAGTGTTGATCGTCGTCAACTGGATGTTAAATCTCTACATTCTTGGATAGAAAGCATAGAGTTAAAAATGAAGGAACCAAAATACCATGGTGACATGCTTGGCATCCAAGAGGAAGAAAAAGATGAAACTGCTGGAGTTCATAGTGAAAAACTAGCGTTAGCCTATGCTCTGATCAAATCGTCTCAACCATTTCAGCCCATTAGAATTGTCAAGAACCTGAGAATGTGCGACCACTGCCATAGGTTTGTAAAGTTGGTCTCTAAAACACATGGCTCCGAGATATATATAAGTGACTCGAAATGCCTACACCATTTCAAACAGGGAACCTGTTCATGTGGTGACTATTGGTAGATACAACCACCACCTTAATCTCTGTCTTTAAGGTAAATTCATTTTTGTCCTTTTGGTTCCATCAGTACTATAGAGGCACCTTATAAGGGACACTGGTTTTGTCTGAAATATCAGAGCTTCTCATGAAAAAGCTGAGATAGGAATCACATAATGTGTAGTTTTCCAATGATTTTTCCCTTTGTACATATAATGACTTAAATCTTTCCAGTTAGGACACTGCTTCTTTGATGCAAATTCTTGTCAGCATGGGACTAGGGAGTGTTGTATCTTCAATCTTCCTTGTACAGATGCAATTATCATAATATTCTCTTTCTGGAATTGTGAAATACAACTATTTCTAGTTTCTTACAGTTCTATCATCTGAAAGAGTTAAGAATATAGAATCTGAAAACACAGAGAAGAAGCATCTTGGTTCACATGGCAAGTTGACAACCTAATATTAGTAGTGTTCGCACCATTTGTAGATGAAAGTGCCTTTTCCATTTCCTTTATTGAAAAGGGCCCTTGTTAAATATATGGAACTTTAACTTTTGATTCAGATCAATTTTATTCTGTCCCCACCTTAATTTCACATTTATATTACACTCAGGTTCACGAAAAATATACCTGTTCTACTACAATTGACTTTAAATATTTTTACCATTAGAAGGTGTTGTTCTATACAACCTCGATTTTATCACTTAAATAAAATCTCGTTTACCATGATTTCGAGTGTTGAACAACTAATCTTCAAATGTCAAAGTATTCCCAATTCTTGAAATTGCCACGCAACATATAGCCAGACATTGTGAAAAAGTAGAATATATGTAGATTTTTGCGTAAAAGAAAAAGAGTTTGGATATGAATTATCATCAAGCTCAATTTTTGTTGCTCCATAATTTGAGGCAAAATCAGCAAATCTGGGCCCCTCCATACGTAATCTACGTACACGTGTGCGGTTCTCAGAAGCCGACCGACAACCTAATACCAAGTTTAGTATCTAAATTTCTTCTTGGTTTTACATTAGTTAATGTCCTAATTGACTTTCTTTAATCTTTTCTCTTCCACCACTTGCTCACTCACTCCAATCTACACTGCTCTCTTAAGTTACTAACTTCACTGCTGCTGCTGTTCCTCTCCCTCTCTCTCTCTCTCTCTCTCTCTCTCTCTCTGAATTACCATTTCTACCTCAAGTTTAGGATTGAGTGGGCAGAAATCTCTCTGAATTACCATTTCTACCTCAAGTTTAGGATTGAGTGGGCAGAAACAGGCAAGAAGAATGGGTTCTGTTTCTTTGAAAATAGGAGATGGAACAGCAAGATTCAAGAGGGCATCAATGTGTTCCTCGGCTGTAAACTTTCTTATGCTTTTTTCAGTAATCACCACAAATCTTTTTGCTTTGTACGCTTTCACATACCGCCCCACAACTCTTCACCATCACAACTATCCCAAGAACATTTCTTTGATCTCAGAGAAAGTAAGTCTAATCCTTAGACAGATTGAATCTTCGCAAAACAAGCTATCCCAGATGGAGAAAGAGCTCTTAGGGTACAAAAGCATCGATCTTTCAGGGCCCAACATCGCGAACGAGCTTAAAGAGTTCTTAAACCGCCATCAACTGCCATTGGGAAAAGATTCAAGAACTGGAATCACCGAAATGGTGGCATCCGTGGGGCATTCTTGTGAGAAATCTGTGGATTTGCTGTCTCAATTCATGAGTTATAAAGTTAATGGGCCTTGTCCTGATGATTGGAGTCTTGGCCAGAAGCTGATTCTTCAGGGATGTGAGCCTTTGCCTAGGAGGAGATGCTTTGCCAAGATAATTCCCAAGGTGGCTTTGCAGCCTTTTCCTGTTTCGCTTTGGAAAAATGTTAGTGAAAAGATTTACAGTTGGAGTGGTTTAGGATGCAAGAATCTTGCTTGTCTGAATAGTAAGAAATTGAATAGGGATTGTGCTGGTTGTTTTGATATTGTTCGTGGTTATGAGACACAGAAATATATTAAGGCTCGAAGCAAGAATGATTTCCTTATTGATGATGTTCTGGCTATGGGGAGTGGTGGGATCAGGATTGGATTCGATATCGGTGGTGGTTCGGGGACTTTTGCTGCTAGAATGGCTGAGAGAAATGTGACCGTGGTCACTGCCACTCTGAATGTGGATGCACCATTCAATGAATTCATTGCAGCCAGGGGCCTTTTCCCCTTGTATTTTAGCTTGGACCAGAGGTTTCCATTTTATGGTAATGTGTTTGATTTAGTTCACGCAGGGAACGGACTGGATGTGGGTGGTCGACCAGAGAAATTAGAGTTCTTGATGTTTGATATCGACCGTGTACTTAGGGCAGGCGGACTGTTTTGGTTGGACAACTTTTATTGCTCCACCGATGACAAGAAAAGGGCTCTAACTCGTTTGATTGAACGGTTCGGATATAAAAAGTTAAAGTGGGTGGTGGGAGAGAAAATCAATGGTTCGGGCAAATCAGAACTTTACCTGTCAGCTGTTCTGCAGAAACCGGTAAGGGTATAGTGAAAACAAATTCTCCTGGGAAATAGAGGAGCTGAGAGTAGGTTTGCAGCAGCAGTGCTTGTTCCATACTGTAGAATTCAACCAATTCCATTACTTTACATGCTCATGATTTCTTGGCAATGTGAAATAATTGAAGGGCAATGGCTGACCAAATGGTTTATTTGCAACTAAAGAGGTGCAATTCTCTGCAGTATGGTCCGGTAGCTTTTCCCTCTGCCATATTTACATCACTCATATGCTAATAGACAGTTAGAGAGTAATAGCTTTTTGTGATTCAAATCTTATTTGATGTTGTAACATTTGGATTTTTGGTATGAGCTGATAAAAATGCATTTGCAGTATTCTTGGTTTAAAACTGGAGAACGCCTTATACCAGCAGATGTATCTCTTTTTGAGAATGCAACATAGTGTCCAGATAGAAAATAAAGTTCATACAGGCATGAATCTTAATAAAGATTCTGTTAGATTTGGAGTTAGGACTGCATGGTGATTCAGACAGCAAGCTTCTCATATGTGCTTTGGCTTTGTTACTGTTTCTTTACGTAGTTGGATGAGCCAAACAATGTTAAATCGTCTAAGGGTTTGTCTCATATTCGAGCAGCATTTTACTCCACCTGAAAAGGATTCCTCTCAGAAGTGAAGCCAAGAACATGGAAGGATGAGGAATTTATTGCAGCCTTATTTATTCCAAATCTTCTGTTGCTAGTTTTATGCATGCTAGTTTCATTGGAGAAACGAACTAGTAAACTATCATAATGCATATTAAATAGCTGAAAGACGTGTTTTTTCTCAGAGTTCTGCCCAATACATAACAATAATAGCAGCTTTACAACCACATGTAAAACCCAATCTCTATTACAGCACGACCTAGGATTCATCGAACCTTATGAGCGCATGGCACTCTAGGCTTCAGCAAAATCTTCAGATCCTCTGGTCCAAGAATAAATGGTTAGCTAGAGCCATCTCTATCACAGCCAACTTCTGAGGTTAAGCCTTTAACGCCTTGCCCTACAGAGTTTAAAAGCTGCATTCCCTCTTCACCCATCTGCTGAACTTCCGATGGCGATAGAATTCTAATGCATTTTACGCAGCCCACAAATTCCCTACAAATACAAGTCGCAAAAATTGATTAACTTTCAGTTTAAATATGGTAATGTAATAAGCTATTGGTGATAATTAACTCGGGCAAAGATTAGAGAACTTACTCCCAAGGATCGTCACCAACAAGAAGAACATCATTTTCAAAATCCACATAGACCAGCTTCCATCCAGAAGCCAAGTCATTGAGCAAGCCCTCAAGACCGAACATGCGCTCGATTGCAAAACGTAGTTCATCATAAGTTTTAAAACTCGAGACATCGATCGACCTTCCAACAGATCCGGCCTTTTGAATCTGTGAAATATATTTGATCAGCAAGAAGTACAAGTGTGTGAATGAGATTGTCATCCAACTTCGTTATTATTTATGACTAATGATTTCTAGTAAATAACATAAACATGTTTACCTTGGTATAAGTTCGGAACCTTGGAGTTACTTGCTGCCATGAGGTATGCTGCAAAAGATTGTTGTCATCAAAATCCACATTACTTGAAGATGCTCCACCTGAGTTGTCCGCGTATTCTTGCAGAGAGAATGTCTGAGAATCTGCCAGGCTGACTGATGTAATCTGGGATTGAACATCTTGATTTGAGCAGAAGTTCCCCACAAGATAATCAGAAGGACTATGGAAATCGGCATTCTTTATCGTACAAAAATCATCCAAGACTATGCTGGAAACAGAAGGATCAATCACTGTGCTTCCACTGTTACTACCATCAAGATTGAGACAGCTATATATGTCACTCTGGTTGTGGTTCTCATCTGACAAGTCTTTCAGACCACATGAACCATACTGAAAGTTTTGATGAGGCAACAAGATAGGGAGATCAGCTTGGGAAACGCATTTAGCATCATTAAACTGAGAATCCCACAATTCTTGGCCTACTGAAGGCAGCACAGTATAAGCAGTGCACGATGTTGTAGAAGGCTGATCAGATTTCTTAATCATGGTCAAAGATCCTGGATTTCTAAACGATCCAGATGGAGAAGAATACATCGGAGAATACGAGCTAAACTCAACTTGTCCGGGGCATTGGAGCAAGGCATTTGCACTGGCAGTCTCCACTTGGGATGGATCAATTTGTTGAGTTTGAATACTGTGAGAGTCTAACCGTGATTGACTGATCCATCCACTTGTTTGCAAGGGTAATGGACCATTGTTCTGATCCATGCCTGCAAAATCGTTTATGAGATTGTGGGGATTTGTGGGCTTCACAGGCAGTTTTTCTTCATTGCACTGTCCCTGTGTCTGAAAGTGGCTTAACTGATCTGAAGCAAGTACAGGTTCTACTTTTGTCAACTCAGAACTAGTTCCTGAAGATGTTTGGTTTTCAAGTTTGTCAGTCTGTGCTGGTTTTCCTGGTAGTAAAATACCCGAGTTTGTTATGTGATGGATTTCTCCTTGCGGAAACCCATCTGGAGTGATCAACTCAGGTTTCTGCTTGACTGCTGATTGCATCAGAGATGTTGCTTCTTGCCTTGCAGCGTCCTTGGCCTCTTGCATAGGAGGTGCAATGTTCCCAGGAGAGATTACTCTTTGAGGTTTTACGAGCATCTTCATTAGCTGATCTGACCACAGGCTGGGTATTGAGGGACATTGAAAATCACCAGGTGAACTGTCAGGAACTCGGAGGAAAGGCCTATTTATCAATGTGTCCCATTCTGTTTGTGCCCCTGATACCGAAAAACTACAATTACTAGGTGCATCATCAAGACATGTAAAAGAAATCATTTTGAATTTAGAATACTACCAATGAAGGCAGAGTGGAAAGGGCGCTTGAGATTGGCAGTTAGGGATGGAAATATAAAGAGACTCTCAGGAGTCTCAATTTCCCATGGGCTAACTCGATTTCGCTTATCCCCACACCCGGGCTCGTCCCATTCAACCTGTTATTAAGGACAAGTCTTTGATCAAAAGGATACCAATCAAGAGAGTATTGCTGAAGGAATTCAAGTACTCTGAGATGTTTGCATAACGTTTACATCATAAATATGGATATGCTCAAGCAATCTTAACATAAATTACAACCTGAAGACTACGCCATTTTGAGTTGGGCCATCTCAGTGGATCTAGGTCGCTTATACCGGTAATTGTGCCCATGTATCTGTAGTGAAAGAACACAATAGACAGGATAAAAAGAATTGAAGTGAGCTAGCCTCATATGAAAACTGCTTATCTGATCCTAATAGATATGAAATTACCTTCTTTTACTGGATTCTTCAGTTTCAAACATCATACCGAATCTCATACCGATGGAGAGCTGTGTACCATAAACAGTTTTTCGATATTTGGCAAATGGAATGACGAACTCTGAGGGGCATGCCCTGCAAAATATAATAATGATTACAGGATAATCTACTCGGAAAAGATTAAAGCAAAGCAGCTCAGTCAAAAAGACGACCACGAAATTTTATTTTTTCAACTAAAGGAGACGCACTAAGATTAAGTGTATCTCAGAAACCTTGGATTGTAGAAGATCGTAAATGGGCTTCTACTAGCAGCAGCATGAGCAGCAGCAGCAAGGATTCCTATGTGCATGCTATCAGCAGACAATACTGAAGATGGCAAAGCTGCTTGCTGGCGGTTAACACGTCTTACTCCCAGCAAAAGTTGGGATTTTTCATCTCTGTATCAGGAATTGGAGCAAAATTGCAGTAATGCACTACAGGGGGAAGATCAATCATAAACAGTATGAAATTAATCATAATCATAGGATCAGATGGGAAAGGATTGTTGAGGTGTGAAGGCAAATTTAATCACTTCTAAACAGGGGGGACGTTAGCCAGATAATGGACGTAGGATAATCAATCATATTGCTCCAAATTACCTGATGAAGAGAACTGAATCACCGGCTCTAAGCCGCTTTGCACCAACAAACATACTCCAACCAGTTGTGAGGAGGTGTCGCTTTGGCTGCCCTAAATAAAGTAAAATACAGCAAGGTAAGATTTGAAGACACCATCCAAGAGGACAAGAGTGGGAGAATATAAATGGAAACAATTACAAGATTTCTCGACTGAACTTGAGCCACATCGGTTCTTTTTGTAAGAAGGCCCAGAACTAAATAAATTTCAGAAGCCAAAAATGGGGAAGTACAAATAGAGAAACTAAACTGAATGAATCAAAAACATCACAGGACACTTACCCCGGTATATATGACGAAAGGTCCACGTATTATCATGCAGATCACGGACAACAAGTTCTTGAGTGGGAGGCTGCATCGAGTAATCCTGAAACAGACATTAAGAAGATTAAATTGGTAAACGGATATCACATGATGGTAATTACACATCACAAACTAACAATAGAATCCTATCCAGATATAAATAAAGAAACAAATTTAGCTAGCCAAATAACAGTAACCGTACTAATTGTGGAAAGAGCTTTTCTGCAGCCCTCCGTGGAACGGAGAAGCCACCATGTGTGCTTGTATCGCTAGCCGTCAAAGTTTTGCAGAAGAATTCAGTTGGATGTTTACTGGGCTTCAGTCCAAAGTCGGGTATAGGAATGACGTCTTTTTCCTGAAACAGAAGTAGAATATAGAATCACAACAATGCAATCATCTAAAGAATGAGCTCTTAGCCATTTTTTCAGAAGCTTCTTGATGAAAAGCATTCCACAAGGAAATGCTAGTTAAATTCTTTCCATGCATACTTACAGAATTTACAGGCTGGAGGCTCATTTGTGCATAGATCTCATCTGTATCTTTGTCTGCCTATTGATCAGAAGCAGTTGAAAACGTAAATTTTCCAGATTACAAAAGCTAGCTCATATTTCAGGATAAAATATAGCCTTTCTATTTTAACCCAACAGATTGAAAATTTGAAAATAAATAGATAATTGATGGGAAGTATGTACATGGAGTGTAACATTGTGAACTTGGCACAACAACTGAGGGGGGAGATTTGGATAGTTGGGTATCTGTGCCGTTGCTGTTCTATTAGTCGAAACCGCAACCTGTTGCAACGAATGAGGAGCTCATTAGTATATATGTATCAGTGTTGAACTTGTATGCCATCTCTGGAGAAATGCTCCTGAAGACCGAATTCTGACAATGAAGAATCACATGGATGATTACAGCAATAATCGGTTCTTACTGGTCTTGTAAACTAATCATTCCAATTTCACCTCATTTCAGTTACACAGACTCCCAGTTGCTGATTTGTACAAGAGCAGAAACATAAGTGAATTTAAGGCCATACATCTAGTTCAACTTTTTTCCTAAAAAAAACAAAGGCCGCATTCTTTCTAAGATAACTAACATTACCGAATATCTTAGTCGAACAAGAACAGTAGTTAAGCATCAAAGCACTTAATAATGCCCGAGATTTTGTAAAGGTTTGAGAATGAACAAACCTGTTCACTGTGTCCTTGTGGAAAATAATAGACAAGGCTTCCAACCTGAGGCAAGGTGACCAGTGGACCGGCACAAGCATGCCATAACTCAGAATTTATCTGCTTCCTCACTCCTATCATAAACAAGCATCAATAGATAAAAACATCACAAGAAATTGACTAAAATACTTCATTCTAGGTGTTTGTTTCAATGGATTGCCTCTAGTTCCCTACTGAAACTTATACAAAACAAAGGCACACTACACACACACACACACATGTAAAAAAACAGAGAAAATCAACTGACCATTATGATCCTGCATTTCTTTCAACAGTTTCATCCCTTCAAGTAGATTATGTGAACCACTGACCACCAAACCTCCTGGTTTGAGCTTTTCTTCAACAGAAGCCATGTATGTATGTATCCTCTATCCCTTTTATCTGTGCTTCAACCCCCAAAATCTAAAGAACCCATCTTCTCATTCAACCAGTTACACCAACCATCAAGATTGAATTTTCTCCCACAAAAAGGAGGGAGGGGGAGAACAGCCCACTTCAAGAAAATTCACATACTCTTATTCATCAGCAGCAGAAGAGGGGGGGACACCTTAAAGAAATCACCCAGTAATTCTTGGAAGTACAGAGGAATAAAGCCAAGACAGTTATTCAGAGAATCTAGTAGCATGAGAGGAACCAATCAAAGAGAGCATGCCCTAAAAATCCAAAACCCAATGAACAAAATATACAGTGATGAAGCACTGGAAAATCTATGTGGGGCTTCCCCCTTCTTCTCACTCAGTCACAGTCCATCAACAGCAAGATGGGTAAAGTTAAAAACCAAGAAATTATACACACAAAAAAAACTTAGAGGGGTCAGTTTTTATGCATCAAAGCACGCGGACCAAAGCATGAGTGGTCGGATTATCAAGTGTTCCCCCCCTTTTCCCCACCTCTTTTTTCCCTTTATACTCTTCTAAAAAGAAATTGACCTTTCAATTGAAGAGTGCCCTTTTATGAGAAAAAAAGAAAAAAAGCCTCCAACTTTGCCTTTCTCAATCAACATAAAACCAAAAGTCTCAATCTTTTTCCTCTCTCTCTCTCTCTCTCTCTCTCGTTCACATTACTCTTTCACTGTTTTCTGCCCGTATAAGTCTCAACCTGCAAAGGGATGGGCTTCAAGAACTGGGCAAGAGCGTGCATGCTCCTAACCTGCGCACACACTTGCTGAAAATGGTCGATTCTGTTGCAGCTTTAGGCTGAGAAATTCAGTAAGCTGAGGAAATGAATAAAGAAATGTGCATATGCAGAGGCAGAGCAGTGCTATTCCCACACGAAATCCTACTACTCATACTCATACTCATGTTCACCACAGACAATGACTCACGTATTATTATTAAATATTAGCAATAAAATAAACAAGCTTGTCTTGTATAAACAAACTACTCTCAGTATATGTATAAATTATTACAAGAATTTATACGAATGTGTGTAATGTTCTCTATCTTTTAAGTTTTCTTTGACTTAGCAAAATAAGTTAAATAGAGCAGCCCTTCATTTTATATCTTTATTTGAATAATGCTACCCATTTTCTCCCTTCACTACAAAGTTACATGCTTCTCTTTTTCTTGAGTAAATCAATTACAATTACTTTATAAATTTTAATTATTAATAATCAAAATATCATATTTGTGTAAATAATAAATAACTATTATTAAAATAAATCAAATTACATTATTAGTGGAACTCGAATCATGACCTTTTGATCATAAAATCTCAATTTTGCTAACTAAACAACACCTCATTGACTATCTTGATTTTTCTCATAATGATATTATATATTGTATTTTATATAACACGTATCATATGTATATATATAAAAGAAATTATGATTTTTAACAAATTTTTTATTTAAATTATGTGACTATACTATTTATTAGGGGAGAGCGCTTGCAGTAATTATCATCGATGGAAGAATATGAATTATCTAAGATATACTTATATCTATACTTAGTTTTTGCATAAATAATCATCGTTTTCTATTAATTAGTCTTATTAATAACTTTTTATTCATACACATGTAGAGTTAATTAATTCTATTGATTTCTGATCAGTTATTCAACTTTTAATTTTTATTTAATCAAATAGATATAACAAAAAGAAATAATAGAATTAATTATACACGGTGTGTTTCAGTATATATTGAATACAATATAATAAAAACATATATATATTTTACTTTTCTATTTCTTTTTTAGTAATAATTACGAGGGGAAAAAAAGGAAAAAAATCAAGATATTATAATTTTATATAATTGTAAAGAAGAGGGGGGGGGGGAATCAGGTGAAGACAAGGGGAGGCGTATTTTAGCACGTGGGTTACGAGGTAGGTTGCAAAAGGGTCTCTTTCCGATGGTGTGTTGGGGGATTCGAGACTGAGACTTTTTTATGCTACTTCCTATTCTTCTTCTTCTTCGCCCTTTTATTTCCAAATCCGATTTCAGGAGAGTCGTGATATCTCATTCTCACGTTTTCAGATATGTTGACCGTTGGGCACGCGTGTGGTTCACGATAAATTAATTAATCATACGGCGCATTTTACCTACTACAGCCCTCAAATGCTGCCGTGCTCTTCTATCAACCCATTGCTTAGCTTAGCTTCAAATAATTGTTTTTCTTCAAGAAACAAAAATAAATTGATTGTGGTCTCTATCTTAGCTATTTTATCTACAAATTACAAAACAATATTTCTCAATATAATATCAATTATTTAATATAATTCAAATGTTAATTTCACCGTAAAAAAATAAATTATTCACTCCATTATAAATCACTGAAATGTTAAAATCATGACAAATTAACAGTATATACTATTGTTTAAGAAAATCGATTCGAAAACTAATTATGATCAATCAATATTTGTCATAATTTTTAGCTATAACTGATACATTTATCTAATTTCCAAATAAGTTCATCATAATTTTAATAATAGTTATAAATAGTTACATTTACACCCCTTGATGTTTGATTTATTTATATGAACCATCTCTATTTTTTGTATAATTACATAAAGCAGTCAAAAAATATGAGTAGTTTGTGTAATATTTGTGATAGTTTTGTAGGACATATGTGTAATTTTTAAAAAGGCATGGATGATTTGGGTGAATAGACTATATATCAGGGAGTGTAGATGTAATTATCCATAATAATTATTGACTACTTATATATAGTTGATATTAATAATTAATGTATATTAATTTTTGAAAGTTAAAAATTAAAATATAATTATAATCAATTCATATAAAAAATAAAAGAGAGAGAGAGAGCGAATGACATTTTTGTCAATCTGGTGCGTAATAGATGGGACATGCAATGTGCATGATTTTGCAAATGTTAAATATCTATAGTAGACGTGAAAAACAAAAACTTGTCAACGTAAGGTGATGAATTAATGTCCTTGCCACATTGTTAAATCCATGCTAATGTATTAGGTTTAATTACACTAAAATCTCGTCTGAAAATGTTAAATTATATTATTTTTTAAAAAAAATTAAAATTATCCTCACAGTTTATTTGAAAATTTTGATTTACATCTGACCTCTTTTATTAGGTTTTTGGATAAAAAATACTGATGTATGCAAAGAAAAATGTATAAATTTTTAATTCTGCTCATTATTTAATATTCTCATATATATTTTTGTATTTGTAAGGAGATGAAAGTAATTTTTATATATATATCTCTATACATATAGCAGAAAAAAATTATATAATCGTGCGTAACACGGGTTCTACGCTAATATATATATGGAATGGCGCTAATATTATTACCTTTTCATTCATAAGTACAAAATTATTGCATAAAAATATTAAATGAGCGGTAAAATGGAAATGTAAAATTTTTCATCAACTGCCTTTTCTTTGGTTATTTGTAGATTACGACGAGCTCTAATGAGATTTGATCTAATTAAAAATACTTCATATTGTTTAAAAAATTACATATAATCCCCTAATATTTAATGAAATTATATAATTCTTGCATGATGATACCCGGAGTTATCAATTTTGTCCTTGCTGTATTTTTTATTTTTTATGAAAAAAAGGGCACTGTGGATGGAAAATCTTAAAAAATTGTTAACTTAGTTCTTCACAAAAATTTAAAAATTAGTAAATTATGATTTATAATTCACAAGGGCATTTTGCTCATTTCACCACAAAATATTGATGAAAATCTAATCAAAACTAACAGATTTGGCTAGTTGTTGGACAAACGTAAAATCATAAATGTGCTGATAATTTCTTAAATAACAAGAAGTGTGCGTAATTATATTAAAATTTAGGAAAGCTCGTTGTAATATCCTAATTATAAATAAGCGGGTAATATAAAACATTAAATTTTTATTTACATTTGGTATCGGAAGAGGGATGATGATTGAATTTGAATCACATAAACGGTTAAGACTTATATTTATATTGATTATTAACATACTTTTTTTATGATTTAAGGGGTGTTTGTAAAATTTATATTAAGTGTTCTTCAAATTATAATTTAAATTAAGTTGATTAATTAATGGAGTTTGAAAATATAACTTGTGTTTATATTTCTCTCAAGCTAAGTTAAAACAAATTAAAAGTTGTAAGTTGATGTGGATGTGTTTATTGCGATTTTATGTATATTTATAAATAAGTTGAATATTTTTATGATTTTTTCGCCCTAATTATAATTTTTCTTTTATATTTTTCAAAGTACCCCCACATAATCGCTAAAAACTACTCAAGGATAATTTAGTAATTTCACAAATAAGCTGATAATGGACCAACATTTTTATCAAACACTTTTTCATATCAGTTTTTTTTTTTTTTCTATTTATGATTTTTCCTTCGAAACACAATCAATTTTTGTATCATAATCACTTATCCACTTTTTTTTAAAAAAAAAAAATTAAAGAAGCATAATTTTTTTGCAAACAACCCTTTAATTATTCTATTACTAATTTGATGACTGAGAAAGTTAAAATAATTAATTAATTTAAAATTTTTAAAAATGGTCGATCAAACTTAATTTGGACATTGAAAGAGTCATCTCTAATAACACATTGTATAGATACTCAGAATCGAGTTGGTAATATAAGTTGCTTTTATGACGTTCCAAATTAGTTGTAAATGAAAAGTTTGTTTGGTTTATAAGCCTTTTTCTGACAAGACATTTTTTGTTTTTAATCAATGATTCCTTATATAAGTGGTGAAATTGAGGTTTATAAATACTGATGTATTACATTCTTTGTAATAATAATATATTTGATGGGGGAGAACTTAGAAAAAGTCGGATATAGCCCCGAAGAAGGGTAAAAGTGACTTTATGCGCTAAGATGGTTTGACCTAAATTTGACATGATTTCAAACAAAGTAAGTAAATACTTAAGGGCGTAATTAATAGGGCATAATCACGAATTTCTAGCACATCACGTGTGATCATGGTGCATAATTTAAGGAGATATGCATTTAAGTGGAATCCAAAAGTCTGAGATCGTGGGCACGTGGCATTTCCGGTATGGGAGCTTCATTCAGTATAAGAAGGGGAAAATCTCTCCAACATAGGAAAATTTGGAAGGTTCATAAATAATCATATCTTACATCTCAGCATTTGGACATTTAAGAACGATAACTGACTTAAGTGTCAGAGTGTCTTCGTCGGGTGTGTCAACCTGACTAGATAACATTTTCTTTTTGTTCACAGTATCTCAAGGATTTGGGAGCGAAACGCGAACGCGATCGTAGATCGACCTAGACGATTTCGAGCCCGATCAATATTATTTAATTTAAAACTAATACTATATTTTAAAATATATATATTTTTAGGAGAAACCTATAAATTTAAAAAAGTCAAAAAAGACAATATTTCTCGTCTAAAAACTCCAATCACGTCGCATGCTGCATCATAAATAGAACAGATTGTATATTCTCATTAAATATGATATGGAATCAAATCGATTTGGGTAATGATGTAGGTCGCTCAAAATTAGGATTTCCGGATCGGGGTCGCTAGGTCGAGCAACCGGGTCGTGATCGCTGACTCCCTCTTTCAAGCTACCTGAAGCGGATCCTGAGAACACAGCAAACGTCAGACTAGCCGAGAGGCCCTCGGCGATGGCCCGCCGATGCTTAAGTCAGAAAGGATGGGATCGAAAATAAAGTAACGGGATCGAATTAGACCACAAATTGGCGGTAAAAGTAGATAGTCAAAACGTATTTAAAATACCATAAATGAGGGTATTTATACTGGTACGGTACCCTCTGCGCGCACCACACGTGGCTCCAGTGAGGGCGCGCCACGTCACCCTCTGTTGAACCTGCAGCCGCCGCTGCTGCAACTGCACAGTGGGCCCCACCATGCTCAGACATAGGCTCAGTCATAGGTGCAGCATGATTACTGTCTTGGGTGTGGAGCTTGTGCCAAAAATAGGGGGGTATTTCGGTAATTATGCAAATTCCCTCATCATTACTCCCCCATTTCTCTAAGTGTCATTAATGACACTAAGGGAAATGAACAGTCATGTCCGTTGGAGGAAGCATCATGGCCGTTCAATCCACGCCACGCGTCCCCTACTGATGGTGTGTGAAGAGGCGCGTCGCTATTGGTACTCCTCTATAAATAGCCCCGCATTTGAACCATTTTGACCGCTGTGCTTAGTCGCGTTCGATCTCTCCCTGCGATCTATCTCCGAATTCCAGGTACTTTTTCCTCCTTTCTCCTTCCAGCTTTCGATATGTCGTCTGAATCTAGGAGTGTATCAGTTCATGTGTCTGTTTCCGAGTCTACGGTGAACTCGGAAACGAGTTCGTCGTCTGGGTCGTCCGCGACCTCCCCTCGGGAGGCAGTGGGTACTTCCCGCGACCCTACTGCTTCCGTCTCTCAATCTTCTGCTATTCCCGAAGAAGTAGGTGATTCTGATGATGTCCCTATTTTCCAAAAATATTCTGAAATGATGCAACAGAAGCCTTGGTTAGGGATAGCGAGCAACCTTAAAATGACTCCCGTTGCCATAAAAAGAAAATATTATATCCCTGCCGATTACGATATTAAAATTCCTCGCTCCTTTGATCGTATGCATCAACCCCCTGAGGGTTATTGTGCTCTGTCCATACTCCATTTGGATGCCGGACTTCGCTTTCCCTTGCCTCGAGAAGTGAACGACATTCTAATCCGGCTAGGCCTTTGCCCTATGCAACTATCTCCCAACTCAATCAGTCATATCCTCATGTTTATAATCGTCATGAAATACCTCGATCTACCTTCTTCGTTTGATAATTTTTGGTCCCTGTACAATATCACCTCCTCTAAGAGATCGGGCGAGACTGGATGGTATTATTTGACAGCACGCAAGGACTGCCGCTTCCTAGACGATTTGAGGTCTAACGTCGGTCCTTGGCGTGATAGGTATTTTTTTATTCGACCTCCGCCCGGTCAATCTTGGGATTTTCACTTGGGTTGGCGGGAAACAAAACCCAACCCCGAAACCTTTGGGGAGGGGTTCGAGAGCGACCTCATCAATCATATTACACTGTTTTGGTACCGTCCGAAAGTACTATTACAGGAAAAGGTTTTGAAGCTCGCGGGCCTCTCCCCTGCTCCTATCCCGATCAAAAGCTCCTTAGGTGATTCCATATTCTTCATGTATCTTTTATTATCTTTTGGACAATTTCTGACGACTGACTTGCCTTCGCAGAAACTGAAGTTATGCTAGCCAGACTTGCAAACAAGGCGAGAGCTAAGAAGGGGACTCTTCCTCCTTCCGTTGATCGCGAGTTGAAAGAGGCTGCAGCGGCTGCCAAGGCAAAGCCTAAGACCCGGGCCGCGACCCCAACTCCTTCCCCCCGCGCCACTGCCTCCGAACCACAATCGACCCCCACTACCACTAGGGATCGTACCCCAGACGAGCAAGTCGAGGTGGTAGAAATCTCTGAAGAACCGAGTCTGAAGAGAAAGAGGGGGAAAGAATCCATCCCGAGGCCTGAGCCCACGCAACTCACTGAGAGCCAAAGCGATCCTTCCTCGAGATCGACGAAGCAGGGCAGACTCGAGGCTAAACTTGCTGCAGATCGGGTTGCCGAACCCGAAAATAAAAGGAAACTCGCCGCTTTGGAAGAAAGTTGGCAAAAGATGAGGGACGAGCGACCTGCTTCTGCCCGACGTGCTGAGATGTCCGGAGAAAAATGGTTACCGGATTGGAACATCTCCAAGAACAGCAGCGTCCTGCGTACCTTTGCGGGGCAAGATTCCTGGGAGGTCTACAAAGCTGCCTGCCTGGAACGCGATCAGGTCATCCTTGCGCAGACCTCCCTGGCTTCTCTTGAGGAGCATTTTGCGCACAACATCGCCCAGGTACTTTATTACTTCGTTAACTGCTCCATCAGCACGAACTCACCTTTCGATCCCATGTAGGCCATGGCTTTCGCACACCATATCACCCTGCAAGGCTCCATGTGGAGGCATGACAAGATCCAGATTGAGGGGAAGGCCGTGGAGATGGAAAGGAAGATACTCGAGCTGCAGACGGTGGTCGAATCCCTGCATGCAGAGAAGGGGGAGCTTGTCTCTAAGCTGGGGATTTCCGAAAGGGAATTGGAAGAGACTAAGCGAACAGCCCACACCGATCGGGTGGCTGCTTTCGAGTCCGGCAGGGAAGAAGGATTGGCCGAGGGTCGAGATCGGGGCATGGCTGAGGGCAAAGCTTCATTTCTACAGAGCCAGGACTTCCAAGGCATGATGAAAGAGGCTCGGCTGAACGGTGCTCGGGACTTTCTGAGATCCCAAACCTTCCGAGCGGCCGTGGAAAATCAAGCCACGGAGCTGATGATTGAGGGATTTGAAAAATGCCAAGGACAAATCCAGAAGCTCAACGGACTGGCCGAAGGTTTCGATCTCGAGCAATTGGATATCTCCCTGGACAGAAACCTCGAGCCTTACCCCACCGGCCCTGAACCAACTGATGCCTTTCCGGAGTTCCTACCTTTGATGGACGTCTTCCTCCTCCATTTCCTATTTCATTATGCTCATGGGACAAAACTCCTTTTTTGTAATTTTTTGGTGCATTTAACGATTACAGGGGGTATCCCCCCTGTTATTTTGTAACTATCACGACCGAGGTCGTTTTTGCCGCCTCGGGAATATATACCATTTCAAGTTACCCATTTTTATTGCCCCCTTTTTTTTTTAATCGCTTTCCATGATTAGGAATCCTGCATTTACATCTCCTATCGCGATCATCTAAGGTCGCTTAGGAACCTTAATAGGTTAGATCCTGCAATCTTTTGAGATCGCTTATGAATCTTGTTAGGTTAAGAAATCCTGCAATCTTTTGAGATCGCTTATGAACCTTGTTAGGTTAGGAAATCCTGCAATCTTGTGAGATCGCTTATGAACCTTGTTAGGTTAGGAAATCCTGCAATCTTTTGAGATCGCTTATGAACCTTATTAGGTTAAGAAATCCTGCAATCTTTTGAGATCGCTTATGAACCTTGTTTGGTTAAGAAATCCTGCAATCTTTTGAGATCGCTTATGAACCTTATTAGGTTAAGAAATCCTGCAATCTTTTGAGATCGCTTATGAACCTTGTTAGGTTAAGAAATCCTGCAATCTTTTGAGATCGCTTATGAACCTTGTTAGGTTAGTACAAGATTATGTACGCATGTAACTTAGATAATGACCTTTTATAGGTCGCCTTTTTGAGGCGGGAATGTCTTTCATAGACAAGTACACAACTCTCTTCTAATCGTCTTTTTTAGACGAGTTCAAACCCTTCACAGCTAAAATTCTCACGACTAAGCTTACAAGCGTTTCAAGCATAAAACTTTTTTAAGTTATGAATATTCCATGGTCGCGGCAAATTCCTTCCTTCTAAATCTTGGAGGATGTACGTCCCTTTCTTCCGGATTTTCACAACTTTATATGGGCCATCCCAAGTCGGATCGAGTTTTCCCACATGCTTAGATACTTCCACTTTCTTTAGAACCAAGTCTCCGACCTGGAAATGCCGTGGTCGCACTCGACGATTATAACTCCGGGTCATCATGCTTTTGTAGCGCAATATTTTTGCGTAAGCGCGATCCCTTCCTTCTTCAATCACAGTCAGATCGAAGGCCCGTTCTTGAGAGTTCTCTTCTTCCGTGTATTGAGTGACCCGAGCAGTTTCTTCTCCAATTTCAGCAGGAATGATTGCTTCACTCCCATACACTAAACAAAACGGGGTCTCGCCGGTCGCCGTTCGCGGGGTCGTTCGATATGCCCAGAGAACCCCAGGCAATTCTTCGACCCATCCCCCCTTCGCTCCTTCCAACCTGGTCTTTAAGTGTTGCAACAGGGTTCGGTTGGTGACCTCTGCCTGACCGTTCGCTTGAGGGTTCCCAACCGCTGTGAAATTCTGCTGAATTTTCAACTCTTTGCACCACGCCATGATCTTCTTTCCTTGGAACTGGGTTCCATTGTCTGATACAAGAATGCGGGGGATTCCGAACCTGCAAATGATATTTTTCCAAATAAAATTAATTACCTCTTTCTCAGAGATCTTGGCGAGAGCCTCAGCCTCGACCCATTTGGAAAAGTATTCGACCGCCACGATCAGGAACTTCTTCTGTGCCACCGCTTGGGGGAAAGGGCCCACGATATCTATTCCCCATTTATCGAACGGACATGCGACCTTAAGAGGTTCAAGAGGGGTCGCTGGCGAGTGCAGCAGTCCAGCATACCTCTGGCAACTTTCGCATTTCTTGGCGAAATCCTTCGCATCCTCTACGACCGTAGGCCAGAAATAACCCTGCCTCAAAATCTTCTGCGCCAGCGATCTCCCACCTGAATGATTTCCGCAGCTGCCTTCATGTATTTCTCTTAAGACGTACCGCGCTCTTTCTGCATCCAAGCATTTCAGTAGAACACCTTCCGGGGTTCTTTTGTATAGGTCGTCCCCGATCATGGTAAAACGATTAGCTTTGAACTGTAATCTCTTCGCCGCAATCGAATCCTTCGGCAGTTCTCCATACTTCAAGTACCTAATAAATGGTGTTTTCCAAGACTCCTCCGCCTCGACCAGGTGGACCTCCGCCTCTTCAATCGTTGGTCGAGTTTTCACCATCACGGTGATCTTTCTTTCTTTAACTCCCTCGATCAGCGACCCGAACCGTGACAATGCATCCGCACGCATATTCTCGTCTCTCGGTATCTGACTGATCGTGCACCGCTCAAATTTCTTCATCATCTCCTTTACTCTCGCTTGGTATTGTGTCATGGACCGCTCTCGTGTTTCGTACGTACCTTGCACCTGCATTGCAACGAGCTGTGAGTCCGTGTACACATCTATTTGCCTTATGCCCCCATCGATTGCCGTTTGCAACCCTTGAATCAGAGCCTCGTATTCGGCTTCATTGTTAGTGGCCGGGAAATCTAACCGGACCGCAATTTCGATCTCGACACCCGCTGGTCCTTGCAGATAAATGCCCGCTCCTCCGTTCTTTGAGGTCGATGATCCATCCACATGTAAAAGCCACTTTTCCTCCTTTTGTGGTTGATCGCCCGCGAACTCGACCAGAAAATCGGCGAATACCTGCGCCTTTATCGCGTTCCTTGTCTAGAACTCAACGTCAAACTCCCCCAACTCCACAGCCCATTTGACCATCCTGCCCGATGTATCCGGCTTCGCCATAACCTGCTTCAGAGGATGATTTGTTAGTACGACAATGGGGTGGGATTGGAAGTAAGGTCGCAGCTTTCTCGCCGTAATCACCAAAGCTAGCGCTAGCTTTTCTATCTGGATATACTTTTTCTCTGCCCCCTGCAGCATCTTACTCACATAGTATACCGGGCTCTGCCTGCCGCCTTCCTCGCGAACTAACACTGAGCTCACTGCATAATCAGAAATAGCCAAATACACGTACAGCTTTTCCCCCACCATGGGATTAGAGAGCAAGGGTGGGGTGGTTAAATACACTTTAAGCTCTTGGAGAGCTCGTTCACATTCTTCGTTCCATTCAAAATTGTTAACCTTTCTCAAAATTTTAAAGAAGGGTAAGTTGCGATCTGCAAACCTGGCGATGAAACGGTTCAGCGAGGCGATCCTTCCTGTCAGCTGCTGCACTTCCTTTATAGATTTTGGTGATTCTAGCTGCATAATTGCCTTGATTTTTTCTGGGTTCGCTTCAATGCCTCGTTCGCTGACCATGTAACCTAGAAACTTGCCACCCTGCACCCCGAAGGTGCACTTGGACGGGTTCAGTTTCATTCCATATGATCGCATGATATCGAAAGCTGTTCGCAAATTTGTCAAGTGATCGTCCTCCTTCTTACTCTTGACCAGCATGTCATCCACGTATACTTCCATCGTGTTCCCAATATGGTCTTTGAACATGCGGTTAACCAATCTTTGGTAAGTTGCTCCTGCGTTCTTTAACCCGAATGGCATTACATCATAACAGTATACTCCCTTTTCGGTTACGAACACAGTCTTTTCAGCGTCTTCCTTTGCCATGAAAATTTGATGGTAGCCTTGGTACGCGTCCATCATACTGAAGAGCGCGCATCCTGCCGTTGAATCCACCAGCAGGTCAATCCTTGGCAGCGGGTACGGGTCTTTAGGGCACGCCTTATTAAGGTCCGTGTAGTCCGTACACATCCTCCATTTTCCTGCTGCTTTAGGGACCACCACAACATTTGATAGCCAGGTCGTGTACTGGACTTCTCGAACAAAGCCAGCACGCAACAACTTGGCGACCTCTTCTTCGATTATCTTATTCCTCTCGACCCCGAAAACCCTCTTCTTCTGCTTCACTGGTTTGACCTGTGGGTCAATATTTAGTCTATGAACAATTATCTCGGGATTGATACCTTGAAAATCTGATGGGCTTCACGCGAACAGGTCGTGGTTACTCCGTAAGAAGTCGATCATCATCGTCTCCATTTCTGTAGTCATCTGCGATCCAATCCTGGTCGTTTTCTGGAAGTTCCCAAAGATCAACTCTACCTCCTTATACTCGCCCGAAGGTTCAATCCTTTCCATCTTTCCTCTCTTTGCCGTCTCTCGGCTTGTTTCCTCCTTCCTTTTTTCTCTCTTTGACTCCCCCTGCTTCACAGCAAGATTATAGCACTGCCTTGCTATTCGTTGGTCGCATTTGACTTCCCCAATTCCCTGTGGCGTCGGGAACTTCATCTTCAGATGGAAGGTAGATACCACCGCTCGAAACTTGTTCAATCCTGGTCTTCCCAAAACAACATTATACGCGAATGGGCTATCAACGACCAGGAACGAGATCATGCATGTCTTCCTCTTGGGCTCCTCACCTAGCGACACTGGCAGCTCGATTACACCTTCTGGGATGACCTCATTCCCTCCGAACCCAACTAGGGGTGTCCGTACGGCCTTTAGTTTCACATCTCCCAAATCCATCTTCCTGAGGACATCACTAAAAATAATATCAACAGAACTGCCATTATCAATCAATACCTTATGTACCTGGTAGTTCGCAATGTCCACCTTTATGACCATAGGGTCGTTTTGCTCCGCCATGTCAGCGCCTAAGTCCTCGTCACCGAAGATAATGCTCTCCTGCTTTTCCACATGCATCATTAGCCCATCGTGTTTCCACCTGCTTTCTCGAGCGTACCTTTTCCTTGCTCTGCTTGAATCCCCACTCGTGGGTCCCCCCGAGATGGTGTGGATGACACCCTTGTTAGGAGCGTTGTCTCGGGCTCCGCTCGCCCCCGCTTCATCCCTCTGGAGCTTTTCCCGGCTTCGCGATCTACTGCGATCTCGCTGTTCTGCCCTCCTGTCAATCAAATGTTTAAAATACCCTTGTCTTATCAACCGTTCAATCTCGTCCTTTAGTTGGTAGCAATCCTCCGTATTATGCCCTCTATCCTTGTGGAATCTGCAGTACTTATTTGAGTTCCTTTTTGTTCGGGTATCCCGCATCTTCTCTGGTTGCTGCAAGAGGCCCTCGTTTTCCACCATCATCATCACCTTTTCTCTGGTAGTCATCAGCGGGGTGTACCTATGGTAACGGGGCACATAAGGTCCTTTCCTCTCGCGATCTCCTTCCGCTCGTTGTTTTCCTTCCCGCGATCTTTCTCCCTTCGTCCTGGTCGGATCTCTAGACCAATAGTTATCCTTCATGGCGTTCATTTCTTCCTCATCAATATATTTTTGGGCCATCTCCATTAACTGCTCCGTGCCCGTAGGCGGGTCGCGGGCGAGCGCTGATGCAAAAGGACCTTTCTGCAAACCATGGATCAAAATACTAACCATCATGTCGATTCTTAGGTCCTGCACCTCCAGCACTTCGTTGTTAAACCTCCCCATGAAAGTTTTTAGCGTCTCGTCCTCCCGCTGTCGGATCGTAAACAGGTGGGTCGCCGATCTCTTTGCTTTTCTCTTACTGGCAAAATGAAAAGAAAACTTATGAATTAACTGTTCATATGAATCAATAGTTCTACTACCTAAGCTTGTGAACCACTCCTGAGCTTTTCCCTTCAGCGTGGTGACAAACAGTTTTGCCTTGATCGGATCGGTCTGACCGTACAGATTCATCACCAGGTCAAAAGCGGCGACATGCTCCCTTGGGTCCTTACTTCCATCATACTTGGGCAGGTCAGGGAATCGGAAATTGTTATCCACCACTTCCAGCAATATCCGGTTGGTGAAGGGCGAGCTCCGATTCTGCGATACTAACTCTCCCCTCTTCTTCAATTCCTCGATTTGCTTTCCTAATTGCTCAATCTGCTTACCAACACTGTCCACCTCTTCGCGCGAAATAGCTGGCTGTCTCGCAGCAGTTTTTCTGCTTGCCACTGTTCGCTTACTAGTCACCTCATTGGATAAGGTTCTCTCCGGACCTCTCTCCGGTGCCCTCAAGGTCTCTCTTCGTTGTTCCGTCTCCAACTCCTGGAACAGCTGCCGCTTAACCCCTTCCCTGGCTGGGGTCACCGTTCTGCGTTCATACTCAACAATGGCCTTCCTGCTCGCTTCATCGATCATGTGCTGCAATTCTTCTCTCGTCATTTGAATCATCCTCTCATCTCCTTTCCTCGGAGTCTCTTCTGCCGGTTGATCCCGTCTTGATGTCCCTTCCATTTTGACTTGTCCTCAATTTCCCACAGACGGCGCCAAATGATGTAGGTCGCTCAAAATCAGGATTTTCGGATCGGGGTCGCTAGGTCGAGCAACCGGGTCGTGATCGCTGACTCCCTCTTTCAAGCTACCTGGAGCGGATCCTGAGAACACAGCAAACGTCAGACTAGCCGAGAGGCCCTCGGCGATGGCCCGCCGATGCTTAAGTCAGAAAGGATGGGATCGAAAATAAAGTAACGGGATCGAATTAGACCACAAATTGGCGGTAAAAGTAGATAGTCAAAACGTATTTAAAATACCATAAATGAGGGTATTTATACTGGTACGGTACCCTCTGCGCGCACCACACGTGGCTCCAGTGAGAGCGCGCCACGTCACCCTCTGTTGAACCTGCAGCCGCCGCTGCTGCAACTGCACAGTGGGCCCCACCATGCTCAGACATAGGCTCAGTCATAGGTGCAGCATGATTACTGTCTTGGGTGTGGAGCTTGTGCCAAAAATAGGGGGGGTATTTCGGTAATTATGCAAATTCCCTCATCAGGTAAAATCCTGTGACAAACCACTGATCATATTTTGTATAATTATATAAGTGTTAATTAAACTCAAATCTTATATGAGATTATACTTTCTCCCAAAAAAATTTTAAAATTATACTTACATTCCCTTCAAAAATTTATTGTTTACATCTGACTCTATTTTGTTGGAGTTTGGACAAAAAATGATGACGTTAACAAAACAATTACATAAATTTTTTATTTTACTCCTCATTTAACATTCTCATGTAATACTTTTATATTTGTAAGAAAAAAAATAAAATAATATTAGAATCACTCCATGTATACTATTACTTTTGTTCCTTAAATATAAAATATACATAAAAATATTAAATGAAAAGTAAAATTAAAAATCTATATAATTTTTTCAATTTATCATGAAAGAAAGTCAGGTATAAACAGAGAATTTTTTAGGAGATGTAAATGTAATTTCAAAATATTTTTTAAAGAAAGTATAATTTCAAAATATTTTCGAGAAAAAGTGTAATTTTATATTTTTAAATGAGATTTAAATATAATTAGCCCTAATTATAATTCAAATCCAACATTCCATAGAGAACATGACTCATATAAACTATAATCATATAAATAAATTTGTGGTTCGGTGGATTGAGGGATTTGAAATACTTAATAATAAATTATTTGATTTTTTTATAATCATTTTAAATTTAAAGAATTTGAAATTATTTGAATTTATTTTTCAACTATATTGTGTAACTATTAATTTAAATTATTTTAATACAAAAATATATAAAATTATTTTATATGGGCCTATAACCCTTTTCGCAATAAAAAATATAATATTTAATTATAATTAATTAATATAGTTAATAATAAATAATCATATTAAATAATTATTATCACAGTTATACAATAATTGTTGGTCATAATTTTTGCAAGAAAGCCTATATATTTGTTATGGCTAAAATTCGTGACATATATTTTTACCATAATTCTAGCTGTGGCAACTAATATTTTATGATAAAAAAAATAATTTTTGGTATTAATTTTATTTTATCATTATTAATTGTGATTTTTAATGATAGTTATTAATATTGTAGCAAATAATATATATATTTTCCTAATGTCTAGAAAGTAATGTGGTAGTCCGTATGTGGGCCGTCGGCGCAATGCAGCACCTGAAAAGCATTTCATTGCAGAGACCGCACTGCAGGTATCTCTTACCAATAGATGGTCTCTGCACCCCATGGGCTCCACATTTCATCGCGCGTCCATCCGTCAAGATTATAGAGAGCGATCGACGGCGGGGAGGCGATTGTGTGATGGGAGCTTTCACGCCGGGCTAGTCACTCTAGTGCACTTAACGAGGGCGTTGGGACTAAAACTCGCCGCAATCTCAGCAGATTCGGTACTCCCGAACGCCGTTCTTCTCTTGTTTCGACACTGTTGACCCGAACCCACGTGTCGGGCATGCAGCCGATCATATTGATCCGATGTTGTACGAGTATAGAGACGGTACTATACGGTATAAATATACAGAAATAATATTTAGAGATAATTACACTTCCCTTTGTTGAAATTTAGTTAAATTACATATAAATTCCTTATTATTCGAAAAATTACGTCTAACACCACTGAGTTTTCTTCTACCTAAAAAACAGATTCCTTCATTGGTCAAAATTCACTGAATTTGTTGATATTAACAAAAAAATTGAATGAAAATTGTTATATAAACTCGATTGATTTAATATTGGCTTATTACCATATCAAATAACTTTTCTATGACTAAATTACCCTTATATCCCTGAAAATAAACCTCATCACATATATTAATATGTGTAAATATGTATAAGGATAATTTAGTTATAAAAATTTATTTTACCTATAACAAATCAGTCATAAATCAATTTAGGGTAAATATGAATTTTATCTAATTTTGATTAATATTATCAAATTCGGCGATTTTTAATTAACTGATAGATTTATTTATTATACAGAAGCAAATTTTAGGGACACTAAATATAATTTTTCAAATTACATAGAGTTTACATATAATTACACCAAACCTAAAGGACTGGAGTGCAACTATCCCTAATATTTAGAATGCTTACATTATTACTTTGGGTTTTTAATTATTTCATATTGTATTTTGATCGATAAATTTTGGGATAAGAATTTTAAATTGACAATAACAAATTTATCAAACTTGTTTGAATAAATACATACTGAAAGATTTTAAACTATACTTTGTAATATTATATGAGTAAATTATAACTGCATCTTGGCATAATTACAAATACTCTCCTATTGTCTGAAATATTATAAACACTCCAAGTGAAAAATAATTATGTAGTATTAGATGTGAGGTAAAAATTACTATTTTACTCTTTTAATTTTTTTTAAAAGAATATTTGAAAAAAAATATAAAAAGAATATGAGGGTGGATAAAGTAAATGGTAATACACTTTGCACCCCAAACTATCCATAAAGTGCATTGACACCCCTAAACTATAAAACGTAAGAAAACAGTCCCTCATGATATACACTAATTTTTTTATTATTTACACCCCTATAATATCTCTATTAAAATCATTCTTCTAAATATAATCTGAATTATTATAATTTTTTTATTTAAAATAGATATTATCCAAAATTTATAACTTTTATACTTAGTATAGAGCCTGTATAAATCCCATAAATTTATAATTATTATATTTTTTATACAACTCGTAAAAAAATTACATAATTTTTGTCTGTGTTGTTATATATATTGAGCTTTTTCAAAAATAAATTGTCAATACAAATTTAAAATACAACACTGAACATATATATACTGTAGAATATGCAAAATCTATAATATAATTAATATATAATAATTTATATTTTTTTAAAGTGGTATATTTTTATTATGTGGACATATATTAAAAGTTTGTAAGTTATATAACATACTTTTCCTATAATATTATATGCATTATATATTGACACATATTTACATATACTTTGTAACATAATTTATTTACTTTGTAAAAATATATTTGCTTAGATTGAGCTTATAATTTTTTTTGTGTTCTATAATTTATAAAAAAATATAAATTATAGATATTATTTTTAAAATAAAATATGAGTAAAATTTTAAATCACTAAAAATAGTTTGGCCAAGATATTTTAATAAAACATATTTTAGGAAGTAGGATAAAAAAATATAGAGGTAAGTGAGAAGGGCATTTTAGTTTTATCAATACCAAACTATTTGGTCAGAGGTATTTTTGTTACCTTTCATACTTTAGGAGTGTGAATGAGACAAAATGCATAGCTCAAGGGTGCAAAGTGTATTTAACCCTAAAGTAAATAATTTATTGAGAATATTAGTTCATCAAAATATTTTATAAAATCCTAAAAGTCTTTAAAATTATAATTCATCATCAGAAAAGATATTTTGGGCAGTTAATCATAAAAACTGGATTGAAACCTAACGAAATGGGTTAATTGTTATACGGATGTTAAGATCATAGGAGTATTTTAATTTTTTAAACAATGAGAAGGTGTTTGTTTCAATTATATCAAACCTTAGGGGATGTGGTTGTAATTTATCCATATTATAATCAATTTCAAATTTATTTAATATAAAGTTATTTCAAATACTTATTCTGAATCTTTTTCATGAATTTTAAAATCCTTCCATTCAAATGTAGCTTTAGAGTATTTATTTGAAAATTTATATGTAATGAGTAAAATAAAACTATTGCTCAGTAAAAGTATATTAAAGTTAGGGTAAATTACAATGAATTTTTCTGAAATTTGTCCAATTACAAATACCCCTCATTTTTTAAAAATTTTTAAATACTCAGTAAAATTACAAATAGCCCATTGTGACAACTCATTTTAGGGGGTATTTGTTAGAGTATTTATAATTTTTTTAAATAATAGAGTATTTATAATTGATAAATATCGTGGAAGCCTTTTATTATTTATGTTATGCTACTTAAGCACTCACTTATATATGAAAATTGTATTCACAGATTGATTAGTGAAAATTATGTAATATATTTTACTGTTAATACTATATTCTTGTGATATGATGCTTGTTTTTTGGGTAGTGCTTTCATGGAAAAAATATAAGTTGTAAGAAAACATCTCAAAAGCAAGAAAAATCTAAAAATGCAGCAAAAAGTGTATTAAAGATAATTTGTGAGTCACGTGCTATCAAGAATCCGCAAAACAGAAAATTGAATTTAGCATAACTCATGACTCAGGGTTATCAGACAAATACCAGGCGGGAATTGAAGAGTCCCCAATATAATTGCTTAATCAAATTATCATATCTAGCAACTTATCTCTTTGTAATTATGCTGAGAAGTTTAGTGACAATAGGATTAGAAGGAAGGGGAATTAGACTAAATTTAGGACTCTTAAGAATTATTATAAATAGTAGGAAGAGAAGAAGATTGGAGGAGTTCTTTTTGCTGAAAATTGAGAGTCACACATAAAAGCACAAGTGGAGAAGCCATCCGGTGCCGGAGTGACAGATCATTCACGCCCGATTTTCTACTCCATGAGTTCTTCTATTTTCTTTTCGTTTGTTTTTTATTTAGTTAGTAAGAACTAATTTCCTTTTTGCTAGGGGTAATTCATGGTGTGAATTAAATGATATGTTGACATAGACCTGATTCATCTGATTTCACATGTTTTTCATAAATCTTAATGCATTATTGTTACGAGTCTTAAATTGGAGAAATCCACTATTTTCTTGATAATAATATATTTGATATAGCTCGAGAGAGTGTGTTAAATTAACTTGAAAAAAAACCCAGTGTATGAAAATATTGCATGCTAGATTAATTTGTGAATTCTACATTCATTGGATCAATTAGGTGGATCAATAGCCTTAGCATCTTTCTTATCTTTAAATTTTCTACAACACGTTTGTTGGGATTTATTTTAGTTAGTAACTATTTTTATTATTATTATTATTATCATTAATAGTAGTAGTAGTTAACTCATCAGTTGATTTACGATTGTCCAAATAATCGTAGATTAGTTATAATTTTGGTAATTATTATATTTAAATTCTCGTGGGAACGATATCTATTATACTATTTGATAGCTAGTGCACTTACCAGTGATTCTATACATATTTTAGCAATCACGGATAATTTGTAAGTTAGAACCGAAGCCCACACACACAAAAAAAAAAAAAAAAAAACATTAATACTTAATTTATTGAATGTAAGGTATTCGGGGAAAAATACAAAAATGAACATGTAATATGTCAGTGATTTTTTGGTTGACTTAAAAGGTAATGTTATGAGATATTTAAAAGTTTATAAAATATTTTAAGTTATTTAATAATTTCTTTTAAAACGTAACTTATAAAGTCTTATTAGAATTTAAAACCTTATTCAAAGAACAAACAAATAATTCTAATTTATTTGAACAATAATTTGACATAGTGATATTCTTATTATAAAATGAATTTGAAAAATTTTATTTATAAAATTAATTTAATATCTTACACTAGAAAAAATATGATTTTTTTTTTCTAAAGTTAATTACTATAATAAAAAAAATCATGACAAACACAAATTAACCACAGTTTCACGACAGTCACTAGGTATTGTTTTTATAAATGAGGTCAAAGCATTAGACCATAACTAAAATCAAAACAAATATCGAGTTAATTATTGCAAACACTTAAATTTTTCGCACTGATTTTGTTTAACCGTAATTACTAATAATTTATAATATAACAAAAATGTAATCTTTTCTATAGTATTACAAAATAAAAGAAAAATAAATAAATAAGGGATGATATAATATACATATTTCTTAAATACACTTACCAAACATCCTCTTTATTTAATGAAATTTTCCTCGAAGAGACCATCTCTCTATGTCCTTTGGAACATATTGATCCAAGGCAAAGTTATTTTGACCCAAAAAATAATATATAATATGTTTTCTCCAAGAATTGATCAACTATCAATTTACGTTCCTCCCCCCTCCCCAGGACTTATTGGAACAATACAATTTTGGAAAATCAGTAGACTTATATTCATGTAAAATAAATTATATTTTAACGTAATAATAAAATTTTCAGATATTTATAGACAGTAACCTTTCTTTTTTTGGTAAAAAAAATATCTTACTTGATTGAAAATAAAAAAGAAAAAATTAATCGAATTTGCGGATTAAACTCGCAGGGTCTGAAGTCAGGATGGTTGTGACAGGTCAAAGGCAGGGTGAGGGCGAGCAGACGGGTTTCAGGTCTGATCAAGCCCATCTCGTTGTCGTTGATAAACATAACAATCTTTATTGAACGTGATTGTGCGGATTCTATATTGTTGTAAAAAATAAAATTCTACTGAAGAAAATAGAGACATTATCATGAGAAATGGAACTTTATGCTACATTAATCACTAATGATCTCATAACACTGTCCTATCAAAACTCACATGAATGATCGGAAAAAATCTTATTCAAATTAAGTTTGGTCAAATTAAATCAATCACGGAGCAAGTATGATATATTTGTCATGTGATTGGTTACTTTTTCTAAATTATAGATCAATTACATCGTAAGTATATTGCACTTATCGTATAATTTATTCAAATTTCATCAAATCTGATCCAGGTTTAAATTTTCAATGGTTACGGACATACTTAATTTAGGATCACAGAATCCTTTTTTTTTTTTTATTGCAATGTTCCAACATATATCCATACATGCTCATTAATTCAGGCACTTAAGTCATAATTATCATGATTTATAGTCAATTTAAATAATTTTTTTTTTGTTGGTGAAAATGAGATTTTAAATTCTCATTGCGTGACTGCTGTGATGCAATAGACTTTGGTTAATTAAAGGACTATTTAATAAATACAAAAAAAGATTAATAATAATGAAAAAGCAGTAGCACTTACCCTTCAGTAATTATGAGTAATTAGATTATAATATATTAATTAAAGAGGTTAGGGGTGGATTTTAATCCAAGCAATCAAAGGAATGCAGCATGCTTTGAACCCCATTGACCATGCCACAAATTAAAAGGCTATATCCTATGGTATGATATTGCACTCACTTTGGGGTTTTGACTTTAGTAAAACCACTAAACTTGTGATTATGGATAATCATTCTTTCTATATTTTTTTTAAGGGTAAATTACGGTGATTTTTTCGGACATATGTCACAATTACAAATATCTTCTCATTATTTGAAAATTATAAATACCTCAAAAAATTAACGATCGTCTAATAAATATCCCTTTACAATGGGCTGCTACAAGGGAGTATTTGAATGTGAATTGTTAGGTTTGCAAATTATATTATCCTAAGTTACGAGCATGATTTCTGAATCTATACTATATAAAAAGAAAAGGTTTTTTTATATCGCGAACAGCGGTTATGACACTGTAACACCAATTTTATCATTACGCCAATAACACCCCTAAATTGATTTTCTTTTTTTTTTCTTTTTAAAATATGATGTGTTGGTTTATATATACTTTTTTTTATTCATAATATATTTTAAAATATAAAATATTAATTATTATATGTACATAGGAACAGCGTGTCACAACGACTAGTTCTTCTTAATGTATTTTTAGAGTGACTTGGTACATCAAAAGTCGCGTCAACACTAGGTTCTCTTGATCGATTAGGGGGGCATCCAGATGTGCTGCTTGCAAACCTGTAGTGATAGATGAGGAGCGACCAAGTGGTCTACTAACGACACCTTATTCTTAAGAAAAATAGATTACAAGTTCGATTAGGAGGGGTGTTGGGGAAATTGGTTTTGACTACCCTTAAAAACAAGAAAAAATAAAAAAAACTCTTAACGATATACGTTGAATTTTGTGAATTTTTTTCTACACATAAGTAATAATATTAATACAAATTGACCTTTAACCACTAAGGAAATTACAAGTGAAATAGGTTGGTTAGAGGGGACCAAGTTTATGATGTGGATTGTGGTCCTAGTGTCAAGTATTTTAGTAACAATCAAATGATTAAGATTATGATTGTAATAACAAGAAGATTTCATTATTAGGGTATAAAAATCATAAATAACCATATAATAAGAGGAAAAATAAAAAGTCCTAAGTGGGGCCCATTCCCAAGCATGATAGTTGAAAGTGAAAGAAGCAAAAAATAGGCGTGGGTAAGGAGGAGAAAGAACATAAGGACAGAGTACAATGTAGGGATGTAAGGAGACATATCCATGAACATGTAAGAGAACTCCCTTTTGTCTATTTTGTCAAGTTTGTGGGCCGATACCTCAGCCTCTTTTCTTTTTTTTTTGGATTTAAAGTAACATGTGAAAGGGAAATTCGGAGTCAAATCGAATCTGTTCATACCCTTAAGATTTGGTATAATTATATGTAACTTCTTTATGATTTAAAAAATTATATTTAGCACTCTTAAGATTCGCTTCTGTATAACGAATACGTTTATCCGTTAGTCAAAATTCACTAAATTTGATGATGTTAACAAAAAAGTCTTAATAAAATTAATATTTACCTTGGATTGATTTATTACTAACTTATTGCAAATCAAATAATTCTTTTCCGACTAAACTACGTTTGTAACGATGAAAAAATACCTCTTCACATGTATTAATACGTGAAGATGTATGGAGGTAATTTGGTCATAATAATGTTTATTTGACTATAATAGATCAGTAATAAGTCAATTTAGGATAAAACCATCAACATAAAAGTTACACTATCCTCACTCTTCTTTTTTTCTATTTGGGAAAATGGCATATAATCTTATGGAGCTTGTAATATGCTGTTTGTAATAATTTTGTAAATTCTAACTTATTAAGATTTTGAAAATAAATTGTGAACTTTTAACTTTTTTTTCTAAAGGAGCTTATAAGCTTATGATATATTATTTTAGATCTTATAAGTTCTTTTTTTATAGAACTTTTTTAAATACTTTGCGACATATCATAATTTCAAAAAAATATCTTATAAAATTATTTAAAAAACTTATAAGCTCGTTTAACCACGTCATATTCAATATTATGATATGGAATTAAAATAGAAATATATGCTTGAAATATATTATCCAAATTCAAGAAAAATATTTTTACGTATCTTTTTTGAGCAGCATAATATAGATTTCACTGTTGACATGATAGAGTAAAAATAATTTAATATTTTTACGTTTGATTCATATAAAAAAAATGATAGACTAGAATTATATTATTTTCTATGTAATAAAATTCAAAACAAATACATAATATATCTAGGGTGAAAATTAAATTGTTTTAAATTTTGCTAGCCCAATAGTAGCAATATATGGGCCCAAGTGTCAAGGGGATGAGATGATTGTCCATGGGCTTGAGCCCAAGCAATTGGGCGGACCTTCACTTATTCAAGCCCAGATTCTGTATCTAATTGGGCAGAGTTAGGGTTTTTCAGGGTTTTCATCTTTCAAAACCTAAAACCCTAAAGTTCGAATTGAACACAATTAACAGCAGGAGGAACTGAAAATTTCTGTTAATTTGAAGATTAATGGAGGGGCTGAAAGAATGCGAGGCGAATTTAGTTGTGTACTTACACCCGTCCAAGGCTAAGTGCGCCGGTGACGCCATCCTCAGCGAGCTCAGCTCTTTGCTCTTCACGTACTTTCTCATATGAGCTACTGTTGTTTTTATTATTATGACGCGTCGGAGTCCTTATATTTTCACTTTTTTGGACATAGAATGAATGATGCGCCGTAGAATTTTCTGTATATATTGTGCTTTTTTGGGGTTAGTGTTGGGATTTTTAATTGCTTGAAAGGTTTTGCTTTTGCTTCTCTATTATAGGTATAATGAGACTTTTGAAGGAGTTGTACTGGCATACGATCCGAATATTTGTAGTAATTTGGCGAAGATTCTGCCAGGAATTCAACCATATTTTGGCGTGAAATTGAAAGCTAGGTTGTTGCTTTTCAATCCGAAGCCCGATATGGTTGTAGGTAATTTAGCTGCGAGGTGTTAATTATTTTTGGATAATAGATACTTTATTTAATAAATGTGATGACAACTTTATGTGGATCAGTTCTATTGATTTTTTTCTTTTTTCATTTATTTTGACAGAGGGAGAGGTTGTTAAAATTACTCCTCAGTCAATTCATGCTGTGGTTCTTGGTTTTTCCTCCGCTTTTATAGCAGATGAAGACATCCGTCACGATTTCAAGCATAAAATTGTAAATGGCCTTATCTTGAAAATGATACATTATCTACCATTGAGTTTGAGAAGTTTTAATTATTGCTTGTGTATGCTCATTCTGCTGTAGAAACGCGGAAAGGAAGTGTATGTTAGCCGGACGCATAAGAAACACAAGATAAAAGTTGGAACTACTCTGCGGTTTATTGTGAAGAGGTGAATCATGTTTTCCCTTTTCCCTTTTCCGTTTATGAAATTCCAAACTTTCTTAATCTTTTGTTTCAATGGTGAACCTGAACTAGAAGAAATTGGTTTTGAGGTCAGAATGTATGTATCTGCACTCAGCATTCAAGGGAATGGATACTGACAAGTCAAATTTTGGTATAACTCATTCATAATTGGATAGTGCCTCGAAGGATTGGTGGTTCCTGAAAATGGATTAATTAGGTTAACATATTGAAGTGGAATGCATTAAAGTGGACTGTTAACTCGATTTCATTTGAAGATTCTAAAAGGGTGTATTTAAGCCCATTACTTGCTGTAGTCTCCTGCTGCATCAAATTCAGGGGATGAGTTGGGTGTAACAAAATATAGATTTAGGCTTTTGTTGGTGTTCTAGAAATGACGTCCCTACTACGTGAATATTAGAATAATGCTCAGTTAACATTACTATTTCCTAAAAGGATATCTCATGTTTCTGCAAATATTTTAGTTAGTTCGTTGAGCCCACCCCGAGGTAATTTCTGGATTTTTATTTAGACTCCTCACCTCTGTGACAATGAATATTAAGATGCATTTGCATTAATTTACACAGTCCAGCAGAGCACCTAAAATTTTTTGGCTGGAACTAGACTTGTTTACTTGGAAAATTCATCATCTTGAACCAGATCGGTAGGAACTGATTGTAGAGATGTCAGAGTTAACTTTCACTAAATATATTTGAATGAAGACCTATAACTCAATCACAGTTATCGGATGTCGGAAAATTGGAGGAATGGTTGAAGTATGTTCAAATTAGTGGAGATAAATGCTAGTCAATGTTAGTCTTTCTTTAGTTACTGTACGCCGATTCAGTCATTGAAAAAGGAAAATGTCTTTGTTAGATGCATCAGTTGACTGTCTTTCCAAAAAAGTGCCGAAATCGTTCATTTTTAACCTATGTGATAATGTGTTTATAATTCACCGTCCGCAATTTTATTGTAGCTTTGATGAAGAGATACTTCACATATCAGGATCTTTAGTCGCTGACCACACTGGATGTGCTCGATGGCTGGATAAAAATTTGGATGAGTGGTCTCAAGCTGATAGGTTGCGGCCTTAACTTTTTCATCTGTACAAACCTTATACATAGTGTAATGCTATTTGCTTTTTACCGTACAGAACTATTTACATTCTTTAGATGATGCTGCAGTACCATTAAAAAGAGAAAGAGTGGGGAAGGAGAACATGAAAAGCCAAGGAGTGACAGATTGATGGTGCAAAGGGAAATATTGTCATTGGAAAATGACGGGCAGGTTAAGAAAGCGAAGAAAAAGAAAAAGAACATAGTTGAAAGTTGACGTAAAGGCACTCTTGCATTTTGTATACACAAGACTCTATAGGTATATTTCTTCTGTAGCTTGTCAATAAGAGATGCTTGTTCTGTAATGCCCATTGTCACTTAATCACTACTTCCATGAATTATAGTAGCTTCTCGATGCAGTTCAATAATTATTATTATTTCTTTTCCTTTTCCTCTTCAGTTTGCTGCCTCTTGGTGCTGTATGTCTTGATTTTTCAAATGATATTTATGGAGTCAGTTGAGATTTAAAATTAACTTGCATCGCATATCTCTCACCTGAAAGGTTCAATTGTTTGTTTTTGTTTTCCTTTGCTTATTAATCTTATACATACGATCGGTCATTTTTCTGCACTGCCTTAGAGGAGTTTTTTTCCGCTTGCCTTCCCTTCTCTTTCCTTTTTTCACAAAGGATCTCAATTATGTTTCTGTAATCAACCTGGTTTGACGTATGGTTGGATGGGAGGGTTTGAGTCCTCATAGTTGCTTGATATATCTTATCTCGTGATGTTAAATTTTCATAAGTGTTTTGGGACCCCCTTATCGCTTTTGGACCGTTTATGTATATGTTTCCGAATCATGTGCAATGCTTAGACTTTTCCGATTTATGATATCTGTGCATTTTACCACACCTAGAACAGCTCATGTAACGTCTTTCTTTTGCATTTGATCCTTCAATGTTTCATTTATTGTTACTCATTTTCATGACGATTTTCTTTGGCATCTTAACCATACAGGTTCTTAAGCATCCAGATCAGAGGAAAAACACCCTCCCTAAGTTCGTCAGTATCTCTTTTGTTGGATGAGGATAAGTTGGAGACTCGCATCCCTTTCTGCTGACCATAACAACACATGATATGCAATCAAAATGAATATCCAGGGACAAATGATTGACATTATTTGATGCTTCCACATGGAAGTACATGATGGAGGGTGGAGGAAGTTAATCTGTTGTCGTGTCTATTAAAGTTTCCCTCACTAATATGTTGTTGCTACTTAAGTGATATAGTACATTAGACTAAAGGGCTCTAGTCGAAATCTGTAATTGTCTATGTAATTAATTATTTTTGTTCCAGTAAATGCTGCATAAAGAGATACTTCTATTTTCAATATCTCATTATACCCTTTATATGAGTGAATTTTCTCATTAAGTTTCTAAAAATTGTGGCTAAGTTATATTCATCACATGTATTTTAGCAGATGGTGCAGAGAACTATGCTATGCTATAACTAATTCGAAGAGAACTTCTAAATAGTGTAACTCCTAGTTTTCTGATACAAGGCTGTAAGCATACAGGGACTTGGAATTGGTTGTGGTCTGTAAAAAACATTGAATGTGGGTTCTTTCAGTCTGGTAGTGGGGATGTCCTAGTTGCTTTTTTGCTTTAGTTGATCAATCCCTTTCAGGTCCACCTAGCATTTTTGGGTGTACCTAGGGGATCAGAATTTAGAGGATTGTGATGGAATTATATTTCAAAGTCTGCTGTAGGGAAGCCTTATGATTAAGTGATGAAAGAATAGCTAGCTCCTAGATCAGACAGATTCCCAAGACTAATTTTCTTGCATTCTATCAACGTTGATAATTTAGCAGATTTTCATATTGGACAAAAGGCAGAAGCAGGTAAGTAGTCTTGGTGTTGGTTTAGTTAAATGACATGGAGCACGGTGTGTGAGCATGCATGCATTCCATTCTTGATCATATGATTGGCATACCATCTTGATTTGATCAAAATCTTGTGTTGAGAATTTATGACAGCTGATCTACATATCTGAGTGGGATCTCACCATTCATGATCATCATCAATCAACACACAACACAGGTATGGATGGTGGTGTTTTCATAAACTAGTCCTATATTCCTTTTATGGCCCCTCCCATAAAATCCAAATGAAAATGAAAGATTATTCTTTCTGAAATGTGGACAGAAAGAGAGAGAAAGATGGGAGATTTCAGGTTGGTAAATGATGGTCTGAGTTGCATCTTCCTCCCATGTGCAGATGGATTTTTATAATCAGAAGAATACAGAGAAGGTTATGACAATATTTCCCGTGTAATCAGGACTTCTAACGTGCTCCTTTCGTTTCTTATATATATATATATATGAATTTCAACTGTAAGCTCATATCTTTTTCTATTATTATTTGAAATTGTGATACCACTGAGTAGTAGTAGCAGCAGCAGCAGTAGTAGTTTGGTTCGAATATTTGTTTGGTTTACCTTTCCCTTCATAATATATAATTTGACCTACTTCTGCAGCTACCTTCCTTCTCTCTTCCCTTTTGATTGAAAAGGGAAAAGGGATTTTCAGAGTATCTCTGCCGATGCGATTTCCTTGGGCCTGATGTTATGGATCACTTTTTTTTCTTCAATAAATTCATACTCTGCAGCTGCTCATGAAATTAAATAATTTCTGTTGAATGGGTTACCATCAACTACAGCTGATTGTCCCACTAAAACCAACAACCGCTAATGAAGTAGATTAATACTTACATATTTGTGGGATTTGAACTCATAATCTCTTGGTCATCATGAAATCTCAATTTCATTAACTTAGTTAGGCTCATTAACATATTGAATCGACTTAACTACAAACATGTTTGTTGTTGTATCGATTCATAATTTGATTTTCTTAATTATAAGACATGATTTTTAGATCATTTTACATTTTAATAGAATTATAGTGATCGACGCACTTTTTGAACAGTAGCTACAACCGAAACAGAATATTTTTCAAGAATTCAAATTGTATGTAAATGAGATTTGTTTGTCAACTAATTGGATCTAGAGATTCACATTGTGAGTCTCGTTTAATCATTAAAACCAAACCCCCTCCAACTTTGAACAGCAAAGATGGCATAAATCAATCATTTTCAATCATTGCTTTCAATTGAATAATATCATAATATCTAAAGTAAATGATGATGAGCGAGGACTAATGAAGCCGTCCACCATTCTCACCCGCCACAAATTGTAGTGTCGGAAGAAAGGTCGTTAACGTACATGATTGTGGGTATCAGTCAGGTCAAAAGACTCGATCAAGCTCAACCTTCAGACCACAGCATGCCTAATGCACATAATTGTGTATGTTATTCTATGTTTTAATGCTTTTCGTAAAATGCTTTTAAAATTACAATTATATTATAAAATTTTTCATTTACACGCGATCAAGATTTCTCGATTTAAACGACTGGTTCTTTAATTTTATTCATTAGCTGCTACTTTGTGTTTAATGACAATAATTCGAAAATAATATTTTATTGCAATGCACTCTCTTAATTACTTTATATATATAATACATTTACTCCCTTTCAAATATAAAAGTATTGTTAGAATCTTTTGTTAAATTATACATACGAAATGCTGAATGAGAGTAAAATTAAAAATTTATATAAATTTTGGGCCAACATCATTATATTCCATTCAAATCCTAACGAGAAATGTATATTTATAGTGAGATAATTTTCAAAGAAGATACTAGAGTTTGTATTTAGAAAAGACTCAAGGATAATTAACCCTAATTTCAATATGGAATAAATATAAACACACATCAAATGAGAATGTGCCACCAATACTAGTTGTTACAAAAGATGACACAAGTTTAAATGCATATGAATATGAAAAAAATCATCTTTAATCAAAGATCTATTTCTCTATATATCTTTTGGGAACAACCCAATGATTTGAGTTCAAATTTTTTTATCGGAGGTTTTATGCATTTTGTCTTTTCTTTTTTTGCAAGTGAAGTATGAAGTATTATTTTTTGAGTAAATCGATTACAATTATTAATATTATATATTTATATGCAACAACAATTGACAATTATAGTAATTATATACAAATCAATATTAGATTACTATATTTAAATAACATATACTATTAAAGTAAAATAACATCCATACGTTGGTGGAATTAAAATTCATGACCTTAGAGTCATGGGGGGCCAACTTCCTCAAGTGAGCTAGCCATCATCCATATGAAATGTCTTGTATTTGAACTTGGTTGTACTTGAGTGTGTTGAGTCTATGCATAATATATATATATATGTGTGTATTTTTCTTTTTCTTTTTTGAAAAAAAAAAAAAAAAAGAAAGTGGGGTTTGATGATTGGTCTGCGGAAGTGAATGGGAGGGTTGGGCGGCGGTACGTGCGGGTGCAGGAGTTTGATGGAAGGTATGGTGATGGAGATGGTACGGATGATTTCTCGGGAAGGAACGGCCAATCAAATTTCATTAGATGCCATGTTTTCGGCGCCGCGGTAAAGATAAGCTGCCAAACATGGCCTTGCTCTTCAATATCTTCACGTGCTCCCGTTTTCATTCTATAAAATCCAAATATTTATTTCCACTGAAATGGGTACAAAATCGTGCTTTTAACTGCAACGTTTAATTCAGTTGGAGTTTGTGCGATCCTTCCTATACACCCCTCCAACACTCCCTACTCCTTCAATTTTATCTTTATAACATTTTAAATTTATTATATACTTAAATCTCGGAGGGTCTTTAAAATACTCTAAAATTTTTTGTTTGAATTCAGATTTTTTATTAAAAAAATAATGTTATATATATTTTATTCTATTTGATATATATTATAAGGCTCAAAGTCTTATAGAAATTAATTTTGATATATAAAATATGAATCGACTATTATACCCCTTACTTTCCAGGTTATTTTATTTTATAAAAATATTGATCAACTATTCATTTTATGTTTCCTTCTATCTCATTTAATTAAATAAATATAATAAAAAATATAAATTATACATATACATTAAGTGTGCTGCAATAACAAGTACTTAAGAAAAGGGAATAAAGTTCAATAATATTCTAGTTGGCTGATGCCTTATGAACAAGTTCGAAGTTATAACTTTGAATTCCACTGGATATGTGTGTATTTTGTCCCACTTTATGTGAGTTATTAGAATTCAGGGATAATTACACTCCCCTCTCCTGAGATTTGGTGGTTTGAAAAATTATATCTAACACCCCTGAGATTTGCTTCCTTCTAATAAATAAGTCCATTTTCATTAGTCAAAATTTACTAATTTGTTGATATTAACAAAAAAATTGAATGAAAATTATTGTTTACATTTGACTGATTTCTGACTTATTGCAGGTCAAATTTTTCGGACTAAACTACCCTTGTACTAATGAAGAGATATCTATTCATATACATTAACGCGTGAAGACGTATGAGGGTAATTTATTCATAAAAAGATTTATTTGACCTGTAACAAGTCAATAATAAGTCAATTGGGGGTTAATATAGTTTTTATTTATTTATTTTTAATATCAATAAACTCGGTGAATTTTGACTATGGATGAACTTATTTGTTAGATAGAAACAAACCTCATGAATACTAGATGTAATTTTTCAAACTACATGAGATTTATGTATAATTACACCAAATATCAGTGAAGGGAGTATAATTATTCTTATAGTTTATTTATCATTATTAATTATATTAATATATTGATTGAATTGATATACTGTTGAATGTATCGAAATGAATTATTATACTTATCCACCATTATTGATTAACAGAAAGAAAGAAGAGCGAAGAAAGAATCTTAGGAATTGGGTAAGTAGATAGATTGATTGTGGTGAGCAGTGAGGAGTGGGTGGTTGGAAACTACTTTCGGCTGAGCGTGCGCTCACCATTTCACGCATTATAATATTTCTATACTATTATTCAAAAAAATAATAATAATAAGTGATTTTCATACTGTTGTGTTAATTTTTTTTAATATAAAAAATATTTTTCAATTGATAAAAATAATCAATTTATTTAAATTTTTAATTTTTGCAGTCTTAATTTTATTTATTTGTTTATTTTTAATTTGATATTTTCTCATGAAAGATTATTTATTATTTGCACATATGAACAACATGTCACGATGGCTAGCATTAATATTAAAAAAAAGAAAAAATCCAAGCAACCCCCTATAGTATTATAAATGAGCAGATTATCCCCTCATAAGGCTTTTTCACTTACAAATGATAGTTTGTGTCTCTGCGACATCAATTTTTTTTTATTGTGTCTATAATACCCTTAAATAGTTTATTTATTAATTTATGAAATATGATGTTTTGGGGTTTAAATATATTCTTTACATTTCTAATATTTTCTAAAATGTAAAAAAATATTCATTATATAAATATAGAGACGACGTACAACTGAAAACTAATAATCAATGATAAGAAGATGCCAACAGTACCTACACAAATATGCTTTACATATGTTACGTAGGATTACAACTCTTGTTGATTTGTTTAAGGTTGGAAGTACGTACTGTCATTGCACCTCCACATGTACTCCTCTACTTCTGTCTTCCTAATTTCCTAATTATTTATCAATTTGGTGTAACTTGTTTTCTTCTTCTGATTTCTTTTTCTTTTCTTTATGTTTTTTAATAAATTAAATGTTTGAATAAAATAAATTTTATTGACATTATTCTAACTAAGGGAATTTAAACGCCATGTAATGTTCGTTTCACAAAAATGTACTGATACAACTGGACTATTGCTAGAGTCTAGTCGATCACATGATATAATAAGTTAGTTATAGTTGATTGAATATGTTAATAATTTAAAATAAAAAAACATACGTTTATAAAAATAGTAGTCGCTGAGATTTATTGGCTCAATTGGTAAAAATAGCCGCTAGGGACAAATAATTCTGGGTAGGATTCCATTCACCGGTATGAAAGTTGAGTTGATTGATGATCTATATATAAACATCTCCTAGACGATCTATAATTTCTAGGGTTATTGAAGGGCTACCTTAAGGTTTTAAAAATTTGCTCAAATAGCCTCCGTTCTTGTATTGATCACAACACAAATCAAGAATTCGCACATTTTATTTGGTATTTGGGTTGGGTTCCGGTATGAAAGGACTCATGATGATCATCAATCATTTCGGGTTAATGGTTCACGAAAAATAGTACAAGTCAAAATATTTATAAATACCAGTCCTTTATGCCCCAAGTATGATTTTTGTTTTCCTATATTATCTTGCAGCCTTAACAATTCTCCACTTATAACCTTGTCGGTCTAAAAATCATGGGGCTATAATTGAGGTTTTTCGAACGTTGTTCTTACGATTTCTTATTTTGCAGGTCATGTTTCAAGATTCTTCACTTACCTAAGCACGTTATGGTCTTTCCTTATTTGAATTGAATCCAAGTCTACTTACTAAATTCGAACACACATCAACGGGCATGCCTTATTCCCTGACTAGTAATGATTAGAACCAAAATTATTCAATTTTTTTTTTCAATTGAAAAAAGAAAGATACAATAAAAAGTCGTTGACACTTGAAATCTTCAATAATTAATATCCATTAATTGAGATTGGTGTATTCATTAAAAACCAAAATAAAAACATATGTACATAATAAGTCATATTAAATATTAAATATTCTTTTCCCACTCTATACATTCAATATTTTCATGATTTAGTTCACGTAATAATATTATTCAAGACTTTGCGTGTACGGATTAATTAATATTCTAATCATAATTACAACTCTTGATTAGCTAACACTAAAACCGATACATGATCATCATAAATCATATCTTTATGTAGTATGATTGTTTCTGAGAAATGTATTTCCAAATGTTTTTTTTTTTTTTTTGTAAATGAAAGCGATAAACTATTATTTATTGAATAATTCGATTACGATTATTAATATTCAAATACTTATATTCAACGACTATTGACAAACTATAACAATTATAAAGATAATTGTATTTAATCGACACTTACTATTAAAATAGATAACATCCCACACGTTGATAAAGTTCGAACCCAAAACCTTAAAGTCATAGTGCCTCTATTTCATTAATTGTGTTAGGAGTTATCAATGTATTTTGAATTGATTGGTCTGATTTTCAGACATGTCTTTTTTTGCACCAAACATCATCATATGTTAATTACCTCTAAATTCCTACCAAACAGAATTAATTTGCTGGATTTTGCTGTATTTCCCAATTTATTTATATGTTAATAAATAAATTATTAGAGCTGGTAGAAAGGTCGGAAAAAAATGAATGGCCAGCTTTTAACATAATGGAGCCAGGCAAGAATGGGAATTTATAATTTATTAATATCTTTTTTCTGAATAATCCATTAGCTTAAAGGACTTAATACGATAATCTCATATCTTTACATGAGTTCGGATTGTATTTTTTAGTACACACCTGACTTAAATTTTGTCAATGAAGTCTATCTTAGTTGGCGAAGTTGAGGCCGTCATGGGTTTGAACCCGTTTTACGCACGAAATGTTGTTTCTAATGAATAGTATGTGTATTGCTTCTACTGATACTAAATAGTAGGTGTGGTGTTTCTACTGTAATAGTAGGCGTTGATTAGATTTAATGTATTTGATAATTATTGATCTTGTAATAGTTTGTTAGATATTGATATCCGACAGTAGTTCCATCGTAATAGTAGGCGTTTGTTAGATAATTAATGTATTTGATATTATTGATCTTGTAATAAATTTGTTAGATATTGATATCCGACAGAAACGATTGTAATCAACTTATTTCAATTCATAATATTTCATCGCTCATACTTCAAAAAGGTGACTTAAATTTTTCACCCTGCATGTATACATGAAAGACTAATTATTGCGGTTAAATTAAAAATTACGATAAACACTAATTAATCATGACTAAACAATGGCAACTTTTAATTCTTGATATTCAAAATCTTACAAGTAATCTTAAAAATAATTAATAAACTTTAAGGGCTACTGACAAAACCCATTATTATTTCATGAGTTGATCCATTTAATTGTTTGACTTAATTAGGATAAATCGATTCAAATAATGAACCCAATATTTCAGTTACGGACAAAACAAATTAATTCTACTACACATAGTCAAATCTGAACCCCCCCCCCCCCCACATATATATACACACATTAATAATTAAATTAATGCACAAATTAAATTAATTAATAATTAAAATATATTCTATAAAAATTTTACTGTTTAAAAATCAAATAAAAGAGATGTTTTAAATTAATAATACAAATAGATTTTGTTCTTCAAATTACATTGCATCAATTAAAAAAAATAACTATTAATATATATATATATATATATATATAATAGATATATGGCTACTGATTCGTGTCATTTAATGTCTGCGTGAAGATTACCTCAAATTGCGGCAATCAGCAAACAATTAAGGTTCATTTAATCCTGAAATTAGTTCTTCATCTCTACCTACCTAATTAATTACTTATGTATACACACACACACACGTGTGCGTGCGTGTGTGTGTGTGTGTCATGCATGATCAGTGGGTGTGGTGGATATATTGATAGTGAACGGGGGATGAAAGTCATACAATGTACACACAGAAATGTGGGTTTTTTTAGCTTAAAAAAGGGTAATGAATAATTAAGATCCACGTGAAAATCCGTTTATATTGATGAACTAACATTATTCATAAAAAAAAATAATTAATAATTCTGATCCTCACGTTCCTATGTTGTCTGCGTAATCTCTGCCTTTATGCCCTTTATTAATCTTGTTTAATTAGGCATCAGATTATGGATAATATTGGATCAAAGATTGATTAATTGGGATAATTAAATCTCATACATATATGTATATATAGATGAAAATAGATATAAAATTGGAAACATATGCAATGTGGCATCATCGTAAACCAGCTTTGCATAATTCCAAAACTGCATATGGATTAAGAATTAATCATCGAATAAATTATTAATCCCTTCTTATGACTACTAATTGTTCCTACAGTCTGGCGCCCAAATTAGGATAATTTTAATTAGAATTTATGCATCATTCCATCAATCATTCCTTCAATATATCCATCTATTAGATTTGGAACTAAGAATTTTCAATCCCTAAACAAATTTATTTTTGTTGTATTTGAATCCACGGATTTAAAATTAAAAAATTTCAAATTTATAGTAACAAACTCATCTAACTTGTTTGGATAATTCAATACTGCAAAAAATTTCAAATTCTTCAATTCCATTTTGAATTATGTTTTGTCACTGATGGGTATACACATACCACCCCTGCAAAAAGATCAAAACACCTTCATCAAGGGCATTATAGTCATTTCGCGATTAGGATTCGCGTGTTTTGTAGCGGGCGGGTCGCAGTTGACCCGACCCGGATCGCACAAACTGACCGAAGACCCGGATGATGACAACCGTTCGATCAGAACACACACCGATAAGATAAGGTCACGTGGCCCAGTACTTGACGTACAACTGTGTTCTATAAATAGACCCCGATGCGCCATAAATGAGGTAACTGTTGTGCATTAATTGAGCTCGAACTTTGAGATCGCATATATTTCTCTCGATCAACCTAACTTGAGCGTCAGAGGGTCATTGTCGGGGACGTGCCCGACGAGCTCACGGTTCGTGCTTTATTCTCAGGGAACCCAAAATCTGGTTCGGAAGAGTTAATCTGTCTGCAGTGAGATCGTCTCAGGAGATCGAATAGTTCGACTCGGATCAGTCACATAATGAAGGATTTCAAATCTATTTACTATCAAGACATTTGAAATCCATTCCTCAATATCCAAATAATTTTATGTAAACATAGCCTTATACTACATTTGGATTCACAAAACATAATTACTAGGGATTTAAAACTCATATGATGGTAGAAAAATGGACAACTAAATTTATTAATTCAGGTGCAATTTAGCATCACAATCCGCTTTTTTTCCCCTTCCCTCGTTTTAATGATTAATTGGGTATTTATACTAATACAAAATTTCGATAATCCCTTACCTATTCCTAACTATTACATGGATAAGATTAATCGACCAAGGCTATTCAGTAATTTGCTACATATGCATCGATTTGGTACGGTCAACACCTTCTTTTTCCGGGAATATTAACGTTTCTTTTTTCGTTTTGATTCATTCCTGCATCATCGTTCAATCCAAGTGTACCCTTAGATCAAGATCTGAACTGTCCCAAACTATGAAATTCTTGCAAAATTTAGTAATATAAATAGTATAATGAGATTGTCGGGGATAAGGCAACCTCGTTATGAAAAAGCCAAAGGAAAAAGCATACACTAATTAAAGAGATTCCAAAAGGTATGTACATGATTAAAACAAAATTAGCCAGGTTAATTTTTGCATTAAGATAGCGTTTAAGGGGACACATGCACGTCATCTTAGCACCTCCTTCATCCTACATACTTTTTTTATCTTATACCTATGTATGTGCACGAGTGTCTGATTGTGCTGTATAGAATCTGTAAGAACAACTCGAGATAAATACCTTTTTGAAACAAAAAAAAAATAAAATTGACATAAATAATATATTTAATAAAGAATTAAATTGAAGAGTTGTATAGATATTTATTTTTATTTTTTGGTAAATAATAGGTAGAGGAAGGACGATCAACATAATAATTTCTGTTACAGTGGAATATTTGATTTGATTTGATATATATGTAAACTGTAAGCCCATCGTAACGAAATGGTAAATTCACTGTTACAAATCAATATTTTATTTCAGAAATTTATCTTGCGAATAAATACTACAGATTTGATGCATGGTCGATTATGAATAACAACTTGGGTCCAACTAATTAAAGAAGCATGACAAACTATAGTTACCGTATTGTACTGTATTACCGACAGTATAAATTCATGTTACATTCAATGTTTTGTGTAGTGAAATACTTGTTGATATAAACAAGCATCACACCTTGATTGCGGATGAGGAGTCTGGCTGATCAATAAATTCTTAGACCTCCTTTTTCTAATGAGATAAATTTTTTAGACAAACTCGTGAGACTTTTTCGAAATCAAAACAGATAATACCTCATAAAAAGAAACACCGATCAAATCAGAAATCGCATCACTGGTGCAGCCCATGGTTTTGGTAATTTACCAGTTGATTAATGGGTATTATTAAAAAGAGAAACAAAAGATGAAAAACGGGCCACAGGAAAGAGAAAGACGGGCCGGTGGGCCCGCAGGCGCAGTCAGTACAACTAAGCACACTTTGTACCTGGACATTTGAAGCAAAAGCTCTCATCCCCCCAAAGTTCTGGCCAACTGGTTTTAAGGGGGACCCACTGATGGCATTTTGGTCAATTTCTTTGCGTCCCTCCAAGTTGGCATCACACAACTGCTACTTCCACCCTATAAAAAAGATAAAACTTTTATCATTTTATTATAAATTGACGATTATTATTTTATAATACTCAATTCAATAACAAATATTATCTAAATATTTAAAAAAGTAAAATTTTTATGCGCGCTTAAATTAATATTCTTAAAATTAGTATTTAAAATTGAAATTGGCACATAATTACATTAATGGTCTTGCAAATTTATGTCTATTGATAAAAAATAATAATAAGTTTCATATAAACAGAATATTTTTAGTTAAGAATGTCAAAATATACAATAAAATTTTTTGTCATTATTTAAAAATAAAAATAGAAAAAATGTAAGCAAACCCCTTATAATATTACAAATGAGCAAATTATCTTTATATAAAAAATAAATAGCAATTTATCTCCCTATATTTTTTAAGATGAAACAATTTAACTATCTGTTTGAGGAGATAAATTATTTTATTTTAAAAAATAAATTGCTATTGTCTTCTCACACAAAGATAATTTACTTATTTACAATATCATTTGATAAATTATATTAAACCTTTAAAAAATATTAAAGGAAGAGAAGTTGAACTAATAATATTTTGAAAAATGGAAGTCTATACCTCAAATCACTGGTAGTATCAGCTTATAGGTTCGAGATCCAAGTGGTAGTATCAGGTCCTTTAGCTATTGTTCTTGAGAAATGACCCGGTTCGGCCAATTGCTCGAAAAAAGTCTTTACAGGATTTTTATCCATCAAAGTTTTTACTTCTAGTTTCCGCAAAAAATAATCATTGAGCCCTTCTCTTTTCGGACAACACATACAGCCGCCAACAGTCAAATAATTAGTAAATCATTGAGAGATATTTCTAGAATTAATTTATCATTGTTAAAAATAAAATAATAATTATAATATAAATAAATGCACCAGAATAGTAATTAAAGACAAGGGCGGGGGGGGGGTGGAAATTAATAAAGGTGAATCAGAAAATTAAATTAAAAGTGGAAAAGGGAGGGGAGAAATGGGGCCCAAAGTCCAACAGAGATCAAATGCGGAGAGTGGTTTGAAGTCTCCCGAGACGTGCCACGTAGGACTTCTGCGTCTGACGTGAGGTAACGGTATTCTTTGAAGTACGCGCCTAGCCGCAGCGGATAACTGTGCTTACTGCCACGTCATCAACTTCCAAGGCAATGGTGCAGGCCCCATTTCCGATATATTTTTTTTTCTTTCCCCCTTTTCCACAACTTGTTTCAAATTAAATTGGGATTTTTTCTCCATTAATTTAGATGGAAACCCTAATTTCAACAAATACATTCATTTAACATAAGCCATGTTTTTCTTAAAAAAGAAAATTATTAAAGACTTATTTTTATACTATTTTTATTCTTAAAAATAATATTTTTGTACTACAATTTCTCAAAATTTAAAGTATTGTTATTTTGAAGTAAGCCGTCTCGATAAATAGATTACTTGAAATCATAAGTATTAGTGCAGGATAATTCAAGCTGAAAGAGAAAAACTCAAAATCGGCCTTGTTAACGTATATAACCTCACTTTATTTTTTGCAAGATAACTATATCCTAAAATTTCAAGAATAAAGAAAAAGGAACAAGAATCTAAGATCATTTCAATCCCAATATTACCTAGACATGCATTTTTGATTAAAAGATAAAAACCCAATTCTTAAATCAGTTTTATTAACATATACAATTTCAAAACATCCCTTATAAGATAATTAGATCCCAAATTCGAAGAATCAACACAAGGGAACAAGAACATAAGATCACCTCAATCCCGACATTTGATCCATGTTCCTCCGAAATCCATAATGCAAGATTATGTTGGGGATACCACATTCATCTCTGTTGGGACACAATAACTCAATTTGCCTAACCCATTGAACAATTAATGTACATAAATATAATGATCCTTAAATCTTGACAAGTGGGACAGTTCAAGTGCCCTTACAACACTAAGGGGGATGAATTTTGGCATGCCCCTTAATTAGGGCCCATGCCTCCCTACTAACCTTCTAAAATCTAAATTAGGACTAATTAAAATATATTCGACGTTGAGGGCTCATATTAATATACGACACGTGTCAGCAAATCATCCCAATGCGAACATATAAGTAAACTTGATCAAGTACCAAATTAAGGATCAAGAATTGATCAAATAGGGTCAAAATTTGGCTGCTAGCTAAGGGATTTTAAAGAAAGGGATAGATGGGGCAGTGGTGCACATGGTTCATGGCCAGTTGTGGAGGATAAAAAATTCTTAGGAAATATAATAATTTTTTTGTGTAATTATTTAATTTTTTAGGGGGGAATTAAATAAAGAAAAGCATCTCTTTTGGAATAGGGCCAAAGCCAACTACCTATAGATGAGAGGAGAGGAGAATGGGGTTTTGATTAAAAACTTTAGCATGTGGAGGGTTTTGGCCTTTGGGGTTTTGGAGTGTAATTAGAGTTATTGTAGAATACGTGCATGCGCCTAAAAAGCACACCACACGCCCACCACTATGGCTGCTTTGCCGCTGTCCATCTCCGACGGCCCCACCGGCCGGCATCGACACTCTTGTAGTTAAATTTAATTACACAAATACTTCACAATCTTTACAAAACTACAAGTACAATTCACAAGATGTATACAATAAAAAATGAGAGATCTCCGACCATCCACTGTATTGACCACGCGCGTCGCGATCGTCTCTTCCCTACAGAATACATCGTCTGTGACACATCAATCCTTACCTATAGAACCCATCGACTCGACCAATAATCTGTATAATTGAAACTTTAAAATTATGTCACCATTTAATTTGTCGATGTAACTTACCCCATGGGTGTATTTATAAAATCTTGTCCATGAATAAGGACTGTACATATAACTAAAACTGCAAAATCAGGGTGTGAAGTGGTAATTTTAAAAATATATGAAATGTTTGTATAATTGAACATAACTTCATAAAATCTCAATATAATTTACCTTAAAATTTATATTAAATGATAAATATTTCGGGACAAATGAAAATAGAAAGGTAGACATCTTTTGTGCAAGGGAGGGAGTATTAGTCTAACTCTATAGGATTAGTTAATTATAACTACCATTTTTAATTAATACAATAATGTGAACTCCATTTAATTAATAATAATAATAATAATGGTATTGACTTTGGTAAGTAGTTGGGTAAGGTGCCGTGGTACTAGGCGTTATTTAATTGTGTAATTTGGACACGATTTTTGGTAATGAGTTGTAATAATTAGTTTGAGAATGTGAGTTTGAATTGGCATCTTGTCATTAATGGAGCCTTCTCACTTTGTCCTACCCCTTTCTTTCTTTCTTTAAACTCAATAACGGAATTACAAGATGGTTGAACATGCATCGTGGTACGTACGTACCTCTATCACATTAATTGTCATTTGAATTTTTTGACTTAAGTTTAAATTTTTAAATATTTAATATATGATATTAGAATCAGATTAAATAAAACTTTTGATTCGAATTTTATTGCTACACATGTATAGACGTAGAGGGACGTTTGTATGTGAGGAGACACGTTAAGATATTAAATATCAAATGATTCTTCTCTTTCACAACTTCAATTGTTAGATCATGATGTGGTCGTGTAATACAATTAACTATTTTCACGTTTTGGATCAGTTAAACTCATAATAAATTTGATTTTTTTTGTATATTAGGTCATAAATTAATGCTACATACATCTCTTTTTTTTTTAGAAAAGCAAAGTATGTAGCAATCATTTCTATCAAAAAGGTATACGCGGAGTATGTAGGAGATATTCAATGACCCGTTATACTAAGTACCTGATGAAATATTTTTAAGACTGTTCTTGACATGGTTTTGCGACGTTGTGTTTGAATGATTTTTTTTAAAAGTTGATACTTAATTTTGAACTCCGATTTATATATAAGTTGAATATAGGTTAATGAAATTCTACTCAAATTGTAAAGTTGGAATCTCAACGCAACTAAAATTATTTATTTATTTATTTATTATACGAATATTTTATTTAATCGATCATTAATATTTTTAAATGTACCTTGCGATACGATAAATTATACATACAAAAGGTACATATGAATTGTTTAAATAAATATTTACATTACATATATATATTTATAATTAAAGAAAATAGAGATTTAGAGTTCTATATATGTAATAATATAGGGGGGAAAAATCAAATGGCAGTTTAATATGATAGCATCAGACGGCTCTTGATTGAGAATTGAACCTACTTAAATAAATTTAATTAAATCCAGACTTGGATCAATTACCGTACTCGAAAATGGTACTCTACCTATCCCACACATATCCTTATCATGCAGCCGCAGCTTTCACCGCCCCTCATTTGTACGCTTCCAGATTATCCAATCACAGGCCATTAAAACAACCCAGCACCAGCAATCCCCGTACCGTAATTATCGACCACAACCGAGGGCAATCTCTCTGCTCCCAACACTATATAATCCCCACTCTCTCCCCTCTTTCAACCCCCTCCTCACTCTCTCTCTTCTCTCTTCCTCTGCAACACTCAAAACTTGAACCGGAACATAAACATCGATCTCACATTTTCTCTCTCTATATTCTTCGAGAAGCAGCTCAAAAGATGTCGGCGTGCAGCAAAATCCGCCACATTGTCCGAATTCGCCAGATGCTCCGGAGGTGGCGCAAGAAGGCGGCGATGGCGGCCCGTCGTGCGCCCTCCGACGTGCCGGCGGGGCACGTGGCGGTGACCGTGGGCGCTAGCTGTAGGCGATTCGTGGTACGGACAACTTACCTGAACCACCCTGTGTTTAGGAAGCTCCTGGTGCAGGCTGAGGAAGAATACGGGTTCAGTAATACGGGTCCGTTGGCTATCCCATGCGACGAGTCTCTGTTTGAGGAAATTCTTCGGTACTTGGCCCGAACAGAGTCGAATATGAACAGCTCTGCCCGGTTTATGAGCTTCGAGGAGTTTCAAAGACACTGCCACGTCGGGTTCAGAACCAACCTCGAGTTTTGGGCCGAGTCGCGGCCCCTTTTGCATGGAGGATCCGATAAGGCCGTTTGGTGAAGCAAAAAATGGCCGGATTCGGATCGATAATTAATGCTCCGGATTTTGACCCGTTTGAGTTGGCGAATATTCACGTCTCGACGCTCTCCGATTGAATTCCTCAAGGTGCTATATTAGTAAGGAGGAGGAATGCGACTTTTCCAATTTCCAATTTTCTTTTTTGTCCTAAATTTTGTAATTGGTGTGCGTAAAATTATTGGGAGAGGGGTGGTGAGTCAGTGGGTCAACGAGCTGAGTGACCCGAATACGAAGGAGATGGCAAAACGGGTGGGCGGGTCACCACCGAGTCGTCCCGGGTTCGGATCGGAGTGTAGTAGAGTCAGGAACAACTAGCTGATCAATCATCACACACTCCTCACAAATGAATTGACGATGAGGTCACCCCTTGTAAATGATGAAATTGGCGATCGATTTTTACCCGTTCGATTAATCGAAATTGTAAAGAATTTCAAATATATATAAATAGCATTAATGTTTTTATTTTATGTATGTGGGAATTTCGACTTTTTAATAATTAATTGAAATTATTAATTAGTAGTGATCTTGTGATATATAACGTGTGCGGGAGTTGATAGAGGCGGCAGCCCCATGTGAGTGCGCCTTCTGTCTTTTTGGCTTTTGATCTCAAGGGGCAGTATTTGTTCTGTTTCACCTGAGCTTCTACAACCTTTTACTTGTTGTAAGAGGCGAGATACCATGGACTAGGTTGTCTCTTTGTTTAATGATGCGCAGTCGTGATTAATTTGACAATGACAATGATGTATATGAGTGAAGATGGTTTCTCGAGAAATTATAATTGAAATGGAATTTGATCGCACTCATATGAATTTTACACATTGTCATATGATTAAAGTACGATTTTAAAAGAGAATACATGAGAAGCAATAGTTATGCAAGTAAAAAGTTGCTATAGGTACATCAAATCTTGGATCTTTGGTTCTAGTTTTCTAACAAATCTTAAAAATGTGACTTGCAAAAAGTATGCAAGTATGCTGATGATCAAGTCAGTAAATAATGGTCAAAATAACAATTAAATTAGTAAAAGCTAATGTAAGATGACAAATTAAGTTTGAGAGTGATATATAGAGAAAAATAGCGTTTTTAGTCCGTGTGAATATAGAAAAAATGTTACCCCCTTACTGTGGGAAGAGGGTCCTTTTTATGGCCTTTGCTTCTGTTGGCTGAGAGAGTCCAGTCCCCTTGAGACTCGGGAAAATGGTTGCCAAAAAATAGACTCCAACCATTTGGCAAGAATTTCAAAATTATTAACTGTTGAAGGCTTATCTTTTAGGAGAATACACCTCCCCATCGAATAAGCTTCCTCAATTCTGAGGGCAGTTAAAACAAAACTTCCTAGATCTTTGGGCGCTCTTGGTGGCCAAGTGGGGTTGCCCCTCCGAGCTGTCTAATTAGCATCCAATCACTTCTGTGCGAGTATACTTTCGCGTCCAAGTGGTCGTCATGCCAATTCCCTTCCTAAGCCTTCCATAAACCTTGATAGGTCTCTTTTGGGCTTCTTTACTTATTCGATCCCTTCGAGGGATTGGGAGTTAAAGTCATTTTCCCTCGTGGATCACGTGTATCTTTGAGTCTTCATTAAGCTTTTCTCAGGCTAGACTCCTTCTTAGATTGTGTACATCTTTTGGGATATTAAATCGTATTTATCATACGATTATTTAAGTATATATGTTCATATATGATTCAGATAAAAAAAAAATTCGATCAACCTAAAATATCATACTTCACTTTGATTGAAGGAGTTGGAAATGTTAAGAGTAGCGCTGGTGGGAGAGCTCAGTTAGCTCCCAAGAGAGAGGAGAATGATTTGCCACTTCCTAGAAACGATCCGAACAAGTTGAATTCGCCTACGCAAATGAACCCCACCATCCCTTTATCTTGGGCTAAAAGTTTCATGTTCTAATAATAATAAGCATTGAGTTTGTTTTGATAATTCCACTTTACATTATTTGTGGTAAATTTGACGAACACTTAACTTTAATGTCATTTGAAATTCTTAACTATAAATCTATTTTTGTGATACAATGAATTAAAGTTATATCGACACAAATGACGGTAAGTAAGTTCAAGTTTACTATCGTAAGGAAAGCACTTTACTTAAACTGTAAGTTTGAAGCTCCAAAACTCTTTCACTATATTGTTCTATTTATATAACAGTTTATAATTTATTATCTATGTAGTTTTCTTTGTTATGAAATTATCGATGCATATTATTTTTCGTTCGAAATCATATTGTATTTTTTACTTCATTTAACATATCCACACTATATATATAAAGTTGGCGTCATATATTTTATTTAATTTTTGTTTTTATATGCGTATGTTAAATAAAGTTGAAAATACAATAAAATTTAGAGTAGAAAACTCCACTCCACTATCAATGTACTTGACAAGCTAACATATTATACGATGCAATTGGTAATTTCTAAAAAGTAAATAAATTATATTAAAAAATACATGTAAATATGTATCAATACCTAATGCATATAATATTATCGAAAAAAACGTTACATAACTTACAATTTTTATTCACTTACATGTCCACACATAATAAAAATGTACCGTATCATTACTTAAAAAATATAGAATATTATACACTAATTATATTACATATTTGTATATTTTACAGTATATATATATTCGATATAATATTTTAGATTTTTCAAAAAAAGTTCAATATATATAACAACGTAGGCAAAAATTATGTAAATTTTTTATTAATTGTGTAAAAAATATAACAAGTGTAAATTTATAGAGTTTATACAGATTCTACACTCCGTATAAAAATTACAGATTTTGAGTAGTGTTTATTTATTAAAAAATTCATATTATATTTAGGAGAATGATAGTAATATAGATATTTCAAGGGTGTAAATAGTACGGGCATTTTCATCATAAAAAAAAAAAATTAGTGTATATCATGAGGCGCATTTTGTTACGTTTTATAATTCAGGGGTATAAATACATTTTATGCATAGTTCAGAGGTGCAAAGTGTAATTAACCCAATATAAAATTAGTATTTTTATTTTTGATAAGTTATACGACAATAGAATAAGACAAAGCAAACCCTTACCAAAATTATAATACATAGATAAGTCCTTTGCTAACAATCAAAGGACACATTGTTTTTTGAGTTGTGTTGACCATTTTTTCTAGTATATTTACACCGCACCCTTTGATCTGATTACGGCCGTTGATTTATTGAGTTGTGCGAACTTGATCTTAATATAAATATTAATTATCTTATCGTAATATCAAAATAATCGTTTTAAATTATGCTTTTTGGCAAAAATCATCGAATTAAATTAAACAATCTCATTTATCTATATTTATAGATAGAAAGTGACGGTTCTGACGCCGTTACGTTAACTTTTTGTTATTCAAAAATGCCCATCAACGATTAAGAGAATAAACTTATTCAATTTTTTAAAATTTATGTTAATTTATCTGGCCTTTTAATATATCTTGATCTTATTTTTAAAGTATGAAAAATTATTTATTATATGCACACAAAAACGACGTGCCGTAATAACTAATATATTAAAAAAAATACGCATTTCAGGCAAAATGTATATAATAATATAACCGTATTTATTTTAAGAGGAGTCTTAGTTGTGCTAATTCATTACCCTCCTTATAAAAAAATAAAATAAAATAAATTTAGAAAGATGTTATTAATTTATTAACACATTGACTACTTAAAAATGATATTATATTTTTTAATTATTGATATCAATTATTTTATTTTATTTATTTATTTGTGGTAGAAGTTAGAGGAATGTGGTAATGATTATTGAGATGCGTGATGAGTCTTGGATAACACAATCATTAAGCAATGAATTAATAATTTGTACTCCTTCTAGAATACTCGTCGTCTCGTCGGAATAACTGAGATCTCATGATTAAAAAGTTATGAATTCGGACCTTATTAATGTGTGAGTACTGATTTAATTTAATTACAATAAAATTTTTTTATATAATTTTGATTAATTTATTTAAAAAATAAAAGAGGTTAATTATGAGTTTAATTATGGTATAAGACGTAATAGTTAATGTATGATTTTGAAATGTTGAAGGATCCGATGATGTTATGGTCAATTTGAAGAGTGGTCAAAGAGTGAGGCCACCACATGCTTCTCTCATAACTTATCAAGAAGACGTTGTTATAATTTTTTTGAAATTTTATAAAATATTAAATACATATATACTAAATGTCCAAGAATAAAATATTTCTTTAATTTATGGTATTAAATATATTATGTTGTTTGGGTTGAATAATTCGAATCGACCTAAATAAGTTGATTCTGTTATTGAACCCAAATAGTTATTAGTATAGAAAGACCTCTATAATGCAATGCAAAGCAAACAACCGCGTTTATATTGCGTATGAGCTATTTTTATGATAGGATAATAAAAAAAATTCAGAGTTAATTATACTATGTTTACTTGGATTGTATGGGTTGAACAACTCAATCCACTTGAGTTATTCAAGAAAAATAGGCTTGGGATAAAAATTCGGGCGAGTAAACACGTTAGAATAGTGTATGAGACAGCTTATTCGACCTAATAATAAAAAATAAACGGGATCGTAATGATTATATATTTATTACAAACGGTGATGTTTCTACAAAAATTAGTAATCTTGTAAAGGGTGTTTGGTTAAACTTACTTAAACAAATTTTTTATATCTGATAAGATGTGGGATATTATTTTAAAATTTTGCTCTTGAATTAACATCTAATTTCACTTTCTCTGACAATATATTTGAAACATTGGATGCACTAATCAGATTTCTTATGACAATTGTGCTGTCCGGATCTCTTACAACATCACTGTATTTTGGATCCTCTTTTGTCTATTGATTCTCAGAAAGGATTAAGCAGGCCCATATCCTCCATTTTTCAAAAACTAATAAAGGCCCAAACTGAAAACTTAACGAATTGGTCGTATCTAATTCTCAACTGGGAAAAAAATATTAGTTGCAACGAAACCAATCACATTACAAATGCAATGGCTAGTCAGTCCTTGGGCTTTGTGATACAGCGCATATAAACACTAGAAGAAAATTTACTGTTGATTATAATTTTATATGCTACGGACTAAAATTACGATAAATAATTATTATTCATCATAATTAAACAAAAAATGATACAAAAACTTAAATTATCTACTATAAAAGTTATGTTTTAGTTATGATTAATGTTTTAGCTACATTCACACATATTGCGTAGTCATGCTCAATAATGTTTTACTATGCTTTTTTCTTCAAATATTCTACCAAATTCAAATCCATCTATTTCTAAGACAGTCTTACTTAAATTTAGCCCAACACCCTCAAACCGTTTTCCAAGAATCTCTACATGGGCTCCAGCCCAAAATAAAGTAGCCCTTTAAAGACTAAGAACATGATTGGTTACACATGTCAACCAATAATTGGGTATCTTCTTTTTCTTTTTCTTTTTTTCATTTAAATACATTGATATTTCCATATTGATCAATATACAATTACAACATTCAGTACCCCATACAAAAATATTTTTAAATCAATCAACAACTCGAAAGCAACAAATACTATTATTAAAAGCAGACACATTAGTGTAATTTGAATTTACGACCTCTTAATTGTAAAACCTGAATACGAAGGTTTCGACAAGGGATCGTCGTGCAAAACCCACCACAATTTATCTACACTTCCATATGCAAGAAAACAAAAAGGAAATGTGAGAAATGATGAGGGGCTTTTGATGGGCTCACCTCATGTTTTGTTTATGACTAAAGCAAAAGCAACTGAGAAATAAACAGACAAAGTGGGAAGAAACAGAGAATCAGAAGAAATGTAGGATTCCAAGAGTGCAAAATGAGGAAACATGTAAAGACAATGGTCCTTTGGGCCATGCCCCAATATGCCCATTTTGTATTTTAATCTCCCAAAATATGTGTTCAGAATTTTTTACTGTTGAGAGTGTCCAGTTGCTAGATTACGATGGTCTCAAGTCTGAAGGGTATTTTGGTCTTTTTGTTGGTGTGATGGGCATGAATGTATAGGGGTAGTGCCGTAGTGGTTAAGTGAGTTTATGCTCCTAGAACTACAAGTAATAGGTTAATCTTAGGAGTATTGTACATTGTTGATGCTTAGTCAAATTACTTAGATACCCCTCTAGGTAAATTTTGCATGTTGTAAATTATGGCTTCTTTTATCAATTATTCTTGACTTATTTTGGTGTTCTTGGGAAGGGTTATTTTTGTTAAGTCTCGTGAGTTTCAGAATATCACGTTCTTTTATTTGTGTTAGATTAGATTATATATGAAGGATGTTGATTGTTCTTATTAATTCAAATATTATCAAATTGTCTGATATGACTCGTTGCATGGGTAAAAATATATATTGAAACAGGATAGGGATCCTTGTTCAAACCCTTTCTGAAAGTGAATCGAAGCAGAACTTTGGCCCTCGTCTTTTACGGACGCTAAAGAAAGTTTTGGATTTTTGCGTGAATCAATCCGACCTAAAACCAAACTAAGTACAACTTGGATATACGTCATATTAACTGTTGATGGAATAACATGTGAAACCATCTCAGAGTACCTAATGAATATCAAGAACAAAAATTAAATCAGACAAATCAATTATTTGTCACAAAGTTTTAAAATGATTTACCCTGGAACCATCCAAGGCTTGAAGCATAACTTATTTACGAGAACTATCAATCGTTGTGGTTTAATAGTTAAGGTCGAACATTGTCACACCTATGATGTGGTACGAATCATTGCTAAGGTGTTTAGTAAGGGCTAAAAGTACGTCTTGACCTCCCATGTGGTTAGATATTAGTTCTTGATTGTGTGGGGCTAAACATACGTCTTAATCTATATGTTGATTTTCACGTAGTTAAATCTTGATTCTTGACTGTAAAGTCAGTTATGAGACGACCGACACACAATCTACCCTACAGTTCCACAAAGTACCGCCAATGCTTTTCTTGTAATAATAATAATAATTAAGAAAAATGAGAAATCAAGCACTGCAATCTTATAACAACGATGAAATCAAATAATTGTTGTGGTTAGTCACTTTGGTAGTTCAGATTGGAGGTCAATTCGATGTGGGATTGAGTATGAACATTAAATCAGAATTATTGCATGCCAAGTCACATAGGTCTAATTTATCATCCATTATCTAAATTATGTTGTCGGGATCATGCTCTTATGATAATTCCCTCGTATTATTAGACTAACAGGATGTTAATTACACCACGTGGCAACACCAATCTGTAATTACCCCCCCCCCCCCCACCCCCCAGTACAAATTAAATAGTACATGACTTTGCATTGTTTTCCTCGAATCCACCAAAATTAATTGCACACTTATTTTCTCACAAAATAATTCATGACAATAGTCAAAATTTGATCGTACGTACTTAAGTTAAGATTGATTATACCTTACCACTGAATAATCATGTCAATTTACGAACTATACTTAAAATTCAATCTCATTATAACATTTAATACATATATCCGGACTCAAAAATTTGTTTGGCTGAAATAAATCAATCGGGATAAATATGGATTTTCATTCAATATTTTTGTAAATATCAATAAATTTAGTTAATCTTGACCAGTGAATGGATTTATTTGTTAGATGAAAACAAACGTTATGAGCATTAAATGTAATTTTTAAAACTACATGGGGTCTGTATATATATATATATATATGTATTTTTGTAAGATAATACCCACCCATTAACCAATCTACAACTGATTCATCATATAGTCATGGACGATTATCTTATCTCAACTGTAGCTATTATTTAAAGGGTGAACCCATAATCACAGTGCAATCGAGATGCGACGTGAATTAAAACCATCACTCACAATCAAGTCATGGATATACTATTACATATCAGTTTTTGTATTTAAGTTAATTCAGTACGATTATAACATATCATAGAAAATTAAATTGCCCGTCCCAATTAAACTATATATCCCATCTCGACGTGGCTGTATATTATCTACTTTAATTCTATTATGAATGTAATTATACTTACTATATAATTGATAAATTTTCCAACATAAATTTTGCTGTGAAATTCATTGAAAAATTAAATAAATATGATAACTCAAAATTAAATACAAATATTTAATAAAAGGTAATATATATATAAATAAATAAAGATTAATCAGTATGAGATGATGAGAAAGGGAAAGTGGAATCCAATGTAAAAGGGGAAAAGTGAGGTGAGGGGTCCCATTGTTGTATTATTTTGCCTCCAAATCTTATCTCTATTATTTATTATATATATATATATATATACACATATGCATATTACTCTCATAATACCCTTTCGTATCAACAAAGCAAACATTCAACCCATTATTATTCCCTTCATTTCATTCTTCTCATTTCCAATTCTTTATTCTTAATTCATATTATATACATTTGAAGGTATTTTACATCCACATTTACTGAAATTATGTCTAATTATATAAGTTTTCTGGCTTACAAAAAAACGGCTACATTTTTTATAATATCGTCTTAATTTACCTCAAACAGTGTCCATGTATGGTTTCAATCCTGAAGGGACGTTGATATAAATTACAATCACAACCGTAGACAATATATTTGTGATTTTGCGGAGGAGGAAGGGTACTTATGTAATGCTATTCATATATATGCAAATATGAACACACAATGCACAGACACACTCTCAAGACATACGCACCAATTTGAATGAGGGGTAAGATTGGATATTTATTTCAATTTATGTTGTAAACGAAGAATTCTTAAAAGGGGCGAAAGTATAATTTCAAAAGTTTTTTGAGAAAAACTCTAATTTCTCATTTTTAAATGGACACTAAGTGTAATTAACTCTATATTTACAAGTAAGTTTCATTTAACACTCATTGAAGTTAGATCTAATAATATAAATTTCTTATTATTTGCATAACTACAAGTACACTCCATATCGGAGCATAAATATAGGTGTACTTGTAATATTATATTATCACAGGGGTTGTTGGGTAATTTAAACTTAACATCAGGAAGTGTCGTAATTAATTTTATATTAAATGCTATTTATATATATATAAATAAAATAAATTTTATACACACAATGTATATATACAAAATATACTAAAGAATAATAATAATAATAAAAGCAACGCAATATGAATTTTGAATAAAAGATGATAATTTCTGTATCGCACTACTTTATGTATACTGGGATAATCATGCCCCTTTCTTTCTCTTCTCTCTTTTTGTGTCCAAACGTAAAGTCAATGTATATATTCAGTGCCATTTCTGGTGAGAAATGATGGCTGAATCAATTAATAATAATTCAGGACAAAAACAAAAAAAACAGACAAGTGTACCATGTTGGTTACAAACGATGAATTTAAGTGGTTTATAAATATTAAGGTTTGCTCTACTTAGTGAGACATATTTTCAGGGCATAATCATAAGATTCATTCAGAGCTAAAACGGACAATATATCGTGCAACGGGTTACCGATCAAATCACAACTCATATAAGAAAAAGAATGGCAATTATTTCCAAAAAAGAAAGAAAATGCTTACACATTAGGAGAGTGCAAAAACAGAGAAGGACTTTGAAATTTATGGAATATTGTGGCAGTATTTGATGGAGAATTGAAGGACCACAATATCTTTTTTTTTTATCTTTGTACCTCATTTTTCCATTACAATTTGATGAGAGAAACCCTAAATTGATAGTGTGAAAATGAAACTTGTGGCAGAAGCATCTCCTGTCTCAGACAAGACATTATGGGACTATAGACTTTCATTCATTCACATATATATATATATATGTATGTGAAAATTTGTATCTAAATTAGGTTTCATCGTATCAAATTAATTATCGTACTAAGTATTTGATCATTTTATATAAATTATACATGACAAGTGTATTATACTTTCTAATTTGGAATTTTTCTCCTTCCTCTGCTCCATACTTAAATTGTCTTTATTTATTGTCTATACATATTATCATTTTTATCTTCTTTTTTTTTCCATTTTAAAGTCTTGTCTTCTTATATTAAATTTCTTTATTTTTTCAGAAATAAATACTTTTTTATTTTTTATAAAATTATAACTACACCCCTCGGGAGATGTTAGTGTAATATTTTTCAAGGGTGTTTGTGCAAATTTTGTCTTTAAATAGAGAGTGTAGTTGTAATTTTAAAAAATATATAAAGTATTTGTACATTTTATTCTATTTTGAGGGAATATCGATATAATTTATCCTTATTGTTTTACGGGAAAAGAAAAGGTAAATTTGAATTAAATTTATTGTGATTATTCTGATTTGTGAGACCTAACCATCATTTATTATTTATGTATTTTTATCAAACTCATTGAAATATTCCACAATTTAATCAGCCCCACCAAACATATAATTCAAATCTTTAATATTTAAACATTATAAGTAAATTATCACCGGCCCAGCTCAAAATTATTAGTATTTTACGCCCTACAAAATAAAATGACGAATGAACAAAAAAACCCTTTAATCAAAACAAAAGAAGGCAATCTAGCCGTCTAAACGTTTAAATAACAAGTTCAATATCTCTGAATTCATTTTTAGCCTAGTTAGTATTTTTTATTTTGGTAATTACAAAAAAATTATCCTTAAATATATATTTTAAAATTAATAATTTCCAACATTAAAACGGATCAAAAATCAACTACCTATTGCATTTCGATGCACGTAGCTGTTTGTTTTTTATTAGCGTTCAAAAGAATTCTTCATCTATTATTTTTTTCCTAGGATGATTACTTTCAACCCCCACCAACCCATAATACATCTCCATAAAATTCCTAATTTTATATCCTTAATAAAGTTTAAATCCATATATATTTTTAATTAAAAAAATTTAATCATTAAATTATTGTAGAGGGAGTATGAAGCTAAGTTGGTATCTAGTACATGTAGTAAGGTTGACATTTGCATGATTGAACTGTCTCAATCTCGTGGCATTAATCAATGTATTGATTGCAATTCATTACTCCTACTTACTCATAGTTTAGACCATTGATGACATTACATAAATGTTTGTCCAAACCCCACCTCCAAACACTTGCTAACCTTTCTTGCAAATCAAAAATTTCACTTATTATACGCTGGTTCTCACTTTTGGTCCTCTATTTTCTATTTTATTCAATTAACATTTTTAATTTCAAAATTTTAACATTATTGGTCTCGTACCGATAAATGTAACAGTAAAGGGTCATGTATAGTTAGTGAACAGTTGTTGACTTGACAAATAAATGCCTAAATTTTATTTATCTTTATATATTTTTCAAAAACGGCCAAACCCCTGTCCCAATATTTTAAACATAAGTTAAAAACCTCCCGTATTTTGAAAAACTCTTTTTGAGCTCAATTTGACTAAAATACCATTGTTGATTTTATAAAAATCACCCTCCTTTATATTTCTTTTATTTTGTGCTTTTTTTTGTACTTTTTCTCCCTCTTACGAAAGATAAAAGAAGCATATAAATAAATTATATTATCTATTACAAATAGTATTTAAAACTAAATTATCATTATTTAAAATAAAATTTTATTTTAAAATATTTTTTTTAATTTTTTAAGAACTTTCAAAAAGTATACATTATAAAAAATAAAAATATTATTAATTATTTTTTGTTCTAAAATTAACTTATACCGACACTCCCCACCACTGGAACCCCTCCCTCAACCCAAATCCCTCGGTCGCGATCACCCAAACTTAGGAGTTGTGCGGCGAGGAAGGAGGTCTGGTTGTGGGATTGGAGGGTAGGGGGTTAATTCTAGTAAACTTATTTCTTAATAATAATTTTATTTTTTTATAATTTGTAAATTTGAAATTTTTAAAAAATTAAGAAATTTGAAACTTATAAATAAATAAAAGTAAATATTAAATTTTAATTTAAATAATTTATAATAATAATTTAATTTTAAATATTATATATTTAAATTTATATAAACAAAATAATAATATATAAACGTTATAGTTGTTTAAAATTTATATTCATATAGATATCTAACTTTGGATGAACTTTAGTATATTAATCTATTATGTATTGTTAATTTTATTTTTAAAAATTCAATATACTTTTTTAGTATTTTTATATTTAAATAAATATATTTAAAAAATAATTATTTGTTTTTAGGATGAGAAAAAATATAAAAAAAAATATCAAATTACAAGAAACAAAGGAGGGTTAATTTATAAAATAAAAAAATGTGCTTTAGTCAAATTGAGTTCAAAATGAGTTTCTGCAAAACACAAGAGGTTTTTAGCTAATTTTAAAATATGTAGAAGGTTTTAACCTTTTTGAAAAAACATAGGGGGTAAAATGAAAATGGAGTATTTTTTGTCAAGTCAACAGCTGTTGACTGATGGCACATGACCTTTTGCCATTAAATTTAACAGTAAAGGATCAATAATGTCAAATTTTTTGAATTTTTGGACTAGAAGTGTCGACCCATAAAGTGGAGGACCAAAAGTGTGAACGGCCCTATCGAGTGGGATCAAAAGTGTGATTTTTCCCAAAAAAAATCCTAGCAAAACACTTGTTGGTTCAATTGGTAATTAATAATGGGTCACTTTTGATTATATGGTTGTATGATTAATTCTATTTACTGATGTAAAAGTTGTGTTGGTAGATTATTTTTACACGAACCAGTAAGTGATGTAGTTATATTTTTTATGGTATGTCTTGATTCGTGTTGGTGATCGAAGTTGAAAAGGTGATATTGTAATTAAATTAAAACTAAATATGACTTTATGGTATAGTTAAGATCTTTAGAAATACTTAAAACTTGGCCGATAAGGCCTAACTCGATGAGCGGAACTGAGTCCTCATGATTTTGATGTCATGGGTTCGAAACCACTAACTCGTGGGATGTTATGGTACTTTAATAGTAAGTATTGTTCTACTTTAATAGTATGAATGAATTAGATATAGTTATTTGATATTAATAATTACTAAATAATTATTATAATTGTCAGGTGACGTTAGATATAGATACTTATCTCATGAATAATAATTTATCACTTTCACTTAACAGCTGAAACTTGGGTTGGTAGTTGCACTTATTTAAAGTTATCATCAGCCAAATCAGAATTATATATCAGTTCACATCCATCCCATTTCACTAGACTAATTTTATATATATTTTCATGAATAAGCTAAACAATTGTTTCACTGAAACAACCCATCACTACAAAAATTGCAATATTTAATCATGATTAATTGTCATAGTTAAAAATAAAACAGCTGTAGTAAATAGTCATTGACTATGATCATACAACAGTTGTTGGCCGTGGTATCTGCGAGAGTGACTAAAGCTTTTTCATAGTTCTTAGCCATGACAAATAACTTTTTCTTGGTGGAATCGTGATCAGTAAAAAATATTTACCCCGATCTAAGCCCATAACTATAAAATTGTAGCCAATAGTCATTTTTTTCCTATATATATTATTATATAAAATTTATTATATTATTCAATACATTCAAATATAAAAAATAGACGCAAAGAAAATTAAAAAAATACAGATACAACTACATTTATAAAACTCGACATTAACATCAACATTATTATTTGAACGAGACTTGTGAAAGAATTGAATATAGGTTAATTAAATTAGGTTTTGCTTCAATTCAAAGCACTGATAAAGTGTCAGAATTAACTTTTAAAAAGTGTCCATAATCAATCACGATTATGACTCAAAGTAAAGATGCAAAAATGTCGAGCATCAGAGTTGGAAATATATATCTATCTATACATATATGTTCAATACCTAATTCAATTGATGGAATTGAGCGTCTAAGTAAAAGTTAGATTTTTGAAATAATTGTTTTTTCCATTTATATTTAAGGATAAATTACAACAACCTCTATTGAGATTTGACATAATTATAAATATCCCCTCATTGTTTGAAAAATTACCAATACTCGTTGATTTTAACGACCGTCTAAAAATTAGCCCAATCCATTAGGTTTCCATCCATTTTTTTCATAGTAAACTGACCAAAATTCCCTTGTGAAGTAAAAATTATATTTTTTTTATTTTTTTATGGACTAAGTGGATAATTTTTTTATAATTTTTAAAATTTTGTCATCCATCCCATTCGATTTTTTTATAAATTTTTAATTTAAATAAATAAAAAAAAATATAGTAAGGGCAAAATTGATAATTTCATACATCCATCCAAGGATTACATAATTTCATCAAACATCAGGGGGTATTTATAATTTTTCAAACAACGAGAGGATATTCGTAATTAGCCAAATCTCAAGAGAGGTCGATGTAATTTACCCTATATTTAAATGTAAACTTTTGCAGTTTAATAAATATTTCTACTGGTTAATAACATTAAATCATTTTCTTGATAACTTTGTGTGATTAAAATTTTTCAAATAGTTACAAATATTGTTCAATATTCACTACATAAAACCAAAATCAGTAAATTAACGATATTTTTCATATAATTAAGCAATAATAAAAACATAAGTATCATATAAATTTGACAAGTTGTATCTGTTTTATTTTATTTCAGTACTATTGTAACTTGGTTGGTGTCTCTTTGCGAGAGGTATTGTCGGCTTACAGGAGAGGTGCTCTTAGTCCATCGAGTCTCGTAGCGAGGTATTTGTTCACTTTGACTTCAATCCTGTAAAAAGAAAATGTACACTTTTGTCCTATTAAGGACGAGAGAGTTTTGGAGTTTATAAGCCGTTAAAGCTCTCGTCTCGCTAAAAAGAAGAAGTTTTGGAACTAAAAATCAGTAAAGCTGTATATGTACAACTAATACGGGATGTATATGCATACGTGTACTGAATAAATATAAGTTACTGATGAGCTGGAGAGGAACACGGGTTGATGTGACTATATGAATTGTACAATATTTATTCATAGAAATGGAGAAGCAGTTTCAGAGCAGAGGACTTCATTTGTATTTTCCATAACACCAATTGATTCTTTAATGTTGTCCAAACATTATTTGTCATGTAATGTAATATTTGTTGCAAAAGCGACTTCCCACCCATTATATTATACTTTACTATAAACCTGATTTTTCTGAACCAAATGGGTTTTTCTTTTTTTTTTTTTCCTAGAAAATAAAATTAAAAAAAATAAAATTTTATTGGTCATATTATTTGATATATAAAACGTATGAAAATTAATATAATATTCCACATTAAACATACAGTGAAAAACAAAGAGGATTGAAACTCAAGACATATTTTTATTAAACGAAGAATTTTGAGGTTTCAATCTTGACAGTACGTAAACGCTATAATCAACAGTGAAAAAAATTAAAAAGGAATCTGAAGATTGTGAGTTCGACCACAACGAAAATAGTGTTTATTTATTTTTATAATAGTGTTTGAACATGTTGGTTTATTTGAATTAGTGATGTAACGAATCAAATACATAAATTTTAAAAGCAAAGAGAAACGTTAGAATCTCTGTGAGTAAAAACAGTAGAAATTCCCATTAAAGCGACGGAGATATTTACCATTGTTTGGTGCAAAATCATCCAACCATTTCTTTAGGAAATTAGGACAGGTGATATCAACGTATGACCTTTTCATTTCAAAATATGTCAGAATTTTGTTTTATAATATGTTATAAATACGGTAATTACTCTAAAAAATTTGAACATTTGTTGGTTTAGTAGGTAATTGCGAGTCATTTCAGATTAGATAATTGTGGGTTTGATTTTCTTTATATACGATGAGATTGTAATTGACATCTTGATTTTCGAATCATTTACTGACATGTGGTGGTAATTAGAGCCGAAACCACTGATTTCTTCTCAAAAAAAGAAAAACTGATTTATAATGGTTTTTTATGGGTTTGTCATAAGTATAAATATCATATGAAATTAATGATTGTCTAATAAATACTCCCTATAATGAATTGTCGCGATAAGATATTTATTAGATGATCATTAATTTCAAATGGATATTTATAATTTTTTAAATAATAATAAAATATTTATAATTATGATAAATTTCAATACACCATCACCAATAGTCATAAGACCAATGAACTCTTTTCTCATTTCCTTCTCTTTCACATTAAAAAGGAATAGAAAAAAAATCAATTAAATATTACAAAACAGCCCAAAGAGTTTAGGGTAATTGGATTTTGGTCTATTATGATTCAGATTCCGACAAGTACATAACCGACAAACAAACTGCCCCCCGTTTGCTACACGCTGAAGGCATGTAGGTGTAGGTGGAGGGATCCGATTGGCATTTTGTATAACTCCCAAGGACAAATTAGTCAAGTCACATCAACTCTTCAAATATATATTATGTTTAGAGTAGGTTTCACTTTTTTGAGGGGTTATAGTTGTAACTGCTTACTCTGCCGACAAATGCCTGTTCGGGCATTCACAGCTCAGTGCGTCAACACCGGACACGTGTCCCCTACGCTACTGTGCGCTGGAGAGGTGACGCCTCGCCTATGCACTCCCAACCCCACCCCCCACCCCCCAAATTCAGAGAAAAAGCGTTTGCTTCACTGAAACGTGTGGTTTTCTGGTCCCCCTGTGTTTTTTTGTTGTTGGGATTTTGAGTTTTAAACCCTCATTATGGACTAATTCCACTTTTCTCCCTCTTCCACCTTTTTTTTTTATTTTTTTTTGTTCTAAATGAGTCATTATCTTATAATAATATTTTTTTCACGTATCTTGTGATCCAATTGAAATCCCATTGTGCGAAATACTGTTTGCTCTGATTTCGTATGAATTTCATAATTTTATTTCGTAAAATATTATTGTTAGAGAAATGAAAACTTAATTAAGACTTATAAACCGCTCAAATTTCTCATATACAAAATGTCGCTTTGTAATACTCGTTATTACAACATAATTATCGCTATGAAATATGGTCTAACAATGCGCTTAGAATTGTCTAATACTAGAGAGAATTAGCATATGGTTTTTTTATTAGGAGTAAAGTTACAATTTTACAATATTTTACAGGAACAATATTATAAATAAATTATAGGTGGTGGCTTTTTATTACAATTCATAAATATTTATTCTAGTAAAATTTGATTTTGAAATACAATAATTTTTTAGACCATGTACATTTTTTTTTATCTTAGGTTTGATTTTCTTTTCTTATTTTCGACTATTTATTAACTCGTTTCTAACAATAATTTGATGATTCTATTTATTGGAACTTGGATTATGAGTTCTTCTGCAATGATATAAAATTTATTATAAGAATGAGTTCGTATTACTCAAAAATCAAAAATTATATTAGAATTATTTACCTAATTTAAAAAACTTTTATCGATTGATAAACAGAGTTTCTGATCATTTATTTCAGTCAGGCCAACAACGTTTTTCCCGTCCTGTAAATGGATCTATTTACCAACATTTCAGATATCCTTAGAAACATTTTGTTAGGATTTCGTGTTACTCAAAATTAAAAAAAATAATTGTAAGACACAAGATTTACGTGGTTTGAACAATTATTCTACGTCCAAATCGTTCAACATCGATTTTTTACTAAAATTGATTTCAGTGAATTACAATAAAAAGCCAACTATCGACGATTTTATATTAGCACCTATAAAATATTGTTAAAATACAATTTTACCCCCGACCAAAAAATAATCTCGAAAACTAGCCTTTGCAACCCCTGCCAACTTAATATGGAGTTGGATTCCCAATCACGGAGCCTGAATGTAACATTAGGGTAGACTCCTTACTCAATATCATAAATCAAACGACTAATCCAAGAAGTAAAATGTAAGGAGATGTTATGATGTAGGGTGTATATATATTATAGGATTTGTTATGAATGAAGAAGAGCAGAGAACAAGGACAGGTAACCTAAATGTAAGAGAAGTGGGACAAAGTAGTAATTAGTGAAATTAGGAGGGGGCCTACGGTAATTAAACTTTGGGGTTCATCTGGTCTCTCACCAACCCAACCATGTTCTGCTACCAGCTCCCTCAACTGTTGTGACGGTGCAATACATATATATATATATATATATGTATTTACCTGCTCTTCAGTAAATATTAAAATGTAACAATTAATTAAACCAAAAAAAAGAAAACAAGAACCATTTCTATAAATTAATGCTTACCAAAAATGTGATGTCATGGGGCCTATGTTATAATATATATACCGATGTGTGATTTGTGGTATGCACGAATTTAGTTTAATTATAATTAAAATTATATTTTATAAAAAAAATTAAACTTTAGAAAAGTTACTTGAAGAATTTTTTTAAATAAAATTATTTTTTTCAAATATAATGCACCAATAATAATAAAATTTATACAAATTTATAATCAAATATGTATGAAGTGATATAGATAAAATAAGTTTTATTCATACATAAATATATAAATTATAATAACTATTTTCAGGAGAAAAGTTACCAAAAACAAATTTTGGGGCATTTTTGAAATAATTGATTTTGGGGAAATTTACATATTGTACCCTCCAATTATACTCAATTAGCACTTTACACCCTTAAATTGTATTTTTAACAGTTTAGTACGACATAATTTTACAAATTCAGTCGTCCAAAAACAGAAGGTTATACAGACAGTGGGTATACCCTATAGCTAGAAGGGGGGGGGGGGGGGGGGAGTTTTTAGGGATAAAAATATGTAGGGGTAACTGTTGAAAAAGAAAAGATTGGCAGGGGGGTTGACTCTATACATGGAAAAACCTAGGATGATGATCTCCTTATTTATTGTTCCTTCTGGATTCCCCGCTGCATTTACTCTTCTACCCTTACTATACACCCTATCTATTATCATTACCCTTCTCTCTGTTTTTTTTTTTATTTAAATTACAACGATTTCACGTAAAATTTGATATAATTACAATTATTTTTCCTTCTTGTTCACCTCCGCCTCTCGATGCTGCTGTCCCTACTGGGACTTTTGACCTTTATCCGCCGCAAGCCCAGGCATCCCATATATGACCACCAAACAACAATTTTCCGTCCTAAGTTCTCCCAGTTTGTTGTTTGAAAAAATATAAATACTTCATGAAATTAACTGTCGTCTAACAAGTACCTCCTAAAATAAGCTATCACGAAAGAGTATATATTAAACGATCGTTAATCCCATAGGTATTTTTAATTTTTCAAACAACGAAAATATATTTGTAATTGTGCCAAATTTTGAGGAGCCTATTGTAATTTACTCTTTGGAGTGTGGGGGTGTTAAGGTAATTATTTATCTTATGAAATATTAATCAATAATGTAATACACATCACATGGATTTCCATATAATAAAATATAAATGCAAAATATTGTATAAATACATTATGGATAGACTAATTTAAATGTGAAGTATCATAGTATTATTCACATCTATTCAACTAAACGATTTAATCGAAATAATATGTACAACGAGTGTATTTTGTCAAATATTAGAGCAAAATACTCCTCGTGATATAATTTTACAAATATATTATTAATTAACTTTTTTAATATTGTTCTTTTTGTTTCAGTCACCTGAAAGCGATTAATTTACTTTGAAAGTAATTTATAATTATTTCATACTAAATGTATCAAGTAATATAGTAAATAATATTTTAAAAAAAAATAAAATAATAAAACAACTGTTATATTTCTATATAAAAACAATAGCATTAGCAGCATTAATGGGGAGAGAGGGGAAGAAAACCAAAAAAACAAAACACGCTTCATCATTAGAGTTGGGAAGTCCGACAACCAAAATTTACAGAAGCAAATGATAAATTCATAATGATGGAATACATAAGTTGCTATTTATATCCCATCACCAAATGCAATTTGATTACCCCATTAAATTTAGTGGTCCAGAAGAGTGTGGGGTGGGGTGGGGTGGGGTGGGGTGGGAGGTCTTTCCCGGAACTTCACTGTCCATTTCCTGTGCAATCATACCCTTACCAATTTCAAGGACATCTACTTATTACTATTCTTTTGCATTCACTCCTTCCTACACTTTTATGAAATTTTGTTATATTGTCTAAAATTAAGTTTGATTACACTAGCATTTTCTATTCTTTGCAAAATGTAAATATATTTTTTTTAAATTTGATTCGGGTCATACCAGCGTTCTTTCAAGAAGTGATAGTTTGCAATCTTATATGAGTATCTCATATGTTTGGTTGTTCCTGAAAAGAGGAAAACACGTTAGACTAGTTGGGATGATCCCTGGCGACGACCTTCTAATACCTACTTGAGGTCAAATTCGAGATAGTAAATAACCATCTCAAATAGTAAATGAGGTCGTGAGTAATAAATGTATCTTATCATAAATACAGTAGCATAAAATATTTATAGCACCGTATGTCTGCATATGCTTGGTCCACGTGGTGTCATCTCAAGCCGAAGCTGTCAGACAGTATGCGGTCAGAATTTTGGATCCCTGAAAGGAGTCAGGTCAGGTGACCCGATCCAAAGTCAAGGACGTGGAGCTTGGGGCCTGGGTGTCATTTTTGCTTATAAAGGAGGTTATTTTTGTCCTTTTTTTAAATGTGTGATACACCCTATCAAGGTTGTAATTGTATTTTATATCGATGATTTTGTAGGGGTAAAAACTAACACAAACACTCTTGAGATAAATTACATTAATACATCCTTTGGGATGTACTTTTATATATTTTACAAATTTCAATAGAGAAAAAAAAAGAAATAAATTTTCTATATAATTTTAACAAAATATTACCAATAACTTGCTTTGAGTAATGCAATACCTGCAATATATATGCAATGCAAAATATTAACTTTATCATATTTATTTTATTGTCTTTATAATATTGGCTTTAACATATTTTTTTAATCCATAGATTAGAAAAATTTAGAAGAAAAAAAAGATAAAGTAAATGAAGGAAAGTCAAAGTTAAAATTATATAGAAAAATTGTTGCTTAAATTCATTTTTTGATTTCTTTTCCCTTGATTGAAAAAAAAAATTGAATACATTTGACTAAAACTTGAAAAATACCATAAAATGGAAAAAAAAAAAAAAAAAAAGTTATTTCCTCCCCCTTCAAATAAAACATCCGTTCACTTTAACGGTCTTATTAATGAAACGACTACAAAGGTCAAAAAACAACAATTCGAAGACTAAAACTACAACGTCAAATTGGCTGAGGACCAAAACTTCATAAGCGATTCTGTTTGAGTACCAAAATTATAATTAGCCCAATTTGCTACAGTTAAAATACCACTAGAAAAAATTATGATTTTCGTTACGGTTAATTACTAGAGCCATAAGAAAAAAATCGTGACAAATACAAATCAACCACGGCTTTACAAAGGTTATTAGCTGTTGTTTTATCAAGTGTGGCCACATATATTAGTCATAGCTAAAATCATGATAAATATTTTAGATATGACTAAAAATCGTGGCAAATATTGATTAATCGTGGTAAAATTTAAGTTTTTGCTTTTGTTTTGTTTAAATATAATTAATGGTATTGGTTTATCATAATTTTTAAGCCATGGTCATTTATAATATAGCTAAAGCTCAAATTTTGTAGTGTACTGACTCGATAAATTACATTTTAACAATTTATGCTAGGATAAAATTACGACAACCTCCATGAGGTTTGGCATAATGAAAACTCCCTCGTTGTTTTGAAAAATTACTAATACCCTCTGATTTTAACAGTCGTCTGTCTAACAATTAGCCCATTACATTACTCTCCGTTAGGTTTCCATCCATTTTTTGTGGTGAATTGACTAAATACCCTAATGAATTAAAAATTAAAAAGTATTTTTTTATTGACTAAGTGAATAACTTTTTTATAATTTTTCAAATTTTATCATCCTTCCTGTTCAATATTTTTTTACAAAATTTATTTTTTTAGGAAAAAAATCCAATAAAAACATAATTGAAAATTCCATACCTTCATTCAAAAGTGACATAATTACATCAAATAACTGGAATATTTATAATTTTTTAAATAACAAAAAAATATTTATAACTATGCAAAATCTCTTGAAAAATCTTTATAATTTATTTTTTATGTCATTAAATAACAATTGGAAAATTAGTCAATTCAGGTTTTTGGGGTTACGAGCTAAGTGCATCTCGTCGAGGATATTCTACCGTCTTATTATCAAGATTAAAAACAAATTATTTAATTAAATTTACAAAGTAAAAGAATATTATAATTAAGCAATTAATTAAAATAATGAAATTAATTCATGAAAAGCAGCACCACATCCAAATATCATCAGAGTAGACGCCGACTCTGTTGCTATGCAGAGTTATGTTGTCTTCTCCAATGCACATGTTTCCTCGTTCATGTGATTAAATAAAAATTGAAGTAAAATTTTAAATATCCAATATTCATCATAAAAATTATTTTTGCCGTGGCTATAAACCATGTTAAATTTGTTAGTCGTACTCGCAAAAATTAATCATTCGTGACTGTGGTGAATAACTATTTAATACGACTATTTATTTTACCATGACAATTAATCATGGTTAAATATTAATTTTTTTCTAGTAGTTGTTTGTAATAAAAACAAAATCCTGTTACTAATTATACCTAGTGACAACAGTTTTATAATTATGTTCATTAAAATTATGAAAATCATTGTAGTAATGAAATAAAAAATTTATCACTTAACATATATTATTAATAGCAATTTTAATGTCGCTTTTAATTTTTTGTTGCTCGTATTCTCTTCTGTCTTTGACATAATATAGATACTCAGTCGTTGTTTAAAAAATTATCAATACTCCCATGATTTTTATAGCCATATAATAATTAGTCAAGCTATTAGTTTCTGTTAGGCTTTCATCCATTTTTATGGTGAATTGACCAAATTGTTCTTGTGGACTATGAATAGTAATTTTTTTATTTTAATTTTTTTTCCTCTATAGATTTTCATATTTAATTTTAAAAAATACAGTAAGTAGAATTATTCTGGAAAAGCATGGGACGGCGGAACTAACATTGGATGCCTGGGTTTTACCTCTTTTGAATTCTTACTTGTGTGTTTAAAGGAAAACACCATTTCTTGTTCAAATAAAATGCTATACTATTAAAAAATATGAATTTATAATTTAAATATTTTATATATACACAAATTTCCTATGTAAATTATTATTTTTTTCAACAAATAAAATAGGAGATGTAAAAAAAATGATAACATCAGGAGTGGCCCCCACCTAAGTTGAACTTCTTGGTGCATAAATTTTATTTTTAAGAAATGAAAAAACAAAATATTTAATTTGATGAATAATTGAACAAAAATTAATAACACTTTAATTATATAATTAAAGAAATTACGACTTTTCGGAATTCTCATAAAATCACTAAATATTTTCTCTTTTTTATTTTCTCCTTAAAGAGAAGAATACAGAATACGGAGGGAAGGAATCAGATACAACGGCCGCACACCATAAAAAAGTGCAGACGCAGACGCAGACGCTCCACGCTCAAATTATGAGCTGGACTGACTCACCACACAAAGTGACGGTGGTCCAGCACCCGCAAATCAAAAGTACAGCTCATCTTTTATTCTGTCACCCACTTGCCAATATCGGATTTCCCGAGGGTAGTTTCGTCATTTAATGCTCGGAGGAACACCTTTGTACTTCCCAAAATTACAGTATGTATACTCGCATATTATAATTGCTTTATTTTTTTTTCAGATATTTATAAATACTCTTTTTTTTTAAAAAAAAAAACAAATATATTTTATTTCTCGGAAATTAAGGTCTCAAATTTAAAAGGCTGATGTTTTGGAGCTTTCCAACGTCTTGCCTTTTAAGTGACACCTAACGCAGAAACACTTTCACTACCCTACCCCCCACCCCCACCCCCACCCCAGCATTCCCCCACCACGCCACCACCCACCCACCACCACTCCACCACCACCATTTTCCTCTCTCCGGAGGAACAAAACAAAAACAGGAGGAACACGCACTGAATCAACTGCATTCCGGAATCCAGATCCTTAATTCTTCTAATTGAATCACAACTTCACTGCATTCGCTGCTGGTAAGTGTGGAGAAGTGGTGCATGTATGTATATCTGTATGTGTAATCTGATTGATCTTGTCTGCATTTGATTTTCACTTTTCCTTTTTCTGGAGTGAATGGCGTTACTGAGTTTGTGAGTGAGTGATTGAAGAGTTTCGCCGACTGCTTTGGTTTTTTGTGTTCCGGAGAGCACTACTTTTGTTTTGTTCGTATTGAAATTTCTTCCTCTTTATTGACTCCGTATAACTTGAGAGCATTTATCTCTTCCGTTTTCTGTCGGTTTGTATTTCTTCTTTTGCTTTTATCTACTGTTTGTTGCTTACTTTGCTCCGGAGGTTTGTTCTTTGAGGGGATCTTCCTTTTTCTTTTACTTAAAATTTTCGTCGAGGATTTTCAGAGTTGTGGCCCTGTGTTAAGGGCTTGCAAATCATTGGTTGTTTGTTCGAGAAGCTCTTTTCATGTTTGATTTCTATTCTCTTTGCAATTTAAGAAATTCTTGGAGTGGGTAGTCAATGTTTTCATTAAGTTCTAATTTAAGAATAAATCTATACGTTTTCTGAGCTAATTTGTTGTCGTCGTTCTGGATTACATATCGCTGTGTTCTATTGAATCTCTACTCTTTATGTATCATTTAGTTATTAATGTTTTGAGTCTGGAAGATAATGATTTACTAAGCATTTACAATTTTGTAAATGTTTGATAACATGGAAATTTTAACTATTACATGGAGCTAGGATCGAGGCCAGAACATGGTTGTTCGTGACTATGAATATTCAATGGATTTATCATTCACTTAATTGAAATGATATTTAATATTTTATATTTTTGATAATATACCCAGTTAGACCAAACGTCTGCACTAGAGTAGCCAGACTGTATGGTTTATCGTTTTCTTTTTCCATATTTGTTAGATTATGGCAATGTCATATTCATGGTACATCTTGATTGTTTCTGGTGGCCTGTCCTTTTCTTCATCTTCATTTTCATATTTTAATTTTTCTGGCATAGTTTCATGCCTTAAAAAATTAAGTGTCTTAGTAATGCAGAATCTGCATTGTAAGATTTGACTGGAATATCTCATGTGTTTACTATTTCACCCTCCGTTTATGCCCTTGATGTCAATCTTATGATCTGGGTTGTTGATTGACTTCCTGGGTATGAATTTCTTTGGTCGTTTTTGCCATAATTCTTACTCAAGTTAAAAATTGCTCAAGATATTCTCTGGATGGTTTCCCTTGGTTAGAAATGTCAAAAGAGCTACAAAATTATACAATTACTTTTGCAGGTTATTAAAGATCATAAAGCAAACTCTGTTTTTTTCTCTGGTCCTTTCTAACCTGCTGTTTTAAGAGAACTCTGTTGGTCCGGTATCATGCCTGCTAATCCTTATGCAGAATACTTTTCATGTTTTTTTTTGGCATGACGGGGCATACTTTTAACCTGCTTATTTAAATTCTAATACAGGAGGAGTTTTCGGCTAGTACATTTGCTTCAGTACACAGTACTGTATCTTTGACAGGTATGTAGTAGGTTTCTATTATGAGTTCCCGGATGATGTTAGTTCAATAGATATGTCCGCTAGAAGCATTAATATGTACTCTGTAAATCGTTAACAAATTGGTACAAGAGGAACAAGTGTGTGTGGGTTTGGACTTGAAAGACCAGCATTGTAAAAATAAACTGGTATATAAACCACTGAGGTTTGTGTCCTTGCCTATCGTGTGTTATTTGTTAGTATTAATGGCTGAGTAGATGTATTTGTTGCTCGACTGATATTAATTGTGCATTTGCATCTACTTTTAGCCTCGCTTGCATAATTTCGTCTGGATCGACAACAGCCTACAATGGATAAAAGGAGTTGGCCCTGGAAGAAAAAATCAGCTGATAAGCAAGCAGCAGCAGAGAAAGTTGCTGCTAGTGCATCAGAATCTTCCACAGCTGCTTCAGACATGGGTGCAGCTCAAGTTGACAAGGTTTGCACATATTATCGTGATTGATTATGACTCTTGGTGGCTACAGTTGCCGTTTATATGGTGTGACAATTTCTTTTATTCCTTTCTGTCGACATATACTGAGGCATTTCGATTATTTGACTAATTTTCCTTGGACATGTTCAATAATTTTACTAGTCTGGCTCTTATTGATCTTAAACACTACTAAAATAGCAACTTAACTTTACTCAATCAATGAAGTTTAACGTGTCTTAAGCTCTTTTACTTCTCAGTGCAATTGTTGATTTACAGGATCCCATCCCTGCCCTTTCTTTGATGCTCATATCAATCAAATATGAAGCCCCCTAACCTATCAGTTAATCTGGGTCTGTTTGGAAGAAGTTCCTTATTAAGTTATGGAAGAATGAAACTGAGAAGGAATCATGCAGATATCCAATTCTTCTTTGTCAACTTGCTGAAATATTGTTTTTTGGAGAGAAGAATGCAGAAGCAGTTCAATCAATAGCAGCTCTGAATTCTCTATTTGTAGTAGGATACTGGTAGTTAGCTTAGGTTCTCCGTTCTGTGTGCTTCTCAGACGAGTGATACTTCTCATAAAGAGTATTTTCTTTCATCAAGAGATGAGTTTGTTCTTCAACATCTTAACTGTTCTGGAGACTGAAGTTCTTTGACATCCATTCTGGCTACACTTTCCATCCCCAAAACTTTTACTTCAGAGTATTGATTGCCTGAATAATTCCCACGAGCTAGTTGCCTGTACTCCTTTTTCATTTTCCCTATATTTGGGCAGTTAATTCTCATAGTTTACTATTCTTTACTAATAGTGTGCTTATTAGAGATCAAATTTTTGTGTGTTTCAAGTGGAACTTACGAGACTGGATTCATTGTTCCTCATCTCACCATGTCTCGTGCATCGATTCTTGTCCTCTTAAACAGGTGAAACAAGACAATAATAAAAAGCCAAAGTATGTTCAGATTTCTATGGAATCATATACACATCTAACTGAATTGGAGGATCAAGTGAAGTCTTATGAAGAACAAGTTCAGACCTTAGAGGATGAAGTAAAAGAACTTAATGAAAAGTTATCTGAAGCCAATTCCGAGATGACTAACAAAGAAAACCTGGTGAAACAACATGCTAAAGTTGCTGAAGAAGCTGTCTCAGGTTTCAACTTATTGCTACATCTCTTTTCTTCGTGAAAATTGGAGATGGTGGAACTTAAATGCCACAACTTCTTTGCACAGGTTGGGAAAAGGCTGAGGCAGAGGCTGCAGCACTGAAAAATCATCTGGAATCTGTCACACTGCTAAAGCTTACTGCCGAAGACCGGGCAGCACATTTGGATGGTGCCCTCAAGGAATGCATGAGGCAGATACGAAACTTGAAGGAAGAACACGAACAAAAATTACATGAAGTTGCTCTTAACAAGATGAAGCTCTTTGAAAAGATGAAGCTGGAGCTTGAAACAAAATTAGCTAATTTGGACCAAGAGCTACTAAGGTCTGCTGCTGAAAATGCGGCATTATCAAGATCTTTGCAAGAGCGCTCTAATATGCTGATCCAGCTGAATGAAGAAAAAACACAAGCTGAGGCTGAGATAGAACGTTTGAGGAGCACTATTGAGTCCTGTGAAAAAGAAGTGAACTCACTCAAATATGAACTGCATATTGCTAGGAAAGAGGTGGAAATTCGTAATGAAGAAAAGAACATGAGCGTGCGTTCTGCAGAAGTAGCAAACAAGCAGCATCTGGAAGGGGTGAAGAAAATTGCTAAGCTTGAAGCAGAGTGTCAAAGATTACGAGGTCTTGTTAGGAAGAAATTGCCTGGTCCAGCTGCATTAGCACAAATGAAACTTGAAGTTGAGAACTTGGGCCGAGACTATGGAGAATCTCGTGTAAGGAAGTCTCCTGTGAAGCCTTCTACTCCCCACTTTTCCCAAGTGCCCGAATTTTCACTTGACAACGCACAGAAGTACCTCAAAGAGAATGAGTTACTCACAGAACGCCTACTAGCAATGGAGGAGGAAACAAAGATGCTGAAGGAAGCATTAGCAAAGCGTAACAGTGAATTGCAAGCTTCTAGAAGTACCTGTGCACAGACAGCCAGCAAGCTTCAAAGTTTAGAAGCACAACTGCAGGCTAATGGTGAACAGAGAACTCCCCTGAGGTCTAATACTCAGGTCCCAACTGAAGGCATCTCTGGTCAAAAAGCTAGTAATCCTTCAAGTTTCACCTCTCTGTCCGAAGATGGAAATGATGATAATATTAGCTGTGCTGGTTCATGGGCTACTGGATTGATGTCTGAGCTCTCCCATTTCAAGAAGGAAAAGAATGTTGACAGTCTGCACAAATCTGAGAGTGCAAATCATCTGGACCTTATGGATGACTTTCTGGAGATGGAGAAGTTGGCATATCTATCAAATGGATCCAATGGAACAGCTTCAAGAGCAGACTTTTCAGGTAATACAGGCAATACAGGGTCTGAATTTGTAAAAAGTGAAGCCTCAGCAGAAGTCGCCATGAGCACAGATCCCCAGTTGGGGGAGCAGCATGGTCTGGAACCTCAAGTGTCTCCTCAGGAAGATGTAACTGATCCTCACCTGCAAGCAGATCCACTCATTTTTGTGAAACTCCAATCAAAAATTTCCATGATACTAGAGAGAATGTCTAATGAGAAAGACAAGGAAAATGTTATAGAGGACATCAGATGTCTTATGCAGGATATAGAGGATACTTTGCGTCAGCAGTCGGTTAATGGTGTATTTGAGGCAGATCATTCTTCTGGCGCAGTAAGTCATCCAAGTAATCTTGCTGAGGCTACCAAGACAACAGTCCCTAAAGAGATATCTTCTGGAGATGGTAACTCATTCGTCAACTCTGTGGGAACCATCAATCCAGAATTACAAATTGCCATTTTCCAGATTTATGACTTTATAATGATTCTTGGTAAAGAAGCAAAGACAGTCCCTGCAACAACTCCTGATGGAGATGGGTTAAATAAAAAACTCAATACGTTCTCTGCCAAATATAGTGAGGCTATAAACAATGATATTAATCTAATTGATTTTATCCTAGACATTTCTCATGTATTAAGCAAAGCAAGTGAGTTGCACTTCAATGTCCTGGGATTTAAAAGTTCTGAAGTTGAAACTGGTAGTTCTGATTGTATAGACAAGATTGCGCTGGCAGAGAACAAAGCTGTAGTGGATTCATTAGGAGAAGGGTATCCAAATGGTTGTGGCCGCTTTTCTGACTCTGCATCTGATGCTGATGTTCCAAATGATGGGAGTCTTGTCCCGATCTCTGAATCAACAGCCCCTTCATGGAAATGTTCATTGGAGGAGTTTGAGCAATTGAAAATGGACAAGGATAACCTAGCAGTTGATCTTGCTAGATGCACAGAAAACTTTGAAAGTACCAAGTCCCAGTTGCTAGAAACTGAACAGCTTCTCGCTGAGGTTAAGTCACAATTAGCATCAGCTCAGAAATCCAACAGCTTGGCTGAGACACAGCTCAAATGCATGGCAGAATCTTACAAATCACTTGAAACAAGGGCAGAGGAATTACAAAGTGAGGTAAATCTCCTCCAAGGGAAATTAGAAAGTTTGGGTAACGAGCTTCAGGAGGAGAGAAGAGGTCACCAGGAGGCCCTTACCAGATGCAAGGATCTTGAGGAGCACCTGGAAAGGTAGTAAATAATTTTCCTTATGTTGCAGGCCTGATGGACATACTTGATTTCTGAAATGGCTGAAATGGATAGTTCTGGCATATTTCGCAAAAGGGCTTAAAATTCACTCAGGTGTATGAAGAAATCCTTTCAAGCTGTTACATACACCTGAGAACTGAATATATGGAAGAAGCATTAAGGCTATACTATTACTCTTACATGGCGTAATTTCATGGATAGAAAATTTTATAATGGGATCTTTTGGTTGATTGAAACTGGTGTTACTTATTGGCGTAGAGCTTGCTGGAACTCTTTTAGTTTCTGTATATCCACATCTCTTTCCAGGTTTTCAATTTTATCTATTTGATTTTGCTGCTTAGAATTAGATAATATTGTTATAACAAAGTTTTATTTTATCTCTAATCTGAATATGCTTGATTTCCTCATGACAGGATAGAAAATGCAGCTGCTGCTGATGACGACAAGACTAGCCAGGTGAGGCTTATAAAAAGATCTTGAGTTCCTGAGCATTAGAGTTGCTGCCATCACCATGACCTTATTTCATAAACTGTTTACTAAACCTGCTATAAAAAACTTTGCTTAAGACATGTTTGCTATAGTTGTTTCCATGATATTGATATCATGGTGCTAATATAGCAGTCTTTAGTAACAGATTTAGCTACTGCAACCTTTTCTTCTCTAGTTAATTCTTTTCAAAATAGTTCCTAACACTTCAGTTTTCTTTCACAAGCCATTGAATGAGATGTTATTGCTCAATCTTTGGGTGTCCAGAACTCCAGCAAACTTGTCTAATACTAGTACATAGCTCTTGCCACTTCTTTAGAAAGTCGATGAACTCCTTGTTACACATGCTGACTACCACCTCTATGATAGTCGTATTATATTTCCAATAAGCTCCTTATATTTGTTCCTCATCAATTGTAACATTCCTATAACTAAACGCATCCGACCTTCTTTTATTTCAGGAAAAGGAGTTGGCCGCTGCAGCTGAGAAGCTGGCGGAGTGTCAAGAAACCATATTTCTTCTTGGTAAGCAATTGAAGGCTATGCGTCCCCAAACCGACATTGTCAGTTCCCCAAATAACGGAAGGACTCAGAAACTTGAAGCTTATGTTGAGGATGAACCAACTATAAGTGGCATGAATTTGCATGATATGGATCCATCTGAAAGCCACAGTGCCACTTCTTTCCATCTGCACAGAGCTGGCTCCGAATCCCCCTTGGATGTGTTCAATGCTCAGTTCAGTCCATCCGACTCTGAAGCAAACAACTTACTCAGGTCACCAGTCAGCTCAAAGTATCCAAAACATCGCCCCACAAAGTCGGGCTCCTCTTCTGCTTCATCTACCCCTACACCGGAGAAACACGCTCGTGGATTTAGCAGATTCTTTTCCTCAAAAGGAAAGAATGGTCAGTAGTGCCTGCATTCACTCCCTTAATTATCAGTATGTGCTCAGCAGGCTGTTTAATAGTTATATATAGCTGAAGCAATTTAAGCTGTTCTGTAAATAAAGATCAAGATCCTTTTTAACTTGTCATACTTGTAATTTGGTGTTAGTTTTGAGAGGGTTCTATTCTGAAGTTGTCATTCAATCCGCAGCTACTGTTTGAAGGTGTGGGTGGGTTTTGCTCTAAAGAGAACTGACAGCAGCTACCGATCCCCAACCTGTCTACTGAGACTGAGAGGGGAAAGGCATGCAAAGAAACACAATAAGTATCATTTTTCGTTTCATATCATGCCATATAAACCTATTCCTTGTTTTGATTCAAAATCTCATTTCTTTTTGGAAGTTCATCTCAAGTGCTGTTCAGCATACTTTGGGTCTAAAAATTGGTGCTATCTGATGTCTGTAATATAATTTTTGTGCTGCATAATAGGACCTGATTATGTACCTATTATTTGATTCATTTTTTCTCAGTTGAAATTGTTTTATTTACTTGATTTCAATTATGTCAGTACATAATTTATTTACTGAAGCTTCTAGTTTGTTTGTGTTTTGTATGGATATACCTTGATTTAATATTATTGATACATTTAGTTACACTTTTTTATGTCTAAATATACCTTTTGTTCTGAAAGAATTATACCTGTAAAAAGATGTAAATATCATGCAATTCTCCAAAAAAAGAAATAACACTTGAGCTTAAAAATAGGCAGTGATTGTGCCTAATCTCATTTAATCTCGGTGAGAAAAAATGAGATGAAATGGATTTGGTTGAGATAACATTCATTTTTTAGTGTGCCATTGAATATGGGATAAAAGTTTGTATAAATGGTGTTAGATAAATAAGAAGTAATGATTATAGTTGATATGATATATTTTTCTAATGGATAAATTATGTCGAGCTCTTCTGAAGTTTGATACTAATTGTGAATACGCCCATATTGTTGAAAAATTATCGATGTCCTCTTAATATGTGACACAATATGTAACCTATGTGTGATAAGTGAAAAGTTGTTGAATTTTATTTTTATAAAAAGAAAAATATATTGTTACTTAAAAAATATATTATTACACGGAAGTTATTATAAAAAAACATAAAATTATAATTCATGATTCAAAATGGTATTTTGAGCAATCCAATATAAAATTTGGATAAGATCTTAATGAAAGTTAATGGGTGGGTCAATTGTTGGACGGACGTTATTAGTAGGGAATATCCATATTCCTGAACAAGATTGAGATACTTATAATTATATCAAAACTTAAAAAATCAAGGTCAAATAATATAAAAATCCCTTATATTTTAAAAATTCAGCTAAAAACCACCTATATTTTAAAAATAGGCAAAAATTAACATGATTTTACCCCTTTTTTAATAGTAGTGAAATGTCTTTAAATTCTGTTTTGAGAAAATTCTTACATTCAATAGCATATTATATTTGATGAAGAAGTATCTTATAAGATAAAAACCCTCACAAACAACATTGCTTGATACTTACGTAGATTTTGTACTTGAATTATTTGTCCTCCATGGTCATTTTTGTGAAATGTCAATCTTGCCCTCAAGTGAACAATGTTTGTAGGATATAATTAAGGATAATTTGGTATTTACACATTATATCAGTATGATACTTTTACTCAATTAGCCGATATAACTAAGTAAACACGATATAATTATTAACACATCCCACATTAAATCATTTGTCAATCTATTACCAACTTTCAAGATTTTAATCACAATTAAAAATAATATTACATTACGCTCTCTTCTAATATATCAATATCGATAAATAATCTCAATCCTAGAAAATCAATATATCGCCAACACAGTCACAAATTCTTAAGAGGACCTAGTTTATATTTGCAGAATAAATTATATTGGCATTTTTTAAAATTACGTCTAATTATACATTATTTATTTTTTTTTTATAAAATTATAAATATATTTTTTGAAGTTATAGGCTATTTTGCATGCAAGCTGTCGATTAACTCTTGCTTGCACACCACCGTTGGATATGCATTGAGGTTAAAGAAAAATGGGGTAAAATTATAACTATCTCTATTTAAGTTTGGTATAATAATAAATACTCCATCGATGTTTGAAAAATCATATACTCCCCTCAAATAGAAAGATACAATCCTTAGATGGTGAAGTAGATATTTTTATTTTACTTTTGTTGAAATTTTTTTAAAAGAATATCAAATAAATTTTAAAAATTATAAAAGAATATATAAAATTTTAATATATAGTATAAATAGATATTTTGATCAGTTCAACACAAAAATTAGATAAAAATTTAACGAAAACTAATGAAATGACGCATTATTAGACGGTATGTCAAATCTAGTAAAGTAAGTGTAATTTATCTTAATTTCTTGTACATTTGTTTGTGTCTGTTGTTGTAAGAGAATGATACTTCTTGTTTAATGTTGCTCTATTTGTAAGGGAGTAATACTCCTTATTTATGACTTTACTAAAAATTTTAGGGAGGTAGATCTTCTCGCTATAATTATTTTATATATTTTAATATAAAAAGATCGGGGACTTCGAAAAGCACTCTACCTCTAGGTGGTTTTTTATTAAAAAAAAGAAAAAAGTGTAATTTATCTTGAAAAAATCTAGTAATAAAAAATCAGACTGGAAGAAAAAGATGCAAGTCAGCCCACGTGGGAAATGGCCCATCTGCCCATCATTTCTGAGCAGGGAAAGGTTGAATGATCACGTGCTGCGCATCCCCACCCGCAGCGGTGTGAATTCACCTGGCCCACAACCTAGATTTTCCTCCACTCGCAGCCTTCTTAGCCATCATTTGATGAGTCTCGAGTATACGGTTGAAATTGAATGCCTACGGGGCGAGGCGACAACGACCCACAGAGAACCGTACCACCTCAGCTTTTCTTGCCCCCCACCCCCTGTTTGATTATTTGGGCCCTTGATTTGGACTTTTACTATTTCGTAGGCCCATATTCACTAAAGCCCATTTCATTCATTTGGATTATTAGGCCCACTAACTTAGATTAACACCAAGTTAATGAAATTATTAGGCCCACTAATTAAGCAAATGGCCTTAATTATTCAGTCTATTAAGGTAAAAATTATATAAAAACACATTTATGGCTACGTAAAAGACTTATCAATTTGTTGCTATTAGTATGTGTAAAAAAAATGAAACGTTCCCCAAATATTTGGGAAAAATTTTAATCTGATTTGATTTGACTGAATCTGATCGTTCATAATAATTGACTATGATATTATTACGGCAACCTCTTACGCCCTATTTGTTTGTCTAAAAATGATATTTTTCTGACCGAATTTAATTACCGAGTATCGTATAACAAAACAGGAAAAGAAACAAAAATCCAAAAAGTTAGGAAAAATCTAGGAATCTAAAACCTTAATAATTCTAAAATCTAGGAAAAAGAAACAACCAACCAGACGAAATTAGACCGGACAATATATGCAAAAAATCAATAATAATCCCATGCATGTCCAAAAATCAATAATAATTTATATATAAAATAAAAACACACAGACACACATATGTGTATATATATAAGTGAAACAAATGAATTAAAATGGTGTTGGGGTGTTGAGTAGTCTTGGGTATATGTTGAGTGGGACAGATGATGATGCAAAGAAGCAGCAGTGGACACACTGTTTTTGGAGATACGTGTGAATGGAAGAGAGTGTTCTTCATGTAATACAGAATTGGAGCATCCAATAACACACAAGATATTATCAAATATTCAAAAAATTTGTATCCGAATTAAATCAATCATGAAGTAAGTGTAATATATTACTCTGTGATTGGTTATTTTTTCTAAACTGTACACCAACCACACTGTAAATATATTACACTTGCCATATAATTGGTTTAAGTCTAGCCGAACCGGGTCCAAACTAGAATTTCTCAAAAAATTCTTACCCTTTGGTCAAATCAAATCAATGACATAATAAGTGTGATATACTTATTATATAATTGATCACTTTTTCTGAACTATACACTAATTATATCGTAAGTGTGTTACATTTGCATATAATTAGTTCGCATCCGGTTAAATCCGATCGAAAAAGTTAGGAGCATTTAATTTTTTAATATATATATATATATAATAATATTAATATTGTGGTACTAGAATTATTGAAATGGCAGCATGTATGCCCTACAGATAAGACCAGTGTCCACCATATATATATATATATATATATATTACAAGAACAAGAATATTAAAAACTTTGGATTTTATTTAAATAATCTTTGTTCCAACTACCAAAAAAATTTGACTTACTTCTCTTGAATTTATTTTTTTTCTATTATACTTAAAAGAATCGCTTTCGCTACCAAAAATAAAGATCAAGTGGCAATTGTAATATTGTGACTGAGACTATATATATTCAGTGATGAAAATTTTTATTTTGTTATAATAATGAATTATATAGTTTTAGAAGTCATAATTATTTTAAGAATAAATTACAATCATCCCCCTTAATATTTATCATAATAATAAATATTTTTTTATTATTTGAAAAATCACAAATAGTACTCCCTCGATTTTAATGTCTATTTTTTTATCATACATTAGTTTTTTATCTAATATTTGCAGTGAACTACCCCAAATACTTTTTTGGCTCATAAATAATAAATTTTTATATAAGTTGCACAAATTTGAGCTCACATGTCGATATTTGTCTCATAGATTTATTGTAATTTATTAGTTAAATTGATGTACGGTTCAGTTTAATGAAATATTGATGCGATCATGTACTTATCAATTTTTATAATTAAAAAAAAAAAAAGGAATGTGATTAATTAAGGTTGTGGCTGCAAAAAATTGAAAAGAGTTAGCAGATACGTGAATAATGGTAGAGTTAAGCTTTTTGGATTATGGATGTTAATTAAGTCATTATCCCCTTAATTATTGCGTTAAAGCGAATGACTTAATTATTCAAGAAATGACTTTTAAGACAGGTGACAAGTAAAAAGCCACCGAATAAGTAAATTCAGGTCATTATCACATTTGTTTTGTGATTGGTTTGATCCGATCAAATCTGATTCGAGCTAGAATTTTTTATAAATTTAGTACTGATTTTGAATTCCACTAGACGTGTGGGTATTTGTCGCACTCAATGTAATTTTGTTGTAATTGGTATTTGTTTCATTTAATATAAATTTATTGTACTATAAATTTATTTATCAAATTGATATATTTTTTCTAACTTAATCAGACGAATGCATTACATTTCAAAAAAAGTAATTAATTACATATATTAAAAAAAATTGTAATACGAGTGATTTTATGTGACCATATCTTCTGATTTGAGTATTTTTTTTCCTATTATTATTATTATTTGTATAAAAAATTAAGATTATTTAACTGTAATAAAAGTTAAACCATATCGATTTATTGTTATCGATTGAACCAATATGCACCGTTAATTTACCGTTTTGGTGAAGCCCACTCCTCTGGTTACGCATATAGGCAACTGTTTTGTAATAAAAGTCATAAATATTAGGCAACTGTTTGTCCATGTGCTCCTATGTTTGGAGCTACCTAAATTGAAACATCATTGGATCATACCCATGAATTTGTTTTATTTTTCTCTTGGTCTTGGTTACACGAGATTTACGTTAGACACGATGGGATTTGATATCACGCTCCAAATTCTCTATATTAATTACATCAAAAGACACGATGGTAACGATCTTCCGGGATCCGTTGTATTATTGATACTAATGCAATTTATTCTTATGTGATATTGTAAATAAATTAATTATCTATTCATGATAAACAGTAGTAAAAATTAAGAATATTTAAAAATAAAAATTAAAAGTTGAAGTTGGAGTGTTTAGAGAAAAACGGCTTCGTAGTTACAGTTTTACCAATAAGCTACAGAATTGATATAACTTTTAGTTTAAATCAAATTAATTTAATCAATTTAAAGACAAAAATACTATATTTTTAGAAATAAAATAAAAGGTTCAATAATAAGATAAGAAATGCTTTTTTTTTTTTTTTTCAAATACTCCATAACTGCTAAATAATTATTTAATTTAAAAAATAATTTCCACGAGGACTACGAGCACATGTCAGGATGTGATTGGAGGCACATGCAGGTCACATCTCAAAAGGGTCACCTGACGACGTTTGTTTTATGGTCTGCATGTGATATGGTTACCATCAGGACGATGATTTGAAGAGTTCAATTTGATCCTAAAATTGACCAATTGACAATAATGATGAGTTCAAAATTAGAACAAAAGTTGTAGTAGCATTCATCAATGGTTCACACCAGTTGCAAGAGATGGTGGAAATCTGCAAGAGTTGTCCAAATTCTCGTAGGATGGAAGTTTAATATTTTTAATTATTTACTTTACGAAATTTTTTAAATGGTCCAAAAATTAAGAAATTAGTCCATTAATTTACGGGATTTTTAGAAAATGATTTTAAAATTAGGAAAGCTCAACATATTTAGTCCCATAAATCTCATAAAGCAGATGATTAAATGAGTTGAATTTATTTAATTTTAAGACATTTTTAAGAATAATTGCAAAAACAAGGATTCAACTCTCAATTTTCTGGGACTGAAAGTGTAATTTAAGGGCAAGAGTTGGTGCATCGTTTGTTTTCAAATGTCAATTTAGAGTATGAAAATGGCAAGTAGTTGAAAAGCAGAGAACTCAATAATTTCAATCCAACACAAACATTGAAAAGACATGAAAAGGAAGGAAGATAAGTAGGGAGTTGATGTTTTTGCAATAAAAATGAAAGGGAACATTTCATCTGATTTCAGGTCTGCTGATATTTTGCTCCTATTACACATGTGATTGTTGTCTTTTTTTTTTTTTTTTAATTTGATTTAGATTTTTGTCTTTAATTTTTTTTATTATTTAAAATATTGTGTTAAGAAAAAAATATTGGGAACGAAAAATAATAAAGTATATGTACAAAGGACACGTAGCAGGCCCCGTTAGAGCTCCTGAATTGCTAGAATTGAGTAGATTAGATAAAACTACAAAGTCTAATTTGATGTGTGTCCTATTTCTTATTTATGTATACTTCGTGTTCTCATATTGTACGGATATCATTTTGTTGTTTTTGAATCAATAACGGTTAGAGGTTTATGTCAAATTCGTTGTCCTAATATATGCGGTTATTATCACAAAAAGAGAGAGAGAGAGAGACATATAGCAATAGTTATAGTCCTCGTCAATCATGCAATTCGAATTTTTTTACGTTTGTACTGTAGCTATGTTAGGAGAGCAATTACTGTCACGCATGTCAATTTTTTATTTTTATCGTTCAAACTAGAATGCAAGATCCACTAGAAAAAAGAGTTACTATTGCCTATATTTTTAAAACTATATATGGACTAAAAGCCATGATAAATAATTATTATTTAAATAAAATTGATACAAAAATTTACCTTATTCATCATGACAAAAGTATTTATTGTAGCATTTAGTTATGACAAATGTTTTAGCGACCCTCGTAAGAATAACAAGACATAATTGAATTGGTGGTAATAAGTAGTAACAAATTGTGTGTATAGTTTATTATGTTAAAAATAAGAATATTCTTCAATACCTTGGACAAGTCCATATTGATACGTACCTTGTGATAAAATATATATTATGATAATTGCAATATAAAATTTTTCTTTTACGAGTTATCACGTGATTTTTATTTATTTATATATAGTTAGGATTTAAAATTTTCAATCAATTCTGAGTGGTGGATGTTTTTATGTAGTTTAAATGGTCTTAGAAAATAATTTATTGGATTCAATTATTACAAATTGCTATATATTATATTATATTATTTTATTTTGGTCTTAGTTGGTAGTTGGGCAATTATTTATGAATTATTCTTGTGGTCTACCATTAAGTTTTTATAAATCATTTTATTATAGAAGAAAAAAGGCAATTCTTCTCAACATGCTAAAAATTTTGCCCAATTTCATTTTAACGTGCGATATATTTCAAGTCTTTTATAATTTTTCTTGATTTTTTTTTCAAGACGAAAAGTTTTTGGACGACGTTGCAAATTCAAATACACAATATTTTTTAATCGATCATTATTTGAATTTGAAGAAAGAATCCATCGTCAAATGATTTTTTAATAATATTTTTTTTCGACTAAACTAGTGAATAACATATGCAGAGATATTATTAATATATATTTAAAATTTATTATGACTCAAAATCATCTAAATAAGTACAATAAGTCCTTATGTTTATTTCAATCTTACAAATAAACTTATAATTATTGGTCACCCTTTGACATACGTAGATTTCCAAAATACCTTCTAAAAGTAGTGTATATTTATATTTCGAATAATTATATTTGCACTTCTGATTTATGGTATATTCACACAAACTATCCATATTTTTTGTGTAAATACATAAACAACTTCTAGCAGCTAAATATATGGTGATTTGTGTAATATTATGATGTTTTTGGGATTGTATGTTTAAGTTTTCAAAAAATAAAGTTAATTTGTAAATGATGTTGACGGTTCTTATGGAATATATATATAATTTGTTTTTAAAAGTAAAAATATTTTACATAAATATATCATATATCAGGAAATATAAATATAATGTCATTATCTCGTTACCAGTTACAAAAATTGCGTAAAATTATCATTATAGATAATTAATGATATATCCATAACTTGACAATTAGTAATTATTTATTGTTACTAGATTGGCGCGGTATATATATGTGTCATCGATTGTCTTCAGCTACAATTTTTGGTCACTAGCTCTTGTTAATAATAATTTTTATAAACATAATAATTACATTTATACCCTCTGATTTACATATACCATCCCCATATTTTTCGTAAATACATAAACCACCCATGACAGTCAAAAAATAGGGATAGCTTGTGTAATAATATTGACGTTCTTAGAGGTGTATGTATAATTTTTCAAAAAATAGGGATGATTTATGTATATAATATTGACATTTCTAATAAATATATGTGTAATTTATGAAAATGTAAGAATAATGTACGTAACTAGACCACATATCAGAAAGTATAAATGTAATCATCCCTTTATAAAATAACAATTACTAAAAAATTATAGAACTTGTTGCGGTGACAACTAAGAATCTCGTAATTGAATATATATAACTAAAGAAAATATTAAAATTATCGCTTGATATATATTTATAGAGACAGAAGGGATAAGAATTTGATGCACATTATTTTCGTAGTATAAAATTATTATACTGAGAGAATTAATTAATTAATATCTATACTATATAAAAAAAAAAGACCTTCCATACTGAGAAATGATGATTAATGATATTGCCGCGCCAAACTTGTATGGAGCAAAAAATACTCTTCTTAATTAACTTATTTTCAAATTTTATATTAATTGATATTTTTTTCTTTCTTTCAAATTTTTTGTAATGTTAAATATTTATTTTTATGTATAATATATTTAAATATAAAATATATTGATTATATACACACATGCCAGACTGATTAGTATAGCCAAATACGACTATCTTTTCGTATTAGTTGGTTGTAGACGTTTGAAAGCTTAGATCAAGCGGTTAGGGATGTCCGGTCGGTACGGATAAATTTTGGCCCACCTGATTATCTAAAATCTAAATTGAATCAGGGGAGAAAAGAAAAGGTGTGGAAGGACCACCTTCATTATATGTAGCGCATGCGCATCATATACATTGATTGATGATGAGGACATTGATCAAACACGGACCGTAGATCTATCATCAGTTGCAGTAAAATTTTCAGACATGATGAATAATTTGACTGGAATGAAGTGAATTTTGTAACAACATCAGCAGATAGGTAGGATATATGAATTAATAACTCACTGAGTGAATCTATTTATATAGCTTAGCTAAATTATTTTATATATTATCCATTGAGTTTTATTTTATTTTTTCAGATAAATTATTCGTAGCTCTTCTTTAGAAACTTGAAGCCTGAGTTGACTAAATTATAATAATAATTGAACTTCAATTATTAAAATATAAATGATTCAAATCTTACCCGTGGACTAGGAAGCATTTTCTCGCATCTACCCCCTATGATATGATAAATAAGAAAAAAATAAAATAAAATTTGTAAATTTTTTTTGGATAACTGTAAGTTTTATTAATAAAATAAGATCGTACAATACAACAGTGCTCAACTGGTGGTTTCTCCCTCGATAGGCCAAGGGATACGCCATAATCTATATAACGCACATGAACTAACAGAACGAGATAAATTAACACTGATAATCCTCTGTCTAATATCTTCCACGATAATGGTGGCTATTATATTCGGTGGTCGCTCCGTATGCTCAAAGCGTCTCAAATTTCGTTCCCTCCAAATGTGGTAAATGCAAGCAGTCAGGAGTGCACGATAAGCCAAGTTAATCATATGTTTTCCTCTCCATTTCCTTGCAGCCCACTCAACGTCCCGTGACCACTCTTTATTAGGCCATTCAAATCGAACAATCCGTCGAATCGTTGTCAGACAACTTCTGGCATAACGGCATCGAAAGAATAAATGAGTATGTGTCTCCATTGCGCCCTCATCACATAATATACAGGTGCCTAGATATGATAGCCATGGTTTATCAGCTATGGATAGTTTCCCCAAAATCGCAAGCCATAAGATGAAATTATGTCTGGGGATCTTCAGAGAACCCGAGAGTAGTGAAGACCAACCTACTTTGGGTCCCGGTGGGTCCAATAGCCTATAAAGAGATGCAATTGTAGGTCGTCCAGTCTCAAATCGCCAAATAATACGATCTGTCTCGCATGAATTATTGACAATACATGCAAAATCTCCAAGCACTCAATGTCCATAACGAGAGGCCAATGCCATTGCCTCTCTATAATAACACTGTTGAGCTTGTCCGTTGTCCGAAGCCCAAGCATATGTGGACCCCTCTGTGTTTTGAAAAATGGGAGGGGGTTAACTTGCATCAAGAGGATATTTGTAATTTTTTAAATAATAATGGAGGATTCATAATTATGTCAAATTAAGCTCAAGAAAACTCATTGTAATCTACCTATTTATTAACTACTCTCCTAAAATTATAGATCATGTACCTAACAAGTATGGTAGACTTACTATATAATTAATATGGAATTAATTAGAACCAATTCGGACTAGAATTTTCCAATCAAGTTCTATGGGCTTCGTAGGCGCCTAATTAGACGTGTTTGACACGGAAAATTAAAATTTGTGATACACATACATATATAGAAGGGGTAATTATACTCTCCTTCCATGAGGTTTGGTGTAATTATATCTTAACCTCCTATAATTTGAAAAATTACATCTAGCACTATCGAGGTTTGTTTCCGTCTAGCAAATAAGTCCCTCAATTAGTCAAAATTTACCAAATTTAGTGATACTAACAAAAAAAAAAAAAAACTAAACAAAAATCGATATTTACCCTCGATTGATTTACTAACTTATTACTAGTCAAATAATTTTTTTCAACTAAACTACTCTTATAATGGTGAAGATATACCTCCTTACATGCATTGATGTGTGAAAACGTGTGGGAGTAATTTGGTCATATATAAAATGACTTATCTAACCTGCAATAAATCAGTAATAATTCAATTGGGGGTAAATATAGAATTCTTTTTTTTGTTAATATCAACAAATTCAGTGAATTAACGAATGGAGTTATTTATTAGATGGAAGCAAACATTTAGGGATGCTAAATATAATTTTTCAAACCACAAGAAATCAACATGTAATTACGACAAATCTCAGAAAAAATAAAAAAAAAGGTGTATTATCCCTAAATAGAATTAAAAGTTGTGGTTTTCACAATATATCTGGATCTGATCTGCAAACCCAACCACCCAAGCCCGGCCTATATATAGGATCATAATTAAATATCTCAATTTCTGCAAATGTTGTTGTTCGAATGTGGTGGATTAATATTTGGAAATGAATGTAAGTTTGACTTAACTGGTTGCAGCATTACTAATTAATTCAAGTAGTCAGTAGTGGTCCGTAGACTTATTTACTGCCATGATATGTGGCAACCATTTTTATTAACAGTACCACTGTGATGATAATACATGCATGGTGCCAAGAAAGACAACGTCGTCATCCCATTTTCTGATGTGATATATATATATAGTAATTTAATTATATATATATAATATAACCACATATTCCCGAGAATTATTTAAATAAGTTTTTTCCAGTAATGATTCGTATCGATTCATTGCTCCCAAACCGGTTGCCGGACTGATTCCCTGTCGAATCAACCGGTCTGGTTCGGGTCTGAAAATATTGCCATACATTCCATGGTTGTGGATCAAATTAAGCATCGGAAGGGGATTTTATATTTTCTTTAATAGACATTAATTAATTGCATGTGCATGCATGCGACATAGATATAGTACATGATCAGGCTTTGTACTCATTGTCTCTCTCTAATTCTGATAAATATATAATATAACAAATTATATGGTCCGTATAATAGTATTTGTGATATGAATGAGTGATGGGAAACATGTAATTTTAGTTAAGTAAGTTGGAGGGTGATATTTTTTATTTTGCTTTAATTAAAATTTATAATTTGGTTCTGTAATTTTAATAATTATGGTTATTTTAGTTATTTCGAACTAATTTTGTCGAAAAATTTTATGTCATCAGTTATATCGACACCTAAATTTGGGACTTAGAATGAATTTAATGACATGACAGTCCAATATATCTATATGTATTTAGAAAATGGTTTGGTAAAAAGAGAATTAAAATTTGAAAAAAATTGTCATATCATGAAGTGGTAATTTAATTTTTGCCAAGTCATTTCCTAAATAAAAAAAATAATTTGGACTGCCACGTCCTTAAATTCGCTGAAAACTTTAATTTAGTTGATGACATGACTGATGACGAGAAATCGTTTTGACAAAATTGATCGAAAATGACTAAAATTATCATATTTTTTAAAATTATTGAACTAAATTACAAATTTTAATTTAAACATGATTAAATTATTATCTCCTAACTTACAAATTAAAAATTCTTCAATAATTTGAAATGATGAAATTAAAATAAAAAATCACAGCAAAGCCACTAGCTAGTGACTTTCACTAGCACATCACATGGTAAACAAAATGCCCAAAAATTTTGACATCTTGACATGTGACGCTATTATGCATCCATCTTAGTCGGATAGAATATTTATACTTTATTTCCTTTTCATTCTCTATTGTTTCTATCTGGTGGTCAATTTTCACCCTTCATTTTCCTCAACTCTAAATAATTCATGACGGATTCATTGGCTCAACGGTGACACTTTTTTCGTACGAAAGGTAGATCACATATTTAATATGATCCGATGAATGTACTATTATCGATAACCATCACTAGGTCTTAAGAAGAAGAAAAGGAGAAGAAATACACGCAATTAACCGTAAATAAATGGAAGTGGTCTAAGCACGAGCTAGTTTGCAGTAATCGACACATTATTTGACTATTTGGGAATAAATTATAGTAATTTGGAGACAATACAATTACGGGCTCATTCTTGTAATAGTAATTATGATTCAAACTGAACATGTATCGAAAAAATAATATTCTAGATGCGCATTAAAAAAAAACAAAAAGTAAAATGTGAGAAAAGAAGGGATATGAGTCCCCAAATATAGCCTTGATATTATAGTACTACTCTCACAGGGTACACTTACAAGGTCATAAATCTAGTTACAACCAAACACCACTGCGAGGAAAAATCAAAACTTTTTCCCTACAATTATACATATACACATATATCTCCCAAAACCCACATCATCAAGGGTTTAATTTCTAGTCAGCTAGTTAACGTACTAGTCCCCCCCCCCCCCCCACAAAAAAAAGAAAAGAAAAATCCCACAAGGGATGGTAAAAATATAAAATTACAGCAGCCTCCAGCAGTAATTTTTTTTAAAAAAAAAAAATTTTGATGATCATTCCTACCTAAGCATAGACGTTAGAGACTCGAAAACGTGTTGTTCACAAGGAATGGTGAGGCCCATGTCATGATCGAAGCCGAACTCCTCCTCGGCCCGGCGGAGCAGGGTCTGGAACTCGGGTCGGGTCAAGATTGAGATGGGGAGAATGTATCTGCTGCGGTTCTCACCTACGTACACCACGAAATGCCCCTTGGGCACGTCCAATGGCAGCCCTTCGTCGTTCTCGTACCCCCCCTGTTTCTTCCCTAAGCTCGAGCACCGCTTCATAATCTGCTTGATCACCGCCTTTTGGGACAGCTTATTGGATTTTGTCATACCCATTTGATGCTGTGCTTATTAAATTAAGCTTCTCTCTCTGCTTTTTCCTCTTCTTCCTTCTTTTTATAGAGAGAGAGAGAGAGTGGTGAGATAGCAATGAAGCGGAGTTCAGTCTATATATAAACCAGCTCGAGATTTATTTAATTTAATATATTTAAAGATAAAAAATAAAAAATAAAAAGAAGGAGGGTGGGGATGGGGGGGGGGGGGGTGTTGAGTCAGAAGAAAAACAGGGGCATGTGGGGTTGTGGGGGGGGAAGTAGAGACCACGGGTGTTTTTGGGCATTGTGTATTTATGTTAGAAAAAAACATGAAGGGAGCCGAAGCCATCGGGTTTACGAATTCTTGCTCCTATTCCTCCGGACAATTGGGTCCCTCTTTCTCTGTTTTAACCTCTTTTTCCAACAAATTTATCACCCTCTTCAAAAATTTCTTACTTAAATAAGATTTTACCGACCAAATCATTCTCATGATATATGTAATATATAATTGATCATTTTTTTTAATTATGTATAATTATACAATAAATGTATTAAGTTTGCTATATAAATAAGAAATAATTACATTCTCATTTCATGATATTTGATGTAATTACACGTAGATTTCTTGTGATTTGAGAAATTATATCTAGCACTCATGAAATTTGATTCCATCTAACAAATAAATCCCTCAATCAGTCAAGATCCACCGAATCTGTTGATATTAACGAAAAACCAGAAAACATCTATATCTATTCCTCATTAATTTATTGTAAGTCAAGTAAATCTTTATGACCTAATTACCCTCATACATTTTTCACACATTGACGTATTTGAGGACCTATATTTTCATCGTTATAAGGTAGATTAGTCCAAAACATATATATTTGACCTGCAATAAATCTGGAACTAATCAATCAAGGATAAATATTAATTGTTATTCAAATTTTTTGTTAATATTAACAAATTCAATGAATTTTAACTAACAAAAAAACTTATTTGTTAGACAAAAACAAATACCAAACCTTATGAGAGGTGAGTATAATTCTCCCTGTAATTAATTTACGTCCAATCAAATTCCATTTTGATTTAAAAAATTCAGAAAAATACAAGTAATTCCCTTATAATATTGCAAATGAGTAAATTAACTCTTTATCATTTTTTTAGCAGTTTATCTCTCCATGTTTTTTAAAATATGACAATTTATCTTCTTTTATTTTTTAAAATGAAGCAATTTGTCTTTTTTTATAGCGAGGTACATTGTTTTATTTTAAAAAACACAATAACTTGCTATTTTTTTTATAGAAAAATAATTTGTTCATTTACAATATTATGAGACAAATTGCATTAAATCCTTAAAAATTCCCTTTCTTTTTGGGCTAGATTGATTTTGTTTAATCTTATTCCTGACGTGGCTAAAATATTTCTCTATGATTCAATTAAAAAAATACACTTAGGAACTCACAGAAAAAATAAAAAAATACCGAATTTAACTAGGTACGGCCAGAATGTTTATGTTTTCACATTTATATTTCACTAAAAGACATTTATAAAGTAAAATATTACAAAGACATGAGAAAACTTTGGGTTAGTTGCAATTTTCTCCAATGTGATATTGCAAATGAGTAAATAACCCTTCATGAAAAAAATAGCAAATTGCCCTTTTGTACTTTCTAAAATGAAGCAATTTACCTCTTTAGACAGGGAGGTAAATTGCTTCATTTTAAAAAATATAGAAAGGTAAATTGCTATATTTTAAAAAACAAGGGGAGTTAAATTGCTATTTTTTTTTATATGGGGGTAATCATCTCATTTTTAATATTACAAGGGTTGCTTGCAATTTTCCCATAAAACATATGCCAAGAATAAGATGGGCAAGTATTCGTTTTGTAAAAAGTATTTATAAGAGATAATTACATTTACACATCGTGATATATTGTGTATTTACACAAATTATTATTCCTGCTTTTGGATAATTACGCATTCACCCACCAGAAATATGTACCACATTTACACATATCATCCCTATTTTTGGAAATTACATGCACACCTCCAAAATTTCAACACCGTTATGCAAACTATCATGCTTTTTTATTGGGGTAAAATGTAAGCAACTCCCATGATATTGTAAACGAGCAAATTGCGCTTCTATAAAAAACAATAGCAATAAACCTTCCTATATTTTTTAAATTGCTATTTTTTTTATCATAAAAATAATTTGCTCATTTATAATATTACAAAAAAATAGATTACATTAAACCCTTTTCATGATTACGAGTAATTTCTATAATTATATAAAAAATAAAAATAATTTTACATAACAAGTTATAGATCAACGATCAATGATTTGGGATGTATTTGGTAATGTTATTCTTTTGTGGCTTGGCACCATTGGAAGGTTGTTTTTGTCTTTCTATGGTAATTTTATTCACATCTCATTTTATTTCAACAAATTTATTGATATAAAACGATATTTTATCGTCGTCGAGATTATAATTTAAGAAAAATACACTGTATTTTTTTTTCATAAGATATTTTATGAAATTGAGTCGATGTAAATATGAACTTTATTATGATAATAACTTATAACTAGATTATTACAAGCAGTCATTTCACAATCGTAGAAGTTTTCCGATTATGTCTATTTTACTTAAAGTAATTTTTACCCTATAAGTGATTATTTAATTTATGCGGATTATTTATGAGCGACTATTTTGAAATATGAATTTAGGCATGGTCAATATAGATTCATGCATCTCTAATATTAAAAGAAAAATCTCTCCACACTCAAACGACGGTTAATGACATCGCTGCACTAATTTTTTGTTGAAGTAAAAAATGCCATTCGTGATAAAATAACTAACTTATTCAACTTTTCAGAATTTACATTAACTGATAAGTTATTATTTTTTTCTTTCTTTATCTTTGTTAATGGGTTTATATATTTTACTCTTATTTATGATATATCTTAAAACGTCAAAAAATATTTTATGATATGTACCCGAAAAATGACGTACCACAACGACTAGTTTAATAAAATTTAATGTGAAAAATATTTGTTTATAGTTACCTTACATATTGTTGTCCGTATTAAAGGACGTGCGATGTGGTCCTTTAAAATCGTAACTATGCACCTCCCTAGAGGAAAAGTCGCGATCAATGTATAAATTAATTGCTAAAATTAATATAATGTGACAACTTTTGCGTCTGGAATAGTACTTTCCATAATTATTATTAAGATGAGTCAAAGATTGTTACAAATGTGTATCAATTGCGTTAATTACACTACTGTGATGCTACCTATACACAAAAAGTGATATCATTGATATAAAATTGTAACAATATTCATTAGTCCCCTACTACACAGTTAGTGGAAAACGACTGATCAAATTAATAGGCCAATTTTTCAAAAATCAAACAACATAATCTACTCTAAAATGGGTTTTTATTTTATTTTTAAAATTGCATATTTAAAATTTTAAATTATTTGAATAGTTTAACAATAATCAGATTTGCACTTTCACGTATTTAAATATTTTATTTGTTGTATTATATGATTATATTATTCCTTTTATTGTTAAAAAATATAAATTAAATGGCTATATATGAGTAATTAATAAAATTATTTTTTTTGGAAATTATGCAAGTTTTTAATTATTATGTATGAATCATCGATTGCATATTGACCATTCATTTTTTTATTAATATTTAAAAAAAATAAATATGAAACATACTAGTCGAAATAAAATGGGAAAAAATAATTATTATTGATAAACAACAAGTGCAATATAGTATAATAATATATTTTAAATACATAGAGGACAAAATTGTCTTTAATTAATTACGTTTGTTTCAGAAGTAATTTGTTTTCAAACACTATCACTTTCAACTGCTCTTTGCTTTTTTTTTTACAAACATTACCTTCTTTTGATTCTATTAAAAATTTGAATTTTGTCTACAAAAATCACTTCTGTAAAAGTAGAAATTTTTACAAACACTCACTCAGTCAGATTCAAACTAACAACATAGCGAGCCGATTATTTTTATCATATCATTATTAGATAATTAAAAAATATTTAATCACATAGCAAGTGTAATACCCGTAGGTAAGTATCGACTTTGTTTGAGGAAGATATATGTAAGAATTCTTGGGGGGTTGTCAATATGAAGTAGAGAAGGCAAACAAGAGGAGTGGGGTCATGAAAAGGCTGTTTGGAATGCCATCCCATGTTCTGTGAATGAAATGTGTTGCTGTTTGTGACATTTAAACACTGAGAAGTAGAAGGGCTGCCCCACCATTTCCTCACCGAAAGCCAGTTGACACCACATCTGCTTGCCAACCCCTATTTTGAGGGATCAGATTAGTTTTCTAAATTCTCCATGTAAATTACACTGATCAGATCTTCAAAATACTCATGACTTGAGATTACAAGGAGCAGTTGTGGTTGATTTTAGAACTTGATGGGGCTGTTTTGACGGCTGACCTTTTTCCTACCTGCACTAAAGGAAAAGGGAAATATGTTGTTGATTTAACTATATATGTCGTAAAAATATTTAATGTTTGAGAGCAATGATTGGGCAGAAGGGAGAAAAAGTAATTGGGTTGACAAGATGAAGGGCATGTTACCTTTGCCCCCCTTTACTCTTGTGAAGACAACAAGCAAATGTACCTATTGGCGCCAGCCAACCTCCCTGCCTGCCTGCCTCATTCAATCCAAGAATTTTCCCAATGGGAATGCACTTGTTGCTCTAACTCATCAGACATATTTTAGCTTCTTTCTTGCATTTTCAGGCAATGTCCCTCCATTTCTTACAACAAACTCTTCCACATTTCCGATTACGTCGGGAGATGGGGTTGCTTGGGAGGGTTTCTACTGCTCGCTATTCAATTTTAATATGTAAATAATTAAAGGGGTGTTTCCAAAATACTTGATAAAATTTCATTTTTTTTTTCTACAAACACACTCAATTTTTCTATATATGATCAAAATTCAAAATTACGTATACTTGCAAAGACTTTGTATGTTATATTAGGGTCGGTCAAGGCGACGTCTCGATTAGGCAGCGAAGAACATGCATCGGGTAGCTGAAAACGGCTCGTCGCCAACTACTTAAACATTTGGGAAAAAGAAAATCTCCAAGTCAAGAGAAGTATAGATATGGGTATCTTGATGAATTAGGTTTGAAGACAAAACAAATGGCCTTCTCCAGGAAGTTGAGAGGTTGACATGTACGTGGGCCAATACAGCTAAGGTTGTGGGAACCGGAGAAACAAAGGACTTACGGATGTACCTCAACCATTGATACCTCATCACATGTACTGCAGCCCAGCAACAAGTACATAGATTATCGCCTCTTACACGTTTGATTAGTGTCTGGTTTTGGACCAATTATGTGTGTTCTACTTTGCGTTTGTGCTGTATGTCAAGTCATGCATATTTAAGGCAGCAACAGCAGTCTGTTTGCAGGGTCCAACCTAGCTGGATAAATTGAGTTGTTTTAAGGATTTCAGGATAACAACCCTCCATTCACACGTCTTAGTTTGTTGTGATGCTGCCATGCGTCCTACAAATGCAGAGTGAATTTGTGCAGTTTATAAGCCCAACGTCTCTTATCCCTAACGAGGCGTGTTTTCAAGAAGAAAATCGCGATGCTAGAAAGTCAAAATGGATGCAGTACACCATGCTAAGGTATCGTTGAACGCAACATCAACCGCCTTGAAATGGAGTTTTAGCATAATTGCATGAAATACAACTTATATTAGTCATGTGTTGATAATTTTGGTACTAACGTTCGACCTACAATACAAGACCAAATATGAGATCTACTCTAGCATGAAGGGGATCAAAATTGACAACAAATAATTAAATTTTACAAAAAATGACTAAATGTGAGATGTTCAGAATTAATTCTGTAAAAAAGGATTAAATATGTAAATAAAGAAAGTTACATAATAAAAAATATTAACGGTTTATAGTTACATGACAAAAAAATGTAATTTGGCTTAAAATTATTATTGACGTATATAATTCATCCTCTTACCGGAACATAAAACAACGTACTATTTTCTTCTTCTCTAAAAATGAGTTAATTTTTGGTCTGAACCCGACAAGTGTTTGGTATTCCTTCTCGAGCTTCTCTTCCAACTTCAAATGCGGAAAAGTCAGAATGGGAAGCAGGCAGAGTTTGAGCTTGAATATCTAACAAGTCGAGTTTTATGTACAAAAATATTCATTATAAGTGTCGGAAATATAACTAATATAGTATACAATATTGAATTTTTAACTTTTAACTTTTTAGTTTGAATTAAATAATTAGATATACGTCAAAGATTTCATAATTTTGCAGTTGAAGTAATAGTGAATTCTGTGTCTGCATCCTAAAAGGGGTAGTTGGCTGATAGCGCAGCAATTTAAGACTGAAAGGATGTCTGTTCAACTGCTTGAAGCTGTCAGCATTTACTGTTCTGTCCAGGCACAAATAGTTTACATATGAGCCCATTGGCCTACCAATTTGGGCCTAAAGGGACAAGCCCGTATAAAATGTTACTGATTTGTATGGGCTCATAAGTGTGGGCCTCGATAAGATGAACTTGGTCCTGTATACGATGAATTTGTGCCCGGCCCGTCAGTTATTATTTATTTAGATAATAATTGTGAACATGAAAAAATATCTTGGGATATTTCAAATATCTTCCCACACAGTAAATCGGGCAAGAGAAGGAATTACCGAAAAGCTCCTCAAATCTGAGGGTATCTTCGTCCACTTGGCCTAAAATCGTGCCCTAATTCTCTTCTCTTGGATTCGGATATTCTGGACTGTATTCGATCTGTTGTTGTGTACTTGGAAGCTCCCGCACTGCAATTTGCAGAAAGCCAGTCTGGCCGCATTTTAGCTGAATTTATTGTTTAGTTTTGATACGGTTTTGGTTTTCTGATAAATCTCTTTTTTCGTTGGGGGCAATTCATTTTTATTTTTGTCTTGTTTGATTGAGAATGGGAGTTCCGGCGTTTTACCGGTGGTTGGCCGAGAAGTATCCGATGGTGGTGGTGGATGTGATTGAAGAAGAGGCGGTGGTTATAGAAGGGGTTAAAATCCCGGTGGATACGAGCAAGCCGAATCCTAACAACATCGAATACGATAACTTGTACCTGGATATGAATGGAATTATTCACCCTTGCTTTCATCCTGAAGACCGCGTAAGTTTTCAAGCACCTGCTTTTCATTAAGTTTTTTTCGTGGATTTGGTGGTTTTATTGTTTGAATTGCACCATTTGATTTTCTGGTCTGGTATTTTTTTTTTGTTTTAGTACTTCTGTTTTTAGACAAGTGGTGCTACTTGCATGCTTGTTTCTTGATGGTTTTTCGGGTGTGTTTTATTTGTATATATTTCATGTTTCTAGTGCTGAGATGGAGCTTGTGGTTGTATGTTGTTTTCTACTAAGAAGACAACAAAAGTAAGTTTGTCTTGGGGTTCTATTTTGAAGACTGAATTATCTGTCCACAAGAACAAACACTAAGAATGAGAGTGTGGGCTTCCAGCGTCAGTGTGGCACTAGTGTTAGTTGCTGTTTGAGTAAGTTAGAGTTATGATAAGTATATCCAAACTCGATACTGTGAAGCATTGGTAATTGCAGCTTCCACAGAACATCACTTTGTGCTGTTAGCTCTATGTTTTCTAGTGGCAGCACTGTTCTATGGTCACTATGTCTATGCTTCAGTTCCCTCCTTCATGGAGCTGATAACTTATTGTGTCTGTCCTAATATTAAGCCAATATGGGCTCTTTACTGTCTCTCATATGGGGGAAAACGTGATGGGTGAATCATGGTGATGCTGGCAATCCAATGATGGTTTCTTACTTGAGACATAACGACCTACATATTTTATGCAATTTCATGTCCAGAAAGTGTGGTAAGTCAATCTATAGATGTTCATAGTTCCTGTCAATGTCTCAAGGATGTTTATTCAAAGGTCCTTGACTCATTAGTTTCCATCTCAATGTTTCTTCATTTCTCACTACCCACCTTTATATGATGTGGGTGAGTTTGTAGTTATTACTGCATTGAAATTTTGCTTCTAATATCATGGTATACCTTAATTTGGACTAGCTTTGGATGGACTATGATTATTCGTAGAAATCTTCTGTGAACTATGGGATGTCGCAGATCTCAAATTTATTGGCATTTTGATTTTCTATTGTTCTCAAAAGCATGGTTGTAAAATACCTCAAATTATAACATTGTCTTGGTAACTTAAAAAAACAACGGGCATAAAACTTGTATCGAAATTTATGAGTGATAGTTGATTTTAAGGGGAAAAAAGAGGAAGCTTTATGACTATAGGTCATGTGCCCTGAGCGATAATCTGCTAGATGAAGAAATTGTGATGTCTAAGACATGTTAGGGTACTTTTGAAGTTTGATGAACATTCCAAATGTCATATAGTTTGTTTTATTAGTATATCCATGCAGAATGGTAGATTTGTGGTTGTAATATTTTGTTGATGGGTTAGATATAATAAGATAAAAAGTAATAGCTGGGGTTGTTATTGTAAAGGAATTGAAATAATATGCTATTCCAGGAAGCAAGGAAGAGTCTTAAAAAGGCAATTATTAATTGGTAATACTTGACTTGATAAGGTGTTTCAGATTTACACTCTTCAAGTTGTTGCGATGCCCTGGATTAAATATACTATAATCTATGAATTTAATTGGCATTTTACTTATAAGGTTTTTCCTGCTTCTCCTTTTCTATGGACTGCATTGAACAGTTATCCCAATTTCCTTGTTATGTTTTTGTCACAAGTTCAGAAGACTAGTTCTGAAGGCTGCCAAATCAGGAGAGGTGTTTGAAAATATGATGCAATTTTGAGAATTCATTTCTGATTTCTTAGGCTTTACTGAATATGAGTTGTGACATGTCTTCTACATAATATAATATCCTCATTTTGTCTAGATAAGTGTGCTGACAAACCTAATTTCTTATGCAGCCTTCTCCAACCACTTTTGATGAGGTGTTTCAATGCATATTTGATTATATTGATAGGCTCTTTGTTATGGTGCGACCACGGAAACTGCTTTACATGGCTATTGGTGGGTAAAAGGTTAACAATGGTAGTAGTAAATGGAAGTTAATGCAAGCTGACATGGGTCAAATTCATTAACTTCAAGTTGGTATTGATTGATAGATGGTGTGGCGCCAAGAGCTAAGATGAATCAGCAGCGGTCAAGGCGTTTCAGAGCTGCCAAAGATGCAGCTGATGCGGTGTGCATCCTTGTAGTGATTCACTTTGAACACAGTTAATGCGTAAATAATATATTTTTATTTTCATGGATGCAATATTGCTTGTAGGCGGCTGAAGAGGAAAGGTTGCGTGCGGAGTTTGAGCAAGAAGGCAGGAACCTTCCCCCCAAACAGCAATCACAGCTTTTTGATTCTAATGTTATTACACCTGGAACACCATTCATGGCTGTTCTATCCATTGCTCTGCAATACTACATTCACCTCAGACTGAACAATGACCCTGGATGGAAAAATGTCAAGGTATTGTTTCTGTGGGCCCTCAACGACAGTTCTTTTTCTAGATTAGTCCAATTACTTTGTACCGCAAATTTTAATGTGTATTGGTCTCTAGCATGTCTAGACGTGTTCAACTCCTGCATCAATTTATGCAAACTATTCTCTTTCATGAAGGTTATTCTTTCTGATGCAAATGTTCCTGGTGAAGGGGAACACAAGATCATGTCGTACATCCGTCTCCAAAGGAATCTTCCTGGTTATGATCCAAACACCCGCCATTGTCTGTATGGATTGGTAGGTGTTAAGATGATATATATGTTGAAATTGTTGTATGTATATCTTCACTTTCTTGTGCACTCTCACAATTATTGACTAATCTGTGCTGCGTGTACAGGATGCTGATCTGATCATGTTGGCTTTGGCCACTCATGAAGTTCATTTTTCAATACTTAGAGAGGTATACCTGTTGTTGAATGGCATTGTGACATTGCCCAACTCTTATTTCATTAGTAGTTTGGGGTCTTTTGATTCAGGATCCTTTAGAAAGAACTAATGATTTCATGTAAAAAATTGCTGGCAAATGGGGGTGGGAGTTTGAGTCAAATTTTATGCTTCAATGGATGGGGTTATGTAGAGATTTGGATATTCTGCTTGGTGTCTCCCCAACTTTGAACTTTCTTCGTGATGACAGGTGTTTCTTCTAATTTTTCTTGCAAGGTTGTATTTACTCCAGGGCAACAAGACAAATGCTTTCTTTGCGGTCAAATGGGTCATTTAGCTGCAGATTGTGAAGGGAAAGCGAAGAGAAAGGCAGGTGAATTTGATGAGAAAGGTGATGCTGAAATTGTGCCTAAAAAACCTTATCAGGTAATAATAACATATATGAAAGAACATTAAACAGAGATATGTGTTTTTGATACTAAAGCTAACTTGTCTCATTTTGCAGTTTCTAAACATTTGGACTCTTCGTGAATATCTGGAATATGAGATGAGGATTCCTAACCTGCCTTTCGAGATTGACTTTGAACGCATTGTTGATGATTTTATTTTCATATGCTTCTTTGTCGGTAATGATTTTTTGCCGCATATGCCCACGCTCGAGATTCGTGAGGTGTGTCTAAGAGATGCTTTTTGTTTACAGTTGTTTGGTAGTATTGTTTATTCTCTTGTATTCTAATCTTCGACTTTCTGAGTTACTGTAGGCTTGGCATGCATTCTTACTTGACAGTTCAGAGTTGAAATTAGCCTGAGCCAAAGGCAGGAACTTAAAGAGCGAAGAGTTCTCCTTTCTTTAGTTCCTTGCCATAAACCACATTAAAACCACACTTGAATCTTTTAGGTGGCTTAATTAAGTTTTAATAATCAATCAATGCTGCCAATATAATGCATGCTAAGCTGAAATTAATTCCAGAAGCAGCCCTTTGTCAGAGAAGAGGCATTGCATAATGTTGACAACCAAGTGAGGATTGTAATATCAAGCTGAATGAATAAATACAGATATGTTTTGATAAAAGCTGGCTAAGATGTGGGTAAGAGTTACTCTGCAGACTGTAATTGGTAAATAATTGGTTGAGGGTTGGGTAACCTATTTCCTTATGTATAGGGCATTGATGTTGGCAAACTCTTATATGTGGTTGGCGAGTGTTCACGTTTTCATAAGATGTGAAATTGATTGATGATTGTACAACATGTTATTGGAACTATTGTTGAATTATATGTGATTTCATCTGCTCTACTATGTGATTTCCAGCATCCAGAATTTCTTAGTAAAATCGGTAGAAATTATAGTAGACAGTGTGATTTTCTTGATTTAGGAATATTGTGAGTACACTTGCTGGATTTCTGGTGTTCGATTGCTTTTTACAAGAGACAAAATTGTTGATGGTGCTGTTGATTTTAATGTACTTCTTTTCTTTCTTATACAGGGTGCAATCAACTTGCTGATGGCTGTGTATAAAAAGGAGTTGAGGGTTTTGGGTGGGTATTTGACTGATGGATGCAAGGTATGCATGATATTGTTTGGATAAACATGGTTTTAGTGCTGTTATCTTCCTAATTATTAATAGTTTCAGGCTTGTTATCTTATATTCTGTTTCTTTCTTTTTCAGCCGAACCTGAGCAGGGTCGAGCACTTTATTCAAGCTGTGGGATCGTTTGAAGATAAAATATTTCTTAAAAGGGCCCGATTACATCAGGTTGGTTCTTCCCTTATTTTCCCCCTCATTCTGTTCATTGCTTGTCGGTAACTTGGTTCTTTTTCTTTTTTAGTCCTACACTTTGCAGTTATTATTTCCATGGGTTTTGCCACATTATATTCTTTTGCATTAAAGTGTGAGCTTGAAGTGTATGCTCAGTATAATCTTGTTTCACGAGATCCACTCAGCAAGCAACTAGAATGTGTTTCTTCAATTTTATTACTTGGATTTTCTAATGATGCACCCAAGTCGATTCTTGATGAACATGCGAAACAAACTCATGGTGATGAGTGGCAGCCTTTTTCTGTGCACCAAGAAATGCACACAAGTTACGATTTATGCTACAGTAACTTAGTGCTGCTACTTAGTATCATGCCTCGGCTATGTGCTGGGGCCCTGTAAGCAGGACTCTTTGCTCTTGTCCTTGTTTTATGAAAATGATCAACCTAATTTGCTAGAGAAGTCAATTCTACACACAGAAATATTCCAATTTCCTCCAATGTGGGATATCATTATCACCCTATGTGGACCTGCCATGCTCATTTAGCTGGACCTGCTGCCAGTAGTATTGTTCTCCTTCAAGGATTGTCACTGTCCCAATCCACATGAGGCTGGACTTGCGCATAGCGTTCTTGGGTTGGCTCTGATACAATTTTGTGACAAATCGGGCCCACATGTGGTGCCTGCAAGACAGTGCAATGAGCTTTGCTAGCAACTGCTTCAAGCTTGCCCCCTCTTCGCAAAAATGATTAGCCATTAGGAATCCATTGTACCAACTTATAAGTGAGTCTAATTTTCCTCCCACAGCCAGAGTTGGAACTTTGGCATGTGAATAGCCATGATAGTAGGACTATCTGCCCTATCCTCTGTACTTCTGTAATGATGATTATTTGATGACATAGGAACGCTTTTCAGGCGGTTAGGATGGTGCATAACTTTAATTTACAGATTTACACTTTTACTGTTCCGGTTTTGCTTCCTTTATTTGATGTTTTAAGCATCCATCTAATGAGGTCATTAATTTTGATTTTTCATGGAAGTAAATTATGGAATACAAATGCGAGCCTTGGTGATCCTTTTCTTGCAGAGTCTATGAATTGTCTAAATCTTTCTGTTATTCTTATTAACCCAGTAGGAAAAAGGTCGTCTCTTGAAATTTGATTATGGTTGACTTTGTGGGTTTCTGCTTTTATTTATTTATTTAGAACTTGTGTCTTAATTGTATGCCTTTTGCTTTACTTTAACATAGACTGTTAGCACGAGATTCAATATGCACTATTGATCTCAATTGACTTGCATTAGTCACTATTATGGTCTGCTATTCTATACAGAGGCAAGCTGAGAGAATCAAGCGTGACAAGTCTCAAGCTAAAAGAGGAGATGATTCTGAACCTACAAATAGACCTGAATCGCTTGTTCCAGTTGCTCGGTTCCATGGTTCTCGCCTTGCTTCTGGTCCTTCACCTTCACCCTATCAACAGAAGGACTTTTCAAATTCTGTTAGGTACGATCAACTTGGCCAAGCTACCTCAAGATTTTCCGTTCTTGACATTAATTGCAAACAATCTGCTACAACCGAGAAAACCTACATCAGGGCCCAAAAAGTTGCACGGATGGATCCTGGAGCCACTATAGGGGCAGCTATTGTTGAAGCTGAGAACAATCTAGAAATTGAAGTATGTTTTCCTGCTTAGGGAGAGGCAGTTTAATGTAATTTTTGTTCTATCCGTTTTCTAGGATTAGTTTCTATCGATCACTTTCATTGATGGTTTTGCTATTAGGAACTGAGATATATGCGTGTGTTGTGTTTATATACGCTAATCACTTGGATAGTCTTTTCTCTTGAATTTAGAATTTGTTATGCAGAATATATTACTCATTAACTGGTTTTTTATGCATGCTGCCAATCAGATACAAGAAAACAAAGAAGAGTTGAAGTCTAAGCTCAAGGAATTGCTTCGTGAGAAGTCCGATGTATTTAATATGGACAATCCAGAGGAGGATAAGGTTTAAGCATTAGCTACACTTTCCTGTTTTCTTCTTCATATGAGTCGGTGTATATGCAAATCCTCTTCTGTGGATGAGAATTTTTGGTACATGTATTGTGTGAACTACCAGATGAGATAGGGTGCACATAATATGTTGTTAGGTGGAAGAAAGAATTTGATGAATTTTATAGTGAGAGATCCAGTTTTGATGAGAACATAACTGAAAGCTCAGTTCATGCATAACCATTAGGAGTTTATTTTTTAAGCAGCTATTGTCATTGTTCCCAATTTCATGGATGATAAACTTGCTTCACAACTTCGCCTTTCATATTTATCTTTTTCCTATGATATTGAAACCCCCTCTTGAATTAAAGATAAAGTGTAGATTTTCCAATGGTATTAGGGATCAATTTGAGAATTAATTTGCTGTTTCCCTCTCTAGGTCAAATTGGGTGAACCGGGTTGGAAGGAGAGGTACTATGAAGAGAAGTTTTCTGCAAAGTCTCCAGAGGAACTTGAAGCAGTACGAAGGGATGTAGTAAGTTGTTCAACTTTATTACCTTTCCTGAAAAGTGCTTGTTGAATGAGGAATAGGTTCTATTATCATATAATATTAACAGTTAAGGTTCAAGAAGTTTGGAAGAGATGCTGTATATAAATAGATATACAAGATACAATTGACCTATATGTGTGTTTATGTGCATGTATAATAAAACTATATGGATTCCCTTTTGTTGTATTTGCACCTAGCTGATCATAAATGATTAATTACTTGTGTCATGTGAGTAATGACTTAACTGGCGAATTGGTTTCTTGCAGGTTCTGAAATACACCGAAGGGTTATGTTGGGTTATGCACTACTACTATGAAGGGGTCTGTTCATGGCAATGGAAAGTTTCTGCCCTTTGTTGGTTTTGTTTCTACCTTCTTTTTCCTAATTGAGAAAAGCAACCCCCCCCGCCCCCCCCCCCCAAAAAAAAAAACACAAAAACAAAAAGAAGCTGTTCTGTTTGATTCTTAGTCCCGTTACCATTTTTCCTTTCTCCCTTCTGTTCGATCCTTGGTCCACTTACCATTTTTCATTTTTCTCATTCGCAACTGTGGATCTGAGGAATCACTTGTTTTAAAATTTCTATTAATCACATTTGGAGTAGCACCTTATGTTCAAGTCCAGAATGATTGCTTGAATTGCCACATTTGGAACTCGTTCAGAAATCTATCTAGGAATCTTATTCAGATTTGAGATGGACTACATACTTCAAGAAACAATTCATTTGTCTGGAAATTTCATCTTCCCCCTAAAGGCTTCTTGATCTCTAAAAGACACTCCTTCCCTTCCTTCCACATGGTTCAAAGAATTTATTTCCACTTTCGTATCTGCTAAATGTATGTGTTTGAATAATGACACAATATGTACATGTCTTTTCCGTGTTGAAGGATCACCCATGGACCCATGACCTGCAAATGTTTTATCATTAAGTTTTAGGAGCGTAAGTTTGATAATTCAAAAACATCACTTGGTTAACTGTCGCATGCAGACCAATTGTTTGCCATGGGAACATTACTCTTGATTGGTTGTGTATATACAATTATTTTCTTACACTTGCTTTCTTTTCCCTCTCCCAAGCACATCTCTACATGTGCGATGATGTTTAAATTACTCACTCTTGCCTATATCATTCTAACAGCATGGCATATACTCTATGCAGGTTTTATCCATACCATTATGCACCATTTGCTTCAGATCTAAAGGATCTTGGACAGTTGAGCATAAGTTTTGAATTAGGGACTCCATTTAAACCGTTCAATCAGTTGCTGGGGGTCTTCCCGGCTGCAAGGTTGCCAATTTATCTTGTATGCTTTGTTCATTCTTGTGCCATTTTGGTGCTCTAACTGGGTTTATCTGCAGTGCTCATGCTTTACCCGAGCAGTATAGGAAACTGATGACTGATCCGAACTCACCTATAATTGATTTTTATCCTACTGGTATGGTTAAATGCTTTGCACCTGATGAGCATATGCTCTTATTATCCTTATGTCAAGTAGATAATGCTGTTACTGTCTTGCTCTTTCAGACTTTGAAGTGGATATGAATGGTAAGCGGTTCTCTTGGCAGGTAGGTATAAATAATTTCTAGGATACAGATTTGCTTTATATACAAGTGACTATAACTTCAAGAATTTGCTACCATATTTCATTGGCTTCTCCTGGTCTCAGGGTATTGCCAAATTGCCTTTCATTGATGAGCGCCGTCTACTGGCCGAAGTGGCAAAAATTGAGCACACACTTACTGTATGATAACTCACTCGCTTTTGGATTATAACCTAGTTTGGTATGTAAAATATATCTGCCAATACTTAGATTAACTTTATGCAGGAAGAGGAAGCACGGAGAAACAGTGTGATGTCTGACATGCTTTTTGTGTCATTATCTCATACTCTATCCCCATACATATTCTCTCTTGATGATCGTTGTAAGCAGCTGCCTGATAAAGAAAGAGTGCAGGTTAAGGAACGACTTGATCCAGGAGCCAGGTTTGTCTTTTTAGATTTGGGTGATCATGAATATTGGGGCATATGGGTAGACAAACAAAAGTTTTGAGGAGGTTGGGAATCATTGTGCTGATATGATACATATACGTGTCAACTAAATTTATATGGATAGAGAAAACCTAAAGGATAATATTAGTAAGTTACAAAATCAATATCTACACTATGTCTTACATGATTTGAAATCAAACTACTTGTTTCATTGGAGAACATCTGTTGGAGTTAGGTAATGTTACAGGTGTGCATTTGCTGTTACCAAATCAAATTTCTGGGAGATGTAATTTACCCAATCTAATTTGTATTTTTTTATATGGTTTGGCATACCTGTAACCAAAAAATTTAGAAAAGAACAGAGTCTTTGACCATTTTATTTTGCATATTCAACCTGGTGTGAAATTAGATGTGATATTTGATATGATTCGAACAAGACATAATTGCAAGCAATTGTAAGCTCTATTTGTAGCTATATTTTTTTATGTGTTAGAAATGATCCAAATAATGCATTATCACCAAATATTCTGAGTTATATTATATAAGTGATCCAGATGATACATTTCTGTTAACTACTAGGTATGCTATAGCTAGGCGTTTGGGCATACATAATATTGCCAGGAATTGTGAGGAATATTCTACAACGATCTGAATGATATATAGTCGACGGCTGAGATGTATAATAGACAGGCATTTGGTTGTGTTACAAACTTACAAAGCATATCTTAGGAATTGCCTGAATGATACATTATTACAAGTAATTACTAAGTATGTAAGACCCATGCATTAGGTGTGTGTTAGAAATGTTCAAATGAATTACAATTGCCAGCAATTCTAATGTATGTTGTTAGATGATGCCTGCAATTATGAGGTGTATTATGTTTGGGCAGTTTCAGTATGTATTAGAAATGATCCAAATGATGCATAATCGCGAGCAAGTATAAGGTACATTATGGCCAAGTGTTTGCATGTGTTTTAGGAAGATCTAAATGATACATAGTTGGGAGCAATTAAGGTATATTATATGGTTGATCTATAATTTTAACGTTGCCAATGTTGGAAGTAAATTGCTACTTGTGAAATGAGTTTGCAATCCAGTGATAAGTTGAAATCCTCTCTGGACTCCTGTTCTGATGTTAATTAGGGCTACATGCAGTGGTGGAATGAACGGCTATATTTCCCTTTGCGCTGGGGACCCTTGCCCTCCTGTCTTCAGGTCACCTATTCAAGGGATGGAAGACATTATGAACAACCAAGTCATGTAAGCTCCAATATTATGTTAGGCATAAAAAACCATCAGAATATGAAGTTAATATGTTTAAACTGTTTCCATCAGCTTCCTTGACATCTAATATTTTCGTATTCAGATGTGCTATATATAGACTTCCAGACATCCATAACCACATTACTCGACCGCCGCCCGGTGTAATTTTTCCAAAGAAGGTGAATGCAGTTGAATTTGTTTGTCTTTACTTTGAATAATGTTGTCTTTATGTATTTTCGGATGTGTTCTTGAGTTGTATTTTGTGCTCTGCATATCTTGTCTGAAGATTCATTTGGGTGTCAGTTCATAAGACACATCCTTGCTTTTGCCTGAATTGGTGCCAAACTCTTTTTTCTTTCTTTTTGTAATTTGATGGATTGATTACATGCATTTATACGGTTGAAATTATGGAATCAATTTCTACTGTAATATTTGCATGCATGACAAATGCTCTTGTTGCAGTTAAAATTCCAATTAATTCTTTGCCTGAGAAATTTGTTGGTTTATGCTCTTTTTTCACGTGGTCTGGTGGAATGGATGTTCTGCAGTTATGTAGTGAAGTTTACATGTCTGAACTCAAACTGGATCTGCTTTCTGACTTCTTTACTGTATTACGTGCAGACTGTGACAACTGGTGATCTAAAACCAGATCCTGTACTTTGGCATGAGGATTCTGGAAGGAGGCCATTTGACAATGGAAGGTAAATTGGTTGATTTTGATATTAATGATGCAGATAAATAGAGACTCGCAACAGTTTTGGTAATTACATGAAGTGGTTATTCATTTATGATTCTCTTTGCAGGTATAATAACAATAATAACAATAATAAGACAAATGGAGGCATATCTGGACGACAGCTTGGAGAGGCTGCTCATCGCCTTGTTGTTAATAGTTTACAGTCGAGGGGAGAGAGGAACGGCCATCCTGGTCAAATATATCCTCCACATTCTCCTCATGCCGTTGGATATGAACTGCACTATCAGCCTTACCTGAACCATGCATACCCCGGTCCGCAACATGCCATGCCGCAAGCCACTTCAGGCTATCCTCACCATAGACCTTCAGGTTCCATGGGTTACAGACAACCATATCCTCCACCTGTTCACAACAACTCATATAATAGATTCCAAAATCCTCGACATGAGTCGAACAATAGGCCTGCCCCTCATGTTAGGGATAACCCCAGACCTGGATATTATGCACAGGGTCCACCACAACATGGAGGGCGTGATTACTCTCCGTATCCTCCTCAAGTACCAATTCGCCAGGGTGCTTATTATCACCAATCCAGTGGATACAATAATGCAGAGGCTGATAGATCCTACGGGGGTAGTCATCACCAGGGGGGTGGTAGCTGGGCCCCCCCAGTTAACTCAAATGCTGGCAGAGGATTCAACCATCCTCGCCAATCAGGCAACCAGTTCTCGGCTTTGGGTAGGGGAGGAGGCAGGCGAGCCCCACAATCAGATAACCGGAGATAGGGGCATTGTTGGTTCTCCCTGACTTAGCTTGTGGCTGTCACGAAGGTGAAGAGTGTACAAGATTAAGGTATAGAAGTTCAATGGTGCCATATATTGGTATTTCGACATTGTAGATTAGGCCGGACTCGGTTAATTAGGGGACAGCTTTACTGCAACAGTGGTTATAGCCAAAGTCAGTTATAGGATTGAGTGGCTGATACTCAGGAATAGCTTGGCCTTTTTCTAATTCTTTGTGTTAGATTCATGTATTCTTTCCCTTGTGTTGTATAATATACCTGTAAGCCTTTGCAAATTTTTCTTTGTGTGTGTCAAGTATTCTCCAGATGATGTGTACTTGTGTTTGGTTGTGTGACTTTCTCCTTTTTCATTTTTTAGTTTTTGATCCCACATTGGAGATGAAATTATCTTTTGCCCGGTTAGAGAACAAAATATTTGAAGTTGTAGGATTGGAGTTTGTAAAAATTACTTTTGAAACTAAATAATGGTGAGAGGGCGTTTAGTGATGATCTATATTAAAATAATCTCATCAGTTGTGATTTAGGACGCAATTGGTAACTTAATTTTTAGTTGTTTCCGGGTTGGTTTGATATATTAATTTGTGGTTTGTTAAAAGTTAAAAATTTGGAGCACTTATTCAATCACGGCCTTACTCTAACAAAAGTAATTTCGTGTAATCAATTATTTATAATTGGAGGGAATTGCAGTTGGTGGAGAAAGCTGTAATGATCGTCAAACATGAAAACAGAGATTACGATATACTCAATTCTAGTAGTATGATGGAACTTTATCATTTCATTGTTTGTTCTTTGTCTTAAAAGTAAGTGACTTCATATCATAACAAGGTGAGCCCATTGTTCATATCACAAATTCATCAAGTGTAGTGGCAAGAAAACCTCCATTTCAATTATACTACTTAACCAAGCTTAAAATAGTTCAGTTTCTCATCACATTGTTGTCTGGCCATAAATATCAACAATCGACTATTACAACAGTCGGAACAATCCAAAAAATTACTACAAGATGAGTAATCATGTTCTGATGCAACTCGAATCCAAAACATTATGATGTTTGGACTTAATCGCCCTTTCTTTTTAGGTGCAGGTGAATGAATGAACACACATGGAATGCGCATAATCAATAATAGAGTGGACCAAGCTACGTTGATAAATCAAAACATGTCATCTTTCTGAATATTCCAAACCCTTTTTGCAAGAATTCAAAGAGGGATGAAATAATGCAGCAAAAAAGTTGTGAGAAACAGAGAAAAAAGCCAAAAATAGGATGGAGAGGTTCATTTAATGAAGGTGGGGGGAGCTCCTTAGTCAAAGGGAAACAACATGGGTGGGACCAACTCCTACATACCATCCAAGCGTGTGCATGTGCATCTCACCTGATACTAGTCAACGTCGATGTTACTAGTGAAAAATCCCTTGTTTTTTTGAATATTTTAAGGTTCTACTTTATGTTTAATTTGAAATACCTTTTCATATCCAAATTATTATTATTTTTATACTTAAAAGAAATAGAGAAAGAATGATTATGGTGATATATATATATATATATATTATAATGTGTTCATACGAGTCATTTATTACTATCAAATATTAGATTTAAACTGCAATTATTTTTTAAAGGATGAATCCATCTCCACAATATACCTTTTCATGTTCAAATTTAATTCGTTTAATAAAGAAAATACGAGCATCGTAATAATATTTTTTGAATGTGATAGTCTCCCACTATTATGAAATATTCGATAAGAGCTATGGATTTAATCAAATAATGAATCTACCGCCATAATGCATCTTGTCATGTCCAAATCAGTCTTGTTACAGAACCAAAAATAGAACTATGTATATAACTTGTAATTAATATAAAAGGTGAGATAATTTGAAGTCAAAATGCCAGAAAATTCATCCGCAAGAGTTTTAGTTTTATGCATTCACATAGCTTCAAGTTTATCTGTTCTTGGAGGGAAGTTTTCGAAGTTTCTATTAGCAGACGTAAGAGGACTTATTATAAAAGTGAATTGTTGTTTATATGTGTTGGTAAATTTATAGTGGGGATAATTATTATTTTAAAGAAAATAATTCAAATCTATTTCCATCACTTGCCCCAATTCATTTCTCTTGACTATTTAATTATTAGTAAAAGTTAGGTCATATTATTCCTATCTAAAAACAAAATTATAATATAAACACAAAGACGTGAAACAGAAGAGTTCATGTTCTAATAATATACGTACGTGAAGTCACAGCTTACGCATTGTTTTTTACTAAATTAATAAATGAATATTCGAGACCAATACAAAGTGCTCATTAATTTTTATTTTTTATCAGGTTCGGGTGCTGAGGTACTCCAAAGATCGAGGGTTTTGGACGTTAGGCATGTTGGATGGTCTTAATAAAGATCTTTTGATACTTAAGTTGATTTTTTAAAATAATAAATTGACGTACTATGGCCTGAAATAGTTGTGAGATTGTATTTGTATTAGCATATAAATCAACGTGACGTGACCTTGAGCTTTCAACTATAGAGTGATTAATGGTTCTGAATCCGAACCATCAACTAAAAAACACAAGAATCTTGAATTTGTTGGATATTTTGCCTTTACAGGGTTATTTTGGTCATTTTGCTTGGCGAATTCATATATCGTGCAATTATATGATTAATTTTGAAATATATTATTTTATATCATGGAACATAAAATTTTGGCATGTCAGGAACGAGGAAACTTGTTGTAATGTGATTGTGTTTATTACATAATTTTGTTAGGCAGCCAATAGCGTAGCAGCTGTTTCCTTCCTGCATCTACTCTTTGACGAGGAATTAAACTACTTCTTAATGGCGACAAGAATGTTACAGATTAGGTGAACAACAAAAGCATAATTTAATTTAATTTGCTTGCCTCATCATCTCTCCAAACTAAGAAAATTAAATTAATGAGATAATGTGGAAGTTGATGAAGGGCTGTCTCTTTAATTAATATGTAAATTATGATTCAAATTAAATATTTTACGGTGTTGAGAACTTTGGAATTGCTAGGAATGATAATAAACGGGTTCGGATGAGTTTTATAAACATTAAGGAGATGGGTTTAAAATAAGTCTAGCACAAGAGAAATCATAGAGAAATAATCGAATCTTGTAAGCTGATTTGGTCTATTGCTCTTTCTTTGTGCCTATTTCGTGTTTGGGTGTTGATTCACAAGTACACCTTTAGAACCACATCATCGGACTCGAACCCAATAATTTAGACCTAAACCCACATTATTTGGAGCGTGTCTAGTCAAAGCCCACATCTACCCGTCCCATCTCCCATCCCTAATGATTGTTACATTGGTCATTCTTTAATTCAAATAATTTTTTTAGACATACATTGACTATTTTGATGTTGATGATAATTAAATAATAGTACTATGTGATAGAAACATCGAACTAACTAGTCAAATTAGTGCAAGAAACATCATACATTTGATCAAGAGATGATGACTTGACAAGTTTTAGATATAAATCCTACAACCAATTACAAATGTACAACGTGCCTGAAAAAGTATAAAAAACAAAAAAAGATAATTATCAAACATAAATTCAAAAAAATCTCTTACATTTAAGATTACTCAAAATTAGTTTCTACTAAAATAATTATTCTAAAATGAAATACAATAAAATGTCATCCATCAAATATTCCAAAAGCATTTTGTCATTTATTCTACTCACCAATTAATGTAATCCCATCGAATATTCCAACTTCTTTCCTTTTTCCATTTTTTTTTGGGGTGGGGTTTTGATTTCTTCTTCTACCTTATATCCTAAAAGATGATAAGATGTGTACTTTTTCTTAACCACACTTAATTTTGAAATATAAGTCTAAAATTCACAATAGGAGTCAGAGATGTTGGAGTAGTCCTAAAGGTTAAATTATGAACAGTATTATAAAAGAGATTGAATAAACATGTCTAATAAACAAACTACTGTTGATATTTAATATGAATCTTTTTTTCATAGGCTGATAGGCACCATCTACTGTACGACTGTCATTCTGAGACTCTCAGATGATGCCACGTGTCACACAATAATAATCCGTATAACAGGTATTCAGGTCAAGTCCGATCCGACAACAAAAAAAGATGCAGGTCTATGCCTTTAAAGGGATTTTACTAACTTAAGGGGACAAAACGGCTACTCTATTGCTATGTGCTTTTACCCATATCACACACAATAAATAATTAACATTATCATTATATTAGTAGAAAAAAGTTTGAGGGATTTTATTTTCAAGCACTGCAATCAATGTACCAGAACATATTTTTGGAATTATATAATATTTATAGGGATACTTTAAATTATCTATCGATACAATCATTACATCAATAAAAGAATGGGCCCACAATTTAACTAAAAATAATTCGTTCTTACCGACTAAACCAACAAATATTCACACAATATCAATACTTATCACAAGATAATCAATTGTGTATTAGCTAAAAGACTGACCAAAGCCCACTTTCTGTGAAAGTTTTGTCAATGAGTGAGTCACCGTACATATTTGTATACGTATACGTATGCACATGTATGTATTATTACATGTAATAATGTAGATATTTTAGAGAGAGATGGATGATGTGGGTTCATGCTTATGTGCATCATTTTAGGCCACGAGAAGGAAATGATCAACTTCACAAGCAAACCAAGGGATCAATTAATTAATAAATTAATAGTTGATAGGTTATTAATTAGAAAACAAACACTTGCAAATATATATATTGTGGATAAGAATTAATTAAAGTTTCATGTTGTAATAGTCTACGGGATTCAAAATCTTGACACCCATGCGTCATAATAAATATAATTAAGTTTCAAGATTTTTAAGACTTTGAACATTGACAAATTAAAAAAAAAAAAAAATTACAATGAGCTCTCCTGAAGTTTAGTATAATTACAAATACCCCTTTATTGTTAAAAAAATTACAAATACCCATACGATGTTTGACGAAGTTATGTAATCTGTAGATAAGAGATTTAGAAATTGTCAATTTTACTCTTATTGAATTTTTTTCATTCCAAGAAAAATAAAAATTATAAAAAAATTAGACGAGGTGGATGGCAGTTCAATATTTGAATTCTTATAATTAATAAGTGGTGATAAATTAAAATAGAAAATATACAAATAAAAATATGAAAATCAGTGGTCGAAAAAGCGTGTGGGAGTATGAGTGGATAAGAAGCTTTGAATTGAGGAGGGAAGGAAGCAACATTCAAAGTTGATGACTGAAAGAAAAGAATAATAATAATAATAATAATAATTATTATTATTATTAGATAAAAAGAGAGAGATGCGAGTAATTTGGGTGGGGTGGGCTGCATTGAAGGAGACAACACTTTGTAAACACCAACAGACAGAGATATCACCACGTGCACACTCTTATCAACTGCCCCCACCTACTTCCATTCCACCCCACCTCATCAATTTTGCTGTCATTAATATAATAATACAAAATTATTTTAAATAAAAAAAAAAAAGACAACACAATCCCTCAAGGGGTAAAAAAAAAAGAAAGTTGAGTTCGATTTTTCTGACAAAAAAGAATTGCAAGGATCAAATGGCCCTAAACTCATAATCAAACTTTGTCAGGAAAAAGAAGGCAAATTGAGTTTAAGATAAGGTTGATAAAGGATGGAAAAAGAGTTAAAAGTTTTTTTCAGTTGGAATATCCTCTCAAAGTCTGACGTTGTAGTAAGCAAAGAGAGATGAGAACTGGTCAGAATATTCCTTATTTTTCGCTACTTTTTTGGGTTCAAATTTTTACACCAAACTCAGTACCTTTCTTTCTAAGTTTCCATATCATATTCTAATTATTTCAATTTTATTTTCTCTTTTTGACCCCAACACTTTCAACTTCCCACAAGCTTTTGTCTTTAAAATATAGAAAAATTCTTATTTAAATATAAAATTTAATATACTTGTCATGTGATTAATCACTTTTATAAAATGTATATCAGTCTCATCACAAGCATATTACACTTATTTAGTTTAAATTTGGCTAAATCCGACCGGATTTAGAATTTTATGAAATATAGAATGTAATGTTATTTTACAACATAAGATTTTCTGCTTGATCTGATGCATTCAAAATCACTGTTTTACACGATCTTACCTAAAAAAATACCCGTGATTAAAGATATATGAAAAAATTAACTTGCTACGAATTTAGCAATAAATTGTTTAAAAGAAATATTAAATAATGAGATTAGCAACGAAAATTTTTACTTGCTGATTAGCTCGACGCTAATTTTAGCATTAATTTTTTTCGTAGCTATTGATCATTTTTCTTATAGTGAACATATAATGAGTATATAAATTTAATTGATCAAGATTTTTCACATCCGTTGATGAATTTTTTTTTGTTATTACAACTATGGGCAATTTTAACTTGTGCATAATTCCAGCTAATAGTGTAAATTGCAAATAAGAAAGGGTAAATTACAATAAGCTCTTTTGATGTTTGGTATAATTATAAATTTTCTCTTATTATTTGAAAAAATCATTAATACCATCCTAATTTTAACGATCATCTAACAATTGGCCTATGTTATTATTTCCGTGATGTTTTGATTTATTTCTTTGTGGTGAATTGATTGAAATGCAATTACGAATTATGAGTTATAATTTTATTTATTTTTTTTAAAAAATTCTTATGATTAAGTGGACAATGTTTTATAATTTATTTTTTTTAAAAATTCTATCCACCTCCTCAGGCTTTTTTTTTATAATTTTTAATTTTTTTAAAAAAAAATTACTGCACACAAACTAGATAATTTCAAGTCTCCATCTAAAATACATAATTTTATTAAATATAAAGTGATATTGATAATTTCCAAAATAACAAAAAATATTCATAATATTTTAGATTTTAAAAGAACCTGTTATAATCTATAGTAATATAAAAATGAAAGGCCTTCGACACTCACAAATGACCATTAATGACACCGCGTCACTAATTTTATGTGAATACAAAAATGTCTTTCAACTAATAAGATAACTAACTTATTCAATTTTTTTAAATTTCAAGTAACTAATAAACTATTTTTTTTCTTTTCTTTCTATATTTTTAATAGCATATTTTATTTTATTTTATTTTATTTATAATATATTTTATTATAGTCCATCTAAAAAGAAAAAGGGGGAAAATGGTTTATGTAGAAGATATTTGGATGGCGAAGCGGTGGGACGAGGAGAGTTTTGAAGGGATTTTAATTCCATGGCTTGTCCAGTCAAAGGTGTGGGTGTGGGCGCACGTGCACCTCTATACATCTCACATTACCCCACCCCTTCCTGTCCAGTCCCATTACATGATGAAAATTCCCTGTTCCAAGTCTTGTTTGGGTGATGAGGTGCGTCAATTTGCAGCCAACTTTCCCATTCATTGTAGACAAAAGATTGAGGTTTATAAGTTTTAAGACATCTTCTTTTGAGTAACATATTTTTTCAAAACAAAATTAATATAAGTCAAAATAGATAATTCTCCACAGTTCATAAGAGTTTTGAAACCCTGATGTCATAGTTCAGGTTTAATGAAATTAGTCATATAAAAGAATATGAATTTTTATTATGATTAATAAGTATTGTAATGATTTTAATAACTCCGCAACAGTTATCCGTTGTTGTTTTTGCAAATAATACCAAAATATAATTTTTTTTCTTTAGCTGAAAATTTCATAATTTTCGAGTGGCCAACTATACACACATTTGAATTGTAGTACTTGACCCAGTATAAAATCATATCATCCGCCACATATATATATAATTTTTAAAATAAATTATAATAATTTTTTTCTCAAATTTAATATAATTACAGATGCCCTTTAAAATTAATTATCATTTAATAAATACTCTATCGTGACAGTCCAATACAGAAGGTATATATTAAATAGCCGTTAATTTCAAAAGGTATTTATAATTTTTTAAATAATAAAATATTTTTTTATAATTACGTTAAATTTTAAAAAATTCCGTCATTTACCCCAAACTCTATATATTATCTTTTCATATTTCTTTAAGAAATAAAATTGAGTTGTTAGAACTACTTTACAAGAGGCCTAAAGATGTTCCAATTTGGTGGCATCAAATTAAAGTTTATGACTTTGATTCTCACCGTAGAGTATGGACACAACAGTCAAAGTAGACTCCACTTGTCCTAAAATATTTGCTTACACATTATGTGATTGTATTGTTTTGCACGCAAACTTCAAAAAAAGAATATGGGAAAAATATTATTTTAATCCGTTAAATATGTCTAATTTTAATTTTAGTCTGATAACTATATTCATTTTTATTTAGATTCAATAATTTACGAAAATTGCTTACTTTTAGTCCTCTGGCAGATTTTCGTACAATTTTACCCCTATGCAACTTTTTGAAAGACAGTTTTAGATCATATGCACTCATAGGGGTAAAATTGTCCGAAAATCTGCCAGAGGACTAAAAGTAAGCAATTTTGTATGTTACTGGACCTATACAAAAATGAACATAGTTATCGGACTAAAATTAAAATTAGGCATACTTAACGGACTAAAATAATACTTTTCCCTATATATATATATATATGTATGTATATATATTATAACTTATCGTTTCATTTGAAATGCGATTTTACTTTAGTATCAATTCTCTCATTCTGTTTGAGGGATTTCTTACTCCAAAAATGTTCCTTCATGTATGCCTCCAGAATAGTAACACAAAACACATGGCATTATTTTATAAAAACCCTAAATTACTAAGAGAGAGAGGAGATAATAAAGTGGAAAGACTTTATTCTTTGCTCATTCCACATATATATATATATAGCCCCACCACTTATTAATTTTTTTAATTAACGAAACTACAAATCAAAAGATTTTTTATTCAAATTTTATATACAAAATGTGGGTAAATATATATCTGCTTCTTGATATATATAGTTAATTTCTTATTCTTAGTATTTTATTTAGATAAATTTATAGATTTTAAAATATTAATTTATATATTACTTATTAGTATATCTAAATATATCAAATAATATGATCATGAATCACATGTACATATATATATATATATTTATATATATATATAAGAAGTAATATATATGGTTGATGCCCATCAAATATTTCTTTTAAAGTTCACAAAAAAGGAAATGAGCCCCTACCAAACAGCCGTGCAGGTCGGGCCTGGCTAGCACATGAGTAAGGTATTAAGTCCATGACTTGTTTTATCCTTATTTATTCGACAGTCCAAGAAATTAACGAGTCTAATCCAATAAGATGAATCAATATATAATAGGGATAAATTTTAAGATTAAAAATATTAATTTATATAATTAGTTATTTGGTAACCGAGTATCTCTTACTCACACACTTAATTCTCTTTCGATTTTTAGTTACTTTTAACTTACTTTTTACACGCCGCACGAATTTCATCATTTTATCATCATACTCCTCATTATTCTCACATTCTCTCAAATTTTCTCTTTATTTAACTCACAATAAATCATTAATCACTTAAATATCGAAGAGCTTACTTCTATTTTGCAATTGATTATTTTTTAATTAATTTTAAAATTTTTGTAAAAATACTTCAAATATTATGGTGCGGCTGAACCTCGGTATATATGAATGATTTTTATTGGGCAGGCAAAATCCATAATCCCGTGAACAGAAAAAAGACCAAATAAAAAGAAATGCGAAAGGACAGCATCTATAATTATAAGACAAAGTTCACAATTAACAACGGGGGTAGGGGGGGGGGGGTGGTGAATAGGAGGTGGGCAAGAGCATTTGGATATAAACCCAAGTAGTACCATCATCATCTCCTCATTCCTTTCCATACACTCTCTTCATTTTTCTATATATTCAACAGAGCAGCAGAGATCAGTAGAATCAACACAACTTTCTCTATTAATTCTTCACACACACACACACACACACACTAGAGAGAGAGAGAGAGAGAGAGAGAGTTGATTCCAAGTAGTAGTGCTAGAGTTGAATGGATCAGAACATTAATGTGCAGCAGCAGGGAGAGGGAGAGGGACAGGGGCAGGAGGGCGGAAAGGCATCATCAAGATTCAAGAGAATATGTGTGTTCTGTGGGAGCAGCCCAGGGAAGAACCCTACCTACCGCCTTGCTGCTATACATCTTGCAAAACAACTGGTACTTACCAGCTCCTGCTGCATGTAATTCATTAATGTCCTAATCTGTTTGCATCTTCAAGAATTTCTACTCTACGTACAGGTGGAAAGGCAGATAGACCTGGTTTATGGAGGTGGGAGCATCGGGTTGATGGGTCTCGTTTCTCAAGCTGTCTATGATGGTGGTCGCCACGTCTTAGGGTATATTCATTATTTACATACCCTTCTGCTGCTTCATTTTAATTAACACACATGATCATCAGTTAACCTTCTTTTTCTACGTAGGGTTATTCCCACAACTCTAATGCCCAGAGAGGTATATAATTAATTACCATTTGATCTATCCTTATTCTATATTTAAATTAAAAGGCAGCTGAGATATATATTATATTTTCAGATAAGTGGAGAGCCTGTTGGAGAAGTAAGAGCAGTATCTGGTATGCACCAGAGGAAGGCTGAAATGGCCAGACAAGCTGATGCTTTTATAGCCTTGCCTGGTACTACTACATATATCTTAACTGCTCATGTTCAACTCTGCTTAATTTTTACTGACAAATTGGGCATGTGTTGCAGGTGGGTATGGTACATTGGAGGAACTGCTGGAAGTCATCACCTGGGCTCAACTAGGCATTCATGACAAACCCGTGGGGTTGCTGAATGTGGATGGCTACTACAACTCACTGCTCTCTTTCATAGACAAGGCTGTTGATGAGGGCTTCATTACGCCATCTGCCCGTCACATTATTGTCTCTGCCCAAACTGCCCATGACCTCATCTCTAAGCTTGAGGTACTACATCCTCCCAACATTCTACTACTCTTGTCAATTCCCTCACCACCTAATTTCATATTTCACTTGTAAGCCAAAATAATATTTTGGTTCCCTAACTTAGACTATTCTTAATTTTTATTTTAGTATCTATAAAATTATTATTTTTTATTTCTTAATTTTTAAAAAATAATACTTTTGATTATATACTACTTTTTGATTAAAAAATCGTTAGAACCCTTATATTTTTAATCTTTTTTATTACAAAATTATAACTCAGTATATGCCCCACATTTTAACTTTTTTCTTAAAAAAATTAGTAAATATCTAGTACAAAATTAATAATTTTATTGCATGATCATCTCATTATTTGGTACAGGATTATAATCCGATGCATAATGAGTCTGCAACCAAATTGAGTTGGGAAATGGAGCAGCAACTGGGCTATACTGCAAAGTCAGATATTGCTCGTTGACCTTGATCCATTGCAACTTTGAAGTATTTAGACGACGTCGTATATACATGACATTTTTGTCAGTGTGGTACAAAACAAAACAAAACAAAACAACATAATTCATTGCAGATTTTTCATGTTATTTATCCATCAAATTATGTAACCCTTGATTGATTTGTCCATTTTTAGGGCTAACCTCAATCAACGAGGACTCAATTTTTGTTAGATGACATTTGTCTACATTTTTTTGTATATATTGCTACTTATTTACAATTTGACGAGTGTTTATAGATAGACTGGTCGAATTGATGTATTACTAGAATTATATATACTCGATTGATTTAAAAAATATCAAATAGTGCGGATATGTTAAGAAAATTAGTTAATTAATTGCACCATAATTACTTCAAAAATCTTACAAACATATATAAAACCTTAACCAATTAACAGATATCTAATACTCCTAAAACAATATCACCAAAACCAAGACAACCTGCTGCCGACAAATGGGAGTGTAAACGTACAAGTTGGAAGCTATGGGGTCGAGATTATTAAAATTGAACAAGTTGACCTTGCCGACAATTTGGGGTGTAAATGCAATATTTCAAACCTAGGGGACCAAAACAAACAAGTTTACCCATTTGTATTTGCTGATGCATAACGTGAAGTAATTCTTTTATTATTATTTTTTGGTACAGAAAAGTCTGAGTAGCTTCGGCTGCAATTACTATTACAAAGTATAGAATGAAGCTGTTTATCTGGGTACTTAGAATAATTTACCAATACAGTCTTTACATCCAAAAATGAATCAAACTTCAAAATAATGAACCAACTCACTCTATATTTGCTTACTTGTCCAAGAACTAGTCGTCGTATGATCCTTAATACGATATTTTCTTTGACTTTATTACAGTAGTCGTACTCTCAGACAATGATTTCCACCTTCAGACCATCACAGCCGAGATAACATATGTAGGGGGGGGGGGGTTCACTTTTATATAACTTAATATTTAACAGTGATAGTGACTATTGAGGTTTTTCTACAAAGGCACGTGCATGATAAACATGTGGATAAATTAAGAATGTGTGTGTATGGTCCAGGAGGAATGAACCAAGAAAGTGTTCCATTATGGATGAGGCACAATTAATATTGAAAGGTCCACTTTCTTTTGTTAGCACTTAGCAGCAGTACAAAAGTACACAAAATAGACTACACACTTCGGTGCGTTTAAATTTTATCGAATTAAATTAGTCACAAAATAAATACTTTATATTTATTATATGATTGATCACGTTTTTTAAATTGTACAACAATCACACAGCAAGTGTACTGCCGCCCTTACTATTGATTAGATTCAACAGAATTCGATTCGAGCTAGAATTTACCCGTGCGTTATGCTAGCTAGCTCCACTAGTTTAATGTATGCATGCTCCAAACGTTGTGCGTCCGTGTGTTAAAGACATTCCCAATTAGTTGTTTAATCTATTTTTAAAAATAAATAAAATCGCACACAAGATGCGTGCAATACACGATTCTGTCCAGATTCATCGTAATAGTTAAATTTTTAAAAAAAGAATAGTTAAATCGTTGAAGATGAGTGAACATTAGGTTGTTAAGGCGAGCAGTGGAGAGCCGATCAAATGGTCAAAAAGCGCACTTGTAGAGCTAAGCAACAATGAGTGTGCAAACGCATGAAAGAACAGATAAAAGTGGGAATAGTGGCCCTGTTGCTCTGTGCACATGCATATATAGTTTCTTTCTTAACCAGATAAGAACACAGACTACAGTGCAATTACTGCATGTGCACACGCAGCATTTGCTTTGGTAGAAAACGCACGAACGCATGATGCAACTTAAGATGCTCCTAGTACTGTAGTAGCTTCCAACTTTCCCTAAAAATTGTCAAACTTTACCAATATAATGAGACTGTCGCAACGTTGGGGGTCACAAACTAGTGTTCTTATAGACAAGTACCATGGTCAAAACTCAAAAGTAAAAAAGCATGGCGAATATCAATTGATTGTGAATGTATGGGATGTTGTTTTATTATGTAGTAAGTGCTGTCTTTTTATTATAATAGTAAATGTTGTTTACATATAATTTATCTAATATTGTTGATTCGAGTAAAGTTGTTATAGTTGTTTTTGTTAAAAATTGAGTGGCCCATGACCTATTAGGTAGGCCCAAGGCCCATTTCTCTCATTTGGATGGTTCCCATGTATTTACCAAAATCTGCTAGGCCTACTAACAATACTAGCCCATTATCCTATCCAGCCAAGAAACCCAACCCAACAGTCCAAAAGCCCGACCCGACCCAACAGCCCAAAAGGCGGACCCAACCCAGTCCCATTAAACCCCTAAATCTACCATCTTTTGCTGCTCTCTCTCTCCCCTTCACGTCTTTAGCAGTGGCGCCTTCCTCCTCTCTGTTGTTTTCTTTCTTCCATTTTTCAATAGCTTTGGAAATGCAATCCACCGCCCAAAATCATCCTCTCTCGCTCATATTTCTATGGGATAAATTTTTTTCGATCAAAGAAAAATATACAAGAAGAAAAAGCAAAAATCGAGAGCTTTGAGATTTTTCCATGTGGTTGGTTCTTTATGAACAATCCTAGCAATTTCTTAGTGAAAATACTTGGAGCAACCGTGAGATTGGTTGCCTGTCTTTGTGGCCGTGTCTTGCCTCTCCGGATCTCGGCTCCCTAAGCCGTTCTACTACTTTTGTTTATTTTCTGTTGTAATATTTAATTCTCGTATTATTTATTCTGTAAAAGTGGTTTGTATTTTTAAGGTTTTGAAATACCCACAAATCTATAATAGTTGATTACGACCTATTTTTTTGGGCTTCTACTGAAGGGATAAATTTCCAACATTGATATCAGAGCTTGGTCTCTGATTCGCCTTAGTGGTGGTAACCTCTAAACTCCTCCTCCTTAATTTTCTACAGTTTTTACTGTTGATACCTTGTACTTATATCTGTGAAATTGCTATATCTCTCTGATTATTTTCTTTGTCAAAAATCTGCTAAAATTTCTGTTCTGTGCTTTGTGCGGATTTTTTTTCTGGATATTATTCTCTGAAAATTGTGGGAAATATTTCTGAAATTGCTTTTTGTTTAGTGAAAAAAATTTGTTAATAATTTTGCTAAGATCAAAATTCCTATTGTGTTCAAATATTTCCTTGAGGATTTAGTTAACTGTTGAAGAGTATTATTGATAATATTGTTATTATTTTTCGCTTGGTGCAAAATATTTTTTTGCAATATATTATTCTGCTAAGTGCATCTATTGAAATATTGACTGTAAAAATTTCTTATTAAAATCGAGGCTTAACTCCTTGCTAATCCCTCACCTGGCCGGACCCTTGAGGTCATTGGGTATCTAGTCGAAATTTGGCCTGAGAATCCTTGGTTATTCACTGTAAAATTATAATTTGTGATTTATTAATTTTTTCTGTCAATTATTGATAATATTTCTGTTATATATTTTTTGTCTATGTTAAATGACTGGTTATAATTTTGCAACCTTTCGATGGTTAAATTGATTTTTCAATTTGACAACAAAAATTGAAAGGTATTCTTAATTCAACAAAAAATTTTTAAAGCAATAGATAAAAAATATACAGAAAATATTTCAGAAGAGAAAAAGCTTGCAAATGATGAATTTGCTTGTTCCTCTATTATTTTAAATCTGTTAGACACTATTTTGAGAAAAGTTGGAAAGCGAAATTCTGCAAAAGATTTATGGAATAAATTGGAGGAATTATATTCTGAAACTTCATTGTCTAGTAAGTTGTTTTTACTTAAGAAAATTTTCAGATACAAATTGGATTTATTAAAAAAAATATTGAGGATAATCTTGATGATTTTACAAAACTGATTCAAGACATTAAGTTGATTGGAGATAAAAATATTGATGACTATTCTCCATAGTTTTATTAAATGCAATTCCAAAAGCATATAGTGAAGTTAAATCTGCAATTAAATATGGAAGAGACAATATAAATTTAGAAGTTGTTATTAGTGGTTTAAAGAGCAAAGAAATAGATTTGAATGCTAATAAACCTAGTCAGGACCAATATATGATTAATTTTATTAAAGAAAGAATAAAATATAAAAATTCTTTTCCTAAAAGACATAGTAAAGAAAAGAATAAAGGTCAAAGTGGTTTTGAATCAAGTGATGATGAGAAGGAACTAAGGATGAAAAACATAAAGATAGGAGGTGCTACAATTGTGGTAAAAATAATCATTTTATAAAGGATTGTAAAATGCCAAAAAAGATATAATAAAATAAAGAAAAAGCGAACATAGCGTTTGAGGAAACTTCTGAAGAAGAATTAATGGTTTATTGAGTTTGTATCAAACCATAAATTTTTTGCTTTGGATCGCTATGTGCAATTTTATGCTAAGTGCATTAAAAATGTTCCTTTATGGACGAGTCTGTGACTTTGCCTTGGTGCGGTTTAGCCTTTGTGCTTGTATGTCCTTGTGACTTAGCCTTGGTGGCTAAGTGTCTTTGTGATTGAGCTTATGTGTCACCTTGGTGGAGTGTGTGTTTGTGATTTGTGCCTAAGTGGTTGGTTGAGTCTTTGTGAATGTGCTTTGGTGGAAATGGGCTATAACTTGATTATTATTAACTTAATGTTATTTGTTGTGTGCAAATATTAAAGGTGCTTGTTGTGTGCAAAAATGTTAAATGTGCTGTGTGTTATACTTTGTGCTTGAGATACCATCTTTCAAATGTTGTTACTAACATCTATTTTGCAGGAAAAAGTTCATGGCTATGATGATAGCCGAGATCCGGCCTTGGGCCTGGTTTCTTTTTTCTGGGGGTCTTAGTCCAAGGGAAAAATTGTTAAAAATTGAGTGGCCTATGACCTTTTAGGTAGGCCCAAGGCCCATCTCTCTCACTTGGATGGCTCCCATGTATTTACCAAAATTTGCTAGGCCTACTAACAAAATCAGCCCACTATCTTATCCAGCCCAAAAGCCCGACCTGACCCGGTCCCATTTTAAACTCCTAAATATACCATCTTTTGTTGCTCTCTCTCTCTCTCTCTCTCTCTCTCTCTCTCTCTCTCTTCTTCTTCTTCTTCATGTCTTCAGCAACGGCGCATTCCTCCTCTCTGTTTTTTTCTTTCTTCCATTTCTCAATAGCTTTTGAAATACAATCCGCCCCCCAATTAACCTCTCTCACTCATATTTCTAAGGTATAAATTTTCCTTCGATCAAAGAAAAATATACAAGAAAAAAAAGCAAAAGTCGAGAGTTTTGAGATCTTCCTAAGTGGTTGGTTCTTGTTCCTAAGTGATAGGTTCTTTGTAAACAATCCTAGCAATTTCTTGGTGAGAATACTTGGAGCAACCATGAGATTGGTTGTTGGCCTTTGTGTCCGTGTCTTGCCTCTTCGGATCTCGGATCCTGAGCCGTTCTACTGCTTCTGTTTATTTTCTGTTGTAATATTTAATTCTTGTATTATTCATTCTGTAAAAGTGGTTTGTATTATTGAGGGTTTGAAATACCCACAAATCTGTAATAGTTGATTAGGGCCTATTTTTTTGGGGCTTTGACTGAAGGGATAAAGATATAGATATTCGACATAAATGATTATAATTTATTTATTTCAATTACAATTTATTGTTTTCACCTAAAAAAAATATTGTTTTTGTAGGTGATTTCAAAACATTAACTGTAGCTGAAAAAATCATGGCATTTATTTAGATCATAACTAACAACATGACAAAGTTGATTAATCGTGGTAAAAACGAGATTAAGCTTTTACATCGTTTTATTTAACCATGATGGATATTATTAGTTCGTGATGAGAGTCATTGTCATTTATAATACGAAAAAATAGTCTATTTTTTGGTAATGTTTTTAACTTATCCTAATTCACCACTCATCTCTTCAAGTGAGTTCACTCACATTATAATTGAGAGGGTGCAATGTACCAACATGAATATAATTCAGTGGTGCAAAGTGCTATATTGGAATTTGAAGGTGCAAAGTGCTATATATATTAGAATTTGAAGGGTGTAAAGTGCTATATACATTGGAATTTGAAGGGTGTAAAGTGTCAATTGCCCAAAATAATCATATCAAATTTTCACTTCCAAAGTCAAACCCCAAGCTCAAAAATATGTCTAGCTTTTCTACCCATACCAATCAAATACTTGAATAATTTGAAGTTCATTTAGGCCTCATTTACTTTTTACTTATGATATAAATGAACGTTAATAAATGTGTGAAAAATGTGAGCAACGCTGCAAAAATTATATTATGGCCGCACTTGGTTTGGATATATCAGCACAATACTGCCACAATACATACTTGAGGCCTATACGCACCATCGGTTAACATGTGATTCGAAACGGAACCTTATGCGAATGATTGCACGACAGACGACGTGGTCACTAGACCAGAAAGAAGCCCAACGAGGAGTGCACTATTATACGTGCTTGGCTCGCCTTGCATCGAGTTGTTTCTAACATCTATGTACGTTTCATTAAGGAATGGTCCGCCTACAAGTGCTCCGGTTGCTATATTGGGATTAGGTGTATCCGCCTCAAGCCACTTGAAACCATCTTTACATGAAGGGTTTTCGTCAGCTGGAATAGATGCTCCTCTGTGATGGACTTGTTGTGGGTAGTTATCGCCATAGCCCACAATATAACTCAACTGCATAGGGTTGTCACCTAACACATAGTTTGCCTATGTAAAATGTGGTAAGATGAGCAAATTGATGAGAGATCAGTATGTTCTAACGTTAATTGTAATAGTAAGTAGCAAAGGTAGCAAGTGTACCTGTGTGATTGCAAAATCTCGGAGATCTGAGGGCTTAAAAGTGCTTCCACTACACGATATATGTGCAGTTCGAGAAGTAAGCATGTAATCGCTATAAACGACAGCTAAAAAGGCTGATGATACTGATTGCTGCAAAGCGTTCCATTCGCTTACCCATATTAAACCATCTGTATTTATAATTTGAAGCAAAGCTTAAGAGCATAGACAAAGAAAATGGGAGATTTTGATAAATTCAAGCATCAGAAGGGGATTACTCTCAGTTCTACTCTCAGTGGCAGTCGGAGATTTTGGTAAGAAACCACACATGACAGCTTCTGCTGTCTCCCTATATTTTCCAAGAACATCATTGTTTGAGACATCTTTCGACCCAAAGAAGCTTACTCTTGACAGCAGCACCTGTAGTGATCACTCAATTACGTTCTAATTAACAAAGGTTCCAATTGATTGTGCTAAAAAATATGTTTAAAATTAAGATCACATATATACAAGTCAATTATTAAGTAAATTTGAGAGAAATATCTGACCTGAGCTCCAGCTAGCTTGTTATCCCAGCTAAACCATGTGGGGTTTCCCCAATTACCAAAGGTTTCGGCTGTTTTTCCCGTTGCAAACTGAAAATACGAATTCTCCCCTGTTGCATGATACAGCCAGCCAGCTGCCCACAAGAGCTCGTCCCCATAGCCGGTAGAATTGTAGAAACTTTGGACTTCAGGAATGCTGATGCTATAAGATTTTCTGTATTTATCAGCAAACGCAAACAATTGCTTGGCATGCTTGAGAAGTGAACTTGCATATGTAGAATCGACAGACTTGAAGACGAGAGATGCTGATGCCAGAGCTGCTGCTGTTTCTGCAGCAACCTCAGTTCCTGGAGCAGAGGTATTGACTTGTCTAAGAGGCCTTTTCTCCGTCATGTCCTCTGGTCTGTTCCAACAACTATGGTCTAGTTTAGGATTACCTACCTGCCAATTTTCCATACAATCAAATGAAACTAGCTCTATAGTTTGCAAAGATCAAAGTGTGTGCACAAACATCTTATCGCCAGCTTATTAACTAGAGAAACTAACCTGAATATACAAGACGTTCTCTGAAGGATGAGCATTTATGAGGTAGTCGGTAATCCACTTCAGCGAGCTGCGAGCAGGTTCTAACTGATCAACAACCTGCATTTGATCCCCATACTCGAGAATGGCCCATGACAGCACGGTGGCAGTGAAAGCCATCGGAAATCCGAACTTCATATGGTCGCCGGCATCATACATTCCCTTTGAAAGATCAAGTTTTGCTTCACTTCCATCTTTCAATCCCGAGTCCCCTCTCCAATCTATCTGATTCTTCTCCAACTTCCCAGCTGCAATATTCAACAGTTCAACACAACAATGTGAAATCTCTTTATAAAATCAAGAAACACAAAAATGAAGGTCGACTAAAGATTATACCCCATTTCGTCCTAAAAATATCATCTTTCTCGGAAAAAAATAAAAGAACAAAATTTGACAATTAATACAACAACCATTGCTCATCAATGTCCACGTTATCATTTAAGATATGATGATACAACTAGACAATCCACTGTCAAATATAAACATGCAGCACAGATATAAATTACATTAACAAACTGTGAAATGAAAATGCAACTGGTTATTACGTAATTGAAGCAAGATCATAAATAATGAAAGGGTAGAAACATTATCAAATCAGAAGGGTATCGAAAAAAAGAGAAAAAGAGAGATTTTACATTTCTGTACGTCGAAAAACTGCATTGCAAGTTTAAGAGCATCAGCGTATTTCTTTACGGGGGCGCCTGGAGAGCCAGACCCTTCATCTGTTTTGACCATCACAACCAGTAAAATTACAGCTACAATTGCCAACACAACCAACGCTAGCATAGACCAACAACACACGCCTTTTGATTTCTTTTTCTGCCTCATTTCTTCACAACAATCAAAGGAAATTTCTTGTATGCGAATTCAAGGACGAATGAGTATTTTCTCTAATGCCCGGATTAGAATCTCATGCAAAGATTGATTCTTGAAAATTAGATGAAAAAATACAACGCCCCCGCATTGATCAATGGGAGAAGAAATAGATGGAGGGGTTTGATAAAACTGAAGCTTTCTTGAAAGATTTGAATGGGAGCGGGGAGAGGGGTGGGGTAGGGTGAGATGGAGTCTTGTTATAGAGGGGAATGAGGGTGAAATCTAAATGGGAAAATGGAAGGTATGAAAGAAAATGTGGATGGTTTTGGTGAGTTGAAAAATGTAAAGATGTTGGCATAGGGAGGGATTATGCGGCGGGAAAACAGAGCAACCGATGAACGATGATTTCTTTTCTCTTCCTTTCTTGCAGGTTTTTGTGAGAAGACTAAGGTAGTTAAGTTAGGTAATTAGATGGTCTTGATTCTTGAAACTCGACCCATTTTGGCATTCCTTCTCCTTAGGAGTTAGTAGTTGGCATATGAATCATTATATGATCAAACCATACTTGATATAGATGCATATTAATTTAGGAAATAATCCAGGGACCCATGATAACAAAAATATTAAAAAAAAATCTATGAAAATCAAAGTATCAATTACTCCCCCTGTGATATAAAATAAAGTTAAAAAAATTCCTCCATACAGAAATTGGGCCACATGCCCTTTGACTACAAATCGGCTATGAAAGTACATTTTCTTTAATATTTTTGTCATTCTCTCACATCTAATATATATAATATGATATACATTTATTAATAATAAAATATTATTTTATATAATAATCATTTCATAAAATATTATTTTAATTAAATTAATTAATATATTAAACAGATGAGGGCGTGGTCATGCCCTCCTCATCCCTGGGTGACACAGTTGCCCAACACAGTGAGGGCGACGAGCGACCAACGTCTCCCAAGCCTAGGGTGCGCGGCTGGAGGGTGGGAAGGGGAGAGGGAGGAAGTCGGGTTGGGTGGGGGTGGCAGGAAAAGAGATTGGGCGTGGAAGTGGGGGGAGGGTGCGAAGTAGGGGGCAATAGGGGGGTGTGGGTAAGGGGTGGGGTGGTGGGTGTAGGTTATGATTAATTTTGAAATAATATTTTTTTATGAATTATAATTATATATTATAAGTATATTTAATAGTTATAAATTATATATATTATAAATTAAAATAATTATATATTAATACGTCTAATTTGACCGACTGATTAGGAGGGACATTTTAGTTATTATTTCTAAAAAATAGGCTCAAATTGACCAGTGGGCAGTGTGATTATTTATTCATAGTATATGGGTGAATTTGATATTAAAATTTTTATAGGGGATTTTTTATATTTTTACATATCATAGGGGGTCAAAATGAATTTAATCCTATTAATTTATAAAAGAGAATGAATAAGAAATTAAATAAATTTTTTGAAGTGTTAAACAAAAATTCAAACATTAATGATGTCTTAGCTTAGTGATAAAGACCAAAGTTGAGATCCTATGAACAAGTTCAATGTTATGGGTTCGAGTCTCACCAAACGTGTGGGTATTTATATCACTTTATGTTAATTATTATAATTTCTTTATCGTTGTTAGTCATCTTAATGCATTAATTGAACAAATATATTGCTCAGTGCATCAAAATATTACTCAATATATCGAGATATTGATGTATTTTTTAAAGTTTTATAATTTATTTATTATTATTAGTAAAAAAAAATAAAAATTCAAGCATGATACAACCAAATTTAAGCAATCTTTTTTTAACCCTACGTCACACACCAACTCACACACACTCCTAATGAATTGTGAATCCAACATCTCCAAAGTGAAATGTTAAAAATTGGGCCTCATCCCTTATTAAAAATTAACTGGGCCTATGTGGCCCAATAAGCCCATTGACACTCTATTTTGTAGAGCCCAAAGCCCAATAATCCAAAATACGAAAAGGAAATTTTCTTTTAAGGAGAGAGAGAACGTATCTGATGCACTTACTCTGGGATTTTCTGCCTGTTTTACACATAATCTCACTGCTCTCAAGCTAAACCTAAAATCTCAAATTTTCGACTGAGTCGCCGTTGTATTGGAATTTCGATCTTCCGTGGGCTTCCTCCGATGAGGTATATGTTCTTGTGCTTTTTCCCGCATTTTCAATTTTGCTCTTTATTTACTTTCATATTGTCTATTTCAAGAGTGAATGTTGTTCTATGATTGCGAAAATTGTGTGTGAATGATTAATTTGAATAAAGAACATGCACGTAGAAAACATTGGCACAGTAATTTTAGGATGTAGGGTAGAATGCAAGTTTTATTACTAGTATTTTTGGTATGAATTGTGCAGAAAATGTGCTTTTTGCATGTAGTATTAGTGAACAGTGAGGCATTTGCTTGTACCGATTTTCTGTTTTGTGGGAGGGAGATTGGTTTGTGGCAAGGATTGTGTGATTTGTCTGTGTGTTCGTGGGTGTGTGTGTTTTTCTTTTTATTTTCTATTAAGGCAAGTATCTAATCAAATTACTCAACTTTGGGGAGTTCTAGATGCTGTCCGTATCATGGTCCGATATGGAAACTGCAGTATAACATGGAAAATAAGTGATTCCTTCAGACAAAAGATAAAAAATTAGCAATTCAATTCAACTATAGTCTATAGATGAGGCAATGGGTGAGTCAAAGAAATCGCGTTATTACTGGCCCTCCCAGTCTGCAGCACGTGTCTTATTTCTATGCTGTTCGTTATGGGTACTACAAGCAAGTTTTGGTGAGCGATTACGGGAATACCACGTGGTGAATCTTTTTAAGCAGAGTTGGAGACCAAGCCAAGTCTCATATATCCTTTTGATATCCTGTGAGAATTAGAAGAAGCACAAAGCGATACCCATTATACTCTCAAAAAGTCTTCTGAGTCCGAAAAATGAATCCTTTGGAGAAGAGAAATACAAATACTTTGACTGAGAAACCAAGAAATGAAATTTATCTTTTCTTGCTCGGAGAAGCAGAGTTATAAGTCTTTTCTGACCTAATATAAGGGTTTTTTCCACACTAGAGCAATTTATGCATAAACTGATGTGTTACGAACAGCAAGAGCTTTAAATTTTCTGCATGTGATCTTTATCTGATGAAACGGGAGGCTGTAAACCTGTTGATTCTTTACCAACATATATTAGTGGTTAAGAACAGGAGAACTGCAAGGAATTGAGGTGTTGAAGTGTTAGGAAGGGCTATCAGCCTGCAGCCAAGATAACCATGTCGGTGTTCTCATGAAGAAAATAGCAATGATTTAAAGCCTATGCCAAAGCACAGTTCTCATCGTGACACTATCATACTTTGTGTCCTCTACCCACTTTATGTGATCTGTGTCTTGTTTAGCAGCACTATTCATTGCTTATAGACTAATTATTGATCATTATTTGGAAAGTGTATTGAAATATGTGCATAATAGTGTATTACCATTTCAAGCTCAATCAACTGCCCACTTTGGCTCCTTCACGATATGTCATGAAATAAAAGAAACTATGAATATCCTGCGGATACTAATTAATTGTTTGCATTTGATAATACATGCAATAAGAAATTTTATATTTTTCTTCTCTTGTTATTTCCTCGAAATGATATGTTTGTAATGTCACTAGGAAATTTAATCTATCAAGTGTATGAGCAAATTAATAAGGTATACTTTCAACTAGATTAGTGTGATGTGGCACACACTTGCTGAGGAGCAGAGCCAACACTTTGATCGCATATGCAAGTTCTGGGGTGAAGATCAAGCCAAGGTACGTTTCTCTCAAGTATCTCCTAAATGAAACATATTGACTCTTCTCTGAATGGTATTCTGTGTTTGGTAGTACCAGCTTACCAGCTTAATGTTTGGCTCATCTTCTTCAAAATTTTCCTGCAATTTTTAATGGTAGTAAGTGATTCTATTAAATGCTTTGCCTTATTCTACAGATGGATATTGACGCTAATGACCACCAAGCCAAGCAAGAGCGTTTGAGGACAAGATGGACACCAGCTCTTGATAAGATTTTTGTCGACATAGTTGTGGAGCAGATTCAACAAGGGAACAGACCAAATAATGTTTTCGATAAGAAAACGTGGAACCAGATCCGGGAGGAATTTAATAGACAGACCAACCTCAGTTTCAATAACAACCAACTGAGGAAACATCTTGATGTTCTGCGGACACGTTACCACAATCTACAATCAACTGTTATCCAAAATGATGCAATGCAGGATCCATGCTATGTGGGATTTGATCTATGGGAAGACATTGGGGTAGCACTCTTCCTCTGCTTCTTCATCTGTATAGCTGAAGCAACGCATGTCTGTTGAGACAGCAAATTACACAATTTTACGTTTTGAATCATATTGCAGGCACCATCCAAGATCGAACCAGCAAAGACCAAAGAGTGTCCTATTTATGAGCAACTGTGCACAATATTTGCAGATACGGGCGTGGATGGAAAATATGCCCAATCTAGCCACTACGAAGAGTTGGACAAGCCTGCAGGTTTTGATCCTTTAGGTCCAGAAGGTGTAAACCAACATCCAAAAACTCCATCAACATCAAAACTCCTTGAAGGGAATGAATCTTCACCCCAAAACGTGACCAAGAACATGGCTGATAAAAAGAGAAAGCGGCCATCAGAAGCAGGCTCGACACCTGAACAAAGCAGTTGGAATCAAGAATTAAGTGATACGATGGCAGAAGCCATTTGGGATATGATCAATTCTTTAAAGTCACGACAAGTCACAGGGCCTCTTGTTGATGAAAGATTCTCAATCAGCAGCTGCATAAAAGCCCTGGATGATATCGAAGGCATTGAAGACAATCTATACTATGCTGCCTTGGATCTGTTCGAGAATCCTAGTTTTAGGGAGATGTTCATTTCACTCAATAGCAGTTATGTCCGCTTAACATGGTTGCAGGGAAAGTGTGGCAGTTATACCCATTATAGCAATTGACATATAGGTCTTCATATGTTTAGTAGTACAGGTTTTGACGGAGGGGATCAGTTGCTGGTAAATTGTAGCTAGTCTTTTGGCACATGAGGGTGGAAAGCAGTAATATGTTTTAGGGATCAAAATAAACACAAGTATATAGCATCGCTACACCTTCAGGTGGTTTTTGGAAATGTTTAGGTCATGATTCATGTAGATAACATATGTTTGATCAGAATGTACCGTGTTGTAGTTCTTCCGCCCATCTTGGCATGTGGTGAAAAATGATCATTTTCAGAACCCAGAGAGCTTTGCTTACAAGTAGCTCCAGGTTAAAATCATCAGCTCATTTGCTGAAATATGCAAAATTCGTGCTAACAAAGTCCATCTCAATTTCAGTATCTGTAGACTTATGAATGATAGTTTAGACTTCACAACATATTGTCTAGCATTTTGCTGTCTGCAGACAGAATTGGTTTCCCATAGACTTTTGCCTGGAGATTATCACGCTCAACTTGGTCCAGATCCTGGGAAACAACAATTTCGACATCTAATATTTGTCAACAAGTCGATATGTCCGAGTGGTTAAGGAGACAGACTTGAAATCTGTTGGGCTTCGCCCGCGCAGGTTCGAACCCTGCTGTCGACGATCCCTTTTTTTACTTCTTTCGTTCGGAAATTTTGTCCTCTCATCCTTATATCACATTCACATCACCGTTGCTTTATGGATAATTATACTTATACCTTCTAACCTACGTAAATTATACATATTATTTTTAATAATTATCCATATATTCATAAAAAATGTCAATATTATTTACACAAATTTTTCTATTTTTGCAAATTATTATCCTAAAGAATGGCAATATTATTATACAAATTACCCCTCAATTTTTGTTGTTAAGATGATTGTGTTATCACGCAAAAAGTAGAAGTGATTTTTGTAAGCAGATCATTAATCAAGGGCGCAAATGCAACTATCCCTTTTCTTTATTTAACAGCCAATTTTTGAATTATTATTTAGATAAAATTTGGTTTTTTATTTTTTTTCTTGGGTAGAAATACCTTAAACATATGAATAACGTACAATTAGAATTCCACAAATCTAAAGGAGAAAGAGCAGACTTGATTTGTTGCAAGAAATAAAAATCAAAACGCGTTTCGAACTATGATGCACGAACACGGACATAATAATACAGATACGATGTGATCAATATAATATAGAAAATATCAAAATATCATAATACGTTGTGACATCAATACAACTATAATATATATATATATATATTATTTTTATATATATTCTCATTAAATTAAAATATATAATATTTAACACCATAAAGTAAAGAACTAAAATCGGCTTTAAAATAAAATAAACAAGTCTTAGGCTTAAATTTTTCTACAAGTACATAGACTTCAAGAATACATGTAATCAGCTTATTATTAAAAGTAAATAGAATTTGAAATATACCGGACTTCTCTTTTGGTGAACTATTCCCTTAAAATCAATAATGGAGAAGAAAGATTAGAACCACTCTCTCATTCACAGATAGAAACACGCTTGATCTTCCTTTCTATTGGAATCCAACAACATACATCAACACCAACTATTTTCAAGTAAACAACTGGATTTGACAAATTGCCATGGATTTCCTTGTTATTGATACATGTAATGAATGATTTCCGCATCTAAGGCAAGAAAATAAATAGAAGAAGCTGTTTGCGTGTAAAAGAACGTGTTAATGCCCACCGACGTAACTCAGTGACAAGTTAATAAGGCATCATAGAATTCCTCCACATGTTGCCCTGTTGTCTAGAGCGTTTAGTCGTCATCCTTGAATTCTCTGTTTCACACAAAACATTTATGTAAGCATTCATTAACAAAAAGAACAAGGCAATTCTATGAATTGTGTCTTTTGCATTGATGTGCATTATTTGGACAGGGAAGCATTTAATGGCTGGATGAGATTAAACGACCGACCTGCGATCAAGGTATCGTGGTTGAATGCCACTGCCTTGGCATGTGGTGCATGTCAAAGAACCAACCCCATCACAGTTGATGCATTGGGAGACTTCTTTCTCATCTCCACCAAGTTCAACTGTCACACTGCCAGTACCCATGCAAAATCTACATTTCTCTGCAGAACATTTTGTAAATTGCAATCAAGTTTTAATAGCTCGTGTTCATCATTTGAAATCTTTCGTAACCCTTCATTTCCACGATCATCAAATTTCCAGCATCAATGCATGCTTTTCATCATATATCCATAATGAAACTGTAGAAGAAAAAATAGACTCAATTGATATTCCTAGATATAAGGACACATCTTATCCATCTAATAATGTGTTTCTTTGTCTAAATTTTCTACGGCCTACTATGTTACAGTCGTAAAAATAGGCAAGCCAGGTTGCAACTAAGGGTCCGTGGTTCATCATTACTAACCACTGAGGTATTCATTTCAATAATATCTGCGGAAGACACCAACGGGAACCCAAAAAATGAACTTATAGAGAGTAGCGAGAGACAGCACACAGATTGTGATATAGAGACAGAAAGTTGCTCTTATGTTTAAGGACTATGTTATGGTGCCAAGAAATTCAAGACCAGAGGGGTTTATGAACATTATAAGCAATTTACATTACAGAAACACTGCGACTAGGTGTCTTAGTTAATCTTTTCCTGGAAAACGAGAACATAAGGTACAACCATTAAGAGATACATAAAGATGTGATTCTAGGATGACGCGGATCTTCACTATAGCGTAACTCACGAGATGGAGATTCCGGTTAACTATTCAGTTCGGAAGACTCATCTTCAAGTCATTTTCTTTTAAAAATGAATTCATATATACTAGGCTCCCATCTTTGATGAAACATTATCTCTTCCCCTCTTGTATGGATTACTAGAAGAATCATTTTCACCATCCCTCTTGATTTTTCCTATCCGAACAACATCAAACCTATCATTTGCACATCTTTGATGACAGGCAATCATCTCAGCATCACCTCAATATTATACCAATTTGCACCGACAGAATAGAAGAGAAGGTACTTACGAGCACCACTGCCATTGCAGGGGAAGCATGGCTGAGTGTTGTCTCTTTTGGACTGACAAAATTAAAACGTAAGATTAATGCCTCAATTCAACAACACATTTTCACAAACAGATAGTGCATAATTCCACAGAATATGTTAAATAACAAAGCAGACGAAAGAGAGAAAGAAAGTACAACCCAGAAAAAAACCTACAGCATTGTCAATTTGGGTTTCATAGAACACAGGAATCCCAATCCCAACTGCAACACTGACCACACCAACTGTTATCGCCACTATCTGGAAAACAAAATTAGCAATCAAGAACACCAATAAATAACAAAAGAACTAAATGATGTAAAGAAAAAGGGTAGTTACTGTGTTCTGGTCAAGATCAGCGGCCCTGACGCATGGATATGAAGCTGGAGAGCGTTGAATTTTAAGGGCCTTCCTCGAAAAACGAAATGAAGAAGAAAGCTTAAGTGGGCAGTAGAGAAATGGAGAGTTGAGGCGAGAAGCTGAAACTGAAGCTGAAGGCGCAGCTAACATTTTCATTTTCCTTAATTTTCCCTCCCTATATTTGTGGGAATTATATATTTCAAATGTGGCAGAAAATTCGAATCAGAGAGAGAGAGAGTATCTTGAATTTCTGGTATTGTTGTTTCAATGGCGGATTTTGGATTGTGTGGGCTCAGCTTCATTCTTCACCAGGTAATTAAAAGCAGAGTTTTCTTCAAAATTTCCTATTATTTTGCAGAGATGCCAATTTGGGCCTCAGCCTTTTTGTTCTTGTTGGGCTTGTTTTTGAAGTTTCTGGACTACCCACAAGTTGGGTTTTCGGCTTAACTAGTGGGCTACATGTAATGCTTATAGCCCAACGTTAGTAGGCCCACGAACTAATTAGGAGCAGCGGGCAGTCCAAATATAACTAGTAAGCTCTTCCCACATTGAGGCCCGGATCCAATTCCATCAGTTACAAAAATGGATATGAATGTTATCATGTGTTCCACATCCATTGCATAAGTTCCAATTGTCCTTTTCCAAGTGAAGCGTCTTTTCATATCAAAATTATGATAATGTATACAACTAGAGTCGACCATGCTCATACAATAAAGCACCAATCGAATTGCACGCCATCTCAAATATGTACGTCATTTTTTACTCTTATTCTCTCTCAAACTCCACTTTCACTTTTAAATTATTTCATTTTCTAAAGCTAACTTTGAATTAAACATAACAGAGATTTTGATTTTGAATCGTACGCCTATTAAATAATATAAGTAGTACATTGCTATAATTTCTAAATAAAAACAAACACTTAAATTTAATACGATGAACTGTTCATACTCATATATCATAAACAAACGACAAAGTACAAGTACAAACTCGACATAATTAAGGACTCTACCTAATAAAATCATTAAAAACAGACAAGCAAATGCATGTCGCAGTAGAGAATATGTTGTAACTCTATAAGACGTTATTACATGGAGATAGATAAGAGTTTAGGATGCCCCCACCCCACAATGAAACTGGACTTAAAATGGGTGTGTAAGCGTGAAGCGGGCATGAGAATGACAACCCAACCACCTCTCATGATTGTGCAGCATGTGGGCAAAGGGGCTACCAATGCCCATCAACAATTCTCCTCACACTTTGAACAAACATAGAATCCGAGGCTTTGGGGCCAACCTTTTTTTTCATGGGTCTTCATCCGTTCTGGTCAGATCGAAATCTATTATATTATATTTATTTTGTAATTAACGTACAATTTAATAAGAGTGATCAATCACATGACAAGTTATGTAATTGGTATTCTTTTTGCATCCTCTAACATTTGGTAGACTTTGGTGACCGGAATATTAATCGTACACTTACCAAATTTCATTTTATCATTTAGGAAGACTGTTAACCAACTTTGATCAAAATAGTTAATCCCAACAAATATACTATTTTTATTATGAGTTTCATCTCTTAAGATAAAACATAGTTTGTTGTTACTTAGTATTTAATTTTAAATTAAGTAAAAAATAATAATAATAGTGAAACCTTGTTCCTAGCCCACCAATGTGGTTCTAAAGTCCATATAGCCGTTGCTATAAATTATTAACAATTTACAAAAAGGCCCACAAACTTCGATAGTATAACATGCCACAATGGTCTGGCGTGACAATCAATGAAGATTCTTGCTCTATAAAATTAGGGTCATTTGGTCCCCATCAACCAAAACTTATAACTATATAAATTAATCAAAACCAACCAAATAAAAATTAAAGTTGCTATTAATTAAAAGAATCTAATGGTCAAAGAGAGACACAATCCGTCTTTGCAATAATTTCTACTTTTATGGTAAGAATAAGTTGTAAATTAAACAGTAATAAATACTGGGAGTTGTTTGAATTTTTTACATAAATTGATTTAGTTTAAACGGTTCAAAAATAGAAGATGTAGAACAAGAACATTCGTTTCAGCGTATTTCCAACGATAAGCTGATAAGTGCTTTTGCAAACAGTCCCTCAAATTCTTGGCATCAAATTTTGCGTGTAATTCTTGAATGAATTCCTTTCATTAATTCCCGTATCATAGTATGATTAAAATTAAATATTCTTGCTCCCAAAAAACTTTTTATTTAAAAATTATTCATCACATTAAATAGTTTGAAAATTAAAATATGAAGAATGGATGAGGATGGAAGTATAAAATAAGGGTTGTATCCGTATGATTTGTGTTTTGAAGGGTTTGGGAAAAGGTGGTGCATGCATGTAGGGAGGGCATAGAATATTAAAGGTGAAAGAGTGAGAAGAAAGCAAGCAGAAGGGGAAGTAATAAAGTGCAAAGGATTGGCATTGTTTAAGACAACTTATTAAAGTGAGAATCTGCAGTTTGTGTTGCTTTTTTGTTGGTTAAATAATATACTTTGCTCCTCATCCACTTCTATTACATACCTAAACACTACCTTATCATTGCTTCAATCTACCCATTTGTTTTCTTATTCGAATTTATAATCTTTTAATTATAAGAATTTATAAAATTCAAGAATTATAAATTTAAGTTTTTTTTATGCAATTTAAATTAATTTGTAAAGGTTTTGACGGGTATCTACCAAAGAAAAATAATGAAGAAACAAAAAATACGAGTAAGTATAGGACAGTGGTCCGTGCATTTTTTTACTGGGCTAGTTGGGACACACGTCAACTGCTTCATACTTGGAAGGTTGAGTCACAATATGTGAACCTGTGTTTGTGTTGTTAGTGGCCCTTTTAAATACCTCAGAGTTGTTTTAGGCTAATGCACATTATTTTACCAATTAAAGAATACTATTCATCTTTTTTCTTGATTTCGCGCCCAACTAACTTAAGTATTGAAAAGTCTTAATTGAGGGTTTCCAACAAATCTAGCGATTTGTCAGTCTTTCTCATATTCCAATTATCTTTGAGTCAAGTTATCCTTAAAATCACCTCAACCCCCATTTAAATCATATAAAATCTTGAAATTTGACTTGTTTTACTTTAACTCTGGGATTATATCATTATGACCCCGGCTCTGAATTCAGAATTTTGTGGTGTTGCACTCAATTATGTTGGTCAAAGTTTGCAACTATTTTGGCATAATGAAGTTGATTCAATTTCAAGCTGTGCCATTTTCACCTTACATTCAATCAACTAAATATCATTTAATCTCATGTGCAGTCTTATTATTAAGAAATAGCAGTAATTATTGGTGATGGGAAAGGAAACGCGCAAATCAAATGATTATCTCTTTTTCTCCAGGAAGTCAATCTTATTTCAAAAGCAACCACATTAACAAAATATAAGCATAGCAGTATGCTTATGGTGTGTTGATACACCATACCCACATACTCCCATAAGACACTCGAAATTTTAATTTGAAATTAATTATATGACAAGTGTTATACAATTAGTATACAATTTAAAAAAAAATGATCATTTACATAATAAGTGTATTACACTTGCTTCTGTAATTAGTAATTTAATCCAAACTAAAACTTTTCAAGACTAAGACTTAATTTCATTGTTTTGCCAAATAAAATATTGGCAAATGTTAAACAAAGGGTGTAAATGAATGCATTCCACCAATAGCTTACTAATTTGGTCGTCAAAATATTTTCGTCGGGAGAAATATTGACACTTTTTTTATCTTCTTGTCAATATTTTAGGTTATTTTTCAACAAGTTATTAGTCTCTATGCTCGACTTGGAGTGGAATGCTTCTATAATTTTATTGATAATTTTCAAAATAATATATATATATATAAATATTCTTGAAATGAGATATATACCAAAATTAACGGTCATTTGGATTTGGATTTGCATATTATTAATGGAATAAATTGAGGAGTAATTTGTAAATATATACCGGAAATTTGGATGCAGTTGGAAATTCTCAAACCGCAAGGGCAAATTTGTAAAAAGGATCGCTCTGAGGCAAGATGATTGTACACCTAACTCCGCAGCTGTGCCGTTCGAAGATAACCGGATAAGATTTGCTTCCTCCAAATATTTTATGCTGAACTATGAATATCCAACGGCTACACACGCAAAAGCTCACGCTAAAAGCGTGCACCGTTCCGCACAATAAGTCTCCTCTAAAACTCAAATAAATACAAGACCGAGGAAATAGAAAATTATAGAAAACACCCACTGCAAAATCCCCGTATTGCCTTCTCACTCTCTCCGCCGACGCACTAACGGTTCACCGTCGTCCCGTGGCGACGCCGCTTGTCCGTGCGGAGGTAGAATCGTCCAAAGCTCTCAGAAGCGACTTCAGTTATTGAGCTCTGCACTTTCTCGGCGGAGCTCGATTAACGGCTGTTTCCTATCTTTTCGCCGTAGCATCTTTGCTGTGCGTTGGTACTGATCACATATGTTACCGAGCCTTCATTCTTTATTTACTGTTTTGTTACCGTTTGATTCTTTTTTTTATTGTTGTTTTTTTCATTTTTTTATGTTTTGTGTGTTTTCCGATAAATCTGTGGAGATATTTTCTTTGCAAAAATGAGTACTAAGTGCCTCTTCGTGAGGAATTCATGAATGTTTATGGTGTTAGACTGGCATGATTTTGTAAATTGCAGCTTAGTGGTTTGGCATAGTGCTTTCTCTTTTTCTTCCATCTCCTTCTAGGGAGGTTATGTTCATCCACAATGTATAAATCTCTGGTTCAGTGGGGTTTATTTTATTTGGTCTTTTGTATGATGTGCTTGTTTTAATCATGCTTTGGAAAATTGAGGTCTAGATTAAGCAAAGGGGAGAATTGTTGATTATTTATTTGATACAGTGGGACGGCATGTAAAAGAATATCATTTTCTTTTACAAACTATATATTAGAAATGATATTGTGTTCTTGTTCCTTACTATCTTGCAGTTAGGAATTGTAGTTGGAAAGACAACTGAATATAAACAAGTTGAAGAGGAAAAGAAATGGAAATATTCTGTGGCTTTGTTTGGTCTTGGTTTTCAGTGATGGAATGAGGAGAGTAGAGGAGATGATAATTGATTTTCTATGTAAGTTTTGAGCACGGTCTTAGATTTTTAATTTTATAATGAGAATAATAAAAGGCATAAAATCAGAGGAAATTGAAGGATGTTTGTTTTTGTGAACTTGCTGTTCTTTTTACACATATAGCACCTATTTACATCATGTCTCCCTGACTCTAGTAACAAGTAAAGGTTATATACTCTTGGTAACCTACTTAAATACAAGTCTACACATGACCAAAGTCAATGCTAGAAAAGCTTATATACTTTTCTTACCTTTCCTAACTCAGTGAAGTGCTTGACTTGACCTAACAATTGTTTTATATCTGTGACAGGAATTCAAGATGATTGGATCTCTAATCACTAGGGGGCTTCTGTATGTGCAATATCCATTTTTTTGTCCATTATAAATTTGTCTCCATCATTTCCATTGCAAGTTTCTTAGCTTCTTTAATTGATGCAGGCTGATATTTGGCTATGCTTATCCTGCTTATGAATGCTTTAAAACTGTGGAAATGAACAAGCCTGACATTGAGCAACTTCGCTTTTGGTGCCAGTATTGGTATATTACATGTTTACTTATCCTTCAGATGATTAATTGCAAGCTTTCAGGTTTAACTTCATCTTCAACTTTTCAGGATTTTGGTGGCTGTTTTGACAGTTTGTGAAAGAATTGGTGACATGTTCATTGGCTGGTAAATATTTCAAATGGCTCACATACTAAAAGCTTTGTGCTTTCCTTTATATTCATTTTAAAGATCTTGTTTTGTAAATTCATGAAGGGTTCCGATGTATGCTGAAGCAAAAGTGGCCTTCTTCATATACTTGTGGTTTCCTAAAACTAAGGTCTGTGTTCTCTTCTATGGATCCTAGTGTGGAGTTCAGTTAGTATCTTCATTGCATATTCTAATTATATGTTTTCTTTACTAATTGATTTCAGGGAACAACATATGTGTATGACTCCTTCTTTAGACCCTATGTTGCACAGCATGAGACAGAAATTGATCGTAATTTGTTAGAACTGAGGACAAGAGCTGGAGATATGGCAGTATTGTATTGGCAGAAGGCGGCGAACTATGGTCAGACAAGAATATTTGAGATTTTGCAGTATATTGCTTCACAATCTACGCCCACTCGACCAGCTCAGGTATGCATCCGAATACAAGTATATTATATTCAAGTATGCTATTCCGTCTCTAGATTTGGCGCTGGTGAATTTCACAATCTTTTCAATAGGTATATGAAGTTTCTCTGTGATCCAATACGATACTTCTTCATTCTAAACTATCATAATGTTACTTTGTGCACCATTTCGTGGCAATTAGGTTCTTAAAAATACATGCTAACCATGTAAAAAGTACTTTTTCTTTTTCCAGCATGTACATATATACCTGCCATTAGATCATGCAAGTCACTTGCTTTTGCCTTTATACCTGCCATTAGATCATGCAAGTCACTTGCTTTTGCCTTTCTTTTTCTCCAATTCAAGGTGCTTTGATTGTGATTAATTAAAGCCTCATGGGAGCTCACTCTAATCTGTAACTTTTGTACCGCTCCAAGCATAACTGTCATCTAGTTATAAGTCTAAAGTTACTATTTTCTTTGTTTTCTATTTTTAGATTCCTGTCACCGGATCATTCAAACTTTTTCCGACCTTGTTTCATCCTTTTTACTTTCTTTTCCTCAATTTTCGCATTTTGATGATGCAGCCACAACAGCAAGGCAGTAGAGTCCAGAAACCCAGTGTGCCACCAAACCATAGATCAGCTGCTACAACACAGCCCCAGGATAGACAACCGTCTTCTCCTGCTTCTAGTACCTCTGCAAGTGAGCAGGAGGACGACACAACGGAAGCAACAGCTCCTTCAGAAGATCCAAAAGCAGCTACTGCTCCAGCATCCTTGAACGAACAAAAAACAACACCAACACCATCACTTGTCCAGAGCAGCAAAACTTCAAGGCCCAGTGAAGTGCAGTTAATGCAAATTGATTCAGTGCCTCCTACAGCAAATGAAAATCCTCAACCTCCTCCACCAGACTTGACACTGGAAGATGCCGTAAGAGTAGTCACACGAGCAAGGTCCAGGAGAACACGTGCTGCATTAGGTCGCTGAATAAAGAGTGGTGATGCGACATGTATTTTAGAAGGTAGATGAATAGATAAGTGGATTATTAATGCCAATGTACATACTGTCAATTCCAACTTTGCTATAGTTTCATGATTCATCACTCGAAAATATGATACGTTCAGTTACCAATATCCTTAGTTCTTTGAAAAACAGACCTGTGATTTTTTTTCAGGGGAAGATGCAGCATTTACTTATGAGTGATTGCGACAATCGAGTTTGTCTGGGGTCCCATGTTGGGGGCGTGAAAATGATAGTTGAATAGAAATAATAATATAGAGCGCACGACAATGGACCCAAACGGTTCATGCTCAAAGAAGGCCATATCAGATTGGCTAATGCTCAATGGTCTACGTCAACATGGAACCCTGATTTTCCTTTTGAAAGCTACTTGTTTATTTATGACCCACAACGCTCCAAGATTTTCTCAGATGTGGAATTTATTCCACGAAAACATCGCATATTTAAGCAATAAGGCACCAAAGATATGTCAAATAAAGTACTCCATATGCAAAAACGGAACCTGGAACATTTGAGACACGAAAATAATGGCAAAATTGGTAAGTAACTAGTAGCTAAAATTTACATTCCAGTTTCTCAAATCAAAAAGCCCTTATTGGGAAAGCTCTAGCAAAAGCCTTGCTTATTCTCTATCTAGAAAACCGTTATATGTCAGAACATCAACCCAGGGTTTTCAACTATAGATAAATTATATACAATGCCTGAATAAATCTATCCTTCATTTTCCTTACTGTGGGTTGATTATTTGAAACTCCCAGTATCAGCACTTCATCAGGAAGTATACTACAACTCTCCTGTGCTCCATAAATCTGATGCACTTACCTCATGATCTGATCTCAACCAGTAGTCATCATCAATCTGCACGTTGAAAAAACATCGTCGATTAGAAATGTAGAAGCTCCTTTAACATGGAGCGAGGTATAGCAATCAGTCAAGTCCTAAAATGAACTTACACCACCATCCAAGGGGACTATTTTCTGGAACCCGGATGTTTTTGAGCTTGTTGGAGTATCAGAAGGACTTGAAGACAGGTCCCCTTCATCGACTCTTCTGCTACTAGTCCAAGTTAATGGATCTGATAGTTTTGCACGCTTGACAGATGGGTCCTTGCTTTTCCTTAGATCTTTGCTGAAAGGTTCATAAATTGGGTATGAGATCCTTCTATTGAGATGTTCACAGCAATTCATGAGTCAGCACTCAGTAATTTGTTCTCATCTAAAGGGCAAAGGTTTTCTTAGTAGTTTCTCTTTTGCATCATGTGAGATACCCAGACATAGACATGCATATGGAGAAATAGAATGCTTCAAGAAAATGTTTTTAAGTTATAGCTTCATTATCTCATAACTTCAAGATCAATACCTGAGTAGATAAACACCAATTGGTCCAGTGGTGCTTCTCACAATAAGTCTGTACTGCTTCTGACAAAAAACAATGTCCTGTGGAAATAATACAGGTAAAAGACCAACAAAAAAGCAAATCTGGGAGCACGATTTTTCAAGATACCAACCTCGTCAGGATCTGGCACTTCTATAAAACTTGCATGCGGAGCTTGAATGGCAATGACAGTTTGATTCTGAGACAGTTGAACATGCATAGTTAGAAGAAGAGCATGGATGAGGTATAAGAACAAATCTACAGTCATGCAAGTTGCATACCCTGAGACGTGGAAGGCTCATAATATCTTCCTCAGTCAGAAAAAGATTCCTGCAGAATTCCAAATTCAGAGAAAGTTAAGAAAGAAATCAATCTCATTACTAATATAAGAAAACATCCACACATACTTTTGAGAATTCTGATTGAACATTAGTTCCCTCAGGCTCTCTAATTTGTTCCTGAGAAACAATCCGGTGTTAGCAAAGCACCACAAGCTATTCAACATTCAATTATGAAGGATCTTTTCTCCCTTTCAATTACTCAAACCTTATGCGATCATCAAGCCTGCAATCTTCTGCACATAGATGTTCTACTTCAGCCTGTCATAGCAATAAATAATAGTGAGTTGGTAAATACAAATCTTACAATGCCTCCATATACACAGCCCACTAAGAAACAGAAACATTATTCCAAAAAACCAAAAGCCTCTATGGACCTACTTTTTAAAAATCATAAGCAAAACAATATGCTTATCTTGTACGAGGGCAAGAGAAGATTAAAAGTACACTTGTTCATCAAAAAGAAAACTCCATCAATTGAAGTACTATAATTGCACCTTCAAGCGAGAGACTTCGTCATCCAGTTGTTTAGGTCCACAGCTCCCAAATCCTCTGTCACAATGGAGCTCCATGTATTAAGAACATAACTAATTGAAAGGATAATAAAAGTTTCACACAGATGATAGTGACATACTTCCAACGTATATGATTCTTAGTCGTTTTTTCGATCAATCCAATTCCTTCAAGAACATTTGTAATATCATAAATTCTCCTCTTTTGGACCTGTACAATAATCAATAGCAATAAGCAAGATTTATATCTGGACAAGCATCCCAATCAAGTCTTCGACCATCAATGACTGGATTCAGGTTTAGACGTGTCTGTATCTGTATAATACAAAATAGATTACCTCCAACACATCTGCCGTTCTATTTAGGTCAAGAGTAGCATCCTTAGCCTCTTGGATCAGTTTGATAAATTTCTTTGTCAACAAGCCTGCCAAAATTAATTATTCATCTCACTTTACAAAAAATAGTTGCAGCAGAAATTTCATTCACACAACAGTAGATGAATACAGGGCTGGTTTATAGCGATTCTGAAGAGGGCGCACCTAAAGAACTGTCATACCGACAGCAGCCAGTTAGATTGAAGTTATCAACTGGTTCTGCAAGAAAGTAATATCAGTGAGAAAGTTACTCCAATTAATTTGTAATCAATCATAAACAGCGACAGGTTGTAACATCACTTCACCTAACTTTGCTTGCTGAACAACATTTTTGGTATGTTTTGAAGATTTAGTTTTGGTGCTGCGTCTAGCTCCCATATAAGAAGACACAGGTCCAGGTGAAAAACTGTTCACAGCTTCCTCCTGTTTAGGAACTTGGATACTTGCATCTCCACTTATCTTACGCGCAATACTTCCAAGTTCATTTGACTGCTTCAAGAATAGTTAAGAACACTCATAAATTGATTTCTATAAGTCTAAAGAGACTAACATAAAAAATGTAATTGACCCAAGAAAAGTGAGTTATTCAAATTATGACCAAAATAAGTGATGCAATTGCACCTATATCACGCACAAGTGCTGTGAACATTGGAGACACTAACATAGATTTCTACTAGCTTTTTCAATTTATGCCTCAGACGCTAACCCATTCTATAGATATTCTATTCCAGGTAGCAACATACTCCCTCTCATGTAGATAATGGTAAAAGGTCCATATTCAACTCTCAATTACCACTCTCTTCCATTCATCATATCCAACTGAAGGCTGCACCTACGCTTGAAGCACAATATAAAGCTCATAGTGCAACTTTTAGATTTCAACAAATGCCAGTTGGGGCAGGGTTGGGTCAATAACTGTTGATAACTTAAAAGGCGAATCATCAAAATCTTGAATCAAGCAGGGGAAACGCTGGACCTCCTTGATAATTGAGGTAACACTCCATTAAGCCCGGTCATGCAGAGAAATAGTCCATGAAACTCACCCTTTATTTGCAACACTCAGGAACTTTGACATGCAGGATCATATTGTCATCTTGAGATATTTAAACACTAACAACTAATACAAGTTGTTTGCACTGATTTTGTTTTCCTGTGCAAGAAATTCCAAAAACTTTCAAATTCATTGATATCAACAGTATGAAAACAGCATTCTTTAGATAATCATTCCAAAAGTAGACCTCGTGACCCATGTACCCATAAACACTCAGTGAAGTGAAATTCATACTTTAGAGAATCCATTTTTGCAGTTAGCAAACAACAATACATACATAAGAAATAAATAAATAAATAAAAAGGAACCGATCCAGAAATTTAGCATGAATGACTAGAAAAGTACGCACAGCATTGTTCTGAGGCACCAAATGCAACTTCGGAAGCGATGTGCGAGATTGCTGAGTGTTCACTCCATTGCTGTAATCCATAACAAATTTATCAGAGATAAGCTTAGAAGGCACAGATAGCGACGCCGGAGTTTCCACACCGTTCTTGTACACAAACTTATCAGAGGGGAGCTTAAGAGGGCTGGAAGGTGGCGGAAGGACGGCAAAAGGGTTCTGCCGCACATACCCGAGGCGTGGCACCGGCGACTGAGACTGAGACTGTGCCGCCAAATGCATTCTCGATAACGGTAGATTGAGGCTCAGATTCAGGTCCAAATTCTCACCGGAAGTCGACATATCATCAAATTTAACTTACCACCGAAACACCACTTGACTTCAATGCCGGTGTTGGTGTGGAAGCAGAAGAAAAAAGGTACAAGGGTTGAAGCAAACAATGAGGAGAAGTAAAGAAAACCTAATAGGAGAAGAACATGTGCGTGAAGAGGGGTTTTGGCGTTTTGTACTGCAGAACAGCGGGAGCGGAGGCGGTGAGTTCGAATCAGCGCGGCGCGGCCCGCCCGCCCCCTGCCCTTTTTTCAATTTCTCCAACTACTAATATTCCTATTCGGTTTGTGTGGGCCTTAAGTGGGCCCTCATATCCCCGTAAAGGCGTTGGGCTTCAACTTCCAGTGGGCCTATTTTCGTCCTATGACACGTGCTTTCAATAACATGACAAATCCCTTGCATAATATTTTGTTTATATTTCCTTTTCTGTAAGTGGTACATCAAGCTGCACTTTGACACCAACCAGCTCAGAAAAGTCTAATTCATGGTTCATCTATTGTTCATGGCCGGTCCTCAGCCCATTTTAAATGGGTTTAAATTAGATCCATTTCTTAAACTTAGACCCAAACCCTGGATCGGTCCAATTGAGGCCCAGACCAGATCTGAATGTGTCTGGTCTTCTAACTATTACTTAAATTTATAATTATTTTATAAAATAAAAATAATACATAAGAAATATGACATAAAAAAATTAAGACTATATAATAAACGTAAATAATAGTTTGACTAACAAATATACAACAATGAACTTAGATAGTAACATATTCAGAAAGACTTAAAATAAACTTCGAGAAAAATAAAATAAGTTGTATTAAAAATTTAGAAGTTGAACAATAAAAATAAAAATTTTAAAATTTCGAAAGTATAAAAAAAATATACTAGAATAGTCAACTTAAAATAATAAAATAAAATTTATATGTCATTTATTATTAAAAAAAAAAGGACAGCTGGTCCGACTCGAGACCAGATGGCCTTGGGCCACGAGATAGGGCCGATCTCAGGTACCATTACTGGAGACCAGCCCCCAGTCCCAAGCAAGCCTGAACTGAACCAACAATATGATCCTCGATTGAGCTGACCCAGTGCTCCTCTCTATAGAACTTGAGTTCGTACAATAATTTTTTTTTTTAATCGAAAATTTTATCTTAAAAATTCTTACTTGCAATGCTACTACTACTGAATCTGGACTAAGGTATAAATAAATTGAGTTGATGTTGATTTGGTATTAATCTAGTTTGGTTTATATATTCATTGAGTTGGAATTTATATGCAAGATTATTTATTATCCATACAAAAGTACAACATGCCACAACGACTAGTTTTATATATATAAAAAAAAGACCCAGCTATGTTCCACGTTTAAACTCGATTTGTTATTTGTAGCAACATATAACAGAAATATAGGTTAGAATACGTTGAATCGTTCTCTAAAACTACATTCTACTTACCTAGGCCCCGGCCCCCAGCATTGCTAAGATCTTGATCGTGCGGGTGAATCTGATAAACGCACACACTAAAAACTACTCAAGTAGAGGAAGAAGTTAAAAGACAATCTACCAAATGAAAAACTTGTAATATAGTGGTCTAGAAAAACTATTGGAAAAGTTGTTCTGTCATTTTTGTGAGCAATGGCAGGGTTTAGTGATACAAAAGGACTTGCACGTATGAAATAATTTACTCCGATGATGGAGAATTGGGATTGCTATACACTTCTTGCCAATGAACGTTGGAATACGTTTAAAATCAAAACTTGGTAAAGGTAAAGATCTCGAGATAAACTAATTTGGTTGGGGTTGATCACTGCCAGTTATCCGAGTGCCACTCAATAGATAGCCCCCCGATGAGCTCATCTGCATATGTGGATGAGTCCTTGATGGAAGAACCTGCAAATTTTAATAAATATCCGCAATAGCTCAGGCAATGATAACGTGAGGAAATGTCAAGAAATATCATGTAGAAACCAATACTTGTGACTAATAACTGAATATAAAAAAAAAAAAGTTGACTGAATATAAAATCAAGCAGGATTGCATGCTGATGGATCTTGTATCATTAGGCAAATCTTGAATTAGTTGGTAGCTGAATGACTTTTTACAACATTTGAGTGTAAACTTTATCCTTTTTGTCATATTCCAACCACACATACATTGCAGATGATGAACCTGTCTCCAGTAAGACATCAAAAAATGTGTTTGATGGATGGAAGATTAAGCAAACCTGATATTCGCGTAGCCAAGGTTCTGAAAGTTGCAAGCCGATGGCCATTTTCTCAATCTGAAGATTGTGCATACATGAGGCCAGTGGCTGCAAGAAAAAGAATTGGATGATTTCATTTGCATTCAATACGTAAATCTGAGCCCACCTTTGAAGAATAAAAGAACCCATGAGCAAGCCATGAAGACAGATCCTGACATATTCAAAGAGTTACCTGGAGATACTGGTGATAAATGACAAATGGGGCTGAGTATGATAAAAGTGGTACAAGTTCTTTTGCTATGCCCCAAACATCCAAGTCTGGAGCAGCAATAATCAAACTGAAAATAGAAGTATCAGAGAGAGGACAGAAGTTAGAGTTTTTAGAAGACCAAACAAAAACTTATCTTCACATGATTTAGGACAAAAAGAAAAAATGAAAAACCGCAGTTACCTAGAAAAGCCATTTTCCTTCCAGGACTTAATAGCCTCCAAGGGAGCCTTCTCACCAGCCTTGATACTCTTGCTAGACTTCGGAGAAGCAGCGACAATTGTTGCAGTTTCCATATTTCCGCTGTAGCTTTCTTCCATACTGACCAAGTCTATAGCAGAAGAAGGGGACAAGGCTTCTGTCTGCATCAAAATAATCTTCATTGTTAGCTTTAAAAAAAGTAAAACAAATAGAGATGAAAAAAAACCCATCACACATTTTGCTGTCTGTTGGCATTACAGGCATCTTCGACCTCATCAATGGATGCTGAAGTTCCACTAGGGGTGGGTCGTAATTCAGCAAGTGAAGCGTGCAATATCCTTGACCAATGAAAGAGACCACAAACGTCATAATGTTTAACTCAAACCACCGCAAAAATTGCATATGAGTCATCATCAATGTTTAGGAAGATATCAGACACTTCTTCACTTAACTAAAGCAACAATTTTCAGTCCAACAATAATAGGATGCACCTTTTGCAAGTCTGATCACTGAAATTGAACATTCGCACAATATTAATGGGATATGGAGTAATTCCGCAATATGTATTACATACATAACCCGTTCCTGTAAAGAGAATAAAATTTCAGAACTTGATAATGAGTTAAGAATGCGAAGGATTTCAATGTAATTCTCTAGCATGGACTTTGAAACACGTTAGATTGGTCATATCCATCTATACAGCAGTCCTTACACATATATTTCAGTATATTATCTTTTGGCATGATTTCGCCAATACTCAATTCCCGCATCGAAATTTCTTGAGTTCATAGCAACAACTATGTTTGAATGGTTTACTTGGAATAGAAACGGCAAAATAGATTAACTGCAGTGCATCTAAATCTTGTTTGGTCCTGGAAATATATTTGTACTTGTGGACAGCAATCAATAACTCTTCTGTAGAAATAGAAAAGCCTAAACTAAAGCTAGTATGACATAAATTTATTTGAACTAAAGAACTCAGATACCTCCCAAGCGCTCTGCGACAGCACCAGTAACTATACCATCAAGCATATCCACTACAAGTACATCTGAGTGCGCGGTAACATTAGCCAAGGAAAGCATAACAGACAATGTGTCCACCCGCAAAAACCTGACAACAATAGAAGATATCTAATGCTTCTATAGTTAACATATGTAAACTTACTTCCAAGACTTCAGAAAAAAATAATGAGAATAACTCCTCTTGATAAAGGATTTTTGTATTAGTACTAGGAAGATAGCACATGGGAGGAGATGTAATAAAATAAAATTGCTACTGCAGGACAAGTGTAAAACTATTTTCCGTGTGAAGAAAACTTCAGCATGAAGCATCTCTTGCCTAAAGTGGAAAATAGGAGCAGCACTTTGCAAGGAGTGAATGAGACTTCAACACGATAAATTTCCTTACAAGAGTACTTCGACATTTGGTTAAAAATTTCCATTTACTTCTCCGAGAAAGGAATATGAAATTAAAAAGCAGCAAAATTTTTCATTAAAAAACAGAAGATAAGTTATTTGCAACTTACTACACTAATTAATCATCAGAAGACACAAGTTATTTACCCAATTTTTTCAGCGTGCTTTTTGAAGTATGCTTCACATATGCTGAAAGGACCAAGACACGATACATTAGCACAGCATCAGGGTAAAAAAGTGGAAATAGAAAATGAAAATAGAGAACATTTAAAAGTCAGAAAAGTAAACATCGACAGTAGATTATCTTAGCTAGAAAAGAGAGCAACAAGGTCTATTTATGCATTAAATATGTCTATGTGATCTCAATAACTAGAGATACTCAAGTTTAAGCTAAGTATCAGTTACTTGTCAAGTCCACCACATTTGAGCCTAGTAGATAACAGACTCCTGTATGCGCCCCAACAAATGAGAAACTAATGGAAAATACAGTCAGTGACATTTTAGAGGATAATAAATCAAATCAATCGCTGCCTTGTGACAGATGCTTTCTGATTTTGGTAGTTACAGTTGGCTAAGCACAGGAAAACAGAAACTGAACTATTTTGCCTCAGACAATAAAACCTACAATGCTACCACATTTAGATACAGTTCCAATTATATGTCATTGTTAAAGGAGATGAATGCAATAATCAGTGATTGCAGATCCTGGTTTCCTCAAACCTAACACTTCTCTGAATCAAATTAGTGGATTGCACCTCTAATTTACATATTTATGTGCAAAGTAGATCAATAGTTTTAATTAAAAAACATACTCGGTTAAAGAAACAGAATCTGTAATACGGATTATAAGAAGAATTATAAACCAACTACAAAAGGTCAAGAATCCTGAACCCGACCTTCGGGCAAATGGACGTCTCAGAAGTACCCTGGGTGCATATTTTTTCTGCTTTTTGATCCGGTATTTCTCCTGCAAAACAGAATGATATTTAGTTTTGCTTTGAGAATAGATTATTCTCATTTTACATTTAGTCATGCACCTGTGAGAATGCTGTTTTCTTCTCAAATGTTGCACTGTTTGCAATAAGGGCCTCAACAATTTCATCTCCAGTTACTCCCTTTCTGTACATAATATAAACTGTCAAACACAAGACATACATAGGATGCCATCCAGTGACAAGAGGCAAAAATTGATTGATATAAAAGAATATCATAGTGCAAAATATTGCAATGCAATTTGTAAAATAAAGGACAAGGAAAAGTCCAATCAAAACAAAATTGACTAGGTTCATCATATGTAATAGCCATGTCAAATTTGACTCAACTAACACCACAATTTTTCATGGTTCATTCATAGCAAAAGACTAGATAAAAATCTCCACATTCTTTTCCCTTCTACGAGAAAAATAAATCAAATTTCAATCCCTAACCTCATATGAAACTACTAAGTTTTGTGACATCCTATCATCTTAAAAAATAAACTCAGTATGCAATTCAATCTTTCAATCAACTAGAGATGGGTAGAAGACAAATTGTGTTATCAGCAATTGATCGCCTATTAGACAAAGCAGCAGAAATACATCAATTAATAATGGACCAGTGGCAACAGTTAGGAGTTTAAGTTAGGCATGCAAAAGGCATAACCTCTCCACTAAGCTCATTCAAATGCCATCCTATTAGTCCATCCGAGAATATAACAGCAAAGAACTTGAATTAGAACAAACTTGAAACACACAAAAGTGTCTTCAATATCCATGTTCTTATGGTTCCTCACAGGAACACTTAGAGCGAACAATCTTACAGTCAGAAAATTGAATGGAATAAGTTCCTGTTCCAAATGTAAAGAACATCTCAGATTAGGTGTAAGAATGTATACAGTAATTATTCTAGCCTGGGAACTGCAAAACTTTACCTCCGCATGTCATCTATGTCTTCACCAGTGAGGGTCTGGGCTGTGTTATTATCGACTATTGCACGATTATCTCTGCTCTCCTCCATAATTTGGCTATCCATTTTCTCCACAAGATTATTACCTGACGTTTCCATCACGTGCATGAAATGAATTAGCTAAATTGATCTTTACCGTTCAGCATACTTCAAAGAGAGTTCATATAAGGTGAAATGATAAATATCTGGCGTCCACCAAACTAACATCAACCAGAATATCTAAAGAGAGATTACAAACCTTCTGTCGAGGGAATAACTCGAGCGAGAAACGGGCCATCTCCTCCAACCTCTACCTGAAACGACGATCCAAACGGGCAACCAATTAGGGGCTGCAGAGAGCAACTATTGTTCCCTATCTTTATTTTCCTACAAAACACGAAATTGGAGCAGTAAAAAAGTTAATGTCAATTTACTACACTCATCCTGCACAGGTAAAAATAACGTGAATATCTAACAGCTTACGAGCCGGCGGTGAGGCGAGCGAAAAGCACTCGATCGCCATCATTGATGTCGAGCAGGACACTGCAGCCGTCCCAGGTGATTCTACGGTTTTGACTCCTGCTCAAACTTTCTTCTGAATTCTGAGCAGACATTCCTGATTTTATCGCAGTATTGTTTCTTACGGAAAGAGAGCAACTTTAGATGATTACACGATCAATTAGATTGGACTTGAATCAAGGGTTTTAGGCGCAGAAATTTGAAAGTTAAAACCCTAGAAACGGTAACTGCCATAAACGACAGCGTCTTGTAAATGGGCCAATAGGATTTGCGCTTCGATAGAAGAGGCCCATCTAATACACACGTGAGAAGCCCATAAAAAGATGGAGAAAGAGGTCACTGAGCTATTTCCATAGAAGCTTATACCCATTTCAAACTAGACCTTTTAACATAAGAGAATCTCACCTAATTTTCTACTGGCAAATTAACCTTTAGAGATAATTACAACCCCCGTCTCTAAATTCAAATTTTTTATAATTTAAAAAATTACATTTAACATCCCTAAAATTTGCTTTCACCTACAAAAATAAGTCCCTCCATTAGTCAAAATTCACCGAATTCATTTATATTAATAAAAAAATTAAAAAAAAAATCTATATTAACCCCAATTTGACTTATTGCATGTCAAATAAATATTTCTATAATTAAATCATCCCCATACGTCTTCACGCGTTAACGCATGCGAGGAGGTATGTCTTCACCATTATAAGGGTAGTTTAGTCCGAAAAAAATTATTTAACTTACAATAAGTCAGTAATCAGTCAATCAAGTATAAATATTAATTTTTATTCATTTTTTTTTTGTTAATTACCCCTAATCTATGATGTTTTCAATGTTCACAAATAATTAGGGTCATACGGCACCTATTTTCTGTGAAAGAGTGGTCATTAATTTGAGTCCAAAAAGATGTCAGAAAAATCAACTTTAATCATTCTTTAAAAATTATATATTCCAAAACTTATCCGAAATCAGAGAACTGAAAGAACCACGATGAACTTATCAAAGCAATCTTTTATTTTTCTTTTTGTACAAAAATGCTGGTGGTTCCCTCTATCATTACCAACACGGGGCAGAGGATGCCTCTATAACTATAAATTATTTCAGTTGGTACTTATAAACTATCCATCAATATAATCTCACATCGATATAAAGAATCAAACTCACAACCAACGGCCCAAAAGCTATTCGTTCTTACCAATTGAGATATTAAAAAATATGTAAGAATCTTAATAATGTTTCAATGAGATAAGGGTTAAAAGATGTATTTGATGTGAAGGGGAGGAGAGACAAAAATCTTAGTCAATTAGATTCTGATTTGGTGTTGGCACCAACACCAACTCAATTGTTCAACATGTATTGTTAGAACAAACATATGTCATAGCACAGACCACAACGATGTGCCAAAGGAATAGTTGGGCCACCCAATACCGACTTCTAACTACTACAATTATTATACCAAAAGATTTAGGCGTTGTTACGATAAATTTTGATAAAAACAAATAGTAAAGTGCTGAAAAGGTGAAGATAAAAATAGACTTCAACACTCAATTAAGGGCGATTATGCCTTTTTGAGTAAAAATGGGAGATTCAGACAAGATTCTGGTAAAATTAACTTTTTTTTTGTATCACTTGAAGCATAGAAGGCAAATAAATGCTCAATTGAATTATCAATTGAGAATTATTATTCAAATAATGGGATAGTTCCACCCTTCTCTATTGAAATTTGGTGTAATTATATATAAATTTCATGTGGTTGGAGAAATTACATCTAACACCCCTTAGGTTTGCTTCCGTATAATAAATAAGTCCCTCCTTTAGTCAAAATTTATCGAATTTGTTGATATTAACAAAAAAAATAAGAAAAAATCTATATTAATCCTGATTGATTTATTGCTGACTTATTGCAGGTTAAAAAAATCTTTTTATGGGCAAATTACCCTATACGTCTTCATGTTTTAATGCATATGAGGAGGTATATATATCTTCACCATCATAAGAGTAGTGTAATTCGAAAAAAAATTGTTTGATCTGCAATAAGTCAGTAATCAGTCAATCGAGGGTAAATATCAATTTTTATTTAATTTTTTTGTCAACATCAGCAAATCCAGTGAATTATAACTAACGGATGGACTTATTTGTTAGACGGAGACAAACCTCAGAGGCATTAGATGTAATTTTTCAAACTATAGGGAATCTATGTATAATTATACCATACCTCAGAGGAAGAAAGAGTAATCATTCCTGAAATAAAATAATCGTTTTTAGTTCAAATGTTATTAGGAAAAAAATATCACATCAACAAAATTGATCAAAAAATTAAAAATATCCAAATTTGCTTTCAATAAGTTATAATTTAATTCCTATTAAATTAAGTTGTCAATACTTAAAGGGATAATTACACTTATGTACACCTCTTGACGTCTGGTCCATTTATACAAATTATCCTATATTTTAAAAAATCATACATACATCTACAAAAAAAATGTTAATATCATTTACACAAATCAATAGTATTTTTGGAAAAAAAAAAAAACTACACGTACACCCCATAAACGTCGACATCATTACACAAACTACCCTATTTTTTTACTGTCAGTGGTGGTTTATGTAATTACACAAAAGACAAAGATAATTTGTATAAATAGAATATAGATCATGAAGTATAAATATAATTATTCCTATTTAGAATTAGGGTTAATTACACATAGACCCCCTTGAAAAATGCAAATTACACTAAACCCCAAAGAAGTTTTAGAATTACACTTGCAACCGCTCCAAGAAATCATTGTTAACATCTAACCATCTTTCAAAAGGGTTTAAACGAAAATGCTGACATTAGCAAAAAATATTATATAAATTCCCAATTTTACACCATATTAATATTCTCATATTAATAATTTTATACTTATAAGAAGAAAAATATAATGATATTAACCCCACTTTATATATAAGTATTGCATTAATCTCTTTATAAATATAATATACATGAAAAATGTTAAATGAAGGGCAAAATTAAAAATTTATATAATTTTTTTGCTAGAATCAGTATTTTTTCCGTTCAAACAATAATAAAATGGGGTTAGATGTAAATGAAAAATTTTCGTAGAAAGTGTAAATATATTTTAATTTTTTTTAAAAAAAATATAATTTCACAATTTTAAAATTATTGATATTGTGAAATCCAAACGCCAGTGTGGTGGTACAGAAATATTACCCCACACTTTCACTTTACTAAAATTAGAAAGGCATTAATTAGGGTTTGGAGCACACAATTTGAGCTTGCTAAGTTACAGACTTTAGGGGGAGAAAAAGAAAGGAGAAGGAACAAGACAATAACTCCAATCCAGCCAACATGCATCCCATGTTACTTCCATTCATTCTAACATGATTTGGACCCAATTTCTCTGTTCACTACATCAATCTTTACTGCTTCAAAACCAGCCTGACCGGTTCGAATTGGATTTTTTATTGTAATTTCTTTCTATATATCTTTTATTTTATTTTTAATATACACGTAATACGTATAAAAAATTTTTTAAGTAAAATTGATGATTTAATTTTTATATAGGTAATATATATATAATAAAAATTGCAATAAAAAAATCTAATTCGTGACCTGCTACTGCAAATATATAGTGAAGCATGATCACAAGTTGATCAGATGTTGATTGGTTTCTTTTCGTTTTCTTTTCTTGTCTATTTAATTATTAGAAGAGTACAAGCACAGTGTTGATGATGTCGTGTTGATGCTCTCTCAACATCGCCCTACAGAGAAAAAGTCTGATCAGTTCACAACTTCCACCTACATACAAATAAAACTTAATTTTAACCATGTAAATTATGGTATTTTTATTCTTAGTTTGGCCAAAAAAAAATGCATGTGACTTACACTCGATCAAATTAAATTATAATTTAAGGGGCGTTGACATTTTTAGTCCTGTAACTTAGGGGAGTTGGCATGTTTGGTCCTGTATGAATTGATTTACAGGGTTAAAAGTACAATTTAATTGTCATGTGCAAGTCACATTCAGTTTTTCGATCGAACTAGTCAAAAAAGGGCTAAAATCTTCAAAATTATAAAATTATAGGACTAAATTGCCAAAATTAATTCGTACAAAATCGAAAATGCGACCCCCTTAAGTTACAGGACTAAAAGGGCAATTTTTTCCATACAGATATAGATTAAATTGCATTTTTTTGTTTGTATCTTAAGTCTAGTACATTTTTCATCTCATTAGTTATAAGATTTTCATTAATGATCTCAAAAATTAAAAAAATTCTCACTTTTAGTCCTTTCTTTCGTTAGTATTTTAACGAAAAAGATTACATGGATGTTATCCTGAACGCTGAAAAGTTAACAACCATGTGATCTTTTCTATCAAAATAGGGATAAATGCAGAATTAATTGGTACCAGAATATAGGCCACTTTGCGATTCAGGTACCATACTTCTTAAAATGAACATATTTGATACCATAGTTTACGAATGTTGCAATTATAATATCTTAGTTTCTGATCTGACACTTTTAATATCATGCCCTAATTTTTAAAAATATCATTTCAGTCCCAAAAAGTTTGGATTTTCACATATCTAGTTCCATCGCTTGAGAATGGTATCAGAGTCTAGGTTTATTGAAAAAATATATGTGTTAATATTACTTTTTTAGATATTTTATCCACTAAGGATGAGACTTTTAAGACAATGCAATCGAACGAACATTCGAGTTACAACAGAAAATACTTTCAGATTTTGAAAGATCATAGATGGTATTTCTTTATAGAATTTCTAGAAAAGGGAGAAGATTACCTCCAAACATCAAATGATGGTTCGAGTGACAACGATGAGTATTTCCAGATCTTGGAAAAGCATAGAAAGAATTTCGTCTTAGAAATTCTAAAGAATGCCACAAAACATGATCCTAAACCTCTTACTGAGGAAGAACAAGAAGAACGGCGGAAAATTCACCAGATCTAGAATGTGCTACCAGGAAATCCGATGAAAAACATATATGCAACCGAAGTCAATGCTAGATTACCAGCAATGAAAAGTAGAACAGATAATTTTCTTCACTAAAAGCGTCACTTGCCATAGTTATGGTACAAAAAAAAATTATATTCTTATTTTATGGGACTAAAAAAGCATTTTACCCAAAAAATACTCTACTAACTTTAAAATATGAGATTAAAAATGGTATTTCCTCTCTCTCTATATATAGATGGGAATTATTGAGAAAAAAGTCTCAGTAGACATACATATGTGCGTTTGTGTGATTAATTATAAATAGAGTTTATCATATCTTTTATATATTATGGATGGTTTATTTTTGTGTGTGAAATAATTGGTTGATAGATAAGAATGAAAGCATCCTCAAATAATTAAGAAAAGATAAGACCACCAGTATATTAATCTGGACTTGGACATCTTGGTACTAGACCAACATTTTGTCTTGATTTTAACACTGCACAGGCACACAATTAAAATCTTAATTTTGTTTGAATAATTTAATTCACTTTTCTGGTTTTATTTCACCGACTTCCATCATAATTTATTCCACTCGCAGACACTATTGTAAAGTAGATTATTATATGTCTTTAATTAGTTCATTCTTTTTTTTAAAAGATACTTCTTTTTTCCTTAATATATAATTTATTGTGACTATATAATTATATTAGTTTTTAATAAATTAAATAATACATCGATTCCATTAATAAATTGAGATTATAATAAACACATATTTAATGTGACAAATAACCACACATTTGATGGGACTCGAATTCATGATCCAAACTTAATCATAAAATTTCAAACTTAACCATTAAACTAAGACATTATATATACTATTATAAAAGAACATCTTTTATCGTACTAATTTTCGAGTACCAAATTCACTTATTAATTAATTTCTTTAATTCCTTCAATAGTTTTTTTTGTTAGATTAATAATTTTAATATTTTTTAAATAATCTCACAGTTATATATATATATATATATATTTCTCTCAATCCAATACTTTACGTTTTTCTTTTACCTTACTTGTTCATTTTTTTTCACAAACTTTCAAATGTTTAATAAATTTACAATTATAATTTATATTGTTCGTTTCACCTCATTCTATGTTTCTTTTTCTCTCACGGACTTTTTTTATTTTTTATTTTTTATTTCCTCTCACCACGATTGTTTATTTTTATAAAAAAAAATCTCTCTTCATCACATACTATAGTTTTGTTTTTTTGTTTTTTTTTTGTCTCACTCTATTGTTTATTTTTATATGCTTGCGGAGACTTAAATATGGTAATGACAAATTAATCTAAACATACCTATTAAAAAAGCAAAATTACATAAAGACCCCGTCCCAACTCCTTTCCCCATCTCGGATCCCACCCCACATTAAAAAACACCTCCCAAATTTTAAGACCCCCCTTCTCTCTCTCTCTCTCTCACACACACACACTCAGAAATGTGTGTGTTTTCTTCTCCATGAAAGAGAGAAGTAATTCTGCACGAGCACTCCTCTTCCAATTCCTAGCACTGATCCTTTTTCATGGCAGTCCTGAGTTTCACCCCAGAGCCCAAGAAACAGGCTTATTCCAACCCCTCCAAGAACAAGAAAAAGCAACGAGCCAAACACAAACAGCCCTCATCATGGGATCAAATCAAGAACTTGCTCACCTGCAAACAGATTCAAGACTCTAAAATCCACGACCCCTCACGAAACCCCAATAACCTTTACTCCTCCTGCACCTCCATTTGTACCTTCAGGGATGTTGTCCACGGCAACACCAGGGTTGTACACCGCGCCGACAATTCACCCGACACTGACGCTACCTCTCTCGGCCAGGAGACCCGGCTGCTCCCCAAGAAGACTACTACCACTACTAGCCTTGGATCATCGTCTTCTCGCTCTATTAACTCCGCCTCCCTGAGATCGAGTGCCGGCGCTGCTTCCTACACCGGCCGAGGCATGCAGCTGCGCAAGTTTTCTGGGTGTTATGAGTGCCACGCCATTGTTGATCCTACCCGGTATCCATTGCCAAGGACAACCGTATGTGCTTGCTCTGAATGTGGAGAGGTTTTCCCAAAAATTGAGAGCTTGGAGCATCACCAAGCCGTCAGGCATGCAGGTAAACTTCTTTTTTCAGATTCTTGAGTTTTTTTTTTTTTTTTTTAAATAAAATTGTGAACAATTTGTTTTAATTTAACTATAGAAATAAATATCCATATATTGGTTGAATTCGAATTACCCTCATCATCTAATTACAAATAATGGGTGAGGTTCATGATAGAAAATTCTATCTCATATCATATTTAATTGAATCTAAACTAATTATACAATAAGTGCAATATATTTATTGTCGTGTGATTGGCATACAATTTTAAAAAAATAATTAATCATATAACATATATATTACACTTATTCTATAATTATTGGTTTAATTCAACATAACCTGATACATGTAAAAAAGTTCATTCTAAACTATCCAATGGTAATTAAGTTAACTAATTATTACATGATATTGAGTAATTAATTAATGAAGGATTTGGTGTAGTTTTTACAAGTTTCACTACCACTTTATCCTCTCATTTTCTCCTTTAATGACCAAAACATTTGAAGGGCCATCTATGTTTGACTATTTGCAAGTTGCTTCATCATTACATGGCCTAGCTGCCCCCTTCATTTTCTTTTTCATTTTCAATTATTTTGGCCAGTTTTCAATATCTCATTTCAGAACAAATTGTTAATGAGATCTATCTTAAATTATCGATTTGAAATTTTATGGTTAAAAATTATAGATTTGACTCTCACCAACGTATTAATATTCGTCTATTTTAATAATAGTTATTAGTCTATAAATAGTGATTGCTTAGTTGTATATATTTAATATTAATAATTAATATATATTAAGTGTTAATAAATAAAATTTATTATATAATTATAATAAATTTACTGAAGGAAAAAAATCTCAGTAGAAACCAAATAAAAAAAAATAAAAAATATTAATTAAAAGGAAAAAAGTTCAGACAAATTGAAAGTGGAGGCAAAACGGCATTACGCTGCAACTTAGACAATCTTAAAAGATGAAAAGCGGGTTTTTATCTGGTGCATTACTTTCATCTCCCATAAATCTCTGCCTTTCTTTCTCCAAGCACTCTCTGTCCCTCTATTCTGCCACTTCAGTTTTCTATTACAGCTTTCAATCATAAAACTGAAAAGTACCACTCAGCACCACGTGTCGCTCCCTGGGTGGCCCTTACATTGTTAGATTTTAGGTACTGGTACCCCACCGACAGGAGGAGATCAGGTTTTTAACCCAAACCAATTATTATTAGTTTATAAATTACAGGCGCCTCTCTGAAAATTTAACCTCATTAGAAATATATTTTTATTATTTATAGTTTTTTAAATAAATAAATACTTATAATTACGTCAAATTTTTAAATAAATAATTATAATTTACTCTCTTTTTTAAAAAAAATTGTCGATTTTCATCACTACAGATTATTAATAGACATAATTTTTATATAAATATAAGATAAAAAATATTACCATTTTAGTTACATTTTCTGCAATTATTAATAGAAAATAAATAAGAAATAGAAAAATGATAATTGTTGCAGTATCTGAGTTGGGAGCAGAGGATTCCAGCCGCAACATAGTGGAAATAATTTTCAAGTCGAGCTGGCTCAAAAAGGACAACCCCATTTGCAAGATCGAACGGATACTAAAAGTCCACAACACGCAGCGCACCATCCAACGGTTCGAGGACTACAGAGACGCCGTGAAGATACGCGCCACTAACGTCCCCAAGAGAAACGCCAGGTGCGCCGCCGACGGAAACGAGCTACTCAGGTTCCACTCCGCCACGCTGACGTGCTCGCTAGGGGACCGCGGCTCCTCCAGCTTGTGCGGCTCCATACCGGCTTGCGGCGTCTGCACCATCATCAGACACGGGTTCCAAGGTAATAAAATAAACGGAATCCGCACGACCGCAAGCAGCGGACGCGCCCACGACTGCCTCGGCCGTTCCGGCACGCGGCGGGCGATGCTGGTGTGCCGTGTGATCGCGGGGAGGGTGAAGTGTTCGTCGGGTGATGAAGATGGAGCGGCCTCGCCGGCTGGAGGCGCCTACGACTCCGTCGCCGGCTACGCAGGGATATACTCGAATTTAGAGGAGTTGTACGTTTTCAATGCAAGGGCGATTCTGCCTTGCTTTGTGGTGATTTACAAAGCGCTTGAATCTTAGCAGCTTTAATTAACGACTTTAACTTACACAATTTGGTCACCGTCTTTTATTATTAATTCACTTGCATTTTATGTTTTATTCTAAGTAAAACATCATATGCAATATTAATATACAATTAAAAAAAGGGTAAACTACAGCAAATTTTCCTAAAATTTATAATAATTACAAATATATCATCGTTATTCAAAAAATTATAAATACTTTTTTTAAATTAATTATTATCTAATAAATACCCTCTACAATGTACTGCCACGAAAATATATTTGTTTGATGGGCATTAATTTAGACGGATATTTGTAATTTCAAACAATGATGAGATATTTTAATTACGATAAATTTCAAAAAAATCCGTTATAGTAGTGCATAAAAGTAATGAGTTTGTGTTACATCTATATATAATAATTCTGGTGAATAAAAAAATTAAATAAATATATATTCGGTGTGTTGGTGTCGTATTACTCTTCCATGGGCATGAGGATTTATATATATATATATTTTCAATTCCTTTGGCAATTCATAAGTTTTAACGAAATTTTAATGTCAATGACCATATTCGATAGAATCTTTCAACATGAGGAATTAAATGTGATGAATCTGAAACTTAGGGGATTAAATTCAAATAAATAATAGAATTGAAGGATTAAAAGTGATATTTACCCTGGTAGAATGAGGTAGTTGCTAAACTTACTATCCACCCCATCCTCATCAATGAAGGATATTGTCATCTATGAAACTTCTGTCCTGATTATTATTGCTTTGACAATTTGAATGCAGACATCACTGTAATGAATATCAATTTTCAGGTCCCCTCCTTCCCACCATTAAGGCTTGAGATGTGAACACTTATATATTTTATCATCAAATATGTATTTATATTTGTATTAATTAGTCGTCTCCACATGCAGTCTTCACAAACATATAAAAAATAACTGTGGTGTGAAATGAAAAATATATATATATATATATATATAAACAATCATAATGTGAGAGGATAAAAAAGAAAAAAAAATCTGTAAGAAGAAAAAGAACATCGAGTAAGGATGAAACAAAAAAATATATAACGATTTGTGAGAAAAAGAACACATGGAAAAGATAGGTGAGAGCATTAGGTTCAGAAGAAAACAAAATTATAATTACGATATTATTAAAAAATATTAAAATTATACTGTGAGAAACTTTTTTTTTTTTAAATTAAGATATTGATCATTTAAAAAATAAAAAAATATTAATGTATGGGTTGCAAGTTGCAAGAGTTGCTACTAGCACGTGAGACGCTCTTGGGAAAAACGCAAATAGCAATTATAGTATGGATAAAGAAAATGATTCACGACTTCTGACTGAATGAATAGGCTTCTCCCTCTCTCTCTCTCATTAATACAATTATAATACAAAATACATTTAATACAAATAAATTAATACTACTGAATCATTTGGTCGTGGAAGACTGGGAAAATGTATATTGATTTTTTTATTTTAAATCATATTACATTTTTTGCTTTAATTAATATATAAAATTGATATAATGTATTTTATTTAGAAATATATTATATATATATATTAAATAAGATATAAGGTGTAATAAAATTTGAAACAAAAATTATTTTCTTTTTAAAAAATAAAAGAGCTCATCACATAGTCATAATAATATTAAATTTGTCATTGTCGGCCAGCTAACTATCTTACTTAGAATTAGTTGCAACTGAGATTCAATTGGATTAACAAATGCGTTGACCATTTGGTATGCCATCTCAATTTTGTTTTCATATGTTTGATTTACAATAAATTAATAATAATTTAATTTAAAATAAATATAATTTTTTATTTTATTTTTTATTGGTATCAATAAATTTTAATTAATAAAAAACTTATATTTATTATATGAAAGCAAATTTTAAGAGTACTAAATATTAATTTTCCAACTATAAGAGGTTTATATGTAATTACACTGAATCATTATTACTCAAATCTCTACCTGACTGGATTTGGCGGTCTGAATACTCAGTGGCCCAACTGCGCAAACCATTATTATCAGGCAGAAAAGTCGGTTAGATTAGGCAATTTGGGCCGGACGTTGAGCCCATGCAAACTGTTTGGGCTGAGTCCACAAGCTGCTCACTCCCGGTCTTTCCGAGGTATGTAGCTGTCAGGCATGATGAATAATAAATTATACATGGCTAAAAAATAATAATAATAAACCTCTTTGATTTGATTGTAACAAAATATTGATATGTAGGGGAATATTATAATTATCAATAAAAGGACATAATTACCTTCTTCCTAAAGAAAATACTACATACATCATAGGATCCGCCAATATTGATTTTGGGTCTGGTCGTCCGACCCGACCCGACCCAACCCACTCCAATAATCGTAAATTAGGGCCTTTGATTATCTGACTACACCCAACTGAAGATGATGTCAAGTGGACCAGGCAAGTAGGCACATTTGACCTTATAAACACATTCGTTATGTTTTATTTATGATAAGGCACATTTATTACAATTTACCAGCATTAAATATTTTCAGTTCGAACTATTCTATCTCAATCTGGAGCTGACTTAAGTATCGAATGATCTTAATTGAGGACCTCCCAACAAGTCTAACGATCTTCTCTGTTCTCAGATTTCATACTTCATCTAAAATACTCTTGGAACGATCTCGACCTCCTACTGGATCAAATATATGTTAGAAAAATAATATTAATACTAAAACATTAAATGTAAGTACGAGTTAAAATTAATTATATATGTCAAATGATAAAAATTTTTATTTTATCTTAATACTACCTTTGACATGTCTAATAATACAAAATGTTTTAAATTATCAGAGTAAATAAATTAGTGACACATATAACAATAAAAATAACTTATTGTAAATTATAGTGACAAATTTATTGTTATTATATGAAAATTTAGACGCTCACAAATAATAAAAATATAATATTAGCAATAAAATATCAATAAAAATTTCAAAATTGTCACTAAAACTATACATTAAGTGATAATAATTTTGGTATAGTGATAAAATTTGTACATAAAATTGTCAATATAAATAATTAGTGATACATCTGTAGTGACAATACAAATATAGTGACAACAATTAATTATGTTACTAGGCCGCCACTGTACATGTGTTAGTTTTTGCTTTTAGTAATTATTACACAATTTTTGTATATTAATTATGGCTAATGATAATTTTCACGAAACGATAATGACTATTAATATTAAAAGAATCATTATTGCGATAAAAATTTACTATATATATAATTAATTATAATATTAAAATATCATTTGTTTATATCGCCGCTAATCTAAGAGTAAATACCGATATTTATCACCACGAATTCAATTAATACTAAAAGTCATAATAATAATTATTATTATCACTTAATGAATATAATTAAGGGATAACTATATTGCCCCTTTCTACGAGGTTTGAAATAAATCTATATATATATATATATTTTATAGTTTGAAAAGTTATATTTAATATTCTTGATATTTATTTTTATTTAATAAAATAAATTTATTTATTAGTTAAAATTCACCAGGTTCGTTGATACTAGTAAAAAATTGAATGAGATATTTGCTCGAATTGACTAATTACTGACTTATTGCAGATCCAACAAATATTTTTTTCATCAAACTACAATTATACATCTTCACGCGCAGTGAAGAGATATATCTTGACCCTCAAAAGGATAGTTTGATTGGAAAAAAATTATTTAACTTATAATAAGTCCATTGACTTAGATATGAATTTTCATGCAATATTTTTGCTAATTTCAGCAAATTTCTTGAATTTTTTATTAACTGTGAGATCTATTTATTAGACGAAAACAAACGTCATAGTTACTAGATGCAATTTTTAAATTATATAGAATTTTATATATAATTCTATTAAATTTTATGAGAGCACGGTGTAATTATCTCTATAATTAAAAATAAATTGTAATTTTATGATAACATTCTTAATTATATTCTGTGGACACCAGAACCAAGATTCCTTAAAACTTGAGTAGGGTTTCTTAAACCATCAGCTTGGAGACAAGATCATAATAGCCAGCAGCCTTTTGGGTATGACAATATTATTATGCAACAAACCCTAGAATGAATATATATATATATATATAGAGAGAGAGAGAGAGAGTAATTAAACACTGCTAAAATTCGATAATGTTAGGTCTTAAACATGTCTTAATTAGGTAAAATGAATGTATATTGGGGTAATGATTTCTTCAGGTTACATTACAGAGATTTCCCAGGACACTCATCATTAATTCCACACATACTTTTCAAGTCATTCCAGAACTATTACAATAATTAGTCAACCATCATCACCACATTCATATACCTAATGTCATTAATTAATTACTTAATTACAGATTATTGAATAATCTTCGAAAAACTCGAGAATTATTATTATTCCTCGTTCTGGAAAAAGCTGTCTTGGAAAACCCTAATCAAGAATTTAATTATTTGCTTTATGAACATGTAGAGGTTGAGGACAACCTTAAAAGTTAAGTTATTACAAAATTATTTGGCCATATATATTTGGATTTAGATATTTGAAGAAAATGCTATACTTAATTTTAAATTTTGGAGAGACAAGAGATATATATATATTGAAAATGTCAGATCATATTTAATTACAGTTCTTTTATATGTCTGATCATATTTAATTAATGTAATTTTAGTCCTATAACTTATTGGGTGTGGCGATTTTGGTCATGCACAAATTGATAGCTTTAAGAATTTGGCAATTTTCATCATTTTCAGGTCAATTTGGCTAGAAAATTGCATATCATTTGCACATGACCTAATTAAATTACAATTTTAGTCTTGTAACTTAGAGGGCGTTGGCATTTTTAGTCCTATAACTTGGAAGAGTTGACATTTTTGATCTTTCATGAATTTATTTACAGGACAAAAAGTGCAAGTAAATTGTAATTTTCGGTTAAATTAGTCGGAAAAGGATTAAAATTGTCAAAACTATAAAGTTACAGGACTAAATTGTGAAAATCAATTTGTTCAGAACTAAAATACCAACCCTAAATTACACGAGTAAATTTACAATTTTTCCTGCATATAATTAATGTAATCACCGACAAGATCGAAAAATAAAATGAGCAAACACAAGTAAAACATTTTATTTTTGCCTGAATTTGAACACATGAATTGAAAGTTTTATTCCAAATCCTATTGTAACTTGTGTTTCATTTAATACATATATGTTCATGTGTATAATTAATATCTTTTTTTTTAAAATAAAATAAATGACCTAATCTCTGTACATCAATTTTGAGATATCAAACCCAATCCGCTTTACACTATATATATTCAAAACTGGACAAGATTACAAGAACCAAAAGTGCGTAATCCAAGCATTATGTTGTTAATTTTTATACAAAAAGTTCAGTTCAGACATTCTGTTGGTCTTTAATCATAAATACCTCATTTTTTCCCCTAAATATGCAGTCATAATTACCTTAATTACTTTCATGGTAAGATTGCAATAATCTTACATAGATACTCTATTTTCTACAAATTAAAGTGAATTAATGCAACCTATGTATACATGTTGTTCCTAGTTATAAATGACGTTGACGTTCTGGTGATGTACGTGTAATTAAATAAAAATAATTCGTATAAAAATCCCATATAATTATCCCACATATTTATAATATGGCTTCTTTTTTCCTTTGAACAAGGTTCCCTGTATATTGCAAAGGCGCTTGTTCCAACTATGTTCAATGTCCAAGAGACAAAATCATATTCATTGTCTTATATATTTTCTAATATAATTCATCTTATTAATTAATTCAGAATACATATATATTTAAATAAAGTAGAAAAAAAATTAGTAAAGGACAGAATGAGAAATTAATTAAATTAAAAAAAAAGTGAAAACTAGGAGACATTGGTGGGGCACAATTACTTAATATCTTAATTTCTTCCCCCTGAGACGCTGCTTGCACTTAAAGCTACCCAAATATTTATATTAATTAATTTTAGTGAATTAAGCATATAATTACAAACATTTCATTTTATTCATTCTATATATCTAATAATTTAATTTTAAAAATAAATTATATTTTTCGTCCTATAATTATAATAGAATGACGCTTTTAGCCCACTTAATTTTATTTTAAAATATCAATTAAGGACAACAATTTTTCTTAGGAAAAAGTAACATATTCGATCTAATTTCTGTCGAAAAATATTAATTTGGCTAAAAAAAAAGTTGTCACGTGACTAACAAATTGGTATTTTTCGATCAAATTGGATATTTTTTCAAAATTTTTGTCGCTAATCGCAAAATTGAAATCAAACGATCGGAATTACAAGATGAAAAATACATAATAATTTTTACATAAGTGATGAATTCTTTGTTATTAATTAATTAGTCGTTGCTAGATATCCTAATACACTAATTAATAATTGTGCTTGTTTAGGACAAAAGGCCATGCAAATGATTTGGTCACATGCCTGAGACAACATCTTTTCTTAATTACGAAACTAGCATCACTCCCTATGTCATACACAATTTGAATAAATTCTAGTTACAAAAAAAGTTCAATTAACTCGAAATTATAATCATATAATTATAAATAAAAATACATTGATAATACAATTAATTGACATATAATTTAAAAATTAGCCCTATGCAAATACAACAATACTTATAATATGATTTTTTAAATTAACATTACATCTATTTAATCAATACATTATATAATATGACTATAAATAAATTACAACAACACACATAAAACGAGACAATCGACACATTAGTTATGACTCGAATCAATTTAATAATGATAATTCTTACAATATGATTAATTAGTATAAATTAAATTTGATTAAACTAAAACAAAAATAATACAAATAACCCTTTTTATAATTTTTTCCATACGACAGAAATGATAGCGCTACACTTGCCGGAGAATATCTTCCCAAAAATTAATTGGATAGTTACAGTCATCAATATAAGTAGAGGGTTCATGTGGTTGTGAAGATGCTCTCATCAAAGATTAGGGTTTCTTAATTATTCAGATTAAGCAAGCATGAAACTGTTGGACCGGTTTCGGAAGATCATAATGCGGTTCATCTTCCCCCGGGGCCTCCCCGCTAGAGGCCGGTCTCCTCCGTCGGACACGGCGGCGAGGCGGAGGTCATGTGACAGGTCGACGGTGGAGACACCCAAGACTTCATGCAGCAGTTCATACAATTACTACTACTCCTCCAATTCGCACTACAACGAAGCCATTGCCGACTGCATTGAGTTCTTCAACAAATCGTCCCAGCTGGATGGCGTATTTAGTGCAAGAAATTCCGATGTTGTGTGAAATTGATACCATTATGTATTCTTCTTACAACATTCTCCTTACTTTTTCCTTCCTTGTATGTATTCATTCCACTTATGATCACTTTATACCATAAATTTTAATTTAAATCAGGTTTGATTATATATTCATAATATATTTATTTTGGAATTGATGCAATCGAATAAAAATAATTAATCACACTACAGTCATACTCTATGAAAATTAATTATTGAATAGGCACAAAATCTCCATAAACTAATTAAAAGACAGCCTAAAACGCAATTTGTGACTAATTTTCATATTTTTTGATTAGTATATTGTTTATTTTGCGCTCATTTACTAACTATAACATCTCAAATATATTACACTATTTTGTTTTATCTCCAATTAACCTTCATTCTTTGGCTTGTTGGGGTTAGATAGAGAACTAGTTGAATATTTGAGCTTTTATATTTAATAAATAACGCGAAATAGATAATATTAGGGAAAAATGTAATTTATGGGATTGGTAATTTTGGTCCTATGCAAATTGATTTCGTGACTTAGTCATGAAATTTTAAAAATTTGGCAATTTTTATCTTTTTCCGGCCAATTTGGTGGGAAAATCGCATGTGACTTGTACGTGATCCAATTAAATAGCAGTTTTCGTGCTGTAACTTAGGGACATTGGCATTTTTAGTCCTATAACTTAAGAGAGTTGGCGTTTTTGGTTTTTCATGAATTTACTTACATGACTAAAATTGTAATTTTTTATCAAATTAGCCGGATAAGGACCAAAATTGCTAAATAAAAAGTTACAGGATTAAGTTGTGAAAATCAATTTGTATAGGACTAAAAATATCACCTCTAAATTACAGGTCTAAATATTATAATTTTCCTATAATATTATATATACATGCCAAAATACAAGGATTAGAACAAATAATTGCGTGATATATGACTACAATCAGACGAAAGAGGATTAAATTCTTCCTTTTCAAAATGCTAAGATGCCTTTCCGACCTTTTTTTTTTTCCGGAATTTGGAAATTTTTTGTGCCTGCTTTATGTTTTAGGGAAAAGTATTATTTTAGTCCGCCAAGTATGCTTAATTTTAATTTTAATCCGATAACTATGTCCATTTTTGTTTAGGTCCAGTAACTTAAGAAATTGCTTACTTTTAGTCATCTGACAGATTTTCGGACAATTTCACCCTATGAGTGCATATGGACTAAAATTCCTTTCAAAAGTTGCATAGGGGTAAAATTGTTCGAAAAGCTGCTAGAGGACTAAAAGTATGCAATTTCATAAGTTATTGGACCTAAACAAAAATGAACATAATTATCGAATTAAAATTAAAATTAGACATATTTAACGGACTAAAATAATACTTTTCCCTATGTTTTACATGAAGAACATAGATATATATATATGTTTGTATATATATACATAATTCATTGAAATGACTGAAAAAACTTGGGTTATAAATACGTGGGCAGAATCCTATTCTCAAAGAGGTCAAAAGTTGTTAAGAATTATAATATTGATTACTGACTTGAGTATGGAAATGCAGTACAAAAGAGTGTTGTAATAACTTTAGTGAGTAGAGGTGGAGGGAGATAATTGAGAGGGCTAAGGTGAATTTTGCTAAAACCTAAGCAACTTAACTTTATGGTAAACACGCGTACGTAGCTCATTTATGGACCGGCCGCTTTCATTGACTCTACCTACAGACTCATAATCATCACAAATATATATGCCATCTGCTAACTACGTTAATTCACAATGTTGTTGGACTAGGAAAAACCCACCCAGTAGTGGACAATTTGTAAGTCATTTTCCGGCAAGTTTAGAGAAATTCCGGCGAAATAAGGGTCAAAATTGAGCAATTAAAAAAAAAAAAAAACTAAACGACTATTTGTAACTCTAAAAAATTAAAGGACTAAATGGAAAATGAGTATAGTTGGAGGACCAAAATTGCCTAATCCTGATAAGTTAATGGAAATAAATATGAATTTTCGTTCACCTTTTTTTGTGATGTTGTAAAAAAATGGAATTTACAAATAGACGGATTTATTTGTTGGACGGAAATAAACTTTACAAATACTAGATGTAATTTCTCAAACAATAGATGATTTACTAGTTATACCAAATTTTAGAAGAGGACGGTGTCATTATACCTAAAATTAAGGGTATATATATTACAACTACTTCCCTTGATATTTTACATAATTACGAGTATCCACTCGTTATTTGAAAATTTATAAATATCCTCTTAAATAGAAAGTAATTATGCAGTCCTACATAGCAAGGTAAAAATAACTACTTTACTCTTGTTGTATTTTTTTTTCAAATAAAAAATAAAAACATTTGAAAAACTATAAAAGAAAATTGAGGGTGGGTATAAAGTATATAATCCATTGAGAATAGTAGTTCATAAAAATATTTTATAAAATATTATTCTAAAAAGTATATAAAATTATAATTCATGATCTAAGAGGATATTTTGGTCAGTTCACCACAAAAATTGGATGAAAATTTAATAGAATGGGCTCGTTGTTTCACAGACACTAAAATCAACGAGGTATTTATAATTTTTTAAACAATAATTAGAAGGTATTTATAATTATATTAAATCTTAGTGGAGGCGGATTAATTAATTTGAGTTGTTTTAGTAACCCTTTTTATTTTCAATTATTATGTTAACTAATTGATATATTGAGAATACCAAATCAAATTGAAAGAATGACATTATTGAAAATTATAATCATATTGAACAAAAAGAAAAATATGACCATGACCATGACCATGACCATGACCATGATCATCATGCTACATGTTTTACACTATAAATTTGTTTAGTAACACTCATGCATGCATTATTGAACATCGGAAATTAAAACTCCCTCCAAATTGGACAACCTTAATCGATCTCACTCATGCCATGGCAACCTCAGAGCTTCCCCTCTTCTTCGAAAAAATCCCCCCAATAAAAGGGATCAGCGGCTTCTTCTTCTTCTTCCTAAGCGACGGGTGGCGCTGCAGCACCGCCTCGCTGGGCGGCGGTTGCGGCACAAGCACCTGAGCCACCGACGGAGGGTTTGCAAACGTCACGTATTTCTTCTTCTGGAACTCAACTCCTTCACTATCATGATCATGATCATGATCAGTCGTCTCCTTTTTCACTTGTTCCGTTCTTTCCTTATAGTCCTCGATGAATTTCAAGTCCTCGATTTCCAGCTCCAGCTGCGCGTATCTGTCAAATGCACCAGATTTCAGTCGTTGGAGTTCCATTTTGGTTTCTTGGAGCTCTTGTTGTAATGAAGAGAGGTATTGGGCCATTTGCATGCTCTCCTCACGTGCCTTTCGGAGGCTTTGCTTTGTCTGCTCGAGCTCAGATGTCTCTGTTTCGTCCATCATCCCATCTCGCATCTGTCTTAATTAGCTATAATTAGTTTATGGCCAAATTCTAACACAAATCAAATTTAGTGGAATTTAAAAAAACCAATCATACGGTAAGTGTAATATACTTATAATTTAAGGAAAGTGACCAATCACATGATAAGTATATTACACTTATTCTGTCATCGACCAACCTTAATTTCAGTAAAAATTTCCTTAGTTTATTAGGATGGAACATGTTTTGGTATCTCCGGACAAGAAGCAAAGCATAAAAGTGCATGATTCTCGATCACTTCAAATTTAAGGTAAAATCTTGCTGGCTAGCTGTTGCAGATTTTTTGTCTTAAAATATTAATTTTTGGATGTACATTTAATTATTTTTATATTTGGAAAAGCAATAGTTGATACTTGATACCAACGGCTAGAAAAATTCTTGATAAAAATAACCCAATTAACTATACAAGAAACACAATATACTTGTTATGTGATTGGTTACTCTTTAAAATTGTATACTCAATCATATGAAAAATATATATATTTAAAAATTTCCCAACCAATTGCTTGTTATGTTCTCTCGTTCAAGAAAGATAAAGCGTTTAAGTATAATATAATTTAATTCGATTGTTTTAGGTGGAGTCATTATTTGTTTTGATCAATTCTTACAATTAAAAACAATATCAATCTCTTGTCCAGATTAATTAATCCTCCAATCATAAAGTAATTAAGCAACTTTAATTTACTCGACAAGTTAATAGTCTTTCTTATTTTCAGCAAAAACAACACACATATATATATAGATATAATAAGGGTTTTGTAAGAAATTTTTAGTATAGTCGAACATGAAAATATATATTGAAACAGTATGAATACTGCTGTCGGAACGAGTTTAATTTTTACTATTAAATGTTTGAAAAAATTATATTAGTACGTAATTATAGATAGTTCGTACTTTTGATCTTGTAATTTATTCTATTTATATATTTACCTTTTTTTCCAATTAGTACTGAACTTTAGGTTTTTTGGTGGCAAATTTAGTCTTGTATCGATATATTTTTGTGCTAATGACAAAATTATCAATATAGGACTGAATTTATCATTAAAAAAAGATCAAATATAAGATATTCAAAATCAAATTCTTACAAAAAAATTATATTTATAAATAGAGTAAATTACATAACCAATAATACCAATAATTTATAGTTACAGAACAAAAAATATAATCAATTTTGCGTAAATATTTTGATAGTGGAAAGACATTGGAGTGTTTATGGTAGTTGAGGGAAGGCTGACCTCTTTGAGCTTGTTGGCGTAGAGCTCGCCGGCAAGAACCCTCTCGCCGAACAACATGACGGCTTCTTTGACCGACCGGAACGGTGCGCTCGTGTCGATCTCCGCCTTACTCCTCGCCTTCACTCCACCTCCTTCCATTGCTTCTGTATATCTCAACTCAATTTAACTAATCGCTACAAATAACGAACTAAATATCCGCAGATCAAAACTGACAAGCGCAGATTATTGTGTGTGTGTTTGGGGAGTGAATTTTGAGTAGTGGGAAGGAAGAAGGTTCGTTTCTTGGCGTCCACTTCAGTTGGTGTATTTACAGTGATGGTCAAGTTACATGTGGAGTTTCACAGTTTGATGTCATGGGCTTTTTGGGAATTTTATCACCCTGATGTGGATTTCTAACTGATTGAACCATCCAATCCAATCGGGTGAAACATCGTACTTCCTGGGCCCACCCTATATCCATAATTTCTGAAAAAACCCGCCCCATCTTACTACATTGTACCAATCTATGCAAACCCAACATCTACGTCCGGTTGTGTCGCGGTGTTACGTAATACAGTGTCCATCAAATTAATATTAAATTTTTCACAATCAACAATATTTTCTAAATTAAGCAATATGGATAAAGTTTTAGAGATAATTACAATCTCCTTCCTTGAAGTTTCATGCAATTATACGTTCATCTGTGCTTTGAAAAATTACATTTAGCATTCAAAATTTATTAAATTTGCTGATATTAATAAAAAAATTAAATAAAAATTGATATCTATTCTTAATTGATTTATTACTGACTTATTGCGGGTTAAATAAAATTTTTTGGACAAAACTACTCTTATAACGATGAAAATATATATCCTCACATGTATTAACGCATGAAGACATATGAGGGTAATTTTATCATAAAAAAATTTATTTGACCTGCAATAAGTCAATAGAGGCTAAATATAATTTTTTTTTTCGATTTTTTTGTTAATATATGCAAATTTTGTGAATCTTAACTAACGAATGGATTTACTTGTTAAATGTAAGAAAATATCGGGAGTACTAAATGTAATTTTTCAAACCAAAGCGGATTTACATATAGTTACATCAAACTTTAAGAAAGAAGAGTGTAATTATCCCAAAATTTTAAGGAACCATCTAAAAAATATTGGGTAAATTAGAACTACTTTCCCTAAGGTTTAACATAATTATAAATACCACCGTTGTTTGAAAAATTATAAATGCCCCCCTCAAATTAAAAATAATTGTGTAACTCCTAGACTGTGAAGCAAACATTATTATTTTACCCTTGTTAAATTTTCTAAAAATAAAAAAATTAAGAGTAGATAAAATAAGCAATTTAAAAGGAATATTACTTCATAAAAATAAATTAAAAATTTATGAAATATATATAACTATAATTCATAATTTAAAAAGGAGATTTTAATCAGCTCACCACCAAAATTAGATGAAAACCTAACGGAAAGGGCTTATTATTATACAGACATTAAAATTAGAGGGTATTTATAATTTTTTAAATAACAAAAAAATATCTATAATTATGTTAAATATCAAGAAAGATGGTTGTAATTTGAAAAAAAAAAAAAATATTACGTGTTGATATGGAAAAATTATTTAAATAGAGATGGAATTACGTATCCCTTATCATAAATGTGAATCAAGATTCACGTATCAACCACTCAATTCTATACCTACTTTCTTATCCATTCATCATAAGAATTGAAATTGGTACACCTAATTTTCCAGTAAATCGCAGCAACGCCACCTCAATCCTACACCATAATGCGAAGGCAGTTGATTCAATTAGTAAGGACGTATATTTTCTATTGAATTATTACGTGTTTGATTACTTTTAGGAATAATTATACTTTCCTCCTTTAAAATTTGGTATAATTACATATAGGTTTCTCTGTAATTTGAAAAATTACATCTAACATCATTGAAGTTTACTTTCGTCTAATAAATTAGTTATTTCACTAGTCAAAATCCACTAAATTTGCTGGTATTAGCATAAAAATTGAATGAATATCGATATATATATCCTTGATTGACTTATTACTAACTTATTATAGGCCAAATAATTTTTTTCGAACTAAACTACTCATATACTAGTGAAGATATATCTCCTCATATGCATTAAATCGTGAAGACATATGAGGGTAGTTTGATTATAAAAAGATTCATTTGACCTGCAATAAATGAGTAATAAGCCAATTAGTGGTAAACATAGATTTTTTTTCATTTTTTTTTTGTCGATATCAGCAAATTGAGTTAATTTTGACTAATGGGGGACTAATTTGTTAGACAAAATCAAACCTTAAGGGTGTTTGATGTAATTTTTTAAACTACAGAAGGTCTATGTGTAATTACACCAAACCACAGGAGAGTCCAGTGTAATAATCCCTTACTTTTATCAATAAAAGAATCGTATCAGTAATTGATTTAGAAGTGGTTTATGATTCTTGAAATCTGTCTTGACCTGAAGCGTAATTCATCTTTTTTTAGGGTTAATTACACTTAGGCTCCCTTTAAAACTACAAAATTACACTTTCCCACAAAGAATTTTAAAATTACATTTACGTTCTTTTAAAAAATTCTTCCTTTACATATGACACCCTTCCGTTAGAGTTTTTACGAAAAATATTAAAGTTAACAAAAAAAAGTTACATAAATTTTTTATTTTACCCATTATTTAACTTTTTAATGTATATTTTTTTTGCTTATAAAGAGATAATGTAGTGTATATATATGTGTGTGTGTGTGGAGTGAGATTAATAGTATTATAATTTTACCCTCATAAGTACAAAATTATTATATGAGAATGTTAAATAAGGGATAAACTAAAAATTTAAGTAATATTTTTCACTAGCGTTAGGATTTCTCATTCAAATCCTGTCGGAAGGAGGTCGGTCGTAAATAGTGAATTTTTTAAGGAAGTATAAATATAATTTTAAATTTTGTTTGAGAAAAAGTATAATTTTGTGGTTCTAGTCTAAGTGTAATTAGCATTTTCTTTAATAAAAAAGGGGAAGGAAAAAAAGTTGGAAAAAATAATTGATGTGTATGTACTATATGTTATCCTGATGGTCTTTGGAGTATAACTAGTAATCAGTATTCATAAAGAATCAGCACTTCAGGTACTAAGGAGGAGGAGCAGCAAGCAAAAATCATGTATGCGCCGCCAGCTTATCAAGAAATGTCATACTACGATCATATCCAGCGACGCCGTGAAGAGAAAGGCAACCTTTATGCTTGGTTTGTCACTCCTTTTGCTTCTTCCCCCCCTTTTTCAAATTAATAGTAACTCAGGTTGTGTTCATGAGACTTCAATCGTAACCAAATCTAAAGTCCTTCCGTTGGAGATATGAAAATATGACTATCTTTGTTCTGTTTTGGTTTTAATGTGCAGCTTGTTCGCGTTGTGCTGCTGTTTCTGTTGCTACGAGACATGTGAGTGCTGCTTGGACTGCTTATGCTGTTGTTTTCCTTGAACTCGATTGTGTATTATTACTCATGTTATATTTGGAAGTGTAATAAAGATGAAGATAAGTTTTGTGTAGATTTGATTTAGGGACTATGGTTATTCAAATGATTAAATCCCTATATATATATATATTATGTTAAAGGGTATGGTTCTTTCAAGTTGTGTTCATCTTAAACTATACGTTGTGTGCGCATAATCAGAACTCAGCATATTAGGTTATGTGACAAACATGAGACGATTGAGATTTCATTTTATTACTCAAATGGGCTGGGTCTGAATCTGGGTTTTGATCCTAACACAGACTTGATATCTCATGAAAATGATGGAGCAATTTTATCTCGACCTTCCCCATTAGACAACACGACTTGTTTTGAGTACAAATTTCTCAGAATATGTATAAGCAAGTGATGGAAGTGAGTGCAGTCGTTAAAAATATGGAGACGAGATTCACTGCATTGTTGTCCAGTACGCTAAGACCGGAGATTCTCTTCACAGTTGGCCCTGGTTTTCCAACAACCTGCAGAGTTTGAGGATCAAAGTGTCATATTTGATTTCTGTGGACAATCAGTTGATGATCTTATTGTTGGACCTCAAGTTAGCATTCAATGAATACGCAGAAAGCAATAGCCTAACTTGCATATAAGTACAGAAATATTACCTTATTTCGGACACTGCAGAAACCACTGTATTGGAGGGTCGCCCCAAGTAAAGAATCTATAACACTTCCACACAACCCGGCGAGAGCTGAAACTGGTATTAGTAATAGTTGCTTCAGGGCTACATTGAAAGTGCAGTTGGTGGTAATGAATCCTAGGATAACAAACGTCAGTCCAATTACGGAGCCTCCTGCTGCAGCTGCTAGAAGTCCTGCCTTTGTCACGCCACCATTCGTACCCCTTCGAACAGGCTGATCAAAGTGAAAGAAAGGGTAAGGACCACAGGCTAAAATTGGAAAGGGTAAGATTAAATGACGAAAAAATAAGGGAACAGGAAGCAGGAATTCAGGAGTATGATAATAAAGCATTGATGAGGGAATATAGCCGATCACTCATACCAGGAGGGATTACCACCAAATATGAATGGCAAAATGAAATTTGAGATAGATAGAGAGAGAGACTGGTAATGTTGTTAAAACAATGCTTATGCACCTTGAAGGTCGTAATGAGTCGTGGCTGCTCATCACTAAGAATCCCAAGTTCGGATGACCATGTGTCTCCATTGCAGCAACAATAGTGACCAATAATACCACCGATTAGAGAGGTCATAAGACCTGATTCTTTTGAGTTCAGACAATAATCTTGACTTCCCACCAATTTCCAAGCAATCAAGACCAAAAGTGTCGCAATGCCACTGTTAAAGAGAACTTGTATCCTGTATAGGACAACTATCGACAGCTATTATATTCCAACAAAGTTAACATATAAGGCTTCAATTTCGGGCTTTTCGCTTAGAATTTATTAGCAGAACCACAGAACATGAGTCAAATACAAAAGAAATATGATATGCTTTCCCAAGAAAATGGGAAACAAATCCAGTCAAATCCATTATCTGTAGGTGCCATATGGCATTTATTTATTTATTTTTAAAGATGAAGAAACTTTGGATTGTGAAACATAAAGAAGCTTAAAATCATTTTCTTAAAGTAAAATGCATAACCGCTTCACATATAAGGAAAAATCGTTTCATTTTCAGAATGTAGAAAACACAGACTGAATAGTTGAATAAAAGACTGAAGTAGATGCCTTCGGTAACACAAAGTTCATTTCATAAACCCACAGCAACTTATGTGCACACAATTTTGTCCATCAAAGATAGTGTAGTTTCATAGAGGAAGAGGAGGATACCAGTTGCGTTGACCACCCTCTTTGAAATCAGCATCAACCTTACGCTTTTTGTCCTCTCCAAATTTTGTGAACATTGAAGATGTGAAAAAGAAGATAAGCAGCACAGCACCGAACCTAAAATTATATCAATGCAATAAAGATAGTAAACATTCTGGGCATGTATGAATGTACCAGCGAGTTATTTATGTAACATCTACATGCAAACATATAAAAGAAATACAATTTTAATATTTTGGAGGACCTGTAATTGACAGCAATATGAATAGTCATGACAGCAAAGCCAGCAATAGCTCCAGAAAGGTCAAGAGACTTCTTTCTGTATGATCTAGTAGCGATTGCAGCTGAAACTACTGCTGCCACCAACGGTTGGAACAAGTTTGTTTCCATTATCGCCAGCTTGCTTGTCCAAATTTAGAAGGTGGAAAAAATGAGGTACAGATTCTGAATTAATGAAGTCCGCAACTTTCCTGCATCATTGTCGCCACTGAATACAAGTGCAAAAAAGAAATTGTACTAGTATTAATACTATATGGAATAACATATACACTGACATGAACCCACAACACAGAACTTGATGAGCAACCGTGTAATGCTCCTAGCAATAATAATCTGCTTATATCATGAGTGAATTAGTCATAAATTATATGATTCTCTTTCTTGAACATTATAATGTAAGAATATTCTCTTGTGAGGACAATTGAGCAATGTACTCCCATTCTTCCATCTTTGCCTCTTAAAACACGGGTTTCGTGAATCAAGAATGATACCCCAGCACAAGAGGCATGCCCATGGATATACTTATAAAGGAATTCATCAACTGTAACAGGAATTCCAGCAATATGAACAGCATAGACAACAACAGTTACATCATGCCTTGCTTGATGTTTCAGCAATAAAACCAAGTTTGAGATTTACACGGCTTCACCATATCAAGTATTATGTCCCTCGGCAAATAAGCAATGCCTGTTTCTGCATAATTATGGAACTTCAACTATCAACCAGTCACAATCCATTAAGACGAAATCTCATTTCCTCTTAAAATAGAACTTTCAGATTATCCTCCCGTGAATACGTACCCCTATTGTATAGCTCCGAAAATTCATTTCCGCAGAACCAATTCACTCACACAGAGCCAGCAATTAACTCAAGTCACAAGGTACATTGAACTAATATCAATTTCCTTTTCACCTCTACTTCGAACTCCTACATATTCCAGTTAACTGTATGAAAACTCGTAATCAAATAACTAAATAATTCAAAGACAACTAAAACAAAGAACCGAACGCTCCTCTCAGCTTGAGCAAATCTTGTAAGCCAATCAACTTCCTAGTACGAATTTCACCAAAACCTCCTTGCTTGAGCCCCGAATTCATACCACACACAATCATAGGTATTTCTTCCAGAGATATATATGCATAAACACACACACCCACACGCGCATACACACATATTTCACCACTACAAAATTTGAATTGCAGAATTGAGAGCTTTACCTCAAAAGACCAGAAATATCAATCTGAGTTTTCTGCTCCCCCTCACTTTACGGACGATCAGAATCGCAGTCAAATCTACCTGTGGTCTCTTCTCACTCTATGGCTGTTGTTTCTTGACAAGTTTAATTTGATTAATAATAAGGTAAGCGATATTTGTACGCATGTATGAAATAGATTAGATGTAATTCCAGAAATTAGTAAATATATGATTTTTTTTAATAAATTACTTTTTATATTTTGAAAAATAAAATAAATTACTCTATAAACATAAAATACAGGAAATTTTTTATTTTATTTTTCAGAACACAAAATTTTTTTTATTAATTTTCATTTTACATAATTTTTTTTTACTCATTTCTCATATCTCATGTGATAAATTCTATTTACCTCTATAATATAGATATACAGTCTTATAGACACAACACAATTTCTAAAATATGAAATATTAACAAACTGATTAAGTGGATTAATATGAGGAAAAGTGGAGAATTAATATAATAGTACATTTAAAGTTAAAAAATGATACGTATCGTTCAAAATAAATAAATTATTATATTACTATAAATATTTTAAAATTTATTACAACAGTGTTACTTGTAATAATTATAATTCTAACAACATATGTAAAATATATAATTCATAACCCAAAAAGTTAATTTTGGTTGATTCACCACAAAAATTGAATTAAAACCTAACGAAAGTTGACTGAATGTGCCCTTGTTAGACAAATGTTAAATTCAGGATGTATTTATCATTTTGTCGTTCAATGAGAATGTATTTATAATTATGCTAAATTTTTTTCCATTGTCACACCTAACTTTTGTGAAATTTCACTTTATATTATTAATATGACCAGCACACCTATACAATAAATTATACATAAAATATGTTATCCTATTACATAGGTTATTTATAGGGCCAAAATAAGAAATGAAGGCACTTGACATTTAAAAAGTTACACATCCATGTTATGATAATTGAGGGGGAAAAAAAAGGTATGTGAAATTTGATTAGTAAATTCAATCTAAATTAATTAAAAAATTATGTACATCAAACCATCTAGATGTTATATGATATACTTAATGCCCATAAATAAATCGAAACGAGCGGTTCAGATTCAAAACAGTTTGAAAGGTGATTTGCGTAATCAACACGATCAAATAACTCAAAATGGGTGATCCTACAAGCATCGTTGGACTTTATGAGTAATAAATGCTCCATTCATTATGTGTCTTGGGGGACAACCCAATGGTTTGAGCTCAATAGTTTTTATTGAAAATTTTGTGTTTGAATCAGGGTGTACGTGAATATATTGAGTACGGGGGTTAAAAAAAAAAAAGTACTCCCCAATTAATTTATTCTTTAAGTTGTTTAAAAAAAATCATCTGTGTTTAAGCTGGGCCCAACTTCTGTGGAGTCCAATACTAATATCCAAATCCAATGTGGCTGGGCCCTAATATTGGGCTAACCAGCCCAAAATTATCCAAAATTGTGTCGGATTCCAATCGAGTTGAATGCATCGTTATTCAAGTTTATTTGAATTATTAAATAACTAGTGAAATTACATTTGAATTTAATTTGGTTATAAATTTAATTGAGTTCAAACGAATTTTAATTACATTAAACACGAGTTGAGCTTAAGTAATTCAATATTTTTTAATATAATTCTTTTTATTACTTTTGTACTAATTAAACCGAGCTTAAAAGCTTAATGAATAAATTTTTTTGTTTAGATTTGGTAGGTTAAGTTTAATATATCGAATTCAAATGAGCTTTAACGAATCGATTTCAATTAAGTATCAATTAATTTGATTTTAGGATAATTACACTAATGAATTCTTCTTCCGTCTAACAAATAAGTTTATTCGTTAGTCAAAATTTATTGAATTTGACGATATTAACAAAAGACCGGATAATTTGGTTGATTTGTTATTGATTTATTACAAGTTAAATAAGTATTTTTATAATTAAATTATTCTTATACATTTTCACATGTAAATGCATATGAGAATGTATATGTTCACAACTATAAAGGTAGTTTAGTAACAAAAAAATTGTTTGATCTACAATAAGTCATCAATAAGCCAAATGAGGGGAAGTATTGATTGCCATTAATTTTTTGTTAATATAAAAAAATCTCAATAAATTTTGGCTAATAAAAAAAATTATTTATTAGGCAAAAATAAATCTTACAAGTATTAAATGTAATTTTGTGAGAATAATTATCTCTTTAATTTATTTTTTAGCCCCCCCTCCTATTATATCTCAACTGTCAGCCAATACGTGTTCCCCGACAACTGCTGACTCAAATCACCGATACTGCCGAAACACACAACAATATATTGCGCCTACATCGTCTTCTCCGCCCCCAACCTGTCTGCACCTACCTACATTCTTGTTCCCACCATTTTTCTTTTAATTTTTTTTATGAATATTTCGTGATTACCCAGCTAAAACCAATTTTACGTTATTTATTTTAATGAATACAAAAATAGCTGAGTTAAACAATTTTCTAATAAAACTAAAATCTTTAATTATGAGAAATTAACTGCCACAAAATATTTATTTTCCTAAATTTCTTTGAAATTCTGCTCAATGTAATCGCGTCAATGCATTAGATATTTTTCACTATTCGTAACAATTAGACTTACGTCGTGCTATGATAAATAAGAAAAAAAATATATATTAACATTTAAATTGTGCACACTCATAAAATATTTTTATTAATAAAAAGTTCCACGCACAACAAAGTTAAAAATTAAAAAAAAATATTTATAAAGTAAATTCTAATTTAAATTGGATTTGTTCAAATCTAAAAGTGTAATAATTTTTTTGTGCGATTGATATACAATTTAAAAAAAATAATTGATCTGGTTCGATCATATAGCAATTATGATATATTTGCTCTATGATTAATTTGGTCCGATTAAATTTGATTTGAGTAATAAATTTTTATTTATAAGTAAGTTTTCAATATTTTCTCAAGGATTCTAACTAACTGTTACAAACTGTCCGATCATCAGCCATAAAGAGTGTGTGGGTCTTAAACCCCATAAAGCTTCACATTCTTCACTATAGAGCCATTATTCATCCAACTTCTTCTGCTTTTTCCCTCTTGTTCAGTTCCAGCCCACACATTTCTTGATCTCACCCGACAATGTCGGTCGCCGTCACCCCACCAGCCCTCCGATCATTCCACTCCGGCCGATCAGCTGGATGGCCGCCGCGGCCTAGAGTTGTGATGAGCGTCCGATCATCCAACACGGTCTCAGCAGCTCCGATTCTCATTAAGTTGCAGAGGGACTGCGCCACACCTTTGCCCGTTTTGCGCCACGTCGCGGATGCCATGGCCGCTGACATGCGGGCTGGGCTGGAGGTGGATGGTGGCAGTGATCTCAAGATGATTCTTAGCTACGTTGATGCACTGCCGACGGGGTATGCATTTTTCGACGTTCATTTTGAGTTTTCAATTTTTTTTTTCTTTTTACAGTAGAGTTTTAAATTTACATCTGACTTCATGATCTTAGTAGTTCAACTTCTTCTCTACTTCAGACTGAGATGAAAAGTGGGCAAAATCTGTTTTTTTTTTGTTTTAATAAGTAGGGTTCATCGTATTATTTTCTACGTTCAAATATCAAAGACTGATTAACTTGGATAATATTCAATCCGAGGTGGCCAATGCAATTCTTTGACAGATAAAATTGTGTAAGAACTAAGTTAGTTTTTACTTGATTGCTGACTGAGATTTTATGCATAATTTGATCTTTCTGAAATAGATTATGATTGGAAGTTGCAACGATGTTGATGTGTTTAGTTCTTATGTCTTTGTAAGGAATGAAAAGGGATTATTCTATGCTTTGGATCTTGGTGGTACAAATTTCCGAGTGCTGAGAGTGCAGTTAGGAGGAAAGGATGAACGTGTGGTCGAGACAGAATTTGAGCAAGTTTCTATCCCTCAGGAATTAATGTTTGGGACCTCTGAGGTAGGTTTGAGAAGATCCTGGCTAATAGTCTCTGTACTTATGAAACTGACCTTTTGATTTGTATATTGTTGTGCTATTTAGGAGCTCTTCGATTTCATTGCTTCTGGGCTGGAAAAATTTGCTCAAAAAGAAGCCGGAAATTTTTGTCTACCCAAGGGAAGGACGAGGGAGTTAGGATTTACTTTTTCTTTTCCAGTGAAGCAGACATCAATTGACTCAGGCATCCTCATCAAGTGGACTAAGGGATTTGCAGTCTCTGGAACTGTTAGTATTTCATTATTCGGCCACACAAATTTAAATTTTTGACCTCGTTGTTATGTCATTCTGGGCAGCTAGTTGTACAGGCGGAAGGTTTTTATATCTGGATTTGGCTTATAAGAGTTGTAGGTGTTGCATAACTTGTGAATTAAGATGGAGTATATCATGATCATGCTTAGACGGCCATTCTTTTGGCACGTTGTTAGGTTGAAGAATTTATGCTACTAATCTGTGCTTCAAACTCTGTCTCAGATAGTGAATAGGTTAAAAGTTTTACCTTTCTCCTTGGGATCAATCGTGATTCACATGGAGTACTATCAAAAAGCAAATTGATGGATGTTACCTATGCCGGCAAACGAAGATATATTATCATGATTTCATATTCCCACTTTTGATTCTTAGCAAAATCTAGCATTTTCAGAGCTAAAATATTCTAGAGAAATTTTCGTTTCACCATTTACTTTTATTGAACTCTTTTCAGGCAGGAAAAGACGTAGTTGCTTGCTTGAATGAAGCTATGAAGAGGCAGGGGCTAAACATGCGGGTGTCTGCCCTGGTACATTCTCATCCATTAAGACATCATCCTCAGATTTATTGTGGACCTAGGATGGCCCAGGTCCTTCCTCACTACTTGTGTATTTTTTGCAAATTTTGTGTTATTAAGCTAGGTCAATGATACTGTCGGAACATTAGCTGGTGCTAGATACTGGGACGATGATGTGATGGTTGCTGTCATTCTAGGAACTGGAACCAATGCTTGCTATGTGGAACGCATCGATGCCATCCCTAAGCTGCACGGCCCAAATTCAAAATCTGGAAGAACGGTATATGCAGCATTTGAAATTCTTTGTGCTGAAATTTCATGATTACTTAATAGGAGTTATCATTTAACATAGAAGTTAACCATAGATTGTAAACACCGAGTGGGGAGCATTCTCAAATGGCCTTCCCTTGACTGAGTTTGACATAGAAATGGATGCTGAGAGTATTAACCCCGGCGAACAGGTAACTTTCTCTTTCCAGCTAGCAGTTTTCTTATATGTACGGCTGTTTTCACTTTTATAAGTGAACTTAACTTTAAAATGACCGTATACAATGAAAACAGATATTTGAGAAAACAATATCTGGCATGTATCTCGGTGAAATTGTGAGAAGAGTGTTGCTCAAAATGGCTGAAGATGCTAGATTATTTGGTGACTGTGATCCAGAAAAGCTTCGAATGCCGTTTTCTCTCAGGTTCGATCCTCTTGTTCAACATTAAGATGATACATAGCAGACAGTAGGTAACAGACGAATACTCATACTTAATATACCCCTAAACTGTATTGTGTAGAACACCAGATATATGTGCCATGCAGCAAGACTCTTCCAAGGATTTTGAAGTAGTTGGGTCAATCCTCCACGATGTCACTGGGGTAAAGCAAATTACCCCTTATATTATTGCTAATTACAAGCACTTTGTGTTCGTTACATCACTAATACCTCACACTTGTTAAAAATGCCAACGATCACAGATGATCTTAAAAAATGTCTTTGACTTGATATCAGGTGAGTTCCGATTTGATCGCAAGGAAGATTGTAGTGGACGTTTGTGATACAATAGCAAAACGCGGCGGGCGGCTGGCAGGCGCAGGAATAGTTGGGATTCTCCAAAAGATGGAGGACGACTCAAGAGGCCTTGTTTTTGGTAAGAGGACGGTGGTGGCCATGGATGGCGGCTTGTACGAGCATTACCCACAGTACAGGAGTTACCTCCAAGATGCCGTCACAGAGCTTCTGGGACCGGAGATATCGAAGAATATAGTTATAGAACACTCAAAGGATGGCTCTGGCATTGGAGCTGCTCTCTTGGCTGCTACAAACTCTATGTATCAACATTGATTTCTTGAACTTGAGCTTTGAACTCATTGCCCACCATTTGTTGTTGCATGAGCATTTTTATGTGTAGAAGAGATAGTTTTTGCAATTTTGTAATGTTATTCTGGTTAGAAACAGGGCCGGGTGATTGAGAATAAAGTTTGTTAAGTTGTGATTTGAGGCATTGTTTTAGCGGATTAAATTTTTATTTTAAATCATATTGCATCTTTTATTTTCATTTAATATATAAACACAACTTTTACAATAATATCGCACATTAATGTTTTTGGTATATTCAAATTCCAACTCATAATATTTGTTCTTCAATTTTAATTTTTTGTTTTGTTTAAATGTTGGATTCTAAAATTATAAAGATCTCATTTGCGTGCTTTGATTATTTATAACATAGTCATAAACCATTTTGATTTTTTAAGCAAAATTACATTTTTAAATCTGTAACTTTAGATTATTAGTATCTTTCACCCCGTAACTTTTTGGTTTACATATTTAGTCTTTTTTTAACAAATGTGTTCCAGCATTTCACATATTTGGTCCCTTTTTAGCAGATTTACTCCTGCTTTTACAATTTTGATTCATCGTTAAATTTTTCAGCCAATCCATTTTTCAGGAATGCCACGTCAAAAAACACTTCATCTGCCACATAGGTTTTTATGGATTTTAGACCTGCAACGGAGAGGGATTTTTTTCCAAATTAAACCCTAGCTCCTTTAATTTTCTTCTTCCATATAAGAGGAAAAAAATTGCATGAAATTGTTGTGCCTCTTTTGGCAAGGGGGACAAAGGGATGAAAATCGCTCGTACGCAGACATAGTCAGGTTGATGATTGGACTAGTGCTCGGATTCGACCTCATTTTTTTCTTCTGATTGGTCCCCGAATAAATTCTGCATCATCTGATGCTGCTTCTCTTCTCCCACCATTTTTGTGCGTAGAATCTCAAGGTAGAAACTCAGGTATGGAATCTCTGTTGTTTGTGTGAATTGGGGGGTCTTATGTATTGAATTTGCAGAATACTAATCATAATAAAAAAACGGCTCAAAAAAGACAAATATTTTCCCGTTTTGTGATTTCACCCCTTGCTCAAATGGCTCAAAAAGAGGCACATATTTTGTCGTTGAAAATGAAGTTAAGTGTTGTAGTTGAAATGAAGGAGCTAGGGTATAATTTGGGGAAATTTCTTCCCATTGCTGGTTTAAAAGCCATAAAAAATTCTAGTTACGTGGCAGGTGAGGTGCTTTCGACGTTGCATTCTGGCCAAACGGACTGGCCTAAAAAATGGACCAAAATTGTAAAAGTAGGACTAAATCTGTAAAAAAATTGACCAAATCTGTGAAGTATAAGATTAAATCTGCCAAAAAAAAAGGATTAAATGTGTAATTGAAGAAAGTCACATGACAAAAAGTGCTAATAACTAAAATTATAGAACTAAAAATATAATTTTACCGATTTTTTATTTAGAGATAATTATATTTATACTCTTGATTTATGTACAAAATTATCTCTATTTTTTATGTAATTACATAAACTATGCATAACAACTAAAAATTAGAGATAATTTGTGCAAAGATATTAATATTTTTTAGAAATATATGTATAATTTTTTAAAAAATATAAAATAATATTAATGTTTCTTATCAATCCATATTATGGTAATTATAAGATCAAATGGTGAGGAAATTCTTGAAAGGATATCTAAAAAATAATTTATCTTCTTATTATAATTCACACAAATAAACACCCTAGTCTAATATTTTTAGAATATTTTGATAATTTAATCGCCTTATTATCGAGAACATTGAATCAATCTATTCAAAGCAAATTGTCAAAAGAGTATTAGTGAGACATAAATTTTTTGTTATATTCAAACATTTCTGCGGTTGCAACAGTCTGATCTTCCGTGCTCGCTCAATTTCTCCAATATGGTGAATCCTTCGCATCTGCTATTTCTAATTATTTGCCCAACTTCATTCTGAAATTTCTCTGCTTCGATTTTCCGCATTTACAAATTTGATATTTTCTCTTGAAATTTGTAGATCCGATTCATAATTCTACAGAACAGGCAAGGAAAAACTCGACTGGCAAAGTATTACATTCCTCTCGAGGAATCCGAGAAGCATAAGGTTGAGTACGAGGTAATTCGTTTTATGGGAGAAGATTTTCGAGTTCCTTTCCAATTCTGTTTCAATTTTCGAGGGCTTCAAGCTTATGTAATTTTTTAAAATTTTTAATCCACTTGATCATTGTAGGTTCATCGTCTGGTTGTGAATAGGGATCCCAAATTCACCAACTTTGTGGAGGTGAGCATTTTCACTGTCTTTGGATATCAAATTTTGCTTAACTGTGTGATCTCTGTACAGCCCTTCTTAATATGAATATAAATGATGAATATTTAAAGAATTTTATCGTTTTTTCATGGATTTCGGCAGTGATAATCAAAGCTGTAAAAGAAGAATCAAGTAAATTTTAACTGGGTGCAGTAGTATCCAATTAGGATTTTCAACAAAATTGAGAATTGCGATTTTGTTGTTAGTTGTTTAAGTTTTTGTACAAAATTGCAGCTATGGTAGTTATTGTGGTAAACCTATAGATGCTTGCATGCCATTTTCTGGTTCCTTCGAGTTAAATGAAATTCTTGATTTTGAGCTTGAGTAGAGAGTTCTTATTTCTAGCATGGGAGCAGGAGAGGTTAAAGAGTTTGGCTGCCTTGGGTTGCACTAAATTTTGTTTTAAGACGGTAGAAGTATGGCGAACAAAGATTGTGTAATTTGAGATGATGAGAAGTTGTCGTTTGTTTTTCTTGTGTCCAGCTACTTCACTAGGCATTTGTGGGTGCCTTCTTTGCCCTTCCGAAAGTAACCATAGTATTCGAACAGAGTTGACATATAGTTGTGTGTTTTAATTGATTTCAATGGCTTTCTATTTCAATAATTTCTTCAAATTGGCATCGTACCGACTCATGATGCATGGTCAACAATTTGTCTTGCAGTTCCGAAACCACAAGGTTATCTACAGGCGATATGCTGGGCTATTTTTCTCACTGTGTGTAGACATTACAGACAATGAATTAGCTTATTTGGAAAGCATTCACTTGTTTGTGGAGATACTGGATCATTTTTTCAGCAATGTATGCGAGCTAGATTTAGTATTTAATTTCCACAAGGTATGTTGTGCTTTTGCAGTTCCTGTTTCTACTGACTTGGGGTGTACACTATTCCAAGTGATTATTTGCACTTAAATGAGAATTTGCAACCCGAGATATGTAGTCAATTGATCTACCATTTTTCTTCTTAATCAAGCATCTCCTGCATAGTGGATGTGAAATATTGGGCTTTGCATTCAATGTTGCTTTCCTTTATTTGCTCACTTTTGTGATTCATGCACACTAGATTGCATCCTTCACTTTTCTCTATTTTCTTAAAAAGTTAGGACGCGCTAGGAGTAGGACCTGCCTTTGGCCTGGTTTCTGTATTGAATAATACTCTATATGAACCTTACAACTGTCGTAAAACTAACCAATAGTGTTAGGGTAACCCCAGAAGAGTTATTTGTCTCAATATAACAAGTTTGTACTTATGCTTTGAGTACTCCATCTTGGGAAGCCCTTTAGAAGTTGATATATTTCATTATTAAGTTGTTTCTTTTTTGCAATGCTTTTGATTGAGTCGGAATACAGTGAACACAGCTACTGTAGATTATAGTTTATGATGCCAATTGGTAGGTTTTACTTTGAAAGCTGCAAAACAAATGGATTTAGTTCAAATGGTTCGGGAGACTTAATTGTCAATGGATCCTTTCTACTTCTTTGTCTAAGAAGATTTGTCTCGTTGTCTCTCACCATTTTAGTGCTGGGTAGGCAGAGGAAGAGAATAATGTAACATCACTATGAAAATCCTTTTTCATGATATTGGTGAATGCGTGCTATTACATGTGCTGATACATATTTTTTTTTTCCTTGCTTTTCAAAAGGTATACCTGATTCTAGATGAGTTCATCCTTGCTGGGGAACTCCAAGAAACAAGTAAGAAGGTAAAACCTTTAATGACCTCCACTGTTGGTGAAAGTATTGATAGCTTTACCCACCAGGAAGTTAGTATACTGCTTATAGATAAAGCTATATTGTTTATCCTCCCATTTTCTACATTTTTAGTATGCGAGCATATTCCTTTTGCACCTTTCTCCATCATGTTGTTATTCATGAAACCTATAGATAGACGTTAAGTTCAATGAACATGAGATATTCATTTATTTTTGTTTATTTTCCTTCTCTTTATTTACTACCACAGGCAATCATAGAGAGAATGGGAGAGTTGGAAAAGCAGGAATAACGGTTCTCTTCAAGCAGCAACGTTGATGAGGTCAATCAAGCCACATTCTTTGCAACATTAGGAAATGAGAAGTCTTGTTTAAGATATTGGGAAATCATTTTCGTAAAGGTTTCTGTTTGCTGAATGTTCTTTGATTGGTTTGCTTATGGTTGCAATCGCAGAAATTCAGTTGATTTAGCATCGACATACTTTCCTATGGGAAAGAGAGAGATGTATGCATGATCTGATTATGTTGTGTTATTTGACTATGTAAAATATCAGTTTGTCATTACGAACAACTTCCAACAATCCCCATCCTTAAGTCATAAGCCAAGTTTAAGTCGCTGGGTATTCGTAAAACCAAGTTTACTTGAACTGCTTTTAAATATTTCTTTTATGAAATCCTCATTGTTATTGCAGGTAAAATCAATTCAAAATGAATATCTACCTTCAAATTATAGAAAATAACGTACATCTTGTTCCAGAGTGATTGATCATTCCTGTAAGTTTCACATCAGCTATTACCAAGCACCTATGCCAAATGCCAATTATTATTAAAGCTTCAAAAAGAAAGTGGAAAATAAGCCAGGAGTAAACAGCAGGATGCTACCAATTGCATCGGATACGACATTATAGAGCCTGGTAAGTGATGAGTGTATTCATACATAACTAAGGGGAAAAAATGAACTAATGATAGTTCCTTCTGAAGCACAATTAACCGTAACTTATCAATTTCAGAGGTTCTGGTTGCAGGGCAGTTGCAATTGCGGTATATTTTCAGGATAAATTGCAGTTCTGTTTCTCTCAAATCCCAAAGGGATGTGTAGATTATGTTGTCTCTTCACACTTGAAAGAGGCAAAGATGATGAATTGATAGCCATAAGCTGCTGCTGTTGCTGAGGTGAGAGTTGCTGATACTTCGAGCCCAGAGCAGCATGCAAGTGTGGAAACAGAGCGTGAGCATAGTTGAGCATGGAAGACGAATCTCTTCCTACATTTTTCCAGTCTGGTAAATGTGGGGAACCAACTTTACCACTATTATATTGAGTTGCCCATTTCTGCTGCTGTGACTCCTGCTGCTGTCCCGTTCCGCCTGCAAAACTGCTGTTAACTGTGCTGCTAAGATACTGAGGAAGCTGTACCTGTGAATTAATCAAGCACAAAGTTGGTTGTTGTAATGATACATAACATGTAAAGATAAGGAGACCTCAAAACACCCGTAGTGTCAAATATCATTAATTATGCTATGAATTAGGAGCTAAAATACTTGTCAGTTTGGTTAACAAAAATGTAACGTTATAATGTTTTCAAGAAAATATTCGAGCAGGATTATTCCAGACTGTTCCAGAGAACTATAAAGACAACTGATAGGGAGTGCCAGCAAGCACCTGTTGCCCTGCTAGAGCTGAATTATGACCATGGAAAGTAGAGGAGGAATAACCATTCTGGGACAGTGAAAAAAGCATGGGCAAATGATTTTGCGGCTGCATATATGACACATGAAATTGTTTAGGCGCTTCATGACCATGTCCTGCCCTATTCATGCAGTCACTTGCATCCAAACCACCAACTCCGGTACCCAAAGATAAGAAATTGTAGCCCTGCAAGACTTTTGTGTTTAGATAAATCAACAACTATAATTCAGATGGTGCTGGGAATGAACTCACCTGTTTTGCAGAAGAGGTCTCAGAAGCCAGTGGTTGATTTTGAAGGGGCCTTTTATGCAAAAGAATATCATTTTGGATTTCAGCTGAATCCTTCTCGGCAGTAGAACAAGTAGCGCCATTAAAAGGCATACCACTGTTCATCCCCGTCATTTGGTTGTGGGTACTCACTGGAGGCCGTAGCTCTGCCCCTCCACAAGTTGTTAGTCGAGTAGGCTTTTCCAGTAACCCTTCTTTTCTCTCTGATACTTGCAAGACCTTAATAAGGCGACTTATGTGGACGTGTACTGAACATCTTTTCCATGTCCTCTTGGATCCAGCAGCAGCTTGAGTACACTGAATCATCAGAAAGCAAAGAAAGATCCCGATAAGATTGGGAAGTTCATTTAGATGATATTTCCATTGTAATCTTGGAACAGTACAGCATACCTTTTCAGCAGTAATACTGTTCTCAGTTACACAAAGCTGAGAGGCATCATTTGTGTTCTCAAACCAGGCAGAAATTCTGTGAGTGGATGATCTTAAATCAATGAGTTCATGAGAAGCATAATATCTATTTGCAAAACAAGAAACTGAGGTATGCTTTAGGATAGAATTTATTACCTAATGCGGGATCCCTGTGTTCCAGAGCTCAGAGCTCCTGTTGCAGAAATTTAAAAAATCAAAGCTCATCAATTCTCATAAGTATTACCAAAATATGATACCATACATGAAAAAAGCCACTTCCAAAACCTAATCATGCCGGTAAATGAATACCATCCAATTGAAAACTTACCATTATTTTTGTCATCCATGGGATAGCAATGCTTGCCATTTTGAGAAGCTGTAACCTGAAAAACATCCAAAACACCATTTTAGATACAGTATTTATTAAGAAGACACAATCTAAACTACAAAATTCTTGAAGCATACTTGGTCTGGGGCAATTGCTCGTTCACCACTCGGGTTCATGTCCAGAGTTGATACCATTGGTCTGCCATATGATCAATAACAGGCTAGGATTAAGAGGCAAAGAGATATAAATGTTGAGGGTAGCAGAAGGAACTTGAAATGCACCTTCGATCCAGACTTAAATCAGATTGAACTCCAGAACTGCTAGCTATGACAGGCTGCTTGTTAGAGGGCAACTGATGCTGTTGAGCATCACCTGAAAACTGGAATCTGAGAACTTGTGAGGTTGAATCGATTACATCTGGAGAATGTGAAGCAGCTTCAAGAGTGACTTTTGAGCTGATTTTATGAGACTCCTCTTGTAGTGCCTGAATGCCAGTATCTGTTCACCGTGGCATTTAGAATGGTAGAGCACATAAGCAAGTAAATGAAGACATGAGAGGAAACATGAAAACTAAATAATAAAGCAAACCTGCAACTGCACTCGAGCTCCCCCCTTCAGGTATAGCTGGAGATTTTATTTCTGGTGGTTCATCCTGCAACTCTGGCATATTATCCTTCTTTGCATCAGAGAACATGCCCGCCAAAGCATATAACGTTTCAGCCACTTCTTCCTCATCCTTGGTGATATGTCCTTGCTTCTGCAAAGTTATTCCGCTCATCACATGAAGGATTCTAAGTTGATTTCTCAATCATGGATTGTTTGTAGATTGATAAAGTATAGCTTAAAGTTTCAGAAACAGCATCTTATAACCATATTCGTTTTCGATTTCTTCACGCCATCCTTTCTAGATCTTTCAACTCCATTAGACACGTTATACTGCTTCTTTGAAATTGGCAAAGGTGGTATAACAGATTCGCATCCCCGCTTCCTGATGGCTGCAACATAAAAACCAGAACAAATATAAAGGGTTTATACAAAACTCAAGTGTTTTTAATTGAACACTGTTACTATGTGACAGAAAGCTATTATTCAATTAGATAACTGATGTTCTCTGGTCGGGAAAAGAAGTTAAATTGCATTTTAAGCTTATGCAACCAATTGCTGGTAATTTATTGTTCATGCTTTAATTCTATAGAAAGAACTAAATAACACAGAATCTTTCAACTGTTCAAAAGGAAAGAGAAGCGAAGGAAGACCACCAAGCAGAAAGAGATCCACTCGAAATGTCTAAATCAGTGTATAATTTAAAAATACACATAAAAATACATACTTATATTAAGATTCCCTCCATATTCATTCATTTTCTGTTGATAATCTAAACATTTGTCTTCCTCAGACAAGAAGAAAATGATCGTCATGTCGAAAGAGTCAAATTTACACCACGGTGAAAAAGTTTTCACCTTCGCTCGTTCCAGAGTACATGCTTCACTATCTCAGAAAAAGTAAAAAGCAGAATCTTCCATTGCCAACAAGAAAAGCTAAAAAAAGAAAAAGGGAAACCAAAAATTGAAACTTCAAAGCACACCAGCAAGCATAGTATAAAGACAGGAAACTTCTCGGATGACCCACCATTGCTGAACCTAATTGAACCAGTGGGCTCCCACTAATCTTCCCAAAAACACAAACAACCATCCCAATTGACAAGAACTAAACAGTCATCATAGCAAATCATCATATGTAAATGCACACCAGATCGCAGCTTCCTTGGAACAGAGGCATGGTCAACTGCACCACAGCCTTCCAGAAGCTGCACGAATAAAAATTAATATTATATACATAAATGTAACAAAAATTCTAAAATCATACTTTAATCCATAAGCTTATAACAAGTCTTTACCGTCCTGGGTAACTTGTACTTCTTGCCATTACTCGTACTGGGCTGAGATTCATCTTCACCGCCAAATCCAACAGAACCCATTTCACACACTTCTCCACTCAGAATTCAACTGAACAGCAGCAGGGCAGAATTTTCTCTCTTGCAGTCTAAACCTCCAGAACTGAATACTTCTATTAACAAGAGGAGATAACTTCAATAGGAAAAAGATAACACGAAAAACAAAAGAAGGAAAGAGATAAAAAAGAAGAATATAATGCGACACGTAGCTTACAAAAACTCAGTATTGTAGACACCAAAAACATGGCACCAAACAAGAATATCACGCAGATAAAGACAAGAACCCCAGCAATGTCCTTTTGTAATTTAGTACCGTAAATTAAACCAGAAATCGAGGATCTTTCGGTAATTTAATCGTCAGACATACAGATGCGAATTTGATGATCTTACCAAGAAATGCTTATTGCAACCGACTGGACAATAATAATCTTCTACATGCAGGCTTTCAGTTCTTCAGTGTTGTCCTTATCTTCACAAAAGTTATAAAGAAAGACAATGAAACATGGGATTCACTCCAAAGCTGCCTCGAAGGCCCAAACTTGATTCAGTCCCAACTCGATGAACGGGTTCAGATCTTCAAAAATCAGAGTAAACTTTCGGGTTTTCTAGAAAAAAATGCTCAGCAGAATGAGAAAACCAGAAAAGAAAGAAGATTGCAGAGTTGCATTTCTTGCTTGGTTTATTGAGTTTCTTCAATCATTGCTGAAAAAGAATCTTTTCTTCTTTATTTTCACTGCAATGAGAAGGAGAATATTGGAAACTGATGAGAGAAGAGAAGGCAAGTTTGTTGGGAAAAGATGGGGAGAAAAGAAAAGTGATGCTGTCCTTTTTATCTGGGGGGATGTTCAAGGAATCAGGTTCTCTTCACGCAATAAAAGGACTCATTTACTGACTCTCTCGCACTCTCACACTTTACTTTCTCTTTCACACACACACACACACAGAGGTATGGAAATTCAAAGACTTGGAAGAAATACGGGAAATTAAACAGAGAGTAAGAAAAAAAGGTAACACCATCAGTATTAGAAATTCTTGAAATTGATGAAGATCTCAATCATAACACCAGAAAGGGGAAAAAAAAAAAAAAGAAATTATCTTCTCCTCTTCGATATGCATTAATAACAACTTCGATTCAAAAATACCCATTACTCCAATATCTGAAAGAAACGGAAATTTTATAACATCTGGGCTTCAGTAAAGCACCAGAGAAAAGAAGCGAAGAACTTAAAAGAAACCATTCAATGACAATAAAAACTGCAAAAACCGAAAGAAAGAAGAGAGCCCAGATAAAAAAAATTCCTTTTTCAAGATACCTTTCTTTCCACTTTAGCTCGGAGAATCCGACTCTGTGAGAGAGAAGAGACAGATTACAGAAGAAAAATGCTGAAATTGATGAATCAACAATGCAATGATGAAGACACAGTCTTCCAATTCAAACTCTTTGCAGGAAAGAACTCAGAATCAGCTTCATAAGAGTACCTGACTCTGAAAACTCACACTCAGAGTGTTTATTGTGAGTCCCCTCACTCGTCCCTCAACAGACGGGGAAACGAAACAACCGATTGCATTTCTGAACATAAATCGCGATCAAATAACGATTGTAATTTATAACTGTCCAAGTCAATGACGTCATTCCAGACCCGACGGGTCGGCTACTATTAACCGGATCCTCAGACCCGTGAAAGAGTAGGACGTGTCAGCCACGTAAGCGAATGTCAATTCACACGTGTGTTCATGCAAATCCGGCCGACACCGACGGTCGCCATTCGATGTGTATGTATATTGTATACCTGCTTGAGAACTTGGCGAGGAAATGAAATAATCGGCGATTTTAGGGAGGGGGACAGCGACGGTGTACTCGGCTTGCAGTGTAATGATATTTCAGTTATTACATTCTGCAGGTTGGCGTGAGGGTCATGCGCGCTGCGTGTCGCCGATTCTGATTTCAGTTGTGCCAACTCAAATGACTATTCTAACCTCCCAATCAATTAGATCATGCAAGTAATGATAATTAATGAATTGTTCCACAAACAAAAAATAAAATATTCAAATATATCACTCACAAATAAAATTATTCACACTCTAACTCAATATTCAAATCCCAGAAAAAAATTCGAGATCATAGTTCAATCCCCATCGGATGTATGGGTGTTTGTTTCGTTAATATAATTTATTTATTTTTAGTTATTTGTTGAAATACTGCAATCTATTTATTAATTTTAATTATATTAATATATTAATTGAATCGACATATTATTTTAAAAATTCTTCCCATTATTCGTGTTTAAGTCCAATTCTCACCTCTAGATTGGACCACCAATTTTGGAGGTTGATGGAGATGGAGCAGAACTTAAGACGATGAGGACAAGTTTAAGTTCCTACCCTACTAGAGAGATAGGACGCTTCGAGATGTGAGATAGAGCCAATCCAACTTTAAATTTTAAGGATAATTACACCCTTTGTTTTTTTTTTTATGAGATTTGGTATAATTACACTTAAATTTTTATGGTTTAAAAAACTATATCTAATACCTCTAAGGTTTGCCGTCTAGGAAATAAGTTCACTCGTTAGTCAAAATTTAATGAACTTATTGATATTAATGACAAAGCTAAATATAAATTAATAATTATCCTTAATTGAGTTATACTGACTTATTGCAGGTCAAATAATTTTTTTTGAACTAAACTATCATTATAACGATAAATATATACCTCCTCACCAGCATTAACACCTGAAGACTTATGAGAATAATTTGATCATAAAAAAATTATTTTGACCTATTGTAAGTCAGTAATAAGTCAATCAGGGGTGAATATAGATTTTTTTATTAATATCAGCAAATTAGGTGAATTTTGACTGACAGAAAGACTTATTTGTTAAATGGAAGCAAACTTTAGATGTGCTAGATGTAATCTCTTAAACCACAGGGAACCTATGTGTAATTACACCAAACCTCAGGAGAGAAGAGTGTAATTATCCCTAAATTTTATTAAGAGTAAGTGATGTCGGTATAAGCTTTAATGAGACTTAGACAGTGTTTGGCTAAGCTTTTTTTAAAACATCTTATAAGCTCTTACGAGCTTATAAGATATGGATCTTATTTTAAAAATAAGCTCCCAAACCATTTGGATAAAATAAAATGGTAAAACTTATAAAATATTTTCATATTTGATAAAATGTTAGGATATTTGGCGTTATAAGATCTTTTATTTATAGAATGACAAAAAAGGACATGCTACTATTTGAATCAAATAAGTTGTTAATCCTTGACATATTTTGTATTTAAATATTTATGAAATACTTTCATAAATAGTTCACATTAATTTAACTCCAAATAAAAAAATAATAGATAATTTTTTTTTTAAAAAATAAAAATTATTACATAAATTTTTGCTAGTCGAATATTAACATATATATAATTGATATTTTCTTTATCAATAACTATTTCTAGTTGTATAATTTATAATATTTTAAATGTATATTTTCTCAGTAAATTTTTTATATTTAATTATAATAATTTATTATTAAATAATACACTATTTTCTCTTTTTCAAATTAAAAAAATTAAATAAAATGCTTTAAAATGAGATAGATAGAGAGAGCGTATGCGTGTATGTGAGAGGGAGGGGGAATTTATTAAAAAAATACCAAAAAAACAAAATTAGTAAAGTAGGATGATTGTGAATGTTTTAGAAAAGTAAGTGGCACCGCAGTCAGTAACCGCGGTGCCACATTTTTTATAAAAAAAAAAAAAAATTCTCTGTGTCACCGCAGTGGCTAACCGCGGTGGCACATTAAAAAATATTTTTTTAATAAAATCTATGTCATCGCGGTGACATAGAGAATTTTTTTTTTTTATAAAAATTGTGGCACCGGTGCCACTTAATTTTCTAAATTCTTCAAAATCACCCTATTTTACTAATTTTTCTTTTTTTGACATTTATTAAATAAATTCCCCGAGAGGGAGAGTATGCGGGGAATAAGGGTATTTTTGTTTAACGACAATTTAATCTTATAGAGCTTATAAGATGCTTTTAAAAAAGTCAAAAAATTTAATTTTTGTAAAAAAATTATAAGATTCCAAAATCATTTAAAAAAAATTACCAAATACTTTTTTAGAATTTATAAGCTCTCAAACATCTTATAAAATATTTTGGAAAACTTATAAATTTAGCCAAACACCATCGTACTTCCTTGTTATATCTAAAAGTGGTCTGATTATTAATTGCTGAGATAATTTTAAAAGAATATCCTAACTTCATAAATAATTTTCATCTAACCAATATTTTATATCTTAATTTGCATATTTGTTAACGTTAATATGCGTTAAAGAAAATCGTAATGGAAAAAAGGTAATTTAACCTTATGTGATATTATAAATGTGCAAATTATCTTTTTATGAATTTTTTTAGTAATTTACCCCTGTATTTTTTAAAATTAAGTATTTTACCATTCTAAATAGGGGGATAAATTGCTTTATTTTAAAAAATATAAAAAAATAAATTATTAATTTTTTTTAATAATTTAATAATTTACTCATTTATAATATAGCAGATGTTTAAATTATTTTAAACCCAAATCGCAATTGATATAAAGTGTTTTAACTTGGGGAGCAGCTGTGACTGAGCCTACATTTGGGCCTTTTCAGTTGGACAAAGCTGTACAACGGATCCGCACAGTTGTGGCAACTCAAAGCCCACACGCATGCTTAGTTTACGTATTAATTATCAATGTCAAATATATATAATTAATTAATAATATTATTACAATAAATTAAAAAATATTATTAGAATAAATTAATATTCATATTAGTAGGAATCAAATTTATAATTTTTTGTTATTATAGGATCATAATTTGGCCAAATAAATTTTACATTATTGGTGTAATTTGGTGATGCTAAGTGCGTTGATTTCATCCCATTTTGAATAAAAATAAGAAAAATTAACTAATATATAAATCCCATATCAAATAATATATACATTTAAATATAAAAAAATAATTGGATACACTAATTATTTCAAATCAAAGACTATAATTGCAGTCTTTTTTTTTCGAAATTTGATGTAATTACATAAAAATTCCATATAATATAAAAAATTATATCTAACATTTTTTAAATTTGCTTGCATCTAACAAATAAGTTCATCTGTTAATCAAAATTTACCAAATTTATTAATATTAACAAAAAAATTGGTTAAACATTCATGTCTATTTCAAATTGACTTATTACAGGTCCAATAATTTTTTTTACAATCAAATTATCCTTATACATCTTCACCCGTTAATACGTGTTAGAGCGATGTAAACTTAAGTGGTATTAAATATAATTTTTCAAAATATAAGTATTTACATGTAATTATATCAAATTTCAGAAAAAAAAAAATATAATCATCCCAAGATTGTATTCAAATGAACAAATAAATAACAGAGAATTATAATTATAGACAAACATTTAGAGCCCGTTTGGTTGTGTTTTCATTTTCATTTTCAGTTTCCAACAATTGAAAATGTGTAGAAATGCTTTATTGATTTTTGTGTGAAAATTGAGAATATGTTTGGATTAGTTGTTTCCAAATATCGGTATATAGGTGTGAGAATATTAAATATAAGTATATGTATTTTTGATGTGACAGAAAGACAACTATGACAAGCCCATGTAACCTATATAAATTTCAAATTGAGAATTAAAATAGAAATGCATTATCACTAAAAATGACTTGACCAAACAAATTTCCACCTACCTAAACAATAAAAAGTGAAAAAAATCTCATTGAAAACACAACCAAACAAACTTATATTTGTGAGACTCAAAGGTCCAAGTCTACTACTTAAGCAAGACATCCTCGATACATTCAACTTGTTATAATCAATGCATTCTTCCATAAACATTCTCACACATAAGAATTCTGTGAATCAACCTTGAAATTGGACATGACAAATACTCAATACCAGATGGAGTGCAATTATTAATACAAATACAGCACATATAGGGAAAATGAGGTTATTAGCTAGCAAGTTTCAGGGGCACTTTTTCCGGCCACCGTGAGTAGTCATGTTAGAATAGCAAGGGCAGACGTCAGCGTTGCCGGAGGTGCCTGGCGGCACGCAGTTGCACCTCGCGCAGCACGTCCCACAAGCCCGGAGGCACACGTTCTGCCTCGATGATTGTTGGCATCGTCGAGTACATTCCTTCCCGCAATCTGTGTATGAACATCATGTACATAAAGTATTTTTTAGGGGATAAATCAAATTATCTCCCTAAAATATTGAAAAAAGGCAAAAACTTGCTTTGAGAAAAAAAAGAGGGGTCAAAGAGCCTCTCCAATCTTTTAATAAAGAAGCATGTCAATACCTTTCGCTGGGTAGTGTAGTTTACTCATCCATTTTACGGTTGATTTTAGCTATTTAGTCTGTAACTGATCACTTTTATCCCTAATTACTAACAATTTGCACATATTTCCATAGAAAATACATAGAATCCATATAAGAAAACCTCCCAAAGAAGAGAGGGCGATATAAATAAAGAGAAAGTGATAATATTTTTCAACTTTTATATTTAGTAATTAGGGGTAAAAGTGACCACTTAGAAACCAAAATAGCTAAATCAATCGCAAAAATGGGCGAGTGAACTATATTACTCAACACAAAGGGTAATAATATGTCTCTTTATTAAAAGGTTGTAGAGGCTCTTTGCCTTTTTTTTTTTCAGGGTTTTTTTTGCTATTTTTTAATATTTTAGGGGGTAATTTGGATTTATCTCTTTTTCTATATATACCGATAACTTGAATTTTATATATGTGACGTGTATTTATAAATTGATTTGAAAGACTCTATTTCAAATTATTGTTTTATTTTTATTCTATATATATATATATATTCTACATACACAACCTATATAAATGAAGTAATCTATAAGATAAAATATCAATAATCAGACGTAGGGTGGCAGTACTTGTGATTAGATTAGTTAGATGCAAGTAATGTTAATATGTTGTTGATAATAATAAATTAACCTATTTTCATGTCAGCAAAAGAGTACTGTCCCATCCCATCGCTGTTGATGACCTGCAAAATAGAGAAAAAGCAAATATTTTTAAATAAATTACTTTATATTTTGAATTAAAAAATTTAAATTCATAACATTAAATTTATTGTGCTTGTATGAATAATTCTACCTTAAAAAAGACTTGAAACTGTTCAATTCTTATTTTAAGCAATATCGGGATACATTTTAAATCTCATAATGTATAGTTATTTGAAATTTTTTTTCTAAATCTACGTTCAGATACATATCTATTCGTCTGAATGGAGCCTTACTGGAGTTATATTTCTCAACTCCATAAAAACTAGAACAAAAAGAAAAGGAATAATGACATTTACATCCCCTAACCTATGGTTTGTTTGCACAAACCATCCTTGCCTTTTGCATAATTACAGAAATTATCCTGACAACAAAAAAGTAGGGTAGTTTGTGTACTGATGCTGATGTTTTGGAGGGTACATTTGTAATTATAAAAAAATAGGAATAATTTATGTAAACAGACTATAAATTACGATGTATAAATGTAATTATTCCAAAAGAAAAAAAAAAAAAAAAGAACCATAAAATTAAACCCACCTTTTCATGTGTTTGAGTAAGAGAGAGAAAGAGGAAGGCAGAGATGAGGCAAGCAGCAGAGGAGTTGGAGATTGGCATATCTGCAATTTAAAGAATTAGGTATTGAGTATGTGATAAAATGAAAGAGAAAAGGGTGGTATTTATACACCTTTTCTTTTCTTGATTTGTTAAGTTGTTGAAATTGTCCGAAAGTGCAGGCAATTGAGGATTCAAGTAGTCGGATTACGGACATCATCAGAATAGAAACAAAATTGTATAATCCAAATTTCATAACCAGGAACCACTTTCCCTACAGGAATTGTATTGGAGTTGTGTGAGTAGTCATACCATCACTTGATTTATATTAGAATAACTTTGGTATAATTATGAATATCTTCTCGTTATTCGAAAAATTATGAATATTTCTTTGATTTTGACGGTGGTCCGACAATTAGCCGAACTCATTACTCTCCATTAGGTTCCATCCATATTTTGTGATAAACTGATCAAAATGTCATCGTGGATTATAAATTATACTTTTACTTATTTAAAAAAAAAAGTATGAAACTTTTTAATAGATTAAGTGACAAGTTTTTTAAAATTATTCAAAATTTTCCATACGTTTCATCCAATTTGTTTACAAATTTTCAATTTTTATTTTTTTTAAGAAGAGAAAAGTTGTGGCAAGGGCAAGTTGATGTCAATAATTTCATCAAACATCCAGTGGTATTTCTAAACTTTTAAATAAAAAAAGATATTCGTAATTATATCAAACATCATAGAAGCTCATTGGATTTCTCTAATTACTCTGTGATTTAAGGTTGGGATTGGCCAAATTGGAGAACTACGATGTAATTAAATCACAAAATAAGTTCGTTTCCTTATTTTTTTTGGAATAATTACATTTATACCCCTTGATCTATGGCCCGTTTACACAAATTATCCATATCTTTTAGATAATTATATATACACCCATCAAAATATTATTATCACTTATACAAACCACCACTTATTTTTTTGAAAAATTAACATTAACATCATTACACAAACTACCCCTACATTTATCGCAACAATATTACAACTGTGAAATATCTGAATTGAAGCATAATTTCTATTTAGAAAGTGAATTCTACTATAAGTTTATGAAAAGGTAAGATGGAATAGAAGCAGTCTTTAGAAATAAATCTGAAATCCAGCTATTTTAAGCAAATTTGTGTTAGATCAATTCGATTACATAAGTAGATCAGATTTGTATTTTTCGCAAATCTAACTTTTTGTGATGTTTGGCCGCTTTTTCAATATTTTTAGTTTTGGAATTAAATTTCAGCCAATCCATGCGTTGGTAGAAATTATGATCAGTAGCTTTTAATTCTAACACGATTATTCTTTACCTAATATACCCCAAAAATATTTTTTTAAATTTTTTTATTAATCTTAAGCATGACTTTAATTTGGAAATTTGACTACAATACGATATTTGCATAATAAATTGTAAAATTGTGAATTCAAAAACCAGAATTGCTTTTTCCTGAAATGGATTACCCAAACTCTGAGATCCTTGCAGTGAAACTAAATGCTTCACATATGTTATTGCAAAGTGCAGAGAGCACTCATTTGAGGAGGGGAAGATAGTCTCAAGGGCATTTAGGTCTGTTGCCATGGGTGGTCATGTTGGCGTAGCATGGGCAGGCGTCGTAGTTGCCGGAAGTACCCGGCGGCACACAGTCGCACCGAGCACAGCATGTCCCACAAGCACGGTGGCACAGCCGTGGCCTGGACGACAACCTGCACCTCCTTGCGCACGCCGCTCCACAATCTAAAAATACAGAAACAAAATTGTGAATGTAGCTAAGTTGTGCAGTGTATATGTTGCATGCATAAATCTTGTTTTTAGTATAAGTGTGCACCTATTTTCTGAAGAGGAGTTGTGTTTACTGCTCTATTGAGTACCTGAACGGATACAAAAAGTATGTATTTTGGTTAATAATTAGAGCAAAAATTGCATATTAGAGAAGAAAAAATGCAAGTGTTTTCACCTCTTGTTCTCCTGCAACAAAATGGACAACAAGTGCAAGAAAGAAGGCAATGGAAACTTTGGAGATGGTCATCCTTATAACTTGCAAGAAGAGATCAAAACATTGCTAATGTTGCTTTCTAGTTCAAAATCAAGAACTGAGGGTGCTTTCTTATATAGGATAAACTATATCATCACTCCTCGATATTAGATTTAATTATACAAACACTCCACATCCTTTGCAAAATTTCAAATACACCCCTTAAAATTGTAGTTGTAATTACAAGTACATATCCTATTCAGAAACAGAATTTTACACAAACACCTCCTCAAGGGTGTATCTGTAAGTTTACAAAGTACATGGAATGTTGTATAATTAGGTCTTACCTCAGTAGATGTCGATATAATTTACCCTTTTATATATAGCAAGATACATAAATTTAGAATAAATTACATCGACACCACTTGAGGTTCAATCTAAGTAAACAAACTCTCCTCGCCCTTTGTACAATTACATGTACACCATTCGAGGGGCGTTCTGTAATGAATCTCAACAGTGTTTGTGTAAAATTTTACTATTGAATAGAGAGGTTATTTATAATTACAATTACATTAGAGAAAATAAAAAATATATATATATTTGAGAAAACTTAATAGATGTAGACGAATACCTAATGAAAATGGATATGGTCCAGGTTTGTTAGGCATCGAATCACAAGATTTCAGATTCATTAATATCTAAGTTTTTGTTGAGAAAGCGGGCACGACAAGTATGTGTTAAGGACTTGAAATTATTTGCTTTATTGAAAAAATAAAGGACATAAATTTAAAGAGTAAGTCCGACGTACAAGAATACCAAACTATTATGTGCATTTAGCTATACATCAAATTCTGAGGGCTATAAGATGTAATTTTACCAAGGGCTCGTTTGGTTGTCTATATTGTATTAAATTATATAAATACTTAATCATATCACATTTAGGTTTGGTAAAAGTCGAAGTAAGGTTACCTTCGATTATACAAACTTTCGCTGTTTTTTGTAAAATTACAAGTACACTCTTTAAAATTGTAGTTGTAATTACAGGTACACTTCTTATTCAGTAACAATATTTTTTATAATACTTATTAAATAAATTTACAAGAACTTCGTGTTCGTTTGATCAAATCAAATCTCAAGAGATATCGACATAATTCACCTTACAGAATAGCTATTAATCTTAGAAACGTCTCATTTATAAGTCCGTAATTTATATACCAATTCAATTTAGTAATATTTTTAGGAAGAAAAAAGTCTATTTCTTATGCAAATTTAGCCATGTAGTTAAGTAAATGTCTCGATATTTCACATCAGGGGACATCTAACACGTGAGATATATCTACTATACAAAAACATAGCTAAATACTTATTTATATTCTAGCATCAATTTTTTTTCTCAAATGTCATCTTGTCCAATCTCATGCTACAACCCAACGAGTCCCGAGGCCAAAAGGTAACACCAAGTTTCACATAACAATAAGGATTAATTACATTTAGGTCCCTCTAAAAATATAAATTACACATTCTCTCAAGAAAGATTTAAAAATACACTTACATCTTCTTTAAAAAAATTCTCCGTTTGCAATTGACTTCCTTTTGTTTAGGGTTCAGACGGAAGATGTTAATGTCAACAAAAAAATTATATAAATTTCTGATTTTATTACGGATGCAATAATTTTTTAATATTATTATTATACTTATTAGGGGATAAATGTAAAGATTGTCCCGAATTATAGCAATTGTTTAGAAAGTAGCCGTTGAAGGTTGATGAATGGACAAAACTAATCATCTTTGTTGCATCTATTTCTTAAAAATATCTTGTTCAAATATTTCAGCTAATATTTCAAGAAATAAATACTACAATACTATACACCTGACCTCATATATAGAAAGTAAAAATATACAAACAAAAAATTGACTAGTTTTTCCATAGGACAATAATTTACGAGTAAATTTTATTATAATTATACCCTTTTGACTTCATATATATTACACGTACCCCTTATAAATATAAAGATATTACTAAATAAACTTTTGAATAAGAAGTAAAATTTAAAATTTATTTAACTTTTTTGAAACCTCGGTATTTTCCGTCTGAATTTTGAGGGGAGAGGGTAAGTTACTTTGGGGATGTAATTCCCTAATAATAAATGAAAAACATAGCATAGGTTGGGCAGACGTAGGACAACATATGACAGCAATTTCAAGTGTTAGCTTAGAATAATTAACGTACGTGGATTCAAAGGGTGGTTGGCCGATCACCTGTGGCCTAAATGTAAATCACTGGACTGAAACCATCTTTCTGGTCCGCCGGCTTTGATCAGGAGGGTAAACGACTATGACCAGTACTCACCTCTCTACCAGCTACCCTCTACAGAGACCTTAAACATACGAGAAACAGACATAAAAGAAAATTGCGGAAGGATCGAATATCACGTGTGTTTTATGGTTCACACGTGAAGAATTGTATCCCGGGGTCGGAAATAGACAAAAACGAGTTAAAGAATCTATATAGGGGTTACCCCACAAAACGCTGGCATGTATGACTAGAGAACTTGACAGGTCCCGTTGTAAGAACTCGTAACATGTTAAACTTTTCATGGATAGAAAATAATATCAAAGGTGAACAGAGAAAGAACAGGGCGGCTACGGCAGCAGCCACTCCAATGAACGACGCCTTAGCATCTACTGCACCCACATAGTCACTGCTTTGATCAACCTCGCTCTGAGAAGCGTGCCACGGCTCTCAAGACTTCACATTTCCAAAGACACACTTATCTGTTATAAAGGCAGAAATACAAGAGAAAACTTAAGAACACCTGAATATCACAATTTCTGAATGACAAAACCACAATCAGATTGTGTTTATTGCCTCTATCCCCAATGTTCCCAAATTGTCTTTTCTTAAAAAGTTCAACGGTGACAATCAAAATCCATACAAAAACGTCGTATTCTTTGCAAGAGAAAAAAAAGTATAGCAGCAAAACTCTGTCGAGTTTCAATTTTTAATACAAGTATACATGCTGTCAACACATCCAAGAGGCAGATCTTTTCATGTGTGGTTTCATCTGTTTGTCTTCCTCCAGCGATATCATGCCCAAATGAGAGGGATCTTCCAGCATCATTTTAGCAACCAAATAACCAGCAATGGACCATGTCTGGTTCTTACGGGACTGTTTCCCCACGTAACGCCCAAGCTTTCCGTCATAGTATTCAGCCCAATGATCCTTCAATAGACGAGTTTCAGCCAGCTCAATGGCACGTCTTGCTAACTGGGGTCGTCCGGATTTGATGCACGCAGCCGTCAGTAGCCATATAAGGACTGCATGAAGCATCAAAAGACAAGCTCTTAAACTTACCAGACAAAAAACACTACAAGAAAGACCTTGTTTTTAGTCATAGCTAATTTACACTGCCTAAAATGAAAACCACAGTGAATATAATTAACTATAGCTATAAGCAATGACTATTGCTCGTTGTCTTAGCAGGCGAGGACAAAACATTACACTACAGTTAAAAACCATAGCAAATACTTGGACCAAAGCTAAAACTATGACAAATATTGATTAATCGTGGGCTATAAGTTTTACATTGGTTTGTGTGTTTGTGTTTGACAGTATTTATCTACCATGGTGTATAAGGCATTCCCATTATAATTTAGGGAATAATCCATTTTCTTTGCAGGGAAACCCAAAAGAATGTATGTATTACAATGTTTCAGAGACACAACAATGGATACAAGAAGTTATAGAAAGTTACCTGGCCAAGAACCGCCATTGTGGTAACTCCAGCTAGTGTTCTTCGGATCACAGCCTGTCACTATTCTCCACTCATGACTTTCCATGGCCGGATAACAAATCTTCAACGGCATTTCTCCGACCAACTCCGCCCAACGTGATTCAATGAGATCCATTATAGCTGAGGCTTGCTCGGGAGTCGCCAAAGATGATAAGATTGCAACACAGTTTCCCAAGCAAAACCAACGGAAGTCCATTCTTGCAGGACTCACATTCCCGATGAAATAACCACCACGGGTTGGCATGAAATCAAACACCCAATCTGGGAGGGAATCAGGCATTACGTTGAACTTGTTCACTGCAGTGTGTGAATACTCCTCTGTCTTGTAACGGTAAATGTCATTAAGCTGTTTGATATCGAGCCAAAAGTAACTTCTCATGTGAAAACTAAGTGCATGCAGACGTTTAACTATTCTATCAGCACAGTCCTTGCCCTCCTCGTCCTGCTTAAGTAGAAGCAAAGCGCACCTCAAGGCCATAAAGAATAATGCCTGTATCTCTATTGGATACCCATAAACACCCTGGAAAATAGATACATTGAAAAACAATTATTTGCAATCCATGAAGAAAATGACAAACTCAACATATATAATGATAGGTTTCATGATACTCACCATTCTGCGATCAATCATGCTACACCCATCAGCGCACAACAGGGTGGGGAATGTATCAAAGCCTTCCGACAGGCATAACGTCAAGATTAGTCTAATGCCCCTCTGGCATTCCGGCATTTCAGCCAAAGAAGTGTCACCAGTAGACTTTGTATATGCTCGCAGCAGAATAATCCACCAAAAGCCTGAATCAACAGGAGCCACTCGACCAATAGCACATTCCCCAAAATCGGCAATTATTGTTTCAAAGTTTCTTACAGGGTCATGAAGTACTTTGAAACTCGCTGGCATCACCCCCGCCCCTAAAGTGAAATTATCCACTTTTTTCTCCCATGATTGAAGCCGCAACGTTTTGAGAAGAAAATTCTTGACGATTTCAGGTTCACCGTTCATCAAGAAGGCTAGAGCACTAGGAACAAAATCTCTGACAAAGACCTGTCACCAACTTATTTTTTAGCTTTTGTAACTTATAATTAGAGGATATAGAAAATTTTGTAGAGATCCATATGCTTATAGAGCCAACATAAACATGCCACAAAATAGATATAAAACTGAAAATTTGAGCGATCATGAAGCAAAACATGTTTGCGGACAACAAAGTAAGCATATAGCAATTGCACAAATTGGTACTCCCTATAGAACATTTCTCGTGCTGGATAAATCATTTATGTATACTGCAATAGAAGAAGTTCAAACGGATTGATGTCTAAGCAACAGCTTTTATTGGCAACAAATGACGCAACTTTCATGCATCACCATAACTAAATCAGAGCCAAGCCTATCTGACATCAAAACCAAACACAGATCGTTTCACAGATAGATAAGTCATTCTCATAACCGACGTAATTTATGGGCACTTGGAAACAAAACTATCACAAGCCTCACCTGATCATAATTTAGTTCTTCAGTTGAATGATCCAACGCAGCGATAGTCCCGACAGGTTGCCCACGAAAGTGAACTATTGACCGCTGCAAGGCAACCCATGCCTCAGCCACTATTGGATGCGTCTCCACACAAGTAAATGATCTTGGAGTGCTTATGCCGGAACGTGCTGGGGAAAGGATACTATCAAAAACACGAGATGAGTTCTCGCTATTTCTGTAAAATTGGCGGGGCGGAGACGAGATCGACAGTTCACTAAAGGATCTCTCATCGAACGATCTCTTCCTCTCTATGTTGACCGGCCTCGGTCTTTCCAACAATCTTGACAAATCTGAATCTCCAATTTCAAAAATCGTCGCATTGGATTCATGATGTCTGGCAGTTCCATTGACATCAACGGTAGGAGACATCTTCGTCAAAAGATTGGTTCAAAACAATTGCCGGACTTAAAGATCTGCAGTTAATGAAAGAAACACCGATGTTAAATAGTAAGGAGTCCAAACTCCCATGAACTGGAGTCAAACCAAAACTGCTGAAATTCTTACAAAACTAACATCACAACTCACGAGCACTCAAGTCAACTCAGAGAAACAGACAACTAATTGTGAGGTCAGAGGATCTTTTTTAAGCACAAAAAACACAAAAAATATCATTCTATCACATGATGTTAGAATTCCTGCATATAAACAGAATATTTAATCACATATGAGGTGATCGGTACCAAATAGCGTGGATCACACCTCCATTACTTTCTTAATCAAAGATTTAAATACTCCATCATTAACAGCTAACAAGGCGGGTCAAGAAGAAAGATCCAAAGGCATCGATTGGATGAGATTTCTTCAATTAATAAACAATGCAAATATTTAACCTCAATCTGAAAGCAAATTATCACCTAACCCACAAACCCTCACTAATTTCTCAAAACCATACAACTCAAGCAGATTATGAACACAAAAAATAAAAAAAAAAAAAAGAAATCAGAAAGAAACTAAAAAAACCCCAGATGAACAGCAGAAAATATAAAAAATTATAGCAAGAAAAGTTGAAGTTGAGTAGCAAACCTTAGAGAACTTTAGGCAAAAATTCAATCTTTAGTGGATATGAGAGAGAGGAGAAGAATTGTTGAATAAAGACTTTGGGGCGAACGAGGCTATTCTTTATATATATACCTATACATATATAATATATCTGCATGTAGGGAGGGAGGAGGGCGGCGGTGACTGACCTGATGATCCGGTTGCGGATTTGGGGTTGTGGTGCTGGACTTCCACATGCTGACATTTAGAGGTCACCGCCACGTCGGATTTTATGGGAAGGTCCGACCGATTATTTGGGGAATTCCACGGATGCCTTGTCCTTTTCTTTCTATTTTCCACGCTGGAACTTTTGCACTGCTGGAAAATACCTGTTGCTGCTAGAGTACGAAATTCTTTCTTACTCGCGTGTCTTGTAAGGAAATGTTGGGTGCTTTTTGACTTGCGAGTGGGAGCGTGTCTCGAACGCGCACATAATGTTCGTGGTTGGGATTTCGGTTTTTTATGCGGACTTTCTATAGTTGTAATGAAGCGATATCTTCCATGGTAGATCTTCTCGGCGCGTACCACTTGGAACAGATCGTACGGCCTCGGCTAAATGGCTTGACGCCACGTGGCGGAAATCGGCTTGTTCCTGCGTATAGGGGTTTGGAATATATAATTAGAGTTTGATTTAAGTGGTAATTTACAAATTCCTCCCCCGAATTACGACCAATTGGTGCTCTCTGCAAAAAAAAACAAAGAAAAGGAAAACTGCTTTATCATAAGCCAAAAGTTGTTTGTATAGACACCTCCAACGTCAACTTTGGGCTTAACTTTTGCATAAGTCCTCGGACAGGGGCCAGCAAAAAAAATATCAACACTTTGACGTTCAAATTATTAAATGATGAAAATTAAAATTGAAGTTGTAAGAATGCAATGGAAGATGATAATTCAATATAAGAATACTCTATAAAACATTTCCCTTCATCGAGGGGGTAAGTCCCCCTTTTATAGTGTTCGATTTCCTACCAACATAAAGAGTCCATTGTCCCAATCTCTTGAATTCTTAGGGAGACGTTGAAACTAACTCATAGTCTTCCTAGATTCTTGATCATCCTCCATAGCAAAGCAACTGTCATCCCTCCTCGCTGTCCAATTGAGGTTCAGTCAGGCATGAGTGAAAATGCGTTTATGTCCAAGTGGCCGCCCCATTAGCTTCCTATATAAGCGTTTCTTGGTCTTTCTCAAGCTTCTTCATTTAATAGTCTCCTTGTATGGATTTGGGATTTCTTTCCCCCTTGAGCTATGTGTGACCTTGGGTCTCTTTTGGGTCTTCATCGGATTAGGCTCCATCCTAGTTCGCATACATTTGTGGGGCATCACTAGTCATTAGCTCGTGCATTCAAATAAATTCTAACGCAATTTTTTTAGAACTCGATAATAGTTTAAATACACTTGAACATTGATACATTTAGTTTGACTCGAATTATTTACAAACATAACCACCTTTTTGAATTCTGAGCCAAGATAAGGGAGAAGGAAACCAAACTCATCTTGCAAACGGACAATGGAGAAGAGCATGCCAAATGTCTTGCTTCGTGGGCAATGAGCACCACAACAAATTGTTGCAAAAATGAGTCCTGAGAAGGTTAAAGTCTAAGAAATTTGTGTAAATAATATTGACGCTTTTAATATATGTATATATAATTATCCAAAAGGTAGGAATAATTTATATAACAAACTATAAGTCAGCAAATATAAATGTAATTATCTCTTTATTGGAGGATTAATGTTTGTACATGGAATGCAAGATTATTTTAAATAAGGAAATTTTGCAGACAAAAAAGGAAATCATAAAGACAATTGCCAAGAAAAATAATGTTCTAAGCCGTAATTACAAACCAAATTAAGTTTCAAGAAGAAGAAAAAATTACACAAAAGAAAAGCTTAAAAGAGGATTATTTTCTGAAAAAAAATTTATAAATGTTAATAGCTTGAGCATCATAATTAATGATGTTCCAGTGAGGAAAATGTATCCTTGAAGATTTCTTGGATAAATAAGATTAATAGAGAAAAATCATACAAAATACAAGTTTAAATAAGAGGATTAGTTTCATGTGTAAATATATATAAAAGATAGATAATTTAGACAAAAAGTGTCAAGAACTTTGCCCAGAATTTAGATATGGGAAACAGGGGAGAAATGAGGAGAAGAGTTGCAGAGAAAAACTTTATAAAATTTTCATTGAAAAATCTCAAAATGTTCATTTCCACTACAAATAGAGCTAACGGGTCTCTGCATTAATTGAAATTACAATTCTCAAAACAATATTCCTAGAATTACATGAACAATGCCGCGCCTCAGACTCTGACTCTTTCCTTTAACAGCAACCTGAGCTTCAGTTGTTCAGGGCTTTGCCACCCACGCCTGTACCAGCTTTTGCCACGTGTCCTTCCTGCATCTCCTTGTCAACCTTCAAAACGACGTCGCTCTCAATCATAATCCCCAATTTGTTGGATTTCCCTAACCCTCTGGAAACGGTGTCGTCCTCCCTTTCAATCCCTAATTCCTCTTCTGATTTGTGCACCCTTTTGATCGAGTGGTTCTGGTCAGTCTTCTTCATCCAACGGCTGTTTAGTGAAAGCGCGTTTCCAGCCAAAGTCGTGACATTCCCTCCTCCTTTTTTTCTTCCTTGTCCCCAACGATCAAACTCTGGATAACGGGCTGCCATGGAATAGTAATCTTCCCAAGTTGCTTGTTCTGGTGATGAGTGTGACCAATGGATGAGAACTTGAGGAACCCCAACATTATTCCTGGGAATCAGCCTTCTTGCCAATATAGCAAGAGGGTACACCTTGTAGACTTCATCTTCTAGCTCTGGTAAATTCACGGAAGGAATGTACTTAGAGCCTATTTTCTTCTTCAAAAGTGAAACATGAAAAACAGGATGTATCCTGGATTCTGGTGGCAGAGCTAGCCTGTAAGCAACTTTCCCAACCCTCTCAATTACTGGGTAAGGTCCAAAATACCGAATAGACAATTTCAGATTCTTCCTCAAGGCTACTGAAGCTTGCTTGTAAGGCAGTAATTTGAGAACTTCATCACCCACATTGAATTCCCTCTCTGTCCTCCTCTTATCAGCATATATTTTCATTCTTTGCTGAGCTTGCTGGAGGTTCTCCTTCAGTAACTAAAGAACCTTAACTCTGTTCTTCATCAACTCCTCAACATCTGCATGGTGACTTTGCAAATAAAGGCCTATAGACAACTGGTTAGGAGGGTAACCATATAGAGCCTCAAATGGAGTAGCCTTTAACCCTGAATGGAAGTTGGTGTTGAACCAAAATTCTGCAAGGGATATCCACTGTGACCATCTTTTTGGATGTTGATGACACATACATCTAAGATAGGTTTCCAAGCACTGATTTACTCTTTCTGTCTGGCCATCAGTTTGAGGATGATAGGCTGTTGACATGTCTAAAGAGACTCCAGTTAAACCAAATAACTCCTTCCAAAAATGACTGGTGAAAATTTTATTCCTATCAGTTACAATACTGACAGGTAATCCATGTAACTTGTAAATGTGATAAAAAAAGATCTTTGCAATGCTAACTGTTGTATAAGGGTGCTTGAGGGCAATGAAGTCGGAGTATTTGGTTAACCTGTCAACTATAACCAAAATAGCTTCCTTACCATCTGACTTAGGTAAGCCTTCTATGAAGTCCATGGGAATGCAAGCCCAAGCTTGCTTAGGTATTGGTAAAGGCTGCAACAATCCTGGGTATGCCTTGTTCTCACTTTTTGCCCGCTGACATACCTCACATTCCTTGACCCAAGTGTCAACCTCCTTCACTTTTGGCCAGAAAAACAACAACTTTAACCTCTGCAATGTACCTGTAATTCCAGAATGCCCTCTTAATGCAGAGTCATGCATTGTTTGGATGATTCTTTTCCTCAGTTCCCCATTGCTGCCTACACATAATTTACCCCCTTTCCTCAAGATTCCAGAGTGATAGCTGTATTCAGGATGTGATTGAGCATCTAACACCTTGGCTTGAATAACAGGTTGAAACAAGGCATCTCCCTCATAACTCATTTGAAGCTCTTGCATCCAATGGGGTATTTGTGTGGAAATAGCATAATTTTCAAGTTTTTCTGCATCATATTCCACTCTTGAGAGTGCATCAGCTACCCTATTCTCATTTCCCTTCTTGTATTGCACCTCATAACTCAACCCAAGCAATTTGGTCACCCATTTTTGTTGGAGAACTAAGTCTACCCTTTGATCATGTATGTGCTTGAGACTCTTTTGGTCAGTTCTAATAATGAAGTGATGACCTTGTAGATAGTGTTTCCACTTAGTGACAGCTAACAACAAAGCCAAAAATTCCTTCTCATATGTGGACAGGCCAAGGTTCTTTGGTGCCAATGCCTTATTGAGATAGGTTGTTGGTCTTCTTTCTTGCATGAGAACTGCACCAATCCCTCTCCCACTTGCATTTGTCTCCACAACAAAAGGTTTAGTAAAATCAGGGAGTGCTAACACAGGGGCAGTAGACATTACCTCCTTTAGATGTTTGAATGCCTCTTCAGCCTCATCATTCCATAAAAATGCATCTTTCTTTAGAAGTGATGTCAAGGGCTTGCTTAGGAGACCATACCCCTTAATGAATTTTCTGTAGTATCCAGTCAAGCCTAAGAAACCTCTCAAAGCCTTGAGAGAAGTTGGAACAGGCCACTCTTTCATACATTGCACCTTTTGTGGGTCAGTAACAACCCCCTTTCTTGAAATGATATGTCCCAGATACTCTATTTGCATTTGTGCAAAGTTACACTTGTTTTTCTTTGCATAAAGCCTGTGTGATCTCAAAAGCTCCAGAACCTTCCTCAAATGGAGTAAGTGATCATTCCAGCTTTGACTATAAACCAAAATATCATCAAAGAAAATCAATACAAACTTCTTGAGGAATGGCTCAAAAACCTGGTTCATCAATACTTGGAATGTACCTGGAGCATTGCATAGCCCAAAAGGCATAACTAGGAACTCATAGTGCCCACTATGTGTGATGAAACTGGTTTTAGAGATGTCATCTTGTCTCATTCTGATTTGAAAATACCTAGACCTTAGATCAATTTTGTTGGAATACACTGCCCCATGCAATTCATCCAGTAGCTCATCTATCACAGGTATGGGAAATTTGTGCTTGATGGTAAGTTTGTTGAGGTATCTATAATCAACACACAATCTCCAGCCTCCATCCTTTTTCTTAACAAGCAAGACAAGGGAAGCAAATGAACTCTGACTTGCCCTGATAATCACTCTTTAGCATTTCTTGTACAATGTTTTCAATTTCTGTTTTTTGACCATACGCATACCTGTATGGAGGTTGTTTCCTTGGAATAGCATCAGGTATGAGATCAATCTTATGCTATATAAGTCTCTCAGGTGGAAGGGATTAAGGTTCCTGAAATACATCTTCAAACCTCTGAAGCAATCCTGTGATTAAGGGGTTCTCCAACTTCTGATTAAAATTGCTGTGAGTTGAAAGGAGCTGATGTACTAAGCTGTAGGTCCTCCTTCCCAGCAACTTACTCAAGGGCCCTGCATTGGAAGCCTTGGGTGTAGCCTTCCCTGTCATTGTCTTCAGAACAATTTCCCTTCCTTTATGAGTCACAGTGATTGTTCCTTCATCATAATCTAACTTGACAGGATTATGGGATTTAAGCCAATCACACCCCAACACAAAGTCACATCCCCCTAGTTGAAGTGTTCTAATAGGATACAAGAATTTAGATTCTTGCATTTCCCACTCTAGCATAGGGCATAGCTTTTGGCTCACCAACTTGTAACCATCAACCACACTCACCTTCATTGGTGTGACCTCTTCAGTCTCAAGGTTCAATGCTCTCACCACCTTCTCATCTATAAAACTATGTGTACTCCCACTGTCAATGAGTATGTGGATCTCTCTTCCATTCACTTGACCCTTGATCCTTAATGTTCCATTGCCTATGCTTTCACACATAGCATGTATTGACACAGTAACATCCTCTTCTTCCACTCCTTCAGTTTGTTCCTCCAGTTGTCCATTATCTTCCTCATAAGCCTTAACTTCCTCTTCATTCATTAAAACATAGGAATACCTCACCTTGCACTTATGTCCAGGCACAAAGACCTCATCACAGTTATAGCATAGATTATTTTCCCTTCTTGCTCTCATTTCAGCTTCAGTAAGTAACCTTCTAGGCTAACTGTTTTCATTTCTCGCCTTGAAGGTAGGCTTGTAAGCTGGGGCTTTACTTACAGGCCTGTAAGCATTCTTCAGAAGATTGTTCTTCAGGGGCTGCTGTGACTTCTTGATAATAGCATGTACAACTGACTCCTGTTTTCTTGCAAACATAATGGCTTGATTGAGGGTTGTGGGCTTCAGTGTAGCTATATGCCCCTTGAGTTCTTCGTTCAATCCACTAATAAATTTCATCATAAAAAACTCCTCACTTAAGTGTTTGTTAAAAATCAACATTTGAGCTTCTAACTCCTCAAACCTCTCTAGATAGGCGTTTATAGTTGTTTCTTGGTGAAGTCTGTTAAAGTATGTTACCACTCTCTCATAGTCCACATCTTCAAATCGTTCCAGGACATTCACAATGAACTCCTGCCAAGTGGGCACTCCTCTTTTTTCCACATAACCTTGATACCACAGTTCGGCTCTCCCTTGCATATGGATCGAAGCCAATGCTGTTTTCTAACCTTCTAGGATGGGTATCATCTGAAAGTAGCGAGTGCATCTTCTAATCCAAACTCTGGCATCTTCTCCATTGAATAGTGGAAACTCCATTCTGTGAATAGAGTTATAACTCATCGCATTTGAGTTGGTGTTTTCTCCACCTTCAGTCTGCTGTGGAGCTATCCTTGAGGAGGATCCCTTGTCCACGGTAGCAGTCAGTCCTTCCCCGAGTATTGATTTGTTCCTGTTGTAGTTCTGCAACTGAACAACTACACTCTGAAGTTGTTGTTGCATAGCAACAATGGTGTGCTCAATGTTTATTACAGTGGAGTGTAATCCTTCATGTGCCTCTGTTAATTGATCAAAACGAGCATTATTGTGTTCCTCAGCTACCTGTCATTTTGATCTTTCATCCACCAGCATAATATCAGTTTTTTTTGTGCTTCTTGCAGTTCCTTTAATCTAGTGTTGTCTGCCATTTTTTAGTCCAAGGATCGGGTGGCTCTGAGGCCAAATGTCAAGAACTTTGCCCAGAATTTAGAGATGGGAAACAGGGGAGAAATGAGGAGAAGAGTTGCAGAGAAAAACTTCATAAAATTTTCATTGAAAAATCTCAAAATGTTCATCTCCAGTACAAATAGAGCTAACGGGTCTCTGCATTAATTGAAATTACAATTCTCAAAACAATATTCCTAGAATTGTATGAACAATGTCGCGCCTCAGACTCTGACTCTTTCCTTTAACAGCAACCTGAGCTTCAGTTGTTCAGGGTTTTGCCACCCACGCCTGTACCAGCTTTTGCCACGTGTCCTTCCTGCATCTCCTCGTCAGCCTTCAAAATGACGTCGCTCTCAATCATAATCCCCAATTTGTTGGATTGCCCTAACCCTCTGGAAATAGTGTCGTCCTCCCCTTCAATCCCTAATTCCTCTTTTGATTTGTGCACCCTTTTGATCGAGTGGTTCTGGTCAGTCTTCTTCATCCAACGGCTGTTTAGTGAAAGCGCGTTTCCAGCCAAAGTCGTGACAAAAAGCCTTTGAAAATAAACAAGTTAAAAGACAAAAAGAACAATATTATCGAAATTACTAAAGAAATAATGTTTTGACTCATTCAATAATACAAATAAAGATTACATATACAAAAAAATATTTATAATTGTGACAAGTTTTAGGATAATCTATTATAATGTACTCTTTTTCTTAAAAGCTGAAAACATATAGATCATATAGAGAAAATTAGAAAGCACGGGGAGCTAAAAGAGGTAAATTTTTTCTCCGTCTTAGAAATTGAGCCACGAGCTCGCTCTGTGACAGTAATGGATTCTTCGAACAGACCAATAATCCTGAGAACATAAAAAGGTTAAGCTAGTTGGGTAGGTGACGAAGACACTCCGACCCAAATTATAGTCTTCTTGGATTCAGAATGACATTACCTTTTGATGAGTACCTGTCAACATATTTATAGAGTGTCCAAAGATATATTTGGTATATGCTCATCAATAGCGATTTTTCTTAGACCATGCTCCCGAATCATAGGTAATTGATACTCCTTAATTGTAGTCATATTATTTTCGTCAATAAAGTACTTAGGGGGATCCTTACCATATTAGAGATTTTACCATCCGGAATGTCCATTATGCCCTTACGTAACGGAAAATTTAAAAAGAAAGAATAATGTTTTCAATAACTCAATAGAACAAAAAGGAAAAATTGTAAAATTTTCAATAAATCAATAGAACAAAGAGGAAAAATTATAAAATTAATCCTGTAACTAAGGGGGTGGCGTTATTGGTCCTGTAATTTTATGATTAGCAATTTTAGTCCTATAAGTTTCAAAAGGGTCGCAATTTTAGTCCTCTGCACAAATTTGGTAGAATTACAATCGATTTTATCCTTTCCCAGCTTTATGAGCATTTTAGTCTATTTTTAATTATTTTTCATCCTAATGCATAATCTTGCACATACTCGGTTAGGATGGCATTAAGACCTATGTTTATTGAAATAATATTTATTTATATTGCATTTAGATATTTTTTTCCACTAACGGAGGAGATTTTTTAAGAGAATAGAATCGGACAAAAATTCAAGCTACAATAGAGAATAATTTTAGATTTTGAAAGATCAAAAATGAAATTTCTTTATGAAAATTCTAGAAAAGGGAGAAGATTATCTCCAAACACCGAATGAGGGTTCGAGTGACAACCCAGAGTATTTTCAGATCTTGAAAAAATAAAAAAAGAATTTCATCCTAGAATTCTAAAGAAGACCATAAAACCGGATCCTGAACCTCTTTCACAGGAGGAACAAGAATGATGGAAAATTCACTAAATTTAGAAGATGCTACCAAAAAATATGGTGAAAAATATAGGCAACCAAAGTACATGGTAGATTACTAGCAAGGAGAAATGAAATGGGTAATTTCCTCTTCACTAATACAATTATGAAAATTATGATTAAAGGAGTGATTAAAAAACACTCAAGCCGGATACATGTTTTTTGGTTTTTATTTGGGTAGAAAAAGAAAAGGATTGGCAACGGAACGACGCTGTCAAAGTGGGACCATGAGAGCTCTCCAGACAAAGAAATGACCAGTCTAAGCATAGCTATTGCACACAACACCAGGCCTTAACTAGATGATATGAACAGAGATAAATTTGCAGAAATTCAAGTAATCAAAAATGGGGATGTGAAAGAGAAGAAAACAATAGAAGATGGGAAGAAAAAATTGCTTAATTGGGTTTCATAATAATGTCTGAAAACTACATCCCTTGCCTTTACAACAAAGTTGCAACAAAATGACAAAATCAAAAAGGAAAATTAAAGCTGAAATGCATTAAAATTCCTCAGAAGAATGTCGGACGTCCTTCCCCTCAGCTGGCGATCGGTGGGATCGTTTTCTCCTTCAGAGACTTTTAAGGACAGCAACTCCACTTCCTCACAGACATGCGCATCCTCAGCCGTCCACGTGGAGCCCAATTGGCTCGCCTTGATGGGTCTGAGCTAAATCCCGAATCTCCTTCCCAAATCGATTGCGCCCTAGCCCCTATGAAACAATGTCGTGAGACTCAGTTGATTTCAATTTATCCCCAATTCCAGAGATTACTTCAATCGAACGGTCCATGTTAGCTCCTTCCATTGTGCGGTCAGCTTTAAGAGTCGCATTTTGGCTGAGAAACGCGGCACTTGATCGCGACAGCTCAGACAGTTGTTCCACAAACCTCTACTCATTATCAGAAGGAATCAATACTGGTGTACCACCCTCAAGCAGGTAACAGTGAAAGGACACTAGACAAAAGAAAAATCACAAGAAAATGTGCAAGCATAAACTAAGTTCTAAATATGCAACATATGAAAACAACCACTAATTGTTCAGCATTGAGATCAACATCCGAAAACCTGCATTATAGATTAACCTTAGTAGGAGAGCACAACGGAACAACTACAGGTGCACACACCAAATTTGTAAACAGTTTAAGACATGCATTATAAGGACCATACCTAGCTATCATTGTAAACTGACAAGTAAAAACTATACCAATAAATGTAAAAGTATCAAGTATTTTCAGAAGTTCTTCGTCATAAAGTTGAGTGCGTATATCATACCCGCACTTCTAGACCTAGCAAGAACACTACCGTCAGATTGCTACAGGGATACGACAAGAAGGGTGAAAGAAGAAAAGGAAATTGAGCGTCATAATATTTGGCTGGAAAATGTCAGCAGAGATATTTTAATTTTAGTTAGACAAAACCAATAGCTAAACACCTCGGCAACAATAGCTTCAAGAAATGTAAATAGTAATTTAGATAATTTAAATAAGTCTTGTACAAAGGAAAATTTTGAGAACAAAGAAAAACTCAAGACCAAAAGGAAATCATAAAAATAAAAAATAAAAAAAATTGTTGGTACTTCTCTTCAGAAGCTGCTGGGGCATGCACAGTCTATTCGACACCTTCTTTTGACATGAAGATGGAGGAGAAATAAATTAAAGAGAAGGATGAAGAGGAGAGGGGCAATGAGAGGGGTAGAACGAAAGAAAGATGAAGAAAAAGTTGTCATAGCCCAAACTACTCATTCAAGCTCTTCTACTATAACCCCGGAATCTCTGATTAATGGTGTTCGAGTGGAGAAAAAGCATTGTAAGCGTGGTATCCTAGAAACTTTTCGACAAATAAAGAACCATTTAAGAGGGTTCTGCCTTGACTAAATTTTTTGCTCAATATAATGCATATATTTGGATTTTGCTTTGACCAAACGACAATCTATATCATGGACTTTTGAGAGAAAATCCAATTAATAACAAATTGGAAAATGTTGAGCCAAAAAATCAACTAAGTAAAACTGAAAAATAAAGTATCCTATATTTTAGGCAGATGTAAAACCTCTTCCCTAGCTAGGTTCTTATTTGTTGAAAAGGTCAAGGTGAGCTCAATACCACAACTATACTACTTTTCCTCCATGGAAACATCATATTCAGAGAAGGGCAAAGGTGCAACAAGAATATATTTCACAGGAATTGGGTGTTAGTCCAGTATTTCCAAAGGGTGCAACATATCATTTTGCATGCATGCATATCTAAGCATAACAGAATAAGGAATGCGGAGATACCTTTAGATTGAATTGCAGCCTACAGGCCTTTCCCCTTCACTTGACTTACGAGCACTTCGCTTTCTATGAGCCATCTGAAGATTTGCAAAAGGCAGATTTGCAACATATCATTTTGCATGCACGCATATCTAAGCATAATAGAATAAGGAACGCGGAGATACCTTTAGATTGAATTGCTGCCTAGGGGCCTTTACTTCACTTGAATTACGAGCACTTCGCTTTCTATGAGCCATCTGCATATTTGCAACATATCATTTGCATGCACGCACATCTAAGCATAACAGAATAAGGAACGCGGAGATACCTTTCGATTGAATTGCTGCCTAGGGGCCTTTCCTTCAGTTGACTTACGAGCACTTCGCTTTCTATGAGCCATCTGCAGATTTGCAAAAGGCAGATTAAACACCTCATTACTCCATGCTACAAGAAAACCTTAAACTACTTAAGTGAAGTACAACTCACAAGTCAAAATGAATACATAGTTTCAGAAAGTTTTGCAGAATCACAGGGGAAGATTTAAACAAGGACAAAACGAACAACTCCTTTTACAAGCAATAATTCTTTTCTCTGTCAACACTGACTTGTAAACTTTGACATATTTCTACCCAACTGAAGCAAATAATTCAAGCAGAGAAATACCTAATAACATACTTTTCAAGCAGAGAAATATTTTTACCCAACTGAAGCAAATAATTCAAGCAGGAAAAAAATAAGTTTAACCTATGTCTACGATCAGCCCAACATATTTCTCCACTGCGAAATATCTAGCAATAGGAAAATCCTATGTCTACGATCAGCCCATGGAATTACCTCATAAAACCATCACGATACATCAGAGGGCTATAGATAAAAGCATGTTTACAATATCACCAATCAGGTTTCTCTGTTATCATATACTATCACTTGTATGCTATGCCAATTCAGAAAATTTATCCAAGAACCACATGCTGCGAACCAGAAAAGCAAATTTAAATTATCATAGCAACCCCTGAAAGAGAAGATTACCAGTACAGCATAAAAAGGATATTAAACACCAATAAGACAGTCACCTTCTCAGAGGTCTGCAAAGGATCTGATTCTTTTTTCGATGTTTCACCCCTTCCACGAGTAACAGTATTCTTGCCTTTTCTGTCGGACAGAAAATCACCAATCACGAATAGAAAGATAAAGAAACTAATGCTATGTTTGGATCTTGGATTTTGGTGACTGAAGTACTAAGCGAACATATTTTTTCGCTTCTAACATTGTAACTTGTACTTTATGTTAGACACTGTCTTCGAATTTAACTTTTCCTCACTAAAATCAATGGGTAAACATAGTCCCAACGTTTTTCAGGTGAAAGCAAATAGAAAGCGAAAGAAAAACTAACCAGATCTATGCTTGTAAGTGAAAGCCTCCCTGTCCTTCAAACCCAACATAAGTTCCGCTTTTGCAGACTCAACTTTCTGCTACATTTTCATCTGCACCAAAAATTCCCAATTATTCATAATTTTTCAACCCTAACTCAACTCCCACACAAAAAATTAGACTTCACACAACCAAGGAAATTACCTTATAAATAACTTGGTGCAAATATTTTCGTCTTTCTTCAAGAAACCGCCTATCTTTCTGCAGATTCTGGGATAACGTCACTAAAGCGTTGAAAACACTATCCCATTCTTTCTCGCGGCCGGCGGCCTTGTCGGGGGATTTGCGTTTCCCCATTCCAGATAAGATGAAATGTGATAAAACAGAGTAAGCAACAAACGGGAGAATAATGTAGTAGGACTGACTTTGGGATATCACAGAGAAGAAGAAGAAATCGCAGAGGGAGACAAATTGAACGTTGGATCGAAATGAAGCCTCCAATGGTCGGAATTTTCAATCATAAGCGGGCAAAACAATGAAAAAGATGGTAGATAAGGTCAAGTTGTCATAGCCCAAACTACTGATTCGAGCTCTTCTAATATAAGCCCGGAATCTCTGATTAATGGTGTTCTAGTGGAGGAAAAGCATTCTAAGTGTGGAATCCTAGAAACTTTTCGACAAATAAAGAACCATGGAAGAGGGTTTTGCCTTGACTAAATTTTTTGCTCAACATAATGCATATGTTTGGATTTTGCTCTGACCAAACGACAATCTATATCATGGACTTTTGAGAGAAAATCCAATTAATAACAGATTGGAAAATGTTGAGCCAAAAAATTAACTAAGTAAAACTGAAAAATAAGTATCCTATATTTTAGGCAGATGTAAAGCCTCTTCCCTATCTAGGTTCTTGATTGTTAAAAAAGTATTCAAGGTGAGCTCAATACCACAACTATACTACTTTTCCTCCATAGAAACATCATATTCAGAGAAGGGCAAAGGTGCAGCAAAAATATATTTCGCAGGAATTGGGTGTTAGCCCAGTATTTCCAAAGGCTGCAACATATCATTTTGCATGCATGCATATCTGAGCATAACAGAATAAGGAATGCGGAGATACCTTTAGATTGAATTGCAGCCTACGGGCCTTTCCTTCACTTGACTTACGAGCACTTCGCTTTCTATGAGCCATCTGCAGATTTGCAAAAGGCAGATTTGCAACATATCATTTTGCATGCATGCATATCTAAGCATAACAGAATAAGGAACGCGGAGATACCTTTAGATTGAATTGCTGCCTAGGGGCCTTTCCTTCACTTGACTTACGAGCACTTCGCTTTCTATGAGCCATATGCACATTTGCAACATATCATTTGCATGCACGCACATCTAAGCATAACAGAATAAGGAACGCGGAGATACCTTTCTATTGAATTGCTGCCAAGGGACCTTTCCTTCAGTTGACTTACGAGCACTTCCCTTTCTATGAGCCATCTGCAGATTTGCAAAAGGCAGATTAAACACCTCATTACTCCATGCCACAAGAAAACCTTAAACTACTTAAGTGAAGTACAATTTCACAAGTCAAAATGATTAAATAGTTTCAGAAAGTTTTGCAGAATCACAGGGGAAGATTTAAACAAGGACAAAACGAACAACTACTTTTACAAGCAATAATTCTTTTCTGTGTCAACACTGACTTGTAAACTTTGACATATTTCTACCCAACTGAAGCAAATAATTCAAGCAGAGAAATGCCTAATAACATACTTTTCAAGCAGAGAAATACTTTTACCCAACTGAAGCAAATAATTCAAGCAGGAAAAAAATAAGTTTAACCTATGTCTACGATCAGCCCAACATATTTCTCCACTGCGAAATATCTAGCATTAGGAAAATCCTATGTCTACGATCAGCCCATGGAATTACCTCATAAAACCATCACGATACATCAGAGGGCTATAGATAAAAGCATGTTTACAATATCACCAATCAGGTTTCCTCTGTTATCATATACTATCAGTTGTATGCTATGCCAATTCAGAAAATTTATCCAAGAACCACATGCTGCGAACCAGAAAAGCAAGTTTAAATTATCATAGCAACCCCTGAAAGAGAAGATTACCAGTACAGCATAAAAAGGATATTAAACACCAATAAGACAGTCACCTTATCAGAGGTGTGCAAAGGATCTGATTCTTTTTTCGATGTTTCACCCCTTCCACGAGTGACAGTATTCTTGCCTTTCCTGTCGGACAGAAAATCACCAATCACGAACAGAAAGATAAAGAAACTAATGCTACGTTTGGATCTTGGATTTTGGCGACTGAAGTACTGAACCGAACATATTTTTTCGCTTCAAACATTGTAACTTGTACTTTATGTTTTAGACACTGTCTTCGAATTTACCTTTTCCTCACTAAAATCAATGGGTAAACATAGTCTCAACGTTTTTCAGGTGAAAGAAAGAGAAGGAAAAACTAACCATATCTATGCTTGTAAGTGAAAGCCTCCTTGTCCTTCAAACCCAACATAAGTTCTGCTTTTGCAGACTCAACTTTCTGCTCCTTTTTCATCTGCACCAAAAATTCCCAATTATTCATAATTTTTCAACCCTAATTCAACTCCCACACAAAAAATTAGACTTCACACAACCAAGGAAATTACCTTATAAATAACTTGGTGCAAAGATTTTCGTCTTTCTTAAAGAAACTGCCTATCTTTCTGCAGATTCTGGGATAACGTCACTAAAGCGTTGAAAACACTATCCCATTCTTTCTCGCGGCCGGCGGCCTTGTCGGGGGATTTGCGTTTCCCCATTCCAGATAAGATGAAATGTGATAAAACAGAGTAAGCAACAAACGGGAGAATAATGTAGTATGACTGACTTTGGGATATCACAGAGAAGAAGAAGAAATCGCAGAGGGAGGCAAAGTGAACGTTGGATCGAAATGAAGCATCCAATGGTCGGAATTTTCAATCATAAGCGGGCAAAACAATGGAAAAGATGGTAGATAAGGTCAAGTTGTCATAGTCCAAGCTACTGATTCGAGCTCTTCTAATATAAGCCCGGAATCTCTGATTAATGGTGTTCTGGTGGAGGAAAAGCATTCTAAGTGTGGTATCCTAGAAACTTTTCGACAAATAAAGAACCACGGAAGAGGGTTTTGCCTTGACCAAATTTTTTGCTCAACATAATGCATATGTTTGGATTTTGCTTTGACCAAACGACAATCTATATCATGGACTTTTGAGAGAAAATCCAATTAATAACAGATTGGAAAATGTTGAGCCAAAAAATTAACTAAGTAAAACTGAAAAATAAGTATCCTATATTTTAGGCAGATGTAAAGCCTCTTCCCTATCTAGGTTCTTGTTTGTTAAAAAAGTATTCAAGGTGAGCTCAATACCACAACTATACTACTTTTCCTCCATAGAAACATCATATTCAGAGAAGGGCAAAGGTGCAACAAAAATATATTTCGCAGGAATTGGGTGTTAGCCCAGTATTTCCAAAGGCTGCAACATATCATTTTGCATGCATGCATATCTGAGCATAACAGAATAAGGAATGCGGAGATACCTTTAGATTGAATTGCAGCCTACGGGCCTTTCCTTCACTTGACTTACGAGCACTTCGCTTTCTATGAGCCATCTGCAGATTTGCAAAAGGCAGATTTGCAACATATCATTTTGCATGCATGCATATCTAAGCATAACAGAATAAGGAACGCGGAGATACCTTTAGATTGAATTGCTGCCTAGGGGCCTTTCCTTCACTTGACTTACGAGCACTTCGCTTTCTATGAGCCATATGCACATTTGCAACATATCATTTGCATGCACGCACATCTAAGCATAACAGAATAAGGAACGCGGAGATACCTTTCTATTGAATTGCTGCCAAGGGGCCTTTCCTTCAGTTGACTTACGAGCACTTCCCTTTCTATGAGCCATCTGCAGATTTGCAAAAGGCAGATTAAACACCTCATTACTCCATGCCACAAGAAAACCTTAAACTACTTAAGTGAAGTACAATTTCACAAGTCAAAATGATTAAATAGTTTCAGAAAGTTTTGCAGAATCACAGGGGAAGATTTAAACAAGGACAAAACGAACAACTACTTTTACAAGCAATAATTCTTTTCTGTGTCAACACTGACTTGTAAACTTTGACATATTTCTACCCAACTGAAGCAAATAATTCAAGCAGAGAAATGCCTAATAACATACCTTTCAAGCAGAGAAATACTTTTACCCAACTGAAGCAAATAATTCAAGCAGGAAAAAAATAAGTTTAACCTATGTCTACGATCAGCCCAACATATTTCTGCACTGCGAAATATCTAGCAATAGGAAAATCCTATGTCTACGATCAGCCCATGGAATTACCTCATAAAACCATCACGATACATCAGAGGGCTATAGATAAAAGCATGTTTACAATATCACCAATCAGGTTTCCTCTGTTATCATATACTATCAGTTGTATGCTATGCCAATTCAGAAAATTTATCCAAGAACCACATGCTGCGAACCAGAAAAGCAAGTTTAAATTATCATAGCAACCCCTGAAAGAGAAGATTACCAGTACAGCATAAAAAGGATATTAAACACCAATAAGACAGTCACCTTATCAGAGGTGTGCAAAGGATCTGATTCTTTTTTCGATGTTTCACCCCTTCCACGAGTGACAGTATTCTTGCCTTTCCTGTCGGACAGAAAATCACCAATCACGAACAGAAAGATAAAGAAACTAATGCTACGTTTGGATCTTGGATTTTGGCGACTGAAGTACTGAACCGAACATATTTTTTCGCTTCAAACATTGTAACTTGTACTTTATGTTTTAGACACTGTCTTCGAATTTACCTTTTCCTCACTAAAATCAATGGGTAAACATAGTCTCAACGTTTTTCAGGTGAAAGAAAGAGAAGGAAAAACTAACCATATCTATGCTTGTAAGTGAAAGCCTCCTTGTCCTTCAAACCCAACATAAGTTCTGCTTTTGCAGACTCAACTTTCTGCTCCTTTTTCATCTGCACCAAAAATTCCCAATTATTCATAATTTTTCAACCCTAATTCAACTCCCACACAAAAAATTAGACTTCACACAACCAAGGAAATTACCTTATAAATAACTTGGTGCAAAGATTTTCGTCTTTCTTCAAGAAACCGCCTATCTTTCTGCAGATTCTGGGATAACGTCACTAAAGCGTTGAAAACTCTATCCCATTCTTTCTCGCGGCCGGCGGCCTTGTCGGGGGATTTGCGTTTCCCCATTCCAGATAAGATGAAATGTGATAAAACAGAGTAAGCAACAAATAGGAGAATAATGTAGTAGGACTTTGGGATATCACAGAGAAGAAGAAGAAATCGGAGTGGTAGATAAAGTGAACGTTGGATCCTCCAACGGTCGGAATTTTGAATTATAAGCGCCAGCTGCCCCCCCCCCCCCTCCCTCCTCGCGAGGAAGTCACTTGAGTCCCTCGACTGTGGTATTCGGCTGTAAACACCTCCAACGGTCGGAATTTTCAATTACAAGCGGCACCTCCCACCCTCCCCACCCCCCCTCCTTCCCCCCCACCCCCTCCTCACGAGGAAGTCACTTGAGTCGACTGTGGTAATGGGCTGTAAACACCTCCAACGGTCGGAATTTTCAATTATAAGCGGTAAGCGGCAGCTTCCCCCGACCTCTCTCCTCACGAGGAAGTCACTTGAGCCCCTTCACTGTGTGTGGTGTTGGGCTGTAAACAGCTTTAGAGTTACCAGTATATAAAAATAAATAAAATTTATTAATTCAATAAAATTACAAATTTTTGGAACCAATATGTAAAAAAATAACATTTATATAATTTTTAAAATAATAAATTACAAGAGACTCTTTTAAAATTTGTTATGATTATTAATACCTATTCATTGTTCGAAAAATTATAAGCACCTCCTTGAAATTAATAAGTGTTCAACAAATACCCTTTCTTGACAGCCGTTAATTCTATATGAGCATTTGTTAGATGATCATTAATTCTAATAAAATGTTTGAAAAATTTTAAATAATAAAAAATATTTGTAATTAGACAAATTTTATGAGAACTATTTGTAATTTAACTTCCTTTTTAAAATATGAATAATATAATTAAAATTAATAAATATGAATAAAATTCATTATATGGAAAAAGTTTGTTACTAGTTGTTTTTACATGTTAGGGCATTGTGTTCCCTCCCCCCATATTTTTTATTTTTTTATTTTATAATCATTTATGCCGCACTTTATGTATGTGCAATTAATTTTAAAACTTAAATATTAAAATATTACTTTTTAAAAATATATATGTTAGTTAAATATTAAACAAAAATAATAAAATAATAAAAATTGTGAGAAGTTATTGAGAAAAATAGTGGGGAAGAGAGAGACTTGGAGGTTGAGAAAAAAATATAAATAATTCTAAAATTAAAAAAATTAGCATATCAAAAAAAAGTCGAGACAATAAATAAAATTTTCCATTATAATAAAGTATAAATTAAGGGAGAACAACTCTTTTGACGTATTCTTTATTCATAGTTTGGAATTTATTTATTTTTTCTTCATCCACTAATGTTCAAATTTCTTCCGCTATATATAAATGGCAAAGATTATTTTTTTGAACTAATTATTTTTTTTCTCTTTCTCATACTCTAAGTATTATCTTTTATTTTTTTAAATTATAATAATTTTAGATTGTCATTTTTCATACAATAAAAATTTTTAGTAAATGATATATAATTATTTTTTAAAAAAATTTATGCACATGTTTTACATACAACTAATTTTTTTATTAAGTACCGACAATTTTTTACACTTTTGTTGATTTATGAAATTTTAAATTTTATGTTAAAGAATAAAAAAAACACATACAATTGTGTTAAAGGCAATGGTCATCCGCAAGGTCGGATGAATATAAAGGCATCTGAAATCAAAACCCTAACATCAATTCATTTTCAAGAAAATCTCATATGTAGTGAAATCTCTCAAAGAAGGATTCCCTTACCCACTGATGTGTGATTAAGAGGAGATACAAGAAAAATGCTAAGAATGTCTTTCATTAAGGGCATTATAGTCATTCAAGTAAGGATCCGCGCCTCTTCCATTAGTCGGGTCGCAAGGACCCGACCCGAATCCGTCTGCCCTTGAAGACCCGGACAATTATAGTCGTCTGATCATGGACGCCGGCCAGTAGGATGAGACCACGTGGCTGGTTAGCACCGGTCAGCGCTACCCTGTTGAGCCCTATATATAGACCCGAAACGCCGTCATTAATGGTAACTATTCTGCATTTATTGAAATCGAACCTTGTGATCGCACACTTTTCTCTTGATCAACCTAACTTGAGCGTCGGAGGGTCATTGTCGGGGACGTACCCGACGAGCTCACAGTTCTTGTCTTATTCTCAGGGTACCCAAAATCTGATTTTAGAGGAGTTAGCTATCTGTGACGAGATCGTGTCTCGGGATCGCTGAATTCGAGCCGGATCACCCACTCTAGCGAAGCTTTTACGCTCCTCGCGCGTTATGCCCTTACAGAAGATTTCTGTTCTATAATAGTTTTCAAGAATTGACAGAATCTTCTTATTTTTCACACCCCAAATGGTGTCACTAGTTACTCCAAGACTGTCATTAAAGAGAAATCAATTGCAATACAACATAACATTTCCTATATCTTTCTTGACAAATATTGATATGCCTCGACAATCGAATACGTAAAGAATTACAATGTGCTTATGATAGCCCCTTTTAGCTTCTAGAGGGAGACTCTTATTTAGGACCCCTTCTAGCTCAAGCCAAAGAATCAATAGATTTGTTCTGTAATAAAAATGGGGTGGTGTCATGAATTTATATTTCAACTATTGTAGAAACAGAAATAGATTTATACCCAATTATGTTTTATTCATATTTATTAATTTTAATTATATTATTTATATTTAAAAAAAAGTGAAAGTATAAATAGTTCTCATAAAATTTGTCTAATTACAAATATTTTTTAATGATTTAAAATTTTCAAACATCATATTAGAATTAATGATCATCTAACAAATGCTCACATAGAATTAACGGCTGTCAATAAGGGGTATTTGTTGGACATTCATTAAATTAATTTTAAAATAATAAATTATAAGTTTTATTTCTTATAATTTATTATTGGTTGCAAAATTTTATAATTTTATTGAATTATACATAAATTTTAAGAGACTCCCTTAAAGTTTGTTAAATAATAAATTACATAAAATTATAAATTATAACATTAAAATTATTACATAAAATTATGTAATACCCCAAATTATAAATTATAAAATTTATAGTTTGTTAAATAATAAATTACATAAAATTTTAATTTGTAATTTATAAAATAACATTTATGTAATAACATTTTAAAATTTTATTTATAATTTGTAATAAATAATTTTATTTATAATTTTATAATATCTCTTATAATTTATTATTGGTTGCAAAATTTTATAATTTTATTGAATTATACATAAATTTTATTTATTTTTATACATATTGGTTCCCCTAAAGTTGTTTACAGCCCATTCCTCGTGAGGAGGGCGGGGGGAAGCTGCCTCTTCAAAATTCCGACCGTTGGCGTTGGGCTTCATTTCGATACAACGTTCACTTTGTCTCTCTCTCTGCGATTTCTTCTTCTTCTTCTTCTTCTCTGTGATATCCCAAATTCCTAATTCCGACCGTTGGCGTTGGGCTTCATTTCGATCCAACGTTCACTTTGTCTCTCTCTCTGCGATTTCTTCTTCTTCTTCTCTGTGATATCCCAAATTCCTACTACATTATTCTCTTGTTTGTTGCTTACTCTGTTTTATCACATTTCATCTTATCTGGAATGGGGAAACGCAAATCGACCGACAAGGCCGCCGGCCGAGAGAAAAAATGGGATAAAGTTTTCAACGCATTAGTGACGTTATCCCAGAATCTGCAGAAAGATAGGCAATTTCTTGAAGAAAGAATAAAATCTTTGCACCAAGTTATTTATAAGGTAATTTCCTTGGTTGTGTGAAGTCTAATTTTTTGTGTGGGAGTTGAATTAGGGTTGAAAAATTATGAATAATTGGGAATTTTTGGTGCAGATGAAAATGGAGCAGAAAGTTGAGTCTGCGAAAGCGGAACTTATGTTGGGTTTGAAGGACAGGGAGGCTTTCATTTACAAGCATAGATATGGTTAGTTTTTCTTTCTCTTTCTATTTGCTTTCACCTGAAAAACGTTGAGACTATGTTTACCCATTGATTTTAGTGAGAAAAAGGTAAATTAGGAGACAGTGTCTAAAACATAAAGTACAAATTACAACATTTGAAGCGAAAAAATATGTTCTCTCAGTACTTCAGTCGCCAAAATCCAAGATCCAAATGTAGCATTAGTTTCTTTATTTTTCTGTTTGTGATTGGTGATTTTTTTATAATATTCATTCTCTGTTGGATTTTTAGAAGTGTGGTGGAAGACTTTTAATTTGTCAATACTAAGTAATGTTGAGAATTCTGTTAATAGAAGGGTTCAATTAACTATGGGCATAGCATGCATTTAGAACCGAGTAGAATACCAGCATACAATTGGAATATTGGATAACTTGCTGGAATATACTTACAGCTTTTGCATGTCTATATTCTTTTTGCCACTAATTCTCTGAGCATAATGTTGCCTTGCTTTAATAGTGCAAACTGCTTATTCAAAGGTCTGAAAGTGGTCTAGTTAGAGGCTCAATACACTGAGATCCATAAGGAAGTCTTAGCTACTCAGCATGCTCATGCTGACCATCTCCATTGTTACCTCTTAGTTTTGGCAGTTTTTCCTCTAACATCAAATTTAGATGGGGAAATTTATGGTTTTGTTTCTTTTTTATTATTCTTATCTTTATATCTTGTTTTCTGTGGAATATAGAGAATGCGGACAATGAGTTGGCTGACTTTAGAGAATGGTCTGACTATCTCTCTCAGAAATGTTCTGATCCAAAAGTATGCTCTTTATTTATTTTATGTTTTATGGTTGTCCAATTGATTTTTCATTTATTTGTATGTATCTTTCTTCTAAAAAAGTAGTCAATATAATTTCCAGGATACATCAGATGATTTTAGTAATAAAGGGGAAGGCTCGCGAAACAAGGCACTTCAAAATGAGGTGAGGAAGCTAAAAAATGAAATTGAGAAATGTAAATCGGAGAAGAACTCTGAGATTTCTGCTCTCTTGAGAGAAAAGAATTTCGTTTGGAACCAGTTCAAAATGATGGAGAGCGACTACAGTAAACAATTAAGGAAGAAAAGTGATGAAGTTGAGCATGCAAATGAAAGGTTTCAGGCACTTGTAAACAGAGCAGAGGAATTACAGATCATAAATGAAAGGTTAAGAATTGACTTCGGCAAGATGGAATCTGAATCAGTAAAAAAGAGTGAGGAAATCTTGAGACTTTTGAAGGAAATTGAACTCTTAAAATCCAAATTTGGGTCAGCGTCACCCTTGTTGTGCCCATGTAGGACAGATGCAGCAGCATCCGACAGGAAAGTCCAGAATACTGGCACTCGTGGAAGGGGTGAAACATTGAAAAAAGAATCAGATCCTTCGCAGACCTCTGAGAAGGTGCTGTCTTATTGGTGTTTAATATTCTTTTTATCCTGTACTAGTAATCTTCTCTTTCAGGGGTTGCTATGATAATTTAAACTTGCTTTTCTGGTTCGCAGCATGTGGTTCTTGGATAAATTTTCTGAATTGGCATAGCATACAACTGATAGTATATGATAACAGAGAAACCTGATTGGTGATATTGTAAACATGCTTTTATCTGTAGCCCTCTGATGTATCGTGATGGTTTTATGAGGTAATTCCATGAGCTGATCATAGACATAGGATTTTCCTATTGCTAGATATTTCGCAGTGGAGAAATATGTTGGTCTTCCTACTATCTGATAACTAATGACATGGTTGAAGATCGCTTAAGAATTTTGAATTATATCTTTTACTGAATAATACCAAGTTTTGTTTTTGCTCGTAATAATGGAAACAATATCTCCCTATGGTATGTCTCTGAGTTCATTATGCGCTCACAGAGGCCTAATGTTTCTAACGTGAATTTGCTGGTTTTTAGTTCCTATAACTTTTGGGAGACCGATTATGAATTGTACAATATATCACGTCAGAGTTGCTGAGATTGTGTTTGCAGCTGCATGTGTGATGATATCTCTGCATGGACAGTCTAGTTTAACAACTAGCTAAATATTTTGGTGCTGTTGGCGAAACATCAGCAGACCTTGAAATTGCAAAAGATGAGACTTTGTCTTTTGCATTTAGATGTAAATGACTTATACCTTTGGGAGTGGGTGCAGATGTGAAGTACATGAAAATTCTTGGCTGTTACTTTTAGAATAGAATAAGGTCAAATGAGGCTCCTCTGAGGTTGATGATTTGGGAAGGTCTTCAGAAGTGCCGGAAGGGTCTTTGGCAATTGAAGATTCTGCCATATGGAAGTTGGGTAAAATAGAAAGGTTTCAGATTAATTATCTTTGGGAAACTGTGTCCTAGCTATTCCTAATGAACCTTCCGCATTGCATCATTCAGAATCCCTATAAGCACTTTGTGGCACTTTTAAGTGTGATTTGCTAAAGTGTAAACCCTACGCACTGGAGGACTCTGTTCAAATTCTATTTACAACATCAAATTCATTTACCAGAGGCCTGCCCGGCAGATTACCTGCTGATTTTTGAGAAAAATGAAAGAATTATGTAGTTTTTGGTGACATAGGTTAAACTTGTTGTTTTCCTAAATTATGGTTTTGTGGGTTTGGTCTCATTGCTTAACAATCTATTAAGTCTGACCTTATCTTGGGATTTTTTGTAAGTTTTCAAAAAAGGAAGTTATCCGCTTGAATTATTTGTCTATAATGGATAAAAGTATGTTATTAGGTATTTCTCTGCTTGAATTATTTGCTTCAGTTGGTAAAAATATGTTAAATTTACAAGTCAGTTTTGACAGAGAAAAGAATTATTGCTTGTAAAAGGAGTTGTTCATTTTTGTCCTTGTTTGAATCTTCTCCTGTGATTCTGCAAAACTTTCTGAAACTATTTAATCATTTTGACTTGTGAATTGTACTTCAGTTAAGTAAAGGTTTTCTTGTAGCATGGAGTAATGAGGTGTTTAATCTGCCTTTTGCAAATCTGCAGATGGCTCATAGAAAGCGAAGTGCTCATAAGTCAACTGGAGGAAAGGCCCCTAGGAAGCAATTCAATCTAAAGGTATCTCCACCTTCCTTATTCTGTTATGCTTAGATATGCATGCATGCACAGTAATATGTTGCACCTTTGGGGATACTGGATTAACACCCAATTCCTGCGAAATATATCTTTGTGTCTCTTCGTCTTCATTAACTCAAACCCATACTCCACCCACTTGATCTTTTGAAACTCGACTGATGGATATGGGTCAGCCTAGTTCAGTAAACCAACTGAACTGTGCCCAAGCCGAACTTTTTGGCCCATACTAAACACTAAACCAAATTTTTATGGTATTCGGTACGATTTTTTCAGAAATTCTATATTCCGTGCAGTTTTGGCCTTTGGTTAAAATCGAATACCTATTATTTTTTTAAATGCATATAAAATACAGAATTTTTTAACTTAAATGTAAAAGAAGTGTTAGACATGTTTAATCAATGAAGCAGGGATGTTTGGATTGTTCTCTTGGATGGTTTATTTAGTTTAATTGCTTTTTTTTATCTATTGAAATTGTGTTGGATTTTAATATTGGAATTTGATTCTTTTATTTTATTTTGTTTTCTTTTAGTTGTGATTGGAATTTGGAATTGGAAATAATTTATTTGCCTTTACAAGTTTTTAGTATTTCTAAAAGATAATCGGTTATTCTGGTTTTAAAATTCTTGTGTTGGATGGTTTATTTAGTTTAATTGTTTTTTTTTATCTATTGAAATTGTGTTGGATTTTAGTATTGGAATTTGATTCTTTTATTATATGTTGTTTTCTTTTAGCTGTGATTGGAATTTGGAATGGAAAATAATTTATCTGCCTTTACAAGTTTTTAGTATTTTTAAAAGATAATTCGGTTATTCTGGTTTTAAACTGAACCAAAAATTTTCCATTATTTTATCGATATAATTCGGTATTCGGTATGCTACTTTGAGTTACTAAAGTTTTGGTTAACCGTACCGAACGCACACCTCTACTGATGGACCACCCTGACGGATCTTGGTGAAGACAAGTCTGCAGCTACCAAAACTGTAACACTACAACTCTTTGGAAAGGTGTAATATCTTCTTGGGGGAAACTTTCAGCAAGGATAATAAATTAATCTTTTGCAAAAACTCTAGCCCTTCTTTTTAAAGTGCATGTTCATAGTTGGAGGGTTATGCCTTCTGCATGGCATGGAGGAGGACAATGAGGTGGAAGGAGAGAAAGTATTGGTGATTGATTTAATTGTAAAATAAGAAGCAAATAAGAACATCAGCGGGTTCTGTGAGTTTACAAACCATGGACACGATGTTGGAGAATATAAAGGGAATTAAATAGATAAACTAGTTTCTGGAAAGATTTGTTTGGGAGAAACTGAAATTGGTTTCCTAGAAACTAAGAGTGAGGTGGATGAGATATGTGAGTGTTATTGGGAGTCAAGAGTGTCATAGGACCTCTGTGATCTGTTTGCCGCTTGGGAGCGGTGCCCCCCCCCCATGGGAAGCAAAAGTTCGTTTGTTTACTTTCCCATTGTTCAAATTTAAGTTCTACAAGAGATGACAGAGAAATAAACTGTGTATCATTATTCATAAGTACATTTGGTATGTGCAGGGAAGCAGTAGCTCGAAGAGAAAAGCAGCTGAAGTTATTACCATACCAGATACTCCAAAACTGTTCACATCCAACTTCAAAGTCCCTAAATTGAAGTCCTCATCGACTCCACGAAGAGTTTGAACTCTGTTTGCAGCATCTTCTACCCCTTGTTTTGGAAGGTTAGCTGTGTACCTAATATTTGCTTCCCTTCCACCAATTTGTGTTTGCTAATTTACCTAATACTTGAGTATTGTGTGTGTAACTTATACTGTTGTACATGTAATTTGATGTGCAAATTTCTTGCACTGTTGTACTTTGGAGTTGGTAATTGGATTGTCATCCTCTAACTGAACTATGTTCTCGTTATGGGAACACCCAGTAATTGCTTGAGATATTTTGAAATATTCTAACCCAAATCAGATTTGGCAGGATCTAAACTAAGTAACGTGATTGGTGTATAGTTTAGGAAAAATCGACCAAATCAGATTGGGTAAGAATTCCTATTTTATGTTGTAACCTACTCATGAGCAAGGAGCTTGAGCTAGCCAGGCTAAGGAAGAAGAGAGAGCTGGAGAAAAGCCGACCATGAATTGAAAGTGCAGCTTCACTTGCTAATATGGAAAAAATAAATTGATAATGGGAAAAAAAAATAATATTAGTGCTAATAAAAAATTCATATTTAATTAAAATTTATTATTAAGGACACGGTGTTTAATTTTCTTGTATTCTTGAATTGGTCAGAAAACCGACTTAACTATTGAAAATAGAAATTAAAGTCATGTACGTTCATTTATAGGAGCAACATGCATTGTTTGTGTAATAAAGGAAGTTAGATATACTTGTGTTGAAATGATTTGAAATGTCGAGAACAGACTGACATTTGTTTAAATTAGATAGCACATTGTAATGACTAATTAATTAAATTTAATATATTTCAGTCCAAAAACATCACAAAACAAAGTTTTAAAATGTCTGACTGGCAATTAATTTTACACGACGCCCTTTCACGACTGTCCACAAGGACATGGAGAACGGTACGCAACAACCATTCCAAACTCCGACCTAATATTTTGCATAAAAACAGAAACAATATAACTATCTCTGCTATTAAAAATAATGGTATTTTTATTTTAATTGGATTAATAAAAATATTGTAAGAATTCATTGAGAAAATAAAAACTATATACATAGAATGTGAAAGTTGAAAAGAGAGAAACGTACAAAGTTAGTTAAATAATGTTAAAAATAGGTGGGGTGAAGAAGAGAGGAACTTGCAAGTTGACGAGAAAATGAAAAGAAGTTAGGAGAGAGATTGTAATTATTCCTAGTAATAATTATGGTGAGTGACAACAAGTGTGTGCGGAACGCCAGACCTTTACTCATCTTAGATAAAACTTGTTACCTCTGCCCAAACACGGCCAAGTTTCCGACGTTAGCTGATCATGCAGTTGAATGTTAAGTGGCCAGAAAGTTTAGGTGGTATGCAGTACTCCTTGGTTTCCTCGTGTTCTAATTTTTTGGATCTATAAGAATTAATTATACTAACCCCATTAATGTTTGTAGTGATTGTTCAAGTATCTTGTATGTTCGTAGCTGAATCTACTAATCACACGAAAAAAAAGTTAGGTGGATGGTACGGATGCTGATAACTATATATAAAACCCCGAAATTCTTGAAATGACGAAAACATCGTTTGTATGAACCACAAGAATGGCTCCACAAGTGACATGTCTAACTCAGCTAGCAGAGGAGAACTCCCTCCACCAAAAATTCATCAGGGATGAGGATGAGAGGCCTAAGGTGGCCTACGACCAATTCAGCGATGATATTCCGCTGATATCGCTTGCTGGAATTGGGGAAAGCAGCAGCGAGAGGGCTGAGATATGCCGGAAAATAGTGGCAGCCTGTGAGGAGTGGGGCATTTTCCAGGTAGTTGATCATGGGATTGACTCCAAGCTCATAGAGGATATGACTCGTTTGGCTCGTGAGTTCTTCGCTTTGCCTGCGGAAGAGAAGCTTCGGTTCGACATGTCTGGAGGGAAGAAAGGTGGCTTCATCGTCTCTAGCCACCTCCAGGTATGTACGTACATAGTTTCTATAAATATCAAGCTACTATTAAATGATTCTCCAGTCTAATCGTTTAAACTTTCAAATGATATGATTGTTTGCATTGACAAAAGCTTGCGATGGAGAGAGATCATAGTTTTCGACAATGACTAAATATTCAATATTAAGTTGTGATATACTAATCAACGAGATTTTGTTGAGAAAAATGAGATTGTCGATTACTTGCTAAATTGAGATATAAGTAGGTAAAACTCTTAAAAATAGCTCAAACGTACCTAAAACTTGTATATTTTTAACTTATTTTTTGCTAAGTATAACTGATCAACGATTTATTATAACTTATCGAGAAAATTGTATTTTCTGTCCCAAAAATTAATGTTTTTACGATTTTGATTTCATTAATTTTAAAATCACCACATTACGGCACAAAATTTTAAAAAATTTACAATTTCAATTTAAAGTCTTAATTTCGCTAAATTTTCTGACAAGAATAGTCTTAATTTCCTAAGATTTAACGAAGCTCGTGCCAAGTGCGTACTGGGAAAAAGATAAAGGGCATGTTAAGTCTCTAATTATAATTACTTGAAAAAATTTAACCAATGATAAAAGGTTATAAATGCGTTTTTCCCTATTTTCCGTGAAGGGGGAAGCTGTGCAGGACTGGCGTGAAATCGTGACATACTTTTCTTACCCGGTTAAGGCCCGAGACTACTCGAGGTGGCCCGACAAGCCGGCGGGTTGGCGGGTCGTAACAGAGGCGTACAGCGAGCAGTTGATGGGTTTGGGTTGCAAACTGTTGGAGATTTTATCGGAAGCCATGGGTCTTGAAAAGGATGCACTGTCTAAAGCTTGTTTGGAAATGGATCAGAAAGTGGTTGTCAATTTCTACCCGAAATGCCCACAACCGAATCTCACTCTGGGCCTCAAGCGCCACACGGATCCGGGTACCATTACTTTGCTGCTCCAGGATCAGGTGGGCGGGCTGCAGGCGACCCGAGATGGTGGCAAGACATGGATCACGGTTCAGCCCGTGGAGGGGGCTTTCGTGGTCAATCTTGGTGACCATGGCCATGTAAGTTCATATTTGATGGATTAATATGCCAAAATAAGTTCATTTATTGTTTATGTTTATGATTTCGTTTATTGAATAATTCGCATGCAACATCTTATATATAAAGTTAATTTAGAGTTAGATCTTTTCTAAAAATACGAAAATTATACTTTCTTCCAAAAAAAATTTTAAAATTATACTTACACCTCCTTCAAAAATTTACTATCTATATCAGACCCTCAATTTATTAGAGTTTAAACAAAAAATCTAACATCGGCAAAAAATAACATAAATTTTTAATTTTACTTATGTAATAATTTTGTATTTATAAGAAAAAAAGTGTAATGATGCTAATCTTACACGCACTCTCTCTTTCTCTCTCTCTCTCTCTCTCTATATATATATATATATATTATATATATTTATCTCTTTATAAATATAAAAATATATATAAGAATATTAAATGAGGGACAAAATTAAAAAGTTATATAATTCTTTTTTTGCTAATATATATATTAGCATTTCCCGCTCAAGCCTAAAGGAAGAGGTGAGATGTAAAATTTTTGAAAAGGATGTAAGTGTAATTTCAAAACTTTTTCAAATGAAACTGTGATGTGACAAATTCAGACAGGATCTGAGTGTAATTAACCATATAGTAAATTTATTCAACTAATCAACGCCGTTAATAACTTATTATCTTAAAATAATATAACATATACGAAAACGAGCAGTATCTAAGCAACGGGAGGTTCAAGAATGCGGACCATCAAGCAGTAGTGAACTCGAACTTGAGCAGACTATCAATCGCAACATTCCAGAATCCAGCTCCGAATGCCATAGTTTACCCGTTGAAGACGAGGGAAGGCGAGACGGCGGTGATGGAGGAGGCGATCACGTATATGGAGATGTACAAGAGGAAGATGAGCAGGGACCTTGAACTAGCCAGGCTCAAGAAACTGGCTAAGGAAAATAAGGAAGAGGAGCTGGAGAAACCCAAACTTAAATCCTGCAATGCTCTTCAACAACTTCTAGCTTGATGTTTGTGTACTGCATCTCTAACATTATGTGTGTGTGTTGCTTTGTGGTTTGTTTGGTTTTGTCTTGTAATGAGTTATAGACATGACATGATAAAATAAAAATATTAATTCAAATAAATAATTTGATATTTGCTTTATTTTTATATTTTTTTTCCTCTCCTTTTCATCGTTTGATTATATCGTATTTTGAATTACACGTCATTTGACATATAATTCATTTAAATTAAATAATTGAATAATGACATTCATTTTATTTCAAAATTTAAATATATATATATAATATTCTTAATTTTTTTGTGATTATTTTTTTTAATTTTATGATTTTTTTTTGCAGTGTTTTCAAAAAAAAAAAAAAATCTAATCACCATTCAAAGAGCCACTCTTTCCCAACCCCCAAATATCCAATTCCACCTTACTTGTCAATTCTCCTAACAATTGGGCACCCCAACAACCTTTTGCGCCCACCGCATGCAACAGCAGCCGCTCGCCCTAACCACCATAGGAAAGTTTTTGTCCGAATTTGATTCCATCGAACTAAATCAATCATATAATAATTGTGGTATATTTATTATATAATAAATTATTTTTTAAAATTATATATTAATTACATAGCAAGTGTGTTATACTTACTATTTAATTAATTCGTGTCTAATCAATGATTCGAATTGTAATTTCCTACTATGACAACACAAACCCCTCTACACCTATATATCTAGCTTGGACCAACTTCTCTTTTATTTTTAATAAAAAAAATTGTAATTTTAGTTATGGAAGTATGAGATTAACAATTTTAATTTTGTAAAAATATTTCTTGATAACTTTTTCAATAATTTAATATTTTTGCATATTGAAGACAAAATGACCCAAAAATCAACTTGAAAAAGTGAATGAGATCAAGTTAATTGGATGCACTTTTCATCATTTTAGCAAATTCAAATCATTTTGTTTTCAATATGCAAATTCTTAAAATTATAGAATAAAATTCTCAAAATCGTGCATGACTAATATTGTCACCATCCATACCTAAGGGACTAAATTTAATTTTTTTTAATTACAAAAAAAATTGGTACTTGTTTGAAAATATTTTATATTTAGACATAACCTGCATACAATCACCAAACTCTCATTTTTAGCACTCTATCTATTTTATAAAAAGAAAAAATATATTTTTAATTTATGGCGAGGGTTTTCTAGTAATCGTGCAAAATGAGCTGCATGATCTTCAATAACATGATAAGTGAAATATTTTAAGCTATTTTTAAGGAAAAACAAGAAACGCTTAAATATATATATGAAAAAAGTATTTTCATTCGTTCGTCATGTCGATTAGATTTTTTCTGTTATAAAGTTTATATATTTTATTTTACACTCCATTCAACATACACACGTTATTTATGAGATTTTTTTCAAAATAAAATACACGATATCATTTTTATATAGATAGCACATATATATTGAATGATATAAAAAATGAAATCGGATTTACAACAAAAAAAATTCAATTCATAAATCATGTATATATATCAGTCACACAATTAAAAACCCTCAAGAATGGCAAAAACGACTACTTTTACCACACGATCAATAACCCAAGTCCGAAATCCTATATGGGTCTAAACCAAGCAGACTGAAACGAGGATTGATAATAAACCATGACAAGCAGCAGTGCCAACACCACCACCAACCCCACCACCGAACTTCCGTCGTTCGCCACCGCCTCGTACACAGATCGCCGCACTCCGAAGGCGTAGCGCCACCACCTGCGGTGGATAATCATTATGTTCACCACCAGAACCCCCACCAGCGGCAGCAGCAGCAGACCGAGCCTAAACCCCATCTTGCTCCTCTCCACCCTCTCCTTGAACTCCGAATAAGTCGCTAAAGACATCAACATTATGAACAGCCCAAAGAACACCAGCAATGGCAGTGGAGGTGCAGATAGTGAGTCTAGGGTTTGATCCTTCCAGCTTGCACCCCTTCTTTCTCTCACTAACCAACCCATTTTTTGTTTCTCTCTTGTATGAATTCTCTCCTCACTTGGCTACTTTTGAGGAGTGGTGAATGTGTAGAATATGAGTATGTTGATGATATTTATATTTGGACGCGATTTTCTATTTTAAATCCTATTACATCTCTCTCGTTATATTTGATCAGATACACACTATAAAAATTATTACGTTATCTATTTTATTTTAAAAAAGATTTTATACACCGTACATATTAAATAAAATAAAAATACAACAATTTCCTTTTTAATAATTTAAACTTTTATATGAAGTGATCGTCCCACATAGACAAGTCATGAGTGGAATCCCATCGCCACCCATTTTTAAAAGAAAAGTTTCACATGCATGATTTATATATAAGGATGTTAAATATTAATATTAAATAATTCTCAACAATAAAAATTTAAACTTTTAGATGAAATGATCATATTTAGCGGTTATATATATAAAATACATATATTTCTATATTTAAAAAAATATTGTGTGTATATATATAATATGAATTTATAACAGAAGATTCTGAATTGATGTTATTATATATAGCATAAATTCTTGATGATGAGATTGTAATATTGATGGGTTTGGGAGGGGATCGATGCGAAAAGGGGAGTTTTAGTTCTTTTCATATTTACCAAGGAAGAGAAAAAGGCAAAAGAATATATTCATGCACCAATCTACGGCTGTAATCGTGCCCCATACATATATACACTCATCATCCTGCAACAAAAAGTTGTATTTTGTGGACATGGAATATTTAGTTTGTGCGGTTGAGAGTAAACTTAAGTGCAAAATTATTTATTAGAATTTGTTAATGCATCGTGACTTCAATAAATAGCGTGTCTAGTATTAAATACATATCAGATATCGATACGATTTCAACATATATTGAACGTAATATTTACGTGTCCAAATTTTAATATTTATAATAAACTTACAAGTACAATTTATTTTTCTCTCTCATTTATTTCATGCTTCTTTCATTATTCCTCACACCACAATTTTGTCTTTTCATAAATTTTTATTTTCGTTTAATCTTACATCATAGTTCTAGTTTATGTGTTTTAGAAGAACCAGATGCATCACGAACGGGTTAGCACAGGGGGCTGGTGCTTTCCCGACTCCTAGTCCCAGGCCCATTAGCACCAAAGCGTTAGGGCCGGGGACATAGTTGAGGGGAAGTGACGGCTCCCCAATGAATGTCTGGGCCGAGCCCAACAGTCGAAGGAATGAGTGATCCTCAAGTGAGGAGCACGAACGACTGACTTCTCGGAGCGCGCACGACCAATTAATCCTTAAAACTTAAGACCCAACCCCCCAGAATTCTAAAAGTGGACTATATGCCTTTATGCCCCTTGCTCTCCTTGTTATTCTCAATAGAACTATTAATTTCAAAAGTTTGTTAATTAGGGATACGTCAGAATGGATTGGGCTTCCTAAAAACTTAACAGAAAGCCCACTATCTTTGGATAAAAGTAGGAGTCTTAGGCCCATGAGCTGAGCCCAGATCAATAGCTTTGAATGAACACGTAATTGTATCCGTTGGTGCCAAAAAGAAATAAAGCAGACAAAAACCCTTTCACTCTCTCTCTCTCTACTCTTCAAGTTTTTCTTTCAGACAAAGATCATCTGAAATTCAGTTTTTCTTACTAAAAATCCACATTATCAACTGGTATTTGATTGCAACATTCGCAGAATGCCTGAAGAAGATCCGAAGCCAGTGAAGAAAGAGGCAGTTGAGGACGAGGACGAAGAAAAGAGCATAGCGTCCGCTTTTGCTAGCCGCAAGAAGAAAGTAGCCAACAACAGCAATGCCGCCCCAAAATCGAAGCCACAAGTCCAGAAAAAGGTGAAAAGAGAGGAAGCAGATGATGATTTTGAAGAGCCCACGTCGAATAAGGCCTTCAATAAGGCTAACAATAAGGTAAAGACTTCAAATTTTTTGTGGGTCCTGTTTGAAATTGCTGATCATAGAGCGGGATTCGGTGTTCTGGTTTTCTTGAATTTGATTTTTGGTGGGTTTTGTGTTAAGGGGCAGAAGAAGAAGAAGAAAGAAGAAGAGGCAGAGAAGACAAAGAAAGGAAGTAAAGCTGCTGACAGCAAGGATGCTAAGAAAAGAGAAAAGAAAGTGTTTGATTTACCAGGTCAAAAGAGGGATCCTCCTGAGGAAGTACGTTGTGTTTTGGTCTTCATGTTTGAATTTATGTTTGATTTTTATACCTAGAATGACACAATGATTGCTTGGTTTTTGGATTTCAGAGAGACCCATTGAGGATTTTCTATGAAACCTTGTTCAAGCAAGTGCCGGCTAGTGAGATGGCAGCAATATGGTAGGTCTTTTTTGTTTCTGAAAGCTAATGTCAGTAATGTCTTTCTAATGTTTCGATTTCTAAAGACAGCTCGGCAATGAATGTGGATTGCTTCTTGCTCCAAAGAATGTTACTTGATGTAGAAATGTTCTTGTTTGTTGGAAGTCTACATGGCTGCCCACTGTTTCAATCTTAGCTTCTATTCGTCATTCTATAATTAGCAAAGAGATTAAGAATTACCTAATTTCTATCTGAGGTGAATACTCGAATCAAATAGTTGAAATCTAGCAATATTTCTTGCTGATATTTATACCACAGATTATAGCATAATTGTCACAAGGTCTTAGAGCTAACAGTTTATTCTGGACGCGTGGCGTGATATAAACTACAAAACGTATGCCTGTTGTTTAAGCTAGTGAAACACCCATTTTTATAATGTTGCATAACGATAAACCCCATCGAACGAATTCTTATGTAACCTATCAAGACTTAAACTTTGAAGTGTTGGTTGGATCTTATGACATACCCTTTCTTCTAACTTTTCCTTTTTTCTTGTTTCGCTCTTACATTTTCTAGTTAAGTTTTTCAAATTACTGTTCATTGAGTAGAATCAGTAAGAACAGAATACTAGATTCTGCTTTTCAAACCCTTGAGGTTTGCATTTTAACATGTGTCTGTTCTTTCCAAAATCAGTGTTAATATGGAGAAACTGTCTGCTGTAATTTTGATCACTTTTATGTTTCTAATTTATGTGCGTATCGCTATATACTTTGAACCTACAGTAAACATAATACTTACACTTTATTATATTATAAATTTATTCAACCATATATTTGTCGATGCAGAAGAGCAACAGGTTTTCTTATACTTTCACTTCTCCTGCCTTCCTCAAACATAAGACAGTATTATGCAATTAGGTTATGCCATTCTTGTCAGTCGTTATCATCTTCAATGTTTTATTCTTAAATCAATGACCATACCTGGTGGCAATTCTATCCATCAACGTAGATCATTTCCAGTTCTACCCATCAGCCATAGGTAGAAAACCTTCAGTTTCTATGCTCACTTAATGATCATACTCATCATCGTTAAGATTCTTTTTTCGAGTGTGAAGCGATAACATTTTCAACTCCGCCTTCAGCCAGATGATATTGGTCACTGCCTTTCCACAGTGCAACTCCCAAAAACAGTATTTATATGGTCAGGCAGAATTTTTCTTGTTCGTTTTCTGATAATTTTCGTTTGCTCTCTAACATCATTGTAGGATGATGGAGTCTGGTTTGCTTCCAAAGGAGGAGGCAAAGAAAGTTTTCGAGAGAAAACAGAAGAGGGCTCAGCAGCAAAAGCTCAGTTCACCAACGAAAACTGTTGTCACTGTTAAGAAGAAGGCTGAATCTGTTGCTATTCAAAAGAAATCATCGACGACCCAGAAAAAGAAAACACCAGATACCAAAGTTGCATCGAAGCAGTCGACGAAACGCAAGATCATGAATGAATGTTCTGAAGATGACACAGATGATGACTTTGTATTGAGTGCTAAAATGTCTAAGAAACAGAGAGCATCTTAGGTTGTGGAAAATTGCCCATTTTTATCCTCTTAGGTATCATGTACTACCTTAAATCTTTTACTAAAAGACTCTTCTTTGCCTCTTTGGCCTTTGCAGTACATATGGTCCTGAAAATTTTCTTTTTAAGTATATTTTCATTGTGATTTTTTTTAAAGGTAAATTACTATGAGGTTTTTTAAAAATTTTTATAATTACAAATACTCTTTGTTGTTTGAAAAATTAAAAAAATTTTATGGAATTAAAGATCGTCTAACAAATACCCCTTAAATGGATTGTTATAAGGGGTATTTGTTAGACAGACGTCAATTCAAAAAAGTATTTGTATTTCTTCAAACAATAATGGAATTCATGAGAGTTCGTTGTAATTTATTATTTTCTTTTAATTTTATACATATATCTTGATTGAGCTTATTGATGTTAAATCTTATATTGAAAATGAGATCTTGAATTTTTTGAAATAAACTTCTCGACCCTATATCTTGATACGATTAGTAATGACTCTATGATTTGCATAAAAAGAGGGTAATTACAATGACTTTTTCTGAGATTTGACATAATTACGAATACCTTCTTTTTTTTTTCTTTTTTTTTTTTAAAAAAAAACCACCTAAGGGTGGGAGGAGCTTTTCGGAGTCCTTGATCCTTCTTTATTAAAATTAAAAAGGGAGCAAATTTACAACGGGGAGTGCTGACTCCCTATCATGTCTAAGAAGTTGTAAAAAGGAGTACTACTCCTTTACAAATAATCACCAAAAGCATAAGTAAGGAGTACTACTCCCTTACAGATAATCACAAAAGCATAAGGAAGGAGTACTACTCCCTTACAAAAAGAGCTAAAATAGAGGATGAAGTTGGGGAAAATGATCCAGTGTGTCAAAAAGTTTCTGCCACTACACTCGAATCATCGTTTTCAACTAGTACCTGCAAAACCAAGCTATACAAGCAGTCTAGGAATTATCACAAAAAGTTGCACCAACTATAATTGAGATCGACAAAATGAGAGAGGAACTAAATATACATTAGCCACATGAGACCTCGACTCTCTCTAAAGATTTGAGATTTCAGCCTATAACAGAGTGCTAGGTAGGAATTATGTAGCAGCAGATCGCGACAGCATGCAGGACTGGCATAGATCAGTTTTTGCGTAGTAGCAGAAACAACACTAAGCAGTTTGTTGAAGCATACAGTGTCAAACAACACAGACACACACAACAACGTGAAATACGCTATAGTAGACCGCAATTTTCAATAGCGGGCAGACAACAAAGCAGTGATAGAAACAACATATATTAGGGAAGAAGACAAAAAACAGTAAACCAGCAGCCCAACCAACATTCATGTAAAGTGATGTCAATCGTTGTTAAGTAAATTATTCAATGGGGATCAACAACAATTTTAAATTGAACATGTGGTAGGCCGTGATCTACAACAAGCTTTCACACACACTTCCTGATCTTATTTCCCTTTCGCAAAGTGCCTTCGTTCCAGGAAGATTAATTGGGGACAACATTCTCATGGCTCAAGAGATGATTCATCATCTTGACCTCAGATACAATAAAGGCAATTTGGTAATCAAACTCGACATGGCTAAAGCATACGATAGAGTCAATTGGAATTTCCTCCTCACAGTTTTGCAGAAGATGGGCTTCCCCCACAGATTCATCACACTCATCAAGCATGCTATCCAAAACTGTTGGTTCACTGTTCTTGTCAACGGAGAAACGGGAGGATTCTTTAAATCATCCCAGGGTTTAAGACAAGGGGATCCACTTTCTCCAGCTCTCTTTATCCTCACAGCAGAAGCATTCTCAAGAGGTCTCGAACTCCTCTTTACCGAGAATCCGGATATGTCCTACCAGACTAAGTGTGAGGTCAAGATATCACACCTCTCATATGCTGATGATATTATCTTGTTCACAAACTGCAAGGAGGATAGTTTGATCAAGCTAATGCAATTCTTGAAAAAATTCGAGGAATCCTCCGGGCAGAAAGTCAATCATGCGAAAAGTGCATTCATTCCCGGGAAAAAAGCTAACCTGATGGCACATCTGATCAAACATATCACTGGTTTCTCCAGGAAGGCGCTCCCCGTTACCTACCTTGGGGCTCCCCTCTACAAGGGAAACAAGAAGAAAATTCTCTTTGAAAATTTGATCGATAAAGTCAGAGGGAAAATTGCTGGATGGGAACACTCTCACCTCTCTTACGGGGGTAGACTTCAATTAATCAAGACTGTGCTATATTCTATGCCAATCTACCTCCTCCAAGTTCTCAAACCCCCTATAGGAATCATACAGAAACTTGAACAACTTTTTGCTAAATATTTCTGGGATAGCACAACGGAACAAAGGAAAATCCACTGGACTAAGTGGCAAAATATTTGCTATCCTATCGAAGAAGGTGGACTTGGGATTAGAAACCTTCGAGAGATGTTCACAGCATTCTCCTACAAACTTTGGTGGAGACTAAGGCTCAACAATTCTCTATGGTCAAAATTCTCCATAAGTAAATACTGTGGAGGATACTTTCCCACGCTTTCCAAAATCTTCACAACTGATTCTAGTATCTGGAAAAGACTTTGTAAAATTCGAACAGAAGCACAAGCGAATATTTTTTGGAGTCTGGGGGCTGGAACTATTTCTTTCTGGCATGACTGGTGGCTACCGGAAGGCACACTAGCGAATATCTTGGGTACTCAATACAATCTTCATGTCCCTGTTAACTGGTTCTGGAACAACTCTGAGTGGGATGTCAACAAACTCCAACAAGCTGTGCCACAACACATGATCGAATTGATCATGGAAGTCCCTATTACTGAAAATCAAATTGACTCTCTGCACTGGAAATTGTCCAAGAATGGAGCGTTTACTACTAAATCAGCTTGGAATGAAATTAGAAGCCATCAATCTCCTCAGCTCTTCTACCGTACTCTTTGGTCTAAATTGATTATCCCAAATATCTCAGTGTTTGTCTGGAGGTTAATTCATAACTGGGTTCCTGTTGATGAGAGGCTTAAGCAGAAGGGGATAACAATGGCTTCCAAATGCTATTGTTGTGAAGCAGAAGAAACCATACCACATCTTTTCTTACACAACAATAAGTCTTTGGAAGTCTGGGGCTATTTCGCAGCTAAATTCCAAATTAATATCCCCCAAACCAATGACATCACCATTCTCATCCAGTCTTGGAAAAACAGAGTCTGCGCTAAACCACACATTAGAGATATTATCCCGATCTTGATCCTCTGGAACATATGGAAGCTCCGGAATGATGCTAAGCACAAGGGGGTCGCATTCAAGGCCACCACCATCATTCACAAAACTCAGGCGTACCTGCATAACCTCTATAAAAGTGGTTTGTTGAAACCCATACACGTGCAAGGAGATTTTTTCGCTGTTAACACTCTCAATATCCCCCTCCAACCGAGGACTAAGCAGCAAATAGCTACAATTGTTCATTGAAAAAAGCCTCAAGAAGGGTGGTACAAATTGAATACAGATGGAGCGTCTAAAGGTAACCCTGGCATTTCTGGTGCGGGCGGCATCCTCAGAGATCATCTGGGTCAAGTCATCTTTGCCTTTCAAGAACCCCTTGGCACTACCTCTAACACCCAGGCTGAACTTCGTGCCATACACAGAGGATTAAAACTATGCATTGAAAAGGGATTTTACAAGATTTGGATTGAAACTGATGCAATGGTTACTATCAAACTCATATCCACACCACGACAAGGGGCATGGAACCATCAGACTATCCTCCAAAGCATCCGGAACCTCCTAAAGCAAACAGAATACAAAATCACTCACATTTTTAGAGAAGGCAACCAAGTGGCTGACTTTCTTGCTAATCAAGCATGTACATCTCATTACGAATACCTTCTTGTTGTTTGAGAAATTACTAATACCTCTTGATTTTAAAAACAGTTAAATAATTAGCCAAATTCGTTATATTTTCATCCATTTTTGCGGTGAAATGATAAAAATGTCATCGTAGTGAAAAATTATAATTTTATTTATTTTTAAACTTTCTTGATTTTTTTTACAGACCAAGTGGATATTTTTTTTTCAATTTCAATTTTTTTTCCATTCATCCCGTTCGATTTTTTAATTTTTTTTCAAAAAAATACAATAAGGGTAAAATTGACAATTTCATACCTATATCAAAGAATTACATAATTTCATCAAATATTAAGGGAGTATCTGTAATTTTTCAAAAAATGAGAAAATATTCGTAATTATGTTAAACCGTAAGAAAATTTGTTGCAATTTACCATAATAAAAAAAAATATCAAAGATAAATGTCGTACATTTGAATTTTCATAAGTGTTTTGAGAAATATTTCTCAACTCTCGATCAAATAAAACAATCTATAACATATAAATCAATCATAGTTTTTTTTCTTTATGAAATCAGACCCATATTCTAAAGATTTTTCAGATAATTATATTTACTTTTGAAATAACCCTTTCAAAAATATCAAAACTTAGTCAACTATGGTTTTCAGAGATTGACTCACTATTGTTTTATCTTATTTTATTTGAAAAAAAAAAAGTAAATGTCGTATTTATACATTTAATAAAATATAATATATAATAGAATTTAAAAAAATATATAATGTGTTATGTATATATTAAATGAAATTAAATATATGATATAACCTAAAAAACAAAGTACAAATTGAATCAAACAGTTGGGGGGGGGGGGCCTTTATCTATAAAAGCATTATACAAATATTTACATGAAATTCAATATTATACCCATATTTGCTTTTATTAATATAATAATAATATGATAATGATGATAAATAAATAATAAAAACAATTATATTTTTGATCCCATATAACATAGAATGTGCAGATTTGGTCCCGTTGTTTACGATCTTAGTACTTTTAGTTTCAAGTGGCAACGGGCCTTATAAATTTGATGAAAACTAGTGTGAGTATTTTCACTCGTTGCTTATACGACGGAGGTGGCTTTTGTTTATTGCAAATAAATAAATTCATTCATTAGTTAAAATTAATTGAATTTGTCGATATTAAATCAAAATCTATATTTATTATCGATTGACTTATTACTTATTTATTGCAGGTCAAACTCATTTTTCTAACGGTGATATTAGACCTCCTCACAAACATTAATGTGCGAACATGTATAAGGGTAGTTTTATTTGACTTGCAATAAATCAATAAAAAAAAGTCAGTTGGGGATAAATATACTTTTATCCGATTTTATTATTAATCAGCAAATTTAGAGAATTTTGACTAATAAATATATAAATTTATTAGATAAAAGCGAATTTCAAGGGTACTCAATTTAATTTTTCAAACCACATGAGTTTATGTGTAATTACATTAAACCTCATACAAGAAAATGTATTTATTCCTAACAAATATTCTCTCGTGACTTATTATGGTGAGATATTTATTAAACCACCCTTAATTTTAAGAGATATTTGTAATTAGGATAAATTTAGGGGAGTTGTTTTTGCAATTTACCTTAAATAGTACTTACTAAAATAAAATCTGATTTTTTTGGAAAAAAATGCATGCATTGGCATAAACCCTAGGCGACACCCATCTCTAGTTGCTCGGCACGTGGCATCACCAACTCCCTTCTCTCTCCCCTGGATTTTCCCTTTTTTACAAAACCTCTTCTTCTTCTCTCTCTGGAAATCCGCCATTACCGTCTCCTTATCGCTTCAGGAGAAAAAGCAAAAACAACATTGGAAGACAGACAGAGAGAGAGTTAGCAGAAAAAAAAGGACGATGAGAGAGAGCAGCAGTATTGAACAGAGTTCTCTCCTCGCGTCTGCTACAGAGGATGAAATCTCTGTCGCTCAAATTCTACTCGATCTTCCAGGTATGATCGGATTGCTGGACTCTCTCGCCGGATTCCAATGGGGTAGGAAGAGGAGGAGATCTAGTTTGGTTGAGGGTCCATCGTCTTCTGGTGCACCCTCGTCGGGGTCTCCGTTGTTCCATAGGACCGACGTCGAAATTGAAGAGAGAAAGACCCAAGCCAAAGCGGAGCAGGACGCCGCCGCGGCCACCGGAAGTCCGGTCTCTCCGCTCCATTTTTCGCCAAGTGAATCTGATGAAAAGCCCAGGCACAGTTTGAAGAAAAGTTGCAAAAAAAGGGTATGTTGTTTGGAGCTTATGCAACTGGATTTTTGTCTCAATTTGCTCCCGTTACTTACTTTTACCCTTTTTTCATATTTTAACTACCGAAATTTGTCATACTTGTGTTCATTGATCTGCAGTCAAAGGAGCAGTACGTTGATATGATAGAAGAATTAACTCAGCGCAGGGATTTGCTTAGAGGGGTGAGTTTGCAAAATACCTTCCTAACAGAATTATCTCTTCCTGCTCTTCTCTTCATCTTCTCCCTCTATGTCTAACTGTTTTACTCGACGTGGGTATCCCTTAACTCCGTCAATTCGTCAAATATCTCCCACATTATCTTATCTGTTCTTGTTTATAGCATTCTTGGTACCTACTTACTTTTCTGTTAACTTTGGTCTGTTCTCTACTGAACAGGAGATTGAAAATGTGACCAAGTATTACAACAAGTTGAATGCCTACAATTCACAATTGAAAGCATTGAAACAAGAGGTACTAATATTATTAATTGCTTATTTCTTGTCCAATTTTTATGCCTATGTCCATGGTGAGAATCCTGGTTATTTGGTTTCTATTTTAAATCTTACACAGGTGCTAAATTCTTGCATAAAAAGAGAAGACCCTGAAACGGAAACAAGCAGATTGATGAATCTTGGAATGCAATTAATCCAACATAACCAAATTGGTGTAGCGCCTCAGCAGCAGCAGCCGCTGGTTGCGGATGAAATGGCAGAGAAATTTGAGCATTCATTGGGCCCAATTAGAACCCAATTCTACAGTGGGCTTGGACCAGTCAGCTGCCATGTGGGCCTCCCTGACCTGAACAGCTCTGCTGAAGGGGGTGCGTTGGATATGAGCAGTAGAAATGCTGATAGACGGTCCAGATGTGCTGAAGCAAGGAGGAGGAGGAGAGGTATCATGAAGATCAAGGCTATGAGGAGTGCTTGTGGTATTAAATTGGGAGGAAGGAGATGAGAATGAGATTATGTATAGGTTAGTGTTCTTTTTGTTGATGTTTGCAATTCTTTATAATTTAATATCTGAAAGTGTAAATAGTTAGTGAGAATTAGAGAAATAGTTGACTGATGAATCTCCTTCTTGTCAAGATTCATTTCATTTCATTTCATTGTATTAATTATTTTAATTTTGGTTAATTGCTCAATGCTCAATTTCATTGCTCATTAGTTAGCTGTCGAAACACACTCGATGTCTGCTCATACTTTAATTTTTTATTGCAAGATTTTAGTTAGTTACTTAGAGTTCTCACCATTGATAAACTTTAGAAATATAACTTTTTATAATATTTATTTAATTAAACGAAAGATAAAATAGAAAAAATGAATAACTTATCAAATTTATTCTTCTTATTAAATTGTATAAATATATTTAAAAAATTTGTTACGCAAAGGTTGACTTATTTTGGGTCGATGTCATTGACTACATTGTCAAATACAGCTTGCTTAAAAAGGAAAAGAAGTCGTCCCAAATCATTAGTTTACATTATGGGATGAAATTAATGTTTGATAGATAAATGTATGAAAAACTTTGTCCGATCTTGAAAAGTTGAATTTCATAAATAAAATGAGTTTAATGTGTCCAACTACGTTAAGCCCTATTATTGCTACATGGACCCAAATAGCACTGCTGATTATGTAGCGAAGACAGCGGCTTGCAGCCATTTTGGACATTTGTATATCGTTGATGTCTCCCATTTTCTAGAGCAAATTGATGGGATAAATTCAAATTATCCTCCTAAATATTGAAAAATGGCAAAAAAATCCCCTTAAAAAAAAAAAAAAAGACAAATAGCCTCTTCAATCTTTTAATGAAGAAGCATATTATCCACCTTTGCTGAACAGTGTCGTTCACTCGCTTATTTATGCGACTGATTTAGTTATTTTGGTTTGTAAATGATCACTTTTACCTCTAATTACTAAATATAAAAGTTGTAAAATATTATCAATTTTTTTTTATTGCAGCACAGTTTTCTCTTCTTCTCGAGGTTTTCTTCTATGGATTTTGTATAGTTTCTACGGAAATATATGCAATTTATTTAGTAATTAGGGGTAAAAGTGATCGATTACACATCAAAATCACTAAACCAGTCGCAAAATGAGCTAGTGAACTACACTACCCAGCGAAAGTGATAATATACTTCTTTATTAAAAAAATGGGGAGGCTCTTCTCCCCTCCACCCTTTTATTTTCAGGGGGATTTTTTGCTCCTTTTTAATATTTTAGGGAGTAATATGGATTTATTCCCATATTGATGTAATGTTTGTACTAGAACAACATCCCTTTTTTCTAAAACTTTTATTTATACTAATATGAAAAAGAAAGATCTACATTATAATGATTAGAGACACCGTTACACTAATTTTTTAACATGACAATTATATACCTAATAATAATTTTAAAATTAATTGTCATAACTTCTGTTTTTTTTTTTAAATAAAAGTGGCTCCGCGTGATTTTAAACACCATTAGATAAATTCTTTTATTTTTTGGATAATATCTTAAATTGATTTTCTTTTAAATGTGATTTGTTGATTTATATATTTATTTTTTTTATAATATATTTTAAAATATAAAAAGATATTTATTATATGTAAGTAGAGACGCTTCAAGATGTCTAGTATTAAAATACAATACATATACATACATGTCTTTTAAAAAAAAACTCGTGTTTTAACACTCTAAAAAAAATATCCCGTGTCCGATACGGAAATGACTCGAACATGCATTGGGTATGTTTGGAATACAGTATCCGCCTCTCCAAAATATAAAGGACATTTTCGAAAAAAAAAAATATATATATATATATATATATAAAGGACACAACATTGATTATCGTATTTAACTTGTTTTAGACACGTTCATTATTTTTTTTTAATAATTTTAAAAATTTTTGGGTTGTCATTAAAAAAAATCCAGCTTAATAAAGAAGAAAAAACATTAATTCACTCCTCCCAAACTAAAAGTTTTGAAATGAAATTACTACAATTCGAGAGATGATCATGATGATTTAATTGATTTGAATTATTAAATATTTTTTCATTGCCTACTTTTAAAATAAACTGATTACGTGTATTTTTAAAACCACATTTGATTAAAAATGTAAATGTAAGATACTTATTTTATATTTTATCTTGATGTTTTTCAAATGATATATTTTAATTTTATAAAAAATTAAGAATATATATAATAATGTTAGTTTCATGTTCTGATTTTTTATATTTTTCTACATTTTCCATGTCTCCATATCGGTATCCATACATCATAGGTGTTGAGCCTTGAGCAGGTAGAGACCTACTCCTAGCTCGAAAAATGGATCTTGAATCCGAGTAAACTCATCAATATCTAAATAAAGCAGACACATGTTTAAGACTCCATGAATTGAATTTTAGACCTCAATGCACCAAAGAAATACCAACAATAATACAAATGATGGATAAAATGATACTCACAAATAAAAGCCAGCAAGCTGGGTATTAAGTTCAGGATAAAGAAAATGAAGCATGAAAACATAATACATGATATATGATAGTAGAAAACACGCAAAAAAGCAGTGAAAAACAAGAATCTATTCATAAACTCTTTCAGTTGTCATACTGCTCTTCAACACCCTCTTCATAGTCTTCTTCATCATCTGCAGTCGCATCCTGATATTGCTGGTACTCTGCCACCAGATCGTTCATGTTGCTCTCAGCTTCAGTGAACTCCATTTCATCCATGCCCTCCCCAGTGTACCAGTGCAAGAAGGCCTTTCTTCTGAACATGGCAGTGAACTGCTCGCTCACTCTTCGGAACATTTCCTGAATTGATGTTGAGTTCCCCACGAATGTGGATGCCATCTTCAGCCCCGTTGGTGGAATATCACACACGCTAGACTTCACATTGTTGGGGATCCACTCAACAAAGTATGAAGAGTTCTTGTTCTGCACGTTAAGCATCTGCTCGTCCACCTCCTTTGTGCTCATTTTGCCCCGGAACATGGCAGAGGCTGTCAGGTAGCGTCCATGGCGAGGATCAGCAGCACACATCATGTTCTTTGCGTCCCACATTTGTTGTGTTAGCTCAGGGACAGTGAGAGAGATGTAGTGTTGTGATCCACGAGAGGTAAGTGGAGCGAAGCCCACCATGAAGAAATGAAGACGAGGGAAAGGTATCAGGTTCACAGCCAGCTTCCGGAGATCAGAATTCAGCTGGCCGGGGAATCTCAAACAACAGGTTACACCACTCATGGTTGCAGAAATTAAATGGTTCAAATCACCAACTGCAAACAAAGGATACCAAGAAAGACAAGCATTAGAGTTTACCCTAAAAGCTCCAAGCAAAATTTTTATGTTCTATAATAAATGGTGGGTACTCACAGCTTGGAGTGCTGAGCTTCAAAGTCCTGAAACAGATGTCATAGAGAGCTTCATTGTCGAGGACCATGCATTCATCAGCATTCTCCACCAATTGGTGCACTGAGAGAGTGGCGTTATAGGGTTCAACGACAGTGTCAGAGACCTTTGGCGATGGGAAAACAGAGAAGGTGAGCATCATTCTATCTGGATATTCCTCTCTGATCTTTGAAATCAACAGGGTACCCATGCCAGAACCTGTGCCACCTCCAAGAGAGTGGCATACCTGAAATCCTGGTCAAATGAAAACCACAACATAATGTAATCATTAGCACTTCTAGCAAATGCGTTCACGGGATTTATATGGACGAGGGACGCAACAATTTCCCAATCCCAATTATGTGATAAACAAAGAAAATACACACTGTTTTTGTATTTGATCGTAATGATAGCATGATAGTTGTGTATTAACATCTCATGAAATGTATTGCTGCAATTCCGTAGACCATGACACCAATTAATTTATGAACCTAGAGTCCTACAATCTTAAAGGAAAATTTTGCTTGGTAAGTCAGAATCCACAAAAATATCAGGAATTGAAACTCATACAACTAGTCTCCACTAAATAAATCCACTAATTTTCTCCAAACAGAGACATGATCATGAACAGTATGCGCTTTATTCAAATTATTGTTGGCAAGAGAGATCATGAGTCCATTTCCATAAAAACAATCTGTCAATTATGAAAGCAGAGAACAACAATTAGACATCACCAGAAAAAGAAAAGGACATGACCCCATCAGGTTGGTGCAACAGTTTCACTACCATTAGTACAAGGACCAGACAAGTCCAATAATTGTCAAATTGCCAGAGGAGAAACTGTCGGTGTGATAGAATGACAATGCTAATAATATGAATTGCTTCCAACATGAAAGGGAACACGAACATGCTCCATTATTTAAGAAATTAACATTATTAATATAGTAAATTACAAGGTAGATAAGGGCTTCGATCTCAATGCATAGCATATTCAACTGTGATCTATTCTATTCGAAATTTCTATTGGTGATTACATTCTTAACCAGAGAACTTGCACGATAGAGATTGAGCTATTAACAGATTTATGATTACATTTATAAATTCTACGGTACCAGATGACCTAAATAAGCATTTGAAATCGCAGTTAAGGTTTCAGGTAAAATGACATATTAGATCTCTCTAAATTTAAATCAATCGTACTCCCTAGGAAACATCACGTGAAAATCTCCAGTTCATGATCTATCAGCGTAGTGAAATAAGAACAATAGAACACAGGTTGAGAAAACAAACAAACAGAAAGCATATAAATTCGACCCTTATTATACAAGAAATTAGACGCAAGAGAAAGCATACTAAAGACTTAATTTATGATTAGCAGAAACAAAGAAAAATTTAAAAACAACGACACCGGGATCACGCATATAGAAATAGAAAGTAGATACCATCTACCTACAACATCACATGCATATACACACGTAGGGAAGAATCAAACAGAGAGCACATAGATTCCACGTAGAAATATACTATAAACCAGCAATAAGCAGCATATTGAAACAAAAAGAAGAATATCCGTATCTCACAAACCTTGCAAGCAATCACAATTCTCGGCCTCCTTCCTAACAACATCGAGCACGGAATCAATCAGCTCCGCGCCCTCAGTATAATGTCCTTTCGCCCAGTTATTCCCCGCACCCGACTGCCCGAACACAAAATTATCCGGCCGGAAGATCTGGCCGTAGGGACCGGATCTGATTGAATCCATTGTACCAGGTTCCAGATCCATAAGGACGGCACGCGGCACGTACCTCCCACCAGACGCCTCGTTAAAGTAGACATTGATCCTCTCTAACTGCGTCTCGGAGGACGATCCATCGCCCTTGTACTTCCCGGTGGGGTCAACGCCGTGCTCATCGCAGATCACCTCCCAGAACTTGGAGCCGATTTGGTTCCCGCATTGGCCTCCCTGAATGTGTAGGATTTCTCTCATGTTTGCAGACGTTTACTTCAGGGGATTCTTCTCCACTGCGTGTTTGTGTGGGCGGAGGGGTGGGGGGAGGGAATGTGACTGAGCTTGGGATGATGATTGTGAGATGTGGGTAGTTAATAAGGGAGAGGGAGGAGAGAAATAGGGAGGAATGGAGGGAGGGAGATATTTGAAGAGTACCGTGAATTTCTCTCCAATCTCTGCAGTGAACCAAAAACGTGGCGGGGTCATTAGCATTTTGTGGAGAGAGGCGTTTTTATACGTTGAAGGAGGAATGGTATTGGTTGGAGGTGGAACTGGAGAGAACCGGAGCGACGGTGGGGATTTGGATATTGGCATGTGAGAGGAGGGAATGAGGACAATGAAACCGCTGGATGCGGGACCCAGGAGTTGAGGAGGTCGGATACTCTGTGTGCGCATTTAATTTGGGGTGAGTGGGGATGCAGATGCAGTGGTTGGATTGGGGCTTTTCACCATTTTGAACGCGAGGATTTTAATTATTACCGCAGGGGTGGGACCCACACTCCCTCCCAACTTCTATCAATTCATCACATTCACATCAGCAGTGCCAGTGACTGCCGTCCTGCTTCAGTTGTTTGGAAATTCTTCTTTTCTATTTCTGTGTATAATATATTAATTTATTGACTCTCAATAAGTGTAAGAACAATAATACTCTTTTTTTTATATGTATCTAAATTCAATTATTTACATACTGAACAATGCATTCAATTCTAATTTTAATCGACCCTTAACGAATTTTATATATAACTTAGTGGTCGAAGCTGATTGTATATAATTTAAAATTTTATTATTTTTTTATTAAATCCAATTTTAAAAAAAGCTAATTAAATTATCTATCAATACTATTATAAAAAAAAAATTGTTGTACCAATTTTATTATCCTATATTTCATTTATTTCTTTTAAAAAATTTAATAATTTCATAATTATATTTTTTCCTCCTCATATTTCTCACACCATTATTCTTTTTGTATACATACAAAAACCCCGTGCAATGAAGAAAAAAAAAGATATATGCGAGCAAGAGTTGTTTAAAACAATTCACATTATAAAGGCCTTAAATATATTAAGAAATATAGATTGTTAACAAATTGGATTGTTAGATACCTACACCTCACCTCACCTGCACACACACAACAGTATCTCAAACTCCCAAGTCAAATTGAACGTTAGTTCTCTATATGTATTTTAAAATTATACTCTGCTTTAAGCTTTGATCTCAATCAAAACTAATTAATTACTAAAACTGATTCTCACTTACGAAAATCAACTCAAGAAATTCAAAAATCGAGTAACTGATCTGGGTTCTCCTTGGCTGCCATGTATTCACAGGCCATTCTTCTGGATCTGTATCATCATTTCATTCACCAGAGTTATATCAGTCTTGAATATCTCCAACTCAACAGATGCATAAATCCTGCTTCAACTGTATTTTGCTAAGCCTTCGTACCTACCAGAGACTGACAGCTCTAACACAATCTCTCATACAAGAGTTAATTAGTGACAGCTAAAATTGGTACATTATGAACATCAAAGATGAGCCAAAATGAAATATTTGTAAATATTATAATCTCAACACCTTCCTCCTTGTATAAGACAGCCAAATGGATGCATTTTATGGTGCCTTTCAAGGCCAGATTCCCTTTCCGGCTGAAGCTCTTTTCTAGTTACATGTATGCATCATATAAATAAATCCTCCAGAGTCTACTGGGTTTAATTTACAACGTCAAAGCATGTCAGGTTCCCCTTAAAATGATAAATAACTTTTCGATTGGAAAATCACAAGTTTCAAATCAAAAAATTGGGGAGGGCTTAAATTTTGTAAACAGGAGTAATTCCAAGCAAATGGAAACATTTTCTCATTACAACTGCTGTTGCCTCACACAGCAAGAGTCTACTCGTCTCCTCTGCTGATCCCACGACCTAACAAAATATTTGCAAATTGCAAGATTCAGACAAGTGGAAATTCAACAACAACAATATTAGGAGATATTCCATATGGATGTGCTCTAATTCATGATTCAAAGTTCATGATTCTCACCCTGGATCATGGGCAAAATACTTTTTGTGTAATACTAATTAAAGGCTTCTTCATACCTGACAGTTTGTGTAAAATCTAGTGAAGTCTTCCGATAAATTGTACAAATATTCACACAACACATTTGGCAAAAGATTAGTGCATGCCTCCTCGACAACCTGAGAATATAGAATCATAGTGAGACCAAACGCAAATAAACTAACAGGCCAAGTAGTATTTAGGATCCAGGAACAAGGAGCATATAGTGACGGGAATATCTATAATCAGTTTTATTACCTCTGCAAACTGAAGCAAGTGAAGTCCTAGCGTACGTTCATCGGGATGAACCAAGTCTAACGTCCCAGTCTGTTACCAATATAAGCAAGAACCAGTGAATCATAAAGTACTCTTCAAGTTCATCCAAAGAAATGTTTGCTGAAGGTTAGAGTTAATTAGACAGCATCAAACAGTTGGTATTTTAGAACTAAGAAGAGGGTTAGCCTACTTTTTTCAATTCTTCTATATCCTTCCCGGATTTCCTGATGATTGAGCAGATCCGAGCATGTGCATACAACAAGTATACAGCAGTATTTCCCTGCACATACGGAACAAGGCAAGAATGACATAGAGTTAAACTGAGGCTAAGGTAGCCACAACAAGGTAAGGGTAATTGTATCAAAACCATCTTTCATTAATTTAAAATCCATAACAATACTTCACTAACCATATGAGTGAAGACGACTTATAGTAAAATGTTTAAGAAAGAAGTTCCAGCAAAAACAATACTCTTTTATATTGCTAAACCATAAAATATGACTAGTATCATTTTCTTTGTTTATAAAACTCATAGCAGTTGATGAACACACCTTGTCATTAAGCATCTGGTCAAAACTGAAGGTGTAATTGGTTGTTCTATTATTCTTCAGATCCGCATATCTGTTTTATACAAAAAGAAATAATACTTTCTTCAGACGTCCTGTTAGCAAAAGTTACAGGAAGAGTAGCGACCTTTCCATCAAAACAAACTAACTGGCAGGTGCATATGCCTCTGCTTTTGCAATCTCATGTTGGATCAAGTTTATGTGCAGCTAGCATTCTTTTGTATCTACTTAGGCTGGAAACAAAATTTATCAGGAAAACAGGCATAAAGAAGGATACTCACTTGACAGCCCCATATCCAACTGCTTCAGCAGTTTTCTCAAGCTCCTCTTCAGTCCAGTCCTTAGCCTTGCCTGGCATACATTTGATTCACTTGTGAGGATCAGATTTCAGAGCATAAGTAGCATGATATAATAACACAGTTATATACAGTTCTGGGCCACCTAGGTGACCCAGCAGTTGTCTAGACAAACATAAAGCAACCAACCTCTTTCAATTAGAGCAGCCTTGCATTTACTTTTAGCTTCATCAAGTAAATCAACCAGTTTGACAGTCTCAGTACTGCGAGTACGGAATCGTTTTCCATCTTCCCCAAGAACAAGCCCAAATCCTACATGGCTAGCTTTGGGATATTTAATATCCTCAGCTGGAAGCCAACCAGCCCGTTTGGCAGCCTTGAGAACATTCCAGAAATCTCTTTAGCCTCAAAACTCATATGACTGCTAGAATAAAGACATGATGCGCCATGTATAGGCTGCCATATTCAGATGTCTAACTTACAGTAAAGAACATTTCAAAGTGCTCTCGCTGGCCAACATCAGTCACATATATAATCCACTCAGCCTTTTCCTCATTTAGTCGATACCTATACATTGAACGAGTGTAAGTCTAGTAACAAAAGCACTTTCCACAAGTTTCATGGCAGAAGCAGCATACAAAGTGACTGACAGATCATAATTTGATCAAGCAATAATGGTTATGATGGAAGGCAGCGCTAGTATAAAAATGCAAAGACAGGTGAACAAAAAAGCTTTCAGCAGATGATCTGAAACTATTCTAAACCAGGAAGAGACTTCTCTCAGGAAGTACTATATATACTCAACAGAAAGAATTAGAAAGGATTAGAGAAAACTTCCATGAACCAAAAATGAGTGAACAAAGAAAACTGGAAACTCACCACAATGCAGCAAGATCAGTTGAGGCATAGTTGTACCCACCATCCTTCTTTACAACAATAAGTGGTATATTTTTCCCTTCAATAAAGATAACACGTGCACCTTCACTTTCTTCAATTAATCCCTTTTTACTCAATAACTCTAGAGCCCCAGGAATATATGGATTGTAAAAGCTTTCCCCCTGGTGAAAAGGAACAAAGACTTAAATGAATGCACATTCCCTAGAAGCCCCATAGACATCAACGATTGTTTAGCTTTCTCCTTGGTCAAAGGAAAATGTACTTAAATAAATGAACATTACATATCATCAGAAAAGAAATTAAATAGGAGACAACCACACCTTAAAGACATCAGCAGTTTGGCATAATCACCTAAACTACAATACATTAGTCATCATCTTGATACTTCTATGAATTGCATAATGCAGACATTATACAGATCTTGTTGGATATTTACCAAAAGCTTCAAATAAATCAGCAACAGCATTTAAACAGAGTAAGTCCATTACCCTTTCCTCCAAGTGAACTCCAAGCCGCTGATAAACCTTTTCATATCCTCTTCGGCTAATTTCACAAATATGAGCCCAGGCCTTCCGATACTTCTCCTCCCCAGCCTGTAATACACACATAGATAGAATCATATACAGAAAGTATAGATGAGACACTTATATTATTTATTTGGCTTTAACTGATGAATTAGAAAATGAATTTATAATTACTTCTAGATGATAAACTCAGACAAGAAAGAACAAACACGACAAAGAATCAACCTCAACAATCCTTAAGATAACAAATCATTTACCTGCAGACTGACTACCGCCCGTTGGGCCCTCTCCTTGAAGGCAGGGTCACTGTCAAATCTCTGCTTCGACGCCTTATAGAATGTCTGAGAATGCAGCACTTGAGTAA